>NW_027448722.1:1494050-2988100 GCF_030867145.1 Opisthocomus hoazin | reverse complement strand
TGTGTTCTGTTGTGTTCTGCTGTGTTCTGATGTGTTCTTTTGTGTTCTGATGTGCAGTGTTCTATTGTGTTCTGATATGTTTTCTTGTGTTCTCATTTATAGTATTCTGCTGTGTTCTGATGTGTTCTGCTGTGTTATGTTGTGTTCTGTTGTGTTCTCTGATGTTCTGATGTATTCTCATGTGTACTGTTCTGTTGTGTTCTTTTGTGTTCTGTTGTGTTCTGTTGTGTTCTCATGTGTAGTGTTCTGTTCTGTTCTCTTCTGTTTTGTTCTGTTGTGTTCTATTGTGTTCAATTCTGTTCACATGTGTAGTGTTCTCATGTTCTGTTGTGTTCTTGTGTGTTCTGTTGTGTTCTGATGTGTTCTCATGTGTAGTATTGTGTTGTGTTCTATTGTGTTCTTTTGTGTTCTGTTGTGTCTTCATGTGTAGTGTTGTGTTGTGTTCTGTTTTGTTCTGATGTGTTCTCATGTGTAGTGTTCTTTTGTGTTCTGTTGTGTTCTGTTGTGTTCTATTGTGTTCTCATGTGTAGTGTTCTGCGGTGTTCTGTTGTGTTCTCTTGTGTTCTGTTGTGTTCTGATGTGTACTCATGTATAGTGTTCTGCTGTGTTCTGTTGTGTTCTGATGTGTAGTGATCTTTTGTGTTCTGTTGTGATGTGTTCTCTACTGTTCTGTGGTGCTCTGTTGTGTTCGGTTGTGTTCTGTTGTGTTCTCATGTGTAGTGTTCTGTTCTGTTGTGTACTTTTGTGTTCTGTTGTGGTCTTTTGTGTTCTGTTGTGTTCTGATGTGTTCTCATGTGTAGTATTCTGCTGTGTTCTGTTGTGTTCTGTTCTGTTGTGACGTGTTCTGATATTTTCTCATGTGTTGTTTTTTGTTGTGTTCTATTGTGTTCTGATGTGTTCTCACGTGTTGTGTTCTGTTGTGTTGACTTGACTTCAGCAAGGCTTTCGACGCTGTCTCCCATAATATCCTCCTAGGGATGCTCAGGAAGTGTGGGCTGGATGAGTGGTCGGTGAAGTGGATTGAGAACTGGCTGAATGGCAGAACTCAGAGGGTTGTCATCAGTGGCGCTGAGTCTAGTTGGAGACTGGTAACAAGTGGTGTCCCTCAGGGGTCAGTGCTGGGCCCAGTCTTGTTTAGCTTCTTCATCCACAACCTGGATGAAGAGTTAGAATGTACCCTCAGCAAGTTTGCTGATGACACCAAACTGGGAGGTGTGGTGGACACAGCGGAAGGCTGTGCTGCCATTCAGCGTGACCTGGATAGGCTGGAAAGCTGGGCAGAGAGGAACCTGATGAGGTTTAACAAAGGCAAATGCAGGGTCCTGCACCTGGGGAGGAACATCAGTACAAGCTTGGGGTGCACCTGCTGGAGAGTAGCTCTGCAGAGAGGGACCTGGGTGTCCTGGTGGACGACAGGTTAACCATGAGGCAGCAGTGTGCCCTGGCTGCCAAGAAAGCCAATGGGATCCTAGGGTGCATCAAGAAGAGTGTGGCCAGCAGGACGAGGGAGGTTCTGCTTCCCCTCTACACTGCCCTGGTGAGGTCTCATCTGGAGTACGCTGTCCAGTTCTGGGCTCCCCAGTTCAAGAAAGATGAGAAGCTACTGGAAAGAGTCCAGCGGAGGGCTACGAGGATGGTGAGGGGACTGGAACATGTTCCTTACGAGGAGAGGCTGAGGGAGCTGGGCTTGTTCAGCCTGAAGAAGAGAAGGCTGGGAGGGGACCTAATAAATGCTGATAAATATCTGAAGGGTGGGTGTCAGGAGGATGGGGACAAGCTCTTTTCAGTGGTGCCCAGTGACAGGACAAGGGGCAATGGGCACAAACTGAGGCACAGGAAGTTCCACCTGAACATGAGGAAGAAGTTCGTCCCTCTGAGGGTGACGGAACCCTGGAACAGGCTACCCAGGGAGGTTGTGGAGTCTTCTTCTCTGGAGATGTTCAAGACCCACCTGGACAAGGTCCTGTGCAGCCTGCTCTAGGTTTCCCGGTGTCCTGGGTTTGGCCAGGACAGGGTTAATTTTCACCGGACTCCAGGAAGGGGCACAGCCGGGGGGTGGGGGCTGACCCCACCTGGCCGAACAGAGCCCGGTGTTCCATACCCTGTGACGTCACGCTGGGTTCTGGGGGGGGGGGGGGGGGGGGGGGCGGCGGGAAGGCACTTGCGGCTTGGGGGGACGCAGCGCCGGTCCTGTTTCGGGAGAGCGGCTGTCTGGGTTGTACGGTTCGTTGTTGTGTTTTCGCCTTCTTTGTATCGTTGTTGTTCCTGTTTTCCCTCTGTTTGCTGTTCTGTTAAACTGCCCTTATCCCGACCCACCTGTTTCTGCCTCTTTCTTTTCATTCTCCTCCGCACGCCGGCGGGGGGAGGGGCGGCTGCGTGGCGCTTTTGTTGCCGGTGGCAGCCGAAACCGAAACAGTTTTTCAGCAATTTAAGTCACAGATACGATCTGTAATGGGACAGATGACACTAACTGCATCTGACCATCCTAATGTACTCCAGATGTTTATCTTTGCAAATATTGTTAGCTTGCAGTAGACTTTGTGCAAAGGTAGCAAGATGAAGAGAAGTCTGTCTTTGAATTTTAAAGCTTTCTTTGCATGTGTCATTTTGTGTCCTTCTGTCTACGTGACTCGCAGCACTACACTGCAGGTTCTGCGGAGCCCCTGATCTGCTAGTGACATTAACGGCTAGCTGGGTGGTGGTGGAAGGGTGCCAGTTCTCACAGTGCAATTTCAGTAAGGAATTTCAAACTAGTTAGACTTCCCTAAAATCCGGAAACTCATTTACCAGTTCAGGAAGAGGTGGTGGTGTTGCCTTGTCCTGCCAGTGCTGAGTGCTGTATGTCCTGGGTTCGGCCAGGACAGGGTTAATTTTCACCGGACTCCAGGAAGGGGCACAGCCGGGGGGTGAGGGCTGACCCCACCTGGCCGAACAGAGCCCGGTGTTCCATACCCTGTGACATCACGCTGGGTTCCGGTGGGGGGGGGCGGGGCGGCGGGAAGGCACTCGCAGCTTGGAGGGACGCAGCACCGGTCCTGTTTCGGGAGAGCGGCTGTCTGGGTTGTACGGTTCGTTGTTGTGTTTTCTCCTTATTTGTATCGTTGTTGTTCCTGTTTTCCCTCTGTTTGCTGTTCTGTTAAACTGCCCTTATCCCGACCCACCTGTTTCTGCCTCTTTCTTTTCATCCTCCTCCGCACGCCGGCGGGGGGAGGGGCGGCCGCGTGGCGCTTTTGTTGCCGGCGGCAGCCGAAACCGAAACAGTTTTTCAGCAATTTAAGTCACAGATACGATCTGTAATGGGACAGATGACACTAACTGCATCTGACCATCCTAATATACTCCAGATGTTTATCTTTGCAAATATTGTTAGCTTGCAGTAGACTTTGTGCAAAGGTAGCAAGAGGAAGAGAAGTCTGTCTTTGAATTTTAAAGCTTTCTTTGCATGTGTCATTTTGTGTCCTTCTGTCTACGTGACTCGCAGCACTACACTGCAGGTTCTGCGGAGCCCCTGATCTGCTAGTGACATTAACGGCTAGCTGGGTGGTGGTGGAATGGTACCAGTTCTCGCAGTGCGATTTCAGTAAGGAATTTCAAACTAGTTAGACTTCCCTAAAATCCAGAAACTCATTTACCAGTTCAGGAAGAGGTGGTGGTGTTGCCTTGTCCTGCCAGTGCTGAGTGCTGTATGTCCTGGGTTCGGCCAGAACAGGGTTAATTTTCACCGGGCTCCAGGAAGGGGCACAGCCGGGGGGTGGGGGCTGACCCCACCTGGCCGAACAGAGCCCGGTGTTCCATACCCTGTGACGTCACGCTGGGTTCCGGTGGGGAGGGCGGGGCGGCGGGAAGGCACTCGCGGCTTGGGGGGACGCAGCACCGGTCCTGTTTCGGGAGAGCGGCTGTCTGGGTTGTACGGTTCGTTGTTGTGTTTTCTCCTTATCTGTATCGTTGTTGTTCCTGTTTTCCCTCTGTTTGTTGTTCTGTTAAACTGCCCTTATCCCGACCCACCGGTTTTCTGCCTGTTTTCTTTCCATTCTCCTCCGCACCGCGGCAGGGGGGAGGGTCGGCCACGTGGCGCCTTTGTTGCAGGCAGCAACCGAAACCACATCACTGTAGCTGTCACAAGAAGATGTGCAGATGTTCAAACCTGCCTGACAATAAGAAAAGCAAATGTTTTGCTACCGTTTTCCTTTAGAACAGCGTCTTTCCCAGGCAGGCGTTTGACCTGTTCGTGGAATAACAACTGCCATTAGAAGTGGGCCGCATGGGAAGAGCATGCTGTTCTCCTGGAAGTCAGAAGACTGGCTTCCGTTCCTGCGTGTTGCTGATTTGCTTTATGACCTGCGAGTCCTCTCCCGCTATGTTTGCTTTACTTGTTTTCTTGATGGCGATCTGTTCAGCAGAGGAAATGCCTTTTACTTCTGTGCAAGATCTGGGCTCAAGTTGCTTGGGGGGGAAATTGAAGCTGGTTGAGAAGTCAGTCACTAATTTTTGCTTACCAAATTGTAGCTGAGATAAATTTGCCTGAAAAGTACTTTCCTTTATTGGAAAGGACTCTATAGCTTTACACGCAATGAATTTAAAACCATGTAGAAACTTCAAAGTGCTTATGCCAGCTGAGCTTTTTGTATTTTAAATGTGTTTGAAGCTGCTTCAGAGCAGAAGCTTTTGCTGCTCTAGGGAAAAAAGCTTTAATTCTAGATACTGCATCAATTTACCAGCGACTGTCAGACTTTCCTTGACCTGTCTGTGTAACGTAGTTTGTAATGGAGAGATCCTTCAGTTAATTGATGGAATAACCTTGTACCTCCAGCTTGAGGCTATTGCTAAGAACGGTTTGCTTGCTTGGATGCGCTGTTTGCCGTAGCCCCTGGCTGGAGTTGATACAGCATTTGAATTCGGGCTGGTAAGGTTTTGTTTCTACTGGTAGTGGAATTGAGACTGAAATAAAGCAGGTGAAATTACGACGTTACTGAAGTCATTAGCAAAGCTGCCATTGACTGAAGTAAGGCTAGGATCTCAGCCAAGCGTTTTGGTTGTTTAATTTATGGTAACATATTAATTGAGTTGTATTAAAACAAGGTTTTGAAAAAGTTTATCTTTAGCTTCGTGATACAATCTCCATTCCATAAATATTGTACATAGTGTTACTAAAAGTTTACCTTTTTTTGGCAGGTTGATAGAGGTAGATTTTAATTTATTTTTATAATCTGTGTGTTTGCACTCCTAGGAAAGAACTAAAGTACGCAGATGTCATTATTTCTGTAAATGAAAAGGACTTAATCCTAAATCTTCTAATTGTTTTATAGTATATGGCAGCAGAGCTATCTAACACTCTGTCCTGCAGGAAATATTTGACATACTTGTAAGCTCCAGGGAGAGGAGAACTAGGATGATAATATCCATTAACGTTGTTTTTGAATGAGAACTTGCATAAAGACTTTCTCGAGGAAAAAAAAGAAAATCACTATTAGATTTAAAGGCTTTTTAGCAAAAGGAATGTATTGCAAGCTTTTGACCTTCCTGTGCTGTATGAAGCTTTACTGGTGCGTATGCCAGAAAATCCTGTTGATTACTGGACTCTTCCAATGTGTGCTGCCCTTCTAGAAAGTCGACATCTGGACTGTATTTATTCTACTATTTTCTCGTCACTGGATGAGTCAGAGTAGATTTTCCTCCTTTAAATTTTGATAAACTTTGTTTCTATGATTTGGCAGAAAAGATTTTGTGCAATTTTAAAGGCACAACTAATAATGCGTTCCCAAGCTCTGATGACAGTTAGAACAAACGGTATTGTTTTAAAACATAAATGTATATTTTGCTGTACTACTCTTCTTGCTTCTCTTATCTGCTAGAATAGTTTTAGCATTGAGCATATTTTAATACACATCTAGAAACAGGCAAGACTGCTTTTATTATATTATTATATTGCTTGAAGTCATGAATTATGTTAATGTAAACACTGTAGTCAAAGGGAGACTGTATTGGCACCTGAGGTCTTTTATTCCTGCTTGTCAGTCTTCACGTTTGTCTTGTATGTGGAGACTCTGGCCTGGGTAGAAATGGGATTGTTCATTAAGAGTCAAAGTGTGTTCTTCCACTTGTAGCAGTCCCAAAGTACACCCAGTTTGTGTTGCACATCGATGGTATCTTGGCAAAAAGGAAACCGAGTTATCCATTAGCTAATTCTCAGAGTAATCTTCTTTGTAACCAGCTCTTCAAGTAATACCTTCCAAGTTTTCCCATGCAATGAGTAAAGCTAGCATAGTCAACAAGTTCCAAGGAACTACTCTCTCAATCGCTGGAAAGTTTTGACTAATTGAGCACAGTGATTTTTAATCTCTGGTATTCTGTATTATTTTTCAGTGATGTTTGTCTTATGAGGAACAATGGAACAAAATGGTTTTGGACAGGTTGATGTAGTTGCTTCTGAGAATTCGGGAGCGTGCGGCGCCGGTGCGGTCCGAGAGAGCGGGTCTGTTTTATTGATGTATGCCATCAATAAAATCAGGTGCCTTGATTAATCCTCTAGTATTGCAGGCCACAACTTGGTAACTGAGGCTGTGATAAATATCCTATAGCTTGTCTGCAGAATCAACTTTTTTTTTTTAGTGTTTTCAGTTAAAAGTTTTCTCCTGCAAAACCTAGGGACTGATACTGTTCTGTCAGGTCAAACAGATAAGCTGTTTCACCTGAAGTTTGTACCTAGCTCTTGTAGGCTACTTTTCCGTGATGGGTTTGCTAAGCTGCTGTGAGTGCACTTCCTCAGTCTCCATTGCTGCTTGCTCATGGGTGGAGGAGTGCACATATGGCCACCTCATAGCGAGAGGTCACCTCTGCTAGCGCAGCTGTCCCGTGGGCTTTCCGTTATTTGAGAGGGTTGGAAGGTAAGAAGAAATGAGATTGTTTTAGAGTCCATTCTCTTTGAACATCTGGGGTGATATCCTTTCTGGGGTGATATCCTTTCTGGGGTGATATCCTTTCTGTATATGCAAAGTTAAAATTTCAAGTGCTATATTGTCTCATTTTTGCAGAGGTTAAGTGTAATGTGAGGATAGGGATGCTTCTAAGCTGCCTATCTGATCAAGAAGTGCAGGTCTGAAGGTACTAAATACCCAAGTGAATGCAGACTAGCTGCAAAACTGACGTATGCAGCATGGTAGAGGAAGGTGAAGACTGTAAGAATGTGCTTAAACTCCCCCTGCTAAATTAACATTGCTGTTCTGAGTATCTTAGCTGAGAAATACGCAAGCATGCAAAATGTACACTTGTCATTCTTAAAGTAGTTGGTTTCCAACCTTTAATTTCTGAAGGACTGTTGAATGACAGAACTACTTTGACTTTTTCCACACAAATCCCTCTAATGAAATGCGTTTCTGCTTCACACCCGTCAGAGTTGCTAGTGGCAGTCACTGTCTCGCTTGAAATGGGATCTTTCTCCAGTAATCTACTGCCAGTTAATCATGGCTAAGTGAGACCTGGTAATCCCATTGATGTGCCTGGACTTATCTGAAGACAAGACCTAATTTTTATTTTTTTAAAAAGAGCTGTAGTAACATCATTTGTAATTATAGTGATATGAACTTGGTCACGCTTCCTGCCTACAATATCATGTATGTAAACACTACAATAAATTCTGTCTAAACACGTTCTGCTTTAACTCTACCTCTGTCTTAAGAAGTAAATGTGCATTTGCTGTCTTTATTTATCTCTGTACTGTACCACTCTGCACTAATAAATTCATTTCTTAATGAATTCATGTAGCCGTATGGCCAGAAATATATTTTTTAACTAGCTAAGAGTCTGTGATAAGCAGTGCAAAGAATCTGTTTCTTTAAAATATGCTTTACTGTACTTTGAAACTGGCTTCTAAAGATACTGAATGTTTCCATCAACTTGGTAATACTCATAACCAGCTCCTGGTATATACAATATATTAAAATGATGCTAAATATAAAAGTGTGTGTGTATAATGATTTTAAGAAAACTAATATATATGTCTCTGCACTCTGAATAAATCTGTCTCTGGACTTGTGATCAAGGCAGAGGACAGGGCTGTTTCTTGTTACTTAAGGTAACACAGGAATTCAGGCACATAGCAAAAAGCTTTTAATCACACTAATGTGATGCATTGTATCGACATCTTAATGCTAAGATGATCTTTAGGATGAAGAAAGTATTTTAAACAAACACCATGTAGTTCCCTGCAACATCAGTGCTTTTTGTTCTAGACAGTGAAGGTCTGTTGTGTGGTCAAAGCCGTAAATGGAATGAAATGAGGTTGCTTTAAACAAAGGTTTCATAAGTTGTTGAAAATCAGTTTTGAGGAAAATGTCTGAAATGTTTTGCAGAGGTGAATCTGGTGCTGGGAAGACTGAAAACACAAAGAAGGTTATTCAATACCTTGCTCATATTGCTTCCTCCCATAAAGGAAGAAAGGACCATAATATTCCCGTAAGTTGGGATATTTTATCATTTGTTTATTGTTCTTTTTGAAAACCACCATCTTTGCATTTAAAAAAAACATAACTTTTTTATTAAAGATAAGCTGTAATGTAATCCACATAATTTTCTCAACCGTTATTTTCTCTTTAGTAGGGGCTGAAATGAGCAGTTACGTTAAAATTTCCAGTTGATGTTAGCTGTTTAACTTCTCTTCTGAAATTAAAGGTTTTATGCAACCATTGTAACTAGGAACGGTATCAAAGCTTTCTGATTCAGTGTGTGCCAGTTTTCCAAAAATTTAATTAACTTGGGCAAGTCTTAGTGAATTTAGTTCCCTGAGATGCAGTTTTCAGTACTATATTTGTGAACAAGCTTTCTGTTCTTTCAAAAATTATCTTGTAGATAAGAAAAATCATCAAGCTTCAAAACTGCTGTAGACTTGATATGTCTACAAGCGAGCAGCTAATAAAAAGCTCTAGTTTTAGTACATTACAGACAAAAGCATATGCACTTATGTCAGAGTCTTGGGTTTTTTGGTAACTTGTCACTAACTGATTTATGTAGAAGTTTCTTCAGATTTACTGCTAGACTTCAAAATTCACAATGAGTTTTTATCAATATTTTGCTTTACAAGATATGGATGGGTTTGATTATCTGTTGCTATGAGCACTTGGATCTCTTTGCAGTGGAATATTAATTCAACTTGCTAGAAGCAAGTGGCTTGCTATATTCGATACTGGCGTATGTGGTTGGAAGTTTTCAAACTATATCAGACTTAGAAGCATCAGCTTCTGTAATTTCTAGTGTATAACACTTAATATTAAGATATTCTGGAATGTGTCAAGACTCAAACTCCTAGAAAACCAGGAGAGGACTTTTGACCAATCTGTGAAGAAAAAAAAAGCAAGAATTTGAAGTTGGAGAGAGGGAAAGATTGCTCTGCAGATAGATTTGGAGGCCTTAGGAGGATGCTGTGACTGGAGTGTCGGCAGCATTAGCATTGTCATGTGCTAGGGGAATACATGGCTCTGCAGAATGCTATTTAGAAAGTCATCCTTCAGAACTTGTTTTCTGTGTGGGTTTTGATTTATAAATATTCTTGGATTTATGGCTGTGCAGCCTTGAACAAAACTAGTGTTTTTAAAATTTCTACAGGAGTATAATTGCCTACAACTTTGGGGGGCGGGAAGGGAATTATGCAGAGAATGGAACTGCACAGAGTTTGTATACCAAGTACTTCTAAACACACTATTGACAGCTTGGAATGCACCAGGTTGAAAAGACTTCTGTGAGCCTCTTGTCGAGCCTCCTTTCAAAATATGCTTCCCTTTAAAGCTGAGTTTTGAAAACCTTGTGTGATGAAGATTATACAACCTTTCTGCAAAACTTTTCCTGTGCTTAACCACTTAAACAGTCAAAAATAGGGGTTTAAAAAGTACTCCTTGTTTGTTTGGCTGTGTTTCCATAAGCACTTTGTGCCAGTACCTGTGCTAAAAGTAGTCCCCTTTTTGAGTTTTGTCATCGTAACAATTCCTGTGGCCACTCACTGGGCTTGGAGACTGCAGGCTCAAACTACTGTTCTGAAAGTCATAGAATCATAGAATGGTTTGGGTTGGAAAGGACCTTAAAGATCATCTGGTTCCAACCCCCCTGCCATCAGCAGGGACATCTTCCACCAGACCAGGTTGCTCACAGCTCCATCCAAACTGGCCTTGAACCCTGCCAGGGAGGGGGTAGCCACAGCTTCTCTGGGCAACCTGGACCAGTGTTTCATCACCCTCATGGGGAAGAAATGAAGTCCGTCTGGCTTTAGATGAAACAAGTTTCCTCTGTTTGTTGCGTGGCTGCATAACTGATATGAAGTGAAGGCACAGAAAAAAGCTGGGGTGGAAGATGTTGGTGAAGGGAAGGATGAGTTGCTCAGTCTAATGCAGTGCTGGCTAATTCTGTTTAAGTTGCTGGTTGAACTGGAATCTAATTCTCTACTTAGCAGCGTGATCAAATGGGACAGGAGTTTAAGGTGGTGGGTGTAATCAGCTGCTTCGTGAGCCATCGAAGACTGTCACGATGAAGACTGGAAAAGTTTTTATTCTTTGTAAAACATAGTTCAGACACAGTAAAAAGAATAGGGTAGTGTCCTGAATAGAAGTTTGATACTTTGATTGTGCGCTTCATTCAATGCACTGCTATAGTAAGCACTGAATTAAGTATATGTTTATGAAAAATGCAAAATGTTCACGTAACCTAAACCGTTTTGAAAATACAAATGAGTCTCGCTTCTGTAACAATTAATTTTTATTAATATACTGCAGATGAAGAATGTCTAATCTACACACCTAACACTCAAAAGTTAGGAAGTGTCAGAATTGGTTATATTTAAGCAGCCCTAACTTGTTCCTGTTCACATATACATTAGAAAACTGTAGAGGGCTGGTGGTGATCCGTAGTATCCATCTGTACAGCCTTTGCACTGACCTGTGCACAAAGATGATGCTAAACAGGCTTGTTAAATAGACAGCAAGTCATGGATTTACTTTTATCCATCCTGTAACAAATAATTATCAGTGCTATGCATATTACTGAGACTTCTGAAAGTTGCATACATAAATAACTCTGTAACTCATGAAATACTTATGGCTCTTGAGGGGGTTAAATTCCCAAATATTTGAAGGTAAGAAGAAATAGACATGGTAACAATGAAGAAAAAAATAAATGGTGGGTGAAAATCTTTGTTAAGGCATTAGCAAATGATGCAACTGGTTTCTAGGAAATTGAAGTAGTAATGTAAAATATAATTTAATGAGAAGGCAAAATAATATAAACATGAAAAAGACAAGATAATTTAGAACATTAAAAAAGAAATCTTTTTTTTTTAATACGATGGCATGAATAGAGCCATGTGACGCTCACTGATGAAATCAAGTATTTAAACAAATAATTTGGTCAGTGTTAGAAATGCAAATCTATGGGCACTTTGAGATATCTGTCCCAAAACAAGCGTTCAAAGAAAAGATCTGAAGTGAAAGAGCTGAATAGATTAGGTAATTATAGCAGACTTTTCAGCTCCAGATCTCTGTTTCAAACTGCAACCAAAAAAGTCATTACAGCCTGAAGGCTGAAATAAATTTGCTTTTCTTAGTCCATTTGTTCCAAGTGAACGTTTTTCCACATCATACTGATTATTCTGAACAGAGAGGATCAAACTGGCTTTGTTCCTGGATTACTTTTTAACTGCAAGAAAATATTTCCTCTAGGACAGGATGTGCTTTACCTTTATGAATAGAACTCTTCACTTGAGAGTTATCAACAAATATGATCTTACAAAAAAATGGAGAGTACTGAAGGGTTGCAATGAAAGTTCAAAAAGAACAGAACTCAATGCGGTTCAGTTTAACACAAGATAAAGATAAGACTTATAGACAGGAATTTCGGAAGGAGCGGTAGCTTCATATTCAAACATCTAACCTTATTTTTAGATCCTGAGTTGTTTTCTGAGCAGGTATGATGCAGCTTTGCAAAATTCACATCACTTAGCTGAGTAAACTAAACCTTTGCTAGCTGCTTTACAGAACTCTGTCAAAACCTGTTATTCTTCACTAAAACAGTGCTAGTTGCTAGTTATTTAAATTAGTAGACATAAACGGAAGAAGTGTGCGTCTGTCTTGGTGTGAAAATTTCTTGTGGTCTGAGTTTCACCACCACGTTTTCTCTCTAGGCTCTCTGGTGTGAAGCTCAAGATTGTTAAGTTTGTTGACTGAGACAAGGGAATAGGGGAATTGAAAATTTCTGCGTTTTTGCAGAAACTGCAAATTTGGGTTTTGGGGATTTTTTTGTTTTGCTTTATTACACTCATGTTCCATTTACCCTTTTTTCTGGCAAAAGTTAAAGGTATTCCAGTTTTTTAAGACTTTGCTTCTCATGTGGACGGTAATTCTTGAAAGAAAGCTTCTATCTCGATTGTAGGATTGCCTTTCTTAAGTACTTGAAGTACAGGGCAAAAACAAAGCCACAGGCTCTGTAAGTATTGCTTTCCTCTTGGTTCTTTTATAACCTTTTTGATTTTTGAAAAATAGTGATGATCTTATCCATACAAAAACACCTTGCAGTGACTAAGGCTGTCGAGACAGTTACTTGGTGTTGTGGGTTTATTTTTGTTGTTGTTTGTCAAAACTGTGGAAAGCAGGGCTGCCGGAGGCCCGGCCAGTCTGACTAATTGAAGTCTTGCTTGTCTTGCAAGCCCCCCTTTCTGTTTGTTGGAGGACCAAAATTCCAAATTTCTGAAGGTGAGACCAGTATGCGTGGTGGAGATTCTGCTCTTAAGTGATGGTAGTACCAAGTGATAGCTCTCAAAGCATTTCAGGCTGCTGTTGCGTTATCTATAGAGTTTGTGCCTGAAGACTTGTGGGGTTTGACCAAGTGGAAGCTGAGACACTGAGAGCTTTAAAAGGGAGATATTTGCCATGCATTCTTTCCAATTCCATGGGTCTTCCAAACCTAAGAGCTGGAAACAGTGTTTATCATAGCTACTGTTGTTCATTGCAAACAGACTTCCAAAAGTGTAAAACAAAGGCTGTGCTAAAACCAGACCTCCTGTGTGTTCAATTCCAAGTCTCGCTTTCTTGGAAAACAAGTGTTCATGTCTCTGTACGGTTCCAGTTGATCCGTAGTATTGACAGGTCAGTCACTTGAAATGAAATCTGTATTATATCTGGTGTATGAGACCTCTGTATGGATTTTGTATATTCAGTTATTTGTGTTGCTTAGAGACTATTGTTGTGGAGTCTCCTTCTCTGGAGATATTCAAGACCTGCCTAGACTTGGTCCTGTGCAGCCTGGTCTGGGTGACCCTGCTTCGGCAGGGTTGTTGGACTGGGTGACCCACAGAGGTCCCTTCTAACCCCTACAATTCTGTGATTCTGTGGTTCAAATTCTATTGTAGAAGTTATTCTTTCTCCCCTTTCTCATGGCTAGAAAAAGAAGCTGATGGAGGATCCAATTGCTGAATGTACTTCTCAGCTGGCTGAAGAAGAAGAAAAGGCCAAAAACTTGGCCAAATTCAAGAACAAACAGGAAATGATGATCACTGATTTGGAAGGTTTGTTCTTGCTACTTTTGCCTGTTAACAAGTTGTACATCATGCGAGAAAGGAGTGGATCACTTATTACAGTGTATGCAGTATCTGGTCCAGTCTGCTAAGTGTAACCTTATATGTAGATACCTTAATAGCTGTTGCTTTTATCTAAATCTTGAAAGAATAATTTATTGCTTGCAAGCCTTGTTGCATTTGGCTGCTCAGTCTTTCTCGTGTTTAATTTGTTAGCTTTTCATTTTTGAGAATCCATTTTATTTAATGATACACTCCAGAAATTCATGTTGTTGCATGCATCCCTTAGTAACAAGGTAAAACATCTGTCTCTTGGGAAGGCTCTACACTTTTCTATAGTAACACATTAGAACAACACATTTCTGGAAAAACGTTAGTAGGCATTCATTAGTCTTCTAACATTTTTTGAATAAGCAAATCTGAATTGTTCTGCCTTTCTTGATGCTTTGTTTATCTAAAATGGTTCAGTTTCTTTGGCCATTTATTTCTGATTGTTTTGCCTGTGTTGTCACGACTGGATTAGCCCTATATGTAACCTTTCATGATGTTATGGTGGGTTTTTTAATTACTTATGGTTGTAAATAGGTATTGTGCAACATTAATATACTGCCAAGCCAAAGTTGCAAAATATAAGGCAATGTTGCTATCTGCCCTAATTTGGAAATATTTTTTTCACTTACTGTTATGGGTTGTCTTACTACATACTTTAATACTGATGCGCTTATGGAAAAATACCAAAGTTTAGTCTTATCTGTGTAGGAAGGTATTGAAGTAATATGAATAATAGATGATTGATGTACCTTTTATTTAAAAAGCCTATTCAGGGACTTTAAGATGGGCATAAGTAAGCTGTACTCATTGGAAAATAATGCTTGAGTAGTTGTGTACTTCAATTGGGACTAGTGTTTCTGAAGATACTTGACAGACGTGGTTGGTTATGGTGCTGTTCCCAGAGTGATGACCTTAGAAATGGAAATTAAAGCTTAAATATAAGGCATGCAACTGCTTGGCTAGTAAAGCACAGTAAAATGATACTCTCTGAGACAATTCAAGAAGCCATGAAGGTCACTCTGCTAGGGTCTTGACACTGGTAAGTACTGAAATTTGGGGGGGGGGCAACAAAAACCCACAAAACCCCAAAAAAACCCCACTAATTCAGTTTACTGTGAGTTTTCCCCATTGCGAAATTGTGTCTTATGCCACTCTTCTGTCACCTGCCAGAAATACAATGTAAAAACAGAGAAAAGTGCTATTTTTTGTTTTTTTTTGAATGAGGAGCTGTTTAGAGAAAAACAATGTTACTTCAGATTGTCTGGAAAATCCCAAATACCCCTCGGTAGCTCTAAGATATGATTCTTGAACATGGCTCCGTTTCCATGTAGAAGATGTCCTGATCTTGTAGCAGGCTTAGGAGGGGTGTGAGAAACCCCTGCACTGAGAACCCACAAAGTATTGAACAAGTCTAATAACTTACATTTATTCTAATAGATGTTGAATTGTGCTAATGCTATGCTAAGCAAAACCTTCCTGTGACTTCAATATATTACATACCTGGTCATTATCTAACTGTAGACAATGCAGCCAATAACTATCTAAATCAGACCACAGGCAGATCATCTAAATGTATTTTATTGCTAGGGCACTGATAACTGGATGGTGTTCACAAAGAAATACCTTAGGGCAGGAGTATCTTGGCTACACAAGGAAATTACTGGAGGCTATCAGGGTTGCAAAGTCTTGCTAAATATCAATGGGATGTGAGTTAGTGGTACAAATACTTGCAAAACATGTTTATCCAAGTTTTCTTTAAGTTACACTATTTTCCAGTAGACCTTTTGGGCCTAGCCCTTCCACAACTATGCAAGTCATAATTTTTTCCAGTCTGTAGTTCTTCATTTTTGAATCCTGATGTCTGCGATCACCTGGCCGAGCAGCTCAAACTGCTCTTCTGTTAGATTCTATTCCTTATTTTTCTGTCAACATGTGATTATGTTTGTTACCTTACTTCAAACTTTTTTCTCCAGTCATTGACTTTTTCTTGACTTTCTATCTGAATCATGCAGTTCTACTTTGCTATTTCATCTTTCCCAGTCACCCTTCCAGCTGCAGTCTGGAGAAAGAATTGACACAGTGTATATTAAACTTCCCACCCTTCTTGCTGTCCCATTGCCCTGCCCCTGAACCTTCTGAGGATAACAATAGGAAAAAATTGCTTACAAATATAATCCTTTACTTCCATAGAGTGCTTAAAAAAGGAGGAGAAGACCCGTCAAGAATTAGAAAAAGCTAAAAGAAAACTTGATGGTGAAACAACAGACCTACAGGACCAAATAGCTGAGCTGCAAGCCCAGATTGAAGAACTGAAGATCCAGCTGGCCAAGAAAGAGGAAGAACTGCAGGCTGCTCTTGCTAGGTCGGATCATGATGGAGCTTTATGACTACAGAAGTGTGGTAGAAACCTACTTTCCCAGACAGAATTTCAGCTGACTGCAAACTGATGAGTTAAAACTGGGAGTGTTCAAGCAGAAGCCAGTTCATGTTTGTACTACAGCATCTCTAGACACCTGTGTGTTTTGCGTAGACAGGGCAAAAAAGGAACTCAATCTTTCATCACCATCCTTGCTCTATAAAGCTCCAAAACCAATGTTTCATCAGGGCTTAATAGCACTTTGGCTCTGGAAGCTTTTTAGTCTCCCAGAGTTCAGCCTCAGGAGGGGGAAAAAACATGTAATCGTCGAGAGTGTTCTTAGTTGGTCCAAATACTGGATAATGTCTGTCCAACTCAATCAAAGATCTGTGTGGTAGTCTCGCAGCCACGTGTTATAAACTAAACACCACCTGAGTTTTCTGAGTAATGATCTATAACTTTGCAGGAAGAGACAGTCCTACAGACAAGGGTGCATTTTTGGGAGTGTTGAGGTCTACAAAACTGGAATACCTGAATGCAAACTGGAAAGCTTGATCATTCCAGTAGTGCATCTGTAGTACCTGGGGCACTGTGCTCATTAGGATCTTGAGAATAAGAGTGCAGTAGTGGCTTTGTCTATGAAATTTTAGGAGGTGGATTTTGTTCAAGTGGGAAAGATGAGTTATTTTTTGAGTACATAACTTATACTAGACTTATGAGAAGAGATCTGAAGCTATGAAATATCATTAACTGTTGTGGTTCTGTTTAACAGAGGTGATGAAGAAGCAGTTCAGAAAAACAACGCACTGAAAGTGATAAGAGAGTTGCAGGCTCAAATTGCAGAACCGCAGGAGGATCTTGAATCTGAGAAGGCATCTGGCAACAAGGCGGAAAAGCAGAAAAGAGATTTAAGTGAAGAGCTGGAGGCTTTAAAAACTGAAGTAGAAGATACCTTGGATACCACTGCAGCACAGCAAGAGCTGAGGTAAGATCATGTGTCTGTATAAGCAGGCACCATTAAAATTCACCTTGAATTTACAAAAGACTAAAATGTTGATTTTTGATAACTATTGATGCTTCCTCTAGGACAAAGCGAGAGCAGGAGGTGGCTGAACTGAAGAAAGCAATTGAAGAGGAAACCAAAAACCATGAAGCACAGATCCAGGAAATCAGGCAGAGCCATGCTACTGCCCTGGAAGAGCTCTCTGAACAACTGGAACAGGCCAAAAGGGTGAGCAGAAAATTAATTACAGAAATACATTTTTCAGCTTCAGGACTTTTAGAAGTAACATCAGTGGCGTGGTCACTTCCAGTGATATCTGCAGATCTAAATTGTCCTCTGTACATACTTAACTACTGCAGTTGAATCAAATATATCCTGCTGGTTTGAACATATAGCAACTTTTCAGATAGATGCCAAGACTATCTAAAAGTGTTTGTTAGACCTGGAAACAGTGCACCTAGAGATAAGTTGATGTAGTACTTTTGTGGGAATTCTCGAGCAGCCTATGTGCTTATTTGGTGAAAAGCAGTTCTCTGCCTAAGCGAACTGCGGAATGGTTCCAAATAAGGTAATTGTCATGTCGACACTCACAAATAACAAACTGTGAGTACGGGTAGCATAAAAGTTCTTCCAGCCACTCTTCACTTTATGCTTGTACCGTGACCTCCAGTGCTAGATATCTGTGGAGTATCTTGCTATATTTGCAGAGTTCTATTGTGTCTCTGGTAACCCCTGCCAGAGCAGAGGAAGCGGCACACCTGGACAACGTGGTTCCTACTAGTGCAGCTTCAGTGTCTTTGTTCAGAAGTAGAATTAATCCAACACTGCCAAAAAAAAAAAAAAAAAAAGTATCTCTAGCTTGTAAAAAAAAAAAAAAAAACACTTCAGTGACTAAAACACCTCTGAGGCAGGAAGGACCTGATTATAGAACTGATGAGATGGATTAATTGTTTCTTATATTCAGATGCTGGCAGAAGAAAAGAACATTTCTGCCAGATATGCAGAGGAAAGAGATCGTGCTGAAGCAGAGGCAAGGGAGAAGGAAACCAAAGCACTGTCTCTGGCTCGGGCTTTGGAAGAAGCCCTGGAAGCTAAGGAAGAGTTTGAAAGACAGAACAAACAGTTGCGGGCAGATATGGAAGACTTAATGAGCTCGAAAGATGATGTGGGCAAAAATGTAAGTAACTTTCCAGACCCTATTTTGTTATGAACTGCACAGGGAACAACACAGGAAAATTCCCTGGTTGGAGAAGTGTTTTTGACACAAATATGGAACGTTTTGAGGCTGATTTGTAACCCAGAATTCTGGAGGAATTAATGCTCAGAACAAGAGGGTGGTCTCTATTAAGATGAGGCCTGTTCAAAAGATGTGAAGACTTGGAGAGCAGCAGTTGCTGGCCAAATGCCTAATGGCACTTGTGCTGGATTTAAGAGCTTGTCTTACTACTACTACTTTTTCTCTGTGAATATTGCACAGCTCATCTCTCCATTCATCTGCACGGATGTTTGTTTGGTTCTCTAATCTGTATCTTAGAGATGCTGCTCTCCCTGTTCATATTGTCCAGTTTGGAGCATCACAAAGTGTAGTGTACTGAGTTCATATAATGTCTACTTTTGCTGTTAACTGCTGATTTTGAGAGGGTCTGATTAATGTTTGTGGCTTAGGTCCATGAACTGGAGAAATCAAAAAGAACTTTAGAGCTACAGGTTGAAGAGATGACGACTCAGCTTGAGGAACTGGAAGATGAACTGCAGGCCACAGAAGATGCTGAACTTCGTCTGGAGGTGAACATGCAAGCTATGAAAGCCCAGTTTGAGAGAGATCTGCAAGCCAGAGATGAACAGAATGAAGAGAAAAAGAGGATGCTGGTTAAACAAGTATGTATCTTACTGTGCTTCATAGTGGGAAGGGCGTGATGTTCTTTTGACAAAGCTCTATGGCTTTGAGAACTTGCTACCAGGAAAATAAAACTCTGTGCTTAAAGATCCCATCCTATAGAAGTCCCAAGCACGGATCTTTACCCACAATACAATAGGTCTTGTTGTGGATTAGCCACTATTCATGTTAGTCTGCCAGTGATGGTCCTCCAATTCAACTGTACCTTGCCTCCAAAGCACTCAACATGCAAGTAGATTTGGCTGTTGCTGCATGGGTGTCCTTCAAGCCCGTCCTGTTTGGTGTACAGCAACAAATCCATGGATGCCGACATAGACTGAAAGACTGTAATTAAGTGAACAGTTTCTTAAATGAAAAACGTAGTAAAGATTCCAGATTTGCCAGACTTGAGTCTCTTCAGATCTGCCTTATGATATTAGAATTCTAAAGAAATGCCTTTAAAATTTCATGCTTGTAGGAGAAGATAGATCTAAATTAACATTTCTAAAGCTTTAAGGAAAAAGCACCTAATATTTCAAGATTTATCACAAGAAAACAAAAACTTACTGAGAATTACCTGTATAGAGATCTCCTAGAAATAAATAAAAGCATTGACCTGGAAGGCTTTTGAAGTTCCCTGCAACGCTGAATTGCTATTGTCTTGCACTGGACAAGAGCTCCTGACCTGGCATGAGGAGGGAGGCTTGATTCAAAAGAAACATATTCCTTCATGTTGGTAACCTGTGGCACTTCTGGCTCACTTTTATTGTTGTATGAGTTCATCTTAGTTCTTGTTAGCTGCTTTCTTAGATACTTTGCTTCTCTGTTTTCTTTTGAAAAAAAGAAAAGTTGTTGGTGTATACATTCTAGTAGCACATCTGTTTCAAAGAGAATTATTTCTTTTTTTTTTTCTTGTGAATATGTGTGTTGATTCTATGTCGTATTTTCCTCTTAGTGGTTCAATCAGAATTAGCAACATCTGCCCCCAAGTCATACCTAAATGTAGACAGATGTACTGGGCCAGAAGCTGATCATGAAGCAGCTGAACAGATGAAATGGAAATGCTTCAGATGCTGAGCTCTTTTCTTTATTTTCCTTTTGTCAGTTCAGAGATCTCTGCTTCCAGTTTGTGGATTTTTTTGCCGTCTGCAGTGTCTTCCCATGTAGCTTGAGTTCTGTAGGCTCTTCGAATCGAGTAATGCTAATTCTGATCTGCAAAGGCCTTTTGGATTCATCAGCCGTTTTGTTAGGATTTTGTGTTTGCTCTGTTCCTGGAGCTTGAGCCTGTTAAATCCCTTGATTTCACAGGTGCGAGAGCTGGAGGCAGAACTGGAAGATGAGCGCAAACAGAGGGCTCTTGTTGTGGCAGCCAAGAAGAAAATGGAGATGGATATGAAAGACCTGGAAGGTCAGACAGAAGCTGCAAACAAGGCTCGAGATGAAGCAAGCAAACAGCTACTTAAGCTCCAGGTAGGCACAGCAAATCAGCTGAGCTACTTTCCCTCCTGCTGACAGTCTGTCAAGGGTGCTGCTTTTCGTTACATGCATTTGTAGTGTGAAGGCAAGAAGGAGTATCAGACTCAGCTATGCTGGCACACGTCACAGTATCTGGCCTGAACTTATCAGACGCTCAAAACTCCTCTCATCCTTTTGTTGATAAGGAGTTAAGATTGTCCCCCACGTACTTCTATTCAATAGTCATCATTTTCAACGCTTTGCATAAGGATTTACTGAGGATTGCTTTTGAGGCTGAATCTTTAAAATTTATGGTTGTTTGTATCTTTGAATTTACTGATTTCAGCTCAGCTCTTGCTGATTGCTACTTCCTCTAGTTGAGGAAGCCAAAAATGTTCCAGAGAAATAGGAGGAGTAAATTTTAGTTGCTTTGAAAAAGCTCCAAGATGCCTATTCTTTTTAGATTGGCAAGAAGAATCCAGTACTTGTGTCAAGGATTTATTTCCCATTCCCAGAGAAATACTCCGTCTTTAGTAGAGGTCAGTTTTCCCAAGGCTTTCAGTGCCATGGCCCAAAGCTGCAGGAGTATGAGGCCGTGGCAAGACCATGTAAAGCATAGAGCAAACTGCATTGCCTTTCTGCCCTGTCCACTCTATTCCTTGGCAATCCTACTTCAACTGAACTGAATGAGGGCAATTCTGGAACTTGGTCCAGGCGCTGGATGAGAAGGGAATGGAGATTAAAGCAAGAAATGCTGGTACCTAGCAGTAGCGGCTTCTCTATTCCCAGAGGCTGAGTCAGTTACAGAGTTCATACCTGATCTCTGTACACTTTCATGCAAGCACCTGAAATAAGTGGTCTCATGACTAGTGGTATTGCGAAGATGCAGGTACAACTTAAATGCAGTTTCTCTAGCTTTATTCTTTTAGCATCTGAAGTCAAACTTGTGTGAATTAAGATATCAGTCTGTGTTAAGTGTCTTACGGGAAGGATAAGTATGTGCTTCTACGTTATATGTGCAAAATGGTGAATTGTGGTACTTCTACACTGAGAAGTTTCTTACCTTGAGTACTTGTAATAGGTTTTATCAGTCAATTTAAGTAAATAGGTTTGTTTTTTTCCAAGACAATTGCAAGAGCATTACCTATCTACTACAAAGGTATCTCTACTACCTCTACTAGAGGTTTTTTCCTACAAGAAATCTACTAATAAATGAAGTGAAGTCTTCTAATGGGATATTTCTGATGAGGAGTGAGTGATGGAAAGATGAGAAAATGAAGGGTTTAGACTGAAAGAGGGTAGATTTAAATTGGATATAAGAAAGAAATTCTTCACTCTGAGGGTGATGAGGCACTGGCCCAGGTTGCCCAGAGAAGCTGTGGCTGCCCCCTCCCTGGCAGTGTTCAAGGCCAGGTTGGATGGGGCTTTGAGCAGCCTGGAAGGTGTCTCTGCCCGTGGCAGAGGGATAGAACTCTGATCTTTAAAGGTCCTGTCCAACCCAAACCATTCTATAATTCTATGAAAATAAGAACTGAAAATAAATATATTTAAGTGGAATGAAGCCACTTTAGGAGGAAGGTCTTGCCTCCTAAGGGCAAAAAAGCTTCAGAGCTACTAATAAATCTTGTGGTTGTCCTGCTGTATCATGGCTTATTCTTTCCTCTGCTCTCCAATTGCAGGCTGAAATGAAAGACTACCAGCGGGAGCTAGAAGAAGCCCTTGCATCCAGAGATGAGATCTTTGCACAGTCCAAAGAAAGTGAAAAGAAGCTCAAAGGTCTTGAAGCAGAAATACTCCAGCTCCAAGAGGTGAGATTGAAATCCAAGAAATCTGTTTTTCTTTCTAGAGAAAAGGGGAAGGCCAGAGTGTGTTTGTTTTTTTTTTTTTAAAAAAAAAAGTAAAAAGCCATCCAGTGAGTTGAACAGAAAAGTGGGAGCCTGGAGATGTTTCTCTTCCTCACTGCCCCAGGTCATTAGTGAGCTTCTTATAGCTTTGTAGGAATCCTTCTAGTAGTCTGGACTTCCTTTCCCTGCCTGGGTAGCAGGGAAGCCTTACTACTGCTTAAACAGATTTCAAGCCTCACTAAAATTTGCAAGGTGGTTTGAGAGTCTCTGGAAGCTGTGGTGCACAGTTGTCAGTACTAAAACTGGTCACTGGAAGTATATAAAAACCTAACAATCTCTCCAGTACCTCAGTGGACCATGTAAGTCTGTGGAGGTTTATCTCTCTCTGCTATCTGAGGTCCTCATCCCTTTCTTTTACGGGCATCTGTTCCCTCATTGTTGGCAATTCATGTAAGAGCTCCAAGTCGTGCTACATATCGCTGTCACTTATCTCCGATTATCTCCGTTGTCTGCCACAAGGTTAAACGTTTGAGGTTTGAAGGCAACAGAATTGCCTTGTGTGAGAGACGGCCTCTTTTTGCCCTGTTAGCTGCAAAGGTTGAAGCAATCACTCAGCTTACACTGCACTTAATGTTTGAGACTTTTACCTACAACTTACTAGAGCTTCTCCATGTCATTCTTTCACAGACTTCAAACTTGTCAGTCTTGCACTTGCAGTGCATTAGATTGTGTCCTTCTTGGTGAATGTCTGGGTGTTTCTACCACTCAATACAATTTCACAATACAAGATTCAGCGCTGTTATATTTTTGTGCTAAAAATTCATTTTCTATACTTTGCTTTCAGTCATGCTACGTACTCTGTAGGAACCTAAAAAATTTGCTTAATTTAGTGCCCACGTTATACTTAATGAATTAGAGCATGTGACAGAACGGTTTTCTCCTCCTGCTTAGGGCTTGAATGTTACTGGCCTTTTCAGGGGACGGGGAGAAGTAAATTCATAGTAGTCATGTGGCAGTTACGGGAAGTTTAATCAGGTAGTCTACTTTCCTGTCATCTTGCTGATTTCTATGATTTTGAATGGCATCTTGTTTGTGTTGATTGATAAATCTTTTGGGAGCAGCTTGGCCTTTGTTAGGAGTAACTTGTTGCTTCTAATTTCAGTGAGCTAAATGCCATCTTGGAGTCTTGTTAGATCAAGTAATAAGCTCTTTCTATACAAAAAAGAAATTCTATTGGAACAAAAACTTCAGACTATTATTGTAATCCCTCAGGATAGACTAAGAAAGGGTGTGAAGACTGAACGATGGAAATAATAGGAAAAGTATTTCATCTTTATTAGTAGCTTGCTTTCCTCACCTCATTCCAGAGTAGCTGTAGCTGTTTTCTTACTAGCCTTTGGATCAAGACTGAGAGACTAGAGAGCTTCTGAATGCCAGTTAAACTTAGAGCATTAACCACTTCAGTGACTAAAACACCTCTGAGGCAGGAAGGACCTGATTATAGAACTGATGAGATGGATTAATTGTTTCTTATATTCAGATGCTGGCAGAAGAAAAGAACATTTCTGCCAGATATGCAGAGGAAAGAGATCGTGCTGAAGCAGAGGCAAGGGAGAAGGAAACCAAAGCACTGTCTCTGGCTCGGGCTTTGGAAGAAGCCCTGGAAGCTAAGGAAGAGTTTGAAAGACAGAACAAACAGTTGCGGGCAGATATGGAAGACTTAATGAGCTCGAAAGATGATGTGGGCAAAAATGTAAGTAACTTTCCAGACCCTATTTTGTTATGAACTGCACAGGGAACAACACAGGAAAATTCCCTGGTTGGAGAAGTGTTTTTGACACAAATATGGAACGTTTTGAGGCTGATTTGTAACCCAAAATTCTGGAGGAATTAATGCTCAGAACACGAGGGTGGTCTCTATTAAGATGAGGCCTGTTCAAAAGATGTGAAGACTTGGAGAGCAGCAGTTGCTGGCCAAATGCCTAATGGCACTTGTGCTGGATTTAAGAGCTTGTCTTACTACTACTACTTTTTCTCTGTGAATATTGCACAGCTCATCTCTCCATTCATCTGCACGGATGTTTGTTTGGTTCTCTAATCTGTATCTTAGAGATGCTGCTCTCCCTGTTCTGACTGTCCAGTTTGGAGCATCACAAAGTGTAGTGTACTGAGTTCATATAATGTCTACTTTTGCTGTTAACTGCTGATTTTGAGAGGGTCTGATTAATGTTTGTGGCTTAGGTCCATGAACTGGAGAAATCAAAAAGAACTTTAGAGCAACAGGTTGAAGAGATGAGGACTCAGCCTGAGGAACTGGAAGATGAACTGCAGGCCACAGAAGATGCTGAACTTTGTTTGGAGGTGAACATGCAAGCTATGAAAGCCCAGTTTGAGAGAGATCTGCAAGCCAGAGATGAACAGAATGAAGAGAAAAAGAGGATGCTGGTTAAACAAGTGTGTATCTTACTGTGCTTCACAGTGGGAAGGGCGTGATGATCTTTTGACAAAGCTCTATGGCTTTGAGAACTTGCTACCAGGAAAATAAAACTCTGTGCTTAAAGATCCCATCCTATAGAAGTCCCAAGCACGGATCTTTACCAACAATACAATAGGTCTTGTGGTGGATTAGCTACTGTTAATGTTAGTCTGCCAGTGATGGTCCTCCAATTCAACTGTACCTTGCCTCAAAAGCACTCAACATGCAAGTAGATTGGGCTGTTGCTGCATGGGTGTCCTTCAAGCCCGTCCTGTTTGGTGTACAGCAACGAATCCATGGATGCCGACATAGACTGAAAGACTGTAATTAAGTGAACAGTTTCTTAAATGAAAAACGTAGCAAAGATTCCAGATTTGCCAGACTTGAGTCTCTTCAGATCTGCCTTATGATACTAGAATTCTAAAGAAATGCCTTTAAAATTTCATGCTTGTAGGAGAAGATAGATCTAAATTAACATTTCTAAAGCTTTAAGGAAAAAGCACGTAATATTTCAAGATTTATCACAAGAAAACAAAAACTTACTGAGAATCACCTGTATAGAGATCTCCTAGAAATAAATAAAAGCATTGACCTGGAAGGCTTTTGAAGTTCCCTGCAATGCTGAATTGCTATTGTCTTGCACGGGACAAGAGCTCCTGACCTGGCATGAGGAGGGAGGCTTGATTCAAAAGAAACATATTCCTTCATGTTGGCAACCTGTGGCACTTCTGGCTCACTTTTATTGTTGTATGAGTTCATCTTAGTTCTTGTTAGCTGCTTTCTTAGATACTTTGCTTCTCTGTTTTCTTTTGAAAAAAAGAAAAGTTGTTGGTGTATACATTCTAGTAGCACATCTGTTTCAAAGAGAATTATTTCTTTTTTTTTTTCTTGAGAATGTGTGGTGATTCTATGTCGTATTTTCCTCTTAGTGGTTCGATCAGAATTAGCAACATCTGCCCCCAAGTCATACCTAAATGTAGACAGATGTACTGGGCCAGAAGCTGATCATGAAGTAGCTGAACAGATGAAATGGAAATGCTTCAGATGCTGAGCTCTTTTCTTTATTTTCCTTTTGTCAGTTCAGAGATCTCTGCTTCCAGTTTGTGGATTTTTTTGCCGTCTGCAGTGTCTTCCCATGTAGCTTGAGTTCTGTAGGCTCTTCGAATCGAGTAATGCTAATTCTGATCTGCAAAGGCCTTTTGGATTCATCAGCCATTTTGTTAGGATTTTGTGTTTGCTCTGTTCCTGGAGCTTGAGCCTGTTAAATCCCTTGATTTCACAGGTGCGAGAGCTGGAGGCAGAACTGGAAGATGAGTGCAAACAGAGGGCTCTTGCTGTGGCAGCCAAGAAGGAAATGGAGATGGATATGAAAGACCTGGAAGGTCAGATAGAAGCTGCAAACAAGGCTCGAGATGAAGCAATCAAACAGCTCCGTAAGCTCCAGGTAGGCACAGCAAATCAGCTGAGCTGCTTTCCCTCCTGCTGACAGTCTGTCAAGGGTGCTGCTTTTCGTTACATGCATTTGTAGTGTGAAGGCAAGAAGGAGTATCAGACTCAGCTATGCTGGCACACGTCACAGTATCTGGCCTGAACTTATCAGACGCTCAAAACTCCTCTCATCCTTTTGTTGCTAAGGAGTTAAGATTGTCCCCCACATACTTCTATTCTATAGTCATCATTTTCAACGCTTTGCGTAAGGATTTACTGAGGATTGCTTTTGAGGCTGAATCTTTAAAATTTATGGTTGTTTGTATCTTTGAATTTACTGATTTCAGCTCAGCTCTTGCTGATTGCTACTTCCTCTAGTTGAGGAAGCCAAAAATGCTGCAGAGAAATAGGAGGAGTAAATTTTAGTTGCTTTGAAAAAGCTCCAAGATGCCTATTCTTTTTAGATTGGCAAGAAGAATCCAGTACTTGTGTCAAGGATTTATTTCCCATTCCCAGAGAAATACTCCGTCTTTAGTAGAGGTCAGTTTTCCCAAGGCTTTCAGTGCCATGGCCCAAAGCTGCAGGAGTATGAGGCCATGGCAAGACCATGTAAAGCATAGAGCAAACTGCATTGCCTTTCTGCCCTGTCCACTCTATTCCTTGGCAATCCTACTTCAACTGAATGAGGGCAATTTTGGAACTTGGTCCAGGCGCTGGATGAGAAGGGAATGGAGATTAAAGCAAGAAATGCTGGTACCTAGCAGTAGCGGCTTCTCTATTCCCAGAGGCTGAGTCAGTTACAGAGTTCATACCTGATCTCTGTACACTTTCATGCAAGCACCTGAAATAAGTGATCTCATGATTAGTGGTATTGCGAAGATGCAGGTACAACTTAAATGCAGTTTCTCCAGCCTTATTCTTTTAGCATCTGAAGTCAAACTTGTGTGAATTAAGATATCAGTCTGTGTTAAGTGTCTTACGGGAAGGATAAGTATGTGCTTCTACGTTATATGTGCAAAATGGTGAATTGTGGTACTTCTACACTGAGAAGTTTCTTACCTTGAGTACTTGTAATAGGTTTTATCAGTCAATTTAAGTAAATAGGTTTGTTTTTTTCCAAGACAATTGCAAGAGCATTACCTATCTACTACAAAGGTATCTCTACTACCTCTACTAGAGGTTTTTTCCTACAAGAAATCTACTAATAAATGAAGTGAAGTCTTCTAATGGGATATTTCTGATGAGGAGTGAGTGATGGAAAGATGAGAAAATGAAGGGTTTAGACTGAAAGAGGGTAGATTTAAATTGGATATAAGAAAGAAATTCTTCACTCTGAGGGTGATGAGGCACTGGCCCAGGTTGCCCAGAGAAGCTGTGGCTGCCCCCTCCCTGGCAGTGTTCAAGGCCAGGTTGGATGGGGCTTTGAGCAGCCTGGAAGGTGTCTCTGCCCGTGGCAGAGGGATAGAACTCTGATCTTTAAAGGTCCTGTCCAACCCAAACCATTCTATAATTCTATGAAAATAAGAACTGAAAATAAATATATTTAAGTGGAATGAAGCCACTTTAGGAGGAAGGTCTTGCCTCCTAAGGGCAAAAAAGCTTCAGAGCTACTAATAAATCTTGTGGTTGTCCTGCTGTATCATGGCTTATTCTTTCCTCTGCTCTCCAATTGCAGGCTGAAATGAAAGACTACCAGCGGGAGCTAGAAGAAGCCCGTGCATCCAGAGATGAGATCTTTGCACAGTCCAAAGAAAGTGAAAAGAAGCTCAAAGGTCTTGAAGCAGAAATACTCCAGCTCCAAGAGGTGAGATTGAAATCCAAGAAATCTGTTTTTCTTTCTAGAGAAAAGGGGAAGGCCAGAGTGTGTTTGTTTTTTTTTTTTTAAAAAAAAAGTAAAAAGCCATCCAGTGAGTTGAACAGAAAAGTGGGAGCCTGGAGATGTTTCTCTTCCTCACTGCCCCAGGTCATTAGTGAGCTTCTTATAGCTTTGTAGGAATCCTTCTAGTAGTCTGGACTTCCTTTCCCTGCCTGGGTAGCAGGGAAGCCTTACTACTGCTTAAACAGATTTCAAGCCTCACTAAAATTTGCAAGGTGGTTTGAGAGTCTCTGGAAGCTGTGGTGCACAGTTGTCAGTACTAAAACTGGTCACTGGAAGTATATAAAAACCTAACAATCTCTCCAGTACCTCAGTGGACCATGTAAGTCTGTGGAGGTTTATCTCTCTCTGCTATCTGAGGTCCTCATCCCTTTCTTTTACGGGCATCTGTTCCCTCATTGTTGGCAATTCATGTAAGAGCTCCAAGTCGTGCTACATATCGCTGTCACTTATCTCCGATTATCTCCGTTGTCTGCCACAAGGTTAAACGTTTGAGGTTTGAAGGCAACAGAATTGCCTTGTGTGAGAGACGGCCTCTTTTTGCCCTGTTAGCTGCAAAGGTTGAAGCAATCACTCAGCTTACACTGCACTTAATGTTTGAGACTTTTACCTACAACTTACTAGAGCTTCTCCATGTCATTCTTTCACAGACTTCAAACTTGTCAGTCTTGCACTTGCAGTGCATTAGATTGTGTCCTTCTTGGTGAATGTCTGGGTGTTTCTACCACTCAATACAATTTCACAATACAAGATTCAGCGCTGTTATAGTTTTGTGCTATATTTTCTATACTTTGCTTTCAGTCATGCTACGTACTCTGTAGGAACCTAAAAAATTTGCTTAATTTAGTGCCCACGTTATACTTAATGAACTAGAGCATGTGACAGAACGGTTTTCTCCTCCTGCTTAGGGCTTGAATGTTACTGGCCTTTTCAGGGGACGGGGAGAAGTAAATTCATAGTAGTCATGTGGCAGTTACGGGAGGGAAAGATCAAGGTGATGCGTCCTGCTAGCTTTTACAGCTGTTGGTTCTGTTTATCCATTAAAAGACCTCAGCGATATCACACTTCACAGCATCTCCCAGAAGTTATTAGAAGGCATAATTTTTTGCAGAAGTTTTGAGATTCCTAATGCTGTAATGAATATTTCCTAAACCTTCACAGGAGTTTGCTGCGTCTGAAAGAGCTCGTCGTCATGCTGAGCAAGAAAGGGATGAGTTGGCTGATGAGATTGCAAACAGCGCTTCGGGAAAGTGAGTCATCAAATGTATTAATTGTGCATCTGAACAACTTCAGGCACCAGCAGCTGCAGTTCTTGGTAGCCTGCTTGCAATTTCTGTATTGACCTGTTGTCCCGATAAATATTCCTTCTTGTTACAAAGAGAATTGCTTACACAGTAGCTTCTCGTTACAGTTTGGAATGTCTAAAGTATCAAAAGCAAAATAGCCAATTGCTTTGTATCAGATCTGAGCGTGTCTTGACCCAAATACTTCTTTTCTAGGTCAGCGCTGCTGGATGAGATGCGCCGGCTGGAAGCTTGGATTGCACAATTGGAGGAAGAGCTCGAGGAAGAGCAGAGCAACATGGAGCTTCTCAATGAGCGGTTCCTAAAGACCACGTTGCAGGTGAGTCCGTTGGTGGCAATGCTGTAGGGGCAATCTATGTTTCAGTGTGCGGATAAGTGGAGGATCTGAATAGCACCAAATGATCTTCTATCCTTCTCCTCTGAAAGGTTGACACGCTGAATTCTGAGCTAGCTGGGGAGCGGAGTGCTGCCCAGAAGAGTGAAAATGCACGGCAGCAGCTAGAAAGGCAGAACAAAGAGCTGAAAGCCAAGCTGCAGGAACTGGAGGGATCTGTGAAGTCGAAGTTCAAGGCAACAATTTCTACTCTAGAAGCCAAGATTGTGCAGCTAGAAGAACAGCTTGAGCAGGAAGCCAAGTAAGGAGAAAAAGAAAAAAAAAAATCTGTTTGCTTGTGTTTGCCATGTCTGAAACCTCTGTGCCTTAGGTTTTTGTGGGGATGAGATATGAGCTTCCGGCAAAGGCATTGGGGTTTCTGATCAGGAAGCCTACTGTTTGGGGGACACATTTTGACAAGACAGCTGCAAAGTAACTGGGGTTGAAATTTTCAGAAACTATTTGCTCCGTAACTGAAGCTGCTGAATTAACTCTGGACATTAACCAGGTGAATATGTTGACTGGTAGTCCCAGGATGCACAGGGTGATGCAGAAGTTTCTTGAGACAAGATGAAACATCGCCTTGAGACACCTGGTCTCTTTGGTTAGAGGAAGCCAGTTGAAGAGCTTAGGTGTGACAGCTTCAGTTGGTTGAGATGAATCCTGTACTCTGCAGAAGTCTTTCTGCAGTGAGCTCTTCCTGTCTATCCTTGTCATCTTGGTCCTCCAAATATATGTATTTGTTTTAAGCTAGTTCCTCCCAGAATCTGAAGGTCTTATAACAATCTTTGTTCTTTTTGTGCTTTTGGCTCTATGGGAGGAACATGTTACTGGTTAGCAATAACTCTGTAAGAAGCACCTTGATATCCCTCTTTTGAGCCTGCATACCATACTGGTATTGCTCCAGTGCTAAGGCTTCATGTTTTCAAAGCTGCATCCCAGCCAACCACCAGCACGCTAAAACTGTTGCTGCTGTTGATGGTGGCAGCCGTTTTAGGAGAACTCAAGTATCAGTTACACCATGAGGCGAGAGCCTTTCAGAAGGAACAGATTTTGTCTTCCTGGCCTTCAAGTACTGGGACAAATGACGGCTTTTGATTATTCTAGGGAAAGAGCAGCTGCTAACAAACTGGTCCGTCGTACGGAGAAGAAATTGAAGGAAGTCTTCATGCAGGTGGAGGATGAGCGTCGACACGCAGACCAGTATAAGGAGCAGGTAGGTGGAAGGGCTTAGCTTTTGAGGCCTATTTCTCAGAAAAGGTAAATAAAACCATACTTTTAGTAGAAAGGGCTTGCTAAGAAGCATGTTAATGAAAAGATGTTGGAGAATCTATCTTGATGACTAAACCACTAGAGTAGTTCCCCGTGGTCAAAACCTCCCCGTGATAGCTCTGATGTGACGGTCCGTTACGCATCCTGGTCTCCCAGACCCAGGAGCTCTGCAGTGTTTCCAGGAGCCCAGGCTGGAATCTGCAGTGAGGCTGTGCTGGTTCATCTCCAGCTGGAGTGCTGGGTGGACAGGACGTTGGCTAACTCCTGGTCGTGGCGTTGCAGCTGTCTAGTTTGATCCTGAGTCCCTGGGTTTATATTTCAGATGGAAAAGGCAAATGCCAGAATGAAGCAGCTCAAACGCCAGCTGGAGGAGGCTGAAGAGGAAGCCACAAGTGCAAATGCTTCCCGACGTAAACTTCAGCGTGAGCTGGACGATGCCACAGAGGCTAACGAGGGCCTGAGCCGGGAGGTCAGCACCCTGAAGAACAGCCTAAGGTAGGTGGTGCCAGTGGCGGTGGGCAGGGTTTGTCTGAGCCCTCGTGTGCCCACAGACTCTCCGCAGTGCATCCTTGGGGAGTATCCAGCTGTGGCGCTGCTGGTGTTAGGGATGTTCAGCTCAGGAAGTGTGGGCTGGATGAGTGCTCGGTGCAGTGGATTGAGAAGTGGCTGAATGGCAGAGCTCAGAGGGCTGTCATCAGCGGCGCCGAGTCTGGTTGAAGGCTGGTAACTAGTGGTGTGCCTCAGGGGTCAGTACTGGGCCCAGTCTTGTTTAACTTCATCAGTGACCTGTATGAAGAGACGGAGTGTACCCTCAGCAAGTTTGCTGATGACACCAACCTGGGAGGAGTGGTAGATACACCAGCAGGCTGTGCTGCCATTCAGCGAGACCTGGACAGGCTGGAGAGTTGGGCAGAAAGGAACCTGATGAGGTTCAGCAAGGGCAAGTGCAGGGTCCTGCACCTGGGGTGGAACAACCCCAGGCACCAGTACAGGCTGGGGCGGACCTGCTGGAGAGCAGCTCTGCAGAGAGGGACCTGGGTGTTCTGGTGGACAACAGGTTGACCACGAGCCAGCAGTGTACCCTGGGTGCCAAGAAGGCCAATGGGATCCTGGGGTGCATTAAGAGGAGTGTGGGCAGCAGGTCGAGGGAGGTTCTCCTTCCCCTCTACACTGCCCTAGTGAGGCCCCATCTGGAGTGCTGTGTCCAGTGCTGGGCTCCCAAGTTCAAGAAAGATGAGGAGCTACTGGAGAGAGCCCAGCGGAGGGCTACGAGGATGGTGAGGGGACTGGAGCATCTCTCCTACGAGGAGAGGCTGAGGGAGCTGGGCTTGTTCAGCCTGAAGAGAAGGCTGAGAGGGGACCTTAGAAATGCTGATAAGTATCTGAAGGGTGGGTGTCAGGAGGACGGGGCCAGACTCTTTCCAGTGGTGCCCAGCGACAGGACAAGGGGCAACGGGCACAAACTGAAGCTGAGGAAGTTCCAGCTGAACACGAGGAAGAACTTCTTCCCTCTGAGGGTGACGGAGCACTGGCCCAGGCTGCCCAGGGAGGCTGTGGAGTCTCCTTCTCTGGAGATATTCCAGACCCGCCTGGACGCGGTGCTGTGCAGCCTGCTCTGGGTGACCCTGCTTGGGCAGGGGGTTGGGCTGGGTGACCCACAGAGGTCCCTTCCAACCCGCACCATTCTGTGATTCTGTGATTTTTCCAGTGGCTGGTACCAATCCCCTTTTTTTCCCATACCCACTCCAGTGGGAATGTCTCAGCATTTTCCTTGAGAGCAGCTCTTGGAGATCAAGGTCTCTACCGAGTACAGATGGGAGACAGCAGTGGTGAGGTTGCTGCAGAACAAAACCATCTCGGGGGCAGAGAGAGGCTTATAGGAGCGGCAGGAGGGGTGCAGCGCAGCGCTGCACAAACGAGTAGTTGGTATTATTTTAGAGACCCTGCTCTGTTTAGGACTTGGTCTGTGCTCGGTGCTTGTACAGAGGCAATATTTTAGGTTGCTTGGGACTTGCAAAATTAAGATGATGGTACGCGCTAAGCAGGAATACCAGAATACCGGAATGTTTGCGCACAGCCTGTCTTCTCCTTGGTCAGAGAAGGGGTTTCAAGACCCTGTGTGTGAAATTTGCCCCGTGGCTGGGGGCAAACTGTTCCCCCATGGTTCAGTGCGGAGGTCTTCCCGGAGCAGCCACCAGCATGGGGCCGTGGGCTGTGGGCGAACCACGACCCTTCATGGATTGTCTGGTTGCTGTTCGCAGGAGGGGGGGCCCCATCACCTTCTCCTCGAGCCGATCCGGGAGACGCCAGCTGCACTTCGAAGGGGCCTCGCTGGAGCTCTCGGACGACGACGTGGAGAGCAAAGGCAGCGACGTGAACGAAGCGCAGCCGGCGCCCGCCGAGTAGAGCCCCGTCTGTACCCTGCTTCAGATATAGTTACAACTGCTTTTTTCCTGTAGTAAATAAAATGGAATTGTCTCTGTTCAGTGCATCTATTTTCCAGATACTCATTGTATAGCCATTTTATAAAGCATCATGTGAAGGATGGAACTTTTTTTTTTATCAACACGGAAACTTCATTCCCAGAGGGTAGGTGGTTGGGGCAGACCCGTCGTCATGACTATGCATGCTTTGTTGTACAGACAGCATCCTTCCGTTTCTCCTGTGCTCAGGCGGCCCGTGGCTCTATCGAGTCCGGTGGATCATTGAAGACCAAACTGCACCGTATTTTTTTTTTTCTTTTCTCCTAATTGTTGTGATCAGCACACAATCAGCGAGTGAACTGTGAAAAGGCCTTGGGAAGTGTTAGAGGGAGATGTAGGGATGAACGAGTAGCGTCCATTTTTAACCTGCAATACCCTTTTGAAGTGTTCTCAGCACCTGCTTCATCAGTTAGCGTTCCTGCAGTACAGGCAAACTGAAACAGCATCGCCGTTCCTCATCTGTACAGTACTTCTGCGTTTGTAGAGACCCGCTATCACCACGCCCGACAGATCTGTGTATATATTAAGGCTACTATAATGTGAACACCAGTGGAAAATAAACAGACAACGCAGGCGAAATTAATTTATTAATTTAGGGCCGAGTGAGTTAGCCTTCAAGCCGCAGAGCCGAGCGGCTGCACGGTGCGTGGAGGCCGAGGCGGTGCGGCGGCTCCGGCGGGAGCGGCTCCGGGGCTGCGCGGGGCGGGTGCGGAGCCGGCGGTGACAGGGGTTCAGCGATGGATGTTGCCTGCCTAGGAGTTGACATGCCAGTGGATGTGAATCCTTTTTGTTGTTGTGTTTTGTTTTTTTTTTAATTTTGAACAGTATTACAGCGAGTAGTTAGCATTCTTTTTGTTTAAATAGCTGAAAAACTGACATTACAGAAAGTGCCTTAGACACTACAGTACTAAGACAATGTTGCATATATAATTTGCCTATATAACAATGATTTAATGTATTTTGACTGTGCTTCATATCACGTACCTCTCTAGTCCAAGTGGTATTATTGATATTAGTGACAATGAATCAGTGTTAACTAGGAACCTTCCTCTGCCACATACTCAAAAACCGTGGATTTCCTTTTTTGGTTAAAAGCTTTAACATCTGTCACAAAGGTTTTGGTGTGTGTGTTTGGATACTTTTAATCAAAGTGGCTGTTGACCACCAGGCATCTGACTGCAAATATCTTGTTTTCTTGTATACCCATATTTCTAGACAATGATTTTTGTAAGACAATAAATTTATTCATTATAGATGTGGCCGCCTGCTACGTTTACTTACAGGAAGAGCTATCTCCTGAGGCTGGCGTAGACCTTAATAAACAAGAATATGACTGGAAGCTGCATTTACCCTTCTTCCGCTTTTGTTTGCTCAGGGTTTTTTTTCTCTTTTGACCTAAACACAGCGTAAATGGCCTGGTCAGGGCTGAGCCTTTGTGTTGCCATTAGAGTCCAAAGTCCCCTGCTGCTGACCTGCAGGGCTGGGACCCAGGCAGAGGCCCCATGGCTGCCTTCAGCGGGGTCTGGGCTTTCTGCTGGGCGGTGGAATCTCCTGTTTCGGAGGTCCCATTGTGCAGTACCTGCTCCCCTGGCACAAGGCAGTGATGGCGTTGGGTAAGGCCAAGGCTGGCACTGGTGCCCTGGGGCTGGTCCCTGCACAGAGAAGGTGGACCAGCGTGGGGAGCTGATAGGAGCAGGGAGATGGTGGGCTTAAAACTGGAGTGAGAGGAGAGGGGTGGGGGAGAGCAGGAAGCCCCTGCCTGGGCTCTACAGTCCAGGGCTGCTGTCAGTGGTCCCTCTGGTCCCAGTAAGCCTGGGCTGAGGGAGCCTCCAGCACCGAAGGGCTGCTGGGGACCAGAGCTGATCCCAGGCACCCGCTCCTGGAACCCAGTTCAGTCAGGGGTACCGTTACCTCAGGTGTCTCCTTCAAGGCAGTGGCTGCTGCTCCTCCTGCTGTGAGGACCATACTGGGGAGGGGGCAGGGGCTGCTGAAGGGCTTTTCCCTGCCTCTCTCATGGCTTCCATACCTCAGGGCAGGGTTTGGGCCACTACCAGGCACAAACACAGGCTGGGCAGAGAATGGGAGCGAGAGCGGCCCTGAGGAGAAAGGCTTGGGGTGCTGCTGGGTGAGAAGCTGGACACGACCCAGCCGTGTGTGCTCACAGGGCCAGGGGGGGATTCTGCCTCTCTGCCCCACGCTGGTGAGACCCCCCGGGGTACGGGGCTTGGGAATGTGAGGGCCCGGCTGATGAGGATGCGGGTGAAGCTCCAACCAGGAGGTTGCCCAGGATGAGTCGGTCAGCCCCATGCATTACGGCTGCCTCAGCTAAGAAAAAAAAGGAGGGTAACTGTCACAGGTGATTCCCTGCGGAGGGGAACAGAGGGCCCGATCTGCTGACAGGACCCATCCCAAGGGAAGTCTGCTGCCTCCCTGGGGCCCGGGTCAGGGATGCTGCTTGGAAACTCCCTGGTCTGGTGTGGTCCTCTGACTGTTACCCCCTCTTGGTAATGCAGGTTGACGGGGACAAGATCGCGGAGAGAAGTCCCAAGGCCATCAAAGGGGACTTCAGGGCACTGGTCAAGGGATCGGGGGCACAGGTGGTGTTTTCCTCCATCCCATCAGTGGCAGGGAACAGCACTGAAAGGGGAGGAAAGCTCACCTGGTTAATAGGTGGCTCAGGGACTGGTGCCATCAGTTGAATTTTGGCTTCTTTGATCATGGGGAGGTGCACACAGCACCGGGCCTGCTGGGGACAGACGGAGTACAGCTGTCTCAAAGGGGAAAAAGGATTCACTGAGAGGGCTTTAAACAAGGTTCCAAGGGGGATCACATCACTAGGGATGAGCCCAGGTGTGTCATGGCAGGGTCAGGGGGAGATCGACAGCCCAGCTCAAGTGCATCTACACTAATGCACGTAGCATGGGCAATAAACAGGAGGAGCTGGAAGCCATTGTACAGCAGGAGAGCTAGGTTGTCATCACAGAAATGTGGTGGGACAGCTCGCATGACTGGCATGCTGTCATGGATGGCTTCAGACCCTGCTTCGGCGGCGGGGGGGGGGGGGGGGGTTGGACCAGATGACGAACAGAGGTCCCTTCCAACCCCCACCACTCTGTGATTCCGTGGGAGCCCTGCATCCAGCTCTGGAGCCCTCGGCACAGGACAGACCTGGAGCTGGTGGAGCGGGGCCAGAGGAGGCCCCAGCAACAATCTGAGGGCTGGAACCCCTCTGCTGGGAGGAAAGGCTGGGAGAGCTGGGGCTGTTTAGCCTGGGGAAGGGAAGGCTCCGGGGACACCTTAGAGCAGCCTGAAGGGACCTGCGAGAGAGCTGGAGAGGGTCTTGTGACAAGGGCATGGAGTGATAGGCCAAGGAGTGATGGCTTCAAGCTGCAAGAAGGGAGGGTTTGATTGAACGTGAGAAAGAAATTCTCCACTCTGTGGGTTGTGAGGCCCTGGCCCAGGCTGCCCAGAGAAGCTGTGGCTGCCTCCTCCCTGGCAGGGTTCAAGGCCAGGTTGGAAGGGGCTTGGAGCACCCCAGGCTGGTGGAAGGGATCCCTGCCCATGACATGGGGGGCTGGACCTGGATGACCTGTAAGGCCCCTTCCAACCCAGACCATCCTATGGTTCCATGAACATGCAGAAGGCCCAGGCTCTGTGCAAGAGCAGCATCCTCTTACTGGGGATTTTTTAAGGGGAGGGTGTTCCTGCTCCCCCGAGGAGCGAGCTGGTCCCAGGGTGGGGGGAGCTGTGTGGCCTCCCCCTGCATGGCACTGGGGCTCTGGCAGGAGCTGGAGGCCTCCGTCGCTTTGCAGGCTCTTCCCAAAAATCAGATCTTGAGGTCCAAGACAGTCGGTGCCATGGAGGGAAGGCGCTTGCTCAGCCGCCACTCCCCTCTCTGCGCAGAGAGAAGGAGGAGGCAACACTGCAAGGGAAAGGCAGCAAGCGCTTCGCAGCGGCGCACAGCAACATCGCTACATGACAAAAACACGGCCACTGCCACCGGTTCTGCAAAATCCACTGATTTCACATTAAAAGACCTTTACTTTTGGAAGATGACGGTAATTTGGGTTTGGGTTTTTTTTTGAAAACCCCTTCACGATCTGTGTCACCATGGTGGTATGGTACACTGTCCTACTGCAACATGCCATATAGATTTCGAATAAATAAAGCTACAAAGCCCAAGTTATGTACAAAGATCTTCGGCAAAGATAATTATGTTTACAAACCTATGTACAATAAAACAAATGTAAACAGTCAAATGCAGCAGAGGATGCACAGGAAAGGACGACCATACAAACCCTGACGGCGAGGGGGGGCTTCCCGCCTCCCCTCTGCTGGGGCCGATGGTTTTTTTCTCAGCACTTGTAAATAAACCAGCTTGGAGCTGCAGAGCCAAGTGAACGCGACGGCCCCGAGCGGGAATGAAGATTTCTAAACCCACAGATCAAACCCCGGCTGGGTTTGCTGGTTCTTTGTATAAAATCCACCGACTCCGAGGCACACGGACAGAGAACTCGCACAAACACTTTGCTCGAAAGACGCACGAGGTACACGCAGTCGCCCAACACTGTCGCAGAAGCACGCAGGTGACGCTGTGAGATCCAGTCCTATATTACACGGATCGGAACAGGGGTGGGGTGGTGGCGGGGTCCCAGGAGGGGGCTTTGTGGATTTGTGGCTTCCTAACGCTCCGGCGGAGTTCCTGGTGTGGCGGTGTGTGGATGTTTGCCTGACGAAGGCACCGGGAGCACGCTCCAGCCGCTCGCTGCGTTGCTGCACGGGTGGGGGAGCACCGAGGGGCCGCTTCAGCACGGCTCAGCCGCGCCAGCACCCAGCAAGGCAGGCGATGTTCTGACTGACGAGTGCTGGGCACGGGACCGTCACCCCCGCGCCCCCAGTCCCTCCATCCCTCCCCCCCGTAGGGCTGCGCAGCTCAGCCTCCCATGCCCACTCCAACCCACGGCCACGCGCTGGCCCCGCAGTGATTTATTAAGCTGCGGTAACTGAGTCATGGACCTGATTCCTGTCCAAAGAGCCGCGGCGCAGCCTCAGCCAGGGGTCTGAGGTCTGAGCCTTACCGGGAGGGCAGCAGCTGCCCGTCCTGAGCAGCAGGATGCTGGAGCAGGCAGGGAGAAACGCTGCCAAAACTAAGTTAGAGAAGAGATACGGTGAGGGGCTGAGGACCACCGGGCCGAGCAAGACTCCTGCAGCCCGTGAAACAGAGCACTGCGGGTGGCAGCTTGAGCAGCGCGGGACGTGGGGCCAAGGCAGAGAACATCCGCTACAGCGACAGGAGAAAACAAACTGTATTAATGTGACATGGAGGGCCATGAGCTCAGGGACTCCTCGGGCAGCAGGGCGCAGGTCGTGTTCCAGCGGGGCAGGAATGGGCAGCAATCGGGAGCCGTTCTTCTCGTGGTGGGCTGAGAAAAGCATCCGCAAGTCCGAACACGACCTCCTGCGGGCTCATACGCTCTGGGGGAGCATGCCAGGCGATGAGGACGGTCGAGAGGCTCCCAGTCCGGGGGGACCTTGATCAAAGCCGTTTACTGCCCTGAGGAGCAAGAAGAGACAGGCCGGTAAGTGATGAGCCCCAGGAGATGGCACCGCTCACCCCTCCCGGCCCCAGCAGCTGGAGAACAGACCCCTCTCCTCCCCTCTCACCTCACCCTGGCTGTACGATGGCTGCAAGGCCACTGTGACCACAACAGGGCTCCCATGGCTGCACCCACCCGCAGCCAGGGACAGGCGCAGGTGGGTGCTCACCCCGCTGCCTGGAGGTGGTGGGTGCTGCCTGATGACCACCCCAGGAGGACAAGCAGCTCCTGCGCAGACCCCAGGCCCCCACGTCGGGATCTGGGCAGCTGAGGGGCCGGGCACAGCAGCGCTGCAGGCTCGCTCCCCACGGCCAGCTCCCCTCCCCTCTTCACGGATGCTGGTGGGCTGTGAGAGGAGAACATGGGTCTGACAGCTTTTCCATCTCTACTCCGTTCTGGCTTTGGCAGATCTTCTGTGATCAGGCTCAACACACAGCGTCTGCCCAGGCTCACCATCTGCTGATCATCACCACCACCACAGCCTTGACAACCAGAAGCGATGGCATCCCCATATCAGGACAGCACGTCCACCCCCACTGTTGTCCCAGAACCAGCACCCTGCCCTCACAGTCGGGTTTGTAATAACAAAGGCGAGGGAGAACTCCCCCAGCCCTGCAAGGTCCCTACCTCGACTTCTGCTGGCTCCCAAGTGCTGCCTCTGCAGCCCTTCACCAGCTTCGCCCGAACCACCGGCACCCCAGAAGATGCCATTGAGATCCCTCCTGGCAGAGCTACGTTTGGGAGAGGGGACACCTGAGGAGACAGCCTCTGTTGCCCAGAGCTGCGAGCTGCGGTGAGTAGAAGCAAGAAGGAAGAGAAGCCGAGGGCTCTCCTGACGAGCTCAAAGCCAAGCCAGGAGCCGGCAGCTCCGGGGTCCCAGGCTGCGCCCACTCCGCGGAGCACATCCCACTCGCTACCGTCACTGCCCACGGGACCGAGATGCCACCAGCCCACGCGCGGTGGCTCACGACTGCATCCCCGGGCAGAGCAGCGCGGTTTCCGCACTCCTGTTCCTGTGCTGCGCACATTCACCGGTGACCTTGCAGCTCCTGCATCAGGGATGAAAAAACCCCGCCAGCAACCCCAGAGGCTGCTGCCGTTGCACTGGGCAGTCACAAGCTCCTTCCATGAAGAGCTAAAATCCCGACTGTCGCTAGCAAGAACAGATTCCCATGGTAACGCAGCTCGCTGCCGCAGGGAGTCAGGCTGTTTCCTTTCCCCATAGAATCTCAGAATGGTGGGGGTTGGAAGGGACCTCTGTGCGTCACCCAGCCCAACCCCTTGCCCAAGCAGGGTCACCCAGAGCAGGCTGCACAGCACCGCGTCCAGGCCGGGCTGGAATATCTCCAGAGAAGGAGACTCCACAGCCTCCCTGGGCAGCCTGGGCCAGGGCTCCGTCACCCTCAGAGGGAAGAAGTTCTTCCTCGTGTTCAACTGGAACTTCCTCAGCTTCAGTTTGTGCCCATTGCCCCTTGTCCTGTCGCTGGGCACCACTGGAAAGAGTCTGGCCCCATCCTCCTGACACCCACCCTGCAGATATTTATCAGCATTTCTAAGGTCCCCTCACAGCCTTCTCTTCTTCAGGCTGAACAAGCCCAGCTCCCTCAGCCTCTCCTCGTAGGAGAGATGCTCCAGTCCCCTCACCATCCTCGTAACCCTCCGCTGGACTCTCTCCAGTAGCTCTTCATCTTTCTTGAACTGGGGAGCCCAGCACTGGACACAGCACTCCAGATGGGGCCTCACCAGGGCAGAGTAGAGGGGAAGGAGAACCTCCCTCGCCCTGCTGCCCACACTCCTCTTAATGCACCCCAGGATCCCATTGGCCTTCTTGGCACCCAGGGCACACTGTTGGCTCATGGTCACCCTGCATCCACCAGGACACCCAGGTCCCTCTCTGCAGAGCTGCTCTCCAGCAGCTCCGCCCCAGCCTGTACTGGTGCCTGGGGTTATTCCTCCCCAGGTGCAGGACCCTGCACTTGCCCTTGTTGAACCTCATCAGGTTCCTCTCTGCCCAGCTCTCCAGCCTGTCCAGGTCACACTGAATGGCAGCACAGCCTTCCGGTGTGTCTATCACACCTCCCAGTTTGGTGTCATCAGCAAACTTGCTGAGGGTACACTCAGTCTCTTCATACAGGTCATTGATGAAGAAGTTGAACAAGGCTGGGCCCAGTACTGACCCCTGGGGGACACCACTAGTTACCGGCCTCCAACTAGACTCAGCACCACTGATGACAACCCTCTGAGCTCTGCCATTCAGCCAGTTCTCAATCCACCGCACCGAGCACTTCTCCAGTCCACACTTCCTGAGCTTCCCTATAAGGATGTTATGGGAAACCGTGTCGAAAGCCTCGCTGTTAAACACCCACACTAGCACAGCCTGGCTCAGAGCAGGGAGAAACCACCTTTCCCACCTCCTCCCCATTGAGCTGGAAACTTCAGCTCCCATTCGAGCATTGCCTTGACACAGGGAGGTGCCTCCCTGGCTGCACGCAGTAAAAAGCTGCTGGAAGAAGCTCAGGGGCAGACGTATCTCACTGTCTACATTTGGATGACGGGCCATGAAGCCAACCTGATCCTGACACGACTCTGCAAATTAGTTAACAGCTCGGAAGCACCTCTGACAAGTAGGACGGGGGGGGGAAACAAAACCAAACAACAACAAAAAAAAAACCAACCCAAACTGGATTAAAACGTGGTACTTTGCTCCCTTCTGAAAGGATCAGAGAAAAGTGGCATTCCACGTCAGCAGCCTGGGTGTGCTCAGGTCTGATGAGCTGCGTTCAAGCCCAGCTCTACAGCTCTGTCACGTTTCCTGCACTAAACTCCGGGCTGCTCTTTCACAGAATGGTTTGGGTTGGAAGGGACCTTCAGAGGCCATCTAGCCCAACCCCCTGCAGTAAGTAGGTGCCCAGCGACAGGACAAGGGGCAATGGGCACAGACTGAAGCAGAGGAAGCTCCATCTGAACAGGAGGAAGAACTTCTTCCCTCCGAGGGTGACGGAGCCCTGGCCCAGGCTGCCCAGGGAGGCTGTGGAGTCTCCTTCTCTGGAGATATTCCAGACCCGCCTGGATGCGGTGCTGTGCAGCCTGCTCTGGGTGACCCTGCTTGGGCAGGGGGTTGGGCTGGAGACCCACAGAGGTCCCTTGCAACCCCTACCATTCTGTGATTCTCTGAAATTAAAATACATTAAACAGAGGAACTGTGAAAAATAACAAATAAAGTATGCTGGATGACTCCTGGCTAACCTCCCAGAGGAGAGCGGGGAAGAGAAGTCCTTGCGCCCGGTCTCCAAGGTCTCCGACAGTGCCGGGAGGAGCACACGCATCGCTCCAGCCTTCAGCCGCTCTGCCCAGGCCTGACACAGGCGCGGGGCTCCTGCATGCAGCTGACGCTGCCCGACAGCCTGGAGACCTGCCCACAGCCATTAATCCCAGCCAGATCACTTGCCTGCTGCTTCTGCCTCATTTTGCCATCCCTCAGACCCGACCCACTCTGTGGGGCCCGCGCTGCGCCCTTGCTCTGGGCTTCCTAAGAAACTGGGCTCAGGGGTGCTTCACAGGGAGCCGAAGCCCCAGTCCCTGCTGGGAACAGCCCCAGCAGTGGTTTCTGATGGATGCTCCTGACTGCCTGCCCGTGCAGTGGCGTGGACCTTGTGCCCGTTTCCAACTGCTCTCTCTGCCCTGTGATTGCTAAAGACAGATTTTTACATATTAATCTTTATTCCAAGCTGTATTTTGTGCTTGGCACCTTATCTCCAAGACTCTCTCAACTCTAAGTATCCAACAAAGCCTCAGCAGAAAATTCTCCTGTTGCTGAATAGCCCAGGCTGAGGAGTAAATGGATGGGCTCAAAGCATGCTTGGAGACCAGCCCCCCAATAAAACAAAAGGAAAAGGGAGTTTTCAGGCAGGGCAGTGCTTTGAAACACACCCAAGCAGCAGTAACAGCACAAGGAGGCAGAGGAACGCCCAGCACGGAGATGCAAGGAGGAAGATGGGGACAAGGCTGTGGCAGATGAAGCTGGCAGGGACCTGCACCTTTCGACAGCACAGGGAACCCTCCGCGCTCCCTCGAGAGGCAGATGAGGGAGACGAGCCAGACCCTTGGATGCTGGAGGTGGTGCCTGCACCGAGCCCCTGTGCCCAGGATCCCCCCACAGAGCCCGGGACCCCGGGGTCTGCGCAGGCTGCTTCCAGCTGGCACGGCTGTGGCGGGCAGGGACGGTGGCACCGAGCCGGAGCACTGCTGTCTCGACGCGCACGCTGCTGATCACACCGTCCTCCGCCCCTGCTCTGCAACCCTGGCCGGCTCCCAGCACATCTGTGCCTTTGTTGGCTTTCCCATTGGCCAGAACCACAGCAACCGAGCATCGACAAGACGACAGCAACGAAACGTCGAAGGAAAAACACGACCAAAGGGCAAACTAACTTTCAAAATTCACTAAATTAACAGCAGGGATACTTCATCCTGTATCTCTGATGTGACTGATTCAATCAGAACCATGCATGTATTTGAAGAACTATTGATTAGATCAAGAAAGCAAGCAGCACTCGATCTTATGTTTGCAACAGGTCACAGCAGCAGAGGAGTTTATCTAAAGTAAGGAGAAAGAGAGGGATTGCGGCCTCAGGCTTTGATCATGGACCATTAGTTTGTAACGCTGAGAGAACTACCCCATGCAGTTAGCACAACCACCGACTCTGCACCTCCAAGCACCGAGTTAAAAGGCATGCAGCTTATCATTGCAAATGAATTGATTTACCCATGACCAAGGTGGGGAATATGACCTTTTCACGCCTAGTGGAGAAAAATTGAAACAGTTTATGCACACGATAAAGACATTCTTGGCCATAGCCCTGAACACAAGGAATGGGGCAAAGCAAAGGTGTTCAGCTGAACCTCACCAGACCTCTCCCCTTCCACCTCTGCCCGGGCAGACGAGGGGTCCTATTTCAGCGACAACCAGCACTCCCACCATACTCCACGGCCGCAAGCGCGTGACCCAGATAAAACCCTGGAGCATTGCAAAGCACGTTACAGGACATGGGATTACTCACCTGCATCCAAGGTACCCACACGTCCCTCTTTTCCAGGAAAACTTTTTCATAAGGCGGACTAGGGAACGGGAAGACCGCCCTGCTTTCACTGCCTGATGTATTACGATCAGCGTTGGGGTAACTGTGTGCACTGTGTAAATATCCCTACGTGCTTCACGGGACTGCTACAAGTGTGCAAGCAGAGGTGCTTCTCACATTCAAACCTGAGCTTGTTTGAATAAAACAAAGCCCAGCAGATTGACCAAAATAACCTAAGCATAAACACCATCTACAAGGACTTTGATAAGAGTGCAGGCAGGGGAGTGGGGGAGCAGTGAACACGGAGTTCATGCCTCAAGCAACAAACACTACATGCTGGCTCACATGCTGCCTCAGCTCTGCTGTTCAAGTGCCAAGGCTCTTCAGAGCCCATCAAAGTCAGAGCCATTTTGTTCCCCAACTGGATCGAAGTTAATAACCAATTAAGAAATATTACAACACCAAAAAAAACAAGTATCTATTCGAGAACATCCTCAGGTGCTGTTCGGCCATGCCCGGGCATCCGAACAGTAACAGCACATTCCTGAAGGAACAAGTCTGCAGGAATCTAATCTCACAGCAGACACTGAGTTTTGAAAAAGTAGGCAAGTCCTGACTCTTCCAATTCCCCAGCAAAGCCTCGCTGCGGGCCCAGCTGTCCTCCAGGCCTCTGCTAAAGTGATACTCCCCTATGTCAGCTCCTGCCCATCGCTGTCTTCGGCTGCCTGCTCAGCTCCGCTCAGCAAGCAAAGAGCAGATGTTTGACAGGAGATGGAGACTGGCCAAACACTTTAACCAACAAAATGGCAGAGGAAGGAAAGTAAGTGGAAATGTAATGCTGCAGCTGAGTTACCTCTGTCCCATTCCCACCACCCAACAACCGGCTGCTCTTTAGGCAGCGGCTGCAGATGGGATGGCATCTACAATCACATGTGGCTGTTTCAGGCTCCAGCAACAATGAGGGGCAGGGAGGAGAGTACAGGGGCTGGGGAGAGAGGAGGAGAGGGGATAAGCAAGGCATGCCTTGCCTCAGCCCCTCGTGCCCAGCCACCGCCGCATGCTCCAGGTCCGACTCCTGCCAGCGCGGCTGGAGCTGGGCGGCTGCTGCAGCGTGCGGGTGTGATGGGGCTGACCACGTTGCGGTTCAGAGCTCGGTTCAGCTTACACGTGCAAAGTTGTACAGGTTTTACATGGCAGCCACGGAGACGCGTGCCCAGCACAGACACTGCGATCAGCCCCAGCACTCAGAGACCTCCACAGGGGCAGCAAGATTGAGCAGGAGCCGATGCGGGGAAGAGGCACGGGCCATCCGCTGTCAACAGCATGTGGGCGCGCAGAGGAGGAGGACAGGACAGCAGGGATCTCTAACAACCTTCTGATAAGGACGTCAGTCATTTCCACCCCCTTTTCTAGCCCACTAACATCCTCCAGCTCTGCTGTAGAAGTTAGTTTTCAGGAGGGTGGGTTTCTAAACCTTTTTCAGCTACAACCTGCTGGTAACTCCAGGCAGCCAGCCCAGATAGCAAGTGTGATGACAATCCAGATAATTTAAAGTGACCCCACCCCACACAGCAATCAGCTTATTTGTCACACCACAACTCGATATAGCCATGCTGCCTCCTAAGAACAGCTATAATCTCTCCCTAGCAACTACCCTGACAGCTTGTACCTGAAATATCGCCCGTGCCCTGCAAGTGTGAGCTGCCGTGGTGATGCACAGGCCCCAGCCAGCCTTGCAGTGCACAGATGACCCAAAAGTCTGTCCCATTTGCACAGGACACTGACTTTGTTATGTCTCCAAACTCTTCTTTTCCAAAACCAGCAAACAACAGTGACTCTAAAAAAACTCTGAATACCAGTTTCTAAGATGCAACTTGCCCCGCTACCCACGTAGCAACACAATTCAGCTCAAAGAAGAATGATTGTAGGAAGCTCAGCTTGTCTGCTCTGTATACGACACTCTTCAGGTCGGCAACTGCTCATTTACTTCTCCAAAATAAATTCTGTATTGAGGATGTGCGGAAAGCCCTGACCACGGGCGAGTCACGGGAGACACACGGGGTCGTTTCTCCTGTGAAAGCAGTTTCTGGCTTCACGGCTGACGCACAGCACAGACAGCATGGAAGCAGTTGCTCCCTCGATCAGCCAGAACTATGCCCTTAATGACGTTTTCTTTTTCCCCTCATAGAGGGGGAAGTAGAGCAAACAGGGCACCACCCTCCAAGCGAGCATTTGCTGCCTGCACTCAGCTGTTCTCACCAAGGGAACCTCCAGATTTGCCATCACGTACTTCCCCCGTGTGAGCACACCAGTAGCTATGGCAACTGCACCGCTACTTACTTGAGATCCTTTCGAAGGGCACGTTCACTTCACCAGCAGGTTTGCTGCCTGGGTTGATTTTTTATTACCTGAGATGCAGCTGCCAAGAGATTCTGCAGCAGAGGGACAGGACAGGCACTGACACCCTGCCAGCTACGAGACAATCACGCTTGCTTTGCTCTGTGCTTTACAGAAATCAGCACTGTCACCCTCCCCATCCCCTTGAGACTGGCTCCACAATTTATTTGTCCTATAGGATGAAAGCTGTGGTGGGCTAAAGACAAACCAAGAATAACTTCTGCTCCAAGTAGCATCTTGAAACACACTCCCTTTCAGGATAAAAGCATATCCTCACTTACCCTTTGTCAAAGAAAGAAGTATGTCCCGGATGAGGGTACTTTGTGCCATTGCTGTTCATCACGCCGCTGTTAACATTCCCTGAAAAGTAGGATTTCCGTGATGCCTGGTCCTTTGCAAAATTTCTGCAAGCAGCTAATTTGGATTCTAAGGCCTGTGAAAGGGGAAAAAAAAAAATGACGTCAAAAAAGTAATACCATTAAGAGGAAGTATTTTGCTGCTCAAGTTCAGGCTTTGTCATGACCCCAAGATCACCACGATCAGGAACTCAGTGTGATCACCTCTGGCGAAAGCTGAACTGAATGGGAACAAAGCTGTCATTTTCTCTGTCATCCAACCACAAAGGAAACCCACACAACGAGACGCTGACGCAGACTGCCACGCGTGACTCAGTTCCATCAGGGCTCAGATTTTACAACATATCAACACTCAATTAATTACCTAAAATAAGGAAGCCAATTCCTAGCAGAAGTTACCAAAACTTCCTGCTTCAGCAGCTGCAGTAAGGCTGGCATAAGCTAATCAGAAGTCTAAGACAGAGCCTAAAGCAGAATCCTCAAGTTTTGCAAGGGACTTTGTATTTGGGACTTTGTATTTGGAAATTCGAATTTTTTTCTCCAGGGCAATGCCTTCTAGCATTTCTTTCTTAATCTTGGCCTGCAAAACAAAGCCAGTTTCTTAAGTGCCATTGGTATGCTTCAGAACAAGAAGTGCTACAGCATCAGACAAGGAACCCAAGGCAGCAACTAAGCCTGTCTCTGTGGTCTGTACCTCATCTGTATTACTTCGCAGCAAGCTTGGTGAGATCTTGTTCCCCTGTACAAGGTGACAGTCTCTGCCTCATCTGCTGACTCCTGCCAGAAGGGAGGCCAAAATCCTGATTCTCTCCTTCACTGCAGCACACCCCCTGCCCTTTCTGCTGTCTGTCACAAACTGAGGCTTTGCTTCAATAGCAGTCCGGTCTAGCAGAAAGTCCTTGCAACAATTTATTACATCCACCCTGCGCATGGGAGCATTCATACACTTGCAAATGCATACAGCGGAGACAAAACCTCATCTCCCCAAACATGGGGCTTGGTCCCATTCCACGTAGAAAAATATTCCACTGATAAGACACTGGCATGCTATCACAAGTAAGTGAACACTACACAGTGTTCTAGAAATCCATGCAAGCTTACTCAGTGGCTATATAGGCAGATATATTGTGGTCAGCAGGTCGAGGGAGGTTCTCCTTCCCCTCTACTTGGTCCTAGTGAGGCCCCATCTGCAGTACTCTGTCCAGTTCTGGGCTCCCCAGTTCAAGAAAGATGAGGAGCTACTGGAGAGAGTCCAGCGGAGGGCTATGAGGATGGTGAGGGGACTGGAGCATCTCTCCTATGAGGAAAGGCTAAGGGAGCTGGGCTTGTTCAGCCTGGAGAAGAGAAGGCAGAGAGGGGACCTTATAACTGCCTAGAAACATCTTCAGGGTCGGTGTCAAGAGGATGGGGCCAGATTCTTTTCAGTGGTGCCCAGCGACAAGGGGCAACAGGCACAAATTGAAGAATACGAAGTTCCAGCTGAACATGAAGAACAACTTCTTCACTCTGAGGGTGACAGAGCACTAGAACAGGCTACCCAGAGAGGCTGTGGAGTCTCCTTCTCTAGAGATACTCAAACCCTCCTGGACAAGGTCCTGTGCAGCCTGCTCTGGGTGACCCTGCTTCGGCAGGGGGCTGGACCGGGTGACCCACAGAGGTCCCTTCCAAACCCCACCATTCTGTGACCCTGTGAGATATAGATAACTACCTACCTCTTGGTCTCAAAGCACCTATCAGCTGGAAATAGCCTGTGTGATCTGTGCCAAGTGACTCTATCTCAGCTGCATGCAAGAAAGCTGAGGGGAAACTTCTTGCAGAGAAATGGAGTCTGAGGCTCAGGATGAGGCATCTTATGAGTAGCCAAAGCCACAGAAATGCTAAACATCCTCTAATCATTACTGAACAAATGCATGAGCTGGAATTTTGTACCAGTGGCAGAGCGTGTGTCTCGGAGCAGGCTGGGAACAAGCATGCTTATTTGGCATTTCCTGTCCTTGCAGAGTAATCACACGGGATTGTGCTTAAGCTCTCTCAATCCCCTGCAGACTCTTACTCACAATGATCCCATTTTAAACATGTCACTCCATAACCCCGAGTTATCCTGCTGCCCTTTCAAACCAGCTACGAGCTCACCGACTCCAAACATGAACAATGAGTTAATTTTTAATTTCAAACTTTGCTAAAACAACTCTCTGTACTGCAGCTATTGCTGTTCTCAGTGCTAACCACAAGAGACAGAGGAAAGCCAGCACCGGCGGCGAGACACGGAGGCTACCCATGCTTCCACTCAGAACACCAGCCACTGAGGCACGTCAACAAGCTTCTCATAACTCAAGAGTCGCCTTCATTCAACTGGAAAGCCTGGCATCCTAAACAACACTGTAACAGATGTTTAAACCACTTCTTCCTTGCTTATTGTGTGGGCTCACACATTTCACTTCCCCATCAACTACAGATGGGAACATTTGGCTTTCTCCTGATTTATTTTCTCACTTTCTTAGCACAGGCTTCTACTTTTTTTTCTGTTTTCAGCACCTGTTGCAGATCTCCCCAGGCATGATCTCAGCTCCCCTCCCATGACACACAGTTACTGTGCAGCAGGCACCCAGAGTCTGAGTGCCAGTTCTGCACCTGGGTCTCACTAGAGAGGAAGCCACAGGCCACACCTGAGGTAAGAACAAGTGGCTGACAGTGTCTAACCCCATACACCAAAGTGCTTGAGAAACTTCTTACTCCAAATATGAATTTCATCACCCAAAGTTGGAATCAGAACCTTAGTAATATGCTTTACAAATCAAGATCATTAAAAAAAATACATTATCACATACTAAACACTGAATATGGATGCTTTGGAAACTACAGCACAGGCCAAGACCTTGTGATTGTGCACAAGGATGAAAGCTCAGTGACAACCCCACCGAGACAGGAATACTTCAGTTCAGAGCACTCACCCCCACTTTCCGCAACAGATCTCCCACAATGTTGAGCGCAGATATTCTAGCCGAAGGAGTAAGGGGGCTGGTACCAAATCCATTTGGTATAGCTGCAAACACAGACACATTTTATTACCTGCTCCACTTCTCCACAGGTTTTTTTATTTGTTTTTTTTTTTTTGTTTGTTTCAATTTCAATAAATCAACTCCAAGGTAAAAAAGTAAATCTAAAATCCTACTGCAGGCTATTCACACAATTACCCCACAATAACACGCAGACTACATGATCACTAGCCATGGAAAAACGAAAAAGCTTAATTCCTGTCCACTGCCCTCTTTCCCATTAGAGCTACACACAGAGTTCTCGCACTCTCCATCTGCAAGGCTATTGCCCGCAATCCATCTAATCCAGCCAGAGCTTCCCCTGGAATCTATTCTTTCTAATTTGAAAAATAACTTATTAATCCTTGCAGTTGTCCAGAGCCTTCCAGACAGGGAAGCAGACTGGACTAACACCCTGCTGCCTCATAGAGAAAACAAGACCCCCAAAAAGTATGTGTTGTAACAGGGGCAGTCTAGACTGTTTGAATTACTGTCCACCATTTACTCACCACTGCTGCTCCACATTTAAGCAGAAATATCAGCCACTGCACTTCCCTGCGATCTCAAAGGTCTTCAGAGCTCTGCTGCAGGCATCCACTGCAGAGCACAAACCCTTGCCCCGGTAAAAGCAGTATCTAAGCTTCACCATCCTGCTTCTCCATGCTGCTTACTGATTATACTCTTTAAATGCACCTGATACTGCCCCAGGATTTAAACACACCTGATCCAATGCAGGTGGGATCCACACCTACCTACACTTACTTCAAGTTCACCAACAAGCACCTGGCCTGAAATTGTTTGTTAACAAGCTGCAGGTACTGCCTAACAACTAGACACAGTTTCTACAAATTATACCATTTGGGGAAGGAAAACTATTTTCCGATCCTTTTCAAACAGGTGTAGCTGGCAAGGAGAGAGATGCCTGGACAGCCGAATCCATCTTTTCACAGTCTAGAGTCGGAGAACTGGGCGCTGACTTTCGGGTGACTTCTTGTTGCCTCTCCCGTACTGCTAGCTCTTGCCGTAAGTCTGAGGGTTGAAAGAATAAAAAACCCACACGTCTTGGTGACCGAGTTCCCTAATAAACACTGTCTCTATTCATTTGGGAGGGATGAGGAGGAAACACTTTGCAACAACTCTGTATTAACTGCCTGCTGCTGGCTTTCTGCAGCAGCGAGGACCCCCACCTCAGGGCAGTCACAGCCCCAGACCATCACTGCCTGTCACATGTAAGCACAGCAGGTGACTTTTAGCAGTATCTTCCCCATCTGTGGTGCGAGTCCCATGGAAAGTGCGTTACACGAACTGCAGCTGGTCACAAATGCCTGCGGAACTACACTCTGCTCCTGCTCAAACAGCGGTGGGGAAAAGTGAGGAATGACCCATTCTTACGTTTCCAGCTCCCCACATCATTCTTCCTGTTAAGCTGTGAGCTATGTGCAGACGTTCGCATATTCAGAGCAGTGCTGCCAGAGGCCCCTGAAACGGAAAACCTAAGATACATTTGAAGTTTGAGGTGGCAAGACAAGTAAGCAGCCCCAGTTCCTGTGCCTCTGTGCGAGCAGTGCCATGGGCAGATGAGGCTGAGCAACAGCTTCCCAGGCTAGCTATTTCTGGCTGCGAGCTATCTGCAGACGTTCGCATTTTCAGAGCATGGCTGCCGGATGCCACCGGCATGGACCCCCAAAGTTACGTTTGAAGTTTGAGTTGGTAGGACAAGCAAGCAGTCCCAGTCTATGTGCCTCTGTGCGAGCAGTGCCATGGGCAGATGAGGCTGAGCAACAGCTTTCCAGACTAGCTTTCTGCCTGCGAGCTATCTGCAGACATTCGCATTTCCAGAGCAGGTCTTCCAGAGGCCCCCTGCACGGACCCCCAAAGATACTATTGAAGTTTGAGGTGGTAAGACAAGCAAGCAGCCCCAGTCTCTGTGCCTCTGTGTGAGCAGTGCCATGGGCAGATGAGGCTGAGCAACAGCTTTCCAGGCTACCTCTTTCTGGCTGCCAGCTATCTGCAGACGTTCGCATTTTCAGAGCAGGGCTACCGGAGGCTAACATCACGGACCACCTAAGCTACGTTTGAAGTTTGAGGGGGCAAGACAAGCAAGCAGCCCCAGTCTCTGTGCCTCTGTGTGAGCAGTGCCATGGGCAGATGAGGCTGAGCAACAGCTTTCCAGGCTAGCTCTTTCTGGCTGCGAGCTATCTGCAGACGTTTGCATTTTTGGAGCAGGGCTGCCGGAGGCCCCATACACGGACCCCCAAAGCTACGTTTGAAGTTTGAGATGGCAAGACAAGCAAGTAGCCTCAGTCTCTGTGCCTCTGTGCGAGCAGTGCCATGGGCAGATGAGGCTGAGCAACAGCTTTCGAGGCTAGCTCTTTCTGGCTGCGAGCTATCTGCAGACGTTCGCATTTTAGGAGCAGGGCTGTCGGAGGACCCCATCACGAACTCCCAAAGGTACGTTCGAAGTTTGAGGGGACAAGACAAGCAAGCAGCCCCAGTCTCTGTGCCTCTGTGCGAGCAGTGCCATGGGCGGGCAGATGAGGCTGAGCAACAGCTTTCCAGGCTAGCTCTTTCTGCCTGCGAGCTATCTGCACAGGTTCGCATTTTTGAAGCAGGGCTGCGAAGGAGCCTCGCAGGTAACACCCCCATTCCCTGGCTACCTTTGATGGTTGAGATGGCAAGACAAGCAAGCAGCTCCAGTCTCTGTGCCTCTGTGTGAACAGTGCCACGAGCAGAGGAGGCTGAGCAACAGCTTTCCAGGCTAGCCCCTTCTGCCTGCGAGCTATCTGCACAGTTTCGCATATTTGAAATAGGGCTGCCGAGGCTCTCGGCATAGACCCTTATGGTACGTATGAAGTTTGAGGTGGCAAGACAAGCAAGCAGCCCCAGTCTCTGTGCCTCTGTGCGAGCAGTGCCATGGGCAAATGAGGCTGAGCAACAGGTTTCCAGGCTAGCTCTTTCTGCCTGCCAGCTATCTGCACAGGTTCGCATTTTTGAAGCAGGGCTGCAAAGGAGCCTGGCAGGGAACACCCCCATTCCCTGGCTACATTTGATGGTTGAGATGGCAAGACAAGCAAGCAGCTCCAGTCTCTGTGCCTCTGTGCGAGCAGTGCCATGGGCAGATGAGTCTGAGCAACAGCTTTCCAGGCTAGCCCCTTCTGCCTGCCAGCTATCTGCAGACGTTCGCATTTTCAGACCAGGGCTGCCGGAGGCGCCCAGCACGGACCCACAAATCTACGTTTGAAGTTTGAGGTGGCAAGACAAGCAAGCAGCCCCAGTCTCTGTGCCTCTGTGTAAGCAGTGCCATGGGCAGATGAGGCTGAGCAACAGCTTTCCAGGCTATCTCATTCTGGCTGCCAGCTATCTGCAGACGTTCGCATTTTCGGAGCAGGGCTGCCGGAGGCGCCCGGCACGTACGTCCTAAGCTACGTTTGAAGTTTGAGTTGGCAAGACAAGCAAGCAGCCCCAGTCTCTGTGCCTCTGTGCGAGCAGTGCCATGTCCGGGCAGATGAGGCTGAGCAACAGCTTTCCAGGTGTCCTGGGTTTGGCCAGGACAGGGTTAATTTTCACCAGACTCCAGGAAGGGGCACAGCCGGGGGGTGGGGGCTGACCCCACCTGGCCAAACAGAGCCGGGTATTCCATACCATGGGACGTCACGCTGGGTTCCAGTGGGGGGGGGCGGTGCGGCGGGAAGGCACTCGCGGCTTGGGCGGGCGCAGCGTCGGTCCGGTTTCGGGAGAGCGGCTGTTGTACGGTTCGTGGTTGTGTTTTCTCCTTATTTGTATCGTTGTTGTTCCTGTTTTCCCTCTGTTTGCTGTTCTGTTAAACTGCCCTTATCCCGACCCACCAGTTTCTGCCTCTTTCTTTCCATTCTCCTCCGCACGCCGGCGGGGGGAGAGGCGGCCGCGTGGCGCTTTTGTTGCCCGCGGCAGCCGAAACCAAAACATTAAATTGGCGCCCAGACGTGGAGCGGGGATAACGGCAGGGCTGAGCAGCGAGTGTTAAAACTGCTTTCATAGATTTTGTTAAAATTTATTATACGCATTTACTGTGCTAGTTTAAGTCGCCGGTAAAAATGTTTCTGACTTTGATCAAATATCTGTGCTACGTAAATCCTTACTTGCTGTATGTGTTTACTGCCATGCTGTTCATCATCGCTGGGAAAAAGATCAGGATGATGATTTTGCTCTACCTTACGATATCGACTTATGATATGATAACATCACTGTGCATGAAATTAGTCTTGTATTTGCATGCGGCACTGCGGTCATTTCCGTACCTCGGATCCTATGTCTTAGATTTTGTTAATAATCAAACCCAGTCTGTGGGGAAAGCCGAAGGGGATGCCTTCCCCCACTCTTTCGCCCCCCCTCTCTCCCTCAGGCTGGTCCTAACTGCTTTTGAGAATTTCGAGTACCCATGGGATGCTCAGGGCAGCACTCCCCTTTTGTTCTGCCTCCTGAATGGGTTTCAGCTTTTGTTTAGGGTTTGCAAGTCGTTAAGAACATCCTGCAGAGACCTACCCTGGGGCCGGATAGCTATGAGTGGCTGGGTGTGTGGGACAGCATGGGCAAGTACCTAGGGCAGTGGGCACCTCCGGTGATTTTTAAACTCACCCCTGAGCAAGTACAGAATCTGGAAAAACTAGTAAAATATCTGCAAAAAGTGTGCTGCCACCCTGGGAACTCCAGAGAGACACAGATCACCGCAACGTGCTGGGGTCTGGCCCACGCCTACCGAGCCCTGTTCAACCTGATTCAGTGCCCCGAAAGGGGAAAGGGGGGGAAGCGAAGCGGCAGGCGCTGCGACTGGCACTGCCCCCCCAGCCGGCCCTGCAGCCCCTCCAGCCCAGCAGGCAGTCACAACCCCCCCGACTGGCACCGCCGCTGCCACAGCTGCAGGGTCTGCCTCGGTTTCCCTGGCAGGCACAGCAGCAGCTCCAGCCCCAGCTCCAGCCGCAGGCATCGCAGCTGAGCCCAATGACCAACCTGTGCAGGTAGCAGTCGCCCCTGTAATACTAAAGAAAGATGCAAAGAGAGCAGATCGCTCCGGGAGGGATGATGATGAGCCAGGGTCATCATGGGAGATAGAGACAGAGATCATCACCCGGTCCCTGTCCCTGGGCGAGCTGCGGGACATGCGGAAAGATTTCAGCCGCCACCCAGGCGAGCACATTGTCACCTGGCTGCTGCGGTGCTGGGATAACGGGTCCAGCAGCTTGGAATTAGAGGGCAAGGAAGCCAAGCAGCTGGGATCCCTGGCCAGGGACGGGGGCATTGACAAGGCCATTGGGAAAAAGGAACAAATCCTCAGCCTTTGGAGGAGACTTCTGTCAGGTGTGAGGGAGAGGTACCCCTTCAGTGACGATTTTGTATGCTATCCTGGCAAGTGGACCAATATGGAAAGGGGTATTCAGTACTTGAGGGAATTAGCTGTGCGGGAGCTGGTTTACTGTGACACAGACGATGAGCAGGTACCCACAGACCCAGATGAACTCCAGTGCTCACAATCCATGTGGAGGAAGTTTGTGCGGAGTGCACCCTCCTCGCATGCCAACTCACTGGCAGTTGTAAACTGGAAAGGTAAAGACGCACCAACAGTGGATGAGGTGGCTGTCAGACTCCGCCAATACGAGGAAAGTCTCTCTTCCTCCCTTGTCTCAGCTGTGGAGAAACTGGTCAAGCGACTAGACAGGCATATGTCCTACTCTCCACCTGTACGGGCCAGTGTCTCATCTATTAGGGACAGGCGTTTCTCTGCTCAGGAGAGGGAATACAGAGGCTACACACCCCGGGGCACCCTGTGGTTCTACCTGCGTGACCACGGAGAGGACATGAGGAAGTGGGATGGAAAACCCACCTCAAGTCTAGAGGCACGAGTACGTGAGTTGCGAGGTAAAACAATCACCAAAGGGGATTCTGTTAGGAAAAATGCAGCTGCAGTTTCCAGCAGCCAGCTCTCCAGACCAGGTAGACAGTTTGACCTTGATTCCGATCCTCTGGAGGGGACCTCCAAGTCATTCTTACAGCAGGTGAGCAGCAAATTCTCTGACGAGGATTAGAGGGGCCCTGCCTCCAGCCAGGTGGAGGAAAGGGACAACCGTGTCTATTGGACGGTGTGGATTCTGTGGCCTGGCACGTCAGATCCACAAGAGTATAAAGCTCTAGCGGACACTGTTGCACAGTGTACTTTAATGCCATCAGAGTTCAAAGGGTCAGAGTCCATTTGCATTTCGGGAGTGACAGGGGGGTCCCAAGAGCTGAGTGTACTGGAGGCTGAAGTGAGCCTCACTGGGCAGGACTGGCAGAAGCACCCCATTGTAACTGGCCCCGAGGCTCCGTGCGTCCTTGGGATAGACTATCTTAGGAGAGGGTATTTCAAGGACCCAAGGGGTTATTGGTGGGCTTTTGGCATAGCTGCTGTGGAGACGGAAGAAATTAAACAGCTGTCCATTTTGCCTGGTCTCTCAGAGGATCCTTCCGTTGTGGGGTTGCTGAGGGTTGAAGAACAACAGGTACCCATCGCACCCACAACGGTGCACCGGCGACAGTATCATACCAACCGAGACTCCCTTCTCCCCATTCATCAGCTGATCCGCCAGCTGGAGAGTCAAAGAGTGATCACGAAAACTCGCTCGCCCTTTAATAGTCCCATATGGCCAGTGAGAAAATCTACTGGAGAGTGGAGACTGACAATAGACTACCGTGGCCTGAATGAAGTCACACCACCACTGAGTGCTGCCGTGCCAGACACGCTGGAACTTCAATATCAGCTGGAGTCAAAGGCAGCCAAGTGGTACGCTACAATTGACATTGCTAATGCATTCTTCTCCATCCCTTTGGCAGCAGAGTGCAGGCCACAGTTTGCATTCACCTGGAGGGGCATCCGGTACACCTGGAACCGACTGCCCCAGGGGTGGAAACACAGTCCCACCATTTGCCATGGACTAATCCAGACTGCACTGGAAAAAGGTGAAGCTCCAGAACATCTGCAGTACATCGACGACATCATTATATGGGGTGACACAGCGGAGGAGGTTTTTGAGAAAGGGGAGAAAATAGTTCAGATCCTTCTGAAAGCCGGTTTTGCCATTAAGCGAAGTAAAGTCAAGGGACCTGCTCAAGAGATCCAGTTTTTGGGAATAAAATGGCAGGATGGGCGCTGTCAAATCCCAATGGATGTCATCAACAAAATAGCAGCTATGTCCCCACCAACCAGCGAAAAGGAAGCACGGGCCTTCTTAGGTGTTGGAGGTTTTTGGAGGATGCACATCCCAAATTACAGCCAGATTGTAAGTCCTCTGTACCACGTGACCCGGAACAAGAATGATTTTGAATGGGGCCTGAGCAACGACAGGCATTTGAACAAATTGAACAGGAGATAGTTCATGATGTAGCCCTTGGTCCAGTCCCATCAGGGCAAGATGTTAAAAACGTGCTCTACACCGCAGCCGGGGAGAATGGCCCAACCTGGAGTCTCTGGCAGAAAGCACCAGGGGAGACTCGAGGTCGACCCCTGGGGTTCTGGAGCCGGGGATACAAAGGATCCGAGGCCCGCTATACTCCCACTGAAAAAGAGATTCTGGCAGCATATGAAGGCGTTCGAGCTGCTTCAGAAGTGGTGGGCACTGAAGCACAGCTCCTCCTAGTACCACGGTTGCCGGTCCTGGGCTGGATGTTCAAAGAGAGGGTCCCCTCTACGCTTCATGCCACTGATGCTACGTGGAGTAAGTGGGTCGCGCTGATCACCCATCGCGCCCAAATGGGAAACTCCAGTTGCCCAGGAATTCTGGAGGTAATCATGGACTGGCCAGAAGGTAAAGATTTTGGAGCATCGCCAGAGGAGGAGGTGACACGTGCTGAAGAGGCCCCACTGTATAACCAGCTGCCAGAAGATGAGAAACAGTATGCCCTGTTCACGGATGGGTCCTGTCGCATTGTGGGGAAGCAGCGGAGATGGAAGGCTGCTGTATGGAGCCCTACACAACAAGTCACGGAAACTGCTGAGGGAGAAGGTGAGTCCAGCCAGTTTGCAGAGGTGAAAGCCATCCAGCTGGCTTTAGACATTGCCAGTCGAGAGAAGTGGCCAGTGCTCTGTCTTTACACCGACTCTTGGATGGTGGCCAATGCCTTGTGGGGGTGGCTGCAGCAATGGAACAAGAACAACTGGCAGTGCAGAGGCAAACCTATCTGGGCTGCCCCATTGTGGCAAGATATTGCTGCCCGCCTGGAGCAGTTGGTTGTAAAAGTCCGTCACGTGGACGCCCACGTCCCTAAGAGTCTGGCCACTGAGGAACATCAAAACAACCACCAGGTAGATCAGGCTGCTAAGATTGAAGTGGCTCAGGTGGATCTGGACTGGCAACATAAGGGTGAACTCTTTATAGCTCGGTGGGCCCATGACACCTCGGGCCACCAAGGAAGAGACGCGACATACCGATGGGCTCGTGACCGAGGGGTGGACTTGACCATGGACACTATCGCACAGGTTATCCATGAATGTGAGACATGCGCTGCAATCAAGCAAGCCAAGCGGGTAAAGCCTCAGTGGTCTGGAGGATGATGGCTAAAATATAAATATGGGGAGGCTTGGCAGATTGACTACATCACACTGCCACAAACCCACCAAGGCAAGTGCTATGTGCTCACAATGGTGGAGGCCACCACCGGATGGCTGGAAACCTACCCTGTGCCCCATGCCACCGCCCGGAATACCATCCTGGGCCTGGAAAAACAAGTCCTGTGGCGACATGACACTCCCGAAAGAATCGAGTCGGACAACGGGACTCACTTTTGTAACAGCCTCATAGTCACCTAGGCCAAAGAACAAGGTATTGAGTGGGTGTATCACATCCCCTACCATGCACCAGCCTCTGGAAAGATCGAGCGGTACAATGTGCTGTTAAAAACCATTTTGAGAGCAACGGAGGGTGGGACTTTCAAAAACTGGGATACTCACTTTGCAAAGGCCACCTGGCTGGTTAACACCAGAGGGTCCACCAGCAGGGCTGGTCCTGCCCAGTCAAAACCTCAGCGCCCTGTGGAAGGGGATAAAGTCCCTGTAGTGCACATGCGGAACATGTTAGGGAAGACGGTTTGGGTTAGTCCTGCCTTGGGCAAAGGCAAGCCTGTCTATGGGATTGCTTTTGCTCAAGGACCTGGGTGTACCTGGTGGGTAATGCGGAAGGATGGGGAAGTCCGATGTGTACCTCATGGGGATTAGATTTTGGGTGAGAAGAGTCCATAAATAAATTGTATAAAGTTAATTGTTAAATAACCCTGTCACTGTCTGTTATCACTGTTATAATTGTTATATGTTGTACCAGTAGTATCATAGTAAGAATCGTCCAGATTAAAGAAGGATGGACTTTTTGATGAAAACCTAGCAGAGAACAGCGATGATGGAACTGGACCTGGTTTTTCAACAACTGGCACCCAGCAACTTCATCAGGATCAACATCTCCTGCAGCCTGTGGGCACGGGCCACACCAGATGCATCAGCCGTGAGCTCCGGATGCAGCAAGTGACCGCCCATCATCACACATCACCTGCCACGGAAGACCATTACAACAGATGGAGCCCAAAGTCATGCATTAAATGAACTCAATGGACACTTTAGAGTGATGATCCATAGACTAAGGGAATGATATCAGGAGACAGGAGAAGTGGTGGTGATCAGCTGAACAATGGGGGACCTGGGCATGACGTAGATGGTATGGAATAAGGGGTGGATAATGTCCTGGGTTCGGCCAGAACTGGGTTAATTTTCACCAGAATCCAGGAAGGGGCGCAGTCGGGGCAGGCTGACCCAACCCCAAACTGGCCAAACAGAGCAGGGTATTCCATACCATGTGCCGTCATGCTGGGTTCTGGTGGGGGGGAGCTGGGGGGACGGGAACTCACTCTCGGCTCGGGAGCTCGCGTTGGCAGTCGTGGAGGGCGGCTCTGTGGGCTGTGCAGTTTGTGTTGTGTTTTCTCCTTTTCTGTATTGTAGTTGTTCCTGTTCCCTCTGTTTGCTGTTCTGTTAAACTGCCCTTATCCCAACCCACCAGTTTCTGCCTCTTTCTTTCCGTTCTCCCCCGCAAGCCGGCGGGGGGAGGGGCAGCCGCGTGGCGCTTTTGTTGCCGGCGGCAGCCAAACTATAACAGGGGCTCTGCTGGGGGCTCTGCAGGATTCAGTCAAGCCATGCAGCAATACTCAAATAGGAACACAGGGTCGTCTCAGATTAAATCCATCTGTGATATTGAAGAGCTTTTCAGCGTTCCTGCTCTCAATTCACCCAACTGCAGAGCAGAGCTGAGGGGATTTATTTTTGTTTCTCCTTCTTCTACTTGCCCCACCACACCTGAGGAGTGGTTTTAAGGCAGAAAGTTTTGGCATTTGTGTTGCACTTCAGCAGAACTCCTGTGGGTCCTGTGAGGCAAAGAGACTGTCCCTTAGTGCAGCGTGAGGACAGCCGGTCTGTCTGGAAGGCCTGATCTCAGCTGCCCTGTGCTGGCACCTCTTGCAACTGTAAGTCGATTGCCCCAAGATGTTCCCCTGAGCAGAAAATGGACACTGCTGAGAGCAGAGGAATCCATTTTCCAAGTGCAGATGGCCAAGTCTCTCATCCCCTTCCATCATACCTGAGGAGGATCTAGGCTCTCCCCTCTCAGCCATGGACACAAAGGGCTCATTACAGCTGCCCATATGCAGATGATGAGCAGCATTCCCATGGTCTTAGCACCAAAGCTTCTTCTGCATGGCACTGCTAGATAACTCAGGCATATCAGGGGAAAGCTGTTTGCTTCTGCAGGGCAGCCTGGAGCCCAGGAGGAACCCCCAGGGAAAGAGTCAAATATCCTACATTTTGCATGTCCTGAAAGGAGAATCCGCTCATTTGCATTGCCCTGAACCTGCTAATTAGGAGAGGACTTGGGCGCTTTGCTCCCATTGATACATCCTCATGGCAGGACCCAGAAGAGCCTTCTGGTCCAGTGAATGATGCAGTGAAAAGCCAGAACTGAAGACGCAGTAGTCGGCAGACTATTAAGCAGGTATTCTTTATTACGGCGCCGGGCACACGGGGGACCTCTCCTCCAAACATGCGCGCCAAACACCGTGTCATTTCAGGTTAAATATAATCACAGTATGCATATTCATTATATTTCCGAGAAATGCTTAGCATATTCATGACTTTCCCAAGAACTAATTAGCATATATTAATGTCTGTCATGCCTGTCTGTTAGCGTCCTCGAGTGGTCTTTAGGGGTCCTAAGATGAAGGCTTATACTCCTCATCACAGTGTCCACTGGTTGGCCTTTGTTTCTGCACAAACTCAGTTAGAAGATCACGTATACCATGTCCTTCCAGGCTGTTTTTTTGCTCCGGTCTTGTTGCCCTCTTGGTGCCTCTTTAGCTCTGTAGCTTGGTGCGTCTGCCCTCTCAAGGCTGAGCTGTCCTAGTAATATTATTTAGGAGTCTCTTTATCTTAGAGCTTTCCTGTCTTCTCAAAACAGCAAGGATTTACTTTAGTTTAATTACAATCACTCTAGTAAGTGAAAATTTTACATTTCACAGAATCACAGAATCACAGAATGGTAGGGGTTGGAAGGGACCTCTGTGGGTCATCTAGTTCAACCCTCCTGCCAAAGCAGGGTCACCCAGAGCAGGCTGCACAGGACCTTGTCCAGGAGGGTCTTGAATATCTCCAAACAAGGAGAATCCACAACCTCCCTGGGCAGCCTGTGCCAGGGCTCCGTCACCCTCAGAGTAAAGAAGTTCTTCCTCATGTTTGGACGGAACTTCCTCTGCTTCAATTTGTGCCCGTTAAATTTACGGGTATCAAGAACAAGTTGAGCAAGCACAGGAGAGGAAAAAGGGAGAAATGTCACAGTGTTGCTGCAGATGGAGCCAGGAGAAAGACAGACAGACGAGTGTGTGGTAATTTGCCCTTTTAAAGATTGAGGCCGCTGAGAACGTGATTGAACACCCACAGCCTTAAAAACAGATGTGGGTGAAGAGACGACGAGTTCACTCCATGGTGGGCATCTGCACTGCAGGCAATGGCAGGGACGTGCCCAAATCCCCATCCCACGGCATTGTTTGGATCAGATTCTTCTTCATCCCTGCCCATGCCTCTGCTGCCTGGAGCTTGTCCTTTCTGGGAGCTGTTTCTCTGTCCCTGGGTCTCCTCCCTGTCTTTTCTCACAGAGCCCATCCCACCCGCTGTGTGCTCAACTCGGCCCTGCAGACAACTCCTGGCAGTCGAGTACTGCCCAGGGACATCTCTGTGTGTTCAGTGGCTAAGGAGCAGCTCAGACAAGTGCTGATGAGAACGGAGGTCTCATGACTTTCAAGAACAGAGAAATACATTCCCATCTCCCACTGCCCACTCAGCCAGCCAAGAGTGGAAAACTGAAAGCACAGTCTCCTTCCCTTCCAGGTAAATGCCACACGCTCTCCTACTCCTTGAGTCGCTTCCTTGAGAACAGACCTGGGAGACCTATTGAGGAAAGACTCAGACAAAGAAGGCATTGAGTCCCTCAGCACCATTGCTGTCTGCTGTTCTTAAACTGCTCTCTCCATTCAGCAACAGCCCTGCATTTCCCTTGCTCAGCCTTGGTTACTAACACAGAAATTGAAGCTCTTCCCTTTCTCTTGATATTTCTTGCAGCTACACACTCCAGGTGGTCACCCCATGGCAGCTTCTTTGTGGCTTCCGTCAGTTCCCTGGCCTGTCCTAGCCCAAGCCTGCTGTCACATACTTGGCCCCGTGGCCCCACTGTTCAGGCACTGCATGGGAAATGGTGTATTCGGTGTGAGGGGAAGTTTGCCTCTCATGATCCTCCAGGACATCCCTTTGTACCCTGCGCCCCTTCTGTTATTCCTCGTTGAGATCACTTTCCCCACGTCCTGGAACCTACCCAGCCCTATCTGCATTCAACGTGGGGTTTCGCAGACATCCCCGCTCTGGAGTCTGCCAGGGTCTGGACAAGCAGAGGGGCTCAGGCAGGGCTGGCCATTCCCCTCTTCCAGACACTGAGCCGAGCAGGAGGAGAGATGTGGCCATGCAGCAACAAACACCCGTAAGCCTGTGGTGAGTGGCAATGCTGGAAGTGGCCGAATAGGGAGGCCATCAGTGAGAGCTCACTCCAGTCCCATTCCAAAAGATATCGCCCCATGCCCTCCTCCACTGAGCCCACGGAGAACCCAGCACAGCAGCACGGCCTCACGAGGGCAACCTCTTCAGGCTGCTCCTGAACTCAGCTTTGGTAGAAGGGCAAAACCTCCAAATACTGGCACTGAGGAAATCCCTTTTTATTAGGGAGATGTGACACAGGAATCCATTATATTATCACACCAGATACAATTCCAAAGACCTTTGGATCTGACAGACTGTATTCATGCCTCTAGAGAAGTGGAAAGGATGCAGATATTCCTGGAGAAACAGAATTAACGTAGCTAAAATACCCAAAGATCAGGAAGTTCCCCAACAACATTGGAAATCACTTGTGAAGTGACATGGGCAGCTTATTGCCGCTGAAAGACTGCTGATTGAATGAGCTTCATGACTGCATTTTTGAGCTCCTGGTTCCTCATGCTGTATATGAGGGTGTTCACTGCTGGAGGTACCAGTGAGTAGAGGAATGACAAAACCAGGTCCAGGGATGGGGAAGAGATGGAGGGAGGCTTCAGGTAGGTAAACATGCCAGTGCTTATAAATAGGGAGATCACAGCCAGGTGAGGGAGGCACGTGGAAAAGGCTTTGTGCTTTCCCTGCTCAGAGGGGATCCTCAGCACAGCCATGAAGATCTGCACATAGGACAGCACAATGAAAACAAAACACACAAAAACTAAAGAAAGGCTAAGCAGAAGAAATCCCACTTTCCTGAAGTAGGAGTGTGAACAGGAGAGCCTGAGGATTTGGGGCACTTCACAGAAGAAGTGATGCACGTTATTGCCCTTGCAGAGCGGCATGGAAAAGGTGTTGACAGTGTGCAGGAGAGAATTGAGCAAAGCACTGCCCCAGGCACCTACTGCCATGTGGACACAAGCTCTGCTGCCCAGAGGGTCCCGTAGTGCAGGGGTCTGCAGATGGCAACGTAGCGGTCATAGGCCATGATGGTCACTAGAGAAAATTCAGCTACAGTGAAGAATTCAAACACAAATAGTTGGGCAGCACATCCTGCATAGCAGGTGTCCCTGGTGTCCCAGAGAGAATTGGCCATGGATTTGGGGAGAATGGTGGAAATGGAGCCGAGGTCAAGAAGGGAGAGGTTGAGAAGGAAGAAGTACATGGGGGTGTGGAGGTGGTGGTCACAGATTATAGCTGTGATGATGAGGCAGTTGCTGAGGAGGGCAGCCAGGTAGATGCCCAGAAAGAATCAGAAGTGCAAGAGCTGCATCTCCTGTGTGTCTGTGAATGCCAGGAGGAGGAACTGGGTGATGGAACTGTTGTTGGACATTTGCTTACTCTAGTTGTCTTGTTATCTGTTGGGAAGGCAAGGCAGTACTGAGTTATGCCAGACTTCTCTGAGCAGAATGTGTTGCTTGTCTCATAGCAACCCCATAGTCAGAGTCTCTCTTTTCAGAAAGACCTCTCTGAAGCTCCTTCACCTGAACTCTGGGTTTTGCTGGCTGGGGGGGCCGTTGTGAGCAGAGATTCTGTAATGGGTTCCCGAGCAGTCCTTCTTGATGTGCAGGAAGAGAGAACTGGGAACGCAAGGAGATCTTGGATAAAAGTTACTCGTGATTTACGAAACACCTTTTTGTCACTGTTGTTCCTAATTAGCCCAGCTGCAGAACTGAGCTGAGGGGGTTCTGTTCTGTTTATTTGGTTCCAGTTGCACCTGCCACATTTAGGAGTGGGTTTGGGTGGCTGGAATCCCTGACATTTCTAACGCACTCCAAGCGAAATCCTGTGGCTCCTGAGAGGCAGAGGGACTGTCCCTCAGTGCAGAGTGAGGAGAGCTGCTCTGCCCCTCAGCCCTGTGCTCAGCTGCCCTGTGCTGGCAGCTGGGAGCTGGAGAAGGAGCTCTCTCAGGTGTTGCCCTCAAAAGAAAGTGGACACTGCTGAGGGCAGAGGAATCCAGGTTCAGAGAGCAACTGGGCAGACTACCTGCCTTTTCTCATCTCTCCCCTCCCAGACTGGGACACCGAGGCACCATTGCAGCTGCCCACGTAAAGCTGCCCAACAGCAGTGCCATCACCTTAGCACCGAGGTGTCTTCTCCACAGAGATCCTGGGTAGCACAGAGATACTATGGGAGTGCTGTGCCCTTCGGGAGGGCACCCTGCAGCCCAGCAGGACCCTCCATGGAAAAAGCAGAATGTCCTGAAGTTGTCTGGAGGAGACTGGGGCACTTGGCTCCCACGGACACTTCTGCACTGCAGGACCCAAAGGGTCGGCATCTGAACAGAAGCTGAACCTCCCACCCCCAAAACTCACCCCCCGCACTGACTCAGCAAATCCAGCTGAGAAAACAAGGGCAGCCCAGGCAGGAGGGGATGGCAGTGAGATGGCACAATGCTCCTGGCAAGGGAGGAGGGACACACAAAGACAGATGGAAATCGGGGTTTGTCCTTTTCTGAGACCCAGTTTCTGAGAGGAGTGGCTGAGTGGAAGGTGTCTGTGCCACAGGGACAGCAGGGAGGTTCCCCCATCCCCCTCCCCAGCGTTTCTGGCAGCAGCTCCCTCTCACTCCCTGCCCGTGTCTCTGCTCCTTGGAGCTGCTCCTGGCAGGAGCCATCTCCCTGGCCCCAGCTCAACTCCCTGTCAGTGCTCACACACCCCGTCCCACTCGCTGTGTGCTCACCTCTGCCCTGCCAACACCTCCCAGGGGCAGGGCACTGCCCAGGGACATCTCTGCGTGTGCAAGATCTGCAAATCAGGTCATAGAAACCTGATGTGGCTGGAAAGAGGAAGATGTCACTGAGGTGGCTGGAGGCAGCTGGGTACAGTGCTTTGAGGTACTTCTCCCTGAGTTACCGGTCTCTCAGTGTAACACACTAGGCATCTCAAAGCACATTCTTCAGCAGAAATGAGAACTTTTGTCTCCAGTATCAAACCCAGACAACCAGACAAAGAGTCAGGAAAGGTCCTTGTTTTTCCAGGAGCCACTAAAATGATGTGCTTCTTGAGAAGTCCCCTTAGAAAAGACATGAGGTAGAGCTGAAGCTGTGAGAAGCCCTGACCCATGCAGCACTCTTCAAAGCAAAAAGACCCTGACCTGCTGAGGGACACTCCTTCAACCCAGAACTTCTCCCCACAACACCATGGGAAGTTTCTTAGACAGTCTGAACACTGATCCTGGCAGGCAGCAGAGATCCTTCCCTAGAACACAGCCTCCTGGATTGCAGGGACCCTGCTCTGAAGGACAATCCTGGGGACCTCTGGCTGCACACCTGCCTTCCTAATCCTGCAGACAAGCCTGGGAGAAGAGAGTTGCCTTGCACTATCCCTCTGATGCACCAGAAGCAGTCCTTTCTCTGAAGCACATCCTTCTGCATCAAACCAGAATAACCAGGAGAGCCATCCTGACAGCTCCTATCAGCCATGGCATGTGCCAGGCCTAGGAAACCCCTCCAAGACACTCTTCTGCATTGCCCTGCAGCCACAGACTTACCATATCATGGGTTCTGATGAATTCCCTGCCACTGAGCTCTCCACATCCTCCCACCCCACACTGCCTTTAACCACTCTCTGCCTCGCTCCCCTCCCCTCGCTGCCTGCAGGCAGTGCCCTCAGCCCTGCTGTGCTTGGCAGAGGAGCTGCTCCTGGGCACAGCTGTCTTTGCAGTGCTTGTTGGTTGCCATGATCTCCATCCTTCCCAGGAGCCCAGCCCAGCTCAGCAGCACAGGACCAGCCCAAGGCAGCACTTTCTCTACCCTCTCTGGGCCTTCTCCAGTTGTCCCTGGGGTTCCAGGACAACTTGCTGTGAAACAGGCTGAAGCAATCACTGAAGTTTCCTTCATCACCTCAGGAGTCAAACTTCTTTGCAGCAAATCTTTTGTCTAACTGGTGACAAAGTTAATCCAAGAGTCACCTCTTCCTGTCCCACTATGAGACAGGATACCCAGACTGTGAAAGGCAGGAATATCCTGGACCTATGCAAACAACAGGTGACATTTGAGAGACCAGAGATGGTCCAAGAGATGTGCAGGTAACTATAAGCTCTGATCGAGCCATAAAGAGGGACAGGGAAATGTCTGGGGTCATCATTCTGGAGACTGGTAGAGCCTGCCTTGAGCCACCTGCAGTGACAGCAGATGCCTACATCTAGGACAACATAGCCTGTTCCTGCTCGTTATGTTCAGGGCAGCCTGGAGAGGAATTCCTCTGAACAAATGCAGTCATTGCCATCTGAAGAGCTGGGTTTCTCTCTTCCCCACCAGCTGTATCTGCCAGATCTCCACTGGCAGCTCTGGCAGGGTTCCCACAGACACCCCTACAAGGCCTGACCTAACTCAGAGAGCTGCTCAGTTTGAAGGTGAACTACACCCTGTGATGCTACCTGAGGTACCAGGGCTCTCCAGCACAACCGCATGCATCCAGCAAGGACAGCACAAGGCTTGCAGGAACACTGTCCCCATTCAGAGCAGCCATGCAACAGGCCCCAAGAGAACCTCAGGCATGTTCAGTGCTTTTGTTCTTTCTTGCCATGAGGCAAGTCCTGTCCCATCTCTATCCAGTAGACGTAGGCGATGCTTCTCCCACATCGACGATGTGGAACATCTCCCACATCAACAATCTCCCACATTTGATGATGCAATCAAGGAAGAGATCAATGCTTTTCACAGTGTTCTTGGATCACGGCATGTCCATAACCAAGGACATTATTGAAAGAACCCTGTCCTTCCTGGGGATCAGCTTTAACTTCACCTTAAGCCCTCCTGAGCTGCAGGGGTACCAGGGACAGCAAAGCCCTGTCCTGCCAGGGAGTCCAGCCCTGCGTCCCTCTGGTTCTGAGGGTTCATCAGGTTATTCATTCATTAGGGAGTCCTCATTTCCTCTTTACGTTGCCATTTTCCCTCCAAACTAGCATGCTCTGAAGCAAAGCTTTTGCTTGCATGGGACCTTGGGAACTTGGGAACACCTTTCATTGTTTCATGTCTGAGCCTGGCCCTGGTGCCATGGCTGAAGTCCAGCAAATCTGTGTTCTGACATAAAGAATCTGTAGTCAGGGAGAGGAAGGGGCCTAAATCTTATTTAGCCAGCCTGAGGAAGTCTTGTGGTCAAAGGCCTCACATATTAGCGGGGACTTTAATGACCCTGTGTATTGGGTTTCCATGGCAAGGCTTTGGTGGCAGTGAGGGGGGCTGCAGCAGTGGTTTAGGTGAGAAGAGATCAAGAGTTGACTCCGTTTTGAAGAGACCAGGTTTCAGCTGCCTCTGAAATGGACCAACCACTGCCCAAAACTGAGCCAATACACAATTGTGGTGGCCCTTCTCTGCTGACCTGTTGGAGAAAAGACAAAAGAGAGTGGGCAGCAGCTGTAAAAGAAATGAATGAGAGAAGCAACCCTGCAGACACCAAGGTGAGCGAAGAAGGAGATGGAATGAGAGAGAGATTTGGTGGGCAGCTGGCGGCAAAGAGTCAACTGACTCCCATGACATTCACTGGACAGCAGAGTGCAAATTATCCTTTAGGTGTCTGGCGGTTCTTTGCATCAGCTGTTTAGCACAGATGGACCAACAAACTTGATGCTCACCAGGATATGAAAACCTGTGTCATCCTGGTCAGCCTTGGCTCCAGTAGCAAACCACGGTGGAGTCTCAGCTCCCAAAGGGAGTGGGGAAGGAGAGCAGCAGAGTGCAGACACCAGGTCTCAGGGTGTCAGAAGTTGGCCGAGGCCGAGAACTTTCAATGGGCAGTGTCACTCAAGGGCAGAAGAATTCAGTGCAACTGCTTTTCAAGGACAGCATCCTCTGTGCCCATAAAGTGTCTGTGCTGATACTCCAGCAACCAAGAGGACCTCACAGGACACCAGCTTGGCTAAACAAGCAACTTCTTGGGAAGCTCCATGGAAAAAGTGTAATAGAGAGGTTGTGGACAGAGGACTTCACTTCCAAGGAGGAATTTAGAAATAGGGAGGGTTTTAGGAAGGCCAAATCTCCCCAGGAGGTAATACTTGCAAGGGGGTCCAAGGGCATCAGGATGAGCTGTTAGTACTGAAGGTACAGCTCAAGAATAAGTAACAAAAATAATGTGTGGCCACTGCTGAACTTGGTGAGAGAAGGTACAGATCACTGTGAGGTACTCTGTCCTCTTCCCCTCTGTTTTCACCCACAAAGTCTGCCAGGCCTTGGTGCCTTGAAGCAGGACTCTGCAGAAGAAAGACCAGCAGAGGATGTAGATCATTTCTGAACTTTCCCAACTTTCCCTTCAGCACTTTCTTAACCCTTTCCGGGCCCTGACAGGTATCCCTGGAGTTCCAGGGGAAGCTGCTGTGAAACAAGCTGAAGGAATCTCTCATGTTCCCTCGCTCACCTGGGGAGAGAAAAATTTAGGTCCAGCAGTGGCATTTACCTCATCAGAGACAGATTTAGGTACAAGGGGCAATGTTCAGAGTGATGGGATTTTTTCCCAAGGAACCATCACTCGCGGTGTAGCCCTGCTTTCCTGGAAATGGCTAGGTATCAGCCTGCCGATGGGAAGTAGTGGATAAATTGCTTGTTTTTCTTAGCTTTTTTTCCTTTTCCACACAGCATTTGCTTTCCCTGTCAAACTGTCTTTATCTCCACCCATGAGTTGTCTTACTTTTACTTTGCTCATCATCTCTCCCATCCCACCAGGGGGAGTGAGCGAGCAGCTGTGTGGTGCTCAGCTGCCTAGCAGGGGTTAAACCACAACATTTATTAAACTCTGCTCCTGGCTATCTGCTGTGTGAGTAGGCTCACTGATGTGTGTGTGTTTGGGCGTCAATGCACCTACCTGCTTTGCTGGTCAATTCTAAGTGGGGCTAGCAAGAAGGTGGATGACAGCAGGATGTGGAGAGGCAGAGGTTTGGAATTGCCAGTTGGGTAACATCTCTGAGACTGGTCAGACCCATAGCCCAGGCCCACACTGCAGGGACCACAGTGGGATGTGAGCCTGCAAGTAAGTTCTGCTGGGAAGGTACAGAGCACTGGTGTAACCTTCACATCAGATCAGCCTGCGAGGGGGAACAGCATGAGGCCGATTGTGTTGCTGATGGTTGTGTAAATGCTGCTGTTGGTGGGGTGGCTGTAAAGACACTGTTGCCTGTTAGAGTTGGTGTGTGTCAGGTTGGCTGTGTCCATCTTTGTCTCCTTGCAGATACCTGGAATGAGTCCTTTCCCTTTGGTTGACTCCAACTTGGGTTGCTCTCTCACTTGGTGAGGCACCAGTCAGTGACCAGCCCAGGCACATATGGCCCATGCATATCTCATGGGCTCTCCAGGCAGCTCCAGATTCCCCTCCTGGAGGATCTCCTCTGCCCTATCACATCTGGGACACTGTAGTATGGTAGTATCTCAGGGACCGTCCACCATCTACACTGTCAATAGAAAACAACAGATGTGTCCTAAATCCAACCCTTGTTCTCGAACAGCTGCCAATGTGAAAATGAACTTTCTGCTGAGGTCCTTTTGAGGCTGAAATTCCTGAGCCTGTTGACATCAGCATTGGAAGAACAGCCAAACATTCAACAACTTCACAGGACAGATGCCATTTTGTTAGAGAGATACTAAGAGAGAGTCAGCTGTGAAACAGTGTTTGAAAAAAATTTATACAAGTTTAAGGTGTTTAAATAAAAATTTATACGGGGTCCTCTTCTCAGGAGAGTGAACTGAATACAAGCAACTACGAAGGAACGTAATAACCTTAAATAACAACACAGGTATTGCTATCAAAAAAGAATTATAACACAACAAATAGCACACAGACCTGCATTTGAATACACTAGATGTCATTTCTAGAGAGTGATGACAGATTTATCAGCATTGACAAATATCCATGAAATGAATTTTCTAATGGACCCTTTGAGCTCCTGGTTCCTCATGCTATAGATGAGGGGGTTCACTGCTGGAGGAACCACTGAGTACAAAACTGCCACCACCAGATCCAACGATGGGGAGGAGATGGAGGGAGGCTTCAGGCAGGCAAATATGCAAGTACCGATAAAAAGGGAGAGCACGACCAGGTGAGGGAGGCACGTGGAAAAGGCTTTGTGCTGTCCCTGCTCAGAGGGGATCCTCAGCACGGCCCTGAAGATGTGCACATAGGACAGCACAATGAAAATAAAATAAGCACAAACTAAAAAAGAACTAATCATGAGGAGCCAAACTTCCCTGAGGTAGGAGTGTGAGCAAGAGAGTTTGAGGATCTGTGGAAGTTCACAGAAGAACTGATCCACAGCATTGCCCTTGCAGAGGGGTATGGGAAATGCATTGGCAGTGTGCAGCACAGCATGGAGAAAGCCATTGCCCCAGGCAGCTGCCGCCATGCAGACACAAGCCCTGTTGCCCAGAAGGGTCCCGTAGCTCAGGGGTCTGCAGATGGCAACGTAGCGGTCATAGGCCATGATGGTCAGAAGGGTGCACTCTGCTCCAAGGAAGAAGAAAAAAAAAAAACCTGGGTAGCACATCCTGCATAGGAGATGTCCGTGCTGTCCCAGAGGGAACTGGCCATGGATTTAGGGACAGTGGTGGAGATGGAGCCCAGGTCGATGAGGGAGAGGTTGAGGAGGAAGAAGTACATGGGGGTGTGGAGGCGGTGGTCACAGGCTATGTCTGTGATGATGAGGCCGTTGCTGAGGAGGGCAGCCAGGTAGATGGCCAAGAAGAGCCAGAAGGTCAAGAGCTGCATCTCTCGCGTGTCTGAGAACACCAGGAGGAGGAACTGTGTGGCGGAGCTGCTGTTAGACATGCATTTGGGCATGGGTGACTGTTGAAGAAGGAAAGACAGTGACATGTTATGAGAGACTTTTCATGGAAGAAAGCTAAAATCTTTCATTTTTTCATTGTGGGTTTTTTCCATTTTTTTTTTCTTTCAGATACTCCTGTTCATCCTGGGGAGTCTTTTCCCAAGGTAGAAATGCTCAGCTTTTCTTTCACGAGACCTGAGTGGCAATAGGATTTGCTGTCACTTACTGCAGGCGGGGGGAAGATGGTCTATCCATCAGTCTTATTCCCAGATACCCAGCACTCACATGTGCTTGAGTTGAAGGCTGATCATAGTTATGTGTTTCCCTCAAAAGAAGCCGGACCTTGCTGAGAGTAGTGGAGTCCATATTCAAAGCTCTCATCTCCAAACTTCTCCCTCTTTCCCAGGGTGCCCGAAGGCAGCCTCCACACTCCATTTCTAGGCAAGGACACGCAGGGCACGTTTCAGCTGGCCACATACGGCTGCTCAGCATCATTTCTATAGTCTTAGCACCTCTGGGGTTTCTTTATGGGTGTCTCGGGTACCACAAAGATGCTGTGACACAGCTGTGTCTGGTGTCAAGCTCACAGCCTGGCAGGACACTGCAGGGAAATGGTCAAGTGTTCTACAGACAGGATCTTCTTTGGGGACAGCCATTCATTTCCCAAGACTACAGCCCACATTTCCTGGAGCCCCACAGGTTAGAAGGGTGCTGGGGCACCTCACTGCCACCCAGAACCTTGCCTGGCATGGCTTGAAGAGTCAGTGTCTCAAAAACTGCACATGTTCTGAAGCTTCAGTGTCTGAAACTCCCCCAAACCCTCAGAGACCCAGAACACCAATAGGAGCAGCACTGACAGGTAGGAAAAGAAAGAGCGGCACCAGGGTCCTTGCACCAAGGGATACACAAAGAGAGAAAGTCATCACCTCAAGCAGCTGTGCCTGCAGCCTTCGGGACACCAATGCTGTGAGACAGTCGCATTCAGCCCTTGCGCACTGCAGAGGGAAATGGGCCCATGGCTGGAGAGAGGCACCTCTCCTCTGCCAGAGCTCTGGCTGCAGCGCGGGCGGGTGATGCCTTGTGCCCCACGGCCATGAGCACAGAGGCTTAGCTGGGTCAGAGAGGGGGCATAGGGGCTTGCTCAGAGGAGGGGTCTGCCCTGGAGGGGATGACAGGGAATTTTCCCAATTCTCTTTCCCATGACATTATGGCTTTTAGTTTTGTGTTCTTCCCTGCCCACACCTCTGCTTCCTGGACCTTTCCCACCTGCTTCTCTGTTCCCACATCATTTTCCTCACAGCAAATGCTGAGAGAACCCCTCTCACCATCTGTGTGCTCAGTTCTACCCTACAGAAAATTCCCCATGGGAGGGAACAGTCTAGGGACACTTCGCTGCTTGCAGGTGGTAAAGAGCAGGTCAGACAAACCATGATGCTGTCAGCACAGGTGATGCTGGTGCTGCCTGCAGGCTTAGGGGGAGCTGAAGGCAGTTTATGAGGTTCCTAGCAGACCTACTGATCATGCCACACAATGGTTAGAAACTTTCAGTCACTTGTAAAATTAGAAGCTCCTTTCCCCTTTACAACTCCACAGCATGAATCAAGGGAAGAACCTTCCTTTCCAGGTAATCCCTGCCTGGACCCTCCTCTTCAAAGGAAGCTCCTCAGAAGGAGGAAGGAGCCCTCAGAAGTGCCCTGAGGATGATCTGGAGCTCTGAGCAGCGCTGACTCATGCAGCAGCCTCTGAGAGCAGAAGGACCCTACCCTGCCCTACCACTCCTGCCACCCAGAGCTGCTCCCCACAGCACCATGGGGAGCTCCCGGGCACACTGAGTGGTGATCCTGGCAGGTGACAGAGTTCCTGCCCTGTCTCAGAGTCCCCTGGGGTGCAGGGACTCTGTTCAGATCCTGGGGCACCCCTGCATGCACCCCTAAGTTGGCACAGCTGCAGCCATCCCTGGGAGGAGGCAGACATCCTGCCCTGTCCCTCTGATGGTGCATCAGGCAATCGCTGCCCTGGAGCACGTCCTCCTCCTCTATACCATCAGAACTAGGTAAGCCGTCCTGACAGGTCCTATAAGCTGTCACATGTGTCAGGTCTAGGAGACACTTCCAGGAACAAAACTGCATTGCCCTGCAGCCAGAGTCTTACCGCATCAGGGGCTGTGAAGATGTCTTCCTCCATGAGCTCTCAGCATCCTCCCACCCCACACTGCCTTCAATGTCCCTCTCACTCCTCTTGTCTACCCTCGCTGCCTGCAGGCAGTGCCCTCAGCCCTGCTGCGCTTGGCAGAGGAGCTGCTCCTGGGCAGAGCTCTCTCTTTGCAGTGCTGTGCAGTTGCCATGAGCTCCCTCCATCCCAGGAGCCCAGCCCAGCTCAGCAGCTGAGGACCAGCCCAAGGCAGCACTTACTCTGTCCCTCTGGGCTCCCTCCAGATGTCCCTGGGGGTCCAGGTGAATTGGCTGTGAAACAGGCTGAAGTCATCACTGATGTTGCCTCCCTCAGCTGGTGAGAAGCACTTCTTTCCAGAAGAGCCATTTCTCTTAATCAGAGTACAGCTGGGCATAAGAGTCACTTTTCCTTGTCCCACTATGAGACAGGACACCCAGACGGTTACAGGGAAGGATCTCCTTCACCCCTGCTGAGGGAAGGGATTCTGCTCAGTCAGCTGAGGCATCTGATCCTTGGTTTTCTGTTCTGGGGCTGAAAGAGGACTCGGCTCCCTCTATGCCTGCCACAAACCAGTGGGAGGCAAGATTCTTCTTCCCTCACTTCAGGTGGGCAGAAAATGGGACCATGCTGCCTGGGAGCTGCTTGTGTCATCTCCCATGGTAATTACTGGAGACAGATGCCAGGAGTGGCCTGTTCAGACTCAAACCCCTGGTGACACCTGGTGTACCAGAGGTGGTCCAAGATCCCCACAGGTGACTGAAAACTCTAACAGAGGAATTAACAGGAACAGGATGATATCCGGGAGCATTGTCTTTGAGGCTGTTGACAGACTCCTTTGCCCAACTGAAACCACAGCAGGTGTCCAATGGGAAACTGACCCTGACCCTCCGGAGCACGTGTAGGGCAGCCAGTGGAGGTATTCATCTGAGTCATGTGCCATACAGAGAGCTAAGTTTCCCTCTTATTTCCATCAGCTGTATGTACTAATTCTCTGCTGAGTCTAGTGGAAGGTTTCTCATGTTCATCCACGCATTCCTTTCTGGAATTCAGGGCAGCTCTGCAATTTAATGTTGAAGTCTGGGCCCACATGGCTAAGATGCCATGGCTGGCAGAGAAAACACAGGAGACCTACAGAAAAGCAATTCCCATTCAGAGTGGTTGGATGACAGACACCCAGACTGTATCACAGACAGATTTGATTGGCAAATCCAATTTAAGGGATTATTTTTGAGACAAATTGGACAATCAGCCACCATCGATTTAACTATTCCTGTCATTCCTACACACACTGCAGATGATTTTAAACTGTAGACCATAGCATCTACACCCCAATGTGTCTGCGCATGCTTTTCTTTCGCAAGTTCTAACATGACTTGCGGGGCTACTATTCCCTGCTTTTCTGGCGTTACCCACCACCCTTGTGTATTTTGTGGTGCTTTTAATTCTTCCGTCAATTGCTCATCCAATTTACTATATTTTGGTTTCAGATTCGGGATTTTCATCTGTTTTACTGGTACTAGTGCAAGGATACCTCATTCCGCAGCCTCTTTTGCCGTTTTATCTGCCAATCTATTACCTATGTTTACAGCTGTCTGACCAAATTGATGAGCCTTGCAATGCATTACTGCCACTTCCTTTGGCTCATGCACCTCTTCTAAGAGCTGGAGGATTTCTTCTTTATGTTTTATCGATGATCCTTGGACTGAGAGCAGTCCTCTTTCTTTCCAGGTAGCCCCATGAGCGTGAATCACACCAAATGCACATTTGGAATCACCCGTATATTTACCCTCTTTCCTTCTGCCATTCGCAAGGCTTACTTCAAAGCCACCAGTTCTGCTTTCTGTGCCGAGGTATTTGCAGGCAGCGTTCCTGACTCCAGTACCTTGGTGGTGGTGACAGCAGCGTATCCAGCCGTTCGTCTTCCTTCTTTCACAAAGCTGCTTCCATCCATAAATAACTCCAAATCAGGATTTTCCAGAGGTTCATCTTTTCAGGTCCGATCTGCTGGAATAGACTTGTTCAACAGTTAGCAAGCAGTCATGTTCTAGACTTCCTGTCGGATTTTCCATCGACAGAAACATTGCTGGATTTACAACAGTTGTGGTTTTCAATTCCACATCATATTGTTCCAGCAAGACAGCCTGATATTTCAGCATTCTGCTGGGGGATAGCCAATGACCCTCCTTTTGTTCTAAAACAGTTACCACCATGTGTGGTACATACACCACCATCTTTTGGCCCATAGTCAATTCTCGAGCTTCCTGAATCAGCAATACCATTGCTGCCACAGCGCGCAAACATCCCGGTCATCCTTTACTGACATTGTCGAGTTGTTTAGAGAAGTATCCTACTGGCCACTTCCAGGATCCCAGACGTTGTGCCAGCACTCCAAGGGCCAGATGTTGCCTCTCATGTACAAACAGCTCCAAAGTTTTGGTTAGATCAGGTAAACCCAAAGCAGGGGCCATCATCAATGCCTTTTTAAGTTCCCTAAATGATTTTTGGCATTTAGGCCATCCTGTAGCAAGTTTCTCCCATTCAAAAGCAAATATGCTTTGACTTTGTATATCCAGAGGTGTGCAAAAAAAGGCATCCTTTAAATCTAGTACAGTAAACCATTTATGTTCCTCTTTAGAGACGTCAGCAAAGTATAAGGATTGGCTACTACTGGATGTATATCTTGAACTATCTGGTTTATAGCTCTTAAATCCTGGACTAGCCGATATTCCTTTCCTCCAGATTTTCTTACCGGTAATATAGGAGTGTTATATTCTGACTCGCATTTTACCAAAAGTCCATATTCCAAAATTTTCATGATTAACCTCTCCAATCCTTCTCGAGTCTCCCATTTAAGAGGATATTGTTTTTGTCTTACCGGTTTGGATCCAGGTTTTAAGGTCACTTTTACCGGTTCTGCCAATTTGGACTGTCCCGGAACTTCATTTGCCCAAACCAAGGGGGTCACTGCGTTTTTCACCTCTTCTGGAATTTGCTCCTCCTTAGGGGAATCCTGTAACATAAACACTCTCGCCTCTATGGCTTTTGAGTCTGGTATTAATAGTTTAGTTTCCCCATTCTTAAAAGTTATTTGTGCCTCTAATTTACTTAGCAAGTCTCGCCCTAATAAAGGCAGAGGGCATTCAGGCATATATAAAAACTGGTGTGTTACCCACTGTTTTCCCAACTTAAATTTCAATGGTTCCAAAAAAGGCCGATTTTCTCTTTGTCCTGTCGCACCAACGACATCTACCGACTGATGACTGCATTTTCATTTACATGTGTTTAATATCGAATAAGTGGCTCCCGTATCTACTAAAAATTCTATTTCTTCATTCCCTAGCTTTCATGTAACCAGGGGTTCAGCTAGGGTTGACTCTCCCGGTCCTCTTCATGATTTCTCATTTAAGTCATCAATTTGATCGCATGAAGAGTCGTATCTAATTCCCCAGCCTTAGGACATTCCCTCTTCCAGTGCCCATGCTCCTTACAAATAACACATTGGTCTGGTGTTAATCGAGGATTTATCCTTCCTCTTTCTCCAACATTCATCCCTCTCCCTCTTCCTCTACCTCTCCTATTATTCCCAGTCAGAGCTGCCAATAACTTCCTATCCCTCCGGGCCTGTTTTACTTCTTTTTCTTTTTCTCTATTATTATATACAGTCCAAGCTACTTCAAGCATCTTACCCAAATCTCTAGACTCAGGTCCTTCTAATTTCTGGAGCTTTTTTCTAATATCAGGGGCTGATTGACACATAAATACGGAGGCCAACTGTGATGCTTCCTCTGGCTTTTCCTGGGTCCAGATTAGTATATTTTCGGGCAGTTTCCTTCAGTCTCTCCATGAAGGCTGAAGGGGATTCATTTAATTCCTGCCTTACTTCATAAATTTTTGACCAATTTATCGCTTTTGGCATCGCATGTTTAACACCAAACAAAATCCACCTCTGATATCTGGTCAATATACCCCTGGGTCCCGGCTGATTCGGGTCCCAGTCAGTATCCGAGGAGGGGAAGTTCTGATCTACCTTTCCCTGAAAATCTCCATGGGAGTGGGCTCCTTCTACCTGTTTCCTAGCAGTATTCAGTACCATTCTTTTTTCCGCGTCATCAAGCAAAGTGTCTAAAATCACCTGCAAATCATTCCAATCAGGGTCCTGGGTCCTAATTATTGTCTCAAAAACCTTTGCTACTCTCTCAGGGTCTTCTCGATAAGTGCCTGCTACCTCTTTCCATGACCTTAAATCAGTTATTGAAAATGGAACTTTTACTGTCACCGGACCAGTATTTCCTACTGCCTCTCAGAGAGGGGCCTGGAGGGGAGCTGGTTCCACTACCCCTCCTGTTCTTCCCCGCGTTCTTCCTGAAACCGGACTAAATCCTCCCGCTCCCTCCCCCAGAGGAGAGGCGGAAGGGCTACCGATCTCGGATTCCTGTTCCTCCTGATTATCCCCCTGTCTCCGACGGGGTGCTACCATTAGCTAAACATCGTCCTCCTCAGACTCAAATTTCAAACACTTTTTCCCGACGCTACAATTGGCGCAGCATTTCTTTAAACCTTTTTCACATTGTCCCTTTCCCAAAGCCATTACCATAGAAACGCGCGGATGTATCCCACACTGCCTCTGCCATTCCAGATGATTTCTCAATGAGAAAAACAAATCTACATATGTCACTTCTTCCCATTTGCCTTCCCTTTTATGGAACGACATCAATTGCAAAATGGTATTATAACACAGTGTCCCATCCTCCGGCCACTTCTCCCCATCATCCAGAGTATATAACGGCCACCAATGATTACAATACTCAATTAACTGTTTCCGAGTTAAAGGGTCCTCCCCCAGCTCTTTCCAGTGTTTTAAAATACATCCCAAAGGCGTGCCCCGTGGGATGGGTCTTTTACTCGGAAAGGTGCCCATCCTTCAAATGACCAGTGCTAGTGATTGTGCACTACATCACAGACACTAGCCAGAGGGATCTCAAACCTTGTTGGAGCTCCCTTTGGGATCCCATCCCCCTACTGAGATCTTGGAGACTTCAACCCCCTGTTGAAGACCTCACCCTTGGGCCCCGCTCCACCGGCTTTCACAGAGCAGAGATTTTTCACAAAGGTACCTTTTTAGCCTAACTCTGCGTGGCTTTTACTGCGACTTACGAGCAGGCATGTGTTATACCTAAAGAATGTCTTAATTAAATTCCAGGGGACTTACTTGGAATCCTTTGGTCCGGGGATCAGAGGTTCTCCTCGAGAATCCCTCGATGCCGGCTGGAGGTCCCGTGATCCTACGGATCCGTCGGTATTCACAAGCAGGGTCCCATCTGGGTCACCAGAAACTGTCACCGAAAATCCAGGAATAAAACCTCGTCACACCAATGTAGTGTTAACAGCCAGGCATTCTTTATTGCTGCGCCGGATGCACGGGGGATAATTCCACCGAACGTGCATACCCCGTACCCCTTCCGTGCAGTCTATATAGATCAAAATACACATATTTATCTGATTACATGAGCCCTTCCTTTCATGGTCAAATCAGTCCATTTTCATACACTCCTCCCACCCGCGCTTGCGCAGTGCCTCCTAGTGGTGGTCGTCGGGGGTCCCAAGATGCAGTCTTATCCTCTTCATCACAGTTTCTGTGCAAACTCAGTTTTATTCTGGCTCTTGTCCCTGCGGCATGGGTCATCTTGACCAGTTCTGGGCAACTGCTAGTTTTAATTAAAACTAACTTCTTTGGGGGAGATGTATGACTTTTTGCTTCAGTTAATTTACACAATAGATAGGTACCACAAATGCACCTGCAACTATTAGGTAACGCTATTTCTATTAAAAATCTCCCTCCACCACTATTGTTTAACATTAATGATTACCTAGGGACTAAACCCTCTGTTCCCAGACCTAATGTCCAGATGGGCAGGGCTGTAGCAGGGACATTGCAGCATTGTTCATATTTATGGTTAACTGATTCCATCACCCTGGTTACAGTATCAGCTCATCTTGCAGCCCATACCATCCTCTGCAAGTATCAAGACTACGGGAGCTTTGGCTTTGTCATCATTGCCACATCCACAGAAACGGTTTCTAAATTCCCCCTTTGTATCTTCTACTGTTTCCAGCTCCTGTGTTCTGCCTTTTTGCCGTGGAACTCAAACAGCTCACGTCCTCAGCCTCCTGAGAAGAATGCTTCTCTTCATGAGTGTTCAGATAGATCATTCTTGTGCTCTGAGGAGGCTGTAAGCTTTATCAGATTTCCTGATCTCCTTCCCCCTGCAGAGCTGCTTCCCACTTTCCTGTTGCCTTCAGAGGCGTGGCAACCTGGTTCAGGAACGGCATGGCGACAAACCCCAGGCCGCTCGGGCCATCAGCTCACAGACACCAAAGTGGTGGGTGGCAAATGGCGTTTATTGGTGAGTAGCACAGCATTATATAGCTTGGGTTTACAGTGTCACTTCCGTCTGCTTACGTCACAGGCTAAACGCTATTGGCTATTCAGAGAGGGGCCCTGTCTTTCCGTACAGCGCGACATCTTCCAACCGCAAGCTCTAACTATCCACATTTCCCCCCTCCTTATGTTTAACAAAATAGGTTAATATGAAAATTTTTGTACTCAGGTTTAAGATTTAAGTTTAATATTTAGTTCTGAGATTTACTCGTTAGACACAACTATAAGACTTAACGTTAACTAACTTAAACTTCAAGTAAAGAATGTAAGTATCAAAATCTTATGATAACAAACATAAGGCACATTAGACAAATGTATTTCTAAATTAGCTGAAATATAACAATTTTAACACTTTTAAAAAGTATATGCCATAAACTTGAATAAAAAACATAAGGCACAGTAAACGGGTGAAAGTTGAGGTAACTTTAGGGATAACTGGGGGTAGCACTGGGTAGGTACATTTTTAAAGCAGCTGCTGGTGTTCTACCAACATAATGTTAACTTTCTCTAGCCGGCTCTTGACGAACGACACGATTCTATTCAGTATGCAGGGTCCAAAAATTAGTGTCATCATGATCATGGCGATCGGTCCTACTGTTATGTTTTCTCTTATCACTCGATCACTTGCAAGGTCCCGTAGGATCCACCTGTATGGCTGATGGTGATGGTAATCTAGTTCTGCCTGTCCTATAGTGACAAGCTCCAAAATCAGGATCACACAAAGGCATCGTAGTCCCCCTTTGCGGAGGCTATTATGCCGTTGTCTGGGTTCTGCCAGTGAGGAACTTCCAGGCTTGGACAGGACACTTGCCAACTCGTCATCTTCTTTTGTCACCGCGGTGTACGGGTTACGGGGGTGTCCGATGATCCGGCCCTGTGAACAAAAACTCACAGTTTTCATTAGTTTTATTCTGGAGGTCTGGTTTAACGGACTTAAGTGGACACCACTTAACTTTTCCATCTTTTTTGACAGCGGCAGGGTTAGATGCTCTTCCTTCGCGACATGCTTAATCATGTCCGCGATGCTTGACCCCACCGGTAGCGATCGCAGGATTTCTTTGGTTGTTGAATTACACTGCTGACGCAAAAATTCTGCCATGACTGGGCCTTTTGCCTCCGCAGGCAAGGCCGAAGAGTCGACCGCCGCTTGGAGACGATACACAAATGGTGTAAAGCTCTCAATTTCACTTTGCTTTATTGTGGACCATAGTGATGGTTTGGCAATGACTCTAGAGGCTGTGCGAATAGCTTCTGTGGCCGCACGAGTAGTTGTAATAACTTCATGGGCCCGCAGGCCCTGGGCTTGCGCCTGGGGGGTAATCTTTGTGGGATCTGTGCCCATTAACCGCTGCGGGCTGAAGCCATGCAGTGGATGATCTGCCCCAGTTACTTGGGCTAGTTGCCTCGCACAGTTGTCCTCCCAATCTTGTTTAAAAACGATCATCCCTGCCTCGTCAAAGATTAATCTACAAGTCTGTTTTATATCGAACGGGAGCATATCATCTCCCCCGAAGACACCATCTATGAGGGTGGAGACCATGGCAGAATTAAGCCCTTTATCCGCGATTGCTTTAACAATCGCTTGTATATCCTTAGGGTTTATTGGCGAGTGGACCCTCTGTCCCCCGTCCGTCACCCGGACCGGGAACGCTAGCGCGGCCGATGGGGCCCAGTCGGAGCAGGCAATCTTTATTTTCCTCCAGTCCGTGAGAGGGATTTCTCCCCCTCGCGGTTCCTGTTTAATTTGGATGGGGATATTTTGGCTCTTGACTTTGTCTATCTCTGTTTTCTCCTCTGCTAAGTTTGAATCAGTTGCGAGCCACTCATCCCAGCTAGTGTCTGATTTGGAGTCGGAACTCGACTGACTGGTTACTTTCGGTTTCCAGTGCCTTTGTGTCGGGCTTTGGCCCTGCCCGCTTCCTTTGTGGGCGGGCCGTTCCCTCCCTCTTGACTCGCCCCGCCTTCCGCTCAGCGGGGTGTTTACCCGATAAGAGCATTTTTTGAAATGCACGTTCTGATTGGTTCTCTGCCCCTCGCTCGTTTTCTTGTCCCCTTTTTGGTCGCTCCTATCACCCTTTTCTTTCTTGTTCTCCTCCCCCTCCCGTTTGTGTGCGCTTGTTAATTCTAGCACTCCTTCCCTGTTCGCGCCAAGGGCATTTTCGCCCCGCCCTTCTGCTTTGTGCTTGGCGCCATCTTGGGGCGCATAGGGCGGTGGTTTAGCCCAGACTTCTTCAGACTCTGTTTTTTTCGCGGTGCCCCTAGCCTCCTCGGCTAACCCGCCCCAGAAGGATTTAACTCGTTTCTGTCCCTCCGTAAGTGGGTCGGGGTTCGGGAATAGAGGGGACGTGTCGCCCTCTTGCTGATTTTTAGGCTCAGCAGAGCCGTTATCGTCTGGGGGGTGCAAATTCTGTGTGGCTGCCCCGATTCCCAATTTTGGGGTGGCCAACAAACAGTTCTTTGCCGCCCTCCAGGTCTCCTGTTCCTGTATGGCCTTCTGCAGGGCCTGCACGACTTTCCCCCACGACTTAAGGTTTTTCCCACAACCCGAGGACATCGTCTCCTCGGCTAACGCTTTAGTGCACTTATCCCACACCTCAGGGTGGAGAATATCCACCGGCTGGTCAATGACCCCAATTTGCAAAAGCCTCACAACTGCGAGAGTAAAATCTTTGGGCTTACAATCAATACCCCACTGCTTATGTAATTGCGATACGACCTTCACAAGGGCTTCCATCCTCCTTGTCGGTCCGGGAGCATCCTCCCCGCCAGGCTGGTCCTGCCGCTCCGGCCGCCGTTCACCCGACTCCAGGCGAGTCTTTCCCGGGTTTCGGCACCACTTGTTGCCTTCGTTGGCGTGGCGACCTGGTTCAGGAACGGCACGGCAACCAACCCCAGGCCGCTCTGGCCATCAGCTCACAGACGCCAATGTGGTGGATGGCAAATGGCGTTTATTGGTGAGTAGCACAGCACTATATAGCTTAGGTTTACGGTGTCACTTCCGTCTGCTTACGTCACAGGCTAAACGCTATTGGCTATTCAGAGAGGGGCCCTGTCTTTCCGTACAGCGCGACATCTTCCGATCGTCAAGCCCTAACTATCCACACATGACACTACCAATATCAGTCTCCCAGGTATGTCAAAATCTTCGTCTCTGGAGTTCACCCATCTGTACTCCACTACTGGCCTTCCTCACTCCTGGCACCTGGGACCCCACCATTCTCTGGTCACGACAGCCAAGGCAGACACTGATGATCACATCCCTGATCCCGGAGCCAGGGCCAGGTCCTGGTGAGCATCACGCTTCTCAGCCCACTTGGCAGCTGTGTTAACAAGTTGTCCCAAGATCCTCCAGACTGCTGACACCCTGTTTCCTTGCCTGGCTGGGGAATGCCAGGGCAGTTACTGTCCCCCATGGGAACCTGCTCATTGACCTGAGACTTCCTCGGGTTGCAGACAGAAGACTTCTTCTGCTTCCTCACCCTGCTCAAGTAGTTTGTAACTGCCAAAACAAAGTCACTCTTGCTGACTTCTCCTCTCATCCTCACTCATAAAAGCTAATCAAACAGGTTACCCAGGTCTTAGAGGAGCTCCATATATCTGAGGTGCTCCTTCACGCAGAGAGCATCCCCCTGGTACTCATCCTCCCTGCGGCAGAGCCTGTATCCTTCTACTGCATCACCCAAGCTCAGAAATCTGTCCCACCACATCTCAAGTAATCTAAAAACTTCACAGTACTGTGACAAGTCATGGGGCTTCAGCTCCTCCTGCCCGTGCTCCAGCTCCTCCTGTCCATGCACATTCGGGTTGCAACATCTCAGCTGTCGCACCAAGGTAGAGCACAGACTGCTCACAGGGAAAACTGAGCTCTGCTCCTGACCAGAAGACCACTGTAGACTAAGCAGTTCGTGCTGCGCTGCATAGATCGCTCAGCAGCAGGACAACCTCAGCAGCTCATTGTCACAGTGGAGCCTGCAGGCAGCTCCCACTCGGTACTGACCATTCCACCACCTGCGTGGCCTTGTCTCCATCTAGCCATGTAGCATGAAGTTCTCATGAGAACATCCTTTCTGTTGGATTTAGAGATGATGAACAGAGTTGTTACCTTGCAGGGAAATACAAGAAGAGGTTGAATGACTGAAATAAGACACTTTTTTTTCTGTGGAGAGGGTCTGCAAGGCATTCTGCATGTGGATAGGATTACCATTTGATGCTACACCACCCAGGCATCCCACCACCTAAAAGGAAGAAAGACTATCAATACTTTTCTCTCCTTACAATCTTAGTCCTAACAGCATTTTACCTCACAGAATCAGAGTACCTTTCTTAACTAGGATCATAACAGACCAGCACCTCCTGGTAAAAAAACTCTCTAGGCATACTAAGGTGCAGTTCCTCTGCTCCCACGGACTGGTAAGGCCGTAGTCTGCAAAACTAACCACTGGCCTGATCCCCACCCACCACTGGTTGTTGTGCTCCTGAGTCCTGCCTCAAAGCTCAAAGGCCTGGGAGACCTTGGTGGCGGTAACGGAGGCAAAGAGGTCATAGACTATGTGAGATCTAGCTAGACCTCCTCTTACTAAATTCAGCAGTGGCCCCACACTCCCTGTTTCTTCTTTACCTCTTCCTAATGCAGCACAGCTCATTTTGGTGCCTGTTGCATTACCTTTTCAGTTGGAATTCAGTTAAGGATTAATGCTTTAAAGAATAAGGATTCTAGCTGGGCCTGGAGGAGGCTTTGCTTGAGGACAAGATGTATCCAGGCACACTGCAAAAAGGATTGTGCTGTTCCTCGACAGTGTCATCGTAGGTGTGAGTAACGAGCCCAGTTTTTTGTGCTTTGTGTTTACACAATAGCTGTAGCTACTGGATAGAGGAGGGACAGACCTTGCCTCTCTAATGGCACCTGATGGCTGATAGCTCTGACTGAAGGCATCAGTCAATGGCACAGAGACACCAAGTCGCACTCTTTGTGATGCCATCTGGAGGGACCTGTCACACACACCCCAAAGGGAAACTGCTTTCCTCTAGGTCCTCTGCTGTCCCTGCCAGCCCTGGCATCACATGTAGCTTTGTGGGCCTGGATTTGGACATGAAACTGAGTGGCTGCCCTAAATTCTCAGTGTCAACATGGGGATAAACATGAAACAACTGCCGATGTAGTCAGTGGTGATCTAGTAAATACAGCAGAAGGATGAGAGAGACTGAGCTCTTCCTATGGTACAGGACACGAACTACTCAGATGACTGCCTCTGTAGGCCACCCTGAACATGATTAGTAGCGACAGGTTCAACTGCCCTTATTTTGGGCATCAGCTGTCATTTCCTTTGGCGAAAGCAGCCTCTAAGAGGATGCGTCCAGATGTTGCCCTGTCTCTACAAACTGCTCCGTTTGTACCTGCACATATCTTAGACCACCTCTGCCATCTCACATGCCAGCAGACAGCTTCATCTGAACTCCTCAGTTTTGGTCTTCAATTCCATTAGTTAGCATGGGAGCTTCGAAAAGGAGCTCACCTGCAGGTGCCCATTTAATGCCCACCTGAAGAGAGACAAGAGGAATCCCACCTCCTGTGGGGTTGTGGCAGGCACTGGGGGGAGCTGAATCCCCTTTGAGTCCCAGGACTACAGACCCAGGATGAGATGCCTCAGTTGACTCATCTGAATGCCTTCCATCAGCAGGGGTGAAGGAGATCCCAGCCTGTCCTGCTCTGGCTGTCCTGCCTAAAGATGGGATAAGAAAAGGGGATACTTGGAGCTAACTCTTTTGGTGATAGGAGAAGTGCCACTGCTGAAATTGTGTCTCTGGAGCTGAGGGAGAAAATATCAGTGATTGCTTCAGTTTGTTTCACAGCAAGTTGTCCTGGAGACCAAGAGACACCTCAAGGGAGGCCAGAGTGGGTAGACATAATGCTGCCTTGGGCTGGTTCTGTGCTGCTGAGCTGAACTGGGCTCCTGGCAACCAGGTAGCTCTGCAGAGAGACAGCTGTGCCCAGGAGCAGCTCCTCTGCAAAGCACAACAGGGCTGAGGGCACTGCCTGCAGGCAGCAAGGGGAGAGGACTGAGGCAGAGAGAGGTTAAAAGCAGTGTGAGGCAGGAGGGTGCTCTGCACTCACTGAGGGAGCAACCCTCACAGTCCATAACATGGTAAGTCTCTGGCTGTTGGACAATGCAGGTGCCGTTCCTGGAGGGGTCTCCTCAAGCTGGTACATCCCACGGTTTACAGGATCTATCAGGATGTCTCTCACAGTATCTCTTTGATAGAGCAGAAGAACGTGCTCCAGAGCAGGGCCTCCCTGTTGTGCTGTCAGAGGGACAGGCCATGATGGCTGCCTTCTTCTGGGGATGAATGCAGGGCCATGCAGGCAGGGGTGCCCAGGGCTGTCCTTCAGAGGGGGCTCCCTGTACTCCAGGGGTCTTTGTGCTGTCTTCCAGAGTCAGCATTCAGCCTGCACTGCAGGGATCCCCACAGAGTGGTGAGGAGAAGCTGTGGATGGAAGGAGTGACCCTGACAGAGCAGGATCCTTTGGCTGTCCAGAGGGTGCTGTGTGGGTCAGGGCTGCTCACGGCACCAGATCAGCACTGGGAGCTTTCAAGGGGAAGGTCAACAGAGTGTCTACTAAAAAGATATGAAGTTTTCCAGAGTCTGTGTTACTTGTTCCTACTCTGAGGGCAGGGCACAGGAGGGGATGTGGAGGGGGAGAGGAAAGAGAGATAAAAAATTTTTCCAGATTGAACAAGTCACTGAGATGCTTGAGCTGTATCTTTGAGTTGTCAGTAGGTCTGCTAGGACACTCCTAAAGTGCCTTCAGCCACTCTTCTGACTATGGACAGCAGCAGCATCACCTTTGTTGGACCCATCAGGTTTTTCTACCCTTTTGAATCTCCAAACAGGAAAACATGTCCAGGCAGTTGCCTGCAAACAGGCAGGATTCTGTAGGGCCGGGGTGAGTGCACAGCAGTTGGGATGGGGTCTGTGAGTGCTGACAGGGAGTAGAGATGGAACAGAGAAACACCTCCCAGGAGGAAGATCTCCAGGCAGCAGGAATATGATCAGGGAATGAGAGGAAAGAAAAACCAGAAAGGTTGTAGGAGGAAGAATTCAGTAAATTCTATATAATCTCCTCCAGTGCAGAGCCCTTCCTCTGAGCAAGCCCCCTTGCCCGCTCTCCCACCCACCAAAGCCTCTGCCCTCAGGGCTGTGGGCTCCAAGCCATGAACCACCTCCTCTGCAGCAGAGCTCCAGCAGAGCCAGGGGGCAGCTCTCCAGCCACGCCTCCATTTCTCTGCTGCAGATCACAGGGGCTCAGAGCACAACTGCCCTGCAGTGTTGGTGTCTGGGAGGTGGTGTGATATTACCCTCTACCTCAGAAAGGTCCAAGCACAAGGCAGATGGGAACAAGACGCAGGGACAAACCAGCTCCCCTCACTCTGCATTAAACCACAGGCAATCCTCTTGCCTTGCAGGACTTGGTCTGTGCTCCCCAGCTGCTGCAGAAGTGCTGAGGGTTTCTGAGATCCAAGCACATCACAGAGGTGAGATAAAGGGAGTTGTAAAAAAACCCCAAACCTTTTGAAATGTCTTCTGCTATTCCAGTCCTTAGCAGTGGGAGTGCAAAGGCGGACAAGCCCTGCTGCATTAGGAGCAGTTTCATGTGACAAGGTCAAACACCAGGACTGACCCCTACCCTCATATTTCCCATGAACCCACCGCTGCAGAGCAGGACTGGCTCCTCGGCAGACGGTGGGCAGAGGTTGTTCTCCTTACGGCGCGTTGAGACAGCACCAACAGCAGCTCCAACCTCAGAGCTGATGCAATGTCTCCTAGAAAAAGAAAAAAAGCATGCATGTGTGTGTGTGTGAGTGTGTGTGTTTAGGAGGGAGAGGGGTACTGGGAAATGTATTTGATTTTGCTCAGAAAAGTCTCCACTAAATTGTAACTGTTATTTCCTTCTTGGACAGTGGTCTATACCCAGTGGCAGCAAATGACCAACATCAGCTCCATCACCAGGTTCCTCCTCCTGGCATTCGCAAACACACGGGAGCTGCAGCTCTTGCACTTCTGGCTCTTCCTGGGCATCTACCTGGCTGCCCTCCTGGGCAATGGCCTCATCGTCACTGCCATAGCCTCTGACCACCACCTCCACATCCCCATGTACTTCTTCCTCCTCAACCTCTCCCTCCGTGACCTGGGCTCTGTCACTACCACTCTTCCGAAATCCATGGCCAATTCCCTCTGGGACTCCAGGGTCATCTCCTATGCAGGATGTGTTGTCCAGTTATTTCTCTTTGCCTTCTTCATTGCAGCTGAGTTTTCTCTTCTCACCATCATGGCCTATGACCGCTACGTTGCCATCTACAGACCCCTGCACTATGGGACCCTCCTGGGCAGCAGAGCTTGTGTCCACATGGCAGCAGCTGCTTGGGGCAGTGCTTTTCTCGGTTCTTTCCTGCACACTGCCAATACGTTTTCCATACCCCTCTGCAAGGGCAATACTGTGGACCAGTTCTTCTGCGAAGTACCCCAGATCCTCAAGCTCTGCTGCTCACACTCCTGTCTCAGGGAAATTGGGCTTCTCATGGTTACTGTTGCTTCAGCTTTTGAGTGTTTTGTTTTCATTGTACTGTCCTATGTGCAGATCTTCAGGGCTGTGCTGAGGATCTCCTCTGAGCAGGGACGGCACAAAGCCTCTTCTACGTGCTTCCCTCACCTGGCTGTGGTATCCCTGTTTATCAGCACTGCAGTGTTTGCATACCTGAAGCCCCCCTCCTTCTCTTCCCCATCCCTGGACGTGGTGGTGGCTGTTCTGTACTCAGTGGTTCCTCCAGCAGTGAACCCCCTCATCTACAGCATGAGGAACCAGGAGCTCAAAGACGCCCTGAAGAAGCTCATTCAATCAGCAGTCTTTCAGCAGCAATAAGCTCCTCGTGTCTCTTCCCAAGTCTTTTCCAATGTTTACTGAGACCTCCTGTGCCTTGGGCATTTTATCTGTGACAATTCCATTTCTCCAGGAATGTCTGCATCCCCTCCACTTCTCCAAAGACGTGAACTTAATCTTTCTGACCGAAAGGCTTTAACATATGTATCTGGCACGAAGGTAGAGGTTGCCTCCCATGTCACATCTCTGTAATAAAAGAGAATTTCCTCAGTGGCACTTTCTGCAGGTTGGGTTCTTCTTCCAAAGCTGACATCAGGAACAGACTGAGGAAACTGCTACCACGAGGCCTTGCTGCTGAGCAGGGCTTCTTTGTGGGGTGAGGTGTATATAGGGTGATGCATTGGATAATGAGACTTGGACTGAGCTTTCACTTGTTGCTGCCCAGTGCTCCTGGAGATGGTGACAAGCAGCCGGGATCTGCCTGCGACAGTCCCCCTCTGGCTGCCATGCAGCGCAGCCTGATCGCTGTGCAGAGGCGAGCCATGAGCTTGGGGCCCTGCAGCAAGCATGGAAAGGGGGTAGAATCATCTGGTCAGGCCAGCACAGACACCATCTCCTGGAGAAAGGCTCGCTAGAGGCATGGATGCTCCCAGAGAAGAGAAAGGAAATAGTCTCTTTTTGGGACTCTGCCTGTCTTGGGACAGGCTGCTCTGTCACCGGGGCAGCAGGAGCAGCCAAAGGAGTCCCAGGGCCAGGAATCTTTTGCTGGAGAGAGGGTCTGGCACAGAGAGGCTGCCTGCATGGACACATAAGAATCTCTCTGAGACAACAAGAGGGGAAACAGGGTGACACTGACCTGTGTCTCCTCATGCCACCAGCCCTAGGGCTGATGGGGGAGGCTGACCCAACTCTCTGAGCTCCAAGAGCTGCATTGTCCTTCAGAGAGGCTTGGGCTGTGGGGTGAGTGCTCAGAGCTCTGCAGCAATGTGTGGAGGGGACTGCTATGGGTCCAGGGCAGCCTGGGATGCTGGAATGTGCTGTGCTGGGGAGAGGGCAGAGGAGCTGGGGACATCTGAAGAGGGTTTGGCCTGGGCTGAAAAGTGCCCAGAAAATGCAGAAGTTAGATGAGCTGTGTGACCATGCCAAGTGAGGACACACTCCATTGGGTTTGTGGTACAGAGCCAGGACTGACGGAAGGGATCTGAGACATGCAAGCAGAGGACAGAGGGTTTGGTCTGCACACTTGGTGACATCGACAGACCAGGAAGGTGACCCAGGGCGTCACCCCCCCAGCCTCTCTCACTGGTCATTTCCAGCAGTGGCTGCTCAGCCAAGGTTTCTGGATGAGTTTCGCTGTAAGGTCATCTCCACCTTCCTGCTGGGCTCAGTGCCTGTATCCAGGGAAAGTCCAGCCCTGCCTGGCTGCTCTCCTGGCCCAGACCCTGTCAGACCCTGGAGCAGGGCTGGCTGTGAAGCCTCACATGTGGCATGGCCATTCCAGAAGCGTGGAGAGGCTGCCTAAGAAGGCGGTCATGGGGTGACAAAGTGTGAAGGACTGCTGTGGGCATCGTGTCATAGGCACCATTCCCCACTCAAAAACACCCTCTCCCTAAATGTGGCTACACAGTGGGGCCGAGGGACAATACAAGAGGCAGCAGGGCTGGGACGTTGCAAGACAGGGTGCAGCCATGAAGCAGCTCCCAAAAGCAGACATCAAGGGCAAGTACAGACAAGCAATATCTGTACTTAGCCTGCACTGGTCAGGTATGACTTTGGGAGAAGCAAAGCTCTCTCAGAGTTTGTGGCTGCAAGAAAAGTCAAGAGCAAAGAGCTGGAATTGCTGTGTTAGAGACCAAGGCTGAACAAGGGAAATGCAGGGCTGCTTTTGAGTGGGGAGAGGAAGTCAACAATAGCAGACAGTAATGAGGCTGACGGACTCTATGCCTTCTTTGCCTGAGTCTTCCTGATAAGGTCTCTCAGGCCTCAGTGTTCAAGGAGGGGTTCAAGAGGACGAGAAGACATATTGGCAGGACCCTCATGAAATGCCAGAAAGACGAATGCCAGTTTCTGCCCCTGCACGGGACTCACGCTGGAAATTACAGAGGCTGGGGGCTGCCTGCCTGGGATCAGCCCCGTGGGAAAGGTCTTGGTGGTCAGGGGTCTGGTCGGGAGGCAGCCGTGTGCCCTGGCAGCAAGGGCGGTCTTCAGCTTCCTGGGCTCTACGATCAGGAGCATGGCCAGGAGATCAAGGGAAGGGATTCTCTGAAATACTCAATCCAGGTTTCAGACTCCCAATTCAGGAACGATACTGGCAAGATGGAGTAGGTTTATTAAAGTTCGCTCAGGACAGCCAGGGCCTGGAGCACTTTGCCTGTGAGGAGACTGAGAGAGATAGGCTTGCTGAGCCTCGAGGAGAGAAGGCTGAGGGGGACCTCATCCTAGCCTGCCAGCAGCTACGAGAAGGCCATGGAGAAAACAGAGTCCATCTCTTCTCCACTGTGCATAGCAGGAGAACAACAAATAATGGGAGGAAGATGAAAGAGAAGAGGTTCAACAGGAGAGAAGGACAAATTGTCCCCAGGAGCTCAGCCAAGTGCTGGAATAGGTCACCCAGAGAGGTTGGGCAGTCTCTGTCCATGGGGCTGTGTAAGCCAAAACAGACAGGATGCAGAAACAACCACAAAATCACGGGTGAAATGTAAAGAGTAGATTTATTTTCTCTACCTCGCAAACCAGGGGATCTCTGATACAGTACCTGGGTAGAGGCACAGAAGCCAAGCAGGAATGCAGACACCACAGAGCTAGGTCCTTACTAGAGAAAGAGTGCCAGCTACTGAACCTGCTGCTTTTGCCTGGATTTATCAGGGATTTGCTCAGACAGAGCTTTCCACTGTGCCTTGATCCTTCCCGCAGCAAGGCAGGAATCTCGAGCATGTTCGACACATTACCTTGGAGTCTGTTGCAGGCCTGTGTTATCTAAAGGCAGATGTTCTACTTGTCAAGCACACAAGACTAAACAGTGATATGTGTGTTTTTCGACACCCAGCTGCAAGTCACTTGAGCATGTTCACAATCGTCTTCGCCAACCTTCCATGATTATCCCACATGCAGCATGTGACAATCCAACAGCACACGCCATCTCTCCTGCCTTGAAATGCTATTGTGACAGATGGAGCCCAAAGTCACGGGCTAAGTGAACTCAATGGACATTACGGAGGGATGGCCCATAACGTAAGGAACATCTCTGTGTGCAAATGAAAAGACAGCAAAAGTGGTGGTAATTTATAGGAAAGTGTTGGATCTGAGCATGAGGTAGATGGTAGAAAATAAGGGGTGGATACTGTCCCGGTTTCAGCTGGGACAGAGTTAATTTTGATCTGAGCAGCTGCTGTTTTGTATTTAGTATGAGAAGAAAGGTGGTACCACTGAAGTTTATGGCTGTTTCTAGGAAACTAAGGTCTTTTTCTGGTTTCTTTTGTTCAGCTAATGAGTAGGTCTGCAGGAGCTGGGAGGTGGCAGAGCCAGGCAGCTAACCCAAGATGACCAATGGAAATATTCCATATCACAGGTGGCATGCTCAGTATAGAAGTGGGGGTTGTTTGGGGACAGATCCATGAATTCCAGGAGTTCCGCGGATTCTGCGATGGCTTCTTAGGGACAGACTGTGCAACTGGGCATTGGGCAGTGAGAAAAATTGCATTGTGTATCACTTGTTTTGCATAATCGTTTGTAGTAGTAGTATAAAAATTAGTCTTAGTATAGTTCCTTCCTTTAATTTCTTAGTAAACTGCCTTTATCTCAACCCATGAGTTTTAGTTTTGTCCATTCTCCTCCCCATCCCACTGCAGGATAGGAGCAGAGAGCAAGCAGCTGTCTGGTCCTTGTTGCAAGCTACCACATTAAATCACTACACCATGGGAATTCCTCCCTGGGTCAGCAATTCCATTCAACAGGTACCTCCTTCTTCTACCGGTAGTGTCCTGCAAGTCCTCATGCTGCTGTCTTGTCAGAGGCACCACAAATCTGGTATGCACAAACTAAAAGCTTTTAACATAGAGCTTCCCTCGAAGGGGGCTATGAGAAACTGTTAGATTTGGCAATAGAAACCTCATGAAATTTTAGAAGAAGTTACAAGTCTTATTGAGGGAAGAGAATAACTCAAAAAATGAGGGAGGTGGGGACGTGAACAGCTCAGGAGTGACCCTGAGGAGAAGGGCCTGGGCATTCCCAGGGATGCCACATGAGCGAGTTGCACATGCTCAAGGCGAATAAGGCCAAGAGCATACCGGGCTGCATTAGGAGGAGTGTGGCCACCCAGAGAAGAGCGTTATCATCCCCATTGGCTCAACACTGGTATAACCACATCTGGACTAGTGTGTCTGCATGTGGGGCTCCCCAGTGGGGAGGAACTAAAAATGTTCTAGAGGAGATCTACCAGGAAGGGGTTTTGGGCATCTGTAGAGAGGCTGAGGGTCCTGGGCTTCTTTAGCCTCGTGAATTGGAGGCTGACGGCACTAAAGTAGCAGCCTGTGACTCCTTGAAGGATTATTTCAGAGATGATGGAGCTTTTCTTGGTAGTGAGAAGGAAAGGAAATCTTCATGAAGTGCATCTTGGAAGGTTCAGAATGGACATGAGGAATGAGAAACGTCACTCGAAGTGTAGCAGTGTTGTGCAAGAGGTCACCCACGGGGTGTTTGGATCAGCCCCTGGATTTCAATTTGAAGGAACAGCCATTGAGGGTGAAGAGACAACAGCTAGGCGGGAACACAAAATGAGTATCTACAGGCTGAAGTGAAAGAGGTGCAGGCACGGAACAGTGTAGGACAGCCTGCAGTAGAGATGGCTGAGGACTCTGGCAGGGCCAAAATTTTAACAGGACCGAAGGCTTTGTCTGCTTGACTATGGATGTTGCCTGTACCACTGAGGCCAAGCAGGAGAAATATTCTTTTGAGGCTCTAGACTTTGTTTCTTCCTCATCTCTTCATTGGAAGGCTGGGAGGTTTCACAGACTTTTCCTACACTTTTCATTGCTCACCCTCACATCCAGCAGTATCCAGCAAGAACCCTGAGCCACAGGTGAGGGACAGGATCTGCCTTCCCAGGGCCTGGGGCTCAGGCCTTGGCCTTTCTGCTTCGTAAAGCAGAACAAGGGGTTTTTTTTCTTAGCTATGCAGCCACCTGCACAGTGCCTCTGCCTACCTGCAATCATGGCCTCCAATTCTCTGCTCTAACGAGTCCCTGGGGAGGCTTTGTCAGTAATGGCCCTCAGTGGGGCCAATCAATGCTTCCAGGTACTTTCCGTTTTGCTTCTGCCTTCCTGAGCATTTTTTCTCTCTCCTCTCAGTATCTGAGGTTCATTAACTAAACACCAAATACCCCATGGGGCTCATTAAAATACAGAAAGTGCCAAGCTAACAAGCTCATGTAATTTTCTTCAATTCTTCAAGACATGTACCGCTAGCAGGAGCTTTGTCATAGTGTAGATAAGGAGGAAGATGTCATCCTGTGCCTAATAAAAATATTTATTTATTTTAAGGTATATTTTTAATTGCTTTTCAATTTAGAGAGGAAGTGGTAGGAACATTCTCCAAGCAATACTGATCCATGGTGTTTCCTCAGGATATCTGGACAGGTAGGAAAAGGAGTGCCTTGAGGTCAGACACTCTATGGAAAAGTTTGCTCCTCACCTCCCCAACCTCAACATTTCTCTCATCGGCCACCTGGGAGTTGTGTCACTGTTTCTTGCATCAGCCTTCTCCGCTGATCTCTGCAGCTGGATGTTACAGCTCCATTGCACCGTCTCCCACCTCCTCTCCATAGAGAGCTGCCTGCACACAGGCACAGAAGGAGTTTTCCTATTTGCAAGAAAGGAATAATTAAAGCATAATCATGTTCCATAAACAAAATACATAGTAATTACAATCTACCTCTAATGAGGTTGCCTTCCTATAAGTCATAATCTTATAAGAAATATTATGGCTATGTAGAGGAAAACAAAAGTTATAAACACACTTAAAGAGTTGGCAAAGGAGACAATTAGACTGCTGAAAGGCAGGCAAACTTTTAACTCCCTGATGTCAAAATAGCAGCTCGGTAGGTGGCAGGAATCTGAATGAACAAAGAGTAAAGGGAGGAGAAAACTGGACAATGATGGAAAGGGTCTTTGTCTAGGTAGCCTGCATCTGAAAAAAATTACTTTAGAAATAGTGAAGACAGGTGAAAATATATGAAAAATTAGAGAAATTCAATACACCATTTAACAGGAAGAATAGCAGTTATGATGTTATAAGGGGAGATCGACATTTCTTTGGAATATAGCTTTCTAAACTTCCTGGCATTGGTCGAGGGCTCTTGTGAGTGAGGACAAGGCAATGTTGCTCCTGTTGTTGAAAGAGGTCAGAACGTCAACCCAGGGAACCCCAGGCTGTACAAGGTCAATTTGGCATTTCTGTGCACCTAAAAAAGAAGAACGTGTCTGAAAGCAGTCAGCATGGACTGATGATGGATCAATCATGCCTCTCAAACCTAGTTGCTGTCATGATGAAGTATCAGCATTTGTGCATGAGTGAAGAACAGTGGATGCCATTTTTGACCCTTTTGACATGGTCTCCCTCAATGTCCTTTCACCCTGGTTAGGCCATTACAGCCAGGATGTCTTGACAAAAAATGGGTAAAAAAATAGCTGGATGATCAGGCTGAGGGAGCAGTGGTGAAGGAGTCATGCCCTACCTGGAGGTCACTGGGACATACTGGGGCATTGTGGGGCAGCAGAGGGAATTATCCTTGACTCCTCACGCATTTCTTCCCAAGCTCAACATCACTCCTAACTCCTAACACCCAAGTGTCATAGGGAGGATGTGGAATGGGAGTGGCAGTCAGGTCATAACACTCTGTTTCTGAAATTCTCCATTGTGGGTCCTTCCCAATGGCTGCAGTTCTCCACAAATTGCTCCAGCATGAATCCTTTCCACAGGGTACAGTCCTTCAGGAATGGACTGCTCGACCGTGGGTCCCTCACAGGCCGCAGGTCCTGCCGGAAAACCTGCTGCTGCATTGGCTTCTCTTCATGGGCAGCACATCCTTGGTCCTCCATGGGCTGCAGGTTTGCTTTCACTATGCTAAGGCATAAAGGCCAGCCCAGCACGGCTTCTCTTCTGGGACAGACCACCAGAAGTCCTGGAGGATGGATGTTTCCTGTGCCCTTGGGAGCTGAGAAAATTGAATGCTTGTTACACACCAGTGTCTTGGCTACTGTTTCTCACTCTGCTCCCTTGTAGTGAGTACACAGGGAGCTGGAAAGAAGTTGAAAGGGAACACAGCCAGGACAGCTGATCCAAACTGCCCAGAGGGATATTCCATACCATAGGACCTCATGCTCAGGAATAAAAGTATGGAACAGAGGAAGAAGGAGGTGGAGGTTTTGATTGTTGAAGGATTCTGCTGCTTGGAGAGTGGCTGGGCATCAGTCTGCTTGTGGGAGGTGGTGAAAGATGGTCTTTGTTTCACTTGATGAGGCTTTTAACATCTCTTCACCTATTAAACTGTTCTTATCTTGAGCTGAAACTTCTCACACTTTATTTCTTCCTGTTCTCTGCCCAGTCCCACTGGGGAAGGGGAGGGAAGAGTGAGAAGCTGCTGGGCTATTGGCCAGGGTCTACCCACCACAGCAAGGAATGTGTTGATAACTGTGAATGATTTTCTGCAGGGCTGCCAAGATTCTCAGAGGCTGAAGCACTTGTCTGGCAGGAGAAATGGAGGGCAAGGGCCTTGTTTAGCCTGGAGAGTGGAAGATCTCAAGAATTTCACAACAGCCTGTCTGTCCCTATGCGGAAGCGTTCATGAAGATGGAGCCAGTCTTGTCACCGTGGTGCTTGGCAGGAGGATACCAGACAATAGTAAGATGTGGAGCTAAGGAACATTCAGGATAGAGATAAGGAAATTATTTTTGTCCACGAGGGCATCCAAACATTGCAGCAAGTCTTCCAGAGACATTGTTCCATCTCAGTCCTTGGAAGCTTTCCAGCCACCACTGGATCAAGCCTTGAGCAATTTGGTCTGACTCCATAGCTGGCCCTAATGTGAATGCAAGACCAGACCAGAGACCTCCTCAAGTCCCATGAAGGAGACGGGAAACCTAAATGATACTGGGGTTCCTTGCTCTCTTGCTCTTCCCTTAAGAATGCTAGTGAAATCTCCCAGATACCCCACGACTGTGGAAGTAAGTCAGATGTTGGTATAGTCAGATCAGCTGCAACTTTCTTCTCCTGATCCAGACAGTGTTGTCCAGAAGCAAGGCTGCTTGACAAGGATGCCCAAAAGAGTCCCAATCAATTTCTTTGCTTCCCCTTTTGTTCCCTTTTCACTCTTCCCACCTCTCCAGTACTCTTTAACCATCCTTATCACCTCCTATGCAAAAAACTGCTGAGTCTTCTTTACCATTTCCCAACTGAACCTGCGTTTGATCATTTTGGACCCTCCGTTCTATTGATGATTACAGCACTGCTCTTAGCTTGCTTAGAAACTCCATGAACACTAGTACTCATTTCTTATCTCCAACAACTTAATTTACAGTAATGTTGGAAGCACCATAACTTAGGATGACCATTGTTACACATACTTTAAAAGCTGGATTCTTGCAGGTCCTGTCCTTGGGACCTTGACACACCTGGGGATTTGGCAAACAGGAACCTGAAGACTTAGGAGGAAAAGCTGCAGAACAAGTCCATGCAGCAGAAAGGGGAGGGATCTGACCGGCTAACGAGTGCTCTGAGGAGAAGGGCCTGGGCATCATGATAGCAGATGCCATAGGAGCCAGTGGGCCTCACATTTCAAAAGGAAAGTGGAGAAATTGAAGAAGGTCCAGACAAGGTTTGCCAAGATGAAACAAGGCAGCGTAAATCACGAACTGTGAGGAGAGTCTGAGGGAATTATGCATCTCTGGCCTCCTGAAGGGGAGGCATGGGTTGCCGTGGTATGAGCCTACAGCTACATGGAGGGTTGACCGAGCCAAGCTCTCCACTGTAGCGACAAGTGATCATAGGAATCATAGGAATCATAGAATCATAGGTTGGAAAAGACCTCATCAAGTCCAACCATCCACCCAAAACCACCATGCTTACTAAACCATATCCCGAAGAGCGGTATCTACACATTTTTTGAACACCTCAAAAAACAACGTTTAGATATGACACTTTGGGATATGCTTTAGTAAGATAGGACAGAAGCAACAGCCACCAAATGCTTCTTGGGAGCTTTAGGCTGAGCTTTAAGCAAAATAAAATGTACTAGGAGGAGCACTGATGAGATCTCTACCTTTGGAGCTCTTCATGTTTCAGCTCCACAATGTCACCGCCAGACTGGAGGTTGCCCTAGAGACCCCCAACAGTCTCTTCCCCACCAAACCTTCCATGAGCCTCTTCCTTACTACACATTCTGCAAGAAGAGATGCAGGTGGCTATGCGGGCCTCTACTTTATAGGACAGCTCAGGGTGGAATGGAGTTCAGAAGGTCTCAACTCCAGCGCCCAGCTCAAAGAGAGGCCAGCTCTGAGGTCAGACCTGCTTGCACAATAAATGTCTTCACCCACAGAAAGAGGTTACACATGAACCAGGCATCGAAGCCTCCATTACGCAAATGGAGACGATGCATTTGATCAGCTCCCTGAACACAGCTATTGGTATTCCAGGCCTCCTGAGATTCCTGGGAATGTTCACCTTCTACAAGCTTCCTGGGATGTCTTCCCACCATGGGGTGCTTTAGGCTGTAAACAAAATTGAAAGCAAGGCTCTGACTTGGGTACTCTCAACTTCAGTGCTAAAAGACAGCAAGCTGGAAGGAGCAAAATTTAAAACCTGTGAGAAATGAGCTGAAGATAAGAGTATGGAACAAGCATAGCCTTTAGATCACTCCACATGTGATGGCTCTGCTCTCAGTTTGCAATCATTGGCACTCAGAAACCTCACCTGTTCCTGGTAGATGACAGGTTGACCATGAGCCAGTCATCATGCCCTTGTTGCCAAGAAGGCCAATGGGATCCTGGGATGCATTATGAAGAGCGTGGCCAGCAGGTCGAGGGAAGTTCTCCTTCCCCTCTACAATGCCCTAGTGAGGCCCCACCCGGAGTACTCTGTCCAGTTCTGGGCTCCCCAGTTCAAGAAAGATGAGGAGCTACTGGAGAGAGTCCAGCGGAGGGCCACAAGGATGATGAGGGGACTGGAGCATCTCTGCTACGAGGAGAGGCTGAGGGAGCTGGGCTTGTTCAGCCTGAAGAAGACAAGGCTGAGAGGGGACCTTATAAATGCTCACAAATATCTGCAGGGTGGGTGTCAGGAGGATGGGGCCAAACTCTTTTCAGTGGTGCCCAGCGACAGGACAAGGAGCAATGGGCACAAACTTAAGCAGAGGAAATTCTGTCTGAACATGAGGAAGAACTTCTTCCCTCTGAGGGTGACGGAGCCCTGGCCCAGGCTGCCCAGGGAGGCTGTGGAGTCTCCTTCTCTGGAGATATTCAAGACCCGCCTGGACAAGGTCCTGTGCAGCCTGCTGTAGGTGACCCTGCTTTGGCAGGAGGGTTGGACTAGATGACCCACAGAGGTCTCTTCCAACCCCTACCATACTCTGATTCTGTGATTCTGTGATATAATGAATAATGAATAATTGTATTATTGTAGAATTTGATCATTATTAGCAATAGATATTGAATCAATGTGTAATAAAATGTAATTTGATTTAACATGGAAGTATTGAAAGTAATGATTATTTCAACACTTCGAAAAGGGGGAAATGTATCCAGGGTGATAGAATCAGTTGACCATAAACATGAACAGTGCTGCTGTGTTCCTAGTACAGCCCAACCCACCTGGACATCAGGTCCGGGAACAGAGGTCTATTCTCTAGGTAACCACTAACGCTAACCATAGTGGGTAATGCTGTTTTTGTCAAGAGAAATGATGGAGTGTGGTTCTGTGAAACGGACTGAAGAGACTGACCAGGTTTGCCAAGATTGAGAGCCTAGTGGGCAAAAGGTGATTCCGGCAGGGGGAGACCACGACCACCAACTCACTGACCCCCTACTCAAGTAATGCCACCTACCCAAAAACAAATAATAGAAGAGGGTGACTGAGTCTGCGCAACAATCTACGTAAGAAGCGAGAAAGTCTACATCAGTCGGCAAAGAGAATAATATGGAATATGCATGAATAAAATAAATATATATATTTTTAATCTATATAAACTGCATGGAAATGTTATGAGGTATGCACGTCTGGAGGAATTATCCCTCGTGCATCCAGCGCTGCAATAAAGAATGCCTGCCTTTTAACACTACAGTGGTGTTACGAGGTGTTATTCCTGGATTTTCGGTGACAAGAGGAGGAAGATCATTAAGTATTGACATAAACAGCATAAGAAAAGTCATGTAAACCGAAACTTAACGGACATGGAAGCTTTCAACCTCAACCATTCTTCAAAATAGTTTTTCAATTTTTCTTCTAGTATGTACAGCTTTTGAGTCTATTAAAAATAACAGATAAAGAATCTTTTGACTCACTTGTACAATATCAAATGTATTCTGAACATGTGAGGCCTCATGTCCACAGCAAACAGTTTTGTATTATCTGCCTATACCTCTGAAAAGAACAATTATTTCAGAATTTCAAGTGTAACTAATATTCTTGGTAAGAGTCTTTACTTGCACAGACAATAAATATTGTTTGTTTACTGTTAAATGAATGGAAGGCAAAAGAGTGTAAGAAGTAAAAAAAGCAAAAAAAATATTGCAGAGAGAGCAGGAGAAAGATTCTCTTGCAGAATCTATGCAAATTCTTAACAGAGACTATGCTAAGAATATCAGACCTAAAAATATTGCTTGATAGAAAAGATGAATTCTGAATATACAGAAGAGCATGTTTTAACACATTCAAAGTCAGATTGGACGGGGCTCTGAGCAACCTGATCTAGTTGAATATGTCCCTGCTCAAAGTAGGGGGGTGGACTAGATGACTTAAAGGTCCCTTTCAACCCAAGATATTCTGCAATTCTGTATTCTTCCTGGATTTTCCTGGTGATTATTACAGTCTTCTTTGCTGCCTCATGGTGAGCTTTCTCATGCATAGCAGGGCCTTTATGGTTATCTCTTATGAAACTGCTGTCTTTTTATGTACGCATCTGCAGAAAGAGTCACAGAAAAGCACCACATGGATCAAAACAGATGCCGAGTGATGTGCCCTTAAGAACCAGGTGAGCTCCCCCATGCCTGTGGCTTCCTGGTAAGGAGTGTGTCCTGAGGAGGGGATCCAGCCTCTGCTACTCTCTGGGGAGGGAAATTAGCAGTGTCCATGCTGCCTCGGAATACACATGGTGACTTTTTCAAGATCATCCTTCATCTGAAGGGCTTCAGACATGTACTTGTGGATTAGGTGTTGCAAATACTGATTCCACTGACATTGCCCAGAGGGGCTACCACAGATGCAGATTGCTCCCCTGCAGATATTTATACTTAGGCAGATTAGTTCTCTGGTTGTTGTTGTTGCAGATATTGATGCTTTTAGGGAAATCACACAAACACTTGAAGGACAGTGGAGGATTATCACCTTAGTGGCCCTTCAGTGAACCTGTTCCTCTTTGCCATTGTCTCACTGTCATTGTGCAGGGTGTGGTGTGAAAGGTGCTGAGCAGAGGGTGACAATCACTATTTTTGCCTGGGCTCCTGCTCATACAGGATGCTGTTGGCTGCCTTTGCTGCTGGGTCGTGGTTTGCCTAATGAAGTCAAGGACCACCAGCACCATTTCCAGAGAGCTGCTGCCCAGCCACACAGCTCCTTGCTTCTGTCTCTGCAGCCTGTAATTCCCCTGATCAGTCCTTGGGTCTCTACAAGATGTATGAAAGAGGTGCTTTCTGCTTTCTCCAGTCACAATGAAATTCCATTGTGTATCAGAGTAGCCCTGCTATGACATCAGCCTGGTCTCTCAACATCCTTGGACTCATCCCCTCTGGTCCAGTGGGTTATAAAGGGTTGACCTTATCTAAGTAACCCCTGACTTGATCTCCATCCACTGCTGTGTTTCACCTAGGGTTCTTCCTCTTAGACACCCAGAACAGGGAGACCTTGCAGGTGGATTCTGAGGCAAAGAGGACACAGATAATTTCAGACCTATTCACCTCTGCTCTTCCTGAATTCTGCAGTGGCCACACACTGTCTTTGTTTCTTTTTTAATTGTTCTAAAGGATTCAGTGCTGTGGCCTTTAACTCCCTTGCAAATGTCAACTCTAAAGGAGCTCTGGCTTTTCTAAAACCCATAGCATTTCTGAATTCCTCCTTTGTTTCCATCCTTGCATCCATCTCTTGTATGCTCCCTTTTATTCTTGGAGCTTCTCCCTGAGTTTCTTATTTGCCCAAGCTTCTCTCCTGATAGTTCTGCTTCTTGTCCTGGCTATTGACATGCACAGTCTCCTGCCTGGAAGACACTGTCCTTGAAGACCAGCTGTGCTGAGCTCTGTTGCCCTTGTGTGCTGCTCACATGGGCTTACTCACTAAAAGTCACAAGAGTAGGCCAAAATCAGCTTCTTTGAGGCACAGCATCTGCATTTTTCTGCTCTCCTCCTTGGGAGATCAGAGTCCACTATTTCACAGTTATGACAGCGACAGTTGACACAGGTTTTTACATCCTTGAACCAGCTTTTCATTCTTTTTGACTAACAGATGCATATGAGCATCACCACTCTTGAACAATCTGACAGCTGAGCTACAAAGATTGGTGTCCCAAGCTGTGTCTTCACCCAGGCTCTCCAGAAACCTCCAGGACTAATTGCATGCTATGGTGGTCCCCTTCCAGTGAATGCCAAGGTAACTGAGGTCAGCAAAGGGACATTAATTCATTCTTTGCCTCCCACCAGGACGTCACCCTTACCAGTCTCTCCCCTGACTCTGACTGATAAAGACTCACTCAGCTTGTTCATCCCATAGAGGAGCTCCACACACCTAAGCAGCTCCTTCTCACTCAGGACACCAACCTCCTGAGCTTTCTGGCCTGTTTCTCCTTCTCATCCTGTATCCACCCATCACAGCACCCCAATTATGTCAGCTGTCTCAACATGCCTCAGTTGTTCTTCCCTCCAAGTGGGATGAAAAGATGCCCTGGGGGTCTCCAGCTTCCCCTCCCTGTGCCTCAGGCTGAGGCCATTGGAGCATGTCTGGGCTGCAGCACCTCAGCTGTGGCCCATCTGTGCTGAGAGCAGACTGGCAAAAAGAAACCTTCTACCAAGTGCCCAAGACCTTGTGTGTGCAAAGTCTTTCCTTCACAGCAGAGACATGCTGGAGTGGATAACAGGTGGCAATGTAAAGGAGAAGCGAGGTGCCCACAAGTAGAGCAAACCCTGCTTTTGACAATGCCAGGAAAGGAGTTTGATGTCTGCTCTGTCTCTGCAGCCCTGAGGGCCTGTGGTGGAGGTGAAGCTGACCTCAGGAAGGAAGAGATGAGGTCGAAAATGTTCTTGGGTGTGGATGTCACTGTGAAAATTATCGGCCTGATCCATGATTGTGACATCAAAGGGATGGTTAAATACTGGAGGAGAGAACAACGAGCAGAGTTTGAGAAGGAATGCCCTCAAGTGAACACCCTGCTGTGAAGTGCTTGCTGTTCACGCTCTGCTGTTCATCCACTGGATAGAGAAGGGACAGAACTTGTGTCACTGCAGTGGTGGGATTCCATCACTGCCCAAAGGCACCAAATCTGTGTGAGATGCCCTGGGTGGTGCCTGTCACACAGCGAGTCTGAGTGGGGATGGGGTTCCCGCATAGGACCTGTGCTGTGCATGTCAGGTGCATACTGTTATCCTGGAGAGCCCTAGCACCTTCAGTAGTCATAGATGTCTGTAAATGTAAAATACATGAGGATTCAGCTGCCCTGAATGAGGTTAGGCAATGAGGGGATGCACATGAGACAAATCGCATCATACTATTAAGGCTATGCGGACAATACAGCTGATGGAGAATAGGAAGAAAGAGACCTGCCTCTCCCTGTGCTGCAGGACTCCATATGGTCAAGCTGATTACATCGATCAACAGCCCTGGACATATATAAATATTTGCAGGTTCAGTTCTCTTGAATGTGGGCACTTTCTGTCATTGAAGTTGACCGAAGGCATTTCCCACCAGCCTCCAGGAAGGTGCCCTCAGACACTGCTGTGTCTCTATGAACTGCTCCAATAGAGCTTGCAGTTGCCCACAAGCATCTTGGTCACCTTCGAAATCAATCCTGTCACCAGGTATCTGTGTCTAAAGTTCTTCCTCCTGCCCTCCATGTTTATTAATAATGAAGGGAGCTGAGACAAGGAGCTCCCATGCAGAAGCCTTTTTGGTGCCCATCTGAACTGAGGCAAGAGGAATCCCGCCTCCTGTGGGTTTGTGGTGTGCATGAGAGTGAGCTGAGTCCTCTTCTAGCTCCAGGACTTCAGATCAAGGATGAGATGCCTCAGATGAATAGGCTGAAACCCTTCCCTCAGCAGGGGTAAAGGAGATCTCTCCCTGTCACTCTCTGGTTGTCTTGTCTAATGATGGATCAAGGAAAGATGACTTTTGTTTCTTACTCTTTTTCCAATAAAGTTATGACACTGTAGAACAGAAGTGTTTCTCCCTAACAGAGGGAGGGAACATGAGTGATGACTTCATCCTGTTTCACAGCAGGTTCCCTGGGGGGAGCCCGGAGAGGGCAGAACCAGAGACACATTGGACGGTCTTGTGCTGCTGATCTGAGCTGGGCTCCTGGGATGGAGGGAGCTCATGGCAACAGGGAAACACTTCAAAGAGACAGCTCTGCCCAGAAGCAGCTCCTCTGCAAAGCACAGCAGGGCTGCTGGCACTGCCTGCAGACACAGAGGGGAAAGGAGTGAGGCAGAGAGGTTAAAGGCAGTCTGGAGTGGAAGGATGCTGAGAGCTCACTGAGAGAAAGATTTTTTCAGCCATTGGCACGGTAAGTCTCCACGTGAAGGGCAACATATCTGCACTTTATGAAAAGATCTACTAAAGCTGTCACACCCCCCAGCCTACGGGATGGACCTTGAGGAATATCACAGTTTTTCTCTTGCTGTAGGTGAGAATGTGCTGCAAAGAAGGACTTGCCTGCTGCACCACGACAGGTAGAGGGCAAGTCAGTTCCCTTCTCGCAAGGACGGCTGCAGGGCTATGAAGGTGGATGTGCAGCCCGGGCTGCCCGAAATTGTCCTGCAGAACAGGGTCTCTGCACAAACATGAGGCTTTGTGCTGGGGCAGGGACTCTGCTGCCTGCCAGGGTCAGCACTCAGCCTGCCCAAGGAGCTCCCCAGGTTACTGCGAGGAGAAGCTGTGTGAGGAACAGAAAACCCCAGTAAGGCAGGGCAGGTTCCTTCTGCTATCAAGAAACAGCTACATGGGGTCAGGGAATCTCACAGATCCAGATCTCCCCAGGATATTTTCCTGTTGATATGTGAAGGGGAAGGTCAAAGAAGGGGTGACTATCAAGCTCTCAAGTTACTTGCCCTGTTCCCTCTGAGGATCTCAGGGACTGAGAGCACAACGACCTGGCAATGTGTGCAACTGGGTGAGGGTAGCAGTGTCCTGAGTGCCTGGCTGCCTCTGCCTCTTTCGTCTCGAACCTCAATGTATTTCTCCTTCCTGCTCCACTTGTCTGTGTTACTGAAGTAGTACCCATGTTCACTCCATCAGGCTCTCTGGGGATGGGAGTTTCAGCTGCAGAGTCAGACACTGATTGTGTGGGCCCTCCCAGGCAGGCGTGTCCATGGGAATGAGGTGCGCCAGTCTTCTCTAAGCTGTGGTACATAGGACAGTGAAGTCTGTGGGCCCAGAGAACAAGCTAGATTTCCCATAGTCAGAATCCATCACTAGGACACATGGCTATCTTCCTGAGGTGTTCTTCAAAGCTATGAGCAGGACTCAAGAATGCATATCTTTCTAATAACACAATTGTGTTATCTGAAAAGCCCCATGAAGCAGCGCAGAGATGCTACGCCCAACTGAGGAAATGCTCTTGGGTTGGTGAAATGAGCCGCATGTGTCCTTGACTAGAAGTGGGGTGCTGAGACCTTGAGTAAGGGTGAGATGTTTAGTAGTCTGCTGTGTATCCTGCTGCTCTTCAGCTGTGTCTGGTGGCTTTTCAGGATAACATGGGAGTGCGATCACTCTCAATCTCAGAATAGTGTAAGCCCAGAGCAGCTGGGCAGCCCTGTTCTCCCTGAGTGCAACAGAAATGCTGAGGGTTTCTGACATCCCAGAACACTGCCCAGGTGCGTTGGGGGCAACTCTGAAAATCCCAAAGGACTCAGCCTGACTTTGCCTTCCTCATTTCTTAGCACTGGGAGTGCAGGTGTTGAAAAGCCCTTTTGAGTCAGGAGCAGTTTCAAAGGCCAAAGTCGAACACCAGGATGTCCCCTTACCCCCACCATGCCCACGAACCCCAGTGCTGCACAGCATGGCTGAATCCTTGGCAGCCAGTGCACAAAGGTCCTTTTCCTCATGGCACATTCAGCCAGCACCAACCAGAGCTATGGCCACTGAGCTTAAAGAAAGTATCCTAAAGAAAGAAAGGGGGGTGGGGGGGGCGTAGCAGGGGGAAAGTCTGCAAGAAAAGGCTCAGAGACGTATCCCCTAAATTCCCACTGTTTTTTCTTCCTTGGACAGGAATATTTTCCTAGAGAGAGCAAATGCCTAATGGCAGCTCCATCACCAAGTTCATCCTCCTGGAATTTGCAGACAAGAGGGAGCTGCAGCTCTTGCACTTCTGGTTCTTCCTGGCCATCTACCTGGCTGCCCTCCTCAGCAATGGCCTCATCATCACTGTCATAGCCTGTGACCACCGCCTCCACACTCCCATGTATTTCTTCCTCCTCAACCTCTCCCTCCGCGACCTGGGCTCCATCTCCACTACTGTCCTCAAATCTATGACCAATTCCCTGTGGAACACCAGGGCCATTTCCTTCACTGGATGTGCTGCCCAGCTCTTTCTGTCTATCTTCTTTGTTGGAGCAGAGCATTGTCTTCTTACTGTTATGGCCTATGACCGCTACGTTGCCATCTGCAAACCCCTGCACTACGAGACCCTCCTGGGCAGCAGAGCTTGTGTCCACATGGCAGCAGCTGCCTGGGGCAGTGGCTTTCTCAATGCTCTCCTGCACACTGCCAATACATTTTCCATACCCCTCTGCAAGGGCAATGCTGTGGACCAGTTCTTCTGTGAAATCCCACAGATCCTCAAGCTCTCCTGCTCACACTCCTACCTCAGGGAAGGCGGGCGGCTTGTAGTCAGTGTTTCTTTAGTTTTTGGGTGTTTTGTTCTCATCGTGCTGTCCTATGTGCAGATCTTCAGGGCCGTGCTGAGGATCCCCTCTGAGCAGGGACGGCACAAAGCCTTTTCCACATGTCTCCCTCACCTGGCCGTGGTCTCCCTCTTCATAGGTACTCTATTGTTTGCCTACCTGAAGTCCCCCTCCATATCGTTCCCATTGCTTGATCTAGTGGTGGCTGTTCTATACACAGTGGTACCCCCAGCAGTGAACCCCCTTATCTACAGCATGAGGAACCAGGAGCTCAAGGACGCTGTGCAGAAACTGGTGACTGGATGTTCTTAAGTAACAATACACTTCCCACCTTCTTCTGCATATCGCTCACATTGTAAAGCACTGCAGGACCAGGCTGTCTTTGGTTGTTTGTTTGGTTTGGGTTTTGGGATTTTTTGATTGTGATAATATTCCCTGCAAGGAATCGCCATTTTTCCTCCCACTGCTATGTCAGTATCTGCTTGGCTTCTGTGACCCAGAGACTGTGTAAAAGAGGAGCCATGCTCTCGGTGTGCTTCAAGAATATGAAGACTGCTGCAGCCACTTGTTTGTCTAAGATCCTTCCTTCAAAGCTTTCTCTAGACCTTCAGGGGCACCTCTGGAGGTGGAGGGGAAAAGAGTCGCAGCACAGCAGCAGTGCCAGGGAGCACCAGCTCTTGGTCTTTCCTGAACTGCAGTCTTTCTGCCCTCCTGAAGTCCTGCTGAGCCCTTTTGTGACTGTAATTCCTGAGTGCTCTGGCAGCTCTGCCACAGTGCTGCGGTGTGGCAGGCCTGTGACAGCAGGCAGGGACAAGCACTGGGCACTCCTGTGACAGAGGTGACACACATAACAGCATTTCCATCATGAAATGGGATCTCCTTAAGGCAGGGCCTGAAGGCTTCGGGCTGCTTCTAGTGATGTTCTCAAGAATATTCCCAGGAAAGTGCCCTGGAGAGGAAAACATCTTTGTTGGCAACACAGAAGGTTGGATTGAGTGGACCCTCAGCAAGTTTGCCAACGACACCAAGATGTGTGGTGAGGTCGACATGGTGCAGGGAAGGGATGCCACCCAGAGGGAACTGGACAGGCTTGAGAGGTGAGCCTCTGCAAACAACATGAAGTTCGACAAGGCCAAGTGCAAGGTCCTGTACATGGGTCAGGGCAATCCCAAGCACAACTAAAGGCACGGAGAATGGGTTGAGAGCAGCCCTGAGGAGACAGACTTCAGTTTCTGGATTGATGAGAAGCTTTACATGACGCCCCAATGGGTGCTCGTAGCCCAGAAGGCCAACCCTATCCTGGGCTGACTCCTCAGCAGCGTGGGCAGCAGGTCAAGGGAGGGGATTTCGCCCCTCTGCTCCACTCTAGTGAGACCTCCCTTGGAGTTCTGCATTCAGGTCCAGAGTCCTCAACACAGGACAGACCCAGAGCTGTTGGAGTGGGGCCAGAGGAGACCATAGCAATGGTCGGAGGCCTGGAAAGCCTCTGCTGTGAGGAAAGGCTGAGACAGTTCGGGCTGTTCAGTCTGGAGAAGAGAAGGCTGCGGGGAGACCTTAAAGCAGCCTTCCAGTGCCTGAAGGGGCCTGCAAGAAACCTGGAGAGGGACTTTTTACAAAGGCATGCAGTGACAGGACAAGGGCTAATGGCTTTAAACTAAAATAGGGTTGACTGAGATTAAATTTTAGTAAGAAATTCTTTCCTATGATCATGATGAGGCCCTGGCACAGGTAGTCCAGAGAAGATGTGGCTGCCCCCTCCCTGCTGGCAGTGTTCAAGGCCAGGTTGGACGGGGCTTTGAGCAACCTGGTCTAGTGGCACGTGTCCCTGCCCATGGCAGGGAAGTTGGAATGAGATGCTCTTTAAAGTCCATTCCAACCCAAACCACTCACTGATTTTATGACTTTATGAAGCCAGTTTTGCTACAAAACTTGATTGTTTGAAGCATTCAAGGGTTTCCCCTCCATCTGCCCCCCCTTGGCTCTTGCATGCTGAGCACCTCCAGGACCTGGCTGTACAAGCACTGCAGTCGAATGGCTTTGCTGGAACTTTGTGTGTTGCCTGGAGTATGGCACTTGGAGGGACAGGGTTCTGTGCCATTGGGCGCCCATAAAGGATCAAGCTGGGAAGTCAGTCTGCAAGTCAGAACCAGCAAGGTCCACGGCCAGGCCTGGCTATACCCATGGCTGTGGCTGGGCACCAGTATGCCCACAGCATAGCTCAGGTCAGCCTGGCACTGGATTTCACATCCCTGATCCACTTCTGTCTGTTTGCAAATACCACATCCAGGAGAGCGTCGCCTGTGTTGACACATCTGCAAGCTGTGCTAAGAAGCTGGCCCCAAGAACCGGCAGAAACTTCTGGGGCTGATGGCACCCTGCACTTTCCCCTTCCCATGAGGTCGGGGCAATTAAAGTCCCCAAGGGTGATGTGGGGTCAATCATCTGGAATTGGTAAAATAAGCCTTTCTCCTCTTCCTTATGTGATTCCAGGTATTTGTCTCCTAACATGATGTCTCCTTAACTGGCCTATCCGCTGACCCTCACCCAAAAGAGCTCAGTCTGCTGCCCAACCCTTAGAGGATCTCTGTTCATGCAGGCAGCTCCTACATTGAGGGCATCCTGACATCTTCCCCACTGTGTCCTTCGAGTCTGTATCCATCCGTTACAGCACCTCAAGCTTTCTGACTTGCTGTGCTGGTTTTGGCCAGGATAGAGTCAGTTCTTCTTCACAGCAGCTAGTAAAGGGCTGTGTTTTGGATTTGTGTTGAAAACCATGTTGACAATAGCAGGATGTTGCAGTTACTGCTGAGCAATGCTTACACAGGGATAAGGCCTCCTCTGTTTCTCACACCACCTCTCCAGCGAGTAGGCGGGAAGTGCACACAAAGTTGGCAGGGGACATCTGACCCCAACTGACCAAGGCAATATTCCATACCAGATGTCATCATGCTCAGCATATAAACCTAGGGTAAGAAGAAGGAAGGTGGAGGACATTCAGAGTTCTGGCTTTTGTCTTCCCACGTAACCTTTACATGTGATGGAGTTGTGCTTACCTGGAGATGGCTGAACACCTGCCTATGGGAAGTAGTGAAGGAAATCCTTGTTTCGTTTTAGTTGCGCTTGTGTCTTTTCCTTTACCTATTAAAATGTCTTGATCTCAACCCATGAGTTTTCTCACTTTTACCCTTCTGATTCTCTCCCCTGTCCCTTCAGGGGAGAATGAGCGAGCGGCTGCTCGGGGCTGAGTTGCCATCTGGGCTTAAACCACCACATTGTCCCACACACCTCAGCAGGTACTGCATCAATGTTGGAGCTCTGTGACAGCACACAGGGCTTCAGCTTCTCCTGTCTCTGCCCCAGGCTGAGGGCACTGATACATTTTTGAGGTGTTGCACCTCAGCTGTGGTGCAAGCGCTAAGCTCAAGCCTGCCACTGATCTTGAACCCAAGACCCTGTGCAAGTAGAGGCTTCCATTCACACCAGAGACATGGAGTGGACAGCAGCTGGCAACACAAGCACAAAATGAGGTGCCCACAAGGTGAGAAAATCACATGCTTCCCAAGGCAAGAGAGAAACTGGGCCGGCCTTTGCAGTCCTGACAGGAGAGGGCTTTGCTGCCCATGGTGTCTCTGCAGTCCATGCGCGTCTGTGGAGGAGGTCAAGCTGATCTCCAGGCAGGACAAGGTGCTGCTGAGAAAGTGCATGACTATGGACATGGTGTGATTCAGGTAGACTGTGAAAATCATTCCCCTTGTTAACTATTTTACTGTACCATGACTGGGTTATATTAGGTGTTGCTTTGTTCTCAACTCAGAGCTGGGTCATCACCTCAGTGAGTGGCAAAGCTCAACTCATTAGACCAGTTTATATACATTTATTAAACCGATTACACCAAGTCTAGAATCTTCATAAGTTTCTAAGCAACCATTCTGTTTCTTTAAGTACATCTTTTCTTAAGTTCTCTCTATTCTTCTGTCTTTGTGGAATTCTCCCTCGCTGGTTGCAGGTCCTGCTCGGTTTCAGGGTCGTCTCGGGGTTGTCATCTGTCCTTCATCTTCTTCTGTGAATTCTGTTTGGTACAATCCTGAGAAAGACTTCGAGAGACTTCAAGATGTTCTGTTAAACTTAGTCCTATTTCTAAAACGTAACCTATTGACCTATGACATTCATCTTGCTACACCTTATTCTTCTCTTATGCTAGGTCAGTTGGTTATTAACCCAACCATGATAAGGCCTATACAGGGGACAACTGAGTGGAGCATTCCATGGTCGTATGGTTTCCTAAACACACCTGTATTCACACAAATGAATCTATGGTCTATTTTTATGATTTTATTCTATTCTATAGTCATAATCAGTCTCCTCTACAATCACTGAATCACAGAATCACAGAATGGTAGGAGTTGGAAGGGACGTCTGTGGGTCACTCAGTCCAACTCCCCGCTGAAGCAGGGTCGCCTACAGATGGCTGCACAGGACCACGTCCAGGCGGGGCTGGAATATCTCCAGAGAAGGAGACTCCACAACCTCCCTGGGCAGCCTGTTCCTGGGCTCTGTCCCCCTCAGAGGGAAAAAGTTATTCCTGGAACTTTCTGTGCTTCAGTTTGTGCCCACTGCCCCTTGTCCTGTCACTGGGCACCACTGGAAAGAGTCTGGCCCCATCCTCCTGACACCCACCCTGCAGATATTTAGAAGCGTATATTAGGTCCCCTCTCAGGCTTCTCTTCTTCAGGCTGAACAAGCCCAGCTCCCTCAGTATCTCCTCATAGGAGAGATGCTCCAGTCCCCTCCTCATCCTCGTAGCCTTCCTCTGGACTCTCTCCAGTGATCAATCTCTAATACCCATGTTCCTTGATTGTATCATCAGGAGGGTGAATAAAGGATGAGAGTAAGAAGGATCAGCAGCATTTCAAAGTGTTGGCACACAAGTGGAGACCTTGCTGTGATCTTCCTCAGATTTATGCACCACCTGCATCTGCTGGAAAGACGTTGGACAGACCTTGTCTCACTGCAGGGCTGGCAGTCTGACCCTTGCTCACACGCCCCAAATCTCCCTGAGATGCCCTGGGGTGTCTTTTATGGACCAGCTCTCAGGGGGAGTAGCTGTCCTGCAGGTCCTGCACTGTCCAGCCAGCTGTACACTCCAGTGGTGCTGGGCAGCTTTGGCATCTGAGGGAGCACTACAGGCCTGGAGTTGGCCATGAAGTTGGGCAGCTGCCCTGGAATAGGTTAGGCAGTGTAGGGATGTCCATGGGGAAACCTTCGGTTCCACTTAGCGGAGATGCAGGAAATACAGCTGATGGAGAAGAGATTGACAGACGGAGCTCCCCCCGTGGCACATGGCTCAGTTTCATCAGATGAACACCTCCATCAACTGCCCTAAGCCTACTTCGTAGGTACAGGTTGAGTTGTCCTAAATATGATCACCTTCTATCATTTCAGTTGGCCAAAGGGACTCCCCACCAGCCTCCACGACAAGGCCCCAGATGCTGCCCCTCCCCTGCCAGGGCTGCCCAGCCCAGGCCTGTTTCTCTCTGGCCTTTGGGGACTGCAGCTTTTGTTCTTGTTGTGGAACCATCATTCATCATTGTGTTGCCATCTGCCATCCACTGCAGCATGCCTCTGCTGTGGAGCAAAGCCTTTCACACAAGGGGTCACATCTTTGGGTACCAGGTTTCCACGTGAAAATCTACCCTGTCCCTAGTGCCAAAACTGAAGAGCTGTAGCCCAAATGGACAACAAAGCCCACGGCCCAAGGTGCATGAAGAGCCATTGCAGAGCTGTGACATCAGTGGAACAAGAGCTGAGGTGGGGCAGGACAGCTCCCATGGCTCTTGTGGTGGATGGAGATACAACATTCTTGGAGTGACCAACAGGAAAAATGAGGAGCGGGGAATGCCCTGGGGGATTCCCAGGAAGTTCAGACATATGCAGGTCCTCTGTGAATCCCAGAGTACACAGTCCTTTTGACTCTGCTAAGCTGTGTGCTAGCTTTGTGAAATTATCACCTAGCACCCACATCTGTGCATACCTGCAACAAAGAAAATATTTGTGCTCTGAGTTTATCTTGGCTTACTGCACACCGGGTAAACAATCACACTTTTGGGACAACAATTTGAGGTCTAACATCTACAGTCTTCTGTTCTCGTTCCCTGTGGGAAGTGGCACCCCACTTTTCATGGTCACGAGAGCCAAGGCTGACTCTGGATTTCACATCCATGATCAGCTCTCCCTTCTGTGTGAGTAGCAGATGCGTATGACCATCACCATTTTTGATCAGTGTGGCAGCTGAGCTACAAAGATTAGTCTCCCAAACTTTGTTTTGACCAAGATCCTCCAGACACCTCCAGCACTGATTGCACGCTGTTGTGGTCACCTTCCAGGGAATGCCAAGGTGATTAAAGTCAGCAAAGGGACATTAATTCATTCTTTATCTCCCACCAGAGCATCACTCTTACCAGACTCTGCTCTGAACCTGACCCATAAGGGCTTACCCAAATTGTTCATCCCCTAGAGGAGCTCCACACATCTAAGAAGCTCCTTCACACTGAGGACACCTCTCTTTCTGTCCTCTCACTCCTTCTTCTCTGTATTCACCCATCACAGCACACCAATCATGTCAGCTGTCCCAAATTTCCTCAGCTGTTCTTCCCTCCAAGTGGGACGAAGAGATAGCTTGGGGGGGTCCAGCTCGTCCTCTCTGTGTCTGAGGTCGAGGCCATTGGTGCATGGCTGGGCTGCAGCACCTCAGCTGTGGCCCATCTGGGCTGAGAGCAGACTTGCAGAAAGAAACCTGCTACCAATTGCCCAAGGCCTTGTGTGTGCAAAGGCTTTGCTTCAGAGCAGAGACATGCTGGAGGGGATGGCAGGTGGCAATGTAAAGGAGAAATGAGGTGCCCACCAAGAGAGCAAACCCTGCTTTTGGCAAGGCCAGGAGAGGGGTATGTTGTCTGCTGTGTTTCTGCAGCCCTGAGGGCCTGTGTTGGAGGTGAAGCTGACCTTAGGAAGGAAGGCTCTAATGGAGCTTGCAGTTACCAGCAGGCATCTTGGTCACCTCTGCAATCAAACATGTCACCAGGTGTCTGTGTCTGCACATCTTCCTCCTGCCCTCTACCTCCATGAATTAGCAGGGAGCTGAGACAAGGAGCTGCCATGCAGGCTGGTGCCCATCTGAATGACACAAGAGAAATCCCACCTCCTGTGGGTTTTGTGGTGAGCATGAGAGAGACCTGAGTCCTCTTCTAGGACTTCAAACCAAGGATGAGATGCCTTGAATGACCAGGCTGAATCCCTTCCTTCGGCAGGGGTAAAGGAGATCACTCCTTGTCACATTCTGGTTTTCCTTTGTGACGATGAGACAAGGAAAGAAGATTTTTGTTTCTAACCCTTTCTCTGAGAGTAGAAATGCCACTGTCGAAACCAAGTGTCTCTCCCCAGCTGAGGGAGGCAACATCAGTGATGCTTCAGCTTGTTTCACAGCAAGTTGTCCTGGAGACCAAAAGACATCTCAAGGGAGAACAGAGACGGTAGAGAAAGTAGTGCCTTGGGCTGGTCCTCTGCTGCTGAGCTGGGCTGGGCTCCTGGGATGGAGGGAGCTCATGGCAGCAGGCAGAGCTGCAGAGAGACAGCTCTGTCCAGGAGCAGCTCCTGTGCAAAGCACAGCAGGGCTGAGGGCACTGCCTGCAGGCAGTGAGGAGAGAGGAGTGAGGCAGAGAGAGGTTAAAGACAGCGTGGGGTGAGAGGATGCCGAGAGCTCAGAGGGGGAGAGAAATCTTTTCAGCCTTTCACACAGTAAGTCTCTGCATGAAGGACAATGTGTCTGCACTTTGTGGAAAGATCTCCTCAAGCTGGCACAACTCCCCGCCTATGGGATCCACCATGAGGAATATCACAGTTTCTCTGTTGTAGGAGGTGAGGATGTGCTGCAAAGCAGGGACTGCCTGCTGCACCCTCAGAGGGACAGGCCATGACAGCTGCCTTCTCCCAGGGACGACTGCAGGGTTGGGAAGGTGGATGTGCAGCCCGGGCTGCCCCAAGCTGTCCTTCACAGAATCACAGAATCACAGAATAGTAGGGGTTGGAAGGGACCTCTGTGGGTCGTCTAGTCCAACCCCCCCGCCGAAGCAGGGTCACCTACAGCAGGCTGCACAGGACCTTGTCCAGGCGGGTCTTGAATATCTCCAGAGAAGGAGACTCCACAACCTCCCTGGGCAGCCTGTTCCAGTGCTCCGTCACCCTCAGAGGGAAGAAGTTCCTCCTCATGTTCAGACGGAACTTCCTGTGCCTCAGTTTGTGCCCATTGCCCCTTGTCCTGTCACTGGGCACCACTGAAAAGAGCTTGGCCCCATCCTCCTGACACCCACCCTTCAGATATTTGTCAGCATTTATAAGGTCCCCTCGCAGCCTTCTCTTCTTCAGGCTGAACAAGCCCAGTTCCCTCAACCTCTCCTCGTAGGGGAGATGCTCCAGTCCCCTCACCATCCTTGTAGCCCTCCGCTGGACTCTCTCCAGTAGCTCCTCATCCTTCTTGAACTGGGGAGCCCAGAACTGGACACAGTACTCCAGATGAGGCCTCACCAGGGCAGTGTAGAGGGGAAGGAGAACCTCCCTTGTCCTGCTGGCCACACTCTTCTTGATGCACCCCAGGATCCCATTGGCCTTCTTGGCAGCCAGGGCACACTGCTGGCTCATAGTTAACCTGTCGTCCACCAGGACACCCAGGTCCCTCTCCGCAGAGCTGCTCTCCAGCAGGTCCACCCCAAGCCTGTACTGGTGCATGAGGTTGTTCCTCCCCAGGTGCAGGACCCTGCACTTGCCCTTGTTGAACCTCATCAGGTTCCTCTCTGCCCAGCTCTCCAGCCTATCCAGGTCACGCTGAATGGCAGCACAGCCTTCTGGTGTATCTACCACACCTCCCAGTTTGGTGTCGTCAGCAAACTTGCTGAGGGTACATTCTAAAGCAGGGTCTGTGCACCCCAGGGGTTGTGTGCTGGGGCAGAGACTCTGCTGCCTGCCAGGGCCAGCACTCAGCCTGCCCAGGTAGCTCCTTGCAGAGTTGTGAGGAGAAACTATGGGTGGAAGGAGAAACCCCCAGGGAGGCAGGGCAGGGTCCTTCTGTGGTTGAGAAATCACCGCATGGGTCAGGGCTGCTCACAGATCCAGATCAGCCCAGGATATTTACCAGGGGATATGTGAAGTCAAAGGAGGGATGACTATGACAATCTCAAGCCACATGCCTGGTTCCCTCTGAGGAGCACAGGGGCAGAGAGCAATGACCTGGCAATGTTGGTGTCTGGAAAGTGCACAGCTAGGTGAAGGTAGCAGTGTCCTGAGTGCCCAGCTGCCTCTGCCTCTTTCATCTAGAGCCTCACTGTGTTTCTCCTTCTTGCTCTACTTGTCTGTGTTACTGAAGCTGTTCCCTTGCTCTCTCAGTCAGGCTCTCTGGGGATGGGAGTTTCAGCTGCAGAGTCAAGCTCTGATCTTGTGGGTCCTCCCGTGCAGGCGAATGAGGTGTGTCAGCTGTGTCTAAGCTGTGGGGCTGTGGGCAGTTGTCCTGGGTTTGGCCAGAACAGGGTTAATTTTCATCGGAATCCAGTAAGGGGCACAGCCGGGGGGTGGGGGCTGACCCCACCTGGCCAAACAGAGCCCGGTATTCCATACCATGTGACGTCACGCTGGGTTCCGGTGGGGGGGGGGGGGTGCGGTGGGAAGGCACTCGCGGCTTGGGCGGGCGCAGCGCCGGTCCGGTTTCGGGAGAGCGGTTGTTGTACGGTTCGTGGTTGTGTTTTCTCCTTATTTGTATCGTTGTTGTTCCTGTTTTCCCTCTGTTTGCTGTTCTGTTAAACTGCCCTTATCCCGACCCACCAGTTTCTGCCTTTTTCTTTCCATTCTCCTCCGCACGCCGGCGGGGGGAGGGGCGGCCGCGTGGCGCTTTTGTTGCCGGCGGCAGCCGAAACCAAAACATTAAATTGGCGCCCAACGTGGGGCACGGATAACGGCAGGGCTGAGCAGCGGGTGTTAAAACTGCTTTCTTACATTTTGTTAAATTTTGTTATACGCATTTTTCTGTGTTAAAATAGTCGCCGGTAAAAATGTTTCTGTCTTTCATCAGATGGCTGTGGTTTTTGAATCCGTACTTGCTGTACTTGTTCCCTGTGGTGCTGTTCATCATCGCGGGGAAAAGGATCAGGATTATGATTTTGCTATACTGTATGATGTCGACTTATGACATGATAACGTCAATGTGCATGAAATTAGGCTTGTGTTTGCATGCGGCACTGCGGTCATTTCCGTACCTCGGGTCCTATGTCTTAGATTTTGTTAGTAATCAAACCCAATCTGTGGGGAAAACCGAAGGGGATACCTTCCCCCATTCTTTCGCCCCCCCTCTCTCCCTCAGGCTGGTCCTAACGGCTTTTGAGAATTTCGAGTACCCGTGGGATGCTCAGGCCAGCACTCTCCTTTTGTTCTGCCTCCTGAATGGGTTTCAGCTTTTGTTTAGGGTTAAGCAAGTCGTTAAGAACATCGTGCAGAGACCTGCCCCGGGGCCGGATAGCTGTGAGTGGCTGGGTGTGTGGGACAGCATGGGCAGGTGTCTAGAGCAGTGGACACCCCCGATGTTTTTTAAACTCACCCCTGAGCAAGTACAGAATCCGGACAAACTAGTAAAATATCTGCAAAAAGTGTGCTGCCACCCTGGGAACTCCAGAGAGACACAGATCACAGCAACGTGCTGGGGTCTGGCCCACGCCTACCGAGCTGCACTGTTTAACACTGTTCAGTGCCCTAAAGGGGAAAGAGGGGGAAACGAAGCAGCAGGCGCTGCGGCTGGCGCTGCCCCCCCAGCCGGCCCTGCAGCCCCTCCAGCCCAGCAGGCAGTCACAACCCCCCCGACTGGCACCGCCGCTGCCACAGCTGCAGGGTCTGCCTCGGTTTCCCTGGCGGGCACAGCAGCTGCTCCAGCCCCAGCTCCAGCTGCAGGCAGCGTGGCTGAGCCCAGTGACCAACCTGTGCCAGTAGCAGTCGCCCCCGTAAAATTAAAGAAAGACGCAAAGAGAGCAGATCGCTCCGGGAGGGATGATGATGAGCCAGGGTCATCACGGGAGATAGAGACAGAGATCATCACCCGGTCCCTGTCCCTGGGAGAGCTGCGGGACATGTGGAAAGATTTCAGCCGCCACCCTGGCGAGCACATTGCCACCTGGCTGCTGCGGTGCTGGGATAACGGGGCCAGCAGCTTGGAATTAGAGGGCAAGGAAGCCAAGCAGCTGGGATCCCTGGCCAGGGATGGGGGCATTGACAAGGCCATTGGGAAAAAGGAACAAGTCCTCAGCCTCTGGAGGAGACTTCTGTCAGGCGTGAGGGAGAGGTACCCCTTCAGTGACGATTTTGTATGCTATCCTGGCAAGTGGACCAATATGGAAAGGGATATTCAGTACTTGAGGGAATTAGCTGTGCGGGAGCTGGTTTACTGTGACACAGACGATGAGCAGGTACCCACAGACCCAGATGAACTCCAGTGCTCACAATCCATGTGGAGGAAGTTTGTGCGGAGCGCACCCTCCTCGCATGCCAACTCACTGGCAGTTGTAAACTGGAAAGGTAAAGACACACCAACAGTAGACGAGGTGGCTGTCAGACTCCGCCAATATGAGGAAAGTCTCTCTTCCTCCCTTGTCTCAGCCGTGGAGAAACTGGTCAAGCGACTAGACAGGAATATGTCCTACTCCCCACCTGTACGGGCCAGTGTCTCATCTATTAGGGGCAGGCGTTTCTCTGCTCAGGAGAGGGAATACAGAGGCTATACACCCCGAGGCACCCTGTGGTTCTACCTGCGTGACCACGGAGAGGACATGAGGAAGTGGGATGGAAAACCCACCTCAAGTCTAGAGGCACGAGTACGTGAGTTGCGAGGTAAAACAATCACAAAAGGGGATTCTGTTAGGAAAAATGCCGCTCCAGTTTCTAAAAGCCAGCTCTCCAGACCAGGTAGACAGTTTGACCTTGATTCCGATCCTCTGGAGGGGACCTCCAAGTCATTTTTACAGCAGGTGAGCAGCAATTTCTCTGACGAGGATTAGAGGGGCCCTGCCTCCAGCCAGGTGGAGGAAAGGGACAACCGTGTCTATTGGATGGTGTGGATTCGGTGGCCTGGCACGTCAGATCCACAAGAGTATAAAGCTCTAGTGGACACTGGTGCACAGTGTACTTTAATGCCATCAGAGTTCAAAGGGTCAGAGCCCATTTGCATTTCGGGAGTGACAGGGGGGTCCCAAGAGCTGAGTCTACTGGAGGCTGAAGTGAGCCTCACTGGGCAGGACTGGCAGAAGCACCCCATTGTAACTGGCCCCGAGGCTCTGTGCATCCTTGGGATAGACTATCTTAGGAGAGGGTATTTCAAGGACCCAAAGGGGTATCGGTGGGCTTTTGGCATAGCTGCTGTGGAGACGGAAGAAATTAAACAGCTGTCCATTTTGCCTGGTCTCTCGGAGGATCCTTCCGTTGTGGGGTTGCTGAGGGTTGAAGAACAACAGGTACCCATCGCGACCACAACGGTGCACCGGCGACAGTATCGTACCAACCGAGACTCCCTTCTCCCCATTCATCAGCTGATCCGCCAGCTGGACAGTCAAGGAGTGGTCAGAAAAACTCGCTCGCCCTTTAATAGTCCCATATGGCCAGTGAGAAAATCTACTGGAGAGTGGAGACTGACAATAGACTACCGTGGCCTGAATGAAGTCACACCACCGCTGAGTGCTGCCGTGCCAGACATGCTAGAACTTCAGTATCAGCTGGAGTCAAAGGCAGCCAAGTGGTACGCTACAATTGACATCGCTAATGCATTCTTTTCCATCCCTTTGGCAGCAGAGTGCAGGCCACAGTTTGCTTTCACCTGGAGGGGCATCCAGTACACCTGGAATCGACTGCCCCAGGGGTGGAAACACAGTCCCACCATTTGCCATGGACTAATCCAGACTGCACTGGAAAAGGGTGAAGCCCCAGAACATCTGCAGTACATCGACGACATCATTATATGGGGCGACACAGCGGAGGAAGTTTTTGAGAAAGGGGAGAAAATAGTTCAGATCCTTCTGAAAGCCGGTTTCACCATTAAGCGAAGTAAAGTCAAGGGACCTGCGCAAGAGATCCAGTTTTTGGGAATAAAATGGCAGGATGGGCGCCGTCAAATCCCAATGGATGTCATCAACAAAATAGCAGCTATGTCTCCACCAACCAGCAAAAAGGAAGCACAGTCCTTCCTGGGTGTTGTGGGTTTTTGGAGGATGCACATCCCAAATTACAGCCAGATTGTAAGTCCTCTGTACCACGTGACCCGGAAGAAGAATGATTTTGAATGGGGCCCTGAGCAACGACAGGCATTTGAACAGATTAAACGGGAGATAGTTCATGCCGTAGCCCTTGGTCCAGTCCGGTCAGGGCAAGATGTTAAAAACGTGCTCTACACCGCAGCCGGGGAGAATGGCCCAACCTGGAGTCTCTGGCAGAAAGCACCAGGGGACACTCGAGGTCGACCCCTGGGGTTCTGGAGCTGGGGATACAAAGGATCGGAGGCCCGCTATACTCCCACTGAAAAAGAGATTCTGGCAGCATATGAAGGCGTTCGAGCTGCTTCAGAAGTGGTCGGCACTGAAGCACAGCTCCTCCTAGCACCACGATTGCCGGTCCTGGGCTGGATGTTCAAAGAGAGGGTCCCCTCTACGCATCATGCCACCGATGCTACGTGGAGTAAGTGGGTCGCTCTGATCACCCAGCGCGCCCGAATGGGAAACCCCAGTCGCCCAGGAATTCTGGAGGTCATCATGGACTGGCCAGAAGGCAAAGATTTTGGAGCATCGCCAGAGGAGGAGGTGACACGTGCTGAAGAGGCCCCACTGTATAACCAGCTGCCAGAAGATAAGAAACAGTATGCCCTGTTCACGGATGGGTCCTGTCGCATTGTGGGGAAGCAGCGGAGGTGGAAGGCTGCTGTATGGAGCCCTACACGACAAGTCGCGGAAACTGCCGAGGGAGAAGGTGAGTCCAGCCAGTTTGCAGAGTTGAAAGCCATCCAGCTGGCTTTAGACATTGCCAGTCGAGAGAAGTGGCCAGTGCTCTATCTTTACACTGACTCTTGGATGGTGGCCAATGCCTTGTGGGGGTGGCTGCAGCAATGGAAGAAGAACAACTGGCAGCGCAGAGGCAAACCTATCTGGACTGCCCCATTGTGGCAAGATATTGCTGCCCGTCTGGAGCAGTTGGCTGTAAAAGTCTGTCACGTGGACGCCCACGTCCCTAAGAGTCGGGCCACTGAAGAACATCAAAACAACCACCAGGTAGATCAGGCTGCTAAGATTGAAGTGGCTCAGGTGGATCTGGACTGGCAACATAAGGGTGAACTCTTTATAGCTCGGTGGGCCCATGACACCTCGGGCCACCAAGGAAGAGACGCGACATACAGATGGGCTCGTGACCGAGGGGTGTACTTGACCATGGACACTATCGCACAGGTTATCCATGAATGTGAAACATGCGCTGCAATCAAGCAAGCCAAGCGGGTAAAGCCTCAGTGGTCTGGAGGACGATGGCTAAAATATAAATATGGGGAGGCTTGGCAGATTGACTACATCACACTGCCACAAACCCGCCAAGGCAAGCGCTATGTGCTCACAATGGTGGAGGCCACCACCGGATGGCTGGAAACCTACCCTGTGCCCCATGCCACCGCCCGGAATACCATCCTGGGCCTGGAAAAACAAGTCCTGTGGCGACATGGCACTCCCGAAAGAATCGAGTCGGACAACGGGACTCATTTTCGCAACAGCCTCATAGACACCTGGGCCAAAGAACACGGTATTGAGTGGGTGTATCACATCCCCTACCATGCACCAGCCTCTGGAAAGATCGAACGTTACAATGGGCTGCTAAAAACCACTTTGAGGGCAATGGGGGGTGGGACTTTCAAAAATTGGGATACCCATTTAGCAAAGGCCACCTGGTTGGTTAACACCAGAGGGTCCACCAACCGGGCTGGTCCTGCCCAGTCAAAACCTCAGCGCCCCGTAGAAGGGGATAAAGTCCCTGTAGTGCACATGCGGAACATGTTAGGGAAGACGGTTTGGGTTAGTCCTGCCTCGGGCAAAGGCAAGCCCGTCCGCGGGATTGCCTTTGCTCAAGGACCTGGGTGTACCTGGTGGGTAATGAGGAAGGATGGGGAAGTCCGATGTGTACCTCATGGGGATTTAATTTTGGGCGAGAATAGTCCATAAATAAATTGTATAAAGTTAGTTGTTAAATAACCCTGTCACTGTCTGTTATCACTGTTATAATTGTTATATTTTGTACCAGTAGTAGCATAGTAAGAATTGTCCAGATTAAAGAAGGATGGACTTTTTCGATGAAAACCTAGCAGAGCACAGCAATGATGGAACTGGACCTGGTTTTCAACAACTGGCATCCAGCAACTTCATCAAGATCAACATCTCCTGCAGACTGTGGGCACGGGCTGCACCAGATACATCAGCCGTGAGCTCCGGATGCAGCAAGTGACCGCCCATCACCACACATCACCTCCCCTGCCACGGAAGACCATAACGACAGATGGAGCCTGAAGTCATGGATTAAATGAACTCAATGGAAACTTTAGAGTGATGATCCATAGACTAAAGGAATGATATCTGGAGACAGGAGAAGTGGTGATCAACTGGACAATGGGGAACCTGGGCATGACGTAGATGGTATGGAATAAGGGGTGGATAATGTCCTGGGTTTGGCCAGAACAGGGTTAATTTTCATCGGAATCCAGTAAGGGGCACAGCCGGGGGGTGGGGGCTGACCCCACCTGGCCAAACAGAGCCCGGTATTCCATACCATGTGACGTCACGCTGGGTTCCGGTGGGGGGGGGGGTGCGGTGGGAAGGCACTCGCGGCTTGGGCGGGCGCAGCGCCGGTCCGGTTTCGGGAGAGCGGTTGTTGTACGGTTCGTGGTTGTGTTTTCTCCTTATTTGTATCGTTGTTGTTCCTGTTTTCCCTCTGTTTGCTGTTCTGTTAAACTGCCCTTATCCCGACCCACCAGTTTCTGCCTTTTTCTTTCCATTCTCCTCCGCACGCCGGCGGGGGGAGGGGCGGCCGCGTGGCGCTTTTGTTGCCGGCGGCAGCCGAAACCAAAACAGCAGTGAAGTCTGTGAGCCCAGAGAACAAGTAATTTTTCCCATAATCTGAATCCACCATTAGGACACATGGCTATCTTCTTGATGTGTCGTTTCAAGATCTGAGCTGTCCTCAAGAATGCAAATCTTTCTCGTAACACAACTGCGTTATCTGAAAGCCCCAAAGGAGAGGTGCAGAGATGCTATGCCTGACCGAGGAAATGTTCTTGGGTTGGTGAACTGAGCTGCAGGTGTCCTTGACTAGAAGTGATGTCCTGAGATGTCAGGAAAGGGTGACATGTTAGGTGGTCTGCTGTGAATCCCTCTGCTCTCAGCTGTCTGGTGGCTTTTCAGGATAACGTGGGAGTGCGATCGCTCTCCATCTCAGAACAGTGCAAGCCCAGGGCAGCTGGGCAGCCCTGTTCTCCCTGAGTGCAGCTGAAATGCTGAGGGTTTCTGACATCCGAGAACATTCCCAAGGTGAGATGAGGGGAGCTGTTAAAAAATCACAAACTTTTCAAACTTCCTTCTACTATCTCAGTTCCTTAGGGCAGGGAGTGCAGGTGCTGGCCAGCCCTTTTGAGTAAGGAGCAGTTTCATCTGACAAACACCCATACAGGTCCCTTCCTCCACCACGCCCATGAAACCCCATCTGTAGAGCAAGGCTGACTCCTTAACAGCCCGTGGGAAGAGGTCCTTCTCCTCACAGCACAGTCACGGAGCAGCAACCAGAGATTCAGTCACAGAGCTGAAGTAAATTCTCACAGAAAGAGAAAAGAAGGTGTGTGTGTAGCAGGGGGAGGGTCTAATAGCAATGACTCATAGAAGAACCACCTGAACTGTCACTGCCTTTTACTCCTTGGACTGTGTTTCTATTTCCAGAGGGACAAAATGTCCAATGGCAGCACTGTCACTGATCTCATGCTCCTGGCATTCGCAGACACGTCGAAGATGCAGTTCTTGCACTTCTGGCTCTTCCTGGCCATCTACCTGGCTGCCCTCCTCAGCAATGGCCTCATCATCACTGTCATAGCCTGCGACCAACACCTCCACACCCCCATGTACTACTTCCTCCTCAACCTCTCTGTTCTTGACCTGGCCTCCATCTCTACCACTGTGCCCAAATCCATGGCCAATTCCATCTGGGGCAACAGGGCCATTTCCTACTTGGGATGTGCTGCCCAGCTTTTTCTGTTTTCCTTCTTGCTCCCAGCAGAGTGTTGTCTTCTGACGGTCATGGCCTATGACCGCTGCGTTGCCATCTGCAGACCCTTGCACTACGGGACCCTCCTGGGCAGCAGAGCTTGTGTCCACATGGCAGCAGCTGCCTGGGGCAGTGCTTTGCTCAATTCTCTCCTGCACACTGTCAATACATTTTCCATACCCCTCTGCAAGGGCAATGCTCTGGACCAGTTCTTCTGTGAAATCCCACAGATCCTCAAGCTCTCCTGCTCACACTCCTACCTCAGGGAAGTTGGGCTTCTTGGGGTTAGTGTTTCTTTAGCTTCAGGGTGTTTTGTTTTCATTGTGCTGTCCTATGTGCAGATCTTCAGGGCCGTGCTGAGGATCCCCTCTGAGCAGGGACGGCACAAAGTCTTTTCCACGTGCCTCCCTCACCTGGTCATGGTCTCTCTGTTTAACAGCACTGCAGTGTTTGCCTACCTGAAGCCTCCTTCCATCTCCTCGCCATCCCTGAACCTGGTAGTGTCATTCCTCTACTCAGTGGTTCCTCCGGCAGTGAACCCCCTCATCTACAGCATGAGGAACCAGGAGCTCAAAGATGCCCTGAAGAAGCTCATTCAATCAGGATTCTTTCAGAAGCAATAAGCTCCCCATGTCTCTTCACAAGTGATTTCCAATGTATCTAGGAGACCTCCTGTTCTTTGGGCATTTTATCTGTGACAATTCTATTTCTCCAGGAATGTCTGCATTCTCCCCACTTCTCCTGAGGCATGAATGAAGTCTGATGACCCAAGGGTCTTTAGACATTGGTGTGGCATGTAGGTACAGGTGGCCTCCCTGTTGAAACCTCTCTAATAAAAGGGGATTTTGTCAATGCCAGTGTCTGGACTTTGGGCTCTTTTCCAAAAGCTGAGATCAGGGAGATGCTACATAATTTTCTTCCCAAGGCCGTGCTACTGTGCAAGGGTTCTCCATGGGATGAGGGGAGGTGGGCATGGGGCAATGTTTGTGGAAATGGCCTGTCCTGTGTCTCCAACGGTGAGTACCCAGTTCCAATGGAAATGGTGAATGACAAGTAGGGAAATCCCTGCACAGTCTCCTCGTGGCTTTCAGGTGCCACAACACACTTGCCCTGCAGAGTAGCATTGCCACTTCATGGTCTGGTGGGGAGCATGGGGAGGGAGAAAGAGAGACCAGACAGGCCAGCATGGCTGGGGCAGCAGGAGCAGCCTGAGGAGCCCCTTGGCCAGGAGTCTTGTGCTGGGGAGAGGGGCTGGCTCAGAGGGACATGCAATAGTTTTCAATAAGCATCTCTTAGAGACAAGAGGAGGGGACCGTGGGAGACACTGGTCTCTGTCTCCTCATGCTGTGGCTGGCCCTCAGCCCTGGGGCTGATGGGGAAGGCTGAGACCTCTCTCTGCTCCCCAGGAGCTCCTGTGCCCTTCATAGGGTCTGGGGCTGTGGGATGAGTGTTCAGAGTTCTAAAGCAGCCAATGGAGGGCAATTCTATGGGGACTATTCTCCTACACTGGGATGGTGAGAATGCAGGGGAGGTGGAGAAAGCTGGGGAAGGGCTGGCTTGGGCTGGGCAGGAAAGTGTCTGGGAGAGGAAAACACCCATGTAGAGCTCAGCTGTTTCAGTGTGCAGAGTGAGGACACCTAGGAGGGTGTGCGTGGTGCAGAGCCAGATGACACAGTGAAGGAAGCAAAGCATGAAATGTGCAGAAGAGAGAGGCCCGACCTGTGCCATGTTCCCTGGGCACCCCATGGAAGCTGTCCCAGCACATTTTTCCCTGACCATCCCCCACACTCCAGCACTTCCCATCTGTGGATAAAAGGGAGAAAATAACATGGAATAGCTCATGGATCAAGACAGAGACAGAGAGGTCAGTCACCATTTACTGTCACTGGCAAAGAAGAGTTAACCTGGGGAAAGGCAATTTCATTTATTGCCAGTTAAAATAGACTTGGATGGTGACAAATTATGTGTCATGTTTTAACCCCAACAACACTACAAACAATGTCCCATCCCCAGTCTTTTTTCGCCAGCTCAATTTACTCCACCGTTCCCAATGCTTCAACCCACGGTGACTGTGAGAGGTGCAGGCAGGATGGTGAATGTGGGGTTACTGTCAGTGCAGAGCATCTCTGCCACTTTTTCTTCCTCACATTTTTTCCATTCTGAAGCACGGGTCCTCTGCACAGGATCCCACTGGATTTCAGGTCACGGCTATGTGTTGTGCTTTTCTTCCAATCTTATTTTTCTCATTTAAACTCACAAAATTGCAGACACGTTGCGTTTGGAAGGGACTTCTGGAGTTCAACTCCCCAGCTCAGGCAAGGTAAGCTAAAGCAGGTTTCTCAGCACCTTGTCTAGGTGGGTTTGGTGTACCTCCATGGATGGAGGCTCCGCAACCTCTCTGAGTAACCTGTTCCAGTGTTTGATCACCCTCACAGTGATAAAGTTTTTTCTGGACTTCAGATGGAATGTCATGTGTTTTTTTCTGTGTCCATCACCCCTTGTCGTCTCAGAGGGAACTACTGAGAAGAGTTTGGCTCCCTTGTCTTCATTCCTTCCCATCAGGTGTTTATACACACTAGTAAGGTCCCTCAGAGCAATTTTTTGCTCCAGACTCAGCAGTCCCAGTTCTCTCAGCCTTTCCCTCTATGAAAGACGCTGCTGTCCCTTAACGCACCTTATGGCTTTTTGCTGGACTTGCTTTTTTTAGGTCAACAACTTTATTTAACTAAGAAGCCTAGCACTGGACACATCACTCCAGAGATGTCCTCACCAGTGCTGACTAGAGGGGAAGGGTCACCCCACTCTATCTGCTGGCAATGTGTTTCCTAATGCAGCCCAGGAGGATGTTGACCTCTTCCAGGAGGGTGCATTGATAATGCCTGCTCAGGTTGCTGTTCTCCGGGACCCAAAGGTCCTTCTCCGAGGTGCTATCTCGCCATTCAGTCTCCAGCATGATGTGGACAGTGTGGCTGGGTCACATGCTGTCCTCCCCCAGGGACTCCCTCAGTGGCAGCTGATCCATGGAGATCAGCTCCATCTCTCTCACAAGTCCCACAGTGCTGCAGAGTCACCTGGGACAGCAAAGCCCGCTCCTGCCAGGGCTGCCCAGCCCAGACCTGTTTCTCTCTGGCCTTGAGGTCTGCAGCTTTTGCTCTCGTTGTGGGAACCTCATTCTTCATTGTGTTGCCACCTGCCATCCACTCCAGCATGCTCTGCTGTGGAGCAAAGCCTTTCACACAAGGGGTCACATCTCTGGGTAAGGTTTCCATGTGTAAATTCTACCCTTGGCGCTGGTGCCACAGCTAAAGAGCTGCAGCCCAGATGTGCATCAAAGCCCATGGCCTGGGGTGCAGGAAGAGCCATCACAGAGCTGTGACCAGTGGAACAAGAGCTGAGGTGGGGCAGGACAACTCCCATGGCTCTTGTGATGGATAGAGATACAACATCCTTAGGAGAGACCGTCAGGGGAAATGAGGAGCCAGGGATGCGCTGGGTGATTTCAGGGCAGTTCAGATACATGCAGCTCCTCCATGGGACAGGCAACAGGTTAAGTGGGAGCTGCTGTGTGGGTCGAAGGAGAGGCTAGAAAGAAGGAGACTGTGGTAGGAGTTCTGTATGCTTTGACCAAACCCAGAAACAGAGCACTCACAAATTCACTTGCCCACTCTCCCACTACATCCCCAGCAGGGCAGGGAAGAAAATCAGAAGCACAAAATTAAAAAAATTTGAAAAGGAGAAGCAAAAGCTGAGCGAGCCAGCAAAGCAAAATGAGTAATTCATTCCCTCACTGCCATGGGTAGGCAGTGGTTTAGCCATTGCCAGGAAAGCAGGGCTTCATCATGTGTGTCAGGGACTCGGGACGACAAACACCATGATCATAAATGTTCCCCCTTCCTCCGTCTTTCCATGAGGTTTTTTTGGCTAAGCATGACATCATGTGGAATGGAATATCCCTTTGGTCATTTAGGGTCAGCTGTCCCAGCTGTGCCCCTGCCAACTTCTTGTGTACCTCCAGCCTACTTGCTGGGCGGGCAGAGTGTGAGGAAGAGGAAGCTTTCATGCTTTACAGCGACTGCTCAGCAGTGTCTGAAGCGCTGGTGTGTTACCAGTGCTGCTTTAGTTACAAATCCAAAGCTGATCACCACATGGTCTGCTGTGAAGAGAACTAACTGCATCCCAGTTGGATCCAGGGTGAGGAGTTAGCAATGTCATATTTAAATAACCTGAGGAAATCTGTGAATCTCAACTACTAGCTCTGATGGGGGACTCCTCAGTCTCCTCAGTATTCACTGGCCAAGTGAGACAGCAGGATGCAAACAATCCAGGAGGTTTCTTGTGATCTTTGTGGAAAAGTTCTTAGCACAGCTCCAAAATGGGCCACAAAGTCTGATGCTCACCTGCACGTGATACTGCCAAAAGAGGATGAGCTGGTCAGGGGTGTGAAGACCAGCATCAGCCTTGGCCATAGCGACCATGAAATTGTGGTCTCTCGGATCCCCAGCTAGGTGGAAGAGAGCAGAAGAGCATAGACCCTGGACATCAAGGAATGAGATGTAGACCTACTGAGCGCACTGGCAAGTGGGATCCCATGCGTGCAGTGTCAGGGCCCTGAGAACATCTGTAGGCCTTCATGGCCCTGACCAGCCTCAACATGTGTACTGGCCTCCAAACACAGCCATAGACACAGCTTTGCCTGTCCATGGACTTCCTTGACTTGGGCTTGCAGACTCACTTCCCAGCTTCATTCTTGATCAGATATACAGGGAAATGACACTGTGGACCTCCAAGTGCCAGATTCCAGATGATTCACAGAGGCCTCAGGCCTTTCTGCTTCCTTTCTTCCCACTGCTTGGTCTGCTTTTGGGAGGAGAGGAACAGGTGAGCTTTCTGGGTGCCAATGATTGAAAGTTGAGGGCACAACCATCACACGTGAAGTGACCTAAAGGCTGTGCTAGTTCCAAACTCTCATCTTCAGCTCCTTTCTTTGATGCCTTAAATCTTCCACAAAAGCCCCTTCCGCCTTGTTCTCCTTTTGCAATTAAGTTGCAGGCACCCAAGGAAGAGCCTTGTTTTCATTTCTGGTATCAGCCTAAAGCATGCCATGGTGGGGAGATCCCAGGAAGCTTGTAGAAGGTGAATGTTCCCAGGAATCCCAGGAGGCCTGCCATACCAATAGCTGTGTTCAGGGAGCTGCTCAAATGCATCATCTCCATTTCTGTAATGGGCTTTTAGATGCCTGGTTCATGTATGAACTCCCCCAGTGGATGCTGATAGTTGCTGCGCAAGCTGCTCTGAACTCAGAGCTGGCCCTGCTTTCAGCTGAGCACTGGATTTGAGAAGTCCTTAACTCCGTTCCACTCTGAGTATTCCTGTGACATAGAAGCCCTCACCTCCAGCTTAATCCCTTCTTTTAGAGCATGTAGAAAGGCACAGTCATGGAAGTGTTTGGGGAGGAGACTGTTGGGGGCTTCTAGTGCAGCCTCCAGTTGGGCTGTGACATTGCAGAGGTGAAACATGAAGAGCTCGAAAGGTAGAGATCACAGCAATGCTCCTCTTGGTCTATTCTTTTTTTCCTAAGGCTCAAGCTAAATCTCCCAAGAGGCACTTTGTGGCTGTTGCTTCTGTCATATCATTGGCCGCTGCAGAAGAGAGCTTGGCTCTATCATCTCTCCAGGGAGTCATGTGGCCATATCCGTAGGTGTCTCAGGGTCCCCATGGACAGAATTTACAACAGTCCAGCTTTGAAAGTACGTGTACTGACGGTCATGCTGAGTCACGGTGTTTCTAATATGACCGTAATTAAGCAGCTGCAGATAAGAAAAGAGTGCCAGTGTTCACGGAGTTCTAATCAAGGTAGAAAGCACCATGGTAATCATTGGAGAAAGAAGGGTCCAAACTCAGCAAATGCAATCAGCTCAGTTGGGAAATTGTAAAGGAGACTTGAATTTTTTCTTTTCTTTTACAATAGAAGGCTAAGTGATGGTTAAAGAGTAGGACTGGAGAGGTGGGAAGAGTGAAAAGGGAATGAAAGGGGAAGCAAAGGAAATCATCAGGACTGTTTTGAGGTTACCTGTCAAGCAGCCTTTCATCTGAGCAACACTGCCTGGAGCAGGACAAGAAAGCTGCAGCTGGTCTGGATATACTAACTTCTGACTTGGTCGTGGGGAGCTTGAGAACTTTCCCTACTGTTCTTAAGAGAAGACCAATAGGGGAAGGAACCCCAACATCATTTAGGTTTCCCATCTCCTTCATGGGAGTTGAGGAGCTCCATGCTCTGTCTTCATGCTCACATCAGAACCAGCTGTGGAGTCAGATCATGTTGCTCAAGGCTTGATTCACTGGTAGCTGGATAGCTTCCATAGACAGAGATGGCACAACGCCTCTGGAAGACCTGCTGCAATGCTTGGATGCCCTCATGGAGATAAATATTATCCTTATCTTTATCCTGAACCTGCCTTAGTTCCACAAGTTACTATTGTCTGTTATCCTCCTGCCAAGCACCACCATGACAAGACTGGCTCCATCTTCCTGAAATCTTCCCCATGGTGACAGACAGGTCGCTCTGAAATTCTTGAGACCTTCCATTCTCCAGGCTAAAAAAGGCCCTCACCCTCAGTTTCTCCTCCCAGAAAAGTGCTTCAGCCCCTGAGCACCTTGGCGGCCGTGCACTGAACTCACTCCCAGCTATCAAGAACTTCCCTGCTGTGGTGGGTTGACTCTGGCCAATAGCCTAGCAGCCACTCAGTTGCTCACTCTTTCCTTCCCTTCCCCAGTGCGACAGGCCAGAGAAGAGGAAGAAATAAAGTGTGAAAAGTTTCAGGTCAAGATAATAATACTTTAATAGGGGAAGAAAAAAGCCTAAAAAGACCTCGCCATGTGAGAAAAAGACCATCCTTCACCACCTCCCACAAGCAGACTGATGCTCTTCCACTCTCCGAGCAGCAGATTCCTTGAACACTAAAAACCTCCACATCCTTCTTCCTCTGTCCCAAGTTTTTATTCCTCAGCGTGAGGCCATACAGTATGGAATATCCTTATGGTCAGTTTTGATCAGTGGTCCTTGCTGTGTCCCCTCTCAACTTCTTTCCAGCTGCCCACTTACTCACTGGGAGGGAGCAGAATGAGAAACCGAGCAGGCCTTGACACTGGACAGACATGGAAGAGCAATAGCCAAGACACTGACGTGGTACGAGCACTGACTTTTCTTGACTCCAACAGGTGTAGGAAATGGCCATCCTTCAGGACATCTGCTTGTCTGGTCCAGAAGAGAAGCCATGCTGGGCTGGCCTTTATATCTTAGGATAGTAAGACCTGCAGCCCATGGAGGACCACAGTGGAGCAGGCTCCTAGCAGGAACTGCTGCCCATGGAGAAAAGCCCATACAGGAGCAGGTTTTCTGGCAGGAAAAAGCCCATGAAGGACCAGGTTTTCTGGCAGGGGACCCACGCTGGAGCAGTCATTCCTGAAGGAGTGTACCCTGTGGAAAGGATCCACTATGGAGCAGTTTGTGGAGAACTTCAGCCGGTGGGAAGGACCCACAATGGAGAATTTCAGAAACAGAGAGTTATGAACGGACTGCACCTCCCATTCCACATCCTCCCTATGACACTTTGGTGTTAGCAGTTAAGAGTGAAGTTGAGCTTGGGAAGAAATACGTGAGGAGTCAAGGATAATTCCCTCTGCTGCCCCACAATGCCCCAGTATGTCCCACTGACTTCCAGGTAGGGTATGATTCCTTCACCACTGCTCTCTCAGCCTGATGGTCCAACTGTTTTTTAACCCTTTCTTTGTCAACCCATCCAGACTGTAATGGCCTAACCTGGGAAAAAGGACATTGAGGGAGACCATGTCAGAAGGGTCAAAAATGGCATCTGCTGTTCTACTGTTCTTTACTCATGCACAAATGCCGATACTTCATCATGATGGTAATCAGGTTTCAGAGGCATGAATGACCCATCATCAATCCGTGCTGACTGCTTTCAGACACGTTCTTGTTTTTTAGGTGCACAGAAATGCCAAAGTGACCTTGTACAGCCTGCGGTTCCCTGGGTTGACTTTCTGAGCTCTTTCAACAACAGGCGCAACATTACCTTGTACTCACTCACAAGAGCCCTCGACCAATGCCAGGAAGCTTTGAAAGGGATATTCCAAAGAAATGTCGATCTCTCCCTATATCTTCATTACAGCTATTTTACCTGCTAAAAAGTGTATTGAATTTCTCTAAATTTCGTATAATTTCATCTATCTTGACTATTTCTAAAGTAATTTTTGGAAGATGGAGGCTGCCTAGACAAAGGCCCTTTCCTTTATTGTCCTGTTTTCTCCTCCCTTTACTCTTCGTTCATTCAGATTCCTGGCACCTACTGAGCTGCTGTTTTGACATCAGGGAGTTAAAAGTTTGCCTGCCTTTCAACAGTCTCATTGTCTCCTTAGCCAACACTTTAATTATATTTGTAACTATTTTTTTCCTCTACCTATCTACAATATTTCTCATAAGATTATGCCTTACAGGAAGGAAACCTCATTAGAAGTAGCTTGTAATTACCGCACGTTTGCGCTGTGTGTTTTGTTTTTGAACTTGATTTTGCTTTAATTTTTTCTTTTCTTGCAAATAGCAAAGCTCCTGCTGTGCCTGTGTGCAGCCAGCTCTCTATGGAGAGGAGGTGGGAGATGGTGCAATGGAGCTGTAACATCCAGCTGCAGAGATCAGTGGAGAAGTCTGATGCAAAGAGCAGTGACACAAGTCCCAGGTGGCCAATGAGAGAAACAATAGGATTGGGGAGGTGAGGAGCAAACTTGTCCACACAGTGTCAGACCTCAAGGGACTGCTTCTCCTACCACTCCAGCCCTCCTGAGGAGACACCATGGATCAGTATCACTTGGAAAATTTTTCTACTACTAATTCTGTAGACTGAAGAGCAGTTAAAAATATCCCTTAAAATATAAACAATATTATTTTTAGGCACAGTATGACATCTTTCGCCTTACCTACACATGAAAAAAATCCAATTAGCTGTACAAGTCTTGAAGACTTGAAGAAATTTACAGGAGCTTGTTAGCTTAGCACTTTCTGTATTTTAATGAGTCCCATGGGGTATCTGGTGTTCTGTTAATGAACCTCAGATACTGAGAGGAGGTCAAAAAAAATGATCAGGAAGACAGAAGCAAAACTGAATGTACCTGGAAGCATTGATTGGCCCCACTGAGGGACATTACTGACAAAGCCTCCCCAGGGACTCCTTAGAGCAGAGAATTGGAGGCCATGATTGCAGGTAGGCAAAGGCACTGTGCAGGTGGCTGCAATGCTGAGAAAAAACTTGGTCTGCTTTATGAAGCAGAAAGGCCAAGGCCTGAGCCCCAGGCCCTGGGAAGGCAGATGCTGTCCCTCACCTGTGGCTCAGGGCTCTTCTTGGGGACAGCTGAATGTGTGGGTGAGCAATGACAATTGCAGGAAAATTCTGCGACACTTCTTTGCCTCCCTAAGAAGAGGCGATGATGGAACACAGTCCAGAGCCTTTAAAGAAAATTTCTTCTGGTAGTGATCAGTGTTAGAGGCAACTGCCATATCGTAGTCAAGGGGACAAAGCCCTTGGTCCTGTTGAAACTGTTAGCCCTGCCAGAGTCCTTAGCCATCTTTTCTGCAGGCTGTCCTACACTGTCCCATGCCCGCACTTCTTTCCATTCAGCCTGTAGTCACACATCTTTACTTCCTACACAGCACTCACACCAGCATTTCCACGCCTTCACTGATATCTCTCTACACTCACTGGCTTTTCTCTGAATTTCGAATACATGGTCTGATTCAGTCTCTCTCCACAACAAGGATACCCTTAGAGGGAGACTTTGTAGTCTTCACCTCTAGTCTGAACCTTCCAAGCAGCATTTGGTGAAGGTTTCCTTGCCTTCTCACTACCAGGAAAAGATCCATTATCTCTGAAACAACCCTTCAGGCAAATGCAGGCTACTACTTTAGTGCCCTCAGCCTCCTCAAGACTAAAGAAGCCCAGGTCTCTCAGCCTCTCCACAGAGGCTGTAAAACTCATATGGCATCCCTTGGAATGCCCAGGCCCTTCTCCTCAGGGTCACTCCTGAGCTGTTCAGGTCCCCACCTGCCCACAGTATTTTGAGTTATTCTCCCCTTTCAAATGATTTGCACCTTCTTGTACAACTTCATCAGGCTTCTACTGCCAAATCTAAAAGATTCTCAAAATCGCCCTCGGAGTGAAACTCTAATTTAAAAACTTTTAATGTGTGTGTACCAGATTTGTGGTGCCTCTGAGAAGACAGCAGAATGAGGAATTGCGGGACACTACTGATAAAAGAAGGAGATAGCTCTTCAATGGAATTGTTGACCAAGGGAGGAATTGCCATGTTGACAAGATTGGAAACACCAAATGAAGGTGCAAAGGAAGCCAAACTAAGGCCAGGGAGGAAGGGGTAAATAGAGATGAGCTGTTTGCATGGGAGCGTACTAGGATGGTCAAGGAGAAGAAGGTGTGAGTGAGACACAGCTGAAGCCAGGACAGTATCCACCCCTTTTTGTATAAAATACAAATAGTATAAAATCTACATCACACTCAGATCCCACACTTTCCAATTAATTACCACCACTTTTCCTGTCTTCTGATTTACACACAGAGATAGCATTCCTTACCAGATGGGGCATGCCTCTAAAGTGGTAGTTGAGTTCACTTAGCCCAGGACTTTGGTCTCCATCTGTCAATAACAATCTTTCAGGGCAGGAGAGATGGTGTGTGCTGTTGGATGGTCACATGCTGCATGTGGGATGATAATAGAAGAATGGCAAGGAAGATTGTAAACACACTCAAATGACTTGCATCTGGAGTGTGAAAAACACATATAGCATACTAGTCATTGTTTAGTCTTGTGTGCTCAGCAAGTAGAAGGTCTGTGTTTGGATAACATAGGCCTGTGATAGACTCCAAGGCAATCTGTCGAACACAGCTGAGATTCCTGCCCTGATGCGGGAAGGATCAAAGCACAGTGGAAAGTTATGTCTGGATGAATCCCTGAAATATTAGGGCAAAAGCAGCAGGTTCAGTAGCTCCCACTTTTTCTCTAGCAAGGACTGATCTCTACATATGGTTCCACAGACCCACTGAGCAGGCACCGCACAGGACAGTGTGCATCCAGAGTGGGGAACAAGTCCCCTGAAACGAAGCCCACAGCAGTCCTCGGTGTGTGTTGTCCCATGGCCTTGCTGTTAGGCAGCTGCTCCAAGCTCCAGGAGAGGCTGTGTTCTATGTAGAGCTTCACAGCCTTGCTCCAGGGTCTGCCAGGATGTATGCCAAAAGAGAGGCCCAGCAGGAGGGTGGAGACATCTCTACAGCAAAACTTACCTAGAAACCTGTGCTGAGCGGCCAGTGATTGAAATGGCCAGTGAGAAATGGCCAGTGGCTGAGTGGTGACAAAGGCCCCTGGGCCACCTTCCTAGTCTGTCTGTGCCACCAGGGGCACAGACCAGTCTCCTCTCTCCTGTACCTGCATGGCTTTGAGCCCTGCCATAAGCCCTGGCTCTGCACCTCAACCCCCCTGGTGTCAGTCTTCCCCCTGCATGGTCACGCAGCACGAGTTATGCACTGATGGTGCATAACTCGTGACTCTGCTAAGCAGCACGCTAGCTTTGTGGAATTATCACCTAGCACCCACATCTGCGCAAATCTGCAAGAAAGACAACACCTCTGCTCTGTGTGTGTATTGGTGTACTGTGCACTGCGTAAATGACCACACTTTTGGGAGAACAATCTGAGGTCTAACATTTACACTCTTTTATTGTTGATCCCCTTGGGAGGTCAGACCCCACTATTTCATGGTCACGACAGTCAAGACTGACACTGGTTTTAACATCCATGATTAGCTCTCCCTTCTTTGTGTGCAGCAGATGCATGTCAACAGCACCATTGTTGAGCAATCTGTAAGTTGACCTGTAAAGACCTGTGTCCCAAGCTGGGTCTTGAGCAAGAGCCTCCAGAAACCTCCTGGACTGATTGCACGCTGTTGTGGTCCCCTTCCAGGGAATGCCAAGGTGATTAAAGTCAGCAAAGGGACAATAATTCATTCTCTATCTCCCACCACATGTCACCCTTACCAGTCTCTTCTCTGACCCGGACCCGTAAGGGCTCACACAGCTTGTTCATGCCATAGAGGAGCTCCAGACATCTGAGCAGCTCCTTCACACTCAAGACAGCTCCCTCCTGATCATTCTGGCCTGTCTCCTCATTCTGTACCCACCCATCACAGCACCCCAATCATGTCAGCTGTCCCTACATGCCTCAGCTGTTCTTCCCTCCAAGTGGCATGAAGTGATGCCCTGGGGGACTCCAGCTCCTCCTCTCTGTGCCCCAGGCTGAGGCCATTGGTGCATGGCTGGGCTGCAGCACCTCAGCTGTGGCCCATCTGGGCTGAGAGCAGACTGGCAAAAAGAACCCTGCTACCAAGTGCCCAAGGCCTTGTGTGTGCAAAGGCTTTGCTTCAGAGCAGAGACATGCTGGAGAGGGTGGCAGGTGGCAATGTAAAGGAGAAATGAGGTGCCCACCAAGACAGCAAGACAACTTTCGTCAAGGCCAGGAGAGGGTTTTGCTGTCTGCTCTGTCTCTGCAGCCCTGAAGGCCTGAGGTGGAGTGGAAGCTGATCTGAGGAAGGAAGAGGTGATGTTGAAAATGTCCTTGGGTGTGGACATCTTGTGATCCAGGCACACTGTGAAAATCATTGACCTGATCCATGACTGTATGATCAAGCAAATAGTTAAATAATGGGGGGGAGAAGAACCAGCACAGTTTAAGAGGGAATGCCCTCAAGAGGAGACCCTGCTGTGATATGTTTGGTATTCACGCTCTGCCCTGTGTCCACTGGGTAGAGAAGGGACAGCTTGGCGTCCCTGCAGTGATGGGATTTCGTCACTGCCCAAAGGCATCGAAGCTGTGTGAGATGCCCTGGGTGGTGCCTGTCACACAACGAGTCTGAGTGGGGATGGGGTTCCTGTACAGGACCTGTGCTGTCCATGTCAGGTGCACGCAGTTGTCCTGGAGGTCCCTGGCACCTTCCTATAGTCATAGATGTCTGTAAATGTAAAACAAATGAAGATTCATCTGCCCTGAATGAGGTTAGGCAATGAAGGGATGCGCAGGAGACAAATGCTGTCATAGTGTTAAGGCCATGTGGACAATACAGCTGATGGAGAACAGAAAGCGAGAGACGTAGCTCTTCCTGTGCCACAGGACTCAATTTGGTCAGGATGATTACATCCACCAGCAGCCCTGAACATAAGGAATAGTTACAGGATCAGTTGTCTTAAATGTGGGCATTTTCTGTCATTTCAGTCTGTCAAAAGCATTTCCCACCAGCCTGCAGGAAGGTGCCCTCAGACACTGCCCTGTCTCTATGAACTGCTCCGTTAGAGCTTGCAGTGACCAGCAAGCATCTTGGCCACCTCTGGAACCAAACCTGTCACCAGGTGTCTGTGTCTGAACATCTTCCTGCCCTCCACCTCGTATAATTAGCAAGGGAGCTGAGACAAGCAGCTTCCATGCAGGAGAATTCTTTGGTGCCCATCTGAACTGAGGCAAGAGGAATCCCACCTCCAGTGTGTTTTATGGTGTGCATGAGAGAGGCCTGAGTCCTCAGGACTTCAAACTCAGGATGAGATGCCTCCAATGACTAGGCTGAATACCTTCCCTCAGCAGGGGCAAAGGAGATTCCTTCCTGTCACTTTCTGGTTGTCCTGTCTTGTGATGGGGCAAGGAAAGGTGATTTTTGTTTCTAACTCTTTCTCTGAGAGGAGAATTGACGCTGTTGAAACTGAGTGTCTCTCCCTAGCTGAGGGAGGCAACAGGAGTGATTGCTTCAGCCTGTTTCACAGCAAGTTGTCCTGGAGAGCAAAAGACACCTCAAGAGAGCCCAGAGGCGACTGACAAAGAGCTGCCTTGTGCTGGTCCTCTGCTGCTGAGCTGGGCTGGGCTGGGCTCCTCAGAGGGAGAGAGCTGAGAGCAACCAGGCAGCGCTGCAGAGACAGCAGTGCCCAGGAGCAGCTCCTCTGCAAAGCCCAGCAGGGCTGAGGGCACTGCCTGCAGGCAGCGAGGGGAGAGGAGCAAGGCAGAGAGAGGTTAAAGGCAGCATGGGGTGGGAGGATGCTGAGAGCTTACTACAGGAGAAATGCTCACAACCCATGAAATGGTCAGTCCCTGTAGGCAGGGCAGTAAATCGGCAGCTGCTGGAGGGATCTCCAAAAGAGGATTGTCACAGCTTCTCAAGCCTAGAGGAGGAAGTCTGGTTCCAGAGAAGTTTTTTCCCTGTCGTACCATCAGAGGAGAAGGGCATGCTGACTGCTTTCTCTGGGAATTACTGGTAGAACTTTAAGCCAGGTGTGCAGTCAGTGGTGCCCAGAGATATCCTTCAGAGCAGGTCCCTTTACCGCAGGAGTCTGTGTGCCGGGGTCAGTGCTCAGCCTGCCCGGGGAGCTCTTGATGGTGCTGTGGGGAGAATCTGTGGGTGGAAGAAGCCATATGCCTCACCAGCGTCCCTCTCTTCTCCCTGAGTGCAGCAGAAATGCTGAAGGTGTCTGAACTCCAAGAAAACTCCCCAGGTAAGCTGGGGGAGCTTTATTAACCCTAAACCTCTCCAACTTTTCTCTGTTATTGCCGTTCCTTAGCACTGAGAGTGCAGAGGCTGGCAAGGTGATTTTCTGTGAGGAACGGTTTCATCTGACCAAGTCGGACACCATGACCGACCCCGGACACCACTGCTCCCATGAGCTCCTTGCTGCATAGCAGGGCAGACTCCTCAAAAGGCAGAGGACAAAGGTTCCGCTCCTTACAGTACCTTCAGCCAGCACCAACCAGACCTTGAACAAGGAAGCTGAAGAATGTTCTCATTGACAATGAATGGAAAATGCTCTGAAGTTTAGCAGGGTTAAAGTTCTAGGAGTATGGCTTTGCATTTCCAATGAGAATTCCCCCCTAACACTTTATTGATTCTTCCTCTAAGGACAGGATCCCATGCCCACAGGAAACATCTGTCCAAAGGCAGATCCATCATCTGCTTCCTCCTCCTGGCATTCGCAGACACGTCGGAGATGCAGTTCTTGCACTTCTGGCTCTTCCTGGCCATCTACCTGGCTGCCCTCCTCAGCAATGGCCTCATCATCACTGTCATAGCCTGCGACCAACACCTCCACACCCCCATGTACTACTTCCTCCTCAACCTCTCTGTTCTTGACCTGGCCTCCATCTCTATCACTGTGCCCAAATCCATGGCCAATTCCATCTGGGACAACAGGGCCATTTCCTACTTGGGATGTGCTGCCCAGCTTTTTCTGTTTTCCTTCTTGCTCACAGCAGAGTGTTGTCTTCTGACTGTCATGGCCTATGACCGCTGCGTTGTCATCTGCTGCCCTTGCACTACGGGACCCTCCTGGGCAGCAGAGCTTGTGTCCACATGGCAGCAGCTACCTGGGGCAGTGCTTTGCTCAATTCTCTCCTGCACACTGTCAATACATTTTCCATACCGCTCTGCAAGGGCAATGTTGTGGACCAGTTCTTCTGTGAAATCCCACAGATCCTCAAGCTCTCCTGCTCACACTCCTACCTCAGGGAAGTTGGGCTTCTTGGGGTTAGTGTTTCTTTAGCTTTTGGGTGTTTTGTTTTCATTGTGCTGTCCTATGTGCAGGGCCGTGCTGAGGATCCCCTCTGAGCAGGGACAGCACAAAGCCTTTTCCACATGCCTCCCTCACCTGGCCGTGGTCTCCCTGTTTCTCAACACTGTCATGATTTGCTATCTGAAGCCCTTCATCCTTCTCTTCCCCATCCTTGGAGATGTTGTTGGCTGTTCTGTACTCGGAGGTTCCATCAATATTGAACCCTCTCATCTATAGCATGAGGAATCAAGAGCTCAAAGATGCACTGAAGAAACTTATTCAGTCAGTAGTCTTTCAGCAACAATAAGCTGCCCATGTCTATTTATAACTGGTTTTCTTTGTATCTGGGAGTCTCTGTGGTCCTGCCACCACCCAGATCACTAGGACATGGGAGATTAAGATCCATTGTGTAGTTATATTGCATACAAGTGCTGTGATGAGAGTATCAGGCACTCTTTGGTCGCACCTAGATCATCTGCTGTTTGAATGACACACCAGGAGAAGTTCTGAGTGCTCTGGGAACAACTGCCACTGTATTGTTATCTTGGTCACTAGAGCAATAGCCTGGAGATGGGGTGGCCAGACACCCCCTGGTCACACTTTGGCCATCCGCTGCCTCATCTCTCTGCCAGAATGACTCAGCACGAATTCTGGCCAGAATGGCGAGTATTGACCGAAGAAAATCATCTCAAGATCCCATAAACCAATATCCAAAGGTGAGACCCTTTGAGCTCTCTGGGTCCACAGCAGGCTGTGTGACCCAGTATCTCCCCATGAGCTGGGACATCTCTCAGGGTAGATTTAACAAGGATTGAATGATTGTCCGTCAATGATTTCACAAGGACTCAAAGGCCTGATTTGGCACACTTCACTGACTGTCCTGTGACGAATGCCAGCACATAAGTTGGAGTATATCCATGAAAGTCACAAGAAGGGCAGTTTTAACCACAGGTTAACCTCTCGCTCTGCGTGTGGAACTGTGTACGTGATTTGGTTCAGAACCATTTCCCTGTCTGTGTGCAATATGATTCAGAATTCTTTGTCTGCTCATAAGCGTGATTTAACTTTCATCTGTGTGTACAACCCTAAATCACTATTACAGCTGTGCTTTCATTGAATCACTCTGTTAATTTGGCTGATGATTAAGTGTTGTTAATAATTCTACAATGTAATCTTGTGATCTACCTCAAAAACATGAATAAATCCTAAATTGCTGCTAAATCAAAGCGGTGTAACAAATTCCTATTCATAACAAACACCTGTGGATTGGTATTCAATCTTTGGTAATTCTGTTAATTTCAGGAATGTCAGCATGCACTCAGCTTTTCCAGAGGCATGAACACAGTCTGTTTGACTCAAAGGTCTTTGCCCATGTGTCTGGCACCACAGTACAGCTGGCCTTCCATGTCGCATCTCTTTGATAAAAGGGCACATCCTCATTGCTGATGTCCAGAAGCTGGGCTATTCTGAAGATGAGGTCAGGAACAGGCTGAAGAAATTGACCCCATGAAGCCTTACTTGGGTTCTCCATGGGATGAGGAGGGCATGGGACAATATGGTAAAGAATGGGACCGGAGTGAGCTTTCACTGGTGGCCTCCCTATTTGGCCAATTCCAGCACTGGCCACTCACCACCACAGGTTTTTGGGTGAGTTTTGCTGCGTGGCCATTTCCCTCCTCCTGCTACTGTGCTTCATGCCTGCAGGAAGGGAATGGCCATCCATGCTCTACCTCTCTCTTTGTCCAGTTGCTGGTAGACCCCAAACAGGGATGTGTTAGAAACACCACATGGGATGCCGATAGAGCTGGGTAGGTTGCAGGACTAAGTGGAGGCTGTCTCCTGTAGGAGGAACAGCAAGGGCCCAAAGCACAGAGGGTTGTCTTGGGGATCATGCAAGAGAAACTGCTCCGCTTACTGAATGCACCTTTTCCCATACTGTGCCTGAACAGTGGGACTGGGGAACTGTGTGTTGTACAGAGGGCTGGGCTGGAACAGGCCAGAGCAGTGACAGGGATCACAAAGAAGCTCCCATGGAGTGGTCACCTGGAGTTATTGGCTGCAAGACAGGTAAAGAGCAAACAGAAGAGCTTAAATTGCCGTGTTAGAAACCAAGGTTGAATAAGGGAAATGCAGGGCTCCTGCTGGATGGGGACGGGTAGTTAGTAACAGAAGACAACAATGGGGCTGATGGACTCAATGCCTTCTTTGCCTGAGTCTTTCCTGAAAAGGTCTCCCAGGCCTCTATGCTCACGGAAGGAGCTGAAGGACGAGAGAACCTATTGGCATGAAGCTCAGGAAATGCCAGCAGGATAAATGCCAGTTTCTGCCCCTGCAGGGGATTCACCTCAGCAATGCAATAGGCTGGGGGCTGCGTGGCTGGGGGCTGCCCTCTGGGAAATTTTGTGGTGGTCAGGGAGCTGGACAGGAGGCAGTCATGTGGCCTGGCAGCAAGGGAGGCCACCCAGATCCTGGGTTGCACAACCAGGAGCGTGGCCAGGAGATCCAGGGAAGGGATACTCTGCAATGCTCCATCCAGATTTCAGATCTCCAATTCAGGAGCAATTTTTGCAAGGTGGAGGGCCCTTAGGAGAGCTAGGGACTGGAGAACTTTGCCTTTGAGGAGGGTAGGCTGAGGGAACTGGGCTTGTCCAAAAGACAATGGGTGGAAGGTGAAAGAGGAGAGGTACAGCCAGGACAGAAGGAGAACTTTTTTCCCCACGATCTCAGCCCAGTGCTGGAACAGGTCACGCAGAGAGGTCGGGCAGTCACCCTCCTTGGCGCTTTTCAAACCCAGGCTGAATCAAGCCTTGAATAAGTTGGTCTGACTGTGTTTCTGACAGGTTGCACTGCAGACTTCCTGAGGGCCCTTCAACCTCGGTTCCCTTGTGATCCTATGATGCTGAGCCCTGGGCATAGAGGATATTTGTGGGGCATGAATCCTCCTGTGCTGTAAGTGACCATCTAAACCAATATCTAATCGAGTGAAGTGGCAAGAAAGGAAAAGTAGTGCCTTGGGGTCTATGTGGACAACCTTGCTCCTCACCTCCCCAAGCCCACCAGTCCCCTCATAAGTCTCCTGGGACTTGCATCACTTCTCCTCACATCAGACTTCTCCACTGAGCTCTGCAGCTGCATGGTACAGCTCCTTTGCACCAGCTGCCACCCGCTTTCCTTCAAGAACTGGGCTGCACACAGGCACAGAAAGGTTTCTCTTCCTTTCCAACAAACAAAAGTGAAACAGGATACAATTTAATCAACTTTAAAACTCTCTCCTCAGCTCTATGCTAAGTCCAAGCAGCATCTAATGTGGTCCATGTTTCACAAGGGATTTCCATGAAAGAACAGTTTTAGACAGAGACATAAGAAAGGAGAGATACAAAGGCAATGAAGGTCTTGACTGTTCATTAGCCTTAAGAAAGATGAGGCAACTGTCTCTCTGCCTGAACCTTGAAGCAGAAACCAGATAGTGGAGAGGCATCTGAGTGACCAAAGAACAAGCACAGGAGGAAACCTGAGTGTAATGGGTAGGGATATGTCCATTGGAGAGTGCTGGTACCCTTTCTCAATAGACTGAAAAAACAGCAAAAATACCCTTAAGAAGCAAACCTAGTTTTTTCTTAAGTACTCATCGTACTCTTTTTCTTTACTTACCTCAAAGGCAGCTTAAATTAGCTGTACAAGGCGTGAAGTCTTGAAAATAGTGTAGGAAGAGAAAGGCACATGAGGGCTTTCTGCATTGTAAGGTCTCCCAAGGTGCATTCTGTGCTGAGTCCATGAATCTGAAATTCGAAGAGGATTTTTGCACAAACTTTTCCAGAAGTCAAAATGAGAAGAAAAACCCAAGGTATCTTGAAGCCTCAGTGTGTTCCACTGAGGGCCATTACTGACACAGGCTCTTCTTGGACATGTTAGAGCAGATAATTGGAAGTCATGATTCCACAGAGGGAAAGGCAAGTTTCAGGCGACCCGTACACTGAGATAACCCTTTGGCTTTTCAATGAAGGAAGATGGCCAAGCCCTGACACCGAGCTCAAAGGAAGGGAGATCCTGTCCCTCACTCGTGGCTCCAGGCTTTTCTTGGAGTTGTGGGGAGTGTGATGACAAGTGAAGGACAATGCTATGACACCTCCTGCTGTCCCCAGGGTGGATGCAAGGAGGCAATGAGGTCCCATTGCCATGAGGACCATTTATCTCCTTCTAGGCCTCGGCTGCAGAGAAACCTGCCACAGTCAAGGAGACAAAGACCCCGGCTCTCTCATGGCCTTTCAGCCCTGCCAGTGCCGTTGGCCATCTCCACCACAGGCCGTTATACACTGTCCCATGCCTGTACCTGTTTCCCTGAAGGCTGCAGACATAAAATGTGCTTCCCCAGCTTGTTCTCACCTCACTGTGTCCCTACCTGTACTGGTGTCTCTCCATCCTTGCCAGAAGGTCCTTGACACTTGAAAATCTTGGGCTGATCCAAACTGCCTCTAAGTGACCTTTTGCACCACAGCACTACCCTCAGAATGACATCTCTTTATCCTCAGGTCCTCTCGGGACCTCCAAAGCTGCACTTTCTGATGGCTGTCCATTCTCACACCGTTTCCCACTACCCATCAAAAAGTGCCATCATCTTGGGGAGAAATTTTCAATCTCTCTCGAACTCCTAGTATTTTTCCCTCAGCCTCCACTTTACCACAATAGAAAGCCCAGTTCTGTCAGCCTCTACACACAAGCCCTAACCCTGTCTTGGCAGACTTTCTCTGGCCATGTGACATGCTTCCTCCATGCTCAGAATTGGTGCATCCCTTCGAGAAAGAGTTCTAGCAAAGGAGGCAGGAGACCCGCATGGATGAGCAAGGAGCTTCTAGCAGAGCTCAGGTGCGAGAGAAAGGTTTATGGAACGTGGAAAGAGAGGCAGGCCACTTGGGAGGAGTACAGGAATGTTGTCAGAGCATGCAGGGATGCAAAGAGGAAGGCTAAGGTTCGTCTGGAATTGAATCTGACAAGGGATGTCAAAGACAATAAGAGGGGCTTCTTGAAGTACGTCAGCAGCAAACGGAAGACTAGGGGCAATGTGGAGCCGTTGCTGAAAGAGGTGGGTGCCCTGGTGACGGACGATGCGGAGAAGGCAGGGTGACTGAATGCCTTCTTTGCTTCAGTCTTCAGTGCCAAGGCAGGCCCTCAAGAATCCCAGGCCCTGGAGGTAAGAGAAGAAGCCTACAGAGAGGATGACTTTCCCTTGGTCAAGGAGGACTGCGTGAGGAATTGCTTAAGTGATCTGGACACTCAAAAATCCATGGACCCCGATGGAAAGCACCCACAAGTGCTGAGGGAGCTGGCGGATGTCATTGCTGAGTCACTCCCCACCATCTTTGAGAGGTCCTGGAGGACAGGAGAGATGCCCGAGGACTGGAGAAAGGCCAATGTCACTCCAATCTTCCAAAAGGCAAGAAGGAGGACCCAGGGAACTACAGGCTGGTCAGCCTCACCTCCATCCTGGAAAGATGATGGAGCAGCTCATTCTAGAGGTCATCTTCAAGCAAGTGGAGGAAAAGAAGGTTATCAGGAGTAGTCAGCATGGATTCACCAAGGGGAAATCATGCCTGACCAATCTGATAGCTTTCTACGCTGGCATGACTGGCTGGGTAGATGAGGGGGGGAGCCGTGGATGTTGCCTACCTCGACTTCAGCAAGGCTTTCGACACCGTCTCCCATAACACCCTCCTAGGGAAGCTCAGGAATTGTGGGCTGGATGAGTGGTTGGTGAGGTGGATTGAGAACTGGTTGAATGGCAGAACTCAGAGGGTTGTCGTCAGCGGCACTGAGTCTTGTTGGAGGCTGGCAACTAGTGGTGTTTCCCAGGGGTCAGTACTCAGTACTCAGGGCAGGTTTGTTCAGCTTATTCATTAATGACCTCTATGAATGAACAAAGCGTACCCTCAGCAAGTTTGCTGATGACATAGAACTTGGAGGAGCGGTGGGTACACCAGCAGGCTGTGCTGCCATTCAGCGAGACCTGGACAGGCTGGAGAGTTGGGCGTAGAGAAACCTGATGAAATTCAACAAGGGCAAGTGCAGGGTCCTGCACCTGGGCCGGAACAACCCAATACACCAGTACAGGCTCAGGGCTGACCTGCTGGAGAGCAGCTCTGTGGAGACGGACCTGGATGTCCTGGTGGATGACAAGTTGACCATGAGCCAGCAGTGTGCCCGGGTTGCCAAGAAGGCTGATGGTGTCCTTGGGTGCCTTAAGAAGAGTTGTGGCCAGCAGGTCAAGGGAGGTTCTCCTCCCCCTCTACACTGCCCAAGTGATGTCCCATTTGCAGTACTATGTCAAGTTCTAGGTTCCCCAGTTCAAGAAAGATGAGGAGCTACTGGAGAGAGTCCAGCACAGGACTACGATGATGACGAGGGGACCAGAGTACCTGTCCTATGAGGAGAGGCTGAAGGAGCTGGGCTTGTTCAGCCTGGAGAAGGCTGCGAGGGGACATTATAAATATCTTAAGGGTGTGTGTCAGCAGGGTGGAGCCGAACTCTTTTCAGTGGTGCCCAGCAACAGGACAAGGGGCAACGGGAACAAATTGAAGCACAGGAAGTTCCGTCTGAACATGAGGAAGAACTTCTTCCCTCTGAGGCAGACGGAGCCCTGGAACAGTTTGCCAGAGGGGTTGTGAATTCTCCTTGTCTGGAGATATTCAAGACCCGCCTAGACGAGGTCCTGTGCAGCCTGCTGTAGGTGACCCTGCTTCGGCAGGGGGGGTTGGACTAGATGATCCCCAGAGGTCCCTTCCAGGCTTTACTGTTCTGTGATTATGATTCTGGGTGTGGATCCAAATTGAGAATAATTGCAAGTTTGGGACTGGGACCTCTTAGGTGATTGAGGACCATTAGCAAAGCTATGAAAGAAGCTGGATGGGTTGTGGGGAACTCACAGGCAATGCCAAATCCTCAGAAGACCATAGCTTTGTGGTTACAGCAACACCACTTCGTACCAAATCCCCACCCTGAAACACAAACATACTCACACACACCATAGCCAGAACCCTGAGATACAGTTGAGAGAAAGGTTCTCCTTTACCAGGCTCTGGTACAGGAGTGGAGGCTCAGGGCTTGGCCATTCTGGTGATAAACAAACACCAAGGGCTTCCATGGCATCAGAGTCACCTCCACGTTGCCTTTGCCACCTGCAGCCAGTGTCTCCAAGTTTTTGCTTCAGCAGCCTCCAGGGACAGGCACCTCGACGGGTTGTTTGCTTCACAGCTTTGTGAGTGATGGCCCTTCGTGGAGTCTCAAACATCCTCAGAAACTTGGGGTTTGCTTCTGCTTTTCACTTCATTGGAGGTTTGTTTCATCTTTCAGTGTCTGCAGTTCAGGAACTCTGTCGCGGAAGATGAACCGGACTCGACACGAAGATCAATATGATCAGGTACAAGCTGTTTATTAGTCCCAGATAGCTCACATTTATATTCCCCATTACATACGCGGCGATCTCCCATTGGCAATAATCAAATTAAGTCACACAGCAACCTGATTATGATTGGTGTACATTACTTGTTCACGCGCTGTGCTCGTGGCCTTCTTGCAGGTGGCAGGTTCCTGTTCAGAATCCGGGAGTTGTTTTTCTCTGCATTTTATTTCCTTGTTTCCACCGTTTTTCCTCTAGATGCCCTTGCGGCCTTATGCTAAGGCTCTGCGGCCTTATGCTAAGGCTTCATGGCCTCATAGAGAAATGCTGGATTGCTCACATGTCCCCAGTTCTTTAACGCTTCATCCTCCGCGAATCCCCCTTCTTTGTTTTGAGCAATCCAGGCCTGGTTGAGGACCTTAAGCATCAATTTCTTTATGCAGCTTAAAGCACAACCTACAATTCCTAAACACACAATAATTGTTACCAAAATAACAATACCTTGTTTAACTAATTCCTTTATCCACCCTGACAGACCCCAAGAAGACAGCCAACTGTCAAACGGTGATGTATTGTACGTAATATGCTCTGTTCTTTCCGGCAAGACAGCTAGCTGTTGGTGAATACTCTGAGAATGATCAGACAGATTCATGCAACACATCCCCTCAAACTCTTGGCACCCATGACCTTGCGCAAGCAATAAGAAATCAATAGCCGCTCAATTTTGTAAGACTGCATGGCGAACGCTATCTACATCCATTAATAACTGCGTTAATATCTCTGAAGTGGTATTAGACTGCTTCAAGCTCCAACAAGCTAATTTTTTAAGAATATTCCAATTCCTGGCGGCAGCACCTCCAGGGAGCAAAAAGGATAACGCTACTGTTCCAGCTACAGATCCTAGCTGTACATTATTATCACACCCTGGATTAAAATGTCTAAGACTTCGCTTACTACGAGTTTTATTGAGACTCAAGAAATCTCTGATACGTGGGGTGAACAATGTTAGCTTTCCTATGTAGCACGGACCTCCTACCGGGTGAACGGGAATCCCTCCCCATGCGCGATCTCCGCAGATGAGGAAATATCCTGATGGCAACAGGAATCCCCCTGAGGTGTTAACCGAAAACCTTCCCATGTTGTTTAGCGAAAAATACCAATGCCTTGAATTCCCACTTACATTTTGATAACCTATAGTATACTGCCTTTCACCTTGGCTATGCAACCAAAGATGCCACGGATTTCCGAACTCAGTCACTCCTGTGCCATTCCACGGCAACCACTGCGACTGCTGATGCAAATCGCTGCAATTTGGCTGGTTAGACACATTTGCCCATTGAGCGGGTGCCATGGAGCCTAGCAGCTCTAGCTCTTGCAGAGGAAGTGAACTAGAGTGATTTAAATGTGTCACGATCCACTGCTGTAAAAAGGCACTCTGCATCACTGGCACATCACTACTTCACGCACACTCACCTTTCTCTGACCCACTTTGCCTGGATTTGTTATACAACTCATTCAAATCGTTTATACTCTCATTCACAAAGTCCTTAAACTCGTCCCCATTCATGATAGGATAGCCAATCAGGCATGTGCGAAAAGGATCTCCTGGAGTAGCTAAAGAAAGACAAAAATCCATCTGACCTGTTTGATTGGCCCAGGTTACCCACATATTCTGTCTCACATCAATGCGATGAATGGCTCCTGCATTCTCAACAAATAGGCAAAGGCATATCGTTATCCCTAGCGCCATGGCTGCTGGCATCCTCGTCTCTTTCACTGATCACACCAGCGTTGTACACGTGCTACTCTACACCACCACTGTTTCCCACAGACATAACAAATTACATAAAATCCATGGATTACACGCCTCACAATAGTTACACTTAATTGTTCCAGTATGTGCTTCCACACCAGCGTCCATTAATCTTCCTTTTCTGAATCCTGGACATCTGCGCCACTGTTATCTCTATCGGGACCTTTCCACGGACGGACCCACTGAGCAGGAGCCCACCTTACTCCGTTTTCTGTAAGCAAGCACATACAACCTCTACCAGTTAATTTCACTTCGGCTGGTCCTTCCCATTGTCCTGTTTGCAAATTCTTGAACGGGACCAACACATTTTCCTGCTTATGTTCCCCTTCCATCAACGCCCTGTGATGTATTAATGCTGGAGGTTCCTTTCTGTCCCCTGTCAAACGTAAAAAATTCAAGACGTACAATAGTTTGTTCAGTCGTTCCTGTGGCATACTCCCAGTTTCCCCCCTTTTTTTTTATGCAATAATTGTTTCAATGTGTGGTGTGCTCTTTCTATCATGGCTTATCCTGTGGGACATATTTGGGATACGTGTGGTATGGTGGATGCCCCAGAGTACACAAAACTGAGCAGATTTTGTTGAGGTGTATGCCGGACCACTGTCTGCTTTTATCTCTGTGGGAATCCCTAGCACCGCAAAACTAGCATACAGATGCTTTGTTACATGCTGTGTGGTCTCTCCTGACTGTGCAGTTGCCCAAAAGGCAATGGAAAATGTGTCAATCACTACAAGTACGTACTTTTAACGCCCAAACTCTGGTACATGCATGACATCCATTTGCCATAGCTGTAAGGATCGTAGTCCTTTGGGGTTGACACCCACTCCGAGACCTGGACTTATATTTTGGCAGTCTGGACAAGACTTCACAATTCCTTGAGCATCATGCATGGGAAAGCGAAATTGTCTCATTAATACCTTCGCGGACTGATGGAAAAATTCATGGGAGTTGCGCACCTGAGCAAAGCTATCTGTGGGTGGACCCGTCCATGTCGGCATAACAAGCTGATCTGCACAGCGGTTTCCTTCTGCAAGGCCTCCTGTCATCAAATGGCTACGAATATGGGTTATAAAATACGGCACTGTTCTATTATTTAGCATAAATAACAACTGCTGTAACATTCTATACAAATGTCTATTGGATACTTCTTTGAGCATAGCACGCTCTAAACGCGTCCCTACTCCTACTACATACAAAGAATCAGAAACAATATTGACTGGCTGCATATTCCACTGTGCAAGAGCCCAAACAACCGCTTTGAGCTCTAACGTTTGTAACGAATCCTGCAAGTCTCCTTCGATTACCTGATCGTGCCGTATACCTGGAGGTCTCTCCCAGGTACACGCCGCCTTCTTGGAGCTTTTCCCTGCATCAGTAAATACTGTTATCCCTTCCAATGGGGTATTGGACTGTATTGGCCATTCCTCGAAAATCATCCCTGACAACAATGGCATTAATTTGTGAGAAGGGTAATTATTGTCAACTGTCCCTGGGAAATTACTAATAGCAATCTGAAATTCTATAGACGTCCTTATCAGCCACTCCATATATTCCTGCATCAGAGGTACCAGGATGGTTTGTGGTTCACATCCTGCAATTTCTACACATCGGTTTCTCCCTTGGATTATCAGCTGACTGAGCAGTTCTATCCGTGTGGTCACCGTCTTTTTCGGCCGGATAGAAAGAAAAATCCATTCAAGAATCCTTAACGGATTTTCTCCAGGCACCCACTGCATTAATATAGGAAACGGATGTTGATGCGTATGAGCAGAGTTGATTAACATCAACGTTAAAGGGTGTTCTGACCTTATTCTGGATGCATGAGAACTAATGATTTTGTTCTGAATGACCTCTAAGGCTTGCTTTTGTCGGGGTCCCATGGTTCTTCTATCGTCGGCTCTCGATGTAGTGCCGAGAAGCTCAACCAAGGGTGCTAAATCATCGCTGGTTATGCCACATAATGCTCTGACCCATTGAATGTCACCCACCAATTTCTGCACATCATTCAATGTCTTAATTTCGGGATTTAACTGTATTTTTGGGGCTTTAATTGTACCTTGTAAAATTATCCACCCCAGATAATTCCAGGGCTCCTGTTTCTGTGTTTTTTCTGGAGCTATTTTTAATCCTCTGAACTCTACCTCTCTAACAATTTTTTGAAGCACGAATTCCCTGTTCATATCTTTTCCTGCAATTAAGATGTCATCCATATAATGATATATTAACAACTGCGGCATCTTTTTACGAATTGGTTGCAAAGCCCATGCTACAAAAATTTGGCACGTGGTTGGTGAATTTTTCATACCCTGAGGTAGGACTATCCAATGAAATCTACAGGCAGGTTCTGCCTTGTTTATTGATGGTACAGAAAAAGCAAACCTTTCAGCATCTTCGGGATGCAAAGGAATAGTAAAAAAACAATCCTTCAAATCTATAACTAGGACTGTCCATTTCTCTGGGATCAAGACCAGTGATGGCAGACCTGGCTGTAGCGCCCCCATGTCTTCCATGACATTGTTAACTGCTCTCGAATCATGTAGTAGATGCCATTCCCCACTCTTTTTTGGAATAGTAAATATTAGTGTGTTCCAAGGGCTAGTAGATGGCTGAATATGTCCAGCTTGTAACTGTTCTTCTACCAGCTCATTGACTTTTTGCAGCCGTTCGGCAGTAAGTGGCCATTGATCAACCCAAACTGGGTTATTCGTTTTCCATTTTATCTTCAAAACCGGCTGCTGTTCAATGGCCGCCCCGAAAAGGCTGGGTAACGATAGTAGTATGCAATTGACCGAGTACATCTCTTCCTATTAACATGATTGGAATTTGCATAATATAAGGTCATGTTGACACTACCGCACCGTCTGAAAAATGAAAAGCCACGAGATCCCGACTAATGCGTGTGGATTGTGCCCCTCCGACACCGTACACTCCCGTGAATGATTCAACCGTTGGCCAATGTGAAGGCCAATGCCGAGCAGATATGATAGTTACATCTGCTCCAGTATCAATCATCATTTTTAATTTTATCATCTCCTGGTCTTTTGATTTCACCAGAACTTCAATTTCTGGCTTGTTTTTCATGATGTCTAATGCTAGGTATACATACGGTTGTCCTGAGGACCCAAAGCCCTCATCTCCACGGTGGTGTGGTGTGGCATGTGGTACACAAGCTCGAAACGGTACCAGCTGGGCAATCCTGCTGCCAGCGGGAATGGACAACGGAGGAGCCAAGGTATACACCATTACCTTTACCACTCCAGTAAAATCAGCTTCGATGACCCCTGGTAAAACAAAAATGCCTTGTTTAGATGTTGACAATCGTCCTAATAATAGGGCACTCAGCCCGTGGCCTAAAGGCCCTTTTACACTGGTGTCAATACACACCACTTCCGTTGTTACCAGGGTTTTATCTACTGCTGTTTCCACGTCCACTCTGGCACTCCCACAAGCAGCGGCCCAGAGGAAGTCGAGGGCTCCGGTGCCACTGTCCATGCCCCCTGCACTTGTGTCGTAGCGCGTGGGACCCTCGCGCTCCCCCCCGGGTTTTCCGACTTACGACATTCGGAGGTGTTATGATTATCTCTACAACAAGTGACACACCACTTGTTTCGGGGGCACGATCCTGAGTCCCCCAACCCTTGGGATGATCTTGTCTGCATCTTACATTGCGCCTTAGAATGCCCTATTTTCCCGCATTTAAAATACCGCTTTTCCGAATTTCTCTTTTCCCGATTTTCGTGTAGCAATGGTGCAATAGCCCCTTGTACCGCTGCAGAAACACACGCAGTGTACTTGGTCTGTTGGATTCATTCCATCAACTCAACCATGTCCGCTACTTGCGCAGATTGCGGCAACGAGCCTAGTATTTGTTTACTCCTTTCATTGGCATTGTCAAAAGCTAGTAACTGAAACATTTCGGTCTTCATATCCCCTGTTAGGTCCGGGTGCGTCTCGATAGCTTTGTAAAGTCGGTCAACAAACTGCTTAAACTGCTCATTTTGTCCCTGCTTAATATGTGCAAAAGCATGAGGTTGACCCGGCTCCTGCACGGAAAAAATTGCTTGTAATGCAAGATGCTGCGACAACTGTATCACCTGCGGTATAAAACCTAATTGCATATCTCCATCCGCAAAAGGACCCTGTCCAGTGAGCGTTTGTGATTGGATGCCATACAAAGGATCATTTTGATCCCGAGGCCGTGCAGCCTCTTGATCACACAGTCACGACCACACCCTGTGGAATAAAAGTTGTTGTGAGGGAGTTAGCACAATCTCAGCAATTTGTAAAATATCCATAGGAAGTAACTGATCAGCAGTAAAAATATACTTTAGCATTTGTTGGGTTACCGTTGATCTTAACCCATTCTGCATTACGGAAGTCTTAACTTTCTCCAATAACTTCCAATCAAATGCCTCCCATTTCGACCCCCCGCCCACTTGTGTCACCACCGGGTACGCTGCAACAAACGTGATGATTTGTCCCTCCACCAGCGCATCTCGAAAGACTCCATCGCTCTCCAGGATGCGTCTCTCCAGCAGGTGGCAGCACAGGATTAAGTAAGTGGCTGGGTAAGGGTGCAGCAGGCGGCAACTGTAAGGGTGGTGCTGGCGGTAACAATGGAACCGGGGGGGGTGGCAGCTCAGGATTCCAGTCCGACCGGAATGGATTCCCCTTCGTCGGCTCTGCCTGCACCGATGGTCCAAGCGCTTCACCAGTCCCCGGCGAAGGTGACCGCAACGACAAATCTTTTAACTGCTGGCTGATCTCCTTCAATACCTGTTTAAGCAAACCGTCCTCCCCCGCCCCCGACTCCTATTCCCCATCTGGGGACCCTGGTCGGGTCGGCGATAGTTGTGGGTATATTTTTTCAGGCAGAATTTCCTTCCTAGCCCTTTCAGCTAAGTCCCCATCACGTGTCTCTGCCACCGTTGTTTCTTTGACCGCCCATAGAGGTGGCATCCGTATGCTATTCTCAAACAAATTCCGCGCTTCGTTGGAAAGCATCATAGCATTTCCCGACGCTGGCAGCGTTGCAGGGGTCAGGGCAACAAAAGCAGACGTGGCGGCAGCTCTTTTGCTTTTCATCTCTCTCAAAGTCTCTTTTACTAACCGCCACAGCGTAGAATAACAGTCTTATCCTCGCTACTGAACTCGTCCCATAGGCTTTGTCCTATGGCTTCCCAGGTGGGTAACTCAAACGTGGCTCCAGCCCCGGAGATTAAGTTACGCTCTCGTGCCCACATCAGTAGCTCTTTCAGTACTTTTGCATCGTAAGAGACCGCTCTCTTAGAGAGCATATGATGGAGGAGCTTCACCACTGCACTTTCTTCCTTTGTCAGCGTGGACCCCATCTCCTCCCCAGCCGCTCACCTGTTCCTGGTGAGATCCCCACGGGGATAACCGTCCCACCTCAATCAGCACGCGTGTCTTCTTCCCAGTCCGATGGGCACTTCGAACCGAAGCCGCCGGGGCAGCAGCTGCTTTCGGCTGGCTTCTCCAGCTTTGGTCGCCTCCTTCTACCTCCAGACGGATTCCATCATCTGAAGTCTTCGGGGCACACAAGGGTCCCTGTTCGGGCGCCAGATGTCGCGGAGGATGAACCAGACTCGACACGAAGATCAATGTGATCAGGTACAAGCCGTTTATTAGCCCCAGATAGCTCGCATTTATATTCCCCATTACATACGCGGCGATCTCCCATTGGCAATAATCAAATTAAATCACATAGTAACACGACTATGATTGGTGTGCATTACTTGTTCACGCGCTGTGCTCGTGGCCTTCTTGCAGGCGGCAAGATCCTGTTCAGCATCTGGGAGTTGTTTTTCTCTGCATTTTACTTCCTTGTTTTCAACTGCAGTTTGTCCTCTAGATGCCCTTGCGGCCTTACGCTAAGGCTCTGCGGCCTTATGCTAAGGCTTCATGGCCTTATAGAGAAATGCTGGATTGCTCACATGTCCCCAGTCCTTTCAAGCTTCATCCTCCACAGTCCTATCCTTAGAGGAAGAAGCAATGAAGAATTAGGGGAGACATCTCAAAGCAAAAGCAAAGCATTTTTCCTTGACCTAAACCCTCATGTACTCCTCCCTCATCCTTTCCTTTGCCAGGAGATCTTCCTTCAGCTCTGTTGCTGCAGCTCTAGCCTTTGCTGGCCGAGCTTGAGGTGATCAGCAGAGGCTCTTCCCACTGGCTGCTGAAGAGTCAACCCTGCTCTGCAGCAGTGGGTTCATGGGAAAAATGAGGGTACTGGTCAGTCTTGGTGTTCGACTTGGTCAGAGGAAACTGCTCCTAACTCAGCAGGGCTTGTCAGCACCTGCACTCCCAGCACTAAACAATGGGGAAAGCAGAAGGCTGTTGGAAAGGTTTGGAGCTTTTAAATCTCCATCCATCTTACTTGAAGATTTTCTTGGGACTTCAGAAACCCTCAGCATTTCTGCTGCACTCTGAGAGAAGAGAGAGAGTCTTGCAAGGTGTAAGAATTTCTTGTGGCCTAGTGCAGCAAGAGGGCAGCTGGTCTGTCCCTCTGTCTTGTTCTTAGCTGCCCTCATCTAGTTCTGCATGAGATGGAGGGTGATCACACTTACCCTGAAAAACATCCGAACGCTACTGAGTACAGAGGGATCCAGTGCAGACAGCTAAATGTCTCACCCTGTCTCAAGGTCCTCAGCACCTCACTTCTAGCCAAGGACGCGCTCAACCTATTTCTCTTCAGCATGAGACTCCCTCCCTCTATGCTATTTTGGGTCTTCTTCCTGCCTTTAACCCACAGATGGCTACACACCCCCCACTCTCTCCCTGCGCTCTCGTGTGTCTCACAAACCCTTCCCTCTTCCCCTGCGGTGATGGGACATCACCCGCTTTGTTTCAGGTCGCTGCATCCACTCCCTCTGTGCATCCCCATGAGTTTTCTGTTTCCCCAAGCTGCTCTCCAGACTGCTCTCTTTACCTGAATGTTGGTATGGACATTCTTGTACATGAAAGACTCCGTCCTTGAAGACCAGATTTATGGAGATCTGCTGCCCCCCTGTGCTGCTCACACATCACCCCCTATTTAAAGTCAACAAAACAGGACCCAAAGTCTGCTTCTTTGAGGTCTGGGTTTGGCAGTCTTCTATTCCTCGTTCTTACTCCCTTTGGGAGGTAAGACCCCACTATTGGCTGTTTTGTGGTCACAACAGCCAAGGCTGAGTCTGGTTTTCACATCCCTGATCAGCACTTCCTTCTTTGTGAGGAACAGATTCAGAGGAGCATCACCACTGTTGACCAATCTGGAAGCTGTGCAATAAAGACCTATGTCCCAAGCTGTGGCCAAAAGCCTGCCAGATACCTCCAGGAGTAATTGCATGCAGCTGTGGTCCCGTTCCAGTGAATACTAAGGTAATGAAAGTCAGCAAAGGGAGTTTAACTGTTCTTACCTCAAAGTGGAATGAAGAGATGTCCTGCAGGGCTTCAGCTCCTCCTCTCTGTGCCCCAGGCTGAGGCCATTGGTGCATATCTTGGCTGCAGCACCTCAACTGTGGCTCATCTTGGCTGAGAGGATACTTGCAAAAAGAAGCCTTCTACCAAATGCCCAAGACCTTGTGTGTGCAAAGGCTTTTCTTCAGAGGAGAGACATGCTGGAGGGAGTGGCACATGACAACATAAAGAAGAAATGAGGTGCCCACAAACAGAGCAAAACCTACTTTGTTCAAGACCAGGAGAGTGGTATTTTGTCTGCTGTGTCTCTGCAGCCCTGAGGACCTATGGTGGAGGTTAGGCTGATCTCAGGAAGGAAGAGATGATGTTGAAAATGTCCTTGGGTGTGGACATCCTGTGATCCAAGTACACTGTGGGCCTGACCCGTGACTGTGAGATCAAGCAAATAGTTAAATCATGGGGGATAGAAGAACCAGCAGAGTTTGAGAGGGAATGCCCTCAAGAGGAGACCCTGCTGTGATGTGCTTGGTGTTCATGCACTGCCCTGTATCCAGTGGGTAGAGAAGGGAGAGATCTTGCGTCCCTGCAGTGGTGGGATTCAGTGACTGGCTGTAAGGCACCAAATCTGTGTGAGATGCCCTGGGTGGTGCCTGTCACACAACGAGTGTGAGTGGGGTTGTGGTTCCTCTACAGAACTTGTGATGTCCCTGTGAAGTGCATACTGTTATCCTGAGAGCTCTGGCATTTCACATAGCACTACAAGCCTCAATTTGTAAATTAAATGAAGATTCAGCTGCCCTGAATGAGGTTAGGCAATGAAGGGATGCACATGAGACCAATGCAAATCTTACTCTTAAGGCCATGTAGACAATACAGCTGATAGAGAACAGAAAGAGAGAGACTTAGCTCTCCCTGTGCCACAGGACTCCTTTTCATGAGCTGATTACATCTATGGGTAGTCCTGGACATAAGGAGAATTTACAGGTTAAGTTGTCTTAGAATGTGAGCACCTTCTGTCATTTAAGGTGGCCAAAGACATTTCCCACCAGCCTCCAGGAAGATGCCCTCAGACACTGTCCTGTCTCTATGAACTGCTCCAGTGGAGTGTTCAGTTACCAGCACACATCTTGGTCACCTCTGGAACCAAACCTGTCACCAGGTGTCTGTGTCTGCACATCTTCCTGCTGCCCTCCACCTCCAATAACTAGCAAGGGAGCTGAGACAAGGAGCTCCCATGCAAGAGCCTATTTAATGTCCATCTGAACTGAGGCAAGAGGAATCCCACCTCTTGTGGGTTTGTGTTGTACATGAGAGGGAGCTGAGTCCTCTTCTAGCCCCAGGACTTCAAACCCAGGATGAGATGTCTCGAATGACTAGGCTGAATCCCTTCCTTCATTAGGGATAAAGGAGATGCCTCCCTGCCACTTACTGGTTTTCCTGTCTAATGATGGGACAAGCAAAGTGGTTTTTTCTTTCTCACTCTTTGTCTGAGAAGAGAAATGACACTAAAGAAAAGAGGAGTTTCTCCCCAGCGGAGGAATCATCAGTGATGACTTCATCCTGTTTCACAGCAGGTTCCCCTGGAGACAAAAAGACACCTTAAGTGAGCCCAGAGGGAGAAGAATCAGAGACACATTGAGCTTGTCCTCTGCTGCTGAGCTGAGGCTGAGCTTCTGGGACAAATGGACGTCGTGGCAAGTGGGCAGCACTGCAGAGAGGCAGCTGTGCCCAGGAGCAGCTCCTCTGCAAAGCACAGCAGGGCTGAGGGCACTGCCTGCAGGCAGCGAGGGGAGAGGAGAAAGGCAGAGAGAGGTTAACGGCAGTCTGGGGTTGGAGGATGCTGAGAGCTCACTGGGGGAGAAATCTTTTCAGCCATTGACACGGTAAGTCTCTGCATGAAGGACAATGTCTTTGAATTTTGTGAAAAGATCTACTAAAGCTGGCACACCGCACAACCTAAAGGATGGACCATGAGCAGTATCACAGTTTCTCTTTTGTAGAAGGTGAGGACGTGCTGCAAAGCAGGGACTGCCTTCTGCACCCTCAGAGGGACAGGCCATGACAGCTGCCTTCTCCCAGGGACGGCTGAAGGGTTGGGAAGGTGGATGTGCAGCCCGGGCTGCCCCAAGCTGTCCTTCAGAGCAGGGTCTATGCACCCCAGGGGCTGTGTGCTGGGGTAGGGACTCTGCTGCCTGCCAGGGTCAGCACTCTGCCTGGCCAAGGAGCTCACCATGACGCTACAGGGAGAAGCTGTAGGTGGAAGGAGCCACCCTTGGCAGGACAGGGTGCTTCTGCTGCATGGGTCAGGGCTGCTCACAGCTCCATATCACCCCCATGGCATTTCCAAGGGAATTATTCAAGATGGAGCTTTATGAAAGGGAAGCTGACTGTCTGCTGAGGTTTCTCCTCTTTGTGTGCTACATGGGCAGTGGGAGATTTCCAAAGGAACTTTTCATTTGGAAAGTTGAAGGAGGGATGACTGTAGAGAGGAGAAGCTTTCCTGAGTCTGCATTTTCACTTTCCAGCTCTGGGGGCTACAGACAGCACCAGCATCCCCTGGCCAGTTTCATCAGGGCTTGTGTGAGCTGCCCTTTAGTCCCTGCACTCACGGAGAGGCTGCAGGGCAGAGCTGGGCACACAGGGGATCGTCTGGGGTCTGTGAGCACTGGCAGGGAGGAGATGTGGGTCCAGAGCAAGAGCTCCTGGCAGGGACAGCTCCAGGCAGTCAAGATGGGCAGGAAGGGAGGGAACTGCTCATGGAAACCCTGTTGCAGGGGAGATATGGGCACCTCCTGGCCATGGCCTGCAGTGCAGATGCCTTCCCTGAGCAGCCCCCTTCCTCTCTTCTCTGCCTCTCCCCTTGCCTCTCTCAGCCAAATCCTCACTATATTCTTCCTTGTTTCTCCTCTTTTCTCCTTTGAATTTATCTTTTTGTTGCTGTCACTCTCTGGGGATGGGAGTCTGAGCTGCAGACTCAAACTGTGATCTTGTTTGTCCGTTCATGCAGATGTGACCACGGCAACAAGTGTCCCACCTTCCCTCTAACCTCTGGGGCTGTGGCCAATGCAGCCTGTGGGGCTGGGGACTGAGTGAATTTTCACTCAATGAGATGACATCATTAGGACAATTGGCTAGCTCCTTGGGATGTCCTTCTAAGCTGTCAGCTGCCCTCCAGGAAGCAAACGTGACCCATAGCACCTCTGTTTTATCTTAGAGCTGCATGAAGAAGTGCAGAGAAGCTACAACCGAGGACATGCTCTTGGGCTGGTGAAATAAGCCATGTGTATTCTTGGCTAGAAGTGGCGTGCTGAGACCCACAGAATGTGTGAGACATTTAGTGGTCTCTGTTGTCAGTAGTATCTCCATCTCTTCATCAGTCCATCAGTCCATCAGGGTGTAAGCCCAGGGCATTTCAGAAATAGAAGGATGGACAGGCCAGCTGCCATATCTCTGCATTAAACCACAGTCATTCCTCTTGCCTCACAGGACTTGCCCTGTTCACCCTGCAGTCAACAGAAACATGGAGAGTTTCCATCATCTAATGACAACAACCACAAGGGGAAATCAGGGAAGCTGTGAAAACCCAAAATTTCGGAGTCTGACCTCTGCAGTTTTGATGCTGAAAATTCCTACTGTGACAGGAGGAGGTTCGTCTGACAAAGTTGTACAACGGGTCTGGACCTTGCCCCACCATGCCCATGCACCCACTGTCCGCAGAGCAGAGCTGGCTTTTTAGCAGCCGGAAGGAAGAGGTCCTGCTGCTCCCGGTACACTCAGGAACAACCAACCAGAGCTGCAGCCACAGAGCTGAAGGAAGGGCTCCTGGAAAACGAATGATGAATGTGTGTAACAGGGTGAGGGTCTTGGAGAAAGGCTTTGATTTTGCTCTGAGAAGTCTGCCCTAAATCTTCACTGGTTCTTCCTCTAAGAACAGAATCCCATGCCCAGATGAAGCAAATGACCAACAGCAGCTCCATCACCCAGTTCCTTCTCCTTGCATTTGCAGACACAAGGGAGATGCAGCTCTTGCACTTCTGCCTCTTCCTGGCCATCTACCTGGCTGCCCTCCTGGGCAACGGCCTCATCATCACTGCCATAGCCTGTGACCACCGCCTCCACACCCCCATGTACTTTTTCCTCCTCAACCTCTCTTTTCTTGAGCTGGGCTCCGTCTCCACCACTCTCCCCAAAGCCATGGCCAATTCCCTCTGGAACACTAGGGCCATCTCCTATGCAGGGTGTGCTGTCCAGCTCTTTTTCTTTCTCTTCTTGATTGTGGGGGAGTACTGTCTTCTCGTCGTCATGGCCTATGACCGTTACATGGCCATCTGCAAACCTCTGCACTATGAACTGATGATGGGCAGCAGAGCTTGTGTCTACATGGCAGCAGCTGCTTGGGGTAGTGCTTTGCTCAATTCTCTCCTGCACACTGTCAATACATTTTCAATTCCTCTCTGCCAAGGCAGTGCCCTGGACCACTTCTTCTGTGAAATACCCCGGATCCTCAAGCTCTCCTGCTCACACTCCTACCTCAGGGAAGTTGGGCTTCTTGGGGTTAGTGTTTCTTTGACTTTTGGGTGTTTTGGTTTCATTGTCGTGTCCTATGTGCAGATCTTCAGGGCTGTGCTGAGGATCCCCTCTGAGCAGGGACAGCACAAAGCCTTTTCCACGTGCCTCCCTCATCTGATTGTTTTGTCTGTTTTTATCAGCACTGGCATGATTTCTTATATGAAGCCCCTCTCCATCTCCTCCCCATACCTGGATCTGGTTTTGTCATTTCTCTACTCGGTGGTTCCTCCAGCAGTGAACCCCCTCTTTTACAGCATGAGGAACCAGGAGCTCAAAGATGCGTTGAAGAAGCTCATTCTGTTATTAGTCTTTCAGCAGCTATAATGTGCCCATTTCTTTTCACAAGTGATTTCTACTGCTTATGGGGAACCTCCTGTGCTCTGGTCATTTTATCTGTGATAATTCTGTTTCTCCAGGAATGTCTGCATGAACTCCACTTCTCCAGAGTCATAAATTGAGCCTGTCTAACCCTGAGGTCTTTACACATGTGTCTGTCACAAGGTTACAGCTGGCCTCCGCTGTAAAATCTCTCTAATAAAAGTGGATTTCCTCAGTGGCATTGGCTAGAGGTTGGGCTTTCCTTGCATGGCTGAGGTCAGGAGCAGGCTGAAGAAACTGACCCTGTGAGTACAGTTTGCTGTGCTGCGGTTCTCCATGGAATGGGGGGAGGAAGACATGGGGTGATGTATTAGGGAATGGGACTCCAGTGAACTTTCACTGGTGGCCTCCCTTTTTGGCCTCTTCCAGCACTGACCTCTCACCACAGGTTTATGTGTGAGCTTTGTTGCATGGCCACTTCCCTCTTCCTGCTGGGCTCAGTGACTGCACAGGTGGAAAGGGAAGCCCTGCTCCACTTCTCTCCTTGTCCAAACCCTGGCAAAACCCAGAGCGAGGACATCTGCGAAACACCACATGGGGTATGGATAAGACTGCGTAGTTATCAGGACTTATGGGAGGCGGTCTCAGGTACAAGAAACTGAAGGGGGACAGGGCACAAAGGAATGTCTTGGGGATCACCTACGAGAAACTGTTCCTCACACCACATACACCCTTTCCAGTGCTGAGCTGGAACAGTGGGTCCATCTGTGGGACAGTGTGGCTGGGCTGGGCACAGGCCGGGGCACTGGCAGCGGTCACAAAGGAACTGCCATGGGGTGACCACCTGGATTTGGTGGCTGCAAGAAAAGTTAAGAGTAAAGAGAAGGGATCCAAAATTCAGATGCCCAGTTTAGGAATGATATTGGCAAGCTGTCGTGGGTTTAGCAAAGGGCTGCAGGACAGCAAGGGACTGGAGCACTTGGCCTGTGAGGAGAGGCTGAGGGAGCTGGGCTTGTCCAGTCTTGAGAAGGGAAGGCTGAGCAGGACATCATCCCAGCCTGCCAGCACCCACAAGAAGGTTATGGAGAACAGAGAGCACGTCTCTTCACCCTATTGCATGGCAGGAGGACAAAAGACCATGGGAGGAAAGTGAACGAAAAATGTTTCAGCCAGGAGAGAAGGACAACATTTTTCCCCAGGAGCTCAACCAAGTGCTGGAACAGGTCACCCATGGAGGCTGGGTAGTCTCTGTCCTTGGGAAGTCTCAAACTCAAACTGAATCAAGCCTTGAACCATTTGGTCTGACCCTGTTTTGGACAGGTTGCACTGCAGACTTCCGGATGTCTCATCCAGGCACTGTTCCTTTAAGATCCTGTTGCGCCCTTTTTGTAACTGGAGCAGAGCAGATGTTTGTGGGGCTTGAATCCTCCTGTGCTGTAAGGGACTGTTTAAACAAACGTTTAAAACCATTAAGAGAGGTTGATACCTCAATGTGACTTGCTCTGGGTATCGACTAAAAAGCCCTGGTCAGGGAAGCTTTTAGGGAGTGAGGTTCTGTGCAAGACACCAAAAGATCCTGTTCTAATGCCTGTAGGCCTGTCAGACGTCATTTAAATAGCAATGAAAATGGAAGTAAGAAGAGCTGAAGACAAAGACCCAAAGCAAAGACACATCTCAAGGGACTTTTCAGGTTTTTCTAAGACTTTCAAGGATATCCTTTTTTGAGAAATGTTGTCCAGAATAGGGAATGGATGTAGGACACACGTATCTTCAGCTACATTGACACAGAAACCTGGTGCCAGTGGAGATGATCTAGCAAACCCTCCCCAGCCTCCTCCTGCAGCTTCCAAGGAGCTCTGGTCTCCCACAGGTCCTCTGAGATAGAAGCCACTCCCAGCACAGCAATCCAGGTACACTGCGGCCCCTAACAGTGGCATTGCCTGTTTATGGTCAGATACCTGATGCCTGTTTTAAAAAGTATACAATTTTATTATTTCTTATATTTTAGAAAAATCTGCAAGCACATTTACATCAGCTGAATTGCTGGAGTCCTTTCTTAGAAATGGAAATGTCCCTTTGGTCATCTGCACTCAGCTGTCCAAGATTTGTTCCCTCCTAACTTCTGGGGCACCCCCAGCCTACTTGCTCATAGGGCAGCATTAGGAGCCAAAAAGTCCTTGATGCTGCACAAACACTGCTCAGCTGTAACTAAAACATACATGTGTTCCCAGGTGTCTCTTGAGTCCCTGGAGCCATTGCAGTGACAAGGGGAGAGCCCTACCTGACTTAGGGCTGGGGCTGGTATGGGGTAATGGGGTCTGGGATGATGTTTCTGGGGCAGTTTCTTCTGTCTGTTTGTCACTGTTTAGAGCAGGGCAGCAATAAATGAGTGGCAGATGCGTGATATTATCACACCCCCCCCCCCCACACCCTACTAGGGGAAGGGAAAAAGGAGGAAAAGGGAGAGGGACTTACAAACTGGAAATTAAAATAACTTTACTAATAACACCAAAAAAAGAGCAATAATGCAAAATACATAAATTCTATTGAGTTTCCCAGAGTTGTGGGGGCTGATGTTGTTCCAGTGGCTGCTGGGCAGACACTAGGAAGTCCTGTCACACCAACCCACATCCTGGGAAGCAAGGATTAAGGACACGTAGTGGTTCCTTAGGAAGACAAATGTCTGACTAAGAAATATCATCTCTTTGCATCCCTCCTTTACCTCAGTATCAATGCTGAGCATGATGTCATAACGTACGGAATATCCCATTGTTCAATTCAGGTAAGCTGTCACATCTATGTCACCTCCCAACCACTGGACCACCCTGAGCCAGCCAGCTTTGGGGTGGTTGGAGAGACAGCCTTCATGTGGTCTGAGCACTGCTCAGTAATAGCCAAAACACTGGTGCGTGATCAACACCGTTCCAGCCATGAGTCTGAAGCACAGCAACATGTGGGCTGCTCTGGCAAAAGTGACTCAGTACCAGCCAGACCCAGTACCGTGGTGCTCAGGGGTCTTTTCCAGCCTGTGTTATTCTGTGATTCAATGAATATTTTCCTTGGAGAGCTCTTGGAAGACAGAATCAGAGAATCACAGAATCACAGAATGCTTGGGGTTGGAAGGGACCTCTGTGGGTCACCCAGTCCAACCCTCTTGCCGAAGCAGGGTCACCCAGAGCAGGCTGCACAGGACCTTGTCCAGGAGGGTCTTGAATATCTCCAGAGAAGGAGACTCCACAACCTCCCTGGGCAGCCTGTTCCAGTGCTCCGTCACCCTCAGAGGGAAGAAGTTCTTCCTCATGTTCAGCTGGAACTTCCTCAGCTTCAGTTTGTGCCCATTGCCCCTTGTGCCCATTGCTGGGCACTACTGAAAAGAGCTTGGTCCCATCCTCCTGACACCCACCCTGCAGAAATTATAGGCATTTATTAGGTCCCCTCGCAGCCTTCTCTTCTTCAGGCTGAACAAGCCCAGCTCCCTCAGCCTCTCCTCATAGGAGAGATGCTCCAGTCCCCTCCTCATCCTCGTAGCCCTGCGCTGGACTCTCTCCAGTAGCTCCTCATCTTTCTTGAACTGGGGAGCCCAGAACTGCACACAGTACTCCAGATGAGGCCTCACCAGGGCAGTGTAGAGGGGATGGAGAACCTCCCTCGTCCTGCTGGCCACACTCCTCCTAATGCACCCCAGAATGCCATTGGCCTTCTTGGCAGCCAGGGCACACTGCTGGCTCATGGGTCCACCAGGTCACCCACGTCCCTCTCTGCAGAGCTGCTCTCCAGCAGGTCTGCCCCAAGCCTGTACTGGTGCATGGGGTTGTTCCTCCCCACGTGCAGGATGCTGCATTTGCCCTTGTTGAACCTCATCGGGTTCCTCTCTGCCCAACTTTCCAGCCTGTCCAGGTCACGCTGAATGGCAGCACAACCTTCTGGTGTATCTACCACTCCTCCCAGAACAGAAAGAGAAACAAGAAAAAGCACAAAGGAAGCAGTAGAGACATAAAATTCACAAGTACAAATACAGCAGTTCCTCCAAGGAACATTCCTCCACTCAAACCATTAGCAAGGAATCTATTAGATAAATTTAATGAAACAGGCTAAATTTTATCTGCTCAGGTGCTGGGCCCCAAAGAGGGTAATTGTTGGTTATGGTACCATGTGCTCAGTTGCATGTCGGCAACTTACAATCCTGTACAAAGTCAGAGGCTGTGAAGGGGGCTGTGAGATCACTTCTGGCTCTGGAGGTCATTTGTCAACTGCAGTTACGCACCTGAGAAAGGGACCATAAAGTCATTTTTCTCTGAAGCCGCTGACAGGGCAGCCTTTGACTCATAGTGGGGATATGTGCTTTTCAGCTCCCCTCTGCCAGTGTCTGTGACAGGCCAGCAGCAGGCACCTGACTGGCACAGTGACTGGGAGATCCCCTCTGCCGAAGGACCCAGGCTCACTGCAGGAAGGGGGCTGGTATTTTGGGTGCCGTGTCTCTTGCGCCCGAGCACATGATGGGACAGCAGTGACCGAGAGGCTTTGTGTAAATGTGGGGTATCTTATTGTATCTATGTGAAATCAATGAAACTGGAGAAATATTTGTGTCTGAGATGCACCCTCAGAGTATAAGCAATGAATGGGAAACGAAACACCTTGCTGGCTGCCCCAGCTCTTGGAAGGCTGGTCTGTGCCTGGAGCAGTCAGAGCTCTTGAGAACCAGAATAGCCAGGGCTTTTGTGCTGGTCTGGGGAGACAGGATGGCATGGAGGGGCTGCAAAGCTCTCAGGATCTCCAGGGGAGGAGAGCAGGGGACACAGGGTGCCTCCTTTGCTTTCTGCCATGCATGATCCCTCATCTCTGGGGCTGACTCCTCTCTGTCCCCCAGCAGCTGCTGTGCCCTTGAGAGGGGCTGAGGCTGTGGAGCGACTGCCCAGAGCACCCTGCGGTGGGCACAGCTGTTAGGCCAGCCCAGACTGAGCTGTGCTGGGGAGAGGGCATTGTCAGTGGAAAGAGGGCAGGGGAGGTGGGAGAGCTTGGAGGGGAGATGGACTGGACTGGGAGATACCTGGGAGAGAAAAACATCAGTGTATAACTCATGAAGGGTGAAGGGTGAAGACTCACACCAGGCGGTTTGTTGTGCAGAGCCATGGCTGACAGAAGGGCTTGATGACATGTAGGTATAGGAGAAGGAGGCTGGTCTGTGCCCTTGGTGGCATGGATAGACCAGGAAGCTGGCCCAGGGCCTTTGTCACCACTCCGCCGTTGGCCATTTCTCATCGGCCTTTTCCAGACCCTGGTATTTTGGCCCAGACCCTGGCAGACCCTGGAGCAGGGCTGTCTGTGAAGCCCCATATGTGACATGGCCTCTCCAGGACCTTGGAGCAGCTGCCTGACAGGAAGGCCATGAGATTACAAAGCACTAAGAAATGCTGTGGGCACCATGTCAGAGTAACCATTCCTCACTCTGAACACACCCTGTCCTGTGCTGTGCCCTCACAGCAGGGCCATGGGAACATACTTGAGGCAGCGGGGTTGTGACAATGCAGGAGAGGGCACAGATATGAAGCAGCTGCCAGGGGGTGACAGCAAGGACAGGCACAGACAAGGAATTTATGTACATTGCCTCTGCTGAGCAAGGAAGAAGGAAGGATTCTGTGAAATACTCTGTGATTCAAGAAAAAGGATTCTGTGAAACATTCTGTCCAGATTTCAGATACTCACGTTAAAGATATAGGCAAGCTGGTGTGGTCTTAGCAAAGGGCCCTCAGGACAGCCAGGCACTGGACCACTTTTCCTGTGAGGAGAGGCTGAGGGAGCTGGGCTTGTCCAGACTCGAGAGGGGAAGGCTGAAGGGGACCTCATCCGAGCCTGCCAGTACCAATGAAGACGTCATGGAGAATGCAGTCAGTCTCTTCATCCCGATGCATGGCAGGAGGACAAAAGACAATGGGAGAAAGGTGAAATGGGAGAGGTTCAACCAAAAAATAAAGACAACTTTTTCCCTGAGGAGCTCAGCCAAGTGCTGGAACAGCTCACACAGAGAGGTTGGGCAGTGTCTGTCCTTGGGGCTGTGTAAGCTAAAACAGGCAGGATGCAGAAACAACAACAAAACCACACATGAAATGTAAAGAGTAGATTTATTTTCATTATCTCACAAAGCAGGGGATCTCTGATACAGCACCTGGGCAGAAGCACCGACACCAAGCAGGAGTGCAGACACCACAGAGCTCAGTCCCTGCTAGACAAAGACTGAGAGCTACTGAACTTGTTTCTTTCACATTGGTATATCAGGGATTCACTCAGACAGAACTTTCCACTGTGCCTGGATCCTTCCCGCAGCAGGGCAGGAATCTCAAGCATGTTCGACAAATTGCCTTGGAGTAAATCACAGGCCTATGTTATCTAAACACAGATGTCGTACTTCTTCAGCACACAAGACTAATCATTGTTCAGTATGCTACATGTGTTTTCCGACACCCCAGCTGCAAGTCACTTGAGTGTGTTGACAATCCTCCTTGCCAATCTTCCATTGTCATCCCACATGCCGCAGGTGACAATCCAACAGCACACACCGTCTCTCCTGCCTGAAAGATTGTTATGGACAGATGGAGAACAAAGTCATGGGCTAAGTGAACTCAATGCATATATTAGAGGGATGGCCCATATGGTAAGGAAGACAGGAAAAGAAGAGGTAATTTATGGGGAAGTGTGGGATCTGAGTGTGATGTAGATGGTATAAAATAAGGGGTGGGCACTGTCCTGGTTTCAGCTGTGTCTCACTCACGATATCTTCCCCTTGACCATCCTTGTACCCTCCCATGCAAACAGCCCGTTTCTCTTTACCTTTCCTCCCTGTTCCTAGTTTGGCTTCCTTTGCACCTTCATTCGGCATTTCCAAGCTTGTCACCATGGCAGTTCCTCCCTTGGTCAGCAATTCCATTGAACAGGTACCTCCTTCTTCTACCATTAGTGTCCCGCAATTCCTCATGTTGCTGTCTTGTCAGAGATACCACAGATCTCGTATGCACACATCAAAAGCTGTCAAAACAGAGCTTCACTCCAGGGGGAACTCTGAGAATCTTTTAGATTTGGCAGTGGAAGCCTGATGAAGCTTGACAAGAAGTTACAAGTCATTCAGTAGGGGAGAATAACTCAAAATATTGTGGGCAGGCTGGGACCTGAACAGCTCAGGAGTGACCCTGAGGAGAAGAGCCTGGGCGTTCCAAAGGATGCCATATAATAAGGCCAACAGCATACAGGTCTGCATTAGGAGGAGTATGGCCAGCCAGACCAGAGAGTTATCACCCCCTTGATTCAGCAGTGGTGTAGCCGCATCTGGACCAGTGTGTCTGTGAGGCTCCCCAGTCCGGAAGAATGAGGAGGAACCAGGAAGGTTCTAGAGGAGATCTGCCAGGATGGGTTATACGGCGTGTGTGGAGAGGCTGAGGGACCTGGGCTTCTTTAATCGTGTGGAGGCTGAGGGCACTGAAGTAGTAGCCTGCATCTGCCTGAAGGGTTGTTTCAGAGATGATGGAGCTTTTCCTGGTAGTGAGAAGGGAAGGAAACCTTCACAAAGTGATGCTTGGAAGGTGCAGACTAGAGGTGAAGAAAAAGAGGTCTCACTCAAAGGGTATCCTTGTTGTGTAAGAGGTCACCCAGAGGGACTCTGGATCAGCCCATAGATTTGAATGTCAAGGAAAAGTCAGTGAGGGTGGAGAGACATCAATTAATGTACGGAAATGCTGGGGTGAGCGCTGGGTAGGAAGTAAAGATGTGTGACTACAGGCTGAAGGGAAAGAAGCGCAGGCATGGGAATGTGTAGGACAACCTGTAGTACAAATTGCAAAGGACTCTGGCAGAGCTGAAAGATTCAACAGGACCAAGGGCTTTGTCCCCTTGGCTATGGCAGCTGCCTCTAACACCGACTCCTACCAGGAGAAACTTACTTTTGAGGCTCTGGACTTTGTTTCATCCTTGCATCTTCTTTGGGAGGCTGGGAGGTATCACAGAATTTACACTTGTCATTGCTCACCCTCACATCCAGCTGTCCCCAAGAAGAGCCCTGAGCCACGCGTGAGGGACAGCATCTGCCTTCCCAGGGCCCGGGGCTCAGATCTTGGCCTTTCTGCTTCATAAAGCAGGCCAAGGGTTTTCTCAGCATTGCAGCCACCTGCACAGTGCCCTTGCCTACCTGCAATCGTGGCCTCCAATTCTCTGCTCTAAGGAGTCCCTGGGGAGGCTTTGTCAGTAATGGACCGCAGTGAGACCAATCAATGCTTCCAGGTACTTTGAATTTTCCTTCTGCCTTCTTGAGCATTTTTTTCTATCTCCTCTCAGTATCTGAGGTTCATGGACTCAGCACCAAATACCCCATGGGGCTCATTAAAACGCAGTAAGTGCTAAGCTGACAAGCTCCTGTAAATTTCTTCAATTCTTCAAGACTTGTACAGCTAATTGGAGAATTTTCATAGTGTAGACAAGGAGGAAGATATTATACTGTTCCTAATAAAAATATTTTTTTTATTTTTAGGAATATTTTAAATTGCTTTTCAGCTTACAGAAGAAGTGGTAGAATCATTCTTAAAGTGATCCTGATCCAGGGTGTCTCCTCAGGAGGGCTGGACAGGTAGGAAAAGCAGTCCCTCTTGGTCTGACACTCTATGGATATCTTTGCTCCTCACCTCCCCAACCTCAACATTTCTCTCATCGGCCACCTGGGACTTGTGTCACTGTTCCTTGCATCAGACTTCTCCACTGATCTCTGCAGCTGGATGTTACAGCTCCATTGCACCATCTCCCACCTCCTCTCCACAGAGAGCTGCCTGCACACAGGCACAGAAGGAGTTTTCCTATTTGTAAGAAAGGAGTAATTAAAGCACAAACAAGTTCCATAAATAAAACACACTGTGCAAACATACAGTAATTGCAATCTACCTCTAATGAGGCTGCCTTCTTTTAAGGCATAAATTATGAGAAATATTGTAGCTAGGTAGAGGAAAAAAAATAGTTACAAACATAGTTAAAAAGTTGGCTAAGGAGACGATTAGACTACTGAAAGGGAAGCAAACCTTTAACTCCCTGATGTCAAAAGAGCAGTTCGATAGGTGACAGGAATCTGAATGAACAAAGAGTAAAGGGAGGAAAAAACTGGACAATGATGCAAAGGGCCTTTGTCTAGGCAGCCTGCATCTTTAAAAAATTACTTTGGAAATAGTCAAGACAGCTGAAAATATATGAAAAATTAGAGATATTCAATATACTGTTTAACAGGCAGGATAGCACTGGAACAAGCTGCCCAGGGAGGTTGTGGAGTCTCCTTCTCCGGAGATATTCAAGACCCCCCTGGACAAGGTCCTGTGCAGCCTGCTCTGGGTGACCCTGCTTCGGCAGGGAGGTTGGACTGGGTGACCCACAGAGGTGCCTTGCAAACCCAACCATTCTGTGATTCAGTTTTGAAGTTATAGGGAGAGATCCATATTTCTTTGGAATATCCCTTTCAAAGCTTCCTGGCATTGGTCGAGGGCTCTTGTGAGTGAGGACAAGGCAAGGTTGCGCCTGTTGTTGAAAAAGGTCAGAAAGACAACCCAGGGAACCCCAGGCTGTACAAGGTCACTTTGGCATTTCTGTGCACCTACGTAAGAAGAACATGTCTGATAGCAGTCAGCATGGATTGATGATGGGTCAGTCATGCCTCTCAAACCTGCTTGCCGCCATGACGAAGTATCAGCATTTGTGGATGAGTAAAGAACAGTGGATGCCATTTTTGACCCTTCTGACATGGTCTCCCTCAATGTCCTTTTTCCCAGGTTAGGCCATTACTGTCTGTATGAGCTGACAAAGAAATGGATAAAAAAACAGTTGGACGATCAGGCTGAGAGAGCAGTGGTGAAGGAGTCATGTCCTACCTGGAGGTAACTGGGACATACTGGGGCATTGTGGGGCAGTAGAAAAATAGAAAATTCAAAAAGTAGAAAATTCAATGCTTGGAACACACCAGTGTCTTGGCTATTGTTTATCCATGTTTGCCCAGTGTCAAGGTCTGCTCTGTTTCTCATTCTGCTCCTGCCCAGTGAGTAAGTGGGTGGTGGGAAAGAAGCCGAGAGGGGACAACGCCAGGACATCTGATCCAAACTCCCCAGAGGGATATTCCATACCAAAGGACCTCATGCTCAGGAATAAAAGCATGTGACAGAGGAAGAAGGATGTGGACATATTTATTGTCCAATTTATCTGCTGCTTGGAAAGTGACTGGGCATCAGACTGCTTGTGGGAGGTGGTGAAGGATGGTCTTTGTTTCACTCGGTGAGACCTTATTAGTCTCTTTTCTTCACCTATTAATCTGTTATTATCTTGAGCTGAAACATTTCACACTTTATTTCTCCCTGCGTTCTGCCCTGTCCCACTGGGGAAGGGGAGGAATGAGTGCCTGGCTGCTGGACTAGTGGCCAGATTTAACCCAACACAGCAGGGAAGTTCTTGATAACTGGGAGTGAGTTCAGTGCAGGGCTGCCAAGATGCTCAGGGGCTGAAGCACTTGCCTGGCAGGAGAAACTGAGGGCAAGGGTCTTGTTTAGCCTGGAGAGTGGAAGATCTCAAGAACCTCATAGCAGCCTGTCTGTCCCTATGGGGAATTTTTCATGAAGATGGAGCCAGTCTTGTCACCGTGGTGCCTGGGAGGAGGGTAATAAACAGTAGCAAGATGTGGAAATAAGAATGATTCAGAACAGAGAGAAGGAAAATCTTTCCCTCCATGAGGGCATCCAAGCATTGCAGCAGGTCTTCCAGAGATGTTGTGCCATCTCTGTCCCTGGAAGCTTTCCAGCCACCACTAGAGCAAGACTTGAGCAACGTGGTCAGGCTGTACAGATATTCCTGATGTGAATGTGAGGCCAGAGCAGAGACCTCCTCAAGTCCAATTAAAGATACAGGAAACTCAAGTGTTGCTGGGGTTTCTTCCCCTCTTGGTCTTCCCTTGTGGACAGCAGGAAAAATTCTCAGGTTCCCCATGACCATGGAACTAAGTCAGATGTTAGGGTAGTCAGACCAGCTGCAGATTTCCTGTCCTGCTTCAGGCAGCGTTACTTAGATGGCAGGCTGCTTGGCAAGCATCCCCAAAGAGTCCCCATCATTTTCTTTGCATCCCCTTTCATTCCCTTTTCACTCTTCCCTCCTCTCCAGTCCTACGCTTTAACAATCCTTGTGACCTCCTATGCTAAAAAAAAGCCAAGTCTTCTTTACCATTTCCCCACTGGGCCTGCGTTTGCTCTCTTTGTACCCTTCTTTCTTAGACGATTGCCACGGTGCTTTCTACCTTGATTGGAAACTCCATGAACATGAGTAATCTTTTCTTATCTTAATTGATGGTTGTATTAGAAGCACCATGGCACAGGATGACCATGAGCACACGTACTTTAAAAGCTGGACATCTGGAGGTTTTGTTCATGGGGACCTTGAGATACGTGTGGATTTCACCAGCAGAAGCCTGAAGATATAAAAGGAAAAGTTGCAGAACAACTCCATGCAGCAGCATGGGAAGGGATCTGACCAGCGAAGCGGTGCCCTGAGGAGATGGGCCTGGGCATCATAATGGCAGATGCCATAGGAGCCAGTGGGCCTCCCATTTCAAAAGGAAAGTGAAGAAAGTGGAGAGGGTCCAGAGGAGGTCTGCCAAGAGTCTGCAGCAATGTGGAAGTCTTGCGGAAGGGAGCTGGAGGCGCCTGAGGTATCAGGTGCCAACAAGAAAATACCCATGAAACACCTCAAGGGAAAAAAAGGGTGCTCTGCTATGAAGGTAACAAGGCTGACAGCTCAGATGAAATGCCTCTATACAAACGCACGCAGCATGGGAAACAAACGGGAGGAGCTGGAAGCAATCGTGCTGCTGGAAAGCTACGACCTGATTGCCATCACGGAAACTTGGTGGGATGAATCCCACGACTGGAATGTCTCTCTTGATGGCTACAGACTGTTCAGAAGGGACAGGCGAGGAAGGAGGGCCGGGGGCGTTGCCCTTTACATCAAGAAAACACTACAGAGTGAGGAGCTGTCCCTTAAGAATAACCACGAGCAGGTCGAAAGCTTATGGGTAAGAATCAGAGAGAGAGGCAACAAAGGGAACCTAGTGGTTGGTGTCTACTACAGGCCGCCAGATCAAGAGGAGCTGATAGACGAAGTGTTCTTCCTCCAACTCCAGGAGGCTTCGCGCTCGCAGGCTCTCATCCTACTCGGGGACTTCAACTACCCCGACATCTGCTGGAAAAGCAACACGGCAAGCTGTAGGCAATCCAGCAGGTTCATAGAATGCGTTGAGGACAACTTCTTAAGCCAGGTAATAAGCACCCCTACCCGAGGGGATGCGATACTAGACCTGGTGGTCACCAATGCGAGTGAGCTAGTTGGGGATGTCAAGATCGGAGGTAGCCTGGGCTGCAGTGACCACGCGCTGGTGGAACTGACACTACTGAGGGAAATGGGAATAATGAAGAGCATAGTCAGGACCCTAAATTTTAGGAGGGCAAATTTCCAGCTCTTCAAGGAGATAGTCAGAAGGACTGCCTGGGAAACAGTCCTCAGGGACAGGGGAACAGAACAGCACTGGCAGGTCTTTAAGGATGTATTCCAGAGCGCGCAAGAGCTCTCGATCCCCAAGTGTAAGAAGTTGGGCAGAGAAGGGAAGAGACCAGCATGGCTGAGGCAAGAGATGCTGGTCAAACTAAGGAACAAGAGGGAACTGCACAGGCAGTGGAAGCAGGGACTGGCTTCCTGGGAAGAGTATAGGGAAGCTGTCCGGTTGTGTAGGGATGGGGTCAGGAAGGCCAAGGCACAGCTGGAGCTGAACTTGGCAAGGGATGCAAAAAATAACAAGAAGGGCTTCTACAGGTATGTCAGCCGGAAAAAGATGGTCAAAGAAAGCGTACCCCCGCTCATGAGCGAGACCGGCGAACTGGCAACAGCAGATGAGGAGAAAGCTGAGGTACTCAACAACTTTTTTGCCTCAGTCTTCACTGGCAACCTCTCTCCTCACCCCTTCTGAGTCGATGAATGGCATGAAGGAGACCAGGAGGGTAAAATCCTTGCAGCTGTAAGTGAAGACCAGGTTCGGGACCTCCTGAAGAACCTAAACGTACAGAAGTCCATGGGACCTGATGAGATGCATCCCACAGTCCTGAGGGAACTGGCTGATGTAGTTGCCAAGCCACTCTCCGTGATATTTGAAAAGTCATGGCAGTCAGGGGAAGTCCCCGGTGACTGGAAAAAGGGAAACATCGTGCCCCTTTTCAGAAAGGGTAGAAAGGAAGACCCTGGGAACTACTGACCTGTCAGCCTCACCTCTGTGCCTGGGAAGATCATGGAACAGATCCTCCTAGAAGATATGCTAAGGCACATGGGGGCCAGGGAGGTGATTCGAGACAGCCAGCATGGCTTCACCAAGGGCAAGTCCTGCCTCACCAACCTAGTGGCTTTCTATGATGGTGTAACAACAAGGGTGGACAAGGGAAAACCAATGGATGTCATCCATCTGGATTTTTGTAAAGCCTTTGACACGGTCCCCCACGACATCCTTCTCTCTAAATTGGAGAGCCATGGATTTGATGGGTAGACCGTTTGGTGGATAAGGAATTGGTTGGATGGTCGCAGCCAAAGGGTAGTGGTCAACGACTCAATGTCCGGATGGAGACCAGTGGCGAGTGGAGTCCCTCAGGGGTCCGTACTGGGACCGGTGTTGTTCAATATATTTATCAATGACATGGACAGCGACATTGAGTGTACCCTCAGCAAGTTTGCAGATGACAGCAAACTGAGTGGTACGGTCGAGACACCAGAAGGACGGGATGCCATCCAGAGGGACCTGGACAAGCTGGAGAGTTGGGCCTGTGTGAACCTCATGAGGTTCAACAAGGCCAAGTGCAAGGTCCTACACCTGGGTCGGGGTAATCCCCACTATCAATACAGGCTGGGGGATGAAAGGATCGAGAGCAGCTCTGCTGAGAGGGACTTGGAGGTACTGATAGACGAAAGGCTGGACATGAGCCAGCAATGTGCGCTGGCAGCCCAGAGGGCCAACCGTGTCCTGGGCTGCATCAAGAGAAGTGTGGCCAGCAGGTCGAGAGAGGTGATTCTGCCCCTCTCCTCTGCTCTGGTGAGACCTCACCTGGAGTACTGCGTTCAGCTCTAGTGCCCTCAGCACAAGAAGGACATGGAACTGTTGGAGTGGGTCCAAAGGAGGGTTACAAAAATGATGCGAGGGCTGGAGCACCTCTCCTATGAGGACAGGCTGAGAGAGTTGGGCTTGTTCAGCCTGGAGAAGAGAAGGCTGCGGGGAGACCTGATTGCAGCCTTTCAGTACTTAAAGGGAGCCGATAGGAAAGATGGGGACAATCTTTTTAGTAGAGACAGCAGTGACAGGACGAGGGGTAATGGTTTTAAACTAAAACAGGGTAGGTGTAGGGTAGATATAAGGAAGAAATTCTTTACAATGAGTGTGGTGAAACACTGGAACGGGTTGCCCAGAGAGGTAGTGGAGGCCCCGTCCCTGGAAACATTCAAGACCAGGTTGGACAGGGCTCTGAGCAACCTGATCTAGTTAGTGGTGTCCCTGCTCGCTGCAGGGGGGTTGGACTAGATGACATCTAGGGGTCCCTTCCAACCCAAAACTTTCTATGATTCTATGATTCTAAGATCGAGTGAGGGTGCCTGAAGTGTGAACTGTGAGGAGAGTGTGAGGGAACTGGGCCTTCCTGGCCTGCTGAAGGGAATGTGCGGATAGGGTCGTGTCCCTTCTGTCTGAGTACATGTTGGGACAGCAGCAGGCACACAGCTTGGGCATGTCTATCCAAGAAGCTGAAAGGCTAGCAGACTTGCGAGATGATGGGGAGGCTGCTTCTCAGTGGTCTGGTGAAAGGCTTCAAGAAGGCTGGTGGGTGGGAGATTTCCCTGGAGACAGGAAACAGCAGGATATAGCAACACTGCCATGTAGAACAGCTTGGCAGGCGGAGAATGAACTTTAGGCCGAAGAAATGTCATGCAAAGGGTAGTGCTGTGGTGCAAGAAGTCATCCAGAAGGAGGATGAGACCAGCCCATCTCTTTGTGTTTCAAGGAACAGAAGTGTGAGTGGAGATATGTTCTTTGGAGGAACTCTGTATTTATGCTTCCGCATTTTATATCTCTAATTTTGCCTTTTTTTTTAAATTCCTTTTTCTGTGCAGTGTCAGGACCCGGAGAGCATCCATAGGCCTTCATGGCCCTGACCAGCCATGCCTGGAGCCTCCACCCACACCTCTATTCCTTGGGCCCAGGAGACCCTTTTAGCCCAGGCCTGAGCTGCAGCCCCAGCTTCATCTTTGCTGTACACGTACTGGTCTCCAAACACAGCTGTAGACACAGCTTTGCCTGTTCATGGACTTTGATGACTTGGGCATTCAGACTCACTTCCCATCTTCATCTTTGTCAGATATACAAGGAAATGACACTGTGGACCTCCAAGTGCCAGACTCCAGCTGACTCACAGAGGCCACAGGCCTTTCTGCTTCCTTTCTTTCCACCACTTGTTGAGGTTTTGGGAGGAGAGGAACAGGTGACGTTTGTGGGGGCCAAGGACTGGATGTCAGGAGCAGAGCCGTCACATGTGGAGTGATCTGAAGGCTGTCCTAGTTCCAAACTGTTATCTTCAGCTCCTTCCTCAAAGGCCTGAAATCTCCTACAAGAGCCCCTTCCACCTTGGTCTCATTTAGCAATTGATTTGAGAGTACCCAAGTCAGAGCCTTGCTTTCAGTTCTGTTTACAGCCTAAAGCACCCCATGGTGGGAAGACATCCCAGGAAGCTTGTAGAAGGTGAATGTTCCCAGGAATCTCAGGAGGCCTGGCATACCAATAGCTGTCGTCAGGCAGCTGGCCAAATGCACTGTCTCCATTTGTGTAATCGGGGCTTAGATGCCTGGTTTATGTGTAAACTCTCTCTGTGGATGCTGACATTTGCTGCGCAACAAGGTCTGACCTCAGGGCTGGCCTTGTTTTGAGCTGGGCATTGGACTTGAGACCTTCTGAGCTCCGTTCCACTCTGAGTTGTTCTATGATGTAGAGGACCTCACCTCCAGCTTAATCTCTTCTTGTAGAACACATAGGGAAGCACAGGCTCATAGAAGTGTTGGTGGGGAAGAGACTGTTGGGGGTGTCTCGTCCAGCCTCCAGAATGGCTGTGATGTTTTGGAGCTGAAATGTGAAGAGCTCCAGAGGTAGATATGACAGCAGTCACCTCCTAGTCCATTTTATTTTTCATAAGGCTCAGCTGCAAGCTCCTAAGAGGCACTTTGTGGCTGTTACCTCTATCATATCACTAGCCACTGCAGAGGAGAGCTTGGCTCTGTCATATCTCCAGGTAGCAGTAGGCTTTTACTAGGGCAATCCATGCCTCTCCTTCAGGAGGCCAGATAGACCCAGTTTCCTCGGAATCTCCTCACATTTCATGCTTTAGGCCGCTCCCTCTATTTTGGAAGACCTCCTCTGGACACTGTCACTTTCCTATTGAAGTATGAGGCCCACTGGCTCCTATGGCATCTGCCGTCATGATGCCCTGGTCCTTCTTGTCAAGGCACTCCTTTGCTAGTCAGATCCCTTCCCATGCTGCTGTTTGGACTTATTCTGCAGCTTTTCCTTCTCAACATTCAGGTCCCTGTTGGCCAAATCTCCAGGTGTCTCAAGGTCCCCATGGTCAGAACCTCCAACCATCCAGCTTGGAAAGTATGTGTACTTATTGTCATCCTGTGCCATGGTGCCAATATGACCATGAATTAGGTAGTTACAGATAAGCAAAGAGTGCCAGTATTCATCAAGTTGCTAAGCGAGGTAGTAAGCACCGTGGCAATCATCTAAGAAATGTGGGTACAAAGTGAGCAAACGCAGGTCCAGTGGGGAAATGGAAAAGAAGACTTGGCTTTTTTTTTTTTTTTTTTTGCATAGCAGTGGATAAGGACGGTTAAAGAACAGGACTGGAGAGGTGGGAAGAGTGAAAACACAAATAGAAGGGGAAGCAAAGGAAATGTTTGAGATGAGTGTTTTGAGGATACCTGTCAAGCAACCTGGCATCTGAGCAATGCTGCCTGGAGCAGGACAAGAAAGCTGCAGCTGGTCTGACTATACTAACATCTGACTTAGTTCCATGCTTGTGGGGAACCTGAGAACTTTCCCTACTGTCCTCAAGGGAAGACCAAGAGGGGAAAGGAACCCCAGCATCATTTAAGTTTCCCATCTCCTTAATGGCACTTGAGGAGGTCTCTGCTCTTACCTCGTGCTCATGTTAGGACCAGCTATGGAGCCAGACCACATTGCTCAAGGTGTAATCCAGTGGTGGCTGGAGAGCTGCCAAGAACAGAGATGGCACAACATCTCTAGAAGACCTGCTGCAATGCTTGGATGTCCTCATGGAGAAAAATATTTTTTTCCTTATCTCTGTCCTGATCCTTCCTTATTTCAACATCTCACTATTGTCTATTGTCCTCCTGCCAGGCACCACGCTGACATGACTGGCTCCATCTTCATGAAAACTTCTCCGTAGGGAATGACAGGTTGCTACAAGGTTCTTGAGACCTTCCACTCTCCTGGCTAAACAAGGCCCTTGCCCTCAGTTTCTCCTGCCAGAAAAGTGCTTCAGCCTCTGAGCAGGCGGCCCTGCACTGAACTCACTCCCAGTTATCAAGAGCTTCCTTGCTGTTGTGTGTTGACTCTGGCCAGTAGCCCAGCTGCTACTCACTCTTTCCTCCCCTTCCCCAGTGGGACAGGGAAGAGAACAAGAAGAAATGAAGTGTGAAAAGTTTCTGCCCTAGATAATAATAAGAGTTTAATAGATGAAGAAAAGAGATTAAAAAAAGACCTCACCAAGTGAAACAAAGACCATCCTTCACCACCTCCCACAAGCAGACTGATGCTCTGCCACTTTCCAGCCTTCAAATTCCTTAAATGATAAAAACCTCCACATCCTTTTCCTCTGTCCCAAGCTTTTATTTCTTAGCATGAGTTCATATGGTACGGAATATTCCTGTGGTCAGTTTGGATCAGCTGTCTTGGCTGTGTCCTCTCACAACTTCTTTCCCACTGCCCACTTACTCACTGGAAAGGAGTAAGTGGAAACAGAGCAGGCCTTGACGCTGGTCAGACATGGATGAGCAGTAGCCAAGACACTGGTGTGTTACAAGCATTGAGTTTTCTTGACTCCCACAGGCACAGGAAACATCCACCCTGCAGGACGTCTGGTGGTCTAGTCCAGAAGAGAAGCCCTGCAGGGCTGGCCTTTCTCCCTTAGGACAGTGAGACCCGCAGCCCATGGAAGACCATTGTGGAGCAGGCTCCTGGCAGGAACTGCTGCCCATGGAGAGAAGCCGACGCAGGAGCAGGTTTTCTGGCAGGACCTGTGGCCTGTGGGGGTGGACCCATGCTGGAGCAGTCCACTCCTGAAGGAATATACCCCAATTGGTTGCTACTAATACATGTGAGAGTTGCTTCGTCTGTACAAAGGATACAGGTCTTACATTGCTTTGGGCCCAGGAGAGTTCCCAGTACTGCCCCACAATGCCCCAGTATGTCCCAGTCACCTCCAGGTAGGGTATGACCCCTTCACCACTGTCCTCTCAGCCTCATCTTCCGACTCGTGTTTTGCCCATCTGTCTCCCCATCCAGACTGTAATGGACTATCCTGAGTACAAGGATATGGAGGGAGACCACTTCAAATATCTCTCTGAAGCAGAGAGAAACAACAGACACTGCTCTCCCCTCATTCACAAATGCTGTTATTCCATCATGAAGGCAATCAGGTCAGTGAGGCATGACTGACCCTTGGTAAGTACATGCTGATGATTCTTGGACACAGTCTTCTATTTCAGCTGCCCAGAAATGTCACCCAAGAGGACCCTACTTGAGGGCTCGCACCTCACCAATGCGACCTTGTACAGCCTGGGGTTCCCTGGGTTGCCGTTTCAACCTCTTTCAACCATGGGCACAACATTGGTCTGTCCTCACTCACAAGAGCCCTCTGCAATCCCATGACCTTTGAAAAGGGATATTCCAAAGAAACGTCGATCTTCCCCTATAAGATGAGTACCACTATTCTGCCTCTTCTGCAGTGTATTTAGTTTCTCTACTCTTTCATATATTCTCACCTGTCCTGAAACAATGACCTTTTCTAACGTCATCTTGTCAAACACAGACTGCCTAGACAAAGGCCATTTCCATTGCTCTCCAATTTCATCTTCCTACTTCTTTTTCGTTCAGATACCTCTCACTTATACCGCTGTTTTGAGCTTCAGGTAGTTGAAAGCTCATCTATATTTCAGTAGTCTAATTGTCTCTTTTGGCACCTCTTTAATTATGTTCACTTCTATCTTCTTTTACCTATTATCTCCGACATTTCTGAGAATTTTATCCCTTACAGAGAAGCAACCTCACTAGAGGCAGCTTCTAGTTAGCATATGGTTACAGAGTGTATTTTGTTCCTTATGAAAATTGGTCATGCTTTAATTTTCCTTCCTTACAAATAGGAAAACTCATTTTGTGTCTGTGAGCAGGCAGTTCTCTAAGGACAGTAGATGGGAGATGGTGCAATGGAGCTGTAACATCCAGCTGCAGAGATCACTGGAGAAGTCTGATGCAAGGAACAGTGACACAAGCCCCAGGTGGCCGATGAGAGAAACATTGGGGTTGGGAAGGTGAGGAGCAAAGTTGTCGGACCTGAAGGGACTGTTTTTCCTATCTGTCCAGACATCGTGAGGAGACACACTGGACTACTAGCACTTGGAGAATGCTTCTACCACTTCTTCTGTAAGCTGAAAAGCAATTAAAAATATCCCTTAAAATAAAAAAAAAAAAAATTTATTAGGTGCAGTAGGGCATCTTCCTCCTTAACTACACTATGAAAAAACTCCAATTAGCTGCATAAGTTGCAGACTCAAAGAAATTTACACATTAGTGTGTTAGCGCTTCCTGTATTTTAATGAGCCCCATGGGGTATTTGGTGTTGAGTCCCTGAAGCTCAGATACTGAGAGGGGATAGAAAAAACTGTTCAAGAAGGCAGAAGGAAAACTGGAAGTACCTGGAAGCATTGATTGGCCCCACTGAGGGCCATTACTGACAAAGCCTCCCCAGGGACTCCTTAGAGCAGAGAATTGGAGGCCATGATTGCAGGTAGGCAGAGGCACTGTGCAGGTGGCTGCAATGCTGAGAAAACCCTTGGTCTGCTTTATGTAGCAGCAAGGCCAAGGGCTGAGCCCCAGGCCCTGGGAAGCTAGACCCTGTCCCTCACGCGTGGCTCAGGGCTCTTCTTGGGAGTAGTGGGGTGTTAGGGTGCTCTGTCCCACTCAGTGGGTTAAGGACAGGGGTTTTTTTATTTCTCTTTGCGATACCCAGAAGTCATAACAATGATCAAGAGGCTTGACTAAAACCGATGCTTTACTTGAAATTCAGTAAGATTACAAAGTATGATTACTTAGTAACTTCATAACATTCATTTGAGCACTGTGGGATTAGAACAGATATTGACTTGGCAAGGCTTACCACAACACTATGTCTGATTTTATGAAACCACAGAACATAGCAGACTGACAAACCTACAACAACATTACCTTTATGTGCCTAGAATGTCAGAGGTAGAGAAAGAGAGGAAAACAAAAGGAAGAAATAAATGAAAAGGTCTCATCACCATTGGATCCAGTGGCAGTCTCTACTGGTGGTCAGTGTCCTCCGGTAGTGGGTGTGTGTCGCAAGGACCTGGCCTCCTCTGCTTTTATAGCCTTCATTTACCTGTTTCACAGCTTCCTGAAAGTTCTCGAAAATAAATCTGTGTGCGTGGGGAGGGGTGCCTTGGCGTTTTCACAGCCCCCCCCCCCGCAAGACTGGTTGTTGCCATGCACAAGTGCTTAACACTTTGCCTGCCTGACGTCTCAGAGGGAGATGGGTTTCACAAGCCAGCTGTGGTGAATGACTTCATGGACCCCAATCTTGTGCTCAATCAGAGTCATTTTATTGCTCAAGTGAATACCATATATACTAATACAATAGTTACTAGAGCCAATTATCTTTGGATTTGTGGCTTTGCGAAGTTCACGGTTGCTATTTTCCAGGATCTTTTGCAGCTGGATGTGTGAAAACAGCTGATCTCCTGAGAACAGCAAAGGGAGGCACAGGATGCGCTGCTCCTTCAGGGTCATGAGACAGTGCTGTTCTGTCTCAAGTTGTACGGTTTCCCACAGCCAGCACCCTGCCTCCACAGGGTTTCCCTTGTATTCCACACTCACTTATCCAGCTGACGAAGTTCCCAAAGCACAAAGCCTGATTTAGGAGTTTGCTTAATTTGTGCATCTTGGTGTCGGTGTCTCATGATGGATGTTTGTGAGAATTGCTAACTTTGGCCTGGGGCTGTACAGAGGGTGAGCAATGCCCAGTGTAGGAAAATTCCACGAAACCTCCCAGCCTCCAAAAGAAGGGATGAGGATGAAACAAAGTCCAGAGCCTCAAATAATGTTTCTTCTGGTAGGCCTTGATGGCAGAGGCAACTGCCATAGCCAAGGCGACAAAGCCCTCGGTCATGTTGAGCCTTTCTGCCCTGCCGCAGTACTTAGCCATCTCCACTGCAGGCTGTCCTACACCATCCCATGCCTGCATCTCTTTACCTTCAGCCGGTAGACACGCATCTTTATTTCCTACCTAACTCTCACCCTGGCATTTCTATGCCTTCCATTGACGTCTCTGTACACTCACTGGCTGTTCCTTGAAACACAAAGCCATGGGTTGATCCAGGTTCCCTCTGAGTGACCTCTTGTACCACAATGCTACCCTTTCAGTGACATCTCTTTTTCTGCACATGCCATTGGAACCTTCCAAACAGCATTTTATTGAGCTTTCCTTCTCTTCTGACTACCAAGAAATGCTTCATCATCAGTTAAACTACCCTTCAAGCAGGGGCATGCTACTACTATAGTTGCCTGAGCTTCCACTTCGTCACGCTAAAGCAGCCCAGGTCCCCCAGCCTCTCCACAGAGACCCCAAACCTCACCCTGGCAGATTTCCTCTGCACCCTCTCCAGTTCTTCCCGCTCCTGCAGACCGCAAAGTCCCACCCTCAGACACAGTTGTCCAGATGAAGCCACACCAGTGCTGAGTCAAGGGGGATGGTAACCCCCTTGTTTGGGTGGCTACGCTCATCCTACTGCAGCCCTGTACGTAGCTGGCGTCTTCACTCTTGGTTGGTAGTGTTTGCTCTGTCAAATGGCCTTTGAAATGATACTTCACAGAGTCTATGCACCTTTCTTCATGGGCACATAACAATCCAGAACCTCTAGGTACAAAACTACAACCCAGTAACGTGCCTGCTGCTGGCTGTCAGGTTCTCAGGCAGAAGTGATGTCATAGTCAGCACCCCAGCCATGTGTCTGCTGGTGGCCAGTCACCTAAGAAGATTGGAGACTGAAGTGACCTCTCACTCACCTTCATGATCGTGTGTTTCCTACTCATCTATGAGCTTCTCAGACACAGTTGATGTCATAATGATATTGCAACCCGTCAGCCTTCTTGCGGCCTATAAACTGACCAAAGAAAAGCAAACACCATAATCTTCCAAGCCAGCTTCTCAGGCAGACACAACCAAGCCATGGGCCTGCTGCTGTCCCATGAGGTACCCAGGTGGAAGGGCTGTGACAACCCATATCCAAGCCTTCTTCCTGGATGGCCCTACCAGGTACCCAAGGAAAGGGATTCACACAATTCCCTTGCCAACCCCAGGCCTTCTGCTGGCCTGTTTGGGGTGCTGGCAGATGTGAGCCGAAAAGCTCATAACCCAGCCATGAGTCAAGGGCTGACCGACCAGCTACTGCAGAGAGAGGTGACCTCACCAGCCCTTTCCCAGCCATGCTCCTGCTGCTGCCTTTTCAACTCTAAAGATAGAAGTGACCTCACAGCCACCTTCACAGCCATGTGCCTCCTGCTGGCCTGTGAGACCCTGAGATACAGCTGACCTCACTATAACATTCCTATCCATCTCCTCTTGTGACCTCTGAGCTGATCAGACACAGGTCACCTCACAGTCCTCTTCCAACGCCATGTGACTCTTCTGGGGCCTCATGATCCCTGCCCTAGCCCAAGAGGCCAAAGAGCATAAGTTAGTATTAAGAAGGCGTCTGACACCATATATTAAAACAGTTGCCTCAAAGCTTTGTTGCAAAGCTTGCTGCAGGACCTCCTGGCAGGTCAGTAAATCTTTGTTTGCAGCCCAGCTGAACCTCCTGGTGGGCCAGCCAAATAGAAATCAGCCACCCGAAACCAGCTTTGAAGGGAGTTGGAGGACAGGTACCTCGTTGTGGAAAATGTGTCTAGGCACCAACCCCCTCCCCGACCTGCTGGAGCCAGGACTGAGAAAAAAGCACATGCACGGGACTGGGGGAAGGTAGGGTATGCGCCATCGCCTAGGGAACAATTTCCCCAAACACATTGGAAAAGATCGTGTGACCAAACAACAGATGGACCCTCACCACTGATGCAAAAGGAAATTATGGACCAACGGGACGCCACTGGATCCATGGTGGTGACTGTCTCTTGCAATTCTGTCATCCCGACTGCTTACTAGGTTTCTTTCTTTCTTGTCTTTTCCTCTCTTTCCTGTCACTGGTTCCTCGTGTCTTCATTTTAATAGTTGATCAATAAACCTCCTTAACTGGTGGCATTTGACCTCGTTTGTGTCTTAATCTCACTCTGGGAATAACAAAGAAGCTTTATGTCTCGGGTCTTCCCGGACCGTAACAGAAGGGTTGAAGGGGAGGGAGTTAGAGCAGAGGAATGAGGGCTTCGGAGGGTTGGGTGTTCAGTTAGAGCAGAGGAATGAGGGCTTTGGAGAGTTGGATGTTCAGCTGAGGTCTCAGGGATCAGAGCTCACCTTTCAGCGTTGCGGGTTAGGCAAAGGCATCAGGGGAGGGGTTGGTGTTCTTCTGAGGGTGCCTGCTTAGTGTTAAGGCTGTGGGCTATCTTGGTGGTTTAGGGTTTGGTTTAGGGCTGGGGTGAGGGCAACAATTAATGCTCGCAATTAAAGCTAAGGATAGAGGCTAGGGGTTAGGGTCAGCAATAAGGTAAGAGTAAGGGTAAGGAGTTGAGGGTTTGGGATATGTCTTTGATGTAAGGTCTGAGGTCAGTGATAGGCTAAGCTCAGCTAGGTTAGTAACTGTGGATTACTGCCAGGATGAGGAGTAGCATTTAGGGTAGGGTTAAGGATTGAGGTTACTGGTTACTGATAGCGTAAGGGCTAAACATGAATGTTTTCACTGTCTGGGTTTTCACAGCAACATCACCATAACACCTTTCACATTTTCTTTAGTGTTTGTTGGCCAAGCCTCCCTTCCTTCCCACAGATCTAGTGACAGGACAAGAGGCAATGGCCTCAAGTTGTGTCAGGGGAGATTCAGATTGGATATTAGGAAAAATTTCTTTACTGAAAGAGTGGTCAGGCATTGGAACAGGCTGCCCGGTGCAGTGGTGGAGTCATCATCCCTGGAGGTGTTCAAAAATCCTGTAGATGTGACACTTCGGGATATGGTTCAGTAGGCCTGGTGGCTTTGGGTTGACAGTTGGACAATGATCTTAGAGGTCTTTTCCAACCTGAATGGCTCTATGATTGAGGCCATTTCCTCTTGTCCTATCGCTAGTTGCTTGGGAGAAGAGACCAACACCTGCCTCACTACAACCTCCTTTCAGGTAGTTGTGATAAGGTCTCCCCTCAGCCTCCTCTTCTCCAGAGTAAACAACCCCAGTTCCCTCAGCAGAGGTGACCTCTGTGCGAACAACTGAATCAAGCCCAGAATCTAAATTTAAAAAAAAATTTGAAACCTATGCAGAAAAAGAACTTTAGAGAGCAGCTGAAAAAAGTCTTGATATCCAGCATTGCTAGGTTATTAATGTTTTTTAATGAAATTTTGCTGATCACTGAGGGGTGCTGAAAGTATCTGGTCCCTCAGAGAACTTTGTACCACAGATGGCATTTGTTCCTGATCACCCAGCCATCTTCCCACCCAAACGCATCATCCACTTTTTCAGCCCAGATATAAATAATTTGCTCTAAGGACACTATATCCCAGAACTTGCAAAAGTCCAGGAACACAACACGCCCTTCTTTCCCCTCCCACATGGGAGAAATCCCTTTCTTGTCCTCCAAGTGCCTGGGGATGCTTGCAAGAGCATTTGCCTCATCACCTTCCCAGGGACTAAGGTGAAGCTGACCAGCCTCTAACTCTCCCAGTCCTCCTTCTTGCCCTTCTTGAAGCTGGGTTTTCTATTTGCCTTTTCTGAGGACCTTGGAACTTCCCTGATCTCTCTGGATTCTCCAAGGTGTTGAAGAGAGGTCTCCCAATGACACCAACTAACTCTGACATCACCTCTCTGCCCCTTCCCACACCAAAAGCCTTCTCCATACTACACACTTCCAGGGGAGTGCCTGGGACACAGCAAACACCTCTTCAAGTCCTCAAGGGCTTTTCAGAAGAACAACAGAAGTAATTTCTTCCATCAGGGCCAAGACTCCGGTGGGATCTCTGTACAGCTCACAGCTTTCCTGGGCATTTTTTCAGCATCTGCCTCTCTGCAACCTTTCTGGTCCTCGGGTTGTGGATGAGGGGATGGTGCAGGAGAGTGAGGATAAAGTAAAAAAAGAGTTTTGTCATACTATTTCAGGAAGGCTGTTCTAGGCATCACACAGACAGGAAAGAGGGTGTCATAGAAAGCAGTGCCACCAGTGAGTTGAGAAGAGGAGCTGGAAAAGGCCTTCTCCCTGCCCACACAGATATGATGCCCACAGAATATAACCACACAAACAGGAAAAAGAGGATGGGTTCTAAAATGCAAGTTAGGAAAGGAAAGAGTATGAGTGTCATGGTGTCATGGCGCGAGAGCTCCAGCAATGAGGTGAAATCATAGAAGAAGCGGTCCTCTCCACTGGGGCCACAGCACTGTATCTGAGTCACCACCAAAACCATTTCTGTAGATGACAGAAATCCCCCTAGATAGAGTGCAGCTGCCCTCTGGAGACAGATGCCCCAGTTCATGGGTCTCGCAGATGGAAGGGTGTGGCACACAGCGTGCTACTGGTCACCAGAAATAAATGCTCTGTACAAGCAATAGGTGCAGGAAACAGTGGTAACACCGTCATGAACAGAGATGGTGCTGTTCCCAACCACAAAGCTGGCCATAGACTGGGTCAGGGTGATGGGTATGCAGGTCTCCAGGGAGAATAAATGTCCTAAAAGAAGCCCGTGGGGATGTGCAAATGCTGGTTTGCCACCACCTGCACAATGATGAGGATTTTCCCAAGCGCAAACACCATTCAGGTCATGAGAGAGAGGAGGGAGAGATTTGTCTAACATTCTGAGTCCCTAGTAGGGGGAAGTTCATGACTACACCATTGCCTTTTCTCCATGGAAGGCTCTACTGTCTGCTTTTCTCCTCTAACATGGCAGGGAACTTACGAGTAAGAACACTGGTTCATTTTTAGCTGCTTGGGGGTCAGACAGACAAATCACTGCAAGCACATTTATTTCCTTTAAAGATGGTATATAGCTCCTTGTTCACACAGTCAGTTGTGAGGTCACACTACTGAGGCAGAAAATAAAATAGAACTGAGGTGTCCACATTTCTTTGTGGCAATGATATTACAAGAAGAAAAAGAAAAAACAAGAAAAATCCCAGCCAACAGCAAGGACAACAAAAACAGCCAAATAAAGACAGACTGGGCCTGTAACGAGTTCCATTATGAGTCATACGTTGAAGACGATAGGCACTCTATACCTTTCGGAAAGCATTCAGTCACCAGTTTCCACACTGCATTCCTGAGCTCCTGGTTCCTCACGCTGTAAATAAGGGGGTTCACTGCTGGAGGCAACACCAAGTACAGCCCAGCCACCACTAGATTCAGGGATGGCAAGGAGATGGAGGGGGGCTTCAGGCAAGCAAATATGGTGGTGATCAAAAACAGAGAGACCACTGCCAGGTGAGGAAGGCACGTGGAAAAGGCTTTGTGCCGTCGCTGCTGAGAGGGGATCTGCAGTACGGCCCTGAAGATCTGCACATAGGACAGCACAATGAAAACAAAACACCCCAAAAAGACAAATGTACTAATCAGAAGCAGCCGAAATTCCCTGAGGTAGGCATCTGAGCAGGAGAGCCTGAGAATCTGGGGAAGTTCACAGAAGAACTGGTCGACAGCATTGCCTTGACAGAGCGGTAGTGAAAATGTATTGGCAGTGTGCAGCACAGCGTAGAGGAAACCACTGCCCCAGGCAGCTGCTGCCATGTGGACACCAGCTCTGCTGCCCAGGAGGGTCCCATAGTGAAGGGGTTTGCAGACGGCAACATAGCGGTCATAAGCCATCACGATGAGTAGAAAATATTCTGCTGAAATGAGAAATACAAACAGAAAGACCTGGGCAGCACATCCTGCGTAAGAGATAGTCCAGGTGTCCCATAGGAAGTTGGCCATGGCTTTGGGCAGAGCGGTGGAGATGGAGCCCACATCAATGAGGGAGAGGTTGAGGAGGAAGAAGTTCATGGGGGTGTGGAGGTGGTGGTTGCAGGCTATGGCGGTTATGATGAGGCCGTTGCTGAGGAGGGCAGCCAGGTAGATGGCCAGGAAGAGGCAGAAATGCCAGAGCTGCATCTCCTGGGTGTCTGCGAATGCCAGGAGGAGGAACTGTGTGATGGAGCTGCTGTTGGACATCTGCTGCCTCTGGGCATGGAGCATTGTCCAAAGAGGAAACAGCAGTGTCAAGTAAGGGGAGAAGTTTCTGGGAACAGTCAAAGCCATTCCCAATACCCCCTCCCTGAGACACACAGTTTTTCTTTTTCTAGGATACCTTCATTTATCTCTGTGGCTGGACTCCCTGTTGGTGCTGGCTGAACATGCTGTGAGGAGCAGGACCTCTGCCCACTGGCTGCTGAGGAGTTTACAGGTTAACAGGCAAGGTGTGGGCAGAGGTCAGTCCTGGTGTTCGACTTTGTCAGCTGAAACTGCTCTTTACTGAAAAGAACTCGGCAGCACCTGCACTCCCAGCGCTAAGGAACCGGGAGAGCAGCAGACAGTTTTAAAGGTCTTGTGTTTTTTGAGCTCTCCTCATCTCACCTGGGGAGTGTTCTGGGATGTCAGAAACCCTCAGCATTTCTGCTGTGCTCAGGGAGAACAGAGCTACCCAGCTGCCCTGGGCTTGCACCATTCTGAGATGGAGATTGGTCGCACTCCCATGTTATCCTGAAAAGCCGTCAGACACTGCTGAGAGGAGAGGGATCCACAGGAGTCCACTAAACATCCTACCCTTTGCCGAGGCCTCAGCATCCCACTTCTAGTCAAGGACACATGTGGTTCATTTCAGTGACCCAAGAGCATTTCCTCGGTCGGGCACAGCATCTCTGCACTTCTCCTTTGAGGCATGCAGATTACATAATTCTGTTATGCGAAAGGTTTGCATTGTTGAGGGCAGCTCACAGCTTGGAAGGACACCTCATAAAGATAGCCAAGTGTCCTAATGATGGCATCTGATTAAGGGAAAACCAGCTTGTTCTCTGGGCTCACAGTCTTCACTGCCCACAGCCCTACAGCTTAGACAAAACTGGAACACCTCATTCCCATGGACACACTGCACGGGAGGACCCACAAGATCAGTGTCTGACTCTGCAGCTGAAACTTCTCTCCCCAGAAAGCCTGACTGAGAGAACATGGGTACTACTTCAGTAACACAGACGAGTGGAGCAATAAGGAGAAACACAGTGAGGTTCTACGTGAAAGAGGGAGAGTCAGCCAGGCACTCCGGACACTGCTACACTTCTCCAGCTGCACACATCCCAGACTCCAACATTGCCAGGCAGTTGCTCTCTGCCCCTGTCCTTCTCAGATGCAAATGGGCATGTGGCTGGAGAGCTTGATAGTCATCCCTCCTTTGACCTTCCCCTTCACATACTCCCTTAGGAAAATATCCTGAGGTGATCTGAATCTGTGAGCAGCCCTGAACCGTTCAGTTCTTCCTCAACAGCAGAAGGACCCTGTCCAGTCCTGCTGGGGGTCACTACTTCCACCCACAGCTTCTCCTCGCGATGCCGTGCGCTCCCCAGGAAGGCTTAGTGCTGACCCTGGCAGGCAGCAGAGTCCCTGCCCCAGCACACAGCCTGTGGGGTGTACAGACCCTACTCTGAAGGACAGCTTGGGGAAGCCCAGGCTGCACATCCACCTTCACAACACTGCAGCCGTCCTTGGGAGAAGGCAGCTGTCATGGCCTGTCCCTCTGAGGGTGAGTAGGCAATCACTCCTTTGCAGCACATCCTCATCTTCAATAAGACACAAACTGTGATATTCCTCATGGTACATCATGCCATACGCTTTGGGGTGTTCCAGCCTGAGAAGATCTTTCCACAAAGTGTAGACACATTGTCCTGCATGCAGAGACTTACTGTGTGAAAGGCTGAAAAGATTCCTGCCTGCAGTGAGCTCTCAGCATCCTTCCACTTCACAGTGCTTTTAACCTCTCTCTGCCTCGCTCCTCTCCCCTCGCTGCCTGCAGGCAGTGCCCTCAGCCCTGCTGTGCTTTGTAGAGGAGCTGCTCCTGGGCAAGAGCTCACTGTCTGCAGCGCTCCTCACCTGCTGTGATCTCCCTCCATCCCAGGAGCCCAGCCCAGCTCAGCAGCACAGGACCAGCCCAAGGCACCACTTCTCCCTACTCTGGGCTCCCTTGAGATGTCTTTTGGTCTCCAGGACAACTTGCTTTGAAACAAGTCAAAGCAATTACTGATGTTTCCTCCCTCAACTATGGAGAGAGAGGAAATCCTTTATTTTCCAAAGTGGCGTTTCTCCTGTCACCAAAAGAGCTAGCTCCAAGGATCATCTTTTCTTGTCCCATCTTTAGGCAGGACAGCCAGTGCAGGGCAGGCAGGGATGTCCTTCACCCCTGCTGAGGGAAGGGAATCAGATGAGTCAAATGAGACATCTCATCCTGGGTCTGTAGCCCTGGGACTCAAAGGGGATTCAGCTCCCCCAGTGCCTGCCACAACCCCACAGGAGGTGGGATTCCTCTTGCTTCTTTTCAGGTGGGCATTAAATGCACAACTCCCATGCTAATTAATGGAGATGGAGGCCAGGACGGAGGGGTTCAGGTGCAAATGTCTGGTGGCATGTGAGATACCAGAGGTGGTCTAAGATATGTGGAGGTACAAATGGAGCAGTTTGTCGAGACAGGGCAACATCTGGGGGCATCCTCTTAGAGGCTGCTGGCTATTTCCTTTGGCCAACAGAAATGACAGCTGATGCCCAAAATAAGGGCAACCGAACCTGTCCCTACTCATTATGTTCAGGGCGACCGACACAGGCATTCACCTGAATGATTCAGGTCGTGGGCCATAGGAAGAGCTCAGTCTCTCTCTTAACCTTTGTCTCTATTTACTAGGTCTCCATTGACCACATTGGCAGTTTCATGTTCTTCCCCCGGTCGCTTTAGAGAATTCAGGGCAGCTCCTCAATTTCATGTTCAAATCCAGGCCCACAGAGCTACCTGAGATGCCAGGGCTTGCAGGGACAGCAGAGGACCTGCTGAAAAGCAATTCTCATATTGGGCAGGGTATGTGTGAAAGGTCACCGCAGATACCATCGCAATGAGTGTGATTTGGTGCCTCAGTGACATTGACTGATGCCTTCAGTCAGAGGCATCGGTCATCAGATGTCACCAGAGAGGCAAGGGCTGTCCCTCCCCTATCCAGTAGCTGCAGGCATTGCGCACAGCCATGATGACACAGTCAAGGAACAGAACAATCCTTTTCACAGTGTGCCTGGATACAGCTTGTCCTCAAGGACAGCCTCCTCCAGGCCCAGCTAAAATCCTTATTATTTAAACATTAATCTTTAACTGAATTGAAACTGAAAATGTAATGCAATGGGCACCAAAATGAGCTGTGCTGCATTAGGAACAGTTAAAGAAGAAAGAGAGAGAGAGGTTCGGACCACTGCTGAATTTAATAAGAGGAGGTCTAGATAGATCTCACATAGTCTATGACCTCTTTGCCTCAGTTACTGCCAGCAAGGTCTCCCAGGACTTTAAGCTTTGAGACAGGAGTCTGGAGAACAGACAGCGGTGGATGGGGATCAGGCCAGTGGTTACTTTTGCAGACCACAGCCTTACCAGTCCGTGGGAGCAGAGGCACTGCATCTATGTATGCCTCGAGAGTTTTTTACCGGGAGGTGCTTGTCAGTTAAGATGCCAATTAAGAAAGGTACTCTGATTCTGTGAGGTAATATGCTGTTAGGATGAAGATTGTAAGGAGAGAATAGTATAGGCAGTCTTTCTTCCTTTTAGGTGGTGGGATGCCTGGGTGGTGTAGCATCAAATGGTAATCCTACCCACATGCAGAATGCCTTGCAGACCCTCTCCACAGAAAAAAAGTGTCTTATTTCAGTCATTCAACCTCTTCTTGTATTTCCCTGCAAGGTAACAACTCTGTTCATCATCTCTAAATGAAACAGAAAGGATGTTCTCATGAGAACTTCATGCTACATGGCTAGATGGAGACAAGGCCACGCAGGTGGTGGAATGGTCAGTACCGGGTGGGAGCTGCCTGCAGGCTCCCCTGTGACAATGAGCTGCTGAGGTTGTCCTGCTGCTGAGCGATCTATGCAGCACAGCACGAACTGCTCAATCTACAGTGGTCTTCTGGTCAGGAGCAGAGCTCAGCTTTCCCTGTGAGCAGTCTGTGCTCTACCTTGGTGCGACAGCTGAGATGTTGCAACCCGAATGTGCATGGCCAGGAGGAGCTGGAGCACGGGCAGGAGCAGCTGAAGCCCAATGACTTGTCACAGCACTACGAAGTTTTTGGATTACTTGAGATGTGGTGGGACAATTACCTGAGCTCGGGTGATGCAACAGAAAGATACAGGCTCTGCCGCAGGAAGTAGCAGGGAGGAGGAGTACCAGGGGGAGGCTCTGTGTGTGAGGGATCAGCTCGGATATATGGAGCTCCTCTAGAAGCTGAGTAACATGTTTGGTTAGCTTTTGTGTGTGAGGTTGAGCGGAGAAGTCAGCAAGAGTGACATTGTGTTGGAAGTTACAAACTACTTGATCAGGGTGAGGAAGCAGAAGAAGTCTTTTGTGTGCAACCCGAGGAAGTCTCAGGTCAATGAGCAGGTTCCCATGGGGGACAGTAACTGCCCTGGCATTCCTCAGCCAGGCAGGTAAACAGGGTGCCAGCAGTCTGGAGGATCTTGGGACAACTTGTTAACACAACAGCCAAGTGGGCTGAGAAGGGAGATGCTCACCAGGACCTGGCCCCGGCCAACAAGGAAGAGCTGACTGGGGATGTGATCATCAGCGTGTGCCTTGGCTGTAGTGACCAGAGAATGGTGGGGTCCCAGGTGCCAGGAGTGAGGAAGGCCAGCAGTGGAGTACAGACGGGTGAAGTCCAGAGAAGAAGACTTTGACATACCTGGGAGACTGATACCGGTGGTGTGGTGGGAAGCAGCTCTGCAGGGGGAAGGAGCTCAGGAAATCTGATAAGGCTTACAGCCTCCTCGGAGGACAAGAACGCTCTATCTGAACACCCATGAAGAGAAGCATTCTTCTCAGGAGGCTGAGGACGTGAGCTGTTTGAGTTCCAGGGCAGAAAGGCAGAACACAGGAGCTGGAAACAGGGGAAGATGCAAAGGAGGAATTTAGAAACCTCGTCCGTGGATGTGAGAATGACGACAAAGCCAAAGCTCCCGTAGTCTTGATACTTGCAGAGGATGGTAAGGGCTGCAAGATGAGCTGATACTGCTTCATTAGAAGAATGTAGAGATATAACGTGAGCCTGCTGCTGAGCTTCATTAGAGTAGGAGCAGGTAGGGCTGAGGTACTCAATGGCTTCTTTGACTCTGTGTTCTCCCAGACCTTTGTGGCTGAAGGCAGGACCCTGGAGGAGAAAAACCTGCAGTGGATGGTTAGACTTCATGCCACTGATTGCCACTCTCTAGGCCTGCAAGTTTTCAGTCCACCTCTCTTTCTTCTCATCCAGTCCAGATTTTAACAGCTTCTATATGACGATATCATAGGGGGACAGTGCTGAAAGATTTTCTGAAATACAGGCAAATCACCACTCCTCTCTCTTCATCTACCAAGCCAGTCATGTCATTGGAGAAGGTTATAAGGTCAGATAAAAATGACTTCCCCTTTGTGAAGCCAGACTGACTGCTCCTGATGACTCTCTTGTCCTTCCTGTACCTGGAAATGGTTGACAGGATTAGCTGCTCCTTCACCTTAGTGGAGGCTGAGGTGAGGCTGACCAACCTGTCGTTCCCTGAGTCCTCCTTTAATTCCTTCTTGAAAAAAGGAGTCATTTTGTTTTACTTGAGTGTGACTTGGGCCTCTTGACACCCCTGTGCTCCGGGCCTCACTTGGGGTCTGGCACTTGGAGGCCCATAGTGATATGCCATTATGCACCTGACGTCTTCATTTGGGGGTTGATTCAGTTGCCCACACAGAGGTGGGCACTGCCTCCAGGACACCCTGAGGTAGCTGAAGACCCCACGTGGGACTGGGAAATGTGACCCGGGTCCTATAGGAGCATACGTGGAGGAGGAGCTGGTGGCCAGGCAGGGAAGCCCAAGGCATCTCAGTTAAGAGAGCTGATTTTTTTCTCTTGACTAGAAAGGGAAGCCTGGGCGATTGAGGGCAAGGTGTCCAACACCAGATGAGATAACTCTGTTCTCTGCCTTCCCCTACTTTGGAGACACATGTAGTTTACCCTGCAGAAAATAAAGAAATGAGTGGTGGTAGATGCTGCAGGGTACACTTGGTAAAGTCCCTGTAACCTCAAAATATTGGGATTAGTGCAGATTTGGCTGTGCAAAAGAGAGCACTTCTCCTTTCTTCGCCCTATGAATCGAGGGAGCTAGTGACTTTAGTGGGCAGCTTGTTGTGTGCAAAGAAGAAATATCGACAGAGTCTGGGACAGGGGACAGTGTTCGGAGGGATCTTGGGGTCTGTGCTTGACACAGAAGGTGTTTTCTGTTGGTCTAAGGTTATCTGTTGTGGAAAGTGCACTTCAGTAGGGGTAAAGCGGATTTAATATAAAGCAGAGGAATGATTTTTTTTTTCTTTAAATCATGCCTTTTTCTTTTTATTTGTTGACCATTAAGAAAAAGCCTTCTGTGTCTACACGCAGCTCGTTCTCCAAGTAAAACAGGTGGGAGTTTGTGCCAACAGGCTGAGACGTGTATCTACAGCCTTAAGGGGAGGAAGTTGAGATTGGAACAAGGCTTCTTGAAGTCCCAGGTGTTTGATGAGGGAAATGGTGGGGTTGGGGGAAGGGACAAAGACTACTTGATTGTCGTAAACAAAGGGCCTTTATTTTCATATATATTCAGACTGCTTTAGGAGAAGCTCAGGATTATTATGAGATGGAGATTGCTGACACCAAGTAACGTGTAAAGAATCCAAAAAAAGGGGGAAAAATCTTTTCTTATTGTTGTTTTTTCACTTTGACTTTCGCTCCTGAAAGCTCTTTAGTTAACCACAGAAAAATTGAGAACTTCAAGAGAAGTTCTTCCCAGAGAACAAGTCTCTAGAGAAGTAAAATTCATCAGCAGACGTTCAAGTTTCTAAGGATGTCGGCATGCCCCACTGAGGACCATCATTGCAAAGGGATCGTGGAGGGAATTACAAGAAGAGGTGACCATCCCTGATGCATCCCCCAGGGTGAAGCAAGAAGTCAGAGGCACTGGTTACAGGTGGAAAATCAGATGTGGAGTGTGGCTGTGGAAGGCCTTGACGTCTTTTGCAAAGTAGGACAGCCAAGCTCTGATCCCCATCCCCTGGGCATGGGGGTCTGTTGCCTCACAGCCTGTTCGTGGCTCTTCTTTGGAGCAGTGTGATGTGGGGTGTGGAATGTTCAGTGCAGGAGAGCAATGGGAAACCTCCCAGGCTCTGTAGGGGTGAGTGAGGAGCCAACAATGCCCTGGGGTTGTAAGGCACTGGTCTCTTCTCATGGGCCTCAGTGGAAGGGAGAGTAGCCATAGCCAAAAGGAAGAAGACCTCATTTGTGTTGTCAGGGGGTGGTCCCAGCCACACCAAGGCCCTTGGTCATCCCCACCACAGGCTGTCCTACACTGTCCTATGCCTGTGCTCGTTTCCTTGCAGACTTTAGCTACTGCCCCATTTCCCCACCTCACTCCGACCCTCGGATCTCCCAAGCTTTACTGATGTCCCTCTGTCCTCATTCACTGTTGCTTCAAACAAAAAGCTGTGTTTACCTGGGGGTATGCCAATGCCTCTCGGTTTCCCAGCAACTGCTTTTTTCCAACACCCTGTTAATGCTTCTCTAGCACGCAAGATGTCACAGCCACAGACTTGCTTGGATCTGCTATTGCTCTCCACATCCCGGCACTGGAATGCACGTCCTCCTTCTGCTGCCTCGAATTCGAAACTCAACCTATTCCACAATAATTCAGGTCTTCTTCCTGCCTTTAGCACAATCACAGAATAGTAGGGGTTGGAAGGGACCTCTGTGGGACATGTAGTCCAACCCCCCTGCCAAAGCAAGGACACCCAGAGATGGCTGCACAGGAACACGTCCAGGAGGGTCTTGAATATCTCCAGAGAAGGAGACTCCAGAACCTCCCTGGGCAGCCTGTTCCAGTGCTCCGTCACCCTCAGAGGGAAGAAGTTCTTCCTCATGTTCAGATGGAACTTCCTGTGCTTCAGTTTATGCCCGTTGCCCCTAGTCCTGTCGCTGGGCACCACTGAAAAGAGTCTGGCCCCGTCCTCCTGACACCCACCCTGCAGATATTTAGAGCCATTTCTAAGGTCCCCTCGCAGCCTTCTCTTCTCCAGGCTGAACAAGCCCAGCTCCCTCAGCCTCTCCTCGCAGGAGAGATGCTCCAGTCCCCTCCTCATCCTCGTAGACCTGCGCTGGACTCTCTCCAGTAGCTCTTCATCTTTCTTGAACTGGGGAGCCCAGAACTGAACAGAGTACTCCAGATGGGACCTCACCAGGGCAGAGTAGCAGGGGAGGAGAACATCCCTTGACCTGCTGGTCACACTCTTCTTAATGCACCCCAGGATCCCATTGGCCTTCTTGGCAGCCAGGGCACACTGCTGGCTCATGGTCAACTTGTTGTCCATCAAGACACCCATGTCCCTCTCCACAGAGCTGCCTTGCAGCAGGTCAGCTCCTACTCTGTACTGATGTAAGTCTGCTGAGAAGATATGCTTAGACATGGCCATTGGATCTGGAGTGGTAACAACTCCTGAATGATGAGGGAGATGAAATAAGAGACACAGTATTGGTAACAGAAGTAAGTCACAAAAGACACCTGAAGACTGAAAAAAAGCTGAGAAGTGTTGACACATTTCTTGCTTTAGATCTTTGTTTTCAGTTAATCTTGCAGAAATTTTCATTGTCATTAAATGACATCTGAAAAACCTAAAGGTATTAAAAATAGATCATTTGGTGTCTTGCAAAGAGCCCTGTGTGTCCCAAAACTTCTTTGCCTGGCACTTCTCAGTCTTTGCCCAGAGCAAGTCACACTCTGGTGTCAGCCTCTCTACCCCTGTTTAGATGTTGGTGTAAATGGTCCCTTACAGCACAGAAGGACTCAAGCCCCACAGACCTCTGCTCTGCTCCTGTTAGAAACAGGGCCCATAGTCGCAGGAATTGAAGACAACTGCAGCTGGATGGGACATAAGGAAATCTTCAACGCAACCTGTCTGAAAATTGGTCAGACCAAGTAGTTCAATGCTTGCTTCAGTCCAAGTTTGAAACTCCTAGGGACAGAGACTGCCCAGCTTCTCTGGGTGACCTGTTCCTGCACTTGGATGAGCTCCTGGGGAAAAATCTTGTCCTTCTGTCCTGGCTGAACCTCTCCTCTTTCACCTTCCTCCCACTGAATTTTGTCTTCTCACCATGAATCTTGTTGAAGAGATGGGTCTGTATTCTCCATGATCTCCTTGTAAGTACTGGCAGGCTGGGATGATGTCAGCCTCAGCCATCCCTTCTCTGGGCTTGACAAGCCCAGCTCCCTCAGCCTCTTCTAACAGGCAATGCTCTCCAGTCCATGGCTGTCCTGGGAAATCTTTGCTAAACCCACTCCAGCTCGTCAGTACTATTCCTGGGGATGTGAAATCTGAATCTCTTCCCTTTGCTCTTGACTCCTTGAAGCCACAAATTCCAGGTGGTCACCCCGTGGCAAGTGGTGCTTAGTGGCTCCTGTCAGTTCCCTGGCCTGTCCCAGCCCAGCCCTGCTGTCCCACACATGGTCCAATGGCTGCAGTGTTCAGGTGCAGCATGGGGAAGGGTGTATTCGGTGTGAGGAGCAGCTTGCCTCTCATGATCTGCAGTACATCCCTTTGTACCCTGTTCCCCTTCTGTTCCTCCTACTTGAAACAGCCTCCCACAGGTTGTGGAACCTACCCAGCCCTATCCGCATCCCACGTGGGGTTTCGCAGACATCCCTGCTCTGAGGTCTGCCAGGGTCTGTACAAGGAGAGAGGTCGAGAAGGGCTGGTTGTCCTCCCTGTGCAGGGACTGAACACAGCGGGAGGAGCAAAGAGGCCGTGCAGAAAAGCTCACACATAAACCTTTGGTGAGTGGCTGGTGCTGGATAGGGCTGAACAGGGAGGACACCAGTGAAAGCTCACTCTAGTCCTATTCCCTAACATATCACCCCATATACTCCTCCCCTCAGTGCATGGAGAACCCCAGCACAGCAGCACAGCCTCATGGGGAGAATATTTTCAGCTTTTTCATGACCTCAGTTTTGGGAAGAGAGCAAAGCCTGGAGACACTGGCATTTAGAAAATCCTGTTTTATTACAGAGACATGGCATGGGAGGGCACCTTTTCCACTGTGCCAGACACATATGCAAAGGTAACTCTGTCAGACAAGCTGGGTTCATGGTTCTTGAGAAGCAGAATTGTCACAGGTAAAATGTCCAAAGCACAGGAGGTTCCCTAGATATGTTGGAAACCACTTGTGAAGAGATGTGGCACCTTACTGCTGCTGAAATACTACAGATTGAATTTGCTTCTTCAGGGCGTCTTTGAGCTCCTGGTTCCTCATGCTGTAAATGAAGGGGTTCATTGCTGGAGGAACCACTGAGTACAGCACTGTAATCACCAGATCAAGCAATGGGGAAGAGATGGAGGGAGGCTTCAGGTAGGCAAACACTGCAGTGCTGAAAAACAGGGAGACCACAGCCAGGTGAGGGAGGCACGTGGAAAAGGCTTTGTACCGTCCCTGTGCAGAGGGGATCCTCAGCACGGCCCTGAAGATCTGCACATAGGACAGCACAATGAAAACAAAACACCCAAAAGATAAAGAAACACTAAACCCAAGAAGCCCAGCTTCCCTGAGGTAGGAGTGTGAGCAGGAGAGCTTGAGGATCTGGGGGATTTCACAGAAGAACTGATCCACAGCATTGCCGTGGCAGAGAGGAATTGAAAATGTATTGGCAGTGTGCAGCAGAGAATTGAGAAAGCCACTGCTCCAGGCAGCTACTGCCATGTGGACACAAGCTCTGCTGCCCAGGAGGGTCCTGTAGTGCAGGGGTTTGCAGATGGCAATGTATCGGTCATAGGCCATGATGGTCAGAAGACAATGCTCTGCTACTACTAAGAAGGAAACCAAAAAGAGCTGGGCAGCACACCCTGCATAGGAGATGGTCCTGGTGTCCCAGAGCAAATTGGCCATGGCTTTGGGGACAGTCGTAGAGATGGATGCCAGGTCAAGGAGGGAGAGGTTGAGGAGGAAAAAGTACATGGGAGTTTGGAGGTGGTTGTCACAGGCTACAGAGATGACGATGAGGGCGTTTCCAAGGAGGGCAGCCAGGTAGATGCCCAGGAGGAGCCAGAAGTGCAAGAGCTGCAGCTCCCGTGTGTCTGCGAATGCCAGGAGGAGGAACTGGGTGATGGAGCTGCTGTTGGACAGGTGTTTCCTTTGGGCATGGGATCCTGTCCTTAGAGGAAGAATCAATAAATTGTTAGGGGAGAATTGTCATTGGAAATGCAAAGCCATACTCCTAGAACTTTAACACTGCTGAACTTCTGAGCATTTTCCATTCATTTTCAATGAGAACTTTCTTCAGCTTCCTTGTTCGAGGTCTGGTTGGTGCTGGCTGAAGGTACTGTAAGGAGCAGGACCTCTGTCCTCTGCCTTTTGAGGAGTCTGCCCTGCTATGCAGCAAGGAGCTCATGGGAGTAGTGATGTCAGGGGTCTATCCTGGTGTCCGACTTGGTCAGATGAAACCGCTCCTCACAGAAAATCACCTTTTCAGCCTCTGCACTCTCAGTGCTAAGGAACGGCAATAACAGAGAAAAGTTGGAGAAGTTTGGGGTTCATAAAGCTCCCCCAGCTTACCTGGGGAGTTTTCTTGGAGTTCAGACACCTTCAGCATTTCTGCTGCACTCAGGGAGAAGAGAGGGACACTGGTGAGGCATATGAAATTGCTTCTGGCTTAATGCAGAGTGAGGGCAGCTGGTCTGTCCCTCTGCCTTCTTCTGACCTGCCCTGGGCTTGTTCTTTGTGAGATGGAAGGTGATCACACTGCTGCATTACCCTGAAAAATAACCAGACGTTACTGAAAACAGAGGGATTCAGTGCAGACTGCTAAATGTCTCACTCTTTCTAAAGGTCTCAGCACCTCACTTCTAGCCAAGGACACTCATGGCTCCTTTCACCAACCCAACAGCATTTCCTCCATTGTAGCATCTCTGTGGTTCTCTGTGGGGCTTTTAGATAATAAAAGATTGTGAGGAGAGAAGTTCACTTTGTAGAGGGCAGCTCAGAGCTTGGAAGTACACCTCAAGGAGACAGCCAAGTGTCCTAACAATAGCATCTGATGAAGGGAAAAGCAGCTGATCCTCCAGCCCCACAGACTGCATTGACCACAGCCCCACAGGGCAGATGAAAGTTGGGGCACTTGTTCCCACGGACACACCTGCAGGAAAGGACCCACAAGATCAGTCTGTGACTCTGCAGCTGAAACTCCAGCTCCCTAACGAAGCTGATGACAGCAATGAAACAACAATAGGAATAACACAGACAAGAGGAGAAACAAGCAAATATCCAGCAATAGGGAGTCTGAGAAAAGCCAGGGCAGAGGCAGCCACGCCCTCAGCACAGCGTTACCCATACCCAGCTGGGCACGTCCCCTCCCAGACACCAACATTGCCGGGCAGTTGAGCTCTGAGCCCCTGTCATCTGCAGCAGAGAAATGGAGATGTGGCTGGAGAGCTGCCCCCTGGCTCTGCTGGAGCTCTGCTGCAGAGGAGGTGGTTCATGGTTTGGAGACCTCAGCCCTGAGGGCAGAGGCTGTGCTGGGTGGGAGAGAAGGCAAGGGGGCTTACTCAGAGGAAGGGCTCTGCACTGGAGGGGATGATGCAGAGTTTTATGATTTCTCCCTCCCATCATATCTGGTTTTCTGTTCTGCTCCTTCCCTGATGATATATCTGCTGCCTGGAAATTTTCCTCCTGAAAGATGTTTCACTCTCCCATGTCTTTTCCATTACAGCACTCACAGACCCCATCCCAACCCCTGTGCACTCACCCTGGCCCTACAGAAACCTGCCTGTTTGCAGGGCACTGCCTGGGTGTATGTTCCTGTTTGCAGGTGGAAAATGAAAGGTCAGGCTAAGCCTGGTAGGTCCAGGAAAGGTGATGCTGGTGCTGTCCATAGGCAGAGGAATGGCTGAGGGTGCTTTAGGAGGCTCCTATCAGAGTTACTGATCACTGGCTCAGGAATCTCAGTGACTGCTTCAAGGCTGAAAGCTCCTGTTCCATTTATCCCTTTTACACTGCCCTCCCTCTTCCAAAAGGGAAACTGATAACACAAATTGAGGAAGTTTTTGTTATCTTTACAGTAATCCTGCGCATGACCTTCTTCTTGAGTCAGCCTTAGGAAATATTCTGGGGGTAAACTGGAGCTGTGAGCAGCTGACCCATGCAGCAGTCTCCTGGTAGGAGAAAAACACTGCCCTACTGGGGGTCCCTTCTTCCACCCACAGATTCTCCCCACAGCACGATCTGGAGCTCCCCGGGCAGGCTGAGCACTGACCCCAGCATACAGACTCCTGCAGTAAAGGGACCCTGCTCTGGAGGACCGTCCTGGGCACACTTGGCTACACACCTGGCTTAACATCCTACCAGTAATCTCCGGAGAAGGCAGTCAGCATGCCCTGCTCCTCTGATGGCAGGGCAGGGAAAAACTTCTCTGGAAGGTGTCTTCCCCCTCTAGGCTTGAGAAGCTGTGACAATCCTCCACAAAGATCCTGTAGGCTGTAGGATGTGCCAGCTTTTGGAGATCCCTCCAGCAGCAGCAGATTCACTGCCCTGCTTCCAGGGACTTACCATTTCATGGGTTGTGAAAATTTCTCCCTCAGTGAGCTCTCAGCGTCTTCCCACCCCGCACTGCCTTTAACCTATGTCCACCTCGCACCTCTCCCCTCGCTGCCTGCAGGCAGTGCCCTCAGCCCTGCTGTGCTTTGCAGAGGAGCTGCTCCTGGGCACAGCTGTTTCTCTGCAAGTGCTGCCCACTTGCCAGGAGTTCCCTCCATCCCAGGAGCCCAGCCCAGATCAGCAGCACAGGACCAGCACAAGGCAGCAATATCCTTACCCACTCTGGGCTCCCTCGAGGTGTCTTTTGGTCTCCAGGACAACTTGCTGTGAAACAGGCTGAAGCAATCAGTCCTGTTGCCTCCCTCAGCTGGGGAGAGACACTCAGTTTCAACAGCGTCAATTCTCCTCTCAGAGAAAGAGTTAGAAACAAAAATCACCTTTCCTTGCCCCATCACAAGACAGGACAACCAGAAAGTGACAGGAAGGAATCTCATTTGCCCCTGCTGAGGGAAGGGATTGAGCCTAGTCATTGGAGGCATCTCATCCTGAGTTTGAAGTCCTGAGGACTCAGGTCTCTCTCATGCTCACCACAAAACCCACAGGAGGTGGGACTCCTCTTGCCTCAATTGAGATTGGCACAAAACAGCCTCCTGCATGGCAGATCCTTTTCTCAGCTCCCTTGGTAATTAATGGAGGTGGAGAGCAGGAGGAAGATGTTCAGACGCAGACACTTGGTGACAGGTTTAGTTCCAGAGATGACCAAGATGCTTGCTGGTAACTACAAGCTCTGATGGAGCAGTTTAAAGAGACAGGGCAGCGTCTGAGGGCACCTTCCTGGAGGCTGGTGGGAAAACCTTTTGGCCAACTTCAATGACAGAAAGTGCCCACCTTGAAGACAAATCAACCTTTAAATGTTCCTTATGTCCAGGGCTGCTGATGGATGTAATCATCCTGACCAAATGGAGTCCTGTGGCACAGGGAGAACAAAGTCTCTCCCTTTCTGTTCTCCGTCAGCTGTTTTGTCCACGTGGCCTTAACAGTATGATGGGGTTTGTCTCATATGCATCCCTTCATTGCCTAACCTCATTCAGGGCAGCTGAATCTTCATTTATTTCACATTTACAGACATCTATGACTGTGGAATGTGCCAGGGCTCTCCAGGACAACTGCATGCATCTGACATGGACAGTACAAGTCCCATGCAGGAACCCCATCCTCTTTCAGAGTCATTGTGTGACAGGCACCACCCAGGGCATCTCACACAGATTTCGTGCCTTTGTGCAGTCACTGAGTCCCACCACTGCAGTGATGCAAGGTCTGTCCCTTCTCTACCCAGTGGATGCATGGCAGTGCATGAACACCAAGCACGTCACAGCAGGGTCTCCACTTGAGGGCATTCCCTCTCAAACTCTGCTGGATCTTCTCTCACCCATCATTTAACCATCCCTTTGATGGTACAGTCATGGATCAGGCTGGTAGTGATGTCCTAGCTGACAGGGGAAGTCCCAGAGGACTGGAGGATCGCCATTGTAACACTCATCTACAAGAAGGGCTGGAAGGAATGATCCTGGGAGCTACAGGCTTGTCAGCCTGACCTCAGTGCTGGGCAAAATTATGGAGTGATTCATTGTGAGTGCGCTCACAGGACATGTGAGGGACAACCATGGGATCAGCCCCAGCCAGCATGGATACCTGAAAGGCAGGTTCTGCTTCACCAACTTGATCTCCTTCTATGACCAGGTGACCCGCCTAGTGGACAAGGGAAAGGCTGTGGATATTATTTGCCTGGACTTTCGTAAGGTCTTTGACACTGTTCCCCACAGCATCCTCCTGGAGAAACTAGCTGCCCATGGTTTGGATGGGTGTACTCTCTGCTGGATAAAGAACTGGATGAATGGCTGAGTGCAGAGAGTGTTGGTGAATAGTGCCAAATCCAGGTGGTGGTCAGTCACAAGTGGTGTCCCCCAGGGCTCAGTTTTGGGTCCAGCCTTGTTTAACATCATTATCAATGATCTGGATGAGAAGACAGAGCTCTCCCTCAGTAAGATTGCAGATGACACCAAGCTGGGTGGGAGTGTCGATCTGCTCAAGGGTAGGAAAGCTCTGCAGAGGCATGTGGACAGGCTGGATCATGGGCTGAGGCCAACTGTATGAGGTTCAACAAGACCAAGTGCCGCGTCCTGCACTTGGGTCACAACAACCCCATGCAACGCTACAGGCTTGGGGAGGAGTGGCTGGAGAGCTGCCCAGTGGAAAAGGACCTTGGGGTGTTGGTCGGCAGTTGGCTGACCACGAGCCAGCAGTGTGCCCAGGTGGCCAAGAAGGCCAATGGCATCCTGGCTTGTGTCAGGAATAGTGTGGCCAGCAGGAGTAGGGAGGTGATCGTGGCCCTCTGCTCGGCACTGGTGAGGCTGCACCTCGAGTGCTGTGTTCAGTTTTGGGCCCCTCACTACAAGAAGGACATTGAGGTGCTGGAGCGTGTCCAGAGAAGAGCAACAAGGCTGGTGAGGGGTCTAGAGAAGAAGTCTTACGAGGAGCGACTGAGGGAGCTGGGCCTGTTTAGTCTGGAGAAGAGGAGGCTGAGGGGCGACCTTCTTGCTCTCTACAACTACCTGAAAGGCGGTTGTAGTGAGGTGGGTGTTGGTCTCTTCTCCCAGGTACCTAGTTACAGGATGAGAGGCAATGGTCTCAAGTTGCATCAGGGGAGGTTTAGGTTAGATATTAGGAAAAGTTTCTTTCCTGAAAGAGTGGTCAGGCGTTGGAATAGGCTGCACAGAGAGGTGATTGAGTCACCATCCCTGGACATGTTCAAAAAATATGTGAATATTGCACTTTGGGACATGGTTTAGTAGGCATGGTGGTGTTGGGTTGATGGTTGGACCTGATGATCTTAGAGGTCTATTACAACCTATGATTCTATGATTTTCATGGTGTGCCTGGATCACAGGATGTCCACACCCAAGGACATTTTCAACATCATCTCTTCCTTCCTGACATCAGCTTCACCTCCACCACAGGCCCCCAGGGCTGCAGAGACATAGCAGACAGCATACCCCTCTCCTGGCCTTGCCCAAAGCAGGGTTTGCTCTCTTTGTGGGCACCTCATTTCTCCTTTACATTGCCACCTGTCGTCCCCTCCAGCATGTCTCAGCTCTGAAGCAAAGCCTTTGCACACACAAGGCCTTGGGCGCTTGGTAACAGGTTTCTTTCTGTAAGTCTGCTCTCCGCCCCGATAGGCCACAGCTGAGGTGCTGCAGCCCAGACATGCACCAATGGCCTCAGCCTGGGGCACAGGGAGGAGGAGCTGGAGGCCCCAAGCTATCTCTTCATCCCACCTGGAGTGAAGAACGACTGAGGCATGCTGAGACAGCTGACATGATTGGGGTGCTGTGATGGGTGGATACAGATGAGAAGGAGAGACAGGCCAGAAAGATCAGGAGGGAGGTGTCCTCAGTGTGAAGGAGCTGCTTAGATGTGTGGAGCTTCTCTATGGGATGAACTATTTGGGTAAGCCCTTATGGATCAGGTTCAGAGGAGAAACTGGTAAAGGTGACATTGTGGTGGGAGATAATGAATTAATGTCCCTTTGCTGACTTTAATCACCTTGGCATTTCCTGGAAGGGGACCGCAACAGCATGAAAATTGTCCTGGAGGTCTCTGGAGGGTCTTGGTCAAGACCCAGCTTGGGACACTGGTCTTTACAGCTCAGCTGTGAGATTGATCAACAATGGTGATGTTGATATGCATCTACAACTCACAAAGAAGGGAGAGTTAATCATGGAGGTTAAAACCTGTGTCAGCCTTGACTGCCATGACCATGAAATAATGGAGTCTCACCTCCCAAGGGGAATGACAATAAAAGAGAGTAGATGTTAGACCTCAAATTGTTCTCCCAAAAGTGTGGTCATTTACCCAGTGCACAGTACGCCAATACACACACAGAGCAGAGGTGTTGTCTTTCTTGCAGATTTGTGTAGATGTTGGTGCTAGGTGATAATTCCACAAAGCTAGCACAATGTTTAGCAGAGTCACAAGTTCTATATACTCTTACCAAAACAAAGCAATTACTCATTGCATTCTGACTGGTTCACCACGTTACACGCTTGTCATAGAAGTTTACTCCTTCCTTGCTTAACTATGCATACTCGCAAGCTGGGGAGGTGCAGACTTTTTGGTTCTGAATTGAGTCGGTGGTTGCAATCTCCCCTTGCCGCCTTTACCTTTTTCCTAGTTTTCCTCAGTCTTTGTTAACTTCATGCTTCTTTGGCAATCGTCCAGCTTTCAGTGCCTTCTGGGCTGGATGTTCCCCTTTTATCAGTCTGTTAGCTCCTCTTCAAGGACACAATTGTTAGTAAGACATGCATTGATTATACAAAGTAGTCAAGCCTAAAATTAAACAATGTCAGAAGGACAGAAGCATTTCTGCCCTGTGTCATAGCAATGTGAGCATCACTATGCTCAGAATATCACTGCCCGATATGAAGATAAGCAGACTTTGGCCTAGTCCTGCAACTTTTAATGAGGGAGCCCACGCGAGCAGTACACAAAGGCAGCACAGCTCAAGACATCTGGCCTTTGAAGATGGTGTCTTTCAAGCAGGAGGCTGTGCATGTCAATAGTCAGGAAAACAAGCAGAGCTATTGGGAGAGAAACTTGGGGAAACGGGAAACTCATGTGGGAGCTCTATGTAAAAAAAGAAGGATACAAGAGTTGGATGCAAGGGTGGAAACAGAGGAGGAATTCAGAAATGTGCTTGGGTTTAGAAAAGCCAGCGCTCCGCTGGAGTTGACACTTGCAAGGGAGTTCAAGGCCACAGCAACGGGCTGGTACTCCTTTAGCACAGTTAAAGCAGAAACAAAGATGGTGTGTGGCCACTGCTGAATTCAGCAAGAGCGGAGGTAGATATGTCTGAGATTGTATGTGTCCTCTTTGCCTCAGTCTTCTTCAGCAAGATCTCCCCATTCCAGGTGCCTAAGAGGAAGAACTCTAAGCGAAACCCAGCAATGGATGGAGATTAAGTCACGGGTCCCTTGGATAAGGTCAACTCTTAATAGTGCATTGGACCACAGAATCACAGAATCACAGAATGGTAGGGGTTGGAAGGGACCTCTGTGGGACATCTAGTCCAACCCCCCTGCCCAAACAGGGTCACCTACAGCAGGCTGCACAGGACCACGTCCAGGTGGGTCTTGAATATCTCCAGAGAAGGAGACTCCACAGCCTCCCTGGGCAGCCTGTTCCAGTGCTCTGTCACCCTCAGAGGGAAGAAGTTCTTCTTCATGTTCAGACGGAACTTCCTCTGCTTTAGTTGGTGCCCATTGCCCCTTGTCCTGTCACTGGGCACCACTGAAAAGAGTTTGTCCCCATCCTCCTGACACTCACCTTCCAGATATTTATAAGCATTTATTAGGTCCCCTTTCAGCCTTCTCTTCTTCAGGCTGAACAAGCCCAGCTCCCTCAGCCTCTCCTTGCAGGAGAGATGTTCCAGTCCCCTCATCGTCTTTGTAGTCCTCTGCTGGACTCTCTCCAGTAGTTCCTCATCTTTCTTGAATTGGGGAGCCCAGAACTGCACACCGTACTCCAGATGAGGCCTCACCAGGGCACTGTAGAGGGGAAGGAGATCCTCCCTCGACTTGCTGGCCACACTCTTTTTAATGCATCCCAGGATGCCATTGGCCTTCTTGGCAGCCAGGGCACACTGCTGGCTCATGGTTAACCTGTCGTCCACCAGGACACTCACGTCCGTCTCCGCAGAACTGCGCTCCAGCAGGTCCACCCCAAGCCTGTACTGGTGCATGAGGTTGTTCCTCCCCAGGTGCAGGACCCTGCATTTGCCCTTGTTGAACCTCATTAGGTTCCTCTCTGCCCAACTTTCCAGCCTATCTAGGTCTCGCTGAACGGCAGCACAGCCTGCTGGTGTATCTACCACACCTCCCAGTTTGGTGTCGTCAGCAAACTTGTTGAGGGTACATTCTAACTCTTCATCCAGGTAGTTGATAAAGAAGTTAAATAAAACTGGGCCCAGTACTGACCCCTGAGGGACACCACTTGTTACCGGCCTCCAACTAGACTCAGCGCCGCTGATGACAACCCTCTGAGTTCTGCCATTCAGCCAGTTCTCAATCCAGCTTTTGCCAACTTGCCCTGCACTTTTTGTCCACGAGCTCCTCAGCTCTCACAGTGTGGATGTGCTCCTGGCAGGCAGGAGGGAAACTAGAGAGCCTTATCCAGCTGGGAAACCTCTCAAGGGTAGACCCAGCTCCTCTGCAGATATTCATTCAGTCAAGTACCTGGACCCAGAGTCCCGTGGTATCCCCATTGCTAGCACCCAGATGCTGATATTAGCAGCCCTGCTGCAGTTGGTGCTATACACACCCTGTGTCCTGCTCATCAGCTTGAAGTTCACTACCATTCGCACATGTCCACTATGAAGGGAGAAGTCAGTGCAGGGCAGCGTACTCAAGAGAAACCTGGCAAAAATTCAACCAGACCCTTTTATATCCTTTCCCTATGTTTTCCCATTTTAAACCCCAACAACAACTTGCTTGCTGATTGTCTTTTCCTTTAAAATCAAAAGGAATCTTCATGAGCAAAATCACCAAGACCTGGTCTGAGTGTCTTAATCTCATCATTACAAGCCATATGCAGACTGCATGCTGCAGGCATCCTAGTCAAGGGAAGGTTGAAAGGGAAATTGGATGAAGACCACTGCATTGGCTCTGTGGGTCTATGGAAGAGATGTTTCCAAAGAGGGTGTGGAGAAGTTGCTGTGGACACAAGTAGATGGAGATGTGCTCTGGAAAGACAGAGCAGCCAGCGGCTGAACCTGTGAGGAGCTGTGGCCTGTGGGAGACCCAGAGCAAGTCAGGGACATCCCTGAAGGACTGCAGGCCCTGGACTTGGTCATGGGAGGGATTTCATAGTGGGGGCTGGTCAGTGGTCTTGTCATGCCTGGGCTCAGCCACATCAGCTGACTCCAGTGCAGCTGAGCCGCTAAACTTGTATCCTCTCCTGCATAAACAGTGGCAGAAGAGATCATCTATATTCAAGGCAGAATTCAATCCAGACTTCTTCAGCCATTCCCCTATTTATGGAAATATCCTGTGTGGAAAATGTCAAATCACCCATCCTTCCACAAGACTAGCCTCTCCCTGCCCTGCCTCCCAGTCCCTCTGCCCCATTTTGGAGTGGACATAAACTCACTGAGAGTTTCTCTTCAAGTGGGGCTGAGACTGTTGCAAGGTGGAGAAAAAGCCTCCTTCACTGTCAAAGTGATAGGGACACTCAAGAAGAGGGATTGAACCCTCCAAGACAGTACGACTGTTCCATCGTGCTCTGCCCCAGTTCCTCTCAATCACAGCACACAGATCTCGAGATGAAAGATGTGAAATTCAAGGACAGATTTTGGGAGGGAGCAGTGATGACAAGGATCCAGAGCTGCATGCAAACTCTAGCCACCCCAATGGGAAAGATACGCAAACCCTATGGAGACTGGGTGCCTTTTCCTATTGTAGTGTGTCTCTGGAGAGGTTAGGGCTCTCTAAAGCTTTCTCCCTGTGTGTCCTGGGTTTGGCCAGGACAGGGTTAATTTTCACCGGACTCCAGGAAGGGGCACAGCTGGGGGGTGGGGCCTGACCCCACCTGGCCAAACAGAGCCCGGTATTCCATACCATGTGACGTCACGCTGGGTTCCGGTGGGGGGGGGCGGCGTGGCGGGAACTCACTCGTGGCTTGGGGGGACGCGGCGCCGGTGCTGTGCGGGAGAGCAGCTGCCTGGGTCGTGCAGTTCGTTGTTGTGTTTTCTCCTTATTTGTATCGTTGTTGTTCCTGTTTCCCTCTGTTTGCTGTTCTGTTAAACTGCCCTCATCCCGACCCACCTGTTTCTGCCTCTTTCTTTTCATTCTCCTCCGCACCGCAGCGGGGGGAGGGGCGGCCGCGTGGCACTTTTGTTGCCGGCGGCAGCCGAAACCAAAACACTGTGCTCACCTGGGGTTTGTGGCCTAGCTCTTGTTGATCACGTCCTTTCTTATCTGAAGATGCCCTTCTTGCAACTTTAATCCCAAAAATAGGATGTCTTGAGCAGGTCCCTTGACTTTGCTTCCATTTATGGCACAACTGGCTTTCAGAAGGATTTGTATTATTTTCTCTCCTTTCTCAAAAAATTCTTCTGCTGTATTGCCCCATATGCTGATGTCATTGACGTACAGCAGATGTTCTGGAGCTTCACTCCTTTCCAACACAGTCTGGATTAGTCAATGTCAGGGCAGCTGATTCCAGGTGTCCTGAACACCCCTCCAAGGGAAAGCAAACTGTGGCCTGCACTCTGCTGCCAAAGGGATGGAGAAGAATGCATTAGCGATGTCAATTGTAGCGTACCACTTGGCTGCCTTTGACTCCAGCTGATATTGAAGTTCTAGCATGTCTGGCACGGCAGCACTCAGCAGTGCTGTGACTTCATTCAGGCCACGGTAGTCTATTGTCAGTCTCCACTCTCCAGGAGATTTTCTCACTGGCCTTATGGGACTATTAAAGCGTGAGTGAGTTTTGCTGATCACTCCTTGACTCTCCAGCTGGCGGATCAGCTGATGAATGGGTTTAAGGGAGTCTTGGTTGGTGTGGTATTTTCGCCGGTGCACTGTTGTTGTAGTGATTGGCACCTGTTGTTCTTCAACCCTCAGCAACCCCACAACGGAAGGACCCTCCGAGAGACCAGGCAAAATGGACAGCTGTTGAATTTCTTCCGTCTCCAAAGCAGCTATGCCAAAAGCCCAGCGATAACCACTTGGGTCCTTGAAATACCCTCTCCTAAGATAGTCTATCCCAAGGATGCACGGAGCCTCGGGGCCAGTTACGATGGGGTGCTTCTACCACTCCTGCCCAGTGAGGCTCACTTCAGCCTCCAGTACACTCAGCTCTTGGGACCCCCCTGTCACTCCAGAAATGCAAATGGACTCTGACCCTTGGAAATCTGATGGCATTAAAATACACTGTGCACCAGTGTCCACTAGAGCTTTCTACTCTTGTGGATCTGATGTGCCAGGCCACCAAATCCACACCATCCAATAAATGCGGTTGTCGCTTTCCTCCACCTGGCTTGAGGCAGGGCCCCTCTAATCCTGGCAAGAGAAGTTTCTGCACACCTCCTGTAAAAATGACTTAGAAGTCCCTTCAAACGAACTGGAAGCACGATCTAACTGTCTACCTTGTCTGGATGGCTGCCCGCTGGAAACTGGAGTGGCATTTTTCCTAGAAGAATTGTAGTTTGTGATTTTTTTTTCCTTGCAACTCACGTATGATTGCTGTTGCAGTATGACATAAGGGTATGGTACTGTAGCTTTATGCTGTCATAGCTGTACAGTAATAATATTACAGAAGAAGCCAGGTGAAGAAGTCTAGGCTGAATCTCACAATGAACAGGACAAGTGCAGGGGCGATCCAACCTGATTTGATTTTGGTACCCAGCAATCCAAAAAAACCTTGCTCAATAGCCCCTGGAGTGATCCACAGCCACTGCTGGTTGTTCTCCTCCAGAATCCGGCTTCAGGGCACCAAGGGTTGGGAGAACTTGTGGGTGAAGACAGAGTCAAAGAGGACAAAGAGTTCCTCAGACAGATCTACACCTGCTCTTCATCACTTTGATGCCCTTGGACTCCCTTGCAAATGTTAACTCCTGGGGAGCTTTTGCTTTCCTAAAACCCTCCTTATGTCTACATTCCTCCTTGGAAGTGAGATCCTCTGTCCACACCCTCTCTGCTTCCCTTTTTCCATGGAGCTTCCTGACATGTTGCCTGTTTAGCGTAGCTGGTGTCCTGAGAGGTCCCCTTGGTTGCTGGAGTATCAGCTTGTACCCTTTATGGGTTTAGAGAATGTTGTCCTTGAAAGCAGTTGCACTGAATTCTGCTGCCCTTCAGTGACACTGCCCATTGGAAGTTCCCGGTCTTGGCCAAAGTCTGCCACTCTGAGACCTGGCATATGCACTCTGCTGCTCTCCTTCTGCACTCCCTTTGGGAGCTGAGACTCCACTATGGCTTTGCTAGTGGAGCCAAGGCTGACCAGGATGACACAGGTTTTCAGATCCCGGTGAACATCCCGTTTGTTGGTCCATGTGTGCTAAAAAGCTGATGCAAAGAGCCTCCAGACACATAAAGGAGCATTTGCACTCTGCTGTCCTGTGAATGTCATGGGAGTCAGCTGACTCTTGGCTGCCAGCTCCCTACCAAACCTCTCTCTCACTCCCCCTCCTTCTTTGCTCACCTTGGTGTCTGCAGGGTTGTTTCTCTCATTCTTCTCTTTTACAGCTGCTGCCCACTCTCTTTTGTCCTTTCTCCAGTAGGCTATCAGAGAAGGGCCACTGCAATTGCTTACTGGCTCAGGTTTGGGCAGTGGCTGGTGCATTTTGGAGGCAACAGAAACCTGCTATGTCCAACAAGCAGCTGTTGCTCTCTTCTCACCTAAACCACCTCTGCAGCTCCCCTCACCACTACCAAAGCCTTGCCATGGAAACCCAATACACCGGGTCATTAAAGTCCCCAGTAAGATGTGAGGCCTTTGATCGCAAGACTTCCTCAGGCTGGCTAAATAAGAATTAGGACCCTCCCTCACCCTATTATAGGTTCTTTATGTCAGAACAGAGGTGTGCTGGACTTCAGCCATGGCACCAGGAGCAGGCTCAGACATGAAACAATGAAAGGTGTTCCCAAGTGCCCAAGGTCCCATGCAAGCAAAGCTTTGCTTTAGTGCATGCTGGTGTGGAGGTCAGATGGCGACGTAAAGAGGAAATGAGGACTCCCTAACGAGAGAAAAACCTGATGATCCCTCAGGAGCAGAGAGATGCAGGGCTGGACTCTGCATCCCTGCCAGGAGAGGCTTTTGCTGTCTCTGGTGTCCCTGCAGCCTTGGGGGGCCTATGGTGCAGGTGAAGCTGATCACCAGGAAGGACAAGGTGTTTCTGAAAATGTGCTTGGCTATGGAAAAGCCTGGGATAATTATTGATCTGTTCTTTGAATGTATCGTCAAAGACATAACTAAAGGATGTGGGAGAAGCACTGCCTACATCTACTGGATAAAGATGGGACAGACCTCTCCCTGTGCCACAGGACTCAGGCTGATTACATCCATCAACAGTGCTGGACACAGAAATAATTGCAGGTTCAGTTGTCTTAAATGTGATAAGGAGAAGTGACATTGCTAGAAAGAAGTTGTTCTCCCCAGCAGAGGGAGGGAGAGTGATGTCAGTGATGACTTCAGCCTGTTTCACAGCAGTATCTCTGGAGACCCAGAAACACCACAAGGGAGCCCAGAGTGGGCAGAGAAAGAGCCACCTTGAGCTGGTCCTCTGCTGCTGAGCTGGGCTGGGCTCCTGGGATGGAGGGAGCTCATGGCAACAGGGAACACTTCAAAGAGACAGCTGTGCCCAGGAGTAGCTCCTCTGCAAAGCACAGTAGGGCTGAGGGCACTGCCTGCAGGCAGCGAGGGCAGAGGAGTGAGGCAGAGAGGGGTTAAAGGCAGCGTGGCATGGGAGGATGCTGAGAGCTCACTGGGAGAGAAATCTTCACAACCTGTGAAATGAAGTCCCTGGAAGCAGGGCAGTGAATCTGCAGCTGCTGGAGGGATCTTCAAAAGCTGGCACATCCTACAGCCTACAGGATCTTTGTGGAGGATTGTCACAGCTTCTAAGGCATAGAGGAGGAAGACATGTTCCTGAGACGTTTTGCCCTGCCCTGCCATCAGAGGAGTAGGGCATGCTGACTGGATGCCCCCCTTCTCCAGGGATTACTGGTAGGATGTTAAGCTGGATGTGCAGCCAGGGGTGCCCAGGATGGTCCTGCAGAGCAGGGCCCCTTTACCACAGGAGTCTGTATGCTGGGGTCAGTGCTCAGCCTTCCCAGGGAGCTCGTCATGGTGCTGTGGGGAGAATCTGTGGGTCGAAGAAGTGATCCCTGGTAGGGCAGGTTTTTTCTCCTACCAGGAGACTGCTCCATGGGTCAGGGCTGCTCACAGCTCCAGTTCACCCACAGGCTTTTTCTGAAGGGCTCATTCAAGGAGAAGGTCATGGCACGGATTGCATAAAATTAATGAAAATTTCCTGAATTTGTGTTTTCAGTTTCCTGTTTTAGGAGGGGGGGCAGTGGAAAAGGGATAAATGGAAAAGGAGCTGTCAGCTTTGAAGCAGTCACTGAGACTCCTTAGCGAGTGATCAGTAACTCTGATAGGAGCCTCCTAAAGCACCCTCTGCCTATGGACAGCACCAGCATCACCTTTCCTGGACCCATCAGGCTGAATCTCACCTGTCCTGCTTTCAACCTGCAAACAGGAACGGGCTCCCAGACAGCGCCCTGCAAACAGGCAGGTTTCTGTAGGGCCAGGGTGAGTGCACAGGGGGTGGGATGTGAGCACTGACAGGTAAAGACAGGGGACAGGGAAATACCTCCCAGGAGGAAAATCTCCAGGTAGCAGGATTATGATCAGGAAAAGACAGGAAAGGAAAAGCAGAAATGTTGTGGGAGGGAGATGTGAGAAAAATCTGCATCATCCCCTCCGGTGCAGAGTCCTTCCTCTGAGCAAGCCCCCTTGCCTCCTCTCACAGCCACCAAAGCCTCTTCCCTCAGGGCTGTGGGCTCCAAGCCATGAACCACCTCTCCTCTGCAGCAGAGCTCCAGCAGAGCCATGGGACAGCTCTCCAGTCACGTGTCCATTTCTCTTCTGCAGGTCATAGGGGCTCAGAGCTCAACTGCCCAGCAATGTTGGTGTCTGGGAGGCGGCGTGCACAGCTGGGTACGGGTAACGCTGTGCTGAGGGCCCGGTTGCTTCTGCCCTGGCTTCTCTCAGCCAGACCCTCCCTGCATATTTGGTTGTTTCTCCACTTGCCTGTGTTATTGCTGTTCTAATTTCATTGTTTCTGTCAGCTTCTTTAGGGAGCTGGAGATTCACCTGCAGCATCACAGGCTGATCTTTTGGCTCCATTCCTGCAGGTGACTCCATGGGAACAAATGCCCCAGCTTTCATCTCCCCTGTGGGGCTGTGGGCACCGCAGTCTGTGGGGCTGGAGGATCAGCTAATTTTCCCTTCACCAGATGCTATCCTTAGAACACTTGGCTATCTCCTTGATGTGTCCTTCCAAGCTGTGAGCTGCCCTCCACAATGCCAACCTGTCCTCTCACACCCTTTTGTTATGTGCAAGCCCCATGGAGAAGCTCGGAGATGCTACAGGGGAGGAAATCCTGTCGGGTTGGTAAAATGAGCCATGTCCTTGGCTAGAAGTGAGGTGCTGAGACCCTGAAAAAGGGTGAGACATTTAGCGGTCTGCACTGGATCCCTCTCTTCTCTGTAGCATCTGGTTGTTTTCCTGGATAACACAGGAGTGTGCTCATTATCCACCTCATGAAGAATAAGCCCAGGGCAGCTCAGAACAACTCAGAGGGACAGACCAGCTGCCCTCCTTCTGCACTAAGCCACAAGCAATTTTTACACCTCACAAGACTCCCTCTCTTCTCCAGAAGTGCAGTAGGAATGCTGAGAGTTTCTGACATCAAAACACACCCCTAAGGTGACATGAGGGAAGCTGTAGGAACCCAAAACCTCTGAGACTGCCTTCTGCCATCCCCATTCCTTAGCACTGGCCGTGCAGATGCTGAAAATCCCTTCTGCAATAAGAGCAGATTCCTCTGGCAAAGTCTCACACCAGGTCTGGACCTTGGCCCACAATGGCCATGAACCCTTGTGCCACCATGCCCATGAACCCACCGCTGCAGAGCAGAGCTGGCTCCTTGGCAGCCCATGGGAAGAGATCCTGCTCCTCCTGGTATACTCTGCCAGCATCAACCAGAGCTGCAGCCACAGAGCTGAAGGAAGGGCTTTGTGAAAAGGAATGGGGTGTGTAGGAAGCAGGGTGAGATTCTAGGAGAATAGCTTTGATTTTCCTCCGAGAAGTCTGCCCTAACTCTTCACTGATTCTTCCTCTAGAAACAGGATCTCATGCATAGAGGAAGCAAATGACCAACGACAGCTCCATCACCCAGTTCCTCCTTCTGGCATTCGCAGACACACGGGAGCTGCAGCTCTTGCACTTCTGGCTCTTACTGGTCATCTACCTGGCTGCCGTCCTGGGCAATGGACTCATCATCACTGCCATAGCCTGCGACCACCATCTCCACACCCCCATGTACTTCTTCCTCCTCAACCTCTCCCTCATCGACCTGGGTTCCACCTCCACGACTCTGCCCAATGCGATAACCAATTCCCTCTGGAATACCAGGGCCATCTCCTACTGGGGGTGTGCTGCCCAAGTCTTTCTATTTGTCTTTTTCATTTCATCAGAGTTTTATCTGCTTACGGTCATGGCCTATGACCGCTACATTGCCATCTGCAAACCCCTGCACTACGGGACCCTCCTGGGAAGCAGAGCTTGTGTCCACATGGCAGCAGCTGCCTGGGGCAGTGGGATTCTTGATGCTGTGCTGCACACGGCCAGTACATTTTCAGTACCACTCTGCCAAGGCAATTCTGTGGAGCAATTCTTCTGTGAAATCCCCCAGCTCCTCAAGCTTGCCTGCTCAGAATCCTACCTCAGGGAACTTGGGGTCCTTGTGCTTAGTGCCTGTTTATCTTTTGGGTGTTTTGTTTTCATTGTGCTATCCTATGTGCAGATCTTCAAGGCCGTGATGAGCATTCCCTCTCAGCACGGACGATGCAAAGCCTTTTCCACATGCCTCCCTCACCTGGCTGTGGTGTCTCTGTTTATGAGTATCGGTACATTTGCCTACCTGAAGACTCCCTCCGTCTCCTCCCCGTCCCTGGACCTGGTGGTGGCAGTGCTGTACTCGGTGGTTCCTCCTGTCATGAACCCCCTCATCTACAGCATGAGGAACCAGGAGCTCAAGGATGCAGTGTGGAAACTAATGGTTGGATACTTTTAAGACGCAAAAAACTGCCCACCTTCTTCTGCATATCATTTACGTAGTTGGTTTTCTTTGATTTGGTTTGGTTTTCAGCTTTTCTAAACTGTAACAATATTGTCCATAAAGAAATTTCATTGTGCATACCATTCCTAAATTAGTATCTACCTGTCTTGTGTCATCCAGAGACTGCATAATGATGAGCCATGCTCTGTGTTTTACAACAAAATACAGGACCTCACAGTCAATATTTGTCCAAGATCCTTTTGTCTGAGAGCTTTTCTGGGGCTGCAGGGGCAGTGCCTGCGTGCAGAGGTGGCGGGGAGAAGAGTCCCAGCACAGCAAATGCTGCCAGGGAGCACCAGCACTTGGTCTTTCCCAAGGTGGTCTCTTTCAACTGCCACGCTTTCCTTCCAAGCCTTTGTGTTACTGAGAGGCGTGAGAGCACTGGCAGCTTGGTCATAGACCTGCGGCACGACAGTCCTTTGCCAGAGGCAGGAACAAGCAATGGGCACCTCTGTGACAGAGCTGATATTTACAACAGCATTTCCATCAGGAAAGGGGTTCTCCTAAGGGCAGTGCCTGAAGGTTTAGGTCTGCTTCTAATGTTTTTCTCAAGAAAATGCAGCAGAGAGAAAACACCAGCGAAGAGATGAAGTGTGTGAGTGTGCATGGTGGAGGCACATGGCTGTGTCCTATCACAGCTGGGCTTCCTGGGAGAGGCACGAAGGACCAGCAGAACAGGGTACGTTCTCAGCCCGTGTTTGCTGAGCACCTGGGCGAATCTGTCCCAGAGCAATCATCACCGAACAGCCAATAACAACCACCATTTCCAACACTGGACTCTCACCTAAGTTTGGAGATGTTGTTTGTCCCTCCACGGAGGGACACCAAATGACTAGGTCAGAAGTCTTTATTTGCCTTGGCATATGAGACACAAGCATGCACAGAACCTGAGTGGGAACAAATTCTTTCAGCTATTCCTGGGGGCATGTGGAGGGGCACCAGGTGCCCACCAAACCACACTATCAATCCCTCTCCTCAGCTGGACAGGGGGATAAAAGTAAAAAAAGGCCTTATGGGTCAAGATAAGGACAGGCAGATCACTCAGCAGTTACCGTCATGGGCAAAACAGACTCGACTTGGTGAAATTTATTTCATTTCTTACCAATCAAGTCAGAGTAAGGTAAAGAGAAATAAGAACCAATCTAAAAAGCACCTTCCCCTCACCCCTTCCTTCTACCTGGGCTCAGCTTCACTCCCAGGGTCTCTACTTCCTTCCCCCAAGCAGTGCAGGGGAACAGGGAGTGGAGTTGCAGTCAGTTCAGCACATGTTGTCTCTGCCGCTCCTTCCTCCTCAGGGGGAGGACTCCTCACACTCTTCCCTACTCCAGCATGAGGACCCTCTCATGGGAGACAGTCTTCCATGAACTTCTGAAATGTGGGTCCTTCCCACAGGCTGCAGTTCTTCACGAACTGCTCCAGTGTGGGTCCCTTCCATGGGGTGCAGTCCTTCAAAAACAGGCTGCTCCAGCGTGGGCCCCCCCATAGGGTCACAAGTCCTGCCAGAAAATCCACTCTGGCATGGGCTCTTCTTTCCATGAGGCCACAGGTCCTGCCACAAGCCTGCTCCAGCACAGGCTCTCCACGGGGTCACAGCCTCCTGCTCCAGGGTGAGGTCCTCCCTGGCTGCAGATGATTATCTGCTCCACTGTGGACCACTGTGGACTACAGAGGGGACAGCCTGCATCACCATGCTCTTCACCATGGGACTCAGGGGTATCACAGAATAATTAAGGCTGGAAAAGACCTCTAAGATCAAGTGCAACTGTCAACTCAACACCACCATGGCTACTAAATCATATCACAAAGTGCCACATCCAGACATTTTTTGAACACCTCCAGGGACGGGGACTCCACCACTTCTCTGGGCAGTCTGTTCCACTGCCTGACCACTCTTTCAGTAAAGAAATTTTTGACTAATATCCAATCTAAACCTCCCCTGATGTAACTTAAGTCCATTGCCTCTCATCCTATTGCAAGTTACTTGGGAGAAGAGACGAACATCAGCCTCACTACAACCTCGTTTCAGGTAGTTGTGGAGAGCCATAAGGTCTCCCCTCAGCTTCCTCTTCTCCAGAATAAACAACCTCAGTTCCCTCAGCCGCTCCTCATAACCAACGCACGTAGCATGGGCAATAAACAGGAGGAACTGGAAGCCGTTATACAGCAGGACGGATACGTGCTGACAGCTAAGGCCTGGTGGCCATCACAGGAAAATGCTGGGACGACTTGCCTGACTGGCATGCTGTTGTGGATGGCTATGGACTCTTTAGAGAAGACAGGCCAACAAGGAGAGGTGGTGGAGTTGCTTTGTATGTGAGGGAGAAACTGGAATGTATTGAGCTTTGCCTGGGGACAGATGAAGAAGGAGTTGAGAGCTTATGCGTTAGAATTAAGGGACAGGCTCATATCGGTAACGTTATTGTGGGTGTGCACTACAGGCCACCTGACCAGGAGGAGGAAGTTGATGAGGCCTTCTACAAGCAGCTGCAGGCAGCCTCACAGTCACAGGCCCTGGTTCTCTTGGGGGACTTCAACCACCCTGACATCAGCTGGGAAGACCACACAGCCAGGCACGCGCAACGCAGGAGGTTCCTGCAGAGCATAATGATAACTTTCTGATGCAAGTGGTGGAGGAACTCAGGTGTCCTGGTGACAGAGGTTGCAGAGAAGGCAGAGCTACTGAATGCCTTCTTTGCTTCAGTCTTCAGTGCCAAGGCAGGCCCTCAGGAATCCCAGGCCCTGGAGGCAAGAGATGAAGCCTACAGAGAGGATGACCTTCCCTTGGTTGAGGAGGACTGCGTGAGAGATTGCTTAAGCAATCTGGATGCCCACAAATCCATGGGCCCCGATGGAATGCACCCACGAGTGCTGAGGGAGCTGGCGGATGTCATTGCTGAGCCACTCTCCATCATCTTTGAGAGGTCCTGGAGGACAGGAGAGGGGCCCGAGGACAGGAGAAAAGCCAATGTCACTCCAATCTTCAAAAAGGGCAAGAAGAAGGACCCAAGGAACTACAGGCCAATCTGCCTCACCTCCATCCCGGGAAACATGATGGAGCAACTCATTCTAGAGGTCATCATCAAGCAAGTGCAGGAAAAGAAGGTTATCAGGAATAGTCAGCATGGATTCACCAAGAGGGTATCATGCTTGACCAATCTGGTAGCTTTCTACGATGGTGTGACTGGCTGGGTAGATGAAGGGAGAGCCGTGGATGTTGTCTACCTTCACTTCAGCAAGGCTTTTGACACTGTCTCCCATAATATCCTCCTAGGGAAGCTCAGGAAGTGTGGGCTGGATGAGTTGTTGGTGAAGTGGAGCTGGCTGAATGGCAGAACTCAGAGGGTTTTCATCAGCGGCGCTGAGTCTAGTTGGAGGCCGATAACTAGTGGTGTCCCCCAGGGGTCAGTACTGGGCCCAGTCTTGTTTAACTTCTTCATCAACGACCTGGATGAAGAGTTAGAACGTACCCTCAGCAAGTTTGCTGATGACACCAAACTGGGAGGAGTGATAGATACACCAGAAGGCTGTGCTGCCATTCAGCGTGACCTGGACAGGCTGGGAAGTTGGGCAGAGAGGAACATAATGAACTTCAACAAGGGCAAGTGCAGGGTCCTGCACCTGGGGAGGAGCAACCCCATGCATCAGTACAGGCTCGGGGTGGACCTGTTGGAGAGCAGCTCTGTGGAGAGGGATCTGGGTGTCCTGGTGGACGATAGGTTGACCGTGAGCCAGCAATGTGCCCTGGCTGCCAAGAAGGCCAATGAGATCCTGGGGTGCATTAAGCAGAGTGTGGCCAGCAGGTTGAGGGAGGTTCTCCTTCCCCTCTACACTGCCCTAGTGAGGCCCCATCTGGAGTACTCTGTTCAGTTCTGGGCTCCCCACTTCAAGAAAGATGAGAAGCTACTGGAGAGAGTCCAGTGGATGGCTACGAGGATGGTGAGGGGACTGTAGCATCTCTCCTATGAGGAAAGGCTGAGGGAGCTGGGCTTGTTCAGCCTGAAGAAGAGAAGGCTGCGAGGGGACCTTGTAAATGCCTGTAAATATCTTTAAGTTTGGGTGACAGCAGGACGGGGTCAGACTGTTTTTAGTGGTGCCCAGTGACAGGACAAGGGGCAATGGGCACAAACTGAGGCACAGGAAGTTCCGTCTGAACATGAGGAAGAACTTGTTCACTCTGAGGGTGACGGAACACTGGACCAGGCTGCCCAGGGAGGCCATGGAGTCTCATTCTATGGAGATATTCAAGACCCCCCTGGACAAGGTCCTCCACAGTCTACTGTAGGTGACCCTGCTTCGGCGGGAGGGTTGGACTAGATGACCCACAGAGGTCCCTGCCAACCCCTAACATTCTATGATTCTATGATTCTATGAATATTGGAGCTGTCACAAACCAGCATCCCTCTAGCCACTGCAGGAGGGAAGAGCTGACTCCTTGGGAGCCCGCAGTCCTGCTAATCATTAGACACTCAAGACAGCAGGAACCAGAGAAAGGAGATGAACTGGAACAGGGGCGGGGGGTTATGGGAGGGGAGGAATATTAAGAGAGGGGAGCAATATTGTTAGAAATTGTCTGGCTTTGCTCTGAGAAGTCTCACCCAATTTTGTCACTGTCTTTTTCCTCTAGAACAGGTCCCTGTGCTCAGAGGTAGCAAATGTCCAACAGCAGCTCCATCACCCAGTTCCTCCTCCTGGCATTGGCAGACACACAGGAGCTGCAGCTCTTGACCATCTGGCTCTTCCTGGCCATCTACCTGGCTGCCCTCCTCAGCAACAGCCTCATCATCACTGTCATAGCCTGTGACCACCACCTCCACACCCCCGTGTACTTCTTCCTACTCAACCTCTCCTTCCTTGACCTTGGCTGCATCTCCACCATTCTCCCCAAAGCCATGGCCAACTCCCTCTGTGACAGAAGGGCCATCTCCTACTTGGGATGTGCTGCACAAGTCTTTTTTATCGTTTTGTTGATCTCCGCTTAGTACTTTCTCCTCACCATCATGACCTATGACAGCTATGTTGCCATCTGCAGACCCCTGCACTACGGGAACCCTCCTGGGAAGCAGAGCTTGTGTCCCCTCTGAGCAGGGACGGCACAAAGCCTTTTCCACGTGTTTCCCTCACCTGGCCATGATCTCCCTGTTTACCAGCACTGGCACATTTGCTTGCCTGAAACCCCCCTCCATGTCCTCCCCATCCTTAGATGTGGTGGTATCCCTTCTCTACTCAATGATTCCTCAAGCATTGAACACCCTCATCTACAGCATAAGGAACCGGGAGCTCAAGGATGCTCTAAGGAAACTCACCCAATGGATCCTGTTTCACCAACACTAACATTTCCCAGGGTTCATTTCAGGCCACAGGTCTGCTGTTTTCTCTTCTGTCAATCCTGCTTATAGATAATTTTCTGGGTTTATATTCCTTGTCTTTGGGCTTGATCCTGTTGTATCTGACTCTTGCACAACACTCTGTCAGGTGTGGCCTGTCAGATAGCAGTGCTTCAATAGACTGGGATCTCTTGGGTGCAGTGCCTGAAGGTTGGGCTCTTCCTTAAATGTAGCTTCCAAGAAAACATCCAAGGAATGGGTCTTTTAAAGAGTCTGTTCTCTTTGGGTTATCAATGGTTTTGAGGTTAAGATCCTTTTACATTTGTTTTACACTGGACCAAGGGTTCTGGATTCCAAAGCTCTCTTCTTCTTGTCCAATGACAGGGGAGATGGTCCATGAGCTCTCCATTATCTCCTCAGGTTTCCTCCTCTGTGACAGGACTGATGGCATATACTGAACTCTCTGGAATTTAATTTGGAGGGGTGAGGATAGAAGAGCATGTGGACTCACCACGTGCCCTGGTTGAATAGATGGAGACTCAGAAGATGAAACGCTGTCAAAGGTGAAGTTCATGAAATGTAAAGCACTAAATTGGCATACCCATGAAGGAGGACTCTGCAGTGCCATGGGCGTCATTGGGAACACAGCAGTCACAGGAAGAGGTCCTGGAGAGATGTGGGAGCTGCCTGAGGACCCCCAGGGCCAAGATTCTACTGCTGTCCTGGGAAGTGGGGCTGGTGGGAGCAGAGGAGAGGGCAAATTCAGTCAGGGTTGGGGACCACCCACCATATGAATTTAGGAGAGCCAGAGAGTGCCTAGCTTCTGTTTCCTCATGCCCTTGAGGCCAACACAATCCGTGGGGCTGATGGGGATTCTGAACACCCTTCTCTGCTCTCCAGGACATGCTGTGCCCTTCAGAGGGGCTGGGGCTGTGGGTTGACTGTCCCGAGCTCTGCAGCACCCGCCAGTGTGTACTGCCATGGGCCCAGCACAGACTGGGCGGCTCTGCTGGGCTGGGAGAGGGTAGGGGAGGCGGGCAGAGCTGGGGAGAGACTGGGCTGAGCTGGGAAGTGCCCGGGAGAGGAAAGTGCCAGTGTAGAGCTGAGCTGTGTGAGTGTGCAGGGTGGGGGAACAGAGCAGGGTGCTGATGGAAAAGATGCAGAAGAGAGGGCCCTGGTCTGTGCCATTTTGAGGAGGGACCTTTGATGCATGGTCACCCCACTCTCCCGCAGGGCTCAGTGTTGGTCTCTGGTGGATTTCTCAAAAACCCATCTCTCGCAAACTTTGCTGTCCATAATGTGCTCCAGGCCCCAACAATCCTTCATATTCCTTTGGTCATTTGGGGTGAGCTGTCCCAGCTGTTCCCTTGCTAACTTCTTCTGTACCTCCAGTCTACTTGCTGGGCAGGCAGAGTGTGAGGAAAAGGAGGCTTTCATGCTCTGTGAGGACTGCTCAGCAGTGTCCAAAACACTGGTGTGTTATCAGTTTAGTTACAAATCCAAAGCAGATCACCATATGGCCTGCTGTGAAGAGAACTAACTGCATCCCAGCCAGGTCCAGGCTGAGGAGTGAACAATGTCTTATTTAAATGTCCTGAAAAAATCTGTGAATCCCAGTACCTGGCTCTGATGGGGCACTCCTCAGTCTCCCAAGTATTCACCGGCCAAGTGAGACAGGAGGAAGAAAACAGTCCATGTGGTTTCTAGTGGTGTTTGTACAAAAGTTCTGAGCACAGCTGCGCAACAGGCCATCCGCCATGATATTCATCTGCACCGATCAGTCCCAACAGAGGATGAGCTGGCCAGGGGTGTAAAGACTAGTGTCAGCCTTGACCATAGTGACCATGAAGTTGTGATGTCTCAGATCCCCAGGTAGGTGGGGAAGGAGAGTAGCAGAGATCAGACCCTGGACATCAGGCAATGAGAGTTTGTCCTATTGAGGGCACTGGCAAGTGGGATCCCATGGGTGCAGTGTCAGGGCCCTGAGAACATCCATAGGCCTTCTTGCCCCTGAGCAGCCTCACCTGGGGATTCCACCCACTCCTCTGTTCCATAGGCCCAGGAGACTGTCTTAGTGCAAGCCGGAGTTGCAGCCATAGCTTTATCTATGCTGTATGTGTACTGGTCTCCAAACACAGCCATAGACACAGCTTTGCCTGCACATGGACTTCGTTGACTTGGGCTTGCGGACTCGCTTCCCAGCTCATTCTTGATCACTTATACAAGCAAATGACGCTGTGGCCCTCCAAGTGCCAGACCCCAGCTGATTCACAGAGGCCTAGGGCCTTTCTGATTCCTTTTTTCCCACCACTTGGTGAGGTTTTGGGAGGAGAGGAACAGGTGAGGTTTCTGGGTGCCAGTGATTGAAAGTTTAGAAGAAAGACATCACATGAGAAGTGATCTAAAGGCCATGCTAGTTCCAGACTCTTAACTTCAGCTCCTTTCTCGAAGGCCTTCAACCATCCACAAGAGCCCCTTCCACTTCACTGTCTTTTAGCAATGAAGTTGAGAGTACCCAAGTTAGAGCCTTACTTTCAATTCTGTTCCAGCCTAAAGCAACCCAACTGTGGGAAGACATCTGAGGAAGCTTGTAGAAGGTGGATGTTCCCAGGAATTTCAAGAGGCCTGATGTACCAATAGCTGTGTTCAGGGAGCTGGTCAAATGCATCATCTCCATTTCTGTACTGGAGGCTTAGATGCGTGCTTCATGTGTAAACTCTCTCTGTGGGTGCTAACACTTACTGTGTAAGCTGGTCTGACCTCAGAGCTGGCCTCTCTTTGAACTGGGCACTGGAGTTGAGACCTTCTGAGCTCCACTCCACCCTGAGTTGTCCTATAATGTAGAGGCCCGCATCTCCAGCTTCATCTCTTCTGGCAGAACGTGTAGGAAAGCACAGGCTCATGGAAGGGCTGGTGGGAAAGAGACTGTTGGGGGTCTCTAGGGCAGCCTCCAGTCTCACTGTGACATTGTGGAGATGAAATGTGAAGAGATCCAAAGGTAGAGATCACAGCAATGCTCCTCCTAGTCCATTTTATTTTGCTTAAAGCTCAGCCTAAAGCTCCCAAGAAGCACTTTGTGGCTGTTGCTTCTGTCATATCTTACTAAACCATATCCCAAAGTGCCATATCTACACGTTGTGTTTTGAGGTGTTCAAAAAACCTGTAGATACGGCACTTTGGGATATGATTTACTAAGCATGGTGGTATTGGGCGGATGGTTGGACTTGATGATCTAAGAGGTCTTTTCCAACCTATGATTCTATGATTCCTATGATTCCGACGATCACTTGCCACTATAGAGGAGAGCTTGGCTCAGTCAACTCTCCAGGTGGCTGTAGGCTCGTACCACGGCAACCCATGCCTCCCCTTCAGGAGGCCAGAGATGCATAATTCCCTCAGACTCTCCTCACAGTTCATACTTTAGGCCCCCTCGTTTCATCTTGGCAGACCTCATCTGGACCTTCTTCAGTTTCTCCAATTTCATTCTGAAATGTGAGGCCCACTGGCTGCTATGGCATCTGCTATCATGATGCCCAGGCCCTTCTCTTCAGGGCACTCCTTTGCCAGTCAGTTCCTTCCCCATTCTGCTACATGGGCTTGTTCTGTTTCTTCTAAACATTCAGGTTCCTGTTGGCCAAATCACCAGGTGTGTCAAGGTCCCATGGACAGGACCTGCAACAATCTGGCTTTTAAAGTATGTGTACCAATGGTCTTCCTGAGTTATGGCGCTCCTAACATTACTGTAAAATAAGTTTTGGGGATAAGAAAAGAGTACTAGTGTTCATGGAGTTTCTAAGCAAGCTGGAAAGCACTGCTGTAATCATCAGTAAACGGAGGGTCCAAAATGATCAAATGCAGGTTCAGTTGGGAAATGGCAAAGAAGACAGCATTTTTTTGCATAGGAGGGGATAAGAATGGTTAAAGAGGACTGGAGAGGTAGGAAGAGTGAAAAGGGAATGAAAGGGGAAGTAAAGAAATTGATTTGGACTCTTTTGGGAATACTTGTCAAGCAGCCTGGCATCTGGGCAACACCGCCTGGAGCAGGACAAGAAAACTGCAGCTGGTCTGACTGTACTAATATCTGACTTACTTACATGGTCGTGGGTCACCTGAGAACTTTCACTAGTGTTCTTAAGGGAAGAGCAAGAGAGGAAGGAACCCCAGTATCATTTAGGTTTCCCATCTCCTTCGTGGGACTGGAGGAGGTCTCTGGTCTGGCCTTGCATTCACATTAGGGCCAGCTATGGAGTCAGACCACATTGCTCAAGGCTTGATCCAGTGGTGACTGGAAAGCTTCCAAGGACAGAGATGGCACTACATCTCTGGAAGACTTACTGAAATGTTTGTATGTTGGATGCCCTCGTGGACAGCAATACTTTCCTTTTCTCTATCCTGAATCTTTCTTTGTTCCACATCTTACTATTGTCTGTAATCCTCCTGCCAAGCACCATGGTAACAAGACTGGCTCCATCTTCATGGAGACTTTGCACAGGGACAGAAAGCCTGTCATGAGATTCTTGAGCTCTTCCACTCTTCAGGCTAAAGAAGACCCTTGCCCTCAATTTCTCCTGCCAGACAAGTGCTTGAGCCTCTGAGCATCTTGGCGGCCCCGCACCAAACTCTTTCCCAGTTATCAACAAATTCCTTGCTGTGGTGGGGTGACTCTGGCCAATAGCCCAGCAGCTTCTCACTCTTCCCTCCTCTTCCCCAGTGGGACAGGACAGAGAACAGGAAAAAATAAAGTGTGAAAAGTTTCAGCTCAAGAGAAGAACAGTTTAATAGGTGAAGAGAAGAAATTTTAAAAGCCTCACCAAGTTAAACAAAGACCATCTTTCACCACGTCCCACAAGCAGACAGATGCTCTGCCTCTCTCCGAGCAGCAGAATCCTTGAACAATCAAAACCTCCACATCCTTCTTCCTCTGTCCCAAGCTTTTCTTCCTGAGCATGAGGTCATATGGTATGGAATATCCCTCTGGGTAGTTTGGATCAGCTGTCCTGGCTGTGTCCCCTCTCAACTTTTTTCCATCTGCCTACATATTTGTTACAAGGGAGCAGAGTGAGAAACAGAGAAGGCCTTGACACTGGGCAAACATGGATGAGCAATAGCAATACAGTGTTGTGTTACAAGCATGGAGTTTTCTTTACTCCCATGGGCTCAGCAAACAGCCATCCTCCAGGACATCTGGTGGTCTGGTCCAGAAGAGAAGCAATGTTGGGCTGGCCTTTATCCCTTAGGATAGTGAGAGCTGCAGCCCATGGAGGACCTCGGTGGAGCAGGATCCTGGCAGAAACCACTGCATATGGAGAGAAGCCCATGAAGGTGCAGGTTTTCTGGCAGGCCCTGTGGCCTGTGGGGGACCCATGCTGGAACAGCCTGTTCCTGAAGGACTGTACCCTGTGGAAAGGATCCACTCTGCAGCAGTTTGTGGAGAATTGAGGCCAGTGGGAAAGAGCCACAATGGAGAATTTCAGAAACAAAGTGTTATGAACTGACTGCCACTCCCATTCCACATCCTCCCTATGACACTTGGGTGTTAGGAGTTAGGAGTGAAGTGGAGCTTGGGAAGAAAACCATGAGGAGTCAAGGATAATTCCCTCTGCTGCCCCACAGTGTCCAAGTACATCCCAGTGAACTCCAGGTAGGGCATGCCTCCTTCACCACTGCTCTTTCAGATGATCATCCAACTGTTTGTTTACCCATTTCTTTGTCAACCCATCCAGACTGTAATGGCCTAACCTGGGAAAAAGAACATTGAGGGAAACCATGTCAGAAGGGTCAAAAATGGCATCCACTGTTCTTTACTCATCCACAAATGCTGATACTTCATCATGATGGCAATCAGGTTTGAGAGTCATGATTGATCCATCATCAATCCATGCTGACTGCTTTTGGACATGTTCTTTTTTAGGTGCACAGAAATGCCAAAGTGACCTTGTACAGCCTGCGGTTCCCTGGGTTGACTTTCTGAGCTCTTTCAACAACAGGCGCTACATTGCCTTGTCCTCACTCACAAAAGCCCTCGACCAATGCCAGGAAGCTTTGAAAGGGATATTCCAAAGAAATGTCAATCTCCCCCTATCACTTCATTACCATTATTCTCCCTGTGAAATGGTGTATTGAATTTCTCAAAACTTTCATATATTTTCACCTGTCTTCACTATTTCTAAAGTATTTTTTTCAGATGCAGGCTGCCTAGACAAAGGCCCTTTCCGTTATTCTCCAGTTTTCTCCTCCCTTTACTCTTTGTGCATTCAGATTCCTGTCACCTACCGAGCTGCTGTTTTGACATCAGGGAGTTAAAAGTTTACCTGCCTTTCAGTAGTCTGATTGTCTCCTTTGCCAACTCTCTAATTATGTTTAGGACTATTTTTTTTCCTCTACCTAGCTACAATATTTTTCATAGGATTATGTCTTATAGGAAGGCAACCTCATTAGATGTAGATTGTAATTGCCATGTCATTGCAGAGAGTGTTTTGTTTATGGAACTTGATTATGTTTTAATTAGTTTTCTTGCAAATAGGAAAACTCCTGCTGTTCGTGTGTGCAGCCAGCTCTCTGTGGAGAGAAGGTGGGAGATGGTGCAATGGAGCTGTAACATCCAGTTGCAGAGACGAGTGAAGGAGCCTGACGCAAAGAGCAGTGACACAAGTCCCAGGTGGCCGATGAGAGAAATGTTGAGGTTGGGGAGGTGAGGAGCAAAGTTGTCCATAGAGTGTCAGATGTCAAGGGACTGCTTCTCCTACCTGTCCAGCCCTCCTGAGAAGACACCCTGGAACAATATCACTTGAACAATGTTTCTACCACTAATTCTGTAAACTGAAGAGCACTTAAAAACATCCCTTAAAATAAAAACAATATTTTTATTAGGCACAGTATAACATCTTCCTCCTTATCTATACTGTGAAAAAGCTCCTGCTAGTCTTGAAGAATTGAAGAAATTTACGGGAGCTTGTTAACTTGGCACTTTCTGTATTTTAATGACTCCCATGGGGTATTTGGTGTTGAGTCCATGAACCTCAGATGCTGAGAGGAAATGAAAAAAAATGCTCAGGAAGGCAGAAGCAAAACTGAAAGTACCTGGAAGCATTGATTGGCCCCACTGCGGTCCATTACTGACAAAGCCTCCCCAGGGACTCCTTAGAGCAGAGAATTGGAGGCCACGATTGAAGGTAGGCAGAGGCACTGTGCAGGTGGCTGCAATGCTGAGAAAACCCTTGGCCTGCTTTATGAAGCAGAAAGGCCAAGGGCTGAGCCCCAGGCCCTGGGAAGGCAGACCCTGCCCCTCACACATGGCTCAGGGCTCTTCTTGGGGACAGCTGAATGTGGGGGTGAGAAATGACAAGCGTAGGAAAAATCTGCGAAACCTCTCAGCCTCCCTAAGAAGACGCGAGGATGAAACACCGCTTAGAGCCTCAAAAGAAAGTTTCTCCTGGTAGGAATCGGTGATAGAGGTAATTGCCATGGCAAAGGGGACAAAGTCCTCGGTCTTGTTGAAACTTTTTGCCCCATCAGAGTCCTTAGCCATCTCTACTGCACATTGTCCTACTCTGTCCCATGCCTGCAATTCTTTCCCTTCGGCCTGTAGTCACACATCTTTGCTTCCCACCTAGCACTCACACCAGCATTTCCATAACTTCACTGATGTCTCTCCACTCTCACTGGTTTTGCCTTGAATTTCAAATCCATGGGAGGATCCAGAGTCCTTCTGGGTGACCTCTTTCACAGCAAGGATACCCTTTGAGGGAGACTGCTTTTTCTTCACCTCTAGTCTGAACCTTCCAAGCAGCATTTTGGGAAGGTTTCCTTCCCTTCTCACTACCAGGAAAAGCTCCATCATCTCGGAAACAACCCTTCAGGCAGATGCAGGCTTCTACTTCAGCGCCCTCAGCCTTCACAAGACTAAAGAATCCCAGCTCCCTCAGCCTCTCCAACAGAGGCTGTAAACCCGGAGCCCCGCATACAGACACACTAGTCCAGATGTGGCTACACCAGTGTGAGTGAGTCAAGTGGGTGATAACTGTCTTGTCTGTGTGGCCACACTCCTCCTAATGCAGTCCTGTATGCTGTGGGGTTCTTCACTTGGAGCATGCACCACTTGCTCATCTGGCATCTCTTGGAATGCCCAGGCCCTTCTCCTCATTGCGACTCCTGAGCTGTTCAGGTCCCCACCTGCCCACATTTTTCTGAGTTATTCTCCCCCGCAAAAAATGACTTCCAACTTCTTGTCAAAATTCATCAGGCTTCTACTGCCAAATCCCAGAGATTTTGAAGGTCTCGCTGGAGTGAAGCTCTATTTTGACAGCTTTTGATTTGTGCGTACCACATTGGTGGTGCCGCTGATAAGACAGCAGCATGAAGAATTGCAGGACACTACTGATAAAAGAAGGCGGTACCTGTTCAGTGGAATTTATGACCAAGGGAGGAATTGCCATGGTAACAAGCTTGGAAATGCCAAATGAAGGTGCAAAGGAAGCCAAAGTAGGGCCAGGGAGGAAAGGGTAAATAGAGATGGGCTGTTTGCATGGGAGGGTACAAGAATGGTCAAGGGAAAGATATTGTGAATGGCACACAGCTGAAACCAGGACAGTATCCAATTCTTCTTTTAGACCATCTACATCACACTCAGATCCAACAGTTCCCAATAAATCTTTTCCTGTCTTTTGATTTACACACAGAGATATCATTCCTTACTTTCTGGGCCATTCCTCTAAAATGTTCATGGAGTTCACTTAGCCCATGACTTTGGGCTCCATCTGTCCATAACAGTCTTTCAGGGCAGGAGACATGCTGTGTGCTGTTGGATGGTCACATGCTGCATGGGGGATGATAACGGAAGATTGACAAGGAGGATTGCAAACACGTTCAAGTGACTTGCAGCTGGGGTGTCAAAAAAGGACATCAGCATACTAATCATTGTTTGGTCTTGTGTGCTCAACAAGCAGAACATCTGTGTTTAGACAACATAGGTCTGTGATTGACAGACTCCAAGGCAATCTGTCAAACATGCCTGTGATTCCTGCCCTGCTGCGGGAAGGATCAAGGCACAGTGGAATGTTATGTCTGGGTGAACATCGTATGTACCCAGGTGAAAGAACCAAGTTCAGTAGCTGGCACTCTTTCTCTAGCAGGGACTGAGCTCTGTGGTGTCTGCATTCCTGCTTTGCTCCTGTGCCTCTGCCCAGGTGCTGTATCAGAGATCCCCTGGTTTGCGAGATAATGACAATAAATCCACTCTTTACATTTCATGTGTGGTTTTATGGTTTTTGCTGCATTCTGCTGTTTTGGCTTACTTGTCCTTCTCGTGCTCCCAGCTGAGAGGCACCTTTATGGCTGGCAGTAAGAAGGGGTTTTAGCCAGTGCGTCCTTCTGCTGCCTTTTTTCCCGTGCACGAATTAGAACACAAGGAAAATGCAAGCAAATCCCTCTTGGTAACAAGAGAGCCGGGTGTGGGACCTGTGGCTGAGCTCGGGACAGGGAGCACCCCTGGACCAGCCTTGGGGCTTGCTGCCAACCTGCCTTCAAATGAGCTCTCCCAGCAGGTTGGTGCCCAGGGGTTACTTGGAGTTTTGCTCTTCTCCTTGAGGAACCACGTTCGATGCCAAGCACACCCAGAGCCAGGAGAGGACTTCTAGGACAGCTGGGGCTGATGGTGACAGTTCCCACCAGCTGCCCAGGACACAGAGATGCAGGTGAGATAGCAGGGAGGAGACACCAACTAATTGCCTCTTCTCTTGCAGGAACAGGCTTTAGCAGCAGGAGAGAGCCAGGCACAAAGGGCCTCTGAGGTCAAAGAAAGTGTCACACAGCCAGAGCACAAAGAGGCGGGAGGAGAGAAACAGGTGCAGGTCCCATGGGTGGAACAGTGCTTTCAAGGTACCACCTGCCACCGAAACACGAGAACAGAGAAAGGCACTGGCAGGTGATGGAGTGACTGGGAAGAGTGCCTGGCAGAGGGAAGAGCACGGAGAGACAGGAGACAAGACAGAAAAGGAGGTGAACCAGATGGCAGGTTGAGACTGAGGGTGCTCATACTGTGCAGGTCCTGCTGCGCTGAAAACTTAGGCTGTCACGTTGGTAAATACTTCCAGTTTGTAGTGTTTCAGTGTTTGTTGTCCAAATCTGTAGGCGTCAGTGACTGCACTGTGTATTACTGAGGATGACTCGAACTTCTCATAATCTTGATGAATTTGGCCAGTGGCTAGTTTTGATTTTACAAAAAGATGTAAGGAGTGTTGTGATGTATTTAGGACTTGCTCCCCAAAATGAAAGCTATGTACTAAGGGCTCACGAAATATATGAAGTCAGCAAATACTATAAAGGAATGATTTCAGTATTATTTAATTCCTCCTCTCAGCAAATGGACTTGCCTTCATTATTTCACAGTGGCTTCAAAACAAAAGATTCCCTGTGCATCCTTTGTCCAAAGACAGTGGATTTCTTCAGAAAATATGTGGCCTCCTTCTACAACCCTTTCTCCCTGCTGTGCGTACTGTGGTGAGGAGTACCTCCAGTGGCTTCTGGATGAGTTCCTGTGCTGAAAACTGCAGCCCATGAGAACATTGCTTTTGGACCCCCAAAGCATCCCCTGATCCTCAAGCACTTTCCTGCAGGTCGGCAGGAGGGAATTGCAGGGTCACGGGTAAGAAGCTGCTCTCCAAGCCCTTGGCTGAGGTTGTTTTATACAGACAACTCTTCCTGCCCCCCCCGGGAGGACGTTCCTCCCCTTCCCACATGCTCCTCCTGCACCTCCCTGAGCCATTTCTCCAGCCATGACAGTGTCCTCAGTTCTCTGCCATGTTCTTGCCTGGTGCAGGCGGTCTTGGCACTGTGGGGACATTGGGGGAAAGCCCAGAGGGGTGGCAGGGCTGGAGCGTCCCCGGGCTGTGCCCTGTGCCTGTCCCGGCTGGTCCCCAGAGGGGCCATGCTGTGGTGGGAGGGGGCAGTCAGGACCCTGTGGACACTGGGAGGGGGTTGCAAGGCCCCAGGGACTGTGGGGATGGGGTCAGCCAGGCCTGGGGCTAAGGCCCACCCCATTGCGGCCAACATTTGGGTGTCAAGAGGATGGGGCCAAGCTCTTTTCAGTGGTGCCCAGTGACAGGACAAGGGGCAATGGGCACAAAATGAAGCATAGGAAGTTCCGTCTGAACATGAGGAAGAACTTCTTCCCTCTGAGGGTGACGGAGCACTGGAACAGGCTGCCCAGGGAGGTTCTGGAGTCTCCTTCTCTGGAGATATTCAAGACCCGCCTGGACAAGGTCCTGTGCAGCCTGCTGTAGGTGACCCTGCTTCGGCAGGGGGGTTTGACTAGATGACCCACAGAGGTCTCTTCCTTCTGTCATTCTGTCATTCTGTAAAAGTGCCTCTAACACAAGCAAAAATGACATAGCCTTTTTCCCCATACACTTTTTCATTGCAGATGGTAAACATGCCAAACGAAACGGAGACAAATGTAATTCTAAAACTTTCCCTAAAACTTGTAGGAGTTCTGAACTGGTTTTGCTTAAATAGGATGTTCACCTTCTGCCTTTGCCTGCAGCACACATTTTCCCATATTGGCCATATTTTGTTTCTTGATGTCCTTTTGTAATACAGGTCAAACTATAACTGTACTACAGACCAAACTTCTTTTATCAGGGAAAAGAGAAAGTCCAAACTTGATGTTTCCTTTGCTGGTTACCAGCTCAAATATGGCAGTGATCAATGTTAAAGGATAGTTACAATTTGGTAACAGGATTTGAGGACCAGGTGTCTCTTTAACTAAAGCTTCCTTGTAATGACATCCTTCACCTCCTGACAAACGTGAGCAGGCTAGAAACCAAATAGGTGTAGTTGCTGGATTGTCTGCATCTGGCCAAAGTCTCTTGGTCCAGCATGTAAATTAGTATGCATGCTCGGTTTCTTCATCTTTTGAGTCTGGCGCAGAATTGGGGTAGGTGGTCCGTGAGTCTGTGGTCGCAATCAATCTCCCCCTGCTGGAGTTGCCTTTCCCCTAGTTACCTGTTTCTTTTGGCAATCTCTGCAGATTTTCATAGCTCGTTAGCTATTCCTAGGAGTTATCGCTCTCTGCTTTTACTTAGGACAGGTACATCCTTCTTATGAAACAGTAACGTTGTTCAAAACCCTGTTTCTTAGTCTCTAGAGTTAATTTTAAACTTAGTAAGGGCAGGGCTTTACAAAAACACCTGTAACAGCAACAGTCTGGTTAATTTGAGTTAGCATTTCACATTTTGATTCACCTTTTTATTCCTTAGCATAACAGTATGAAAAGTTTCATGAGGGCTATGCTGTTGGCACTCAGTGCCAAGCTCCAGTAAACAGAGAGAACTTTTCTCCAGATGACTTTGGTCCACCTGGGACCGGAGGAGAAAACTCACCATATGCTCAGGGACATAGGGAGGATTATCCTGGTGGGCACAGCCACAGAAATCATCACAGAGCTGGAAATTACCCTGAAAAACCTTGTGGAGGAGAGAGCCATGTCACCAAAGATCCTAGCGATAGGACGAGAGGCAATGGCCTGAAGTTGCGTCAGGGAGGTTTAGGTTGGATGCTACTACAGGTGAGTTCTCACCAGGGCTTTGCAGTTGGCTTACCTTTCCTTTGGAAAGGCTTGTAGAGCTTCAGAAATCTCTTTTGTGTTTGCTCCATAGGGTGTCTGAAAATCTGATGGTGTTAATTGACTTTAGAAAGTGTCTAGTTTGGAGCTTTCTCCTTAATTTCATGTTGTTTGCGTTACCAGTAAAGCGCTTGGATCGTCATTTGCTTTAAGCCACGTGGACTGAGCAATTTTTGCCTGCGACGCTCTGGAAAAACTAGTGACTGACTCATTTGTGTAGATGAGTTGAAAAAACCTCTGCTAAATACCACTGAAGGAAAGGGTACCATACGGAGGATAGAGGTTGAGAAACTGGCGTGAAATCACCCCAGCAAGGTTGTGCACATCCTGGAAATGCAGAAGGACTTAGGGTGTCTCTCCCAGAAGGCTTATTTCTGGAGTGGTCTGTCAGGGAAAAAGGCAAAGCCACCGAGTTTGTCACTGGAGATGTTGCTGTGGGGTGCAGCAGGCAGCCCCAGCTGGGTTCCCATCGGAAATGAGGAAACGTGTGTGTCTGTCGGAAGAAACTCTTCTTTTAGGCAAAACACCATTGTTGACCTTGAACACAACAGCACCAAATGCTACTGTCTCTGCCCACTCTTGGTCCCAAATGACCATAACCATTAGGTAGAAAGAACCAGGAAAGAAGAATGCACAGCCCGTCACCTACACCTCTCCCTCTGCCTGTTCGTGTGCCTGTACCTGTCCCTACGCCTTTATCTCTGTCTGTGCCTGTATCTGTATCTAAACTTCCTCCATGGGCGTTCAGTTCCTGTGCCCAGAGCATTCAGAAACAGATGAGGGAGCACTGGCTGTAGAACGCAGCCCTGGGGAACCCCAGTGGGGACTGGCCACCAGCCTGATGGAACCCCAGTTCCTGGAACCCTTGGAGCCCTTTCGAGTCCCCAGAGGCTCATCGGGGGGGCCTGAACCCTCCTTTTCAGGGACCGAGCCTTTCTTTTATCCTCCATAGCCTTCTTTTAGAGCCCACAGTTTCATTTTGAGGGTCTCAACCCCCTCTGTTAGGGCAAAAAGCCTTTTTTTCGCTTCCAAGCTGCCATCCTGAGTGTCCAGACCCTCATTTTCATGGCCCAAACCCCTCTTGTAGTAACTAGAGCCCACTTTTCAGGTCCTAAAGCCTCATTTTTAGTGTCCAAGCCTGTCATGTTAACTCGGCAGAAAATTAATCCCCTTGCTTTCTAACGCTCTTCACCAACGTGAGAGGCTGGGTGCGGCTAGGTTTAAATTCTGAGTGATGTCCAATTTGCCACTACCAGTCCAGTTGCGTTTCCACGATTCTGGAGACACTCATAGCAGTCTGCACCTTCAGTCCAGTCATGCTCATGAACTGGCACGGCCGCATTTGGTCGCGTTCAGTGAGAAACTGTGACAACTGGCGACTGAAACAGTGCAGTGTTATTTCTGCAACAGACATAGAGGTTTTTTGAATTGCCGGTGATAGTGACTGCCTGCAAGAAAGCACGTGCAAATCCAAAAGGCGTGAAAAGTTTGTAAATAATACAGCCTGGCTATAAACATTAGGGAGTAACTCTTCCCGAGAAAAGCGCCTAGTTTAAGTCTCACTCAAGGCTTCCCAAGGAGGGGAGAAGCAAGGCTCACCCCGTCGGCCAATCCCGGCTGTCGGAGGCAGTCTGAGGTGGAGTTTCCCTTGACTTGCTCACGGTGTTATCTTCGTTTTCTCCGAAGATCTACGGTGTTATCTTCTTCTCTGAAAATCCCCCATTTCCCTGGCTATTTTTATAGCCTTTCTACCTTTAAGGTGGAGTTTGAGTGACTGTAGTCATACATAGCTTTTATCATGATTGGTGTAAAATTCTCTCGCTTCACGTTTAAAGGTAGAGTTTATGAAAAATCGAGAGCGCAGACTCGAAGAGGGGTGGTGGCACCTCGGAGGCGGGGAGCCTTCGGGATGGAGGTGTGTTTTAGTATTAAAATGATATTAAAACGTGCAAAGCTCACGAGAGGATAGCACTTTGGCAAGGTTTCGAAAACCTGTTGGCTCAGGGGGCCAGATGAGCTGCTTATCAGTTCTAGAGAACCATTTCTTCCCGCTTTATCATCACGGAGCAGGGCCACGGAGTCTCGACCTTGTTCCGTCCTCTATGGTACCTTGCAGGGAGTTGCTGTGTTAGTGCATTCCTCGCCTGCCTACTGCAGCTGTGTCCCATCCTCAGAGCTCCTTTTGGTTTCATGCTTTTCCTCAGTGGGTGAGCACTGCTACGTTTTTCATATAAAACTTAAAATTAAGGTTTTACATCTCAAAATTACAAATAATTCCACAAGTGGGCAACCAGCATTTCTTTTGGTGCCCACCTGGCATCTTGACAGGCAACCGGACTTTATTTGGTGGACACGTGGCGTATTCGTGGCCAGCTGGCATATTTGTGGGCACACAACTTGTCTTCTCACAGAATATCACAGAATATCACAGAATAGTAGGGGTTGGAAGGGACCTCTGTGGGTCATCTAGTCCAACCCCCCTGCCGAAGCAGGGTCACCTACAGCAGGCTGCACAGGACCTTGTCCAGGCAGGTCTTGAATATCTCCAGAGAAGGAGACTCCACAACCTCCCTGGGCAGCCTGTGCCAGGGCTCCGTCACCCTCAGAGGGAAGAAGTTCTTCCTCATGTTCAGACGGAACTTCCTGTGCCTCAGTTTGTGCCCATTGCTCCTTGTCCTGTCACTGGGCACCACTGAAAAGAGCTTGGCCCCATCCTCCTGACACCCACCCTTCAGATATTTGTAGGCATTTATAAGGTTCCCTCGCAGCCTTCTCTTCTTCAGGCTGAAAAATGCCAGTTCCCTCAACCTCTCCTAGTAGGGGAGATACTCCAGTCCCCTCACCATCCTTGTTGGGCATTTGGTATTTAGTTGGCCAGCTGGCATCTTCATGGGCACCCAGTGTTTCTTTTGGTGGGCATGTGGCATTTTGGTGGGCAGCTGGCATCTTGGTGGGCACCCAGCATTTATTTTCCTAGGCACATTAATTTTTGGTGTCCATCTGGCATCTTTGTGCGCACCGAGAATAAGTTTTGGTGAGCACGTGGTGTTTTGGTGGCCACCTGGCATTTCTTTTCGTGGGCCCCTGGCGTATTGATTGCCACCTGGAATATTGATGGGCACCCAGCGTTTCTTTTGGTGGGCATCTGGAACTTTGTTTGCTGGCCACCAATCGCTTATTCATGTGGGCATCTGGTGTTTTGGTGGACACCTGGCATTTTGGTGGGCACTCAGGATTTCTTTTGGTAGGCAGCTGGCATTTCTTTTGCTGGCCACGTGTCATCTTGTTGGGCGCGTGGCATTTTTTCGGTGGCTACCCAGCATCTTGGTGGGCACCCAGCGTATCTTTTGGTGGGCACGCGGCATTTCTTTTGGTGGCCACCTGGCATCTTGCTGGGCACCCAGCATGTATTTTGGAGAGCACCAACATTTGGTAAGGACCCAGCCTTTCTTTTGTTGGGCATGTGGCATTTTGGTGAGCACCTGGTGTCTTGCTGGGCACCCAGTGTTTATTTTCCTGGGCACATGACTATTTGGTGGCCACCTGACATCTTGGTGGGCATCTGGCATTTATCTGGGTGAGCACATGGCGTTATAGTGACCACCTGGCATCTTTGTGCGCACACAGCATTAGTTTAGGTGGCCACATGGTGTTTTGGTGGCCACCTGGCATTTCCTTTCGTGGGCCCCTGGTGTATTGGTTGCCACCTGGAATACTGATGAGCAGCAAGCGTTTCTTTTGGTGGCCAGCTGGCATCTTGGTGGGCACCTAGTCTTTATCTTGATGATCACCTAAATGCTTACCCCGAGTTTTTCACCAGGTGGCCACCTGGCATGTCCATAAACACCCAGCATTTCCTTTGTTGGGCACCTGGCATCTCGGAGGGCACCCAGCATTTTGTTTGTTGGGCATGTCTCGTTGTGGTGGCCAACTGCCATCTTGATAGGCAACCAGCCTTTATTATGGTGGGCACCCGGAATTTTGGGTGCCACCTGGCATCTTGCTGGGCACCCATCATGTATTTTGGAGAGCACCAACATTTGGTAAGGACCCAGCCTTTCTTTTGGTGGGCACGTGACATCTTGTTGGGCACCCAGTGTTGATTTTCCTGGGCACGTGACTATTTGGTGGCCACCTGCCATCTTGGTGGGCATCTGGCATTTATCTGGGTGAGCACATGGCGTTATAGAGACCACCTGGCATCTTTGTGCGCACGCAGCATTAGTTTAGGTGGCCACATTGTGTTTTGGTGGCCACCTGGCATTTCCTTTCGTGGGCCCCTGGCGCATTAGTTGCCACCTGGAATACTGATGAGCAGCAAGCGTTTAATTTGGTGGCCAGCTGGCATCTTGGTGGGCACCTAGTCTTTATCTTGATGGCCACCTAAATGCTTAGCCCGAGTTTTTCACCAGGTGGCCACCTGGCATCTCCTTAACCACCCAGCAATTCCTTTGGTGGGCAGCTGGCATCTCGGTGGGCACCCAGCATTTTGTTTGTTGGGCATGACGCGTTGTCGTGGCCAACTGCCATCTTGATAGGCAACCAGCCTTTCTTTTGGTGGCCACCTGGCATTTACTTTGGTGGGCTGCTGGCGTTTCTCTTATTGCCACCTGGAATATTGGTGGGCACCCTGTGATATTTTTGGTGGGTACGTGGCATTTTGGTGACAAGCTGGCATCTTGTTGGGCACCCAGCATTTATTTTGCTGGTCACGTGGTCTTTTGGTGGGTACCCAGTGTCTCTTTTGTTGGGCATGTGGCATTAGTCATGGTGGGCACCCAGGCTTTTACTGGTGGGCACCTGGAATTTCTTTTGGTGTGCATGGGGCATTTTTGTGGCCACATGGAATCTTATTAGGCACGCGCTGTAATTTTTGGCGGGCACCTGGCATCTTGGTGGGCACGTGGTCTTTATTCTGTTTGCCAGTTGAGGTCTTGGTGGGCACCCGGTACTTTTCTGGGTCACCACCAAGCACTTAGGTGGCCACCTAGCATCTTTGCAAGCACCCAGCATTTCTTTTCATTGGCACCCAGCATCTTGGTGGGTACCCAGCATTTCTTTTGGTGAGCACATGGTCCTTTGGTTGGCACGCACTTTTTCTGTTGGTAGGCACGTGGCATTCATCTTGGTGGGCAGACAGCGTTTCTTTTCGTGGCCATGTGTCATTTTGGTGGCCACCTGCAATCTTTGTAGGCACCTGGCATTTCTTTTGCAGGGCACGTTGTGTTTTGGTTGCCACCTGGCATCTTGTGGGCACCTCGAGTTTCTTTTAATTTACACCTGGTGTTTTGGTGGCCACCTGTTATCTTGGTGGGCACCCAGCTTTATTTTGGTGAGCACCTGGCATCTTGGTGGGCACCCAGCTTTATTTTGGTGAGCACCATCCATCGTGATTGGCACCCACCATTTCTATTGGTGGGCACCTGGCGTTTTGTTGGGCACTTGGCATTTCGTTTGCTGGGCACCCATCGTTTATTCTTGTGATCATGTGGTGTTTTGGTGGTCACATGGTGTTTTGGTGGGCACCCAGGTTTTCTTTTGTTGGGCACGTGGCATTGATTTTGGTTGGCAGGTGGCATTTTGGTGGGAAGCTGGCATCTCGGTGGGCACCCAGCATTTTGTTTGTTGGGCATGTCGCGTTGTGGTGGCCAACTGCCATCTTGATAGGCAACCAGCCTTTCTTTTGATGGCCATCTGGCATTTCCTTTGGTGGGCTGCCGGCGTTTCTTTTGGTGGCCACCTGGAATTTTGGGTGCCACCTGGGATATTGGTGAGCACCCTATGATAATTTTGGTGGGTACGTGACGTTTTGGTGACAATCTGGCATCTTGTTGGGCACCCAGCATTTATTTTGCTGGGCACGTGGTCTTTTGGTGGGTACCCAGTGTCTCTTTTGGTGGGCATGTGGCATTAATCATGGTAGGCACCCAGGTTTTTGATTGGTGGGCACCTGGCATTTTTTTTGGTGAGCATGGGGCATTTTTGTGTCCACCTGGCATCATAGTGTGCACCCGCTGTTACTTTTGGTAGGCACCTGGCATCTTGGGGGGCACCTGGCTACTTCTTAGGCACCCGGCGTTTCTTATGCTGGCCAAGTGGCGTTTTGGCGGGCACCTGGCATCTTTGTGGGTACCCAGAGTTCCTTTCGGTGGGCACCTGGTTTTTGCTAGCCACCTGGCCTCTTGGTGGACACCTGGTGTTTATTCTGGTTGCCAGCTGCCGTCTTGGTGGGCACCCGGTATTTTTCTGGGTCACCACCAAGCACTTAGGTGGCCACCTAGCATCTTTGCAAGCACCCAGCATTTCTTTTCATTGGCACCCAGCATCTTGGTGGGTACCCAGCATTTGTTTTGGTGGGCACATGGTCCTTTGTTTGGCACCCAGTTTTTCTGTTGGTAGGCACGTGGCATTCATCTTGTTGGGCAGAGAGCATTTCTTTTCGTGTCCATGTGTCATTTTGGTGGCCACCTGCAATCTTGGTAGGCACCTGGCATTTTTTTGCTGGGCACGTTGTGTTTTGGTGGCCACCTGGCTTCTTGGTGGGCAGCCTGCACTTCTTGTGGTGGTCATCTGGCATCTTCATAGGGACGCACCATTTATTTTTGTGGGCACATGGTGTTCTTGTGGTCAGCTGGCATCTTGGTGGACATCAAGCTTTATTTTGGTGGGCCCCCAGCATTTCTTTTGTTGGTCACATGGCATCTTGGTGGGCACCCGGTATTTCTCTTGGCCGACACATGGCATTTTGGTGGTCACCTGGCATCTTGGTGGGCACCCAGCTTTATTTTGGTGAGCGCCCAGCATCTTGGTGGGCACCCATCGTTTCTTTTGGTGGGCACATAGCATCTTGGTGGGCACCCGGTGTTTCTCTTGGCAGGCAAACGGCATTTTGGTGGTCACCTGGCATCTTCGTGACTAGTCGGTGTTCCTTTTGGTGGGCACGCACCATCTTGGTGGGCACCTGGCACTTCTTTTCTTGGCCACAAGGCATTTTGGTGGCCACCTGGCATCTTGGTGGGCACTCGGCACTAGTTTTGGTGGGCACGTGGTATTTTTGTGACCACCTGGCATCTCGGTGCGCAGCCAGCGTTTATTTTGGTGGACACCACCCATCGTGGTTTGCACTCACCATTTCTATTGGTGGGCACCTGGCGTTTTGTTGGGCACTTGGCATTTCGTTTGCTGGGCACCCATCGTCTATTCTTGTGGATATGTGGTGTTTTGGTGGCACCCAGGTTTTCTTTTGGTGAGCACGTGGCATTGATTTTGGTTGGCACGTGGAATTTTGTTGGGCAGCTGGCATTTCTTTTGGTGGCCACCTGGCATCTTTGTGGGCACACAGCGTTTCTTTCGGTGGGCATGTGGAATTTATTTGGGCACCCGGCATCTTCATGGGCACCCAGTGTTTCTGTTGGTGGGCATGTGGCAATTTTGTGTACACCTGGCATCTTAGTGGGCACCCAGCATTTATTTTCCTGCGCACATGGCTTTTTGGTGTCCATCTGGCATCTTTGTGCGCACCCAGCATTGGTTTTGGTGAGCACGTGGTGTTTTGGTGGCCACCTGGCATTTCTTTTCGTGGGCACCTGGCGTATTGATTGCCACCTGGAATATTGATGGGCACCCAGCGTTTCTTTTGGTGGCCAGCTGGCATCTTGGTATGCAGCCAGATTTTATTTTGTTGGCCACCTGGCATCTTGGTTGGCACCCACCGTTTGTTTTGGTGGGCACCTGGCATTGTGTTTGCTGGCCACCAATTGCTTATTCATGTGGGCATCTGGTGTTTTGGTGGCCACATGGCATTTTGGTGGGCACGCAGGATTTCTTTTCGTAGGCAGCTGGCATTTCTTTCGCTGGCCTGGTGTCATCTTGCTGGGCTCGTGGCATTTTTTCGGTGGCCACCTGGCATCTTGGTGGGCACCCAGCGTTTCTTTTGGTGCCCACCTGGCATCTTGACAGGCAACCAGACTTTAGTTGGTTGACACATGGCTTTTTTGTTGCCACCTGGCCTCTTTGTCGGCACCCAGCGTTTCTTTTGGTGGGCACCTAGCATTTTGGGTGCCACCTGGCATCTTGCTGGGCACCCAGCATGTATTTTGGAGAGCACCAACATTTGGTAAGGACCAAGCCTTTCTTATGGTGGGCATGTGGCATTTTGGTGGGCACCTGGCATCTTTCTGGGCACCCAGTGTTTATTTTCCTGGGCACATGACTATTTGGTGGCCACCTGACATCTTGGTGGGCATCTGGCATTTATCTGGGTGAGCACAGGGCGTTATAGAGACCACCTGGCATCTTTGTGCGCACGCTTTCCAGGCTAGCTCTTTCTGCCTGCGAGCTATCTGCGGACGTTCGCATTTTGGGAGCAAGGCTGCCGCAGACGAACAGCATGGACACCCAAATTTAAGTTTGAAGTTTGAGGTGGCAAGACAAGCAAGGAGCCCAAAGCCCAAGTGCATCCGCCAGCACCAGGACGAAGCTGGGAGGGGGGCGGCGGCCACTCTACACCAGGCCAGCAGCACCGGAACCCACGGCAGGCCCCGGCCCCGTGGCTCCATGGCGCTGCTGCCCGGGCAGGCCCAGCGGCCCGCCGACGCTCGTGCTCAGCACGGGTTGTGGCCCGAGCCCGGCACGCGCCACTCAGAGCCGGCAGCCCCCCGGCCGGCAGAGCTCAGGCACCGGCGTGGAGCGGGCAGCCACGTGACCCGGCACCGCCACGGGGCATGCCGGGAGTCGTAGTTCGCCATGGGACAGGGCGGGCATGGGCCGCGCTGGGCCACAGCTCGGTGCTTGGTGCCGGCGGCCTCCTGGGAGCTGAGCCGGCCGCTGGGTGCTGCGGCCGAGGGCGGTTTGCCACCAGCGGGGTCTTCCCAGAGACTGGCCCTCAGCGCGTCCTGGGTCCGGGGGCTGTGGGCTCACCCCGTGTGTCCAGTCCCTGGTCCCGGGGAAGAGGGCTGGTGGCCACCGGCAGCCCGAGCTGATCCCAACTGCACCGGGGCCGGGGCCGGGGCTGGGACGCCGTGAGGCTGTCCGGGGAGGAGACGGGCACCTTGGCGTGGGGCAGTGAGCGATGTGGCGCGTGGTGATCGGGTCGAGCAGACACTCCCAGCACACCCAGCACTGTTTGCTTGCCTTTATTCGGCTAATAAATTGGATACTTTAATTGAAACCCTGTTTGGGACTACCTCATTTATCACATATATATACCAAAAAAAAAAAGGGGGGAGAAAAATGATAAGCACTTCTCAGAAATGTAATGATTATGTATGTTAACATGACATAAATATCTAGTAGTAGTGTCTTTTCAGTACGCGCATTTGGGTAGAACTATCCCCTGTGCGTCCAGTACTGCAGTAAAGAATGCCTGCTTTCTAGAACTCCAAAATTAAGTTTTAGAGAGTTAATTATTTTGCCGCTTTCCGGTAACAGATTTTGGCGTCCCAGATGGGACCCTGCTCCTGAACCTCAACGATCCGAGGGATCACAGGACCTCCCGTCGGCACCGAGTGATTCTCGGGGAGAGCCTCTGATCCCTGGACCGAGATGTTCTGAGCAAGGACCATCAATAAGGTAAAGGCATTCTTCTAGTATTATTTCTTGTTGCTTACCTGTTAGTTGTAGTGAAAGCTTCACAGCACTGGGCTATATCGCTGGGGAGGAGAGAAAGTACCCTTCCTAAAGCAAACTAAAAGAGAGTACTCTTCCTGAAATGGAGGCTTGGGAATTTGTCTGTTAAATGTTGAATATTATTGTAAGTCTCTGTCTATTTGTAATATTTAGATTTATGTTGAAAACTTGGTGTGCTTGTGCATGTGCGGTCGCAACTATGATTGTGTGGTTTTATGTGTTTGCTGTCATAGTGTTTGTATTTCTGTATTCTGATGGATTTATTTGGTTTCTGTGATCTAACGGATTTGTCTGCACGAAGTAGCTGCCTTTGCGTCTTTGGTTTGGTGAGTTCTGCAGGTATTGTGTATAGTTAATGAGTTATAGCCTTAGATACATTGATTTTAGCCTGGGTGATTAATATGAATAGCCAATACTAACTGTTATGGATGTTTGTACGTGTGATGAGTATGCCTATAACCCAAGTGCAAATTTACTGAGCTTATATCATTGATCCACTTTTATTTCGACGCCTGACACAGTGGGTTGCATCCCCTCCAATTGGCAATAATGATACGTTGTGGTCAGGCGGTGCTTGGGTCCCACCGTCCACACAGGAAGAAAATAGGATGCAAGTAAATCAATCTACACCCGTATGTTAGGTAACAGATTTGCCATCAAGATGTATCATTCTAAAGTTTATTTGATCTTTCTTTACACCCAGCAGGTTATGGTATGCACTTCACATCTCTATGTCTTCAATTGGCATTTGTGTTCTTATGTCTGTTTCTAGTATTGTAGTTTGCGTGGGCCTCTGAGAAAGTGGTAGCAAGCTGAAGGCCGAATTATGTCAGCTCTTATCATCAACAGCGTCTGGCTAAACAAAAAAGGGGGAGATGTGGGAAACCATATAATTCGAGACAGAACAGCACTCTCTCATGACCCGGAAAGATCAGCGCGTCCTGCGCCTCCCTTCTCTGTTCTCGGGACATAAGCTGTTTTCACACATCCACCTGACAAAGATCCTGGAAAACAGCAACTGTGAACTGGCATTCACAAAGCCACGAATCCAAAGCTGATTGGCTCTAGTAACTGTTGTATTAGTACATAAGGTATTCACTTGAGCAATAAAAGGATTCTGATCAAGCACAGGATTGGGGTCCGTGAAGTCATTCACCACACTAGGGAATTCTACACACACACACACACACACACAGAGGGATCCCACCAGTAGCCAGCCTAGGACACTTTGTGCTCCCAAATACTCTCCACAAGACCTCTAGTCCCCTGTCACCTGTGTTCACTTCTTGCACCGCACCCACACCCTCCTCTCTGACCAGGCATGGTTCCAGCCCTTCTGAGCCGACTCCTGCCCTTTGTGCCCTCCTTGACTGCCTGCAGCCTCATTTTGCCAGGCACGGAAGTCCTTGCCCTTGCACACGAGGCTGAATTGGACTCCAACATGGTTAGCTGTGAAAACTGGCAACTTAATTTCAAGAACTAAGTCAGCTTCAGCATTTGTGTGCACTCAGAGGAGAGCGGGCAGCACAGAGCAGGCCTTTGATGCTGAGGCTGCCTTTGGAAAAGCAGGCATTGCCCCAGAAGGAAATGGTGGTGGTCCAGTGCAGCCTGCGCTGGCTCCTGTTGATCCTGCTGCTCAAGCCTTTTTTCCCCTGAGGAACTGCAGGAGCTCCTGCAGCACTTTAAAGAATTGCAGCAGCTTCTGGCGTGGAAATGGGCAGGAGCTAATGCTGCCCGACTGTGTTGGTGTTGGCCTTGGCCTTGGCCTCTGAAAGGGGGTTGAGGTGGAGACTGGCTGTGGCGCTGGAGTAGGCCTTAGTGCTGGGCGCAGTCCCATCTGTACCAGGATCCAGTGGCGGAAGTGCTGAGTGGAGGTGTAGACTCCAGGCTGGTTTGGTCTGGCACAGCCTCTCCCCCAGCTGGTCACTCCAACAAGCCAGAAGTAGTCGTTGGTGTTATCTTTGCAGACCAGAGGACCACCGCTGTCACCCTGCAGCGGAGGAGAGAGGGTTAAGGTGGTGTTGGGTGGCCCCTGTCAGCACTCTGGCTGGCTCCTTCTCTCCCGCAGCACCTGCCAGAGCTGTCCTCACTGCACAGAAAGGCTCTGCTCAGGTGCTGGAGCCTACAGAGCCTTGCCTGGGAGCGGGCCATGGGCCAGTAAGGTAGGGCTCTCTCTCTCCTCTTTGCACAGCCATCCTGGATGTGTGGAAGGGGGATGTTGCAGGACTGGGCTCTGGAGCTGTGGGCTGCCAAGAGCAGTAGATGGGCTTTGTGGGCAGAGAGCCAGGCCTCTGGGACAAGGGCACCCCTGGGCAAGGACCTGCATCTGGGCAAGGGGAGGTGAACCCCAAGAGTGGAGGGGACCCAGCAGTGGCAGGGTGACTTGCCAGGCAAAGCACGCGCTGGGGCAGGTTTGGGCGGTTGCCACAGGGCTGCCTGTGCTGTTGGGGGTGGACTTGTAGCACGCTCCTACCTGGCAGGTGTCGATGCCGCCCTGCGGATAGCCAGCACACAAGTTGTGACTGTGGACGGCCCCTCCGTACCAGCGGCTGCTGTTGCAGAGCCAAGCATCGATGAGGCGGACCTTGGCCTCCTGCAGGACATCACTTGGTCCCCCAGCTGTCAGCACAGAAAGGAGTTAACAGCCGGCAGCTCGCTGCCAGTTCTCCCCATCCCCACCCTCGCGTCTGGCTGAAGCCCTGCCCTAGCGCTGGGCTTTGCGTCTCCAGAGGCACTGTGCCGCTGTCTCCCTTCTGTCTTGCTTGGGGTAATGGGCCAGGCCCACCTCTCCATCGGCATGCACCCCGCAGCCCGACTCTGGCTTTCGCCTCTGCTGTCAGGAAGCCCACCCCTCCTCCCCAGTGTGCCCGGCCTGCGCTCAGGACACCACTCCCTTTTGGGAACTCACCTCTTGCAGTCGTGGAACCCCAACCACTGACGTAGCAGGTTCTCAGCTGCGACACTCTCAACGAGGCATCGGGCACACAGGCAAGCTGCACGTAGTAGCTGCACTGGACAGGCTGGTCCAATTCCAGCAACGCAATGTCGTTCCTCTGCGTGATGTTGCTGTAGTGCTCGTGAACCAGCAGCCGCTTAATAGTGCGCACTTGGGCCTCAGGGCCCAGCCAAGTCAACTGGGTGGCCCCGATCATCACGCGCCACATTGTGATGTGCCTGCAAGGCAGGTGGAGAGAGGGGTCAGAGGGAGCGCAGCCACGTGCTGCAGCAGCCCAGCAGTTCCCTGCCTTGTGCTGCACAGGGCAGAGAGGAAGGCAGCGCTACGGAGGGTGCGACTGCCCTAGCACGCCTTGGGCACAAGGAGTGTCGAGCAGGAGGCTGTGAGGAAGCCAGCCCTCTCGCGAGCAGTGTCTCGGCTGGGCTTGAGAGTGCCCAGGCACTGGGCGTGCTGCAAGGAAGCTGCATGGCAGTAGCACGTGGTGCTGTGGACCGGGCACCTGCTAGTGCTGTGGGGCTGTTCCCTGGTCCTCCTTACCTGGCCGTAACGAAGCAGTGGGCCGCGGTGAGCACCCACTGTGGGCTGATGAGCGACCCTCCGCAGACATGCCCCGTGCCTGTTATGCTGGGATCCTGGATGCTGACGATCCAGGGCCAGGCCCCTGGCCGGGCATCGGTGCCACCCACGACGCGTGACATGCCGTAGTAAGAATCCATGGGCCGGTGCCCGCAGGTCCCTCTGTAAGCAGAAACTGATGAATGTCCTGCTCGGTGGCTTGCTGCTGTTCAGGCTGCAGGTCAGCCCCCTTCCCCCCCACCAGGCGCTGCATGGACAGCAGGGCCGCGGAACCCTGTGGGGCATGCGTCCATCTACCCCTGTTTGTGCTGGAGCCCCGTAGGCGAGTTGTGCCAGCGGCCTGGCTGCTGGCAAGGAACTGAGGCTCCCACATGGCGTTTGGGAAGCTTTGGTGTGGCCAGGGGCAAAAGCGAGCACCCACCAGTGAAGCCCACAAGGGCTGCCCCAGCTCCCTCCCAGAGCCTCGGGCCACTTACCCACAGTTGTCCCACATGCCGTACGCTGGCCAGCACACGGCCAGCAGGACCAGGACGGGGAGAAAATTCATGGCTGCCAGCGGCACGTGGCAGCTGCAAGAAGCGAGAGCTGGTGGCCAGCAGTGCAGCAGCCGACGTAGTGCCTGCAGCAGTCCCACTGCCCAGGGAACCCTTGGCCCCGTGGCTGATGTCACAGAGTGGCTGGTTCCGGGTGCTGGGCACGGTGGATTCTAGGGGGGGGCGGGCAACATGGAGGGTTCCGAGCAGGAGGGGAGGCAGAAGCTGGGCTCGGACACCCCCAGCAGACCCCCGCTGAATGCTCTGCTTGCGGGACGAGGCTCTGCAGACCTCATGGCAGGCAGCAGCGCCTGCCTCCCAGTGCTGCCTGCTAACAGCTAGCCGGGAAAACCAAGTGTGGCACCATAGCCTCTTTGGGAAGTTCACTGCCACCCCGCTCTGCGCAGCCGCTTGCCACCAGGTCCTTCCCAAAGAAACTGACACCGCAGAACGGAACTACTACAGGCAGTAGGCACCTGGTTGGGGGCTGAAGAGCCAATCTGCTTACAACCGCGGCAGGCAAGCAGGGATGTGCAAGCCAAATCAACCAAGCATAGCCAAGCACTGCCATCCTGTCCTGCACAAAGCACAGCGAAACACAGATGGAGCACGCTCCACACTGGCTCTGTCTGCCACCGCAACGCCCTCTGACAGGCTCCGTGTCCTTGCTGTCTACCAGCTACATTGCTCTTCTGGGCCAACACTGGTGCGGGCAGTCCACTGCCTGCTATGCGTGGCCACAGACGTGCAATTGGAAGCAGCATGGCTTCATAGGCACTAGAAGACGTCCCCAAACAAACCGCACTCCACGCTGCTTTGGTTTTCAAAAACCAAACCTGAAGGTGGTGCCCGATATCTGCTTAGAGCAGGCAGAAGGTGGCCTTGGAGAACGTCACTTGTCTTCTGTGGATACTCTGTGATGCCAGCAGCAGATTTTTGCAGGTGGTTAAGAGGGAATGGTGTGAGAGGTGGGCACACTTCAGCAATATGTGAAGGAAGAGCTGGGGTCATTCTGGGGAGAGCACTCTGGCAGAGACAGCTTTGCTTGTTTGGCTGAGCCCTGTCCCTAATCACCACAGCCCCCAAACAGGTAGTGCAGAGGGGACGTGCCTAGGTGGGAAGCAGCTCGGGGTATGCGTGGTCAAGCACCTCCAAGTCCTTCCTGACTCCAGCAGGTGGAGATGTGGCCGGTGGTTGGCAGGCCTGGTCCTCTTGTAAGGTCTGTTAATGCTGGGGCTAATCAGTCAGGTAGGCTGCAGCCACATGCCACCCACGGGACTGAAAAGGTCTCTGTCCTCTTGCTCGAGAGCTAGGCCAGCTTCAGGTTTGCTAGTGCACTGCGCACGCACACAGCGCTCCCACCAGGAGCTGTCCCGAGACACTCGGTCTTTCCAACTGCGGGGTCCCTATGACCTGTGTTCCCTTCTGCCATCGCCAGCAGCCAGGCCGCTAGACCCACCCCTCTAGCAGGTACAGATCGGGGCCTCGCAGAAAAGGATGTGGAATGGCTCTCAAGAAGAAGGTCAGACAGGCTGTGGGGATTATTGAGAGGGCTTTAAACAGAGCTGGCGGGGCTCATTGAGAGGGCTTTAAACGAGGTTCAAAGGGGGAAGGGGACATCACCCAGCTCACTAGGGAAGAGCCCAGGTTTGGCATGCCAGGGTCAGGGGTGAGATTTGCTGCCCAGCTCAAGTGTATCTATACCAACGCACGTAGCACGGGCAAAAACAGGAGGAGCTGGAAGCCATTATACAGCAGGACGGCTACGACTTGGTCGCCATCACAGAAACGTGGTGGGACAACTCGCATGACTGGCATGCTGTCATGGATGGCTACAGACTCTTTAGGAAAGACAGGCCAACAAGGAGAGGTGGTGGAGTTGCTCTATATGTGAGGGAGCAACTGGAATGCATTGAGGTTGGCCTGGGGGCAAATGAGGAACGAGTTGAGAGCTTGTGGGTAAGAATTAAGGGACAGTCTCACACGGGTGACATTACAGTGCCACCTGACCAGGAGAAGGAAATTGATGAGGCTTTCTACAGGCAGCTACAAGCAGCTTCAAAATCACAGGCCCTGGTTCTCATGGGGACTTCAACCACCCTGACATCAGCTGGGAAGACCATACAGCTAGGCAGGCACAATCCAGGCGGTTCCTACAGAGCATCGATGATAACTTTCTGACGCAAGTGGTGAAGGAACCCACAAGGAAAGGCACTCTGCTGGACCTTGTATTAACAAACAAGGAGGGACTGGTGGAGGCTGTGAAGGTCGGAGGTAGACTCAGCTGCAGTGACCATGGAATGGTCGAGTTCAGAATCCTGCATGGAGGAAGCAGGGCGATAAGCAGGATCAAAACCTTGGACCTCAGAAGGGCTAACTTTGGCGTCTTCAGGGAGCTACTGGGAAGAATCCCATGGGCCAGGGCTTTCGAAGGCAGGAAGGTCCAAGAGTGCTGGTCGCTGTTTAAATGTCACTTCCTCCACGCTCAGGAGCGGTGCATCCCCCTGAGAAAGAAGTATAACAAAGGAGGAAGGAGACCTGCATGGTTGAACAAGGAGATTCTAGTGGAGATCAGGTGGAAGAGAAAGGTCCGTGGAATGTGGAAAGAGGGGCAGGCCACTTGGGAAGAGTACAAAAACGTGGTGAGAGCGTGCAGGGATGTGACGAGGAAGGCCAAGACCCACTTGGAATTGGAGCTGGCAAGGGATGTCAAAAACTACAAGAAGGGCTTCTTCAACTACATCAGCAGCAAAAGAAAGGCTAGGGACAACGTGGGGCCGCTGCTGAATGAGGTGGGTGTCCTGGTGACAGAGGATGCAGAGAAGGCAGAGCTACTGAATGCCTTCTTTGCTTCAGTCTTCAGTGTCAAGGCAGGCCCTCAAGAATCCCAGGCCCTGGAGGTAAGAGAAGAAACCTACAGAGAGGACGACTTTCCCTTGGTTGAGGAGGACTGTGTGAGGGATCGATTAAACAATCTGGATACCCACAAATCCATGGGCCCCAATGGAATGCACCCACAAGTGCTGAGGGAGCTGGCAGATGTCACTGCTGAGCCACTCTCCATCATCTTTGAGAGGTCCTGGAGGACAGGAGAGGTGCCCGAGGACTGGAGAAAGGCCAATGTCACTCCAATCTTCAAAAAGGGCAAGAAGGAGGACCCAGGGAACTACAGGCCGGTCAGCCTCACCTCCATCCCGGGAAAGGTGATGGAGCAGCTTATCCTGGAGGCCATCATCAAGCAAGTGGAGGAAAAGAAGGTTATCAGGAGTAGTCAGCATGGCTTCACCAAGGGGAAATCATGCCTGACTAATCTGATAGCTTTCTACGATGGCATGACTGGCTGGCTAGATGAAGTTAGAGCCGTGGATGTTTTCTACCTTGACTTCAGCAAGGCTTTCGACACAGTCTCCCATAATATCCTCCTAGGGAAGCTCAGGAAGTGTGGGCTAGATGAGTGGTTGGTGAAGTGGATTGAGAACTGTCTGAATGGCAGAACTCAGAGGGTTGTAGTCAGCGGCGCTGAGTCTAGTTGGAGACCGGTAACTAGTGGTGTCCCTCAGGGGTCAGTACTGGGTCCAGCCTTGTTTCACTTCTTCATCAACGACCTGGATGAAGAGTTTGAATGTACCCTCAGCATATTTGCTGATGACACCAAACTGGGAGGTGTGGTATATACACCAGAAGGCTGTGCTGCCATTCAGCGTGACCTGGATAGGCTGGAGAGCTGGGCAGAGAGGAACCTGATGAGGTTCAACAAAGGCAAATGCAGAGTCCTGCTCCTGGGGAGGAACAACCCCATGCATCAGTACAGGCTTGGAGTGGATCTGCTGGAGATCAGCTGTGCGGAGAGGGATCTGGTTGTCCTGGTGAACGACAGGTTAACCATGAGCAAGCAGTATGCCATGGCTGCCAAGGAAGCTAATGGGATCCTGGGATGCATTAGGAGGAGTGTGGCCAGCAGGATGAGGGAGGATTTTCTTCCCCTTCACACTGCCCTGGTGAGGCCCCATCTGGAACTGTGGTCAGTTCTGGGCTCCCCAGTTCAAGTAAGATGAAGAGCTACTGGAGAGAGTCCAGCGAAGGGCTACGAGGATGGTGAGGGGACTGGAACATCTCTCCTATAAGGAGAGGCTAAGGGAGCTGGGCTTGTTCAGCCTGAAGAGAGAAGGCTGCGAGGGCACCTAATATATACTTACAAATATCTGCAGGGTGGGTGTCAGTAGGATGGGGCCAAGCTCTTTTCAGTAGTGCCCAGTGACAGGACAAGGGGCAACGGGCACAAACTGAAGCACAGGAAGTTCCGTCTGAACATGAGGAAGAACTTCTTCCCTCTGAGGGTGACAGAGCACTGGAACAGGCTGCCCAGGGAGGTTGTGGAGTCTCCTTCTCGGAGATATTCAAGACCCGCCTGAACAAGGTCCTCTACAGGCTGCTGTAGGTGACCCTGCTTGGGCAGGGGGGTTGGACTAGATGACCCACAGAGGTCCCTTCCAACCTCTACCATCTGTGATTCTGTGATTCTATGATCAACCTCCAACATGCTTTTTTTTTTCAAAATTTAGTTGATACTGGTTCAGACAATTACCGGAAAAGTTAGTGCAGTCATGTTATGACAGTTCTGAATTTCTTCAGTCTAGTCCTCTCAAATACCCAAGCTGCACACAAGCCTCTTTCAGACAGTCTGTTTTATCTATTATTGCAATGTCAAGATAGTTCTTCATTTGTTATAGATCGATAGTAAGGGTGGATTGCATTTTGAGATCTTCAAGATAAATCAAACCCCGGGATCAACCCTACAGATTATATAACATATCAAATTCAAAGTAAAAAAATAACAATTCAGGGACAAGAGCAGGCCAAAGACATCATCGTGAGGCAACAACACAGGAAGCGTATGTGGAAGAAGGTAAAAGAAATTTGAGAGAAGATTAGTTAATATTGGTGCAGTGCTCTGAAGATCGGAAGTGTGAAGCATGAAGTGTACCAAGGAGTGGCAGAGGAGGGGTGGGCACTTGGCCCATGGGGCATGGGAGTCTGTGAAGCATGGGCAGCCTCCATCCACAGGCACAAACCTGAGCCTAGGGAGAGAAGGCTGAGTGAATTTTGCGCTTTATTTTATGGTATGGCATTTTCTGTATGTATTCTATTGCATGGCATGGTATTTATTTTTTGTAAGTATTGCATGTGCTGTATGGTATATACAGTATGGGGTTTACTGTATTCTATGGTATGGTCTGCTGGTTTTTATTGTATTCTTTGTATTGTAGTTTGTATTATATTGTACTGTATGTTATCTATTGTATGGTATGGTATTGTATGGTATAATGTTGCACTGCATTTTGTATTGCATTTTATGTATTTTATGTGTCATAATGTATTTTACGTGTTCTCTTTAATGTATTGTACAGTAAGGCATTGATTTTATTGTAGGTATTTTATGTATTATTTTGTACAGAATATATGGAATGGTGTTTCTTGTACTGTATTTTCTCGACTACTGGGATTTGTATTGTCTAGTATGCATTGCATTGTGTGTCACGTATGGTATATGGTGTATTGTATTTTATGTTCTGCACTGTATCTGTTGTATTCTATTTGATGAAGGTTAGGGTATGCACTGTACTGTATGCAGGCATTGTATGTGCTGCATGCTGTGTCGGTATTGTATTGTTTATCGTGTGGTGCCTACTGTGTGTTGTATGGTACTGGATGATACGGTGTTGCATGGTGCGGCGTAGATTGCCTTGTCTATATCCTGTGTTTGTGTTGTAGGCATTTTATTTTGGTTTGTATTGTCTTTAGTACTGTATGCATTTGACTGTATGCAGTACACAGTGTATGCTGTGGCATGTGTTGTATGTGATGCGTGTGTTGTATTTTCTATTGTATGTGCTGTGCGTGTTGTGTTGTGGTGCTGGTGTTGTATCCTATATTGTGTTGTATGTCATGCTACGGCATTATTGTAATGCATGTGTTGTATTGTACGTATCGTATGTGTTGAGTTGCACGGTATGTATTGCAGGGCCTGGCGTTGCGTTTATTGTACGTACTGTATTTTTTATTGCATTGACTGCTGTATGGTGTTTTGGTTTGTATTGTGGTTTATCACAATCAAAATCAAGTGTTATTAAAGAAAACAAGGGGGGAGAAGCAAGGCTCAGCCCATCGGCCAATCCCGGCTGTCGGAGGCAGTCTGAGGTGGAGTTTCCCTTGACTTGCTCACGGTGTTATCTTCGTTTTCTCCAAAGATCTACGGTGTTATCTTCTTCTCCGAAAATCCCCCATTTCCCTGGCTATTTTTATAGCCTTTCTACCTTTAAGGTGGAGTTGGAGTGACTGTAGTCATACATAGCTTTTATCATGATTGGTGTAAAATTCTCTCGCTTCACGTTTAAAGGTAGAGTTTACGAAAAATCGAGAGCGCAGACTCGAAGAGGGGTTGTCGCACCTCGGAGGCGGGTAGCCTTCGGGATGGAGGTGTGTTTTAGTATTAAAATGATATTAAAACGAGCAAAGTTCACGAGAGGATAGCACTTTGGCAAGGTTTCGAAAACCTGTTGGCTCAGGGGGCCAGATGAGCTGCTGATCAGTTCTAGAGAACCATTTCTTCCCGCTTTATCATCACGGAGCAGAGCCACGGAGCCTCCACTCCGTTCCGTCCTCTATGGTACCTTGCAGGGAGTTGCTGTGTTAGTGGATTCCTCGCCTGCCTACTGCAGCTGTGTCCCATCCTCAGAGCTCCTTTTGATTTCATGCTTTTCCTCAGTGTATGAACACTGCTACGTTTTTCATATAAAACTTAATTTTCAGATGTAAAAACTTAATTTTACAAATAATTCCACAGGTGGGCAACCAGCGTTTCTTTTGATGCCCACCTGGCATCTTGACAGGCAAGCGGACATTATTTGGTGGACACGTGGCATATTCGTGGCCACCTGGCATCTCTGTAAGCGCACAGCATTTCTTTCGGTGGGCATGTAAGATTTGGTGGGCCACACAGCATCTTCATGGGCAGCCAGCATTTATTATGGTGAGAACCAGCATCTTGGTAGGGACCTTGACTTTGTTTTGGTGGGTATGTGGCATTTTGGTTGACTCCTGGCATACTCGTGAGAACCCAGTATAAGTTTTGGCGAGCACATGGTGTTTTGGAGGACACCTGACATACAGATGGGCACCCAGCATTTATTTTGTGTGGCCAGCTGGCATCTTGGTGGGCACCTAGTCTTTATCTTGATGGCCACCTAAATGCTTACGCCGAGTTTTTCACCAGGTGGCCACCTGGCATCTCCTTAACCACACAGCATTTCCTTTGGTGGGCACCTGGCATCTCAGTGGGCACCCAGCATTTTGTTTGTTGGGCATGTCGCGTTGTCGTGGCCAACTGCCATCTTGATAGGCAACCAGCCTTTCTTTTACTGGCCACCTGGCATTTCCTTTGGTAAGCTGCCAGCGTTTCTTTTGGTGGACAGCTGGCATTTTGGGTGCCACCTGGAATGTTGGTGTGCACCCTGTGATATTTTTGGTGGGTACGTGGCATTTTGGTGACAAGCTGGCATCTTGTTGGGCACTCAGCCTTGATTTTGTTGGGCACGTGGTCTTTTGGTGGGTACCCAGTGTCTCTTTTGGTGGGCATGTGGCATTAATCATGGTGGGCACCCAGGTTTTTACTGGTGGGAACCTGGCATTTCTTTTGGTGTGCATGGGGCATTTTTGTGGCCACCTGGCATCTTAATGGGCACCCGCTGCCACTTTTGGTAGGCACCTGGCATCTTGGGGGCACCTGGCTACCTCATAGTCACCCGGCGTTTCTTTTGCTGGCCACATGGCGTTTTGACGGGCACTTGGCATCTTGGTGGGCACCCAGAGTTCCTTTTGGTGGGCACCTGGTTTTTGCTGGCCACCTGGCCTCTTGGTGGACACCTGGTGTTTATTCAGATTGTCAATTGCCATCTTGGTGGGCACCCGGTATTTTTCTGGGTCACCACAAGCACTTAGGTGGCCACCTAGTATCTTTGCAAGCACCCAGGATATCTTTTCATTGACACCGAGCATCTTGGTGGGTACCCAGCATTTCTTTTGCTGGGCACATGGTCCTTTGGTTGGCACCCAGTTTTCTGTTGGTAGGCACGTGGCATTCATCTTGTTGGGCAGACAGCGTTTCTTTTCGTGGCCATGTGTCATTTTGGTGGCCACCTGCAATCTTGGTAGGCACCTGGCATTTCTTTTGCTGGGCACGTTGTGTTTTGGTGGCCACCTGTTATGTTGTTGGGCACCCAGCACTTGTTGTGGTGGCCACCTGGCATCTTCATAGGGACGCACCATTTATTTTTGTGAGAACATGGTGTTCTTGTGGTCACCTGGCTTCTTGGTGCACATTCAGCTTTATTTTGGTGGGCCCCCAGTATTTCTTTTGGTGGGCACATCGCATCTTGTTGGACACCCGGTGTTTCTCTTGGCAGGCACATGGAATTTTGGTGGTCACCTGGCATCTTGGTTTGCTCTCGGCACTAGTTTTGGTGGGCACGTAGTATTTTTGTGGCCACCTGGCGTCTCGGTGTGCAGCCAGCATTTATTTTGGTGGACACCAGCCATCGTGGTTGGCACCCACCATTTCTATTGGTGGGCACCTGGCGTTTTGTTGGGCACTTGGCATTTCATTTGGTGGGCACCCATCGTTTATTCTTGTGGACATGTGGTTTTTTTGGTGAGCACCCAGGTTTTCTTTTGGTGGGCACGTGGTATTGATTTTCATTGGCATGTGGCATTTTGTTGGGCAGCTGGCATTTCTTTTGGTGGCCACCTGGCTTCTTTCTGGGCACACAGCGTCTCTTGCGGTGGGCATGTGGAATTTATTTGGCCACTCAGCATCTTCATGGGCTCACAGTGTTTCTTTTGGTGGGCTTGTGGCATTTTTGTGGACCCCAGGCATCTTGGTGGGCACCCAGCATTTATTTTCCTGAGCACATGGCTTTTTGGTGTCAATGTGGCATCTTCGTGCGCACCTAGCATTATTTTTTGTGAGCACGTGGTGCTTTGGTGGCCACCTGGCATTTCTTTTCGTGTGCACCTGTTGTATTAATGGGCACCTGGCGTATTGATTGCCACCTGGAATACTGATGGGCACCCAGCATTTATTTTGATGGCCAGCTGGCATCTTGGTATGCAGCTATCTTTAATTTTGTTGGCCCCCTGGCATTTTGTTTGCTGGGCACCCATCGCTTATTCTTGTGGGCATGTGGTGTTTTGGTGGCCACATGGCGTTTTTGTGGGCACGCAGGATTTTTTTTGGTGGGCACCTGGCATTTCTTTTGCTGGCCACGTGTCATCTTGCTGGGCACGTGGCATTTGTTTTGGTGGGCACCTGGCATCTTGCTGGGCACCCAGCATGTATTTTGGAGAGCACCAACATTTGGTAAGGACCCAGCATTTCTTTTGGTGGGCACGTGGCAATTCGGTTGCCACCTATCATCTTGGTGGGCACCTCGAGATTCTTTTAATTTACACCTGGTGTTTTGGTGGCCACCTGGTATCTTGGTGGGCACCCAGCACTTCTTGTGGTGGCCATCTAGCATCTTCCTACGAACGCACCATTTATTTTTGTGGGCACATGGTGTTCTTGTGGTGACCTGGCTTCTTGGTGGGCACCCAGCTTTATTTTGGTGAGCACCCAGTATCTTGGTGTGCACCCAGCATTTCTTATGGTGGGCACATGGCATCTTGGTGGGCACCCGGTGTTTCTCTTGGCAGGCACATGGCATCTTGGTGGGCACTCGGCACTAGTTTTGGTGGCCACCTGGCATTTACTTTGGTGGGCTGCTGGCGTTTCTTTTGGTGGCCACCTGGCATTTTGTTTGTCACTTGGAATATTGGTGGGCACCCTGTGATATTTTTGGTGAGTACGTGGCATTTTGGTGACAAGCTGGCATCTTGTTGGGCTCCCAGCCTGGATTTTGCTGGGCACGTGTACTTTTGGTGGGTACCCAGTGTCTCCTTTGGTAGGCATGTGGCATTAATCGTGGTGGGCACTCAGGTTTTTCATTGGTGGGCACCTGGCATTTGTTTTGGTGGGCATGGGGCATTTTTGTGGCCACCTGGCATCTTAATGGGCACCCGCTGCCACTTTTGGTAGGCACCTGGCATCTTGATGGGCACCTGGCTACTTCTTAGTCACCCGGCGTATCTTTTGCTGGACACGTAGCGTTTTGGCGGGCACCTGGCATCTTGGTGGGCACCCAGAGTTCTTTTCGGTGGGCACCTGGTTTTTGCTGGCCACCTGGCCTCTTGGTGGACACCTGATGTTTACTCTGGTTGCCAGCTGTCGTCTTGGTGGGTACCCGGTATTTTTCTGGGTCACCACCAAGCACTTAGGTGGCCACCTAGCATCTTTGCAAGCACCCAGCATTTCTTTTCCTTGGCAGCCAGCATCTTGGTGGGTACCCAGCATTTCTTTTGCTGGGCACATGGTCCTTTGGTTGGCACCCAGTTTTTCTGTTGGTAGGCACGTGGCATTCATCTGGTTGGGCAGACAGCGTTTCTTTTCGTGGCCATGTGTCATTTTGGTGGCCACCTGTAATCTTGGTAGGCACCTGGCATTTCTTTTGCTGGGCACGTTGTGTTTTGGTTGCCAGCTGGCATCTTGGTGGGCACCTCGAGTTTCTTTTAATTTACACCTGGTGTTTTGGTGGCCACCTGGTATCTTGGTGGGCACCCAGCACTTCTTGTGGTGTCCACCTGACATCTTCCTAGGGACGCACCATCTATTTTTTGTGGGCACATGATGTTCCTGTGGTCACCTGGCATCTTGGTGAGCACCCAGTTTTATTTTGGTGAGCACCCAGCATCTTGGTGGTCACTGAGCATTTATTTTCGTGTGCACATGGCATCTTGGTGGGCACCCAGTGTTTCTCTTGGCAGGCACATGGCATTTTGGTGGTCACCTGGCATCTTGGTGGGCACTAGGCACTAGTTTTGGTGGGCACGTGGTATTTTTGTGGCCACCTGGCGTCTCGGTGCGCAGCCAGCATCTATTTTGGTGGACACCAGCCGTCGTGGTTGGCACCCAGCATTTCTATTGGTGGGCACCTGGCGTTTTGTTGGGCACTTGGCATTTGGTTAGCTGGGCACCCATCGTTTATTCTTGTTGGCATGTGGTATTTTGGTGGCCACATGGTGTTTTGGTGGATACCCACGGTTTCTTTTGGTGAGCACGTGGCATGTATTTTGGTTGGCACATGGCATTTTGGTGTGCAGCTCGCATTTCTTTTGGTGTCCACCTGGCATCTTTGTGGGCACACAGCGTTTCTTTCGGTGGGCAAGTGGAATTTCTTTGGCCACCCAGCATCTTCATGGGCACCCAGTGTTTCTTTTGGTGGGCATGTGGCATTTTTGTGTACACCTGGCATCTTGGTGTGCACCCAGCATTTATTTTCCTGAGCACATGGCTTTTTGGTGTCCATCTGGCATCTTTGTGTGCACCCAGCATTAGTTTTATTGAGCACGTGGTGTTTTGGTGTCCACCTGGCATTTCTTTTCATGGGCACCTGGTGTATTGATTGCCACCTGGAATATTGATGGACACCCAACTTTTCTTTTGGTGGCCAGCTGGCATCTTGGTATGCAGCCAGCTTTTATTTTGCTGGCCACCTGGCATCTTGGTTGGCACCCACCATTTCTTTTGTTGGGCACCTGGCATTTTGTTTGCTGGCCACCAATCGCTTATTCATGTGGGCATCTGGTGTTTTGGTGGCCACATGGCATTTTGGTGGGCACGCAGGATTTCTTTTGGTAGGAAGCTGGCATTTCTTTTGTTGGCCACGTGTCATCTTGCTGGGCGCGTGGCATTTTTTCGGTGGCCACCTGGTCTCTTTGTGGGCACCCAGCGGTGCCACGATGTGACTCAAGGAGATCCTATGCACGGTAACAACGCGACGCAAGGAGATCTTCTGTGGTGCAACGACGCAATGCAAAGAGATCCAGTGCAATGCAATCATGCGACTCATAGAGATCCTCTGAGGTGCAACGAAGCGAGGCAAAGAGATCATCTGTGGTGCAACGACGCGACACAAAGAAATCCTCTGCGATGCCACAACGTGGCATAACTTTCTGCGGTGAAATGAGGCGAAGAAATCCTCTGCAACGTGCTGCCACGACGCGCTGCCAAGAAGTTCTCTGCGGCACAGTGCAATGACACGACGCAAAGAACGCCTCTGCAACACAGCGCCGTACAAAGACGCGACATGAAAACATCCTCTGCGGTGCAAGGACGCAACGTGATGCAATCCTATGAGGTGCAACGACGCAAAGAGATCCTCTGTGGTGCCACGACGCAAAGAGATCCTCTACGGGAAATGATGCAAAGAGATCCTCTGCGGGGCAACGACGCAATGCAAAGAGATCCTCTGCTGTGCCACGACACGACACAAAGAGATCCTCAGCAGTGCAACGACGCGAGGCAAGGAGATCCTCTGCGGTGCCACAACACGACGCAAAGAGATCGTCTGCGGGGCAACGATGCGAGGCAAAGATGTCCTCTGCCATGGAAATGATGCCGTGAAAAGCCGGAATTGAACACTCAATAGTCGGCATATTATTAAGCAGGTATTCTTTATTGCGGCGCCGGGCACACGGGGGATCTCTCCTCCAAACGTGTGCACCAAAGAGACACAGTTACTAGGTATTTATGCTATGTTAACATACATATTCATTACATTTCCAAGAAATGTTTATCATAGTAATGGCTTTTCCGAGAACTCATTAATATATGGTAATGTCCATCGCACATGTTTGTTTGGCGTCTCTCAGCAGGGGTCTTCAGATTATCCTGCAGCCTCCTTATCTCTGTAGTTTGCATAACTGTTCTCCCAAGGCCCAGGCGCCTAAAGGGATTATTAAGGAGACCGTTGTCTTGCAACCGTCCGAATTATTCACAAAGAACCAAGACTTGTTTCTGACCACCTGAAGTGATAACATCCCCTACAAGTTACATTTGTTACATTTACAGTTATCACCATGATGCAAAGAGATCCTCTGCGGGGCAATGAGGCAAAAAGATCCTCTGCGGGGCAACGACGCGACGCAAAGAGATCCTCTGCGGTGCAAACATGCGACGCAAAGAGATCCTCTGCATCGCCACGATGTGGCATAAGTTTCTGCAGTGCAACAAAGCGAAGAAATCCTCTGCAACGTGCTGCCATGACGCACTGCCAAGAAGTTCTCTGTGGCGCAGTGCAATGACACGACGCAAAGAACTCCTCTGCAACGTGGCGCCGTACAAAGACGCGACGTGAAAACATCCTCTGCGGCACAAGGACGCAACATGTTGCAATCCTATGAGGTGCCACGACGCAAAGAGATCCTCTGTGGTGCCACGATGCAAAGAGATCCTTTGCGGTGCCACGACACAAAGAGATCCTCTACGGGGCAAAGACACGAGGCAAAGAGATCCTATGCTGTGCAACGACGCAGATAGATCCTCTGCCGCGCCATGACGCAAGTCAAAGAGATCCTCTGCGGTGCAACGATGCAAAGCGATCCTCTGTGGTGCAACGACGCGATGCAAAGACATCCTCTGCGGTGCCACGACGTGGTATAAGTTTCTGAGGTGCAACGAAGCGAATAAATCCTCTGAGGCGTGCTGCCACAATGCGTTGCGAAGTTCTCTACGGCGAAGTGCAATGGCACGACGCAAAGAACTCCTCTGTAACGCCGCGTGGTACAAAGACATGACGCAACAACATCCTCTATGCCGCAAGGACGCAACGTGATGCAATCCTATGAGACGCAATGACGCAAAGAGATCCTCTGCAGTGTCACGACGCAAAGAGATCCTCTGCAGGGCAACGACGCGAGGCAAATAGATCCTTTGCGGTGGTACGACGCAAAGAGATCCTCTGTGGTGCCACGATGCGAGGCAAAGAGATCCTCTGCGGGGCAATGAGGCAAAGAGATCCTCTGCGATGCAACGATGCGATGCAAAGAGATACTCTGTGGTGTAACGTCGTGACGTGAAGAGATCCTCTGCGGTGCAACGACGCGACGCAAAGACATCCTCTGCGGGGCAACGACGTGAGGCAAAGAGATCCACTGCAGTACAAAGATGTGAGACAAAGAGATCCTCTGCGGTGCAAAGGCGCGAGGCAAAGACAACTCTGTTGTGCAACTTGAGTCTCTGACCATCAAGCCTGAAAGTCATCCAAGAACGGGACCCTGCGGCGTATCGCTGAGAAGTGACTTGGTGACCACTCTGCTCGAGTCTCCTCGTCTCAGCTGCAAGCTCGTCAGAAGATGCTGCAAGAGACAAGCAGCACCATGATGTTACGATACAGAAGAAAACCCAAGCAGCGAGACTCATTGCCCGGCTGCCAGACACCAGAGCACAGCGAGTTCTGCGAACGGGTACTCAGCAGTGTGCAAGCCAACGCGCTTTAGACGAGACCCTACAAGATTTCCATGAGCATCAGGGCAGGGCGGCCTCTCCGAAAGCCAGTCCCCTCCTCCTCCCACCAGCAGCAGGTGTGCAACAGCAACAGGCACCAACACCACCAGCACAGGCGCATTTGTGATGCTGCTGCCAGAAGAACACTCCACACCGCCTTTTCAGTCCAGCTCTGCACAGCGGGGCACTGCCAGAATGAAGTCTGCTCAGGCAGCCGCTGCTTGGCCCGGCTGCGATGGCCACGGCCATGGCTATTGCCCAAGCCAGGACCCTGCTCCCCACGCCCACCACCGCTCGGCTGCAGCTCCCCAACCACGGAGCCCTCGGCTGGGTTCTGCCCCCCAGACCCCTCAGCTCTCGGTTAGGAACCTTCTGACTTGCCCCTGCGTCAGCGCCAAGGCCACGCCCAGCTCTGCCTTTCCTCACCCGAGGGCCTGGGGCAGACACGCACGGCCACGACACGACTGTCACGATCGCTGCCGGGTGCAAACAGGCGGCACCTCGGGCCCCAGACTCCGGCTCCCGCGCTCAGCCGTGGAACCGCGGGCACCCCGGGCTCCGAGCGCCCGGCCAGACGCCCCGGCTCCCCGGCCCGCAGCGCGCCCGCAGCCGGGGCAGGGCCGGGCTGCCCGCCACCCGCTCCCTGCACGGAAGCGGCTTCCCCCCACCTCGCCGGCACCTCGGCCCCCGCCGCCCCCCCGACACCGCCCGCTCCTTCACCAGGCACCGCTGCTTCGCCCCGCGACCGCCCCGCACCACTCCCAGCTCCGCCCGCAGCTCCGCCCCCAGCACCCTGCGCCGGCCGTTGCCCCCAAAGCTTCCCGAAGCCGCGCACCCGACCCCGGGGAGAGAGGAGCTGGAGGAGGTGGGGGGGAACGGGGGGAGCCCCGGAGGAAGGGGGCACCGACAGCCCTGGCCATAGGCGAGAGCGGCCCGGCAGAGCTTCCCGCCAGGCAGTGCCCGCCTGCACCTCCGGCAGGAGCGGGCACCGCGGGCAGAGAGCGGCGCTCGCGGCAGAGCCCGGCCCCGGGACCGGCCTGGGGGCAGAGCCGGGCCACGCGGGGCAGCACAGGGGAGCCCGGCCCAGCCCGGCCCCAGCGGCCCCTCGGCCCGGCCCCGGCAGCCCCTCCCTGGCCCCGGCTCCACCCGAAGCCCCGCCGGGGCCAAGCCCCAGCCCCGCGCTGCTGACCTGCTCCGGCCGCTCCCTGGGAGGGCTCGCCGAGGCGGCTCCGCCCTCCCGCAGCCCCGGGCACGGCCTCCAGGCCGGCTCTTCCAGGACGGGACGGGAGGGGCCGGGCCGAACCTGCCCGGGCCCTGCCTCGCCGCTGCGAGCCTCGGGCAGCTTCCCCCAAGGGGCTCCACCGCGTCCCCGTCGCCTTGGCGACCGCTCCAGTCTCTCTCTCCTGCGGCACCGCGCCGCCCCATTGGCCGGCAGCCTCGATGCCTCTGGGCGCGGCCAATGGCGAGCGCCCTGCCACCGTTGCTAGGCGACAGGGCCCACAGGCCCAGCTGGGCCCTGGCCCTCCTGCCCGGCCCGGCCCCTCGCCAGCCCCGGGCCAGGCCCGGCCCAGCCGCCCGGCGCTGCCTGGCCCGACACAGCCCCGACGCGGGGGGAGACGGAGGGCTCGGGGCTGCGGGGAGGGCTGAGCCCCCGCACAGCTCGGCGCAGGAGTGGCCAGGCCTGGCTGGTACCAGGTTCGGTTCCCCCTTGGCTTTTCCCCCCAGAGGAGCCTCCTCCCAGCAACCGGACGGGCACGAGCCCGTCAGAACACACGGCCGGGGCCTGGCACAGGCTGTAACCAGGGTGATGGAATCAGCTGACCATAAACACGAACTGTGCTGCTGTGTTCCTGGTACAGCCCGACACACCTGGGCAGTAGGACGGAGGGTCTGTTCTCTAGGTCACCATTAATGCCAACCATAGTAAGTCACTGTGTTTTTGTCAAGGGAACTGATGGAGTGGGACACAGCTGCAGCAGGCACGCGAGGAATCCACTCACACAGCAACTCCCTGCAACACACCATAAAGGATGGAGCGCAGTGCAGATTCCGTGACCACGTTCCGTGATGATACAGTGGGAAGAAATGGTCCTCTAGAACTGATAAGCAGCTCATCTGGCCCCCTGAGCCAACAGGTTTTTGAAACCTTGCCAAAGTGCTATCCTCTCGTGAACTTTGCTCATTTCAATATCATTTTAATACCAAAACACACCTCCATCCCGAAGGCTCCCCGCCTCCGAGGTGCGACCACCCCTCTTCGAGTCTGCGCTCTCGATTTTTCGTGAACTATACCTTTAAACGTGAAGCGAGAGAAGTTTACACCAATCGCCAAAGAGAATAATATTGAATATGCATGAATAAAATAAATGTGTATATTTTTGATTTATATAGACTGCATGGAAGCAGTATGAGGTATGCACGTTCGGTGGAATTATCCCCCGTGCATCCAGTGCTGCAATAAAGCATGCCTGCCTGTTAACTCTACAGTGGTGTTATGAGGTTTTATGCCAGGATTTTCGGTGACAAGGGCACCACGTCCACAAAGACCTCCTCGCCCCTGACCGGGGACTCGGCCAAGCCGTGTGACTCTCTGTCACGTCAGTCTCAACAATGTCCGTGTTGGATCCCTGGAGCAAAAACACCATGGAATAAACTGGGAAAAAACTTGGTAAATCTCCCTGCTGGCATGTGCGGACATCTCCTCTTCCCTTGCTGTTCACACACAGATTTGGTGCAGCACAGGCAAAACACCCGTTGCGGGATCCACAAGGACAGTGTCTCGTGGATGCCTTGTTCGGCAGACACACCTGATGCCGTGAAAAGCCAGAGCTGCAGACTCCATAGTCAGAGGGCTATGAAGCAGGGATTCTTTATTGCGGCGCCGGGCACACGGGGGATCTCTCCTCCAAACGTGCACCCCAAACACCCCATCGTTTCAGGTTAAACACAATCACAATACACATCTTCATTATATTTCCGAGAAATGCTTAGCATATTCATGGCTTTTCCAAGAATGAATTAGCATAAGTTAATATCTTTCAGGCGTGTCTGTTAGAGTCCTGGGTGGTCTTTGGAGGTCTCAAGATGAAGACTCATACTCCTCGTCACAGTGTTGTTATAGATGACAATAAGCCATTCGCGTTATCTTTTTCTTTATTAATATTTAAGGCAATAAAAAGCAAGCAAACAGCGCTGGGTGCGCGGGGAGTCGCTGCTCCACCAACGCGCACACCTGCTCCTGGCACCTGCGGTCTTTATATTCTCTCCAAGCTGTTCGTTTCCACGAAGTCTCCTCCTCCTTTCGATTCTCTGTGCTTACGTGGCATCATTTATTGACGCGTGCATTTTATGATGTTGGTGGTCTTTATAGTTCTTCTGGCAGTCTTCGGGATGAAGAGTCTCTTCTTCCTCGGTGTCCTCTAAATGTCCTTTTCCTATAAGTGCATGCACACTTGGTTTTTTTCTTGCACAAGCGATATAGTTAGCCCGGTCTCAAACCCACAGCTGTCCTGTTTATTGTTCCATGCCTGAGGTGGTTTTGTTATTTCACAGGATGCTGGTTTCCACGGTTGCACAATATGTGCACTCGACAGGAATCATCTTCTAGTCTATTACAGTGTCCGCTGGCCGACCTTTGTTTCTGCGCAGACTCCGTTCTAAGATCACATATCCCGTGTCCTTCCAGGTTGTTTTGCTCCAGTCTTGTTGCCCTCCTGGTGCCTCTTTCTCTCTGTAGCTTGGTGCATCTGCCCTCCCAAGGCTGAGCGGTCTGGGGTAGAATTATTGAGGAGCCTCTCTGTCTTAGAGCTTTCCTGTCTTCTCAAAACAGCAAGGATCTAGTTTAGTTTAATTACAGTCACTCTGGGAAGTGGAAATTTTACATTTACAGGTATCAGATCCCTCCTTTTCTTTTGAGGATTTGTAGCTAGAAAGCTATGAATCTTCACCATTGTATTTTGTAGGTATATTTGCAAATTTCTTCAGTCTCTCATTCCAAGGGTCTGGGAAAAGTATTTTCCGGTTTCTGTTTGGTGCCTAATCTTGTTCCTTTTCCAGTCACTGTGTGTCGCAACAGAATCCTGACAACACCAAAGGAAACATTTGAGAGATATGCAAACAAGTATTCCTAAAGCCATCAGGGTGATTAATCCCATCAATAATTGTTTTAACCATGCTACATTAGGGAGCCAAGAGGTTTCTTTATCCCATAAATCTCGAAACCCCAAGGAAGTATCATCCAAAGGTACTTTATGGAACACTCGTGTTTTCTGCCAGAGCATATTCAGATCTGCTCCTCTCTGTCTGTCTGTATTTATATCTGCACAGCAACTGGTATTAATGATCGTACACACTCCCCCTTCTTTGGCGGTCAATAAATGTAATGCCATTCGGTTCTGTAGCACAACTTTACTAAGGGATGATACTTCTGTCTGTAAATTTTGTATTTTTATTTTTTTTTTAAATGTGGAAATGTTTACTATGGCTTTCTCTAGTTTGCTTACTGCTAGCCACGGCAAAAATCATTTGACAAAGCTATGAAATTTTGTCCCCCTACTTACAAGTGGGTTTTCTTCCCGTTTGGCTCGTCTCCATGATGCTCTCAATATGCCTTTAGGTATTTGGACTGGTTCTATATTCGCTCCTGGCTGACTAGGTGACCTGTGGTACACATTCTCTTCCAACCCGCAGAGAGTCGCTTTCTGCTAATGCCATCGCTGCATCGCCACCAGTACCCATCGGGTAATTTACAGGGCCCATCAGTGGCTGTGAGATCAGCTCCGTAAAATGTTCCACAGTTTACCCAGCCGACTGATACATTCCTAAAATAATCCCAGTTCGAGGGGCTATAGGTTTCTAATTGGGTTCTGTTACAAAAATCAATATATACCACACCTGTCCCTTTCAAATCTCAAGTCCCCAATTCTACTGTAGTTTTGTTTATCCAATAATCCTTTCACCCATCCCTGCAAGTACAATTTTTGTGTGTATGGAAGGGGCTTCAGCACGAACAAGTGTTGGATCTTGCTTTCCATAGGCAACAATTATTGCTGACCAATATCTGGGTGGTGTTGTTTAATATCTGTAGGTCAAATCTTGGCCCTGTCATGTAGGTCGAGTTGTCATAATCGCAGTATCCTGCATCGTGTCTTCTCCGAAACTCGGGCCAAGTGTTATTGTCACAGTTCCAAGGAGTAGACCCTACCCCGTATAAAGGGAGTCTCCTGGCACCTTTTGGTAAGGCAGTACAAATCCAACAATCCTTAGCTCCTGTGGTGTTCGCTATCATCCGAGTTGCGTTGTAATAGAAGTTCTCGCTCCAAGTGTTCATTAATAAGCCTAGGTTTAACAAAGTTACCGCCGTAATCGTAGTTTCAAACCGCCAGCCTTTTTGACGGTCCATCTTGGTTCAGGAGCCTTCTTCAGTCGGGAATAATGGATCCAGGCCGGTTGTTTTTGAATCTCGGTTGCAGTGAAAGTGGTCAGCAGTACCTGGTAAGGTCTATTCCACTCCTCTCTCAGTGGGTCACCTGAAAAAAATAATTTGTCCTAAACTTAATCTCCAGGGCTAAATGGATGGATCGAGTGATCTAACCCTTTAGCCCTGATACTTAAAACATTTTTACTAATCTTTTCTAATTATTTTTCTAGTGATATAACATAATTCTGTAGATACTGATTTCCCAGCTGGTTCAAATTTTTCCCTTGATATTTAGCCTGATATGGTCTCCCATATAGTATCTCAAAAGGGCTCAGATTTTCTTTGGTCCCAGGTTTGACACGTATCCGAAGTAGTGCAATAGGCAATGCTTGGTACCAATATAGATTCGCTTTTTGGCATATTTTTGCTATCTGTTATTTTATCATGTGGTTCATCTTTTCTGCTTGCCCACTGGCTTGTGGTCTGTAGGGCGTATGTAAACTGCCCATCGATTCCTAATAGTCTGCTGACCTGTTGCACTACTTCTGCATAAAAATGTTCCCCCTTATCTGAGGAGATAACTGTTGGTACTCTAAACCGAGGTAGTATTTCGTTTAATAATACTTTATTTACTCCTCTTGCTTCGTTTCTTTTACAAGGGAATGTTTCTGGCCAACCTGAAAAGGTATCCATAAGTGCTGATAAGTACCTGTACCCTCCTTTTCTTGGAAGTTCAGAGAAATCAATTTGCCATTGGTCTCCCGGTACACTTCCATTTCCAATACTTCCTAATTGTACCCGGTTACCTGTGTTGGGGTTATTTTTTAAACATATTTCACACTGTTGGATTACTTGTTGGACTGTAGTATATACATTTTTCACTATTAATTTCTGATTTAAAAATTTATACAGGGAGTTTGCTCCCCAGTGTGTTCTATTGTGTTCTTCTTTAACCACCGCCCAATATCTGTTTAGCAGGGATTATGATTCTGCCATCACTTGAGTAGGCCCATCCCTGGGATGGAATCTGTCCTCCTAATCCCTCTATTAATTCTTCATCATCTTTAGAATACTCAGTATTTTCTTGGTCAATTAGGTTTCTACTTCTATTGTCTGGGATTAAGGCCAAAATCCCTTGCATTCTCTCTGCCGCTTGTTTAGCTTCAGAGTCAGCCAACCTGTTACCTCTCTCCTGGTCAGTGTCACCCTTCGGGTGCCCTCGGCAGTGCATGATGGCAACTCTTGTTGGTAGCTGAACAGCTTCTAGTAGGCGAAGGGTTTCCTCAGCATATTTAATCTGCTTCCCTTGTGCAGTTAGTAGTCCTTGCTCCTTCCAAATTGCCCCATGAGCGTGGACAACTCCAAAGGCATATTTGGAATCTGTCCATATATTTATCTTTTTCCTTTTGCTAACTCCAGAGCCCCCGTTAGGGCAATAATTTCAGCCTTTTGAGCTGATGTTCCAGCAGGTAGTGACCGAGACTCAACTACTTTGTCTGTCGTTGTCACTGCGTACCCGGCCTTTCGAATACCTTGTCAGACAAAGCTGCTTCCATCTGTGAACCGGGAGTCCTGGGCATCTTCCAGGGTTCCTCTTTCAAATCCGGTCTGCTGGAGTACACAGTCTCTATAGTTTCTAAGCAATCATGTACTGATGGTTCAGAGATTGTCCCGCTGAGAAAAGAAGCTGGGTGTGTAATATTAGTTACTTCGATATTAGTATCATCTGATTCAATCAAAATGGCCTGGTATTGTAGGAATCAGGATGGGGAAAGCCAGTGATTCCCTTTTTGTTCCAGTACACCTGATACTGTGTGTGAGACCAGTACTGTGATCTTTTGGCCCAAGGTAAATTTTCGGGCTTCTTGAATATTCAAGACCACCGCCGCCACAGCTCGCAGACATCCTGGCCATCTTTTGCTTACTCCATCCGGCTGTTTAGAAAAATTGGCCACAGCTCTTTTGTATGGTCCCAGCTGTTGAGCTAGGACCCCCAGAACTATGCCTTGTCTCTCATAAGAAAACAGCCAGAAGGGTTCAGTAACATCAGGCAGGCCCAGGGCTCATTAGTTTTTTCTTAAATGCATTTTGGACTAGATCAATCGTGTGGGCTTATTTTTCAAAAGTTCATACAAGGGCTTCACTTTTATTCCGTAATTATAAATCCATAACCGGCACCAACCTGTCATTCCCAGAAAGGTCCTGAGCTCTTTTACCGTCTGAGGGAGGGGAGTCCTGCAGGTGGCTGCTTTCTGTTCTGTTCCTGGTTCTCTCTGTCCTCCAGACAGCTCGTATCCAAGGTAGGTTACCCGCTGGCGCATCATCTGAGCTTTCTGTTGAGAGACTCGAGACTCATTTAGTTCCAAAAAGTTTAACAAACTGATAGTCCACTGTATACAGTCAGGTTTTGTTTCAGTTGTTATTAGTAAATTATTTACATAATGTAAAAGGGTTCCATCTCCAGAGGGGGGGTTCCATGCTTAAGTTCTTGTGTTAAATGATTTCCAAAGATCATTAGGCTGCTCTTAAAACCTTGGGGTAACACTGTCCAGGTAAGCTGGGTTTTTCTACCTGTGGTAGGATTTTCTTATTCAAATACAGATAAATTCTGACTCTCTTTGGCTAAAGGCAGACAGAAGAATGCATCCTTTAAATCCAATACTGTAAATCTTACTTGATTATCTCGTAATTTAGTAAGTAAAGTACAGGGATTAGCCACCACAGGGTGTATGTCTTTAACAAACTTATTCACTTCTCTTAAACCCTGTGCTGCCTGGTAAGTCCTATCTGTTTTGTTTTGGTTTGATTTTGTTTTTTTTCCACTGGTAATATGGGAGTATTATATTCTGACTCACATTCCACTAGTAGTCCATACTGTAAAAAGTTATTAATTGGTCTTTTTATTCCTTTTCGGTCCTCTAATTTTAAGGGATGCTGCTTTTGTCGTATAGGTTTTGCCCCTTTTCACCCCCCCCGCCCCCCTTTTTTATTAGTCTTTCTGTCTCTTGATTTTAAAGTACTCCTCTGCTTTTGTTTTTTTGGTGTTTTTTTTTTTTTTCCATTCAGAGCAGCAGCTAAAGAAGCTGGTAACTTGATACCTTTTTGTCTTAAATCACTTTACGGAACCGTTTGTAAAATCCAGAGGGATTTTACTCTAGTTTTTTTTCCAATACCACGTTAAACTTTTCGTCTCCTATACCTTTTAATTGTCTACAAAATTGTAACAGCATATCATAATTCAATTAATTGTTTCTTTGTGAGGGGATCACCTCCTCCCGAAGCTCGTGTTGCAATAAAATAACTTCTCAATTTCTTCACCAATCGGTTAACGCAACACATGCACACACACACACATCCCAGAACGGATCTTGTAAAATCCTTCTGTTTACAAATTGGGTATCTCTTAAGTACAACAAGATATGCAGGTAAATTATTTCAACTAATATGTTTATATATATATACACATAGAGCTCATTTAAAACAATATACACAGTATATTTAATACATACCCCAAAACCAGAGTCCCAAAATGATCGATCAATGCCAAATCACTAGAGATCTTGTAACCCCACAATATATACCAACTTGTAAGTATTTTAAAACCAGTTCCCAAGTTCCCAGTTCATTTCCTAAATCATGCCAATTTCTCTTTAAACAAACTAAACCCCACACATTATGAAGCTGTATTCAAGTGGGGGGGTCTCCCTGTTTTTCCCAGTGTTTCAATAAACATCCTAGGAGAGACTTTCTCAAAATTCCCTTCCCATGGGAAGACCCTCCAATGATACTGAAGAAATTGTAAACCGCAGCCCCGATAAATCAGAGTCTAAATACAAGAGTCCTAAGTCAAAAACTGGAAATAATCAATGCAGAACATACCAAATGTACATGGGTTTTCTTGTTCTGTTTTTATTTGTCCCCCCGCTTTGATTTTTTTTTCCGTGTTTCTTTTTTTTCCTTTTTTTTTTTTTTTTTTGTCCTGCTTCATTCGTCTCCGGCTGCTTCTGTCACGGGAGAGCAGAACTCCACACTCGCTTCGTACTTATTTATTTGTCATTCACACAGAGGTTTCACACGCAGTCATACAATCTTTCCAATGTGCTAGGATAAATCTTAAGGGGTTTTCTTCAAAATACCGCTGCTTTGCTGTCCCCCCACTTTATTGATTCTGTACTTCTGTTGTCTTTCCACAGATTATCTTGACAACTTTAACCTGTCATCCCCTTCTGTCCCGCTCTGACCACGTTCCACAAATGTCACAATTAATATTCTAGTTGCAGAAAAAAAAAAACAGTTTATAAGAAAAAGAGGTTCACGACGAAATGCAAAGCTTTTCAAGTTTGGTGTTGTTTGGTTTGTTTTTCCCACCCCCACTTTCCAGCTGTACTGTCTTTTGGTCACTCATTCATTCAACAGTTCACTCACATTCACACTCATTCACACTCAATTGCCGGTTTGAGGCTGCCTAACGGGATGTTAACGAGCCAGTGTCCGAGATCTCCGATTTCCGAGTTCAGTGCCAACAAATCCGCATCGCCAGCAGTACAACTCCAGTAGGTTTCCTAAGTGCACCAACACCAAATGTACGTTATTGCAGAAGTGCAAAGCTTAACTCGTGCTTGCACCAATGCACCAAAACGTACACCCTCAAGCACCAGGAGCCTGGTACCAGGCTTGCCTGTGACAGGCTGTGGGATGACATGCCAGGGTCGGAGGGACGGGGTGCTAGCGAGGGCCCTCAGCCTGTTGCTCTGAGATGTGCTGGGTACACTGCAGCACACCTGAGAAGCTTTTTTTAACTCCTGGGGTATTACTCACGTTACTGGCATTCCTCACTCCCCTACAGGCCAATCCTTAATTGAACGCTCTCATCAATCTCTGAAACGTTTGTTACAACAACAAAAAGGGCGAGTAGGGACTGCTACCCCTGAGGAGCGTCTACAGAAAGCCTTATATGTTTTTAATTTTTTAAATTGTTCTCTGTTAGACAGCAACCCTCCGATAGTTCGTCATTTTAATACAAACGCTTCGTTTGAAGCAACAATTAAGGCCCCAGTATTGATTCGAGATCCTGAAACAGGTAAGATCATGGGACCCTACCCCTTATCACGTGGGGCAGAGGTTATGCTTGTGTTTCCACAGAAAGAGGCCCCCGATGGATTCCAGCAAAAAGTGTGCGGCCTTTCCGTGAATCGTTGCCACAACCATCTGAGGACGAATCGGATCGCACCCGGGACCAACCTTCAGAGCAGCAAGTTGGTGAACCTCCTCCAGAGGACCGGGACAATCAGGACGGTTGAATCATAAACATAGAAGGACTGTATGAACCAATATATAGAAAAACCAGTCACAAAAGCTTCGTGTCTTTTCTGTAACACTTGTGAAACATGGGTTGTGTGTAAATGCTACAAAGACAGCAGTGTATGCTTTGGCTGTTTTTATTTTTCTGTTATTGCTCCTTCCATGCCTGTTGCAGTGTTTGCAAAAACTAATAACACGCTCAGTAAAAGGAATTCTTATTGTACAACAGGAAGGGGGAGATGTGGGCCTCAGCAGGGCCCCCAGCGCAGTGCAATTGATGAGGGAGGATGTGTTGGAACTTGTGGGCCATAAACCCTGGGAAGAAAGGAGTTAGTGCCCAGTCATCCTGACCCTGAGAAGAAGAGAGATAGTGCCGAGCCATCCTGAAGGAGGAAGCAAGGCCTTGGATAAGATAAGAAAAGAATGTGTCTGCATGGCCTTAGTTTAGATGAGCTTAGGAAAAGAATGTGTCTGTATTAGCAACTGTGTTAACCAATCAATAGGTGCCTAGTTTGAAACTTAACCAATCAGTTTAAAACATGCTGCCTTCTGATCTGTATAAATGTATGTGTGTAAGAACAATAAAACGATCATCCTGCTTGCATCAAGCGGTGTCCCGTCTCTCAATCGCGGCAGGGGCAAGACAAGCAAGCAGCCCCAGTCTCTGTGCCTCTGTGCGAGCAGTGCCATGGGCAGATGAGGCTGAGCAACAGCTTTCCAGGCTAGCTCTTTCTGCCTGCGAGCTATCTGCAGACGTTCACATTTTCAAGAGCAGGGCTGCCGGAGGCAGCAGTACCTCCAGTGGCTTATGGTTAAGTACCTGTGCTGAAAACTCAAGCCCATGAGAACATTGCTTTTGGACCCCCAAAGCATCCCCTGATCCTCAAGCACTTTCCTGCAGGTCGGCAGGAGGGAATTGCAGGGTCACGGGTAAGAAGCTGCTCTCCAAGCCCTTGGCTGAGGTTGTTTTATACAGACAACTCTTCCTGCCCTCCTCGGGAGGACGTTGGTCCCCTTCCCACATGCTCCTCCTGCACCTCCCTGAGCCATTTCTCTAGCCATGACAGTGTCCTCAGTTCTCTGCCATGTTCTTGCCTGGTGCAGGCGGTCTTGGCACTGTGGGGACATTGGGGGAAAGCCCAGAGGGGTGGCAGGGCTGGAGCGTCCCCGGGCTGTGCCCTGTGCCTGTCCCGGCTGGTCCCCAGAGGGGCCATGCTGTGGTGGGAGGGGGCAGTCAGGACCCTGTGGACACTGGGAGGGGGTTGCAAGGCCCCAGGGGACTGTGGGGATGGGGTCAGCCAGGCCTGGGGCTAAGGCCCACCCCATTGCGGCCAACATTTGGGTGTCAAGAGGATGGCGCCAAGCTCTTTTCAGTGGTGCCCAGCGACAGGACAAGGGGCAATGGGCACAAACTGAGGCACAGGAAGTTCCGTCTGACCATGAGGAAGAACTTCTTCCCTCTGAGGGTGACGGAGCCCTGGAACAGGCTGCCCAGGGAAGTTGTGGAGTCTCCTTCTCTGGAGATATTCAAGACCCGCCTGGACAAGGTCCTCTACAGCCTGCTGTAGGTGACCCTGCTTGGGCAGGGGGGTTTGACTAGATGACCCACAGAGGTCCCTTCCAACCCCTACTACTCTGTGATTCTGCAACATGGTATGGCCACCAGGTCCCCGTGGGCACCGGTGTCCCTGCACCACCATTCCTGACCCAGGGAGCCCCAGGAGGTGACAGGGCCCGGGGTGATGTGACATGGCAGTGGAGTTTGAGGGTGTGGAGAGGGAAACTGGCAGCTCTTACAACCCGGCAGATGGCATTGTCAATTAAATTAACCAAAATCTCTGCTGATGTTCCAAGCCAGACGAGTCAAAAGGACTTCACAGGACAAGGAACACAACTGTACATTTACAGGAGATGGCATTAGGTGACACCAGCTTTGTGAGCTCATGGCCAGGGCACACCTCATAAGGCCACGTGTCCCACCCCTCCTTTGTGAGCTCAGCCCAGGTGTATGAAGCCGCCCTCGCCCACCCCGGCTGGTTGCAGACGCTGTCTCTGCTCCTGCACGGCCACACCTGGCCGCAGCTGTGAGAGGCAGTGACAGGCGACGTCGGTGGCTGTCGGTGGCAGCATTTGGCCATCCCTGCAGCCATGAGCCGGGACGGTGTGGGACGGGGCTCTGCGCCGCGCAGCCGCCCCTCGCCCTGCCAGGGCCCGGCGCAGAGTGACGAGCACGAGCAGCGGCTGGGGAGGCTGCGGGCTGAGCTGGAGGCTGAACGACGCCGCTGCCACGAGCTGCTCCGCTGCTTCATCGCTGAGACACGCGAGATGAAGGATGCGGTGAAGCGGGAGCAGCAGCTCCTGGCCCAACGGCTGCACGCCACGTGGGAGCAGTGGCAGGAGCTGGAGCTGCAGCGGCTGCAGGAGCTGAACCAGCGACTGCGGTCAGTGGAGATCTGCCATCTGCTGCGCTCCAAGGAGGCTGACCTGCACGAGCTGCAGGAGGAGCTGGAGCAGCAACGCGATGATGCCGTCCGTCAGGCACGGCACCTGCAGCAGCAGCTGGCCAAGGAGCTGGGGAGAAGAGCCGGGGGGAGCAGCGAGGCCCATGGTAAGCTCCAGGGCGTCCTCAGAAAACTGTGTGGTGAGACCAATGGCGAGCAGGCTGCTCACATCCTCTGCCCTCAAGAGGAACTGCTCCTGCGAAGAAGACTCTTCCAAAAGTACCTCTCGGAGCAGTTTGAGGAGATCAGTTCCTGCAATGAGGCCAGGACCAAGGCTACAGCCTGGCACTGCCTACCGGCCCTCCTGGGCACTGGGGCCATCGGGCCCTGCTCTTTGGAGAGCCTCATGGCATCTTCCTCCTGTGATGGAGATGCGCAGCAGAAAACCTACCAGAGCTTAAGAGACGCTTGTCTCCAGGAGGAACGGAACAGCGTGGAGGTTTTGCTGAAAGCTGTGGGGCAAGACTTGGTGCCACACAGCTTTGGCTCCCTGCCACACGGAAGGACCGGCAGCGAGCGGTCTGTGGCAGAGGTGGGTGTTCAGACTGTCGGGCAGCAGGACAACTGTCTGCCTGGTGGCCGTCACAGCAGGCTGCTGGAGCAGAACGCCCACCTCCAGAGTGCCCTGAAGGAGCTGGAGAGGCAATGCAGTGTCCTTCAAGAGGAAAACAGTCTTCTGAGGAAGGCAAGCTCTCCTGAAGTGCAGGAAGAGGAAGAGAGGCTCAATCAGAAGACTGCTAAGGTGCATCTCCTTAGCAAGCAGCTGCAAGACACAGCCAGGCAACTGCAGAACATCATTTCCCTGATCAATACTACAGACTGGGAGGCACTGGAGAGGCTGAAGCAGAATATGGCTAAGCTGGGTCTCATTAGCAAGCAGCTACAAGGAATAGCCAGGCAACTGGTCAATACTCAAGTGCCACTGCCCATCCAAAGCTCCGCTGAGGAACTGTGCAGGCCATCATTTCCTCAGCAGAGGGCTGCAGAAATGGGAGAACCCACTGGAGCTTTGCTGGCACAGGACGAGCAGGATGACTTCTCACAGAGGGCAGCTGAGGACCTTCAGGCACAAGTGGCTGCAGATGAAGAGGGCTACCAACTTGTGAAGAGTTACAGGTGCAGCTTACGGAGACGACAAACAAAAACACCCAACTGGATGAAGAAATCACTCGCCTCCATGGGCAGATGGGTTTGGCAGATAGGGCACCTAAGGCGAGTGGCAGAGGAGTGAGATTCTGCCAACTGAACAAACGTCTGTCTTCAGATCCAGCTGGAAGAGACAGAGCGACAACTGAAAGGCATGCGAGAAATGGCAGAAGTCAACAGTTCTAATCTTGCTGAAGAAGTCTCAGATGACCACCCGATGACACCAGAGTCTCCAGAGGCAAGTGACTGGTTGCAGGACACAGATGACATCTGTCCTGTCTTCTTCTAGCTTCTTATTAAATCTTTTCTTGACTATCTCCCTGTGGCATCTCGCTCTCTGTGCTGTGTGTGTGTGAACTGAAAGGACTGTGTGCCAGAGGGGGGGGGGTCTCAGTGCAGCTGCTGGAGCAAGTGGGGGTGTGGGCCAGCAGGCACTGGGGCAGGAACAGTGCCTGTCCTCAAAACCACTTCTTACTGGGGGACTGGCAGGAGTGAGGTGAGTGAGGGGCTCTACGAGGGTCTTCCCCAGAGCTGGTGTGCAAGGGCTGTGCATGTGCATTCTCACTTGCCCAGAGAGGTTGTGGAGTCTCCTTCTCTGGAGATATTTAAAAGCTGCCTGGACAAGGTCCTGTGCAGCCTGCTCTAGGTGACCCTGCTTCGGCAGGGGGCTTGGACTAGGTGACCCACAGAGGTCCCTTGCTTCTGTGATTCTGTGAAAGTGCCTCTAACACAAGCAAAAATGACTTAGCCTTTTTCCCCATACACTTTTTCATTGCAGATGGTAAACATGCCAAACGAAAACGGAGACAAATGTAATTCTAAAACTTTCCCTAAAACTTGTAGGAATTCTGAACTGGTTTTGCTTAAATAGGATGTTCACCTTTTGCCTTTGCCTGCAGCACACATTTTCTCATATTGGCCATATTTTGTTTCTTGATGTTCTTTTGTAATTCAGGTGAAACTATAATTGTACTACAGGACAAACTTCTTTTATCAGGGAAAAGAGAAAGTCCAAACTTGATGTTTCCTGTGCAGGTTACCAGCTCAAATATGGCAGTGATCAATGTTAAAGGATAGTTACAATTTGGTAACAGGATTTGAGGAGCAGGTGTCTCTTTAACTAAAGCTTCCCTCTAATGACATCCTTCACCTCCTGACAAACGTGAGCAGGCTAGAAACCAAATAGGTGTAGTTGCTGGATTGTCTGCATCTGGTCAAAGTCTCTTGGTCCAGCACGTAAATTAGTATGCATGCTGGGTTTCTTCATCGTTTGAGTCTGGGGTAGAATTGGGGTAGGTGGTCCGTGAGTCTGTGGTCGCAATCAGTCTCCCCCTGCTGGAGTTGCCTTTCCCCTAGTTACCTGTTTCTTTTGGCAATCTCAGCAGCTTTTCATAGCTCGTTAGCTATTCCTAGGAATTATCGCTCTCTGGTTTTACTTAGGACAGGTACATCCTTCTTATGAAACAGTAACGTTGTTCAAAACCCTGTTTCTTAGTCTCTAGAGTTAATTTTAAACTTAGTAAGGGCAGGGCTTTACAAAAACACCTGTAACAGCAACAGTCTGGTTAATTTGAGTTAGCATTTCACATTTTGATTCACCTTTTTATTCCTTAGCATAACAGTATGAAAAGTTTCATGAGGGCTATGCTGTTGGCACTCAGTGCCAAGCTCCAGTAAACAGAGAGAACTTTTCTCCAGATGACTTTGGTCCACCTGGGACCGGAGGAGAAAACTCAGAATATGCTCAGGGACATAGGGAGGATTATCCTGGTGGGCACAGCCACAGAAATCATCACAGAGCTGGAAATTACCCTGAAAAACCTTGTGGAGGAGAGAGCCATGTCACCAAAGATCCTAGCGATAGGACGAGAGGCAATGGCCTGAAGTTGCGTCAGGGAGGTTTAGGTTGGATGCTACTACAGGTGAGTTCTCACCAGGACTTTGCAGTTGGCTTACCTTTCCTTTGGAAAGGCTTGTAGAGCTTCAGAAATCTCTTTTGTGTTTGCTCCATAGGGTGTCTGAAAATCCGATGGTGTTAATTGACGTTAGAAAGTGTCTAGTTTGGAGCTTTCTCCTTAATTTCATGTTGTTCGCGTTATCAGTAAAGCGCTTGGATCGTCATGTGCCTTAAGCCACGTGGACTGAGCAATTTTTGACTGCGACACTCTGGAAAAACTAGTAACTGAGTCATTTGTGTAGATGAGTTGAAAAAACCTCTGCTAAATACCACTGAAGGAAAGGGTACCATACGGAGGATAGAGATTGAGCAACTGGCGAGAAATCACCCCAGCAAGGTTGTGCACATCCTGGAAATGCAGAAGGACTTAGGGTCTCTCTCCCAGAAGGCTTATTTCTGGAGTGGTCTGTCAGGGAAAAAGGCAAAGCCACCGAGTTTGTCACTGGAGATGTTGCTGTGGGCTGCAGCAGGGAGCCCCAGCTGGGTTCCCATCGGAAATGAGGAAACGTGTGTGTCTGTCGGAAGAAACTCTTCTTTTAGGCAAAACACCGTTGTCGACCTTGAACACAACAGCACCAAATGCTACTGTCTCTGCCCACTCTTGGTCCCAGATGACCATAACCATTAGGTAGAAAGAACCAGGAAAGAAGAATGCACAGCCCGTCACCTACACCTCTCCCTCTGCCTGTTCGTGTGCCTGTACCTGTCCCTACGCCTTTATCTCTGTCTGTGCCTGTATCTGTATCTAAACTTCCTCCATGGGCGTTCAGTTCCTGTGCCCAGAGCATTCAGAAACAGATGAGGGAGCACTGGCTGTAGAACGCAGCCCTGGGGAACCCCAGTGGGGACTGGCCACCAGCCTGATGGAACCCCAGTTCCTGGAACCCTTGGAGCCCTTTTGAGTCCCCAGAAGCTCATCGGGGGGGCCTGAACCCTCCTTTTCAGGGACCGAGCCTTTCTTTTATCCTCCATAGCCGCCTTTTAGAGCCCACAGTTTAATTTTGAGGTTTTGAACCCCCACTGTTAGGGTAAAAAGCCTTTTTTTCGGTTCCAAGCTGATATCCTGAGCGTCCAGACCCACATTTTCATGGACCAAACCCCTCCTGTAGGGACTAGAGCCCCCTTTTCAGGTCCTAAAGCCTCATTTTTAGTGTAGCACCCACTGACACATCTTTCCTGGTCATTCTCTGTTCTCCTGGTAATCAGAGGGTAGTTTCTGCAGTGGGGCATGTTTTTATCACACCATCAATCCCCATAAATTTGTCTTTGCCTCGGGTGGGTTTTATGCCTAAAAGATGTGCTGTTTTATTAGTGATTATCGACATTCGGGCCCCAGTATCGATGAGAAATTCACTTAATATTTTCTGGGGTCCAATGGGAAGGGCAATAAAAGGTTCATTGATTTTACCAGGGAGCCATTGAATTGATAGTACTCGCCGGGCGGGGTGGCTCACTGCCCTCCCCAGGGATGGGAGTTTTTTTGCTGGGACTCTGACAAATCAACCAAGTTAGATCCTGGTGCAGAAGGCACAACACTGTCATAAGCAAGAGATTCTCCGGTTGGATGCTTTACCCCACGCGAATTATTTTTTCTAGTTAAGGATTGGACCAGTGCACGGAGATCTTCCGTAGGGACGCCGTGCAGCAGCCGTCGAGGTACCCCCAAGTGCAGGGCTTTACGCCACAACTCATTTCCCTCCTTATCAGGTTTAAACCTCCCGTCAGGTTTAGGATTGTGAGTATGCATTCGATCGGATTTGGAGTCTTTTATGTGGACCTGGCGAATCCTTCGGGTAGGATCAGGGGGCTTTTCACCATTTAGGATAGCCCAGCCCATTTGGCATCTGGATTTGTCTATTTCCTGTAGAAATTCATTCCAAGTGGGTATATGGTTACACCGACCCCGACAGCGGTGAGGGTTGTCACAAATCTCCCCTATGCGGTTTTGAGTTTCGACCGTAAATGGCTTAAGGCAATCAGGGAGACCACGGGTGAGAGGGGCTAGTCAGTCTGGGTCAATAGGAGCTAACATCGGGGATTTTCGAAACTCCTCCCGGTCATACATAGCTTGCAGACAAGCTGCTTCTCGTACTGCTGCAGACAGGTCAGAGTAACCCTTAGCTCTGATCTCTAGCGGCTCTCCCCTTTCCCGCGGATCCATACCGCCTGCCCAGTTGGCTGCTCGGGCGGTTAGGGAATAACAAGGATCTCCTGTCATAGTGGTTAAAAACACTCCAGGTCCCCAGGTGTCTCCCGCTTCATCTTCACTTAACATAATTCTATCTCCACCTTCAGCAGAAACTCTTCACACATACTCAACAGGTGACGTGCTTGGCTGCCTGGAGTATGTCTCTTTTATTCTTTCCAACTCTGTCGGTGTCCACGGCACGGTACGTGCAGTGGCATGGATTTCATCATCATCATCAACAGCTGGTTCAGTTTTAACCAAAGGTCTCAGGGGTATCACTTGGGATTCAAAAGTCCCTTCGACTTCACTGACCTCCTCATCATCACCGTTACACCAAAAATCTTCAGTCTGCATTCCTGAGCTCGGGTAACACAATAACTTACGAATCTGCTGGACCTGGGAAGAAGGCTGCATTTTATCTAAAAGCCCATTCACCTTTTCCAACAACATCCTAAGCTGCTGATTTTCCTCCGAGAGCTCATCAACTTGATTTTCTAATTTCTCGTTTTCGCTTGTAAGTTTCCTAACCTGAGTTTCTCATTTTTCTCCTGTCTCCTTCTGGAAAGTTAATGCTGATTTCAGCACCTCATTTTCTGATTTTAAAGCTGCCTGTTCTACGGCAGAGACCAGAGTAGGAGCAGGGGCTTCTTTAGCTTCTTTCTGTGCACAAGATAAACAGGCGCCTAACACTGCACAAATCACTCCTTTACCTTTACCCGTTCGGAGTTTTTGTGAAACCTGACACAGTTTAACACATTCAGCTACTTTCTTTTCGCCCTTCCAAAAATTCTGGGCCCACTCCTTTCCGACTTGAGAAGGGACACAACCACACTTTTGCAGCAGTTTATCCATGGCAATCATGTCTGTGACGCCAATTTTTTTTTGCGTTAATTTGGCAGAAAATAAACCCCCTTGCTTTCTAACGCTCTTCACCAAAGTGAGAGGCTAGGAGAGGCTAGGTTGAAATTCTGAGTGATGTCCAATTTGCCACTACCAGTCCAGTCGCGTTTAATACGTATATTAAACTCCCACGATTCTGGAGACACTCATAGCAGTCTGCACCTTCAGTCCAGTCGTGCTCATGAACTGGCACGGCCGCATTTGGTCGCGTTCAGTGAGAAACTGTGACAACTGGCGACTGAAACAGTGCAGTGTTATTTCTGCAACAGACATAGAGGTTTTTTGAATTGCCGGTGATAGTGACTGCCTGCAAGAAAGCACGTGCAAATCCAAAACGTGTGAAAAGGTTATAAATAATACAGCCTGGCTATAAACATTAGGGAGTAACTATTCCCGAGAAAAGCGCCTAATTTAAGTCTCACTCAAGGCGTCCCAAGGGGGGGAGAAGCAAGGCTCGGTCCGTCGGCCAATCCCGGTTCTCGGAGGCAGTCTGAGGTGGAGTTTCCCTTGACTTGCTCACGGTGTTATCTTCGTTTTCTCCGAAGATCTACGGTGTTATCTTCTTCTCTGAAAATCCCCCATTTCCCTGGCTATTTTTATAGCCTTTCTAGCTTTAAGGTGGAGTTTGAGTGACTGTAGTAATACATAGCTTTTATCATGATTGGTGTAAAATTCTCTCGCTTCACGTTTAAAGGTAGAGTTTATGAAAAATCGAGAGCGCAGACTCGAAGAGGGGTGGTGGCACCTCGGAGGCGGGGAGCCTTCGGGATGGAGGTGTGTTTTAGTATTAAAATGATATTAAAACGTGCAAAGCTCACGAGAGGATAGCACTTTGGCAAGGTTTCGAAAACCTGTTGGCTCAGGGGGCCAGATGAGCTGCTTATCAGTTCTAGAGAACCATTTCTTTCTGCTTTATCATCACGGAGCAGGGCCACGGAGTCTCGACCTTGTTCCGTCCTCTATGGTACATTGCAGGGAGTTGCTGTGTTAGTGCATTCCTCACCTGCCTACTGCAGCTGTGTCCCATCCTCAGAGCTCCTTTTGGTTTCATGCTTTTCCTCAGTGGGTGAGCACTGCTACGTTTTTCATATAAAACTTAAAATTAAGGTTTTACATCTCAAAATTACAAATAATTCCACAAGTGGGCAACCAGCATTTCTTTTGGTGCCCACCTGGCATCTTGACAGGCAACCGGACTTTATTTGGTGGACACGTGGCGTATTCGTGGCCACCTGGCATATTTGTGGGCACACAACTTGTCTTCTCACAGAATATCACAGAATATCACAGAATAGTAGGGGTTGGAAGGGACCTCTGTGGGTCATCTAGTCCAACCCCCCTGCCGAAGCAGGGTCACCTACAGCAGGCTGCACAGGACCTTGTCCAGGCAGGTCTTGAATATCTCCAGAGAAGGAGACTCCACAACCTCCCTGGGCAGCCTGTTCCAGGGCTCCGTCACCCTCAGAGGGAAGAAGTTCTTCCTCATGTTCAGATGGAACTTCCTGTGCCTCAGTTTGTGCCCATTGCTCCTTGTCCTGTCACTGGGCACCACTGAAAAGAGCTTGGCCCCATCCTCCTGACACCCACCCTTCAGATATTTGTAGGCATTTATAAGGTTCCCTCGCAGCCTTCTCTTCTTCAGGCTGAAAAATGCCAGTTCCCTCAGCCTCTCCTAGTAGGGGAGATACTCCAGTCCCCTCACCATCCTTGTTGGGCATTTGGTATTTAGTTGGCCAGCTGGCATCTTCATGGGCACCCAGTGTTTCTTTTGGTGGGCATGTGGCATTTTGGTGGGCAGCTGGCATCTTGGTGGGCACCCAGCATTTATTTTCCTAGGCACATTAATTTTTGGTGTCCATCTGGCATCTTTGTGCGCACCGAGCATAAGTTTTGGTGAGCACGTGGTGTTTTGGTGGCCACCTGGCATTTCTTTTCGTGGGCCCCTGGTGTATTGATTGCCACCTGGAATATTGATGGGCACCCAGCGTTTCTTTTGGTGGGCATCTGGAACTTTGTTTGCTGGCCACCAATCGCTTATTCATGTGGGCATCTGGTGTTTTGGTGGACACCTGGCATTTTGGTGGGCACTCAGGATTTCTTTTGGTAGGCAGCTGGCATTTCTTTTGCTGGCCATGTGTCATCTTGTTGGGCGCGTGGCATTTTTTCGGTGGCTACCCAGCATCTTGGTGGGCACCCAGCGTATCTTTTGGTGGGCACGCGGCATTTCTTTTGGTGGCACCTGGCATCTTGCTGGGCACCCAGCATGTATTTTGGAGAGCACCAACATTTGGTAAGGACCCAGCCTTTCTTTTGTTGGGCATGTGGCATTTTGGTGAGCACCTGGTGTCTTGCTGGGCACCCAGTGTTTATTTTCCTGGGCACATGACTATTTGGTGGCCACCTGACATCTTGGTGGGCATCTGGCATTTATCTGGGTGAGCACATGGCGTTATAGTGACCACCTGGCATCTTTGTGCGCACACAGCATTAGTTTAGGTGGCCACATGGTGTTTTGGTCGCCACCTGGCATTTCCTTTCGTGGGCCCCTGGCGTATTGGTTGCCACCTGGAATACTGATGAGCAGCAAGCGTTTCTTTTGGTGGCCAGATGGCATCTTGGTGGGCACCTAGTCTTTATCTTGATGGCCACCTAAATTCTTAGCTCGAGTTTTTCACCAGGTGGCCACCTGGCATCTCCTTAACCACCCAGCATTTACTTTGTTGGGCACCTGGCATCTCAGTGGGAACCCAGCATTTTGTTTGTTGGGCATGTCGTGTTGTGGTGGCCAACTGTCATCTTGATAGGCAACCAGCCTTTCTTTTGGTGGCCACCTGGCATTTTGGGTGACACCTGGAATATTGGTGAGCACCCTGTGATTTTTTTGGTGGGTACGTGGCATTTTGGTGACAAGGTGACATCTTGTTGGGCACCAAGCCTTGATTTTGCTGGGCACATGGTCTTTTGGTGGGTACCCAGTGTCTGTTTTGGTGGGCATGTGGCATTAATCATGGTGGGCACCCAGGTTTTTGATTAGTGGGCTCCTGGCTTTTCTTTTTGTGGGCATGGAGCATTTTTGTGGCCACCTGGCATCATAGTGGGCACCCGCTGTTACTTTTGGTAGGCACCTGGCATCTTGGGGGGCACCTGGCTACGTCTTAGTCACCCGGCGTTTCTTTTGCTGGCCTCGTGGCGTTTTGGCGGGCACCTGGCATCTTGGTGGGCACCCAGAGTTCCTTTCGGTGGGCACCTGGTATTTGCTGGCCGCCTGGCCTGTTGGTGGAAACCTGGTGTTTATTCTGCTTGCCAGTTGCCGTCTTGGTGGGCACCCGGTATTGTTCTGGGTCACCACCAAGCACTTAGGTGGCCACCTAGCATCTTTGCAAGCACCCAGCATTTCTTTTCCTTGGCAGCCAGCATCTTGGTGGGTACCCAGCATTTCTTTTGGTGGGCACGTGGTCCTTTGGTTGGCACCCAGTTTTTCTGTTGGTAGGCACATGGCAATCATCTGGTTGGGCAGACAGCGTTTGTTTTCGTGTCCATGCGTCATTTTGGAGGTCATCTGCAATCTTGGTAGGCACCTGGCATTTCTTTTGCTGGGCACGTTGTATTTCTTTTGCCAGCTGGCATCTTGGTGGGCACCTCGAGATTCTTTTAATTTACACCTGGTGTTTTGGTGGCCACCTGGTATCTTGGTGGGCACCCAGCACTTCTTGTGGTGGCCACCTGTCATATTCCTAGGGACGCAAAATTTATTTTTGTGGGCACATGGTGTTCTTGTGGTCACCTGGCATCTTGGTGGGCACCCAGCTTTATTTTGCTGAGCACCCTGCATCTTGGTGAGCACCCAGCATTTCTTTTGGTGGGGACATGGCATCTTGGTGGGCACCCGGTGTGTCTCTTGGCAGGCACATGGCATTTTGAGGTCACCTGGCATCTTGGTGACCAGCCGGTGTTCCTTTTGGTGGGCACACAGAATCTTGTTGCGCACCTGGCACTTCTTTTGGTGGCCACATGGCATTTTGGTGGCCACCTGGCATCTTGGTGGGCACTCGGCACCAGTTTTGGTGGGTACATGGTATTTTTGTGGCCACCTGGCGTCTCGGTGCGCAGCCAGCATTTATTTTGGTGGACACCAGCCATCGTGGTTGGCACCCACCATGTCTATTGGTGGGCACCTGGCGTTTTGTTGGGCACTTGGCATTTTGTTTGCTGGGCACCCATCGTTTATTCTTGAGGGCATGTGGTGTTTTGGTGGCCACATGGCGTTTTGTTGTGCACGCAGGTTTTCTACTGGTGGGCAGCTGGAATTTTTTTTCCTGGCCACGTGTCATCTTGCTGGGCACGTGGCATTTCTTTTGGTGGCCACCTGCCATCTTGACAGGCAACCAGCCTATATTTGGTGGACACATGGCTTTTTCGTGGCCACCTGGCTTATATGTGGGCACACAGCATTTCTTTCGGTGGGCATGTGACATTTAGTTGGCCACCCAGCATCTTCATGGGCACCCAGTGTATATTTTGTTGGGCACCCGGCATTTTGGGTGCCACCTGGCATCTTGCTGGGCACCCAGCATGTATTTTGGAGAGCACCAACATTTGGTAAGGACCCAGCCTTTCTTTTGGTGGGCATGTGGCATTATGGTGAGGACCTGGCATCTTGGTGGGCACCCAGTGTATATTTTCCTGGGCACATGACTATTTGGTGGCCACCTGACATCTTGGTGGGCATCTGGCATTTATCTGGGTGAGCACATGGCGTTATAGAGACCACCTGGCATCTTTGTGTGCACGCAGCATTAGTTTGGGTGGCCACACGGTGTTTTGGTGGTCACCCTGGTTTTCTTTTACTGGGCACGTGGCATTGATTTTGGTTGGCACGTGGCATTTTGGTGGGCAGCTGGCATTTCTTTTGGTGGCCACCTGGCATCTTTGTGGGCACACAGAGTTTCTTTCGGTGGGCATGTGGAATTTATTTGGCCACCCAGCATCTTCATGTGCACGCAGTGTTTCTTTTGGTGGGCATGTGGCATTTTTGTGGGCCCCAGGCATCTTGGTGGGCACCCAGCTTTATTTTGGTGATCACCCAGCATCTTGGTGGGCACGCAGCATTTCTTTTGGTGGGCACATATCATCTTGGTGGGCACCCTGTTTTTCTCTTGGCAGGCACATGGCATTTTGGTCGTCACCTGGCATCTTGGTGAGCAGCCGGTGTTCCTTTTGGTGGGCACGCAGCATCTTGGTGGGCACCTGGCACTTCTTTTGGTGGCCACATGGCATTTTGGTGGCCACCTGGTATCTTGGTGGGCACTCGGCTCTAGTTTTGGTGGGCACGTGGTATTTTTGTGGCCACCTGGTGTCTCGGTGCGCAGCCAGCATTTATTTTGGTGGACACCAGACATCGTGGTTGGCACCCACCATTTCTATTGGTGGGCACCTGACATTTTGTTGGGCACTTAGCATTTCGTTTGCTGGGCACCCATCGTTTATTCTTGTGGGCATGTGGTGTTTTGGTGGCCACATGGTGTTTTCTTGGGCAGCCAGGTTTTCTATTGTTGGGCAGCTGGCATTTCTTTTGCTGGCCATGTGTCATCTTGCTGGGCACATGGCATTTGTTTTGGTGGCCACCTGGCCTCTTGGTGGGCACCGAGCTTTTCTTCTGGTGCCCACCTGGCATCTTGACAGGCAACCAGCCTTTATTTGGTGGACACATGACTTTTTCATGGCCACCTGACATCTACGTGGGCACACAGCTTTTCTTTTGGTGGGCATGTGACATTTAGTTGGGCACCCAGCATCTTCATGGGTACCCAGTTATCTTTTGTTGCGTACCCGGCATTTTGGGTGCCACCTGGCATCTTGCTGAGCACCCAGCATGTATTTTGGAGAGCACCAAAATTTGGTAAGAACCCAGTCTTTCTTTTGGTGGGCATGTGGAATTTTTGTGAGCACGTGGTATCTTGGTGGGCACCCAGTGTTGTTTTTCCTAGGCACATGACTATTTGGTGGCCACCTGACATCTTAGTGGGCATCTGGCATTTATCTGGGTGAGCACATGGCGTTGTAGAGACCACCTGGCATCTTTGTGCGCACTCAGTATTAGTTTTGGTGTCCACATGGTGTTTTGGTGACCACCTGGCATTTCCTTTCGTGGGCCCCTGGCGTATTGGTTGCCACCTGGAATACTGATGAGCAGCAAGCGTTTCTTTTGGTGGCCAGATGGCATCTTGGTGGGCACCTAGTCTTTATCTTGATGGCCACCTAAATGCTTAGCCCGAGTTCTTCACCAGGTTGCAACCTGGCATCTCCTTAACCACCCAGCAGTTACTTTTGTGGGCACCTGGCATCTCGGTGGGCACCCAGCATTTTGTTTGTTGGGCATGACGCGTTGTGGTGGCCAACTGCCATCTTGATAGGCAACCAGCCTTTACTTTGGTGGCCAAATCCCAGAGATTTTGAAGGTCTCCCTGGAGTGAAGCTCTATTTTGACAGCTTTTGATTTGTGCGTACCACATTTGTGGTGCCGCTGATGAGACAGCAGCATGAAGAATTGCAGGACACTACTGATAAAAGAAGGCGGTACCTGTTCAGTGGAGTTTATGACCAAGGGAGGAATTTCCATGGTAACAAGCTTGGAAATGTCAAATGAAGGTGCAAAGGAATCCAAAGTAGGGCCAGGGAGGAAAGGGTAAATAGAGATGGGCTGTTTGCATGGGAGGGTACAAGGATGGTCAAGGGAAAGATATTGTGAATGGCACACAGCTGAAACCAGGACAGTATCCAATTCTTCTTTTAGACCATCTACATCACACTCAGATCCAACACTTCCCAATAAATCTTTTCCTGTCTTTTGATTTACACACAGAGATATCATTCCTTACTCTGTGGGCCATTCCTCTAAAATGTTCATGGAGTTCACTTAGCCCATGACTTTGGGCTCCATCTGTCCATGACAGTCTTTCAGGGCAGGAGACATGCTGTGTGCTGTTGGATGGTCACATGCTGCATGGGGGATGATAATGGAAGATTGACAAGGAGGATTGCAAACACGCTCAAGTGACTTGCAGCTGGTGTGTCAAAAAAGACATGTAGCATACTAATCATTGTTTAGTCTTGTGTGCTCAACCAGCAGAACATCTGTGTTTAGATAACATAGGTCTGTGACTGACAGACTCCAAGGCAATCTGTCAAACATGCCTGTGATTGCTGCCCTGCTGCGGGAAGGACCAAGGCACAGTGGAATGTTATGTCTGGGTGAACATCGTACGTACCCAGGTGAAAGAACCAAGTTCAGTAGCTGGCACTCTTTCTCTAGCAGGGACTGAGCTCTGTGGTGTCTGCATTCCTGCTTTGCTCCTGTGCCTCTGTCTGGGTGCTGTATCAGAGATGCCTTGGTTTGCGAGATAATGAAAATAAATCCACTCTTTACATTTCATGTGTGGTTTTATGGTTTTTGCTGCATTCTGCTGTTTTGGCTTACTTGTCCTTCTCGTGCTCCCAGCTGAGAGGCACCTTTATGGCTGGCAGTAAGAAGGGGTTTTAGCCAGTGCGTCCTACTGCTGCCTTTTTTCCCGTGCACGAATTAGAATACAAGGAAAATGCAAGCAAATCCCTCTTGGTAACAAGAGAGCCGGGTGTGGGACCTGTGGCTGAGCTCGGGACAGGGAGCACCCCTGGACCAGCCTTGGGGCTTGCTGCCAACCTGCCTTCAAATGAGCTCTCCCAGCAGGTTGGTGCCCAGGGGTTACTTGGAGTTTTGCTCTTCTCCTTCAGGAACCACGTTCGATGCCAAGCACACCCAGAGCCAGGAGAGGACTTCTAGGACAGCTGGGGCTGATGGTGACAGTTCCCACCAGCTGCACAGGTCAGAGAGATGCAGGTGAGATAGCAGGGAGGAGACACCAACTAATTGTCTCTTCTCTTGCAGGAACAGGCTTTAGCAGCAGGAGAGAGCCAGGCACAAAGGGCCTCTGAGGTCAAAGAAAGTGTCACACAGCCAGAGCACCAAGAGGCGGGAGGAGAGAATCAGGTGCAGGTCCATGGGTGGGACAGTGCTTTCAAGGTACCACCTGCCACCGAAACACGAGAACAGAGAAAGGCACTGGCAGGTGATGGAGTGACTGGGAAGAGTGCCTGGCAGAGGGAAGAGCACGGAGAGACAGGAGACAAGATAGAGAGGGAGGTGAACCAGATGGCAGGTTGAGACTGAGGGTGCTCATACTGTGCAGGTCCTGCTGCGCTGAAAACTTAGGCTGTCACGTTGGTAAATACTTCCAGTTTGTAGTGTTTCAGTGTTTGTTGTCCAAATCTGTAGGCGTCAGTGACTGCACTGTGTATTACTGAGGATGACTCTAACTTCTCATGATCTTGATGAATTTGGCCAGTGGCTAGTTTTGATTTTATAAAAAGATGTAAGAAGTGTTGTGATGTATTTAGGACTTGCTCACTTGAGAGGCAATGCAGTGTCCTTCAAGAGGAAAACAGTCTTCTGAGGAAGGCAAGCTCTCCTGAAGTGCATTAAGCGGAAGAGAGGCTCAAGCAGAAGACTGCTAAGGTTCGTCTCCTTAGCAAGCAGCTGCAAGACAGAGCCAGGCAATTGCAGAACATAATTTCCCTGATCAATACTACAGACTGGGAGGCACTGGAGAGGCTGAAGCAGAATACGGCTAAGCTGGGTCTCATTAGCAAGCAGCTACAAGGAATAGCCAGGCAACTGGTCAATACTCAAGTGCCACTGCCCATCCAAAGCTCCGCTGAGGAACTGTGCAGGCCATCATTTCCTCAGCAGAGGGCTGCAGAAATGGGAGAACCCACTGGAGCTTTGCTGGCACAGGACGAGCAGGATGACTTCTCACAGAGGGCAGCTGAGGACCTTCAGGCACAAGTGGCTGCAGATGAAGAGAGCTACCAACTTGTGAAGAGTTACAGGTGCAGCTTACGGAGACGACAAACAAAAACACCCAACTGGATGAAGAAATCACTCGCCTCCGTGGGCAGATGGGTTTGGCAGAGAGGGCACCTAAGGCGAGTGGCAGAGGAGTGAGATTCTGACACCTGAACAAACGTCTGTCTTCAGATCCAGCTGGAAGAGACAGAGAGCCAACTGAAAGGCACGCGAGAAATGGCAGAAGTCAACAGCTCTAATCTTGCTGAAGAAGTCTCAGATGACCACCCGATGACACCAGAGTCTCCAGAGGCAAGTGACTGGTTGCAGGACACAGATGACATCTGTCCTGTCTTCTTCTAGCTTCTTATTAAATCTTTTCTTGACTATCTCCCTGTGGCATCTCGCTCTCTGTGCTGTGTGTGTGTGAACTGAAAGGACTGTGTGCCAGAGGGGGGGTCTCAGTGCAGCTGCTGGAGCAAGTGGGGGTGTGGGCCAGCAGGCACTGGGGCAGGAACAGTGCCTGTCCTCAAAACCACTTCTTACTGGGGGACTGGCAGGAGTGAGGTGAGTGAGGGGCTCTACGAGGGTCTTCCCCAGAGCTGGTGTGCAAGGGCTGTGCATGTGCATTCTCACTTGCCCAGAGAGGTTGTAGAGTCTCCTTCTCTGGAGATATTTAAAAGCTGCCTGGACAAGGTCCTGTGCAGCCTGCTCTAGGTGACCCTGCTTCGGCAGGGGGCTTGGACTAGATGACCCACAGAGGTCCCTTGCTTCTGTGATTCTGTGAAAGTGCCTCTAACACAAGCAAAAATGACATAGCCTTTTTCCCCATACACTTTTTCATTGCAGATGGTAAACATGCCAAACGAAAACGGAGACAAATGTAATTCTAAAACTTTCCCTAAAACTTGTAGGAATTCTGAACTGGTTTTGCTTAAATAGGATGTTCACCTTTTGCCTTTGCCTGCAGCACACATTTTCTCATATTGGCCATGTTTTGTTTCTTGATGTCCTTTTGTAATACAGGTCAAACTATAACTGTACTACAGACCAAACTTCTTTTATCAGGGAAAAGAGAAAGTCCAAACTTGATGTTTCCTGTGCAGGTTACCAGCTCAAATATGGCAGTGATCAATGTTAAAGGATAGTTACAATTTGGTAACAGGATTTGAGGAGCAGGTGTCTCTTTAACTAAAGCTTCCCTCTAATGACATCCTTCACCTCCTGACAAACGTGAGCAGGCTAGAAACCAAATAGGTGTAGTTGCTGGATTGTCTGCATCTGGCCAAAGTCTCTTGGTCCAGCATGTAAATTAGTATGCATGCTCGGTTTCTTCATCTTTTGAGTCTGGGGTAGAATTGGGGTAGGTGGTCCGTGAGTCTGTGGTCGCAATCAGTCTCCCCCTGCTGGAGTTGCCTTTCCCCTAGTTACCTGTTTCTTTTGGCAATCTCAGCAGCTTTTCATAGCTCGTTAGCTATTCCTAGGAATTATCGCTCTCTGGTTTTACTTAGGACAGGTACATCCTTCTTATGAAACAGTAACGTTGTTCAAAACCCTGTTTCTTAGTCTCTAGAGTTAATTTTAAACTTAGTAAGGGCAGGGCTTTACAAAAACACCTGTAACAGCAACAGTCTGGTTAATTTGAGTTAGCATTTCACATTTTGATTCACCTTTTTATTCCTTAGCATAACAGTATGAAAAGTTTCATGAGGGCTATGCTGTTGGCACTCAGTGCCAAGCTCCAGTAAACAGAGAGAACTTTTCTCCAGATGACTTTGGTCCACCTGGGACCGGAGGAGAAAACTCAGAATATGCTCAGGGACATAGGGAGGATTATCCTGGTGGGCACAGCCACAGAAATCATCACAGAGCTGGAAATTACCCTGAAAAACCTTGTGGAGGAGAGAGCCATGTCACCAAAGATCCTAGCGATAGGACGAGAGGCAATGGCCTGAAGTTGCGTCAGGGAGGTTTAGGTTGGATGCTACTACAGGTGAGTTCTCACCAGGACTTTGCAGTTGGCTTACCTTTCCTTTGGAAAGGCTTGCAGAGCTTCAGAAATCTCTTTTGTGTTTGCTCCATAGGGTGTCTGAAAATCTGATGGTGTTTATTGACGTTAGAAAGTGTCTAGTTTGGAGCTTTCTCCTTAATTTCATGTTGTTTACGTTACCAGTAAAGCGCTTGGATCGTCATTTGCTTTAAGCCATGTGGACTGAACAATTTTTGCCTGCGACACTCTGGAAAAACTAGTAACTGACTCATTTGTGTAGATGAGTTGAAAAAACCTCTGCTAAATACCACTGAAGGAAAGGGTACCATACGGAGGATAGAGATTGAGCAACTGGCGAGAAATCACCCCAGCAAGGTTGTGCACATCCTGGAAATGCAGAAGGACTTAGGGTCTCTCTCCCAGAAGGCTTATTTCTGGAGTGGTCTGTCAGGGAAAAAGGCAAAGCCACCGAGTTTGTCACTGGAGATGTTGCTGTGGGCTGCAGCAGGCAGCCCCAGCTGGGTTCCCATCGGAAATGAGGAAATGTGTGTGTCTGTCGGAAGAAACTCTTCTTTTAGGCAAAACACCGTTGTCGACCTTGAACACAACAGCACCAAATGCTACTGTCTCTGCCCACTCTTGGTCCCACATGACCATAACCATTAGGTAGAAAGAACCAGGAAAGAAGAATGCACAGCCCGTCACCTACACCTCTCCCTCTGCCTGTTCGTGTGCCTGTACCTGTCCCTACGCCTTTATCTCTGTCTGTGCCTGTATCTGTATCTAAACTTCCTCCATGGGCGTTCAGTTCCTGTGCCCAGAGCATTCAGAAACAGATGAGGGAGCACTGGCTGTAGAACGCAGCCCTGGGGAACCCCAGTGGGGACTGGCCACCAGCCTGATGGAACCCCAGTACCTGGAACCCTTGGAGCCCTTTCGAGTCCCCAGAGGCTCATCGGAGGGGCCTAACCCCCCCATTTCAGGGACCGAGCCTTTCTTTTATCCTCCATAGCCTTCTTTTAGAGACCACAGTTTAATTTTGAGGTTCTGAACCCCCACTGTTAGGGCAAAAAGCCTTTTTTTCGCTTCCAAGCTGCCATCCTGAGCGTCCAGACCCACATTTTCATGGCCCATACCCCTCCTGTAGGGACTAGAGCCCCCTTTCAGGTCCTAAAGCCTCATTTTTAGTGTAGCACCCACTAACACTTCTTTCCTGGTCATTCTCTGTTCTCCTGGTAACCAGAGGGTAATCTTTACAGTGGGGCATGTTTTTATCACACCATCAATCCCCATCAATTTGTCTTTGCCTCGGGTGGGTTTTATGCCTAAAAGCTGTGCAGTTTTATTAGTGATTACTGACATTTGGGCCCCAGTATCGATGAGAAATTCGCTTAATATTTTCCGGGGTCCAATAAGAAGGGCAACAATAGGTTCATTGATTTTACCAGGGAGCCATTGAATTGATAGTACTCGCCGGGCGGGGTGGCTCACTGCCCTCCCCAGGGATGGGAGTTTTTTTGCTGGGACTCTGACAAATCAACCAAGTTAGATCCTGGTGCAGAAGGCACAACACTGTCATAACCAAGAGATTCTCCGGTTGGATGCTTTACCCCACGCGAATTATTTTTTCTAGTTAAGGACTGGACCAGTGCACGGAGATCTTCCGTAGGGACGCGATGCAGGAGCTGTCGAGGTACCCCCAAGTGCAGGGCTTTATGCCACAACTCATTTCGCTCCTTATCAGGCTTAAATCTCCCGTCAGGTTTAGGGTTGTGAGTATGCATTCGATCGGATTTGGATTTTTTTAAGTGTACCTGGCGAATCCTTTGGGTAGGATCGGGGGGCTTTTCACCAGTTAAGGTAGCCCAGCCCATTTGGCGTCCGTATTTGTCTATTTGACTGGGAAGAGTGCCTGGCAGACGGAAGAGCATGGAGAGACAGGAGACAAGACAGAAAAGGAGGTGAACCAGATGGCAGGTTGAGACTGAGGGTGCTCATACTGTGCAGGTCCTGCTGCGCTGAAAACTTAGGCTGTCACGTTGGTAAATACTTCCAGTTTGTAGTGTTTCAGTGTTTGTTGTCCAAATCTGTAGGCGTCAGTGACTGCACTGTGTATTACTGAGGATGACTCGAACTTCTCATCATCTTGATGAATTTGGCCAGTGGCTAGTTTTGATTTTATAAAAAGATGTAAGAAGTGTTGTGATGTATTTAGGACTTGCTCACCAAAATGAAAGCTATGTACTAAGGGCTCACGAAATATATGAAGTCAGCAAATACTATAATGGAATGATTTCAGTATTATTTAATTCCTCCTTTCAGCAAATAGACTTGCCTTCATTATTTCACAGTGGCTTCAAAAAGAAAGATTTTTTGTTTTTCAAAACAAAACCTGTGCATCCTTTGTCCAAAGACAGTGGATTTCTTCAGAAAATATGTGGCCTCCTTCTACAACCCCTTCTCCCTGCTGTGCGTACTGTGGTGAGGTGTACCTCCAGTGGCTTATGGATGAGTTCCTGTGCTGAAAACTGCAGCCCATGAGAACATTGCTTTTGGACCCCCAAAGCATCCCCTGATCCTCAAGCACTTTCCTGCAGGTCGGCAGGAGGGAATTGCAGGGTCACGGGTAAGAAGCTGCTCTCCAAGCCCTTGGCTGAGGTTGTTTTATACAGACAACTCTTCCTGCCCCCCCCGGGAGGACGTTCCTCCCCTTCCCACATGCTCCTCCTGCACCTCCCTGAGCCATTTCTCCAGCCATGAGAGTGTCCTCAGTTCTCTGCCATGTTCTTGCCTGGTGCAGACGTCTTGGCACTGTGGGGACATTGAGGGAAAGCCCAGAGGGGTGGCAGGGCTGGAGCATCCCCGGGCTGTGCCCTGTGCCTGTCCCGGCTGGTCCCCAGAGGGGCCATGCTGTGGTGGGAGGGGGCAGTCAGGACCCTGTGGACACTGGGAGGGGGTTGCAAGGCCCCAGGGACTGTGGGGATGGGGTCAGCCAGGCCTGGGCTAAGGCCTACCCCATTGCGGCCAACATTTGGGTGTCAAGAGGATGGCGCCAAGCTCTTTTCAGTGGTGCCCAGTGACAGGACAAGGGGCAATGGGCACAAACTGAAGCACAGGAAGTTCCGTCTGAACATGAGGAAGAGCTTCTTCCCTCTGAGGGTGACGGAGCACTGGAACAGGCTGCCCAGGGAGGTTGTGGAGTCTCCTTCTCTGGAGATATTCAAGACCCTCCTGGACAAGGTCCTGTGCAGCCTGCTCTGGGTGACCCTGCTTCGGCAGGGGGGTTGGACTAGATGACCCACAGAGGTCCCTTCCAACCCCTACTACTCTGTGATTCTGCAACATGGCATGGCCACCAGGTCCCCGTGGGCACCGGTGTCCCTGCACCACCATTCCTGACCCAGGGAGCCCCAGGAGGTGACAGGGCCCGGGGTGATGTGACATGGCAGTGGAGTTTGAGGGTGTGGAGAGGGAAACTGGCAGCTCTTACAACCCGGCAGATGGCATTTGCAATTAAATTAACCCAAAAATTTGCTGATGTTCCAAGCCAGACGAGTCAAAAGGACTTCACAGGACAAGGAACACAACTGTACATTTACAGGAGATGGCATTAGGTGACACCAGCTTTGTGAGCTCATGGCCAGGGCACACCTCATAAGGCCACGTGTCCCACCCCTCCTTTGTGAGCTCAGCCCAGGTGTATGAAGCCGCCCTCGCCCACCCCGGCTGGTTGCAGACGCTGTCTCTGCTCCTGCACGGCCACACCTGGCCGCAGCTGTGAGAGGCAGCGACAGGTGACGTCGGTGGCTGTCGGTGGCAGCATTTGGCCATCCCTGCAGCCATGAGCCGGGACGGTGTGGGACGGGGCTCTGCGCCGCGCAGCCGCCCCTCGCCCTGCCAGGGCCCGGCGCAGAGTGACGAGCACGAGCAGCGGCTGGAGAGGCTGCGGGCTGAGCTGGAGGCTGAACGACGCCGCTGCCACGAGCTGCTCCGCTGCTTCATGGCTGAGACACGCGAGATGAAGGATGCGGTGAAGCGGGAGCAGCAGCTCCTGGCCCAACGGCTGCACGCCACGTGGGAGCAGTGGCAGGAGCTGGAGCTCCAGCGGCTGCAGGAGCTGAACCGGCGACAGCGGTCAGTGGAGATCTGCCATCTGCTGCGCTCGAAGGAGGCTGAGCTGCACGAGCTGCAGGAGGAGCTGGAGCAGCAACGCGATGATGCCATCCGTCAGGCACGGCACCTGCAGCAGCAGCTGGCCAAGGAGCTGGGGAGAAGAGCCGGGGGGAGCAGCGAGGCCCATGGTAAGCTCCAGGGCGTCCTCAGAAAACTGTGCGGCGAGACCAATGGCGAGCAGGCTGCTCACATCCTCTGCCCTCAAGAGGAACTGCTCCTGCGAAGAAGACTCTTCCAAAAGTACCTCTCGGAGCAGTTTGAGGAGATCAGTTCCTGCAATGAGGCCAGGACCAAGGCTACAGCCTGGCACTGCCTACCGGCCCTCCTGGGCACTGGGGCCATCGGGCCCTGCTCTTTGGAGAGCCTCATGGCATCTTCCTCCTGTGATGGAGATGCGCAGCAGAAAACCTACCAGAGCTTAAGAGACGCTTGTCTCCAGGAGGAACGGAACAGCGTGGAGGTTTTGCTGAAAGCTGTGGGGCAAGACCTGGTGCCACACAGCTTTGGCTCCCTGCCACACGGAAGGGCCGGCAACGAAAGGTCTGTGGCAGAGGTGGGTGTTCAGACTGTCGGGCAGCAGGACAACTGCCTGCCTGGTGGCCGTCACAGCAGGCTGCTGGAGCAGAACGCCCACCTCCAGAGTGCCCTGAAGGAGCTGGAGAGGCAATGCAGTGTCCTTCAAGAGGAAAACAGTCTTCTGAGGAAGGCAAGCTCTCCTGAAGTGCAGGAAGAGGAAGAGAGGCTCAATCAGAAGACTGCTAAGGTGCATCTCCTTAGCAAGCAGCTGCAAGACACAGCCAGGCAACTGCAGAACATCATTTCCCTGATCAATACTACAGACTGGGAGGCACTGGAGAGGCTGAAGCAGAATATGGCTAAGCTGGGTCTCATTAGCAAGCAGCTACAAGGAATAGGCAGGCAACTGGTCAATACTCAAGTGCCACTGCCCATCCAAAGCTCCGCTGAGGAACTGTGCAGGCCATCATTTCCTCAGCAGAGGGCTGCAGAAATGGGAGAACCCACTGGAGCTTTGCTGGCACAGGACGAGCAGGATGACTTCTCACAGAGGGCAGCTGAGGACCTTCAGGCACAAGTGGCTGCAGATGAAGAGGGCTACCAACTTGTGAAGAGTTACAGGTGCAGCTTACGGAGACGACAAACAAAAACACCCAACTGGCTGAAGAAATCACTCGCCTCCATGGGCAGATGGGTTTGGCAGAGAGGGCACCTAAGGCGAGTGGCAGAGGAGTGAGATTCTGCCACCTGAACAAACGTCTGTCTTCAGATCCAGCTGGAAGAGACAGAGCGACAACTGAAAGGCATGCGAGAAATGGCAGAAGTCAACAGTTCTAATCTTGCTGAAGAAGTCTCAGATGACCACCCGATGACACCAGAGTCTCCAGAGGCAAGTGACTGGTTGCAGGACACAGATGACATCTGTCCTGTCTTCTTCTAGCTTCTTATTAAATCTTTTCTTGACTATCTCCCTGTGGCATCTCACTCTCTGTGCTGTGTGTGTGTGAACTGAAAGGACTGTGTGCCAGAGGGGGGGGGGTCTCAGTGCAGCTGCTGGAGCAAGTGGGGGTCTGGGCCAGCAGGCACTGGGGCAGGAACAGTGCCTGTCCTCAAAACCACTTACTGGGGGACTGGCAGGAGTGAGGTGAGTGAGGGGCTCTACGAGGGTCTTCCCCAGAGCTGGTGTGCAAGGGCTGTGCATGTGCATTCTCACTTGCCCAGAGAGGTTGTGGAGTCTCCTTCTCTGGAGATATTTAAAAGCTGCCTGGACAAGGTCCTGTGCAGCCTGCTCTAGGTGACCCTGCTTCGGCAGGGGGCTTGGACTAGATGACCCACAGAGGTCCCTTCCTTCTGTGATTCTGTGAAAGTGCCTCTAACACAAGCAAAAATGACATAGCCTTTTTCCCCATACACTTTTTCATTGCAGATGGTAAACATGCCAAACGAAACGGAGACAAATGTAATTCTAAAACTTTCCCTAAAACTTGTAGGAATTCTGAACTGGTTTTGCTTAAATAGGATGTTCACCTTTTGCCTTTGCCTGCAGCATACATTTTCCCATATTGGCCATATTTTGTTTCTTGATGTCCTTTTGTAATACAGGTCAAACTATAACTGTACTACAGGCCAAACTTCTTTTATCAGGGAAAAGAGAAAGTCCAAACTTGATGTTTCCTGTGCAGGTTACCAGCTCAAATATGGCAGTGATCAATGTTAAAGGATAGTTACAATTTGGTAACAGGATTTGAGGAGCAGGTGTCTCTTTAACTAAAGCTTCCCTCTAATGACATCCTTCACCTCCTGACAAACGTGAGCAGGCTAGAAACCAAATAGGTGTAGTTGCTGGATTGTCTGCATCTGGTCAAAGTCTCTTGGTCCAGCATGTAAATTAGTATGCATGCTGGGTTTCTTCATCGTTTGAGTCTGGGGTAGAATTGGGGTAGGTGGTCCGTGAGTCTGTGGTCGCAATCAGTCTCCCCCTGCTGGAGTTGCCTTTCCCCTAGTTACCTGTTTCTTTTGGCAATCTCTGCAGCTTTTCATAGCTCGTTAGCAATTCCTAGGAATTATCGCTCTCTGGTTTTACTTAGGACAGGTACATCCTTCTTATGAAACAGTAACGTTGTTCAAAACCCTGTTTCTTAGTCTCTATAGTTAATTTTAAACTTAGTAAGGGCAGGGCTTTACAAAAACACCTGTAACAGCAACAGTCTGGTTAATTTGAGTTAGCATTTCACATTTTGATTCACCTTTTTATTCCTTAGCATAACAGTATGAAAAGTTTCATGAGGGCTATGCTGTTGGCACTCAGTGCCAAGCTCCAGTAAACAGAGAGAACTTTTCTCCAGATGACTTTGGTCCACCTGGGACCGGAGGAGAAAACTCAGAATATGCTCAGGGACATAGGGAGGATTATCCTGGTGGGCACAGCCACAGAAATCATCACAGAGCTGGAAATTACCCTGAAAAACCTTGTGGAGGAGAGAGCCATGTCACCAAAGATCCTAGCGATAGGACGAGAGGCAATGGCCTGAAGTTGCGTCAGGGAGGTTTAGGTTGGATGCTACTACAGGTGAGTTCTCACCAGGACTTTGCAGTTGGCTTACCTTTCCTTTGGAAAGGCTTGCAGAGCTTCAGAAATCTCTTTTGTGTTTGCTCCATAGGGTGTCTGAAAATCTGATGGTGTTTATTGACGTTAGAAAGTGTCTAGTTTGGAGCTTTCTCCTTAATTTCATGTTGTTTACGTTACCAGTAAAGCGCTTGGATCGTCATTTGCTTTAAGCCATGTGGACTGAACAATTTTTGCCTGCGACACTCTGGAAAAACTAGTAACTGACTCATTTGTGTAGATGAGTTGAAAAAACCTCTGCTAAATACCACTGAAGGAAAGGGTACCATACGGAGGATAGAGATTGAGCAACTGGCGAGAAATCACCCCAGCAAGGTTGTGCACATCCTGGAAATGCAGAAGGACTTAGGGTCTCTCTCCCAGAAGGCTTATTTCTGGAGTGGTCTGTCAGGGAAAAAGGCAAAGCCACCGAGTTTGTCACTGGAGATGTTGCTGTGGGCTGCAGCAGGCAGCCCCAGCTGGGTTCCCATCGGAAATGAGGAAATGTGTGTGTCTGTCGGAAGAAACTCTTCTTTTAGGCAAAACACCGTTGTCGACCTTGAACACAACAGCACCAAATGCTACTGTCTCTGCCCACTCTTGGTCCCACATGACCATAACCATTAGGTAGAAAGAACCAGGAAAGAAGAATGCACAGCCCGTCACCTACACCTCTCCCTCTGCCTGTTCGTGTGCCTGTACCTGTCCCTACGCCTTTATCTCTCTCTGTGCCTGTATCTGTATCTAAACTTCCTCCATGGGCGTTCAGTTCCTGTGCCCAGAGCATTCAGAAACAGATGAGGGAGCACTGGCTGTAGAACGCAGCCCTGGGGAACCCCAGTGGGGACTGGCCACCAGCCTGATGGAACCCCAGTACCTGGAACCCTTGGAGCCCTTTCGAGTCCCCAGAGGCTCATCGGAGGGGCCTAACCCCCCCATTTCAGGGACCGAGCCTTTCTTTTATCCTCCATAGCCTTCTTTTAGAGACCACAGTTTAATTTTGAGGTTCTGAACCCCCACTGTTAGGGCAAAAAGCCTTTTTTTCGGTTCCAAGCTGCCATCCTGAGCGTCCAGACCCACATTTTCATGGCCCATACCCCTCCTGTAGGGACTAGAGCCCCCTTTCAGGTCCTAAAGCCTCATTTTTAGTGTAGCACCCACTAACACTTCTTTCCTGGTCATTCTCTGTTCTCCTGGTAACCAGAGGGTAATCTTTACAGTGGGGCATGTTTTTATCACACCATCAATCCCCATCAATTTGTCTTTGCCTCGGGTGGGTTTTATGCCTAAAAGCTGTGCAGTTTTATTAGTGATTACTGACATTTGGGCCCCAGTATCGATGAGAAATTCGCTTAATATTTTCCGGGGTCCAATAAGAAGGGCAACAATAGGTTCATTGATTTTACCAGGGAGCCATTGAATTGATAGTACTCGCCGGGCGGGGTGGCTCACTGCCCTCCCCAGGGATGGGAGTTTTTTTGCTGGGACTCTGACAAATCAACCAAGTTAGATCCTGGTGCAGAAGGCACAACACTGTCATAACCAAGAGATTCTCCGGTTGGATGCTTTACCCCACGCGAATTATTTTTTCTAGTTAAGGACTGGACCAGTGCACGGAGATCTTCCGTAGGGACGCGATGCAGGAGCTGTCGAGGTACCCCCAAGTGCAGGGCTTTATGCCACAACTCATTTCGCTCCTTATCAGGCTTAAATCTCCCGTCAGGTTTAGGGTTGTGAGTATGCATTCGATCGGATTTGGATTTTTTTAAGTGTACCTGGCGAATCCTTTGGGTAGGATCGGGGGGCTTTTCACCAGTTAAGGTAGCCCAGCCCATTTGGCGTCCGTATTTGTCTATTTGACTGGGAAGAGTGCCTGGCAGACGGAAGAGCATGGAGAGACAGGAGACAAGACAGAAAAGGAGGTGAACCAGATGGCAGGTTGAGACTGAGGGTGCTCATACTGTGCAGGTCCTGCTGCGCTGAAAACTTAGGCTGTCACGTTGGTAAATACTTCCAGTTTGTAGTGTTTCAGTGTTTGTTGTCCAAATCTGTAGGCGTCAGTGACTGCACTGTGTATTACTGAGGATGACTCGAACTTCTCATCATCTTGATGAATTTGGCCAGTGGCTAGTTTTGATTTTATAAAAAGATGTAAGAAGTGTTGTGATGTATTTAGGACTTGCTCACCAAAATGAAAGCTATGTACTAAGGGCTCACGAAATATATGAAGTCAGCAAATACTATAATGGAATGATTTCAGTATTATTTAATTCCTCCTTTCAGCAAATAGACTTGCCTTCATTATTTCACAGTGGCTTCAAAAAGAAAGATTTTTTGTTTTTCAAAACAAAACCTGTGCATCCTTTGTCCAAAGACAGTGGATTTCTTCAGAAAATATGTGGCCTCCTTCTACAACCCCTTCTCCCTGCTGTGCGTACTGTGGTGAGGTGTACCTCCAGTGGCTTATGGATGAGTTCCTGTGCTGAAAACTGCAGCCCATGAGAACATTGCTTTTGGACCCCCAAAGCATCCCCTGATCCTCAAGCACTTTCCTGCAGGTCGGCAGGAGGGAATTGCAGGGTCACGGGTAAGAAGCTGCTCTCCAAGCCCTTGGCTGAGGTTGTTTTATACAGACAACTCTTCCTGCCCCCCCCGGGAGGACGTTCCTCCCCTTCCCACATGCTCCTCCTGCACCTCCCTGAGCCATTTCTCCAGCCATGAGAGTGTCCTCAGTTCTCTGCCATGTTCTTGCCTGGTGCAGACGTCTTGGCACTGTGGGGACATTGAGGGAAAGCCCAGAGGGGTGGCAGGGCTGGAGCATCCCCGGGCTGTGCCCTGTGCCTGTCCCGGCTGGTCCCCAGAGGGGCCATGCTGTGGTGGGAGGGGGCAGTCAGGACCCTGTGGACACTGGGAGGGGGTTGCAAGGCCCCAGGGACTGTGGGGATGGGGTCAGCCAGGCCTGGGCTAAGGCCTACCCCATTGCGGCCAACATTTGGGTGTCAAGAGGATGGCGCCAAGCTCTTTTCAGTGGTGCCCAGTGACAGGACAAGGGGCAATGGGCACAAACTGAAGCACAGGAAGTTCCGTCTGAACATGAGGAAGAGCTTCTTCCCTCTGAGGGTGACGGAGCACTGGAACAGGCTGCCCAGGGAGGTTGTGGAGTCTCCTTCTCTGGAGATATTCAAGACCCTCCTGGACAAGGTCCTGTGCAGCCTGCTCTGGGTGACCCTGCTTCGGCAGGGGGGTTGGACTAGATGACCCACAGAGGTCCCTTCCAACCCCTACTACTCTGTGATTCTGCAACATGGCATGGCCACCAGGTCCCCGTGGGCACCGGTGTCCCTGCACCACCATTCCTGACCCAGGGAGCCCCAGGAGGTGACAGGGCCCGGGGTGATGTGACATGGCAGTGGAGTTTGAGGGTGTGGAGAGGGAAACTGGCAGCTCTTACAACCCGGCAGATGGCATTTGCAATTAAATTAACCCAAAAATTTGCTGATGTTCCAAGCCAGACGAGTCAAAAGGACTTCACAGGACAAGGAACACAACTGTACATTTACAGGAGATGGCATTAGGTGACACCAGCTTTGTGAGCTCATGGCCAGGGCACACCTCATAAGGCCACGTGTCCCACCCCTCCTTTGTGAGCTCAGCCCAGGTGTATGAAGCCGCCCTCGCCCACCCCGGCTGGTTGCAGACGCTGTCTCTGCTCCTGCACGGCCACACCTGGCCGCAGCTGTGAGAGGCAGCGACAGGCGACGTCGGTGGCTGTCGGTGGCAGCATTTGGCCATCCCTGCAGCCATGAGCCGGGACGGTGTGGGACGGGGCTCTGCGCCGCGCAGCCGCCCCTCGCCCTGCCAGGGCCCGGCGCAGAGTGACGAGCACGAGCAGCGGCTGGAGAGGCTGCGGGCTGAGCTGGAGGCTGAACGACGCCGCTGCCACGAGCTGCTCCGCTGCTTCATGGCTGAGACACGCGAGATGAAGGATGCGGTGAAGCGGGAGCAGCAGCTCCTGGCCCAACGGCTGCACGCCACGTGGGAGCAGTGGCAGGAGCTGGAGCTCCAGCGGCTGCAGGAGCTGAACCGGCGACAGCGGTCAGTGGAGATCTGCCATCTGCTGCGCTCGAAGGAGGCTGAGCTGCACGAGCTGCAGGAGGAGCTGGAGCAGCAACGCGATGATGCCATCCGTCAGGCACGGCACCTGCAGCAGCAGCTGGCCAAGGAGCTGGGGAGAAGAGCCGGGGGGAGCAGCGAGGCCCATGGTAAGCTCCAGGGCGTCCTCAGAAAACTGTGCGGCGAGACCAATGGCGAGCAGGCTGCTCACATCCTCTGCCCTCAAGAGGAACTGCTCCTGCGAAGAAGACTCTTCCAAAAGTACCTCTCGGAGCAGTTTGAGGAGATCAGTTCCTGCAATGAGGCCAGGACCAAGGCTACAGCCTGGCACTGCCTACCGGCCCTCCTGGGCACTGGGGCCATCGGGCCCTGCTCTTTGGAGAGCCTCATGGCATCTTCCTCCTGTGATGGAGATGCGCAGCAGAAAACCTACCAGAGCTTAAGAGACGCTTGTCTCCAGGAGGAACGGAACAGCGTGGAGGTTTTGCTGAAAGCTGTGGGGCAAGACCTGGTGCCACACAGCTTTGGCTCCCTGCCACACGGAAGGGCCGGCAACGAAAGGTCTGTGGCAGAGGTGGGTGTTCAGACTGTCGGGCAGCAGGACAACTGCCTGCCTGGTGGCCGTCACAGCAGGCTGCTGGAGCAGAACGCCCACCTCCAGAGTGCCCTGAAGGAGCTGGAGAGGCAATGCAGTGTCCTTCAAGAGGAAAACAGTCTTCTGAGGAAGGCAAGCTCTCCTGAAGTGCAGGAAGAGGAAGAGAGGCTCAATCAGAAGACTGCTAAGGTGCATCTCCTTAGCAAGCAGCTGCAAGACACAGCCAGGCAACTGCAGAACATCATTTCCCTGATCAATACTACAGACTGGGAGGCACTGGAGAGGCTGAAGCAGAATATGGCTAAGCTGGGTCTCATTAGCAAGCAGCTACAAGGAATAGGCAGGCAACTGGTCAATACTCAAGTGCCACTGCCCATCCAAAGCTCCGCTGAGGAACTGTGCAGGCCATCATTTCCTCAGCAGAGGGCTGCAGAAATGGGAGAACCCACTGGAGCTTTGCTGGCACAGGACGAGCAGGATGACTTCTCACAGAGGGCAGCTGAGGACCTTCAGGCACAAGTGGCTGCAGATGAAGAGAGCTACCAACTTGTGAAGAGTTACAGGTGCAGCTTACGGAGACGACAAACAAAAACACCCAACTGGATGAAGAAATCACTCGCCTCCATGGGCAGATGGGTTTGGCAGAGAGGGCACCTAAGGCGAGTGGCAGAGGAGTGAGATTCTGACACCTGAACAAACGTCTGTCTTCAGATCCAGCTGGAAGAGACAGAGCAACAACTGAAAGGCATGCGAGAAATGGCAGAAGTCAACAGTTCTAATCTTGCTGAAGAAGTCTCAGATGACCACCCGATGACACCAGAGTCTCCAGAGGCAAGTGACTGGTTGCAGGACACAGATGACATCTGTCCTGTCTTCTTCTAGCTTCTTATTAAATCTTTTCTTGACTATCTCCCTGTGGCATCTCACTCTCTGTGCTGTGTGTGTGTGAACTGAAAGGACTGTGTGCCAGAGGGGGGGGTCTCAGTGCAGCTGCTGGAGCAAGTGGGGGTCTGGGCCAGCAGGCACTGGGGCTGGAACAGTGCCTGTCCTCAAAACCACTTACTGGGGGACTGGCAGGAGTGAGGTGAGTGAGGGGCTCTACGAGGGTCTTCCCCAGAGCTGGTGTGCAAGGGCTGTGCATGTGCATTCTCACTTGCCCAGAGAGGTTGTGGAGTCTCCTTCTCTGGAGATATTTAAAAGCTGCCTGGACAAGGTCCTGTGCAGCCTGCTCTAGGTGACCCTGCTTCGGCAGGGGGCTTGGACTAGATGACCCACAGAGGTCCCTTCCTTCTGTGATTCTGTGAAAGTGCCTCTAACACAAGCAAAAATGACATAGCCTTTTTCCCCATACACTTTTTCATTGCAGATGGTAAACATGCCAAACGAAATGGAGACAAATGTAATTCTAAAACTTTCCCTAAAACTTGTAGGAATTCTGAACTGGTTTTGCTTAAATAGGATGTTCACCTTTTGCCTTTGCCTGCAGCATACATTTTCCCATATTGGCCATATTTTGTTTCTTGATGTCCTTTTGTAATACAGGTCAAACTATAACTGTACTACAGGCCAAACTTCTTTTATCAGGGAAAAGAGAAAGTCCAAACTTGATGTTTCCTGTGCAGGTTACCAGCTCAAATATGGCAGTGATCAATGTTAAAGGATAGTTACAATTTGGTAACAGGATTTGAGGAGCAGGTGTCTCTTTAACTAAAGCTTCCCTCTAATGACATCCTTCACCTCCTGACAAACGTGAGCAGGCTAGAAACCAAATAGGTGTAGTTGCTGGATTGTCTGCATCTGGTCAAAGTCTCTTGGTCCAGCATGTAAATTAGTATGCATGCTGGGTTTCTTCATCGTTTGAGTCTGGGGTAGAATTGGGGTAGGTGGTCCGTGAGTCTGTGGTCGCAATCAGTCTCCCCCTGCTGGAGTTGCCTTTCCCCTAGTTACCTGTTTCTTTTGGCAATCTCTGCAGCTTTTCATAGCTCGTTAGCTATTCCTAGGAATTATCGCTCTCTGGTTTTACTTAGGACAGGTACATCCTTCTTATGAAACAGTAACGTTGTTCAAAACCCTGTTTCTTAGTCTCTAGAGTTAATTTTAAACTTAGTAAGGGCAGGGCTTTACAAAAACACCTGTAACAGCAACAGTCTGGTTAATTTGAGTTAGCATTTCACATTTTGATTCACCTTTTTATTCCTTAGCATAACAGTATGAAAAGTTTCATGAGGGCTATGCTGTTGGCACTCAGTGCCAAGCTCCAGTAAACAGAGAGAACTTTTCTCCAGATGACTTTGGTCCACCTGGGACCGGAGGAGAAAACTCAGAATATGCTCAGGGACATAGGGAGGATTATCCTGGTGGGCACAGCCACAGAAATCATCACAGAGCTGGAAATTACCCTGAAAAACCTTGTGGAGGAGAGAGCCATGTCACCAAAGATCCTAGCGATAGGACGAGAGGCAATGGCCTGAAGTTGCGTCAGGGAGGTTTAGGTTGGATGCTACTACAGGTGAGTTCTCACCAGGACTTTGCAGTTGGCTTACCTTTCCTTTGGAAAGGCTTGCAGAGCTTCAGAAATCTCTTTTGTGTTTGCTCCATAGGGTGTCTGAAAATCTGATGGTGTTTATTGACGTTAGAAAGTGTCTAGTTTGGAGCTTTCTCCTTAATTTCATGTTGTTTACGTTACCAGTAAAGCGCTTGGATCGTCATTTGCTTTAAGCCATGTGGACTGAACAATTTTTGCCTGCGACACTCTGGAAAAACTAGTAACTGACTCATTTGTGTAGATGAGTTGAAAAAACCTCTGCTAAATACCACTGAAGGAAAGGGTACCATACGGAGGATAGAGATTGAGCAACTGGCGAGAAATCACCCCAGCAAGGTTGTGCACATCCTGGAAATGCAGAAGGACTTAGGGTCTCTCTCCCAGAAGGCTTATTTCTGGAGTGGTCTGTCAGGGAAAAAGGCAAAGCCACCGAGTTTGTCACTGGAGATGTTGCTGTGGGCTGCAGCAGGCAGCCCCAGCTGGGTTCCCATCGGAAATGAGGAAACGTGTGTGTCTGTCGGAAGAAACTCTTCTTTTAGGCAAAACACCGTTGTCGACCTTGAACACAACAGCACCAAATGCTTCTGTCTCTGCCCACTCTTGGTCCCAAATGACCATAACCATTAGGTAGAAAGAACCAGGAAAGAAGAATGCACAGCCCGTCACCTACACCTCTCCCTCTGCCTGTTCGTGTGCCTGTACCTGTCCCTACGCCTTTATCTCTGTCTGTGCCTGTATCTGTATCTAAACTTCCTCCATGGGCGTTCAGTTCCTGTGCCCAGAGCATTCAGAAACAGATGAGGGAGCACTGGCTGTAGAACGCAGCCCTGGGGAACCCCAGTGGGGACTGGCCACCAGCCTGATGGAACCCCAGTTCCTGGAACCCTTGGAGCCCTTTCGAGTCCCCAGAGGCTCATCGGGGGGGCCTGAACCCTCCTTTTCAGGGACCGAGCCTTTCTTTTATCCTCCATAGCCTTCTTTTAGAGCCCACAGTTTAATTTTGAGGTTCTCAACCCCCACTGTTAGGGTAAAAAGCCTTTTTTTCGGTTCCAAGCTGATATCCTGAGTGTCCTGACCCACATTTTCATGGCCCAAATCCCTCTTGTAGGGACTAGAGCCCCCTTTTCAGGTCCTAAAAGCTCATTTTTAGTGTAGCACCCACTAACACTTCTTTCCTGGTCATTCTCTGTTCTCCTGGTAACCAGGTGGGCACCCGGCATTTCGGGTGCCACCTGGCATCTTGCTGGGCACCCAGCATGTATTTTGGAGAGAACCAACATTTGGTAAGGACCCAACCTTTCTTTTGGTGGGCATGTGGCATTTTGGTGGGCACCTGGCATCTTGGTGGGCACCCAGTGTATATTTTCCTGGGCACATGACTATTTGGTGGCCACCTGACATCTTGGTGGGAATCTGGCATTAATCTGGGTGAGCACATGGCGTTATAGAGACCACCTGGCATCTTTGTGCGCACGCAGCTTTAGTTTTGGTGGCCACATGGTGTTTTGGTGGCCACCTAGGATTTCCTTTCGTAGGCCCCTGGTGTATTGGTTACCACCTGGAATACTTATGAGCAGTAAGCGTTTCTTTTGGTGGCCAGCTGGCATCTTGGTGGGCACCTAGTCTTTATCTTGATGGCCACCTAAATGCTTACGCCGATTTTTTCACCAGGTGGCCACCTGGCATCTCCTTAACCACCCAGCATTTCCTTTGGTGGGCATCTGGCATCTCGGTGGGCACCCAGCATTTTGTTTGTTGGGCATGTCGTGTTGTGGTGGCCAACTGCCATCTTGATAGGCAACCACCCTTTATTTTGGTGTCCACCTGGCAGTTACTTTGGTGGGCTGCCGGCGTTGCTTTTGGTTGCCACCTGGCATTTTGGGTGCCACCTGCAATAATGGTGGGCACTCTGTGATATTTTTGTTGGGTACGTGGCGTTTTGGTGACAAGCTGGCATCTTTTTGGGCACCCAGCATTGATTTTGCTGGTCACGTGGTCTTTTGGTGGGTACCCAGTGTCTCTTTTGGTGGGCATATGGCATTAATCATGGTGGGCACTCAGGTTTTTGATTGGTGGGCACCTGGCATTTCTTTTGGTGTGCATGGGGAAATTTGGGGCCACCTGACATCGTAGTGGGCACCCGCTGTTAATTTTGGTAGGCACCTGGCATCTTGTGGGTCACCTGGCTTCTTCTTAGTCACCCGGCGTTTCTTTTGCTGGCCACGTGGCGTTTTGGCGGGCACCTGCATTATGGTGGGCACCCAGAGTTCCTTTTGGTGGGCACCTGGTTTTTGCTGGCCACCTGGCCTCTTGGTGGACACCTGGTGTTTATTCTGGTTGCCAGTTGCCGTCTTGGTGGGCACCCGGTATTTTTGTGGGTCACTACCAAGCACTTAGGTGGCCACCTAGCATCTTTGCAAGCACCCAGCATTTCTTTTCCTTGGCAGCCAGCATCTTGGTGAGTACCCAGCATTTCTTTTAGTGGGCATATGGTCCTTTGGTTGGCACCCAGTTTTACTGTTGGTAGACACGTGGCATTATTCTTGGTGGGCAGACAGAGTTTCTTTTTGTGGCCATGTGTCATTTTGGTGGCCACCTGCAATCTTGGGAGGAACCTGGCATTTCTTTTGCTGGGCACGTTGTTCTTTGGAGGTCACCTGGCATCATGGTGGGCACCTCGAGTTTCTTTTAATTTACACCTGGTGTTTTGGTGGCCACCTGGTATCTTGGTGGGCAGGCAGCACTTCTTGTGGTGGCCCCCTGGCACCTTCCTAGGGACGCACCATTTATTTTTGTGGGCATGTGGTGTTCTTGTGGTCACCTGGTGTCTTGGTGGTCACCTAGCTTTATTTTGGTGAGGACCCAGCATCTTGGCGGGCACCCAGCATTTCTTTTGCTGGGCACATGACATCTTGGTGGGCACCCGGTGTTTCTCTTGGCAGACACATGGCATTTTGGTGGTCACCTGGCATCTTGGTGAGCAGCCGGTGTTCCTTTTGGTGGGCACGCAGCATCTTGGTGGACACCTGGCACTTCTTTTGCTGGTCATGTGTCATCTTACTGGACACGTGGCATTTGTTTTGGTGGCCACCTTGTATCTTGGTGGGCACCCAGCATTTCTTTTGGTCCCCACCTGGCATCTTGTCAGGCAACCAGCCTTTATTTGCTGGACACATTGCTTTTTCGTGGGCATCTGGCATCTATGTGGGCACACAGCGTATCTTTTGGTGGGTATGTGATATTTCGTTGGCCACCCAGCACCTTCATGGCACCCAGTGTATCTTTTGGAGAGCACCCTGCATTTTGGGTGCCACCTGGCATCTTGCTGGGCACCCAGCATCTATTTTGGAGAGCACCAACATTTGGTAAGGACCCAGCCTTTCTTTTGGTGGGCATGTGGCATTTTGGTGGGCACCTGGCATCTTGGTGGGCACCCAGTGTTGATTTTCCTGGGCACATGACTATTTGGTGGCCACCTGCCATCTTGGTGGGCATCTGGCATTTATCTGGGTTTGCACATGGCGTTATAGAGACCACCTGGCATCTTTGTGCGCACGCACCTTTAGTTTTGGTGGCCACATGGTGTTTTGGTGGCCACCTGGCATTTCCTTTCGTGGGCCCATGGCGTATTGGTTGCCACCTGGAATACTGATGAGCAGCAAGCATTTCTTTTAGTGGCCAGCTGGCATCTTGGTGGGCACCTAGACTTTATCTTGATGGCCACCTAAATGCTTACCCCGAGTGTTTCACCAGGTGGCGCCCTGGTATTACCTTCACCACCCAGTATTTAATTTGGTGGCCACCTGGCAGCTTGGTGGGCACCTCGAGATTCTTTTAATTTACACCTGGTGTTTTGGTGGCCACCTGGTATCTTGGTGGGCACCCAGCACTTCTTGTGGTGTCCATCTGGCATCTTCATAGGGACGCACCATTTATTTTGTTGGGCACATGGTGTTCTTGTGGTCACCTGGCATCTTGGTGGGCACCCAGCTTTATTTTGCTGAGCACCCTGCATCTTGTTGGGCACCCAGCATTTCTTTTGGGTGGGCACATGGAGTCTTGGTGGGCACCCGGTGTTTCTCTTGGCAGACACATGGCATTTTGGTGGTCACCTGGCATCTTGGTGAGCAGCCGGTGTTCCTTTTGGTGGGCACGCAGCATCTTGGTGGGCACCTGGCACTTCTTTTGGTGGCCACATGGCATTTTGGTGGCCACCTGGCATCTTGGTGGGCACTCGGTACTAGCTTTGGTGGGCACGTGGTATTTTTGTGGCCACCTGGCGTCTCGGTGCGCAGCCAGCGTTTATTTTGGTGGACACCAGCCATCATGGTTGGCACCCACCATTTCTATTGGTGGGAACCTGGCATTTTGTTTGGCACTTGGCATTTCGTTTGCTGGGCACCCATCATTTATTCTTGAGGGCATGTGATGTTTTAGTCGCCATGTGGTGTTTTGGTGGCCACATGGTGTTTTGGTGGGCAGCCAGGTTTTCTTTTGTTGGGCACGTGGCATTTATTTTGGTTGGCAGGTTGCATTTTGGTGGGCAGCTGGCATTTCTTTTCGTGGGCACCTGGCATCTTGCTATGCAGCCAGCTTTTATTTTGCTGGCCACCTGGCATCTTGGTTGGCACCCACCGTTTCTTTTGGTGGGCACCTGGCATTTTGTTTGCTGGGCACCCATCGCTTATTCTTGTGGGCATGTGGTGTTTTGGTGGCCACATGGCGTTTTTGTGGGCATGCAGGATTTCTTTTGGTGGGCAGCTGGCATTTCTTTTGTTGGCCACGTGTCATCTTGATGGGCACGTGCAATTTCTTTTGGTGGACACCTGACATCTTGGTGGGCACCCAGCGTTTCTTTTGATGCCCACATAGCATCTTGACAGGCAACCAGCCTTTATTTGGTGGACACATGGCTTTTTCGTGGCCACCTGGCATATATGTGCGCACACACTGTTTATTTTGCTGGGTATGTGACATCTAGTTTGCCACCCAGCATCTTGCTGGGCACCCAGTGTATCTTCTGGTGGGCATGTGGCATTTTGGGTGCCACCTGGCATCTTGCTGGGCACCCAGCATCTATTTTGGAGAGCACCAACATTTGGTAAGGACCCAGCCTTTCTTTTGGTGGGCATGTGGCATTTTGGTGGGCACCCAGTGTTGATTTTCCTGGGCACATGACTATTTGGTGGCCACCTGACATCTTGGTGGGCATCTGGCATTTATCTGGGTGAGCACATGGCGTTATAGTGACCACCTGGCATCTTTGTGCGCACGCAGCATTAGTTTAGGTGGCCACATTGTGTTTTGGTGGCCACCTGGCATTTCCTTTCGTGGGCCCCTGGCGTATTGGTTGCCACCTGGAATACTGATGAGCAGCAAGCGTTTAATTTGGTGGCCAGCTGGCATCTTGGTGGGCACCTAGACTTTATCTTGATGGCCACCTAAATGCTTACCCCGAGTGTTTCACCAGGTGGCGCCCTGGTATTACCTTCACCACCCAGTATTTAATTTGGTGGCCACCTGGCAGCTTGGTGGGCACCTCGAGATTCTTTTAATTTACACCTGGTGTTTTGGTGGCCACCTGGTATCTTGGTGGGCACCCAGCACTTCTTGTGGTGTCCATCTGGCATCTTCATAGGGACGCACCATTTATTTTGTTGGGCACATGGTGTTCTTGTGGTCACCTGGCATCTTGGTGGACACCCAGCTTTATTTTGCTGAGCACCCTGCATCTTGTTGGGCACCCAGCATTTCTTTTGGGTGGGCACATGGCGTCTTGGTGGGCACCCGGTGTTTCTCTTGGCAGACACATGGCATTTTGGTGGTCACCTGGCATCTTGGTGAGCAGCCGGTGTTCCTTTTGGTGGGCACGCAGCATCTTGGTGGGCACCTGGCACTTCTTTTGGTGGCCACATGGCATTTTGGTGGCCACCTGGCATCTTGGTGGGCACTCGGCACTAGCTTTGGTGAGCACGTGGTATTTTTGTGGCCACCTGGCGTCTCGGTGCGCAGCCAGCGTTTATTTTGGTGGACACCAGCCATCATGGTTGGCACCCACCATTTCTATTGGTGGGAACCTGGCATTTTGTTTGGCACTTGGCATTTCGTTTGCTGGGCACCCATCATTTATTCTTGAGGGCATGTGATGTTTTAGTCGCCATGTGGTGTTTTGGTGGCCACATGGTGTTTTGGTGGGCAGCCAGGTTTTCTTTTGTTGGGCACGTGGCATTTATTTTGGTTGGCAGGTTGCATTTTGGTGGGCAGCTGGCATTTCTTTTCGTGGGCACCTGGCATCTTGCTATGCAGCCAGCTTTTATTTTGCTGGCCACCTGGCATCTTGGTTGGCACCCACCGTTTCTTTTGGTGGGCACATGGTCCTTTGGTTGGCACCCAGTTTTTCTGTTGGTAGAAACATGGCATTCATCTGGTTGGGCAGACAGCGTTTCTTTTCGTGGCCATGTGTCATTTTGGTGGCCACCTGCAATCTTGGTAGGCACCTGGCATTTCTTTTGCTGGGCACGTTGTGTTTCCGTTGCCAGGTGATATCTTGGTGGGCACCTCGAGTTTCTTTTAATTTACACCTGATGTTTTGTTGGCCACCTGGTATCTTGGTGGGCACTGAGCTCTTCTTGAGCTGTCCATCTGGCATCTTCCTAGGGACACACCATTTATTTTTAGTGGGCACATGGTGTTCTTGTGGTCAGCTGACATCTTGGTGGGCACCCAGCTTTATTTTGGTGTGCACCCAGCATCCTGGTGGGCACCCAGCTTTTATTTTGGTGAGCACCCGCCAGCGTGATTGGCACCCACCATTTCTATTGGTGGGCACCTGGCGTTTTGTTGGGCACTTGGCATTTCGTTTGCTGGGCACCCATCGTTTATTCTTGTGATCATGTGGTGTTTTGGTGGCCACAATGTGTTTTGTTGGGCACCCAGGTTTTCTTTTGGTGGGCTTGTGGCATTGATTTTAGTTGGCACGTGGCATTTTGTTGTGCAGCTGACATTTCTTTTTGTGGCCACCTGGCATCTCTGTGGGCACACAGCATTTCTTTCGGTGGGCATTTGGAATTTATTTGGCCACCCAGCATTTTCATGGGCACTCAGTGTTTCTTTTGGTGGGCACGTGGCATTTCGGTGAGCACCTGGCATCTTGGTGGGCACCCAGCATTTATTTTCCTGAGCACATGGCTTTTTGGTGTCCATCTGGCATCTTTGTGCGCACCCAGCATTAGTTTTGGTGAGCACGTGGTGTTTTGGTGGCCACCTGGAATTTCTTTTGGTGGGCACCTGGCGTATTGATTGCCACCTGGAATATTGATGGGTACTCAGCGTTTCTTTTGGTGGCCAGCTGGCGTCTTGGTATGCAGCCATCTTTTATTTTGTTGGCCACCTGGCATCTTGGTTTTCACCCACTGGTTTTTTTGGTGGGCACCTGGCATTTTGTTTGCTGGGCACCCATCGCTTATTCTTGTGGGCATCTGGTGTTTTGGAGGCCACATGGCATTGGGGGGGGCACGCAGGTTTTCTTATCGTGGGCAACTGGCATTTCTTTTGCTGGCCACGTGTCATCTTGCTGGGCACGTGGCATTTCTTTTGGTGGCCACCTGCCATACTTCTGGCAATGTGGCATTTCTATTGGTGGCCATCTGGCATCTTGGTGGGCACCCAGCGTTTCTTCTAGTGCCCACCTGGCATCTTGACAGGCAACCAGCCTTTATTTGGTTAACACATGGCTATTTCGTGGCCACCTGGCATCTATGTGGGTACACAGCGTTTCTTTTGGTGGGCATGTGACATTTAGTTGGCCACCCAGCATCTTGCTGGGCACCCAGTGTATCTTTTGGTGGGCATCTGACATTTTGGGTGCTTCCTGGCATCTTGCTGGGCAGCCAGCATGTATTTTGGAGAGCACCAACATTTGGTAAAGACCCAGCCTTTCTCTTGGTGAGCACGTGGCATCTTGCTGGGCACCCAGTGTTGATTTTCCTGTGCACATGACTATTTGGTGGCCACCTGCCATCTTGGTGGGCATCTGGCATTTATCTGGGTGAGCACATGGCGTTATAGAGACCACCTGGCATCTTTGTGCGCACGCAGCATTAGTTTTGGTGGCCACATGGTGTTTTGGTGGCCATATGGCATTTCCTTTCATGGGCCCCTGACGTATTGGTTGCCACCTGGAATACTGATGAGCAGCAAGCGTTTCTTTTGGTGGCCATCTGGCATCTTGGTGGGCACCTAGTCTTTATCTTGATGGCCACCTAAATGCTTACCCCGAGTTTTTCACCAAGTGGCCACCTGGCATCTCCTTAACCACCCAGCATTTCCTTTGGTGGGCACCTGGCATCTCGGTGGGCACCCAGCATTTTGTTTGTTGGGCATGTCGCGTTGTCGTGGCCAACTGCCATCTTGATAGGCAACCAGCCTTTCTTTTGGTGGCCACCTGGCATTTATTTTGGTGGGCTGGTGGCATTTTTTTGGTGGCCACCTGGCATTTTGGGTGCCACCTGAAATATTGGTGTGCACTCTGTGATATTTTTGTTGGGTACGTGGCGTTTTGGTGACAAGCTGACATCTTGTTGGGCACCCAGCATTGATTTTGCTGGGCACGTGGTCTTTTGGTGGGTAGCCAGTGTCTCTTTTGGTGGGCATAATGCATTAATCATGGTGGGCACCCAGGTTTTTTATTCGTTGGCACCTGGCAATTCTTTTGGTGTGCATGGGGCATTTTTGTGGCCACCTGGCATTTTAATGGGCACCCGCTGTAACTTTTGGTAGGCACCTGGCATCTTGGGGGGCACCTGTCTACTTCTTAGTCACCCGGCGTTTCTTTTGCGGGCCATGTGGTGTTTTGGCAGGCACCTAGCATCTTGGGGGGCACCCAGAGTTCCTTTCGGTGAGCACCTGGCTTTTGCTGGCCACCTGGCCTCTTGGTGGACACCTGGTGTTTATTCTGGTTGCCAGTTGCCGTCTTGGTGGGCACCCGGTATTTTTCTGGGTCACCAACAAGCACTTAGGTGGCCACCTAGAATCTTTGCAAGCACCCAGCATGTCTTTTCATTGGCACCCAGCATCTTGGTGGGTACCCAGCATTTCTGTGGTGGGCACATGGTCCTTTGGTTGGCACCCAGTTTTTCTGTTGGTAGGCACGTGGCATTCATCTTGTTGTGCACACAGCGTTTGTTTTCGTGGCCATGTGTCATTTTGGTGGCCACCTGCAATCTTGGTAGGCACCTGGCATCTTGGTGGGCACCCAGCTTTATTTTGGTGAGCAGCCATAACCTTGGTGGGCACCCAGCATTTATTGTGGTGAGCACATGGCATTTTGGTGGGCACCCGGTGTTTCTCTTGGCAGTCACATGGCATTTTGTTGGTCACCTGGCATCTTGGTGACCAGCCGGTGTTCCTTTTGGTGGGCACATAGCATCTTGGTGGGCACCTGGCACTAGTTTTGTGGGGCACGTGGTATTTTTGTGGCCACCTGGCGTCTCGGTGGGCAGCCAGCATTTATTTTGGTGTACACCAACCATCGTGGTTGGCACCCACCATTTCTATTGGGGGTCACCTGGCGTTTTGTTGGGCTCCTGGCATTTCGTTTGCTGGGCACCCATCGTTTATTCTTGTGGGCATGTGGTGTTTTGGTGGCCACATGGTGTTTTGGTGGGCACCCAGGTTTTCTTTTGGTAGGCACGTCGCATTGATTTTGGTTGGCAGGTGTCATTTTGGTGGGCAGCTGGCATTTCTTTTCGTGGCCAACTGTCATATTTGTGAGCACACAGCGTTTCTTTCGGTGTGCATGTGGAATGTCTTTGGCCACCCAGCATCTTCTTGGGCACCCAGTGTTTCTTTTGGTTGGCACCTGTGATTTTGGGTGCCACCTGGCATCTTGCTGTGCACCCAGCATGTATTTTGGAGAGCACCAACATTTGGTAAGGACCCAGCCTTTCTTTTGGTGGACATGTGGCATTTTGGTGGGCACCTGGCGTCTTGCTGGGCACCCAGTGTGTTTTTTTCCTGGGCACATGACTATTTGGTGGCCACCTGACATCTTGGTGGGCATCTGGCATTTATCTGAGTGAGCACATGGCGTTATAGAGACCACCTGGCATCTTTGTGCGCACGCAACATTAGTTTAGGTGGCCACATGGTGTTTTGGTGGCCACCTGGCATTTCCTTTCGTGGGCCTCTGGCGTATTGGTTGCCACCTGGAATACTGATGAGCAGCAAGCGTTTCTTTTGGTGGCCAGCTGGCATCTTGGTGGGCACCTAGTCTTTATCTTGATGGCCACCTAAATGCTTACCCGGAGTTTTTCACCAGGTGGACACATGGCATTTCCTTAACCACCCACCATTTACTTTGGTAGGCACACAGTGTTTCTTTTGGTGGCCACCTGGCATTTTGGGTGCCACCTGGAATATTGGTGTGCACCCTGTGATATTTTTGTGGGTACATGGCGTTTTGGTGACAAGCTGGCATCTTGTTGGGCAGCCAGCATTTATCTTGCTGGGCACGTGGTCTTTTGGTTGGTACCCAGTGTCTCTTTTGGTGGGCATGTGACATTAATCATGGTGGGCACCCAGGTTTTTGATTGGTGGGCACCTGGCATTTCTTTTGGTGTGCATGGGGCATTTTTGTGGCCACCTGGCATCTTAATGGGCACCCGCTGTTACTTTTGGTAGGCACCTGGCATCTTGAGGGCACCTGGCTACTTCTTAGTCACCCGGCGTTTCTTTTGCTGGCCACGTGGCGTTTTGGAGTGCACCTGGCATCTTGGTGGGCACCCAGAGTTCCTTTTGGTGGGCACCTGGTTTTTGCTGGCCACCTGGCCTCTTGGTGGACACCTGGTGTTTATTCTGGTTGCCAGTTGCCGTCTTGGTGGGCACCCGGTATTTTTCTGGGTCACCACCAAGCACTTAGGTGGCCACCTAGCATCTTTGCAAGCACCCAGCATGTCTTCTCATTGGCACCCAGTATCTTGGTGAGTACCCAGCATTTGTTTTGGTGGGCACATGGTCCTTTGGTTGGCACCCAGTTTTTCTGTTGGTAGGCACGTGACATTCATCTTTTTGAGCAGACAGCGTTTCTTTTCGTGGCCATGTGTCATTTTGGTGGCCACCTGCAATCTTGCTGGCACCTGGCATTTCTTTTGCTGGGCACGTTGTGTTTTGGTTGCCACCTGACATCTTGGTGGGCACCTCGAGTTTCGTTTATATTACACCTGGTGTTTTGGTGGCCACCTGGTATCTTGGTGGGCAGCCAGCTATTCTTGTGGTGGCCACCTGGCATCTTCCTAGGGACGCACCATATATTTTTGTGGGCACATGGTGTTCTTGTGGTCACCTGGCATCTTGGAGGGCGCTGATCATTTATTTTGGTGGGCACATGGCATCTTCGTGGGCACCCGGTGTTTCTTTTGGCAGGCACATGGCATCTTGGTGGGCCCTCGGCACTAGTTTTGGTGGTCACCTGGCTTTTACTATGGTGGGCTGCCGGCGTTTCTTTTGGTGGCCACCTAGCATTTTGGCTGCCACCTGGAATATTGGTGGGCACCCTGTGATATTTTTGGTGGGTACGTGGCATTTTGGTTACAAGCTGGCATCTTGTTGGGCACCCAGCATTTATTTTGCTGGGCACGTCGTCTTTTGGTGGGTACCCAGTGTGACTTTTGGTGGGCATGTCGCATTAATCGTTGTGGGCACCCAGGTTTTTGATTGGTGGGCACCTGGCATTTGTTTTGGTGGGCACGGGGCATTTTTGTGGCCACCTGGTATCTAGGTGACCAGCCGGTGCTACTTTTGGTGGGCTCGCAGCATCTTGGTGGGCACCTGGCATTTCTTTTGATGGCCACATGACATTTTGGTGGCCACCTGGCGTCTTGGTGGGCACTCGGCACTAGTTTTGGTGGGAACGTGCTATTTTTGTGGCCACCTGGCGTCTCGGTGTGCAGCCAGCATTTATTTTGGTGGACACCAGCCATCGTGTTTGGCACCCACCATTTCTATTGGTGGGCACTTGGCGTTTTGTTGGGCACTTGGCATTTCATTTGCTTGGAACCCATCGTTTATTCTTGTGGGCATGTGGTGTTTTGGTGGCCACATGGTGTTTTGGTGGGCAGCCAGGTTTTCTTTTGGTGAGCACGTTGCATTGATTTTGGTTGGCAGGTGGCATTTTGGTGGGCAGCTGGCATTTCGTGGGCACCTGGCATCTTGGTATGCAGCCAGCTTTTATTTTGTTTTCCACCTGGCATCTTGGTTGGCACCCACCGTTTCTTTTGGTGGGCACCTGGCATTTTGTTTGCTGGCCACCCATCGCTTATTCTTGTCGGCATGTGGTGTTTTGGTGGCCACATGGCGTTTTGCTTGGCACGCAGGTTTTCTTCTGGTGGGCAGCTGTCATTTCTTTTGCTGGCCATGTGTCGTCTTGCTGGGCAGAAGGCATTTCTTTTGGTGGCCACCATGCATCTTGGTGGGCACCCAGCTTTTCTTCTGGTGCCCACCTGGCATCTTGACAGGCAACCAGCCTTTATTTGGTGCACACATGACTTTTTCGTGGACACCTGTCATCTATGTGTGTACACAGCTTTTCTTTTGGTGGGCATGTGACATTTAGTTCGCCAGCCGGCATCTTCATGGCCACCCAGTGTATCTTTTGTTGGGCAATCAGCATTTTGCATGCCACCTGGCATCTTGCTGGGCACCCAGCATGTGTTTTGGAGAGCACCAACATTTGGTAAAGACCCAGCCTTTCTTTTGGTAGGCATGTGGCATTTTGGTGGGCACCTGGCATCTTGGTGGGCACCCAGTGTTGATTTTCCTGGGCACATGACTATTTGGTGGCCACCTGACATCTTGGTGGGCATCTGGCATTTATCTGGGTGAGCACATGGCGTTATAGAGACCACCTGGCATCTTTGTGCGCACGCAGCATTATTTTTGGTGGCCACATGGTGTTTTGGTGGCCACCTGGCATTTGCTTTCGTGGGCCCATGGCGTATTGGTTGCCACCTGGAATACTGAAGAGCCGTAAGCGTTTCTTTTGGTGGCCAGCTGGCATCTTGGTGGGCACCTAGTCTTTATCTTGATTGCCACCTAAATGCTTAGCCCGAGTTTTTCACCAGGTGGCCACCTGGCATCACCTTAACCAGCCAGCATTTCCTTTGGTAGGCACCTGGCATCTCGGTGGGCACCCAGCATTTTGTTTGTTGGGCATGTCGCTTTGTGGTGGCCAACTGCCATCTTGATAGGCAACCAGCCTTTCTTTTGATGGCCACCTGGCATTTCCTTTGGTAGGCAGCCGGCGTTGCTTTTGGTTGCCACCTGGCATTTTGGGTGCTACCTGGAATGTTGGTGGGCACCCTGTGATATTTTTGGTGGGTACGTGGCGTTTTGGTGACAAGCTGACATCTTGTTGGGCACCCAGCATTTATTTTGCTGGGCACGTGGTCTTTTGGTGCGTAGCCAGTGTCTCTTTTGGTGGGCGTGTGGCATTAATCGTGGTGGTCACACAGGTTTTTGATTGGTGGGCACCTGGCATTTGTTTTGGTTGGCACGGGGCATTTTTGTGGCCACCTGGCATCTTAATGGGCACCCGCTGTTACTTTTGGTAGGCACCTGGCATACTGGGGGGCTCCTGGCTACTTCTTAGTCACCCGGCGTTTCTTTTGCTGGCCACGTGGAGTTTTGGCGTGCACCTGGCATCTTGGGGGGCACCCAGAGTTTGTTTTGGTGGGTACCTGGTATTTGCTGGCCACCTGGCCTCTTGGTGGACACCTGGTGTTTATTCTGGTTGCCAGCTGCCGTCTTGGTGGGCACCCGGTATTTTTCTGGGTCACCACCAAGCACTTAGATGGCCACCTAGCATCTTTGCAAGCACCCAGCATGTCTTTTCATTGGCACCCAGCATCTTGGTGGGTACCCAGCATTTCTTTTGGTGGGCACATGGTCCTTTGGTTGGCAACCAGTTTTTCTGTTGGTAGGCACGTGGCAATAATCTTGGTGGGTAGACAGCGTTTGTTTTCGTGGCCATGTGTCATTTTGGTGGCCACCTGCAATCTTGGTAGGCACCTGGCATTTCTTTTGCTGGGCACGTTGTGTTTTGGTTGCCATCTGGCATCTTGGTTGGGCACCCAGCTTTATTTTGGTGAGCACCCAGCACCTTGGTGGGCACCCAGCATTACTTTTGGTGGGCACATGGTCCTTTGGTTGGCACCCAGTTTTTCTGTTGGTAGGCACGTGGCATTCATCTTGTTGGGCAGAGAGCGTTTATTTTCGTGGCCATGTGTCATTTTGTTGGCCACCTGCAATCTTGGTAGGCACCTGGCATTTCTTGTGCTTGGCACGTTGTGTTTTCGTTGCCAGCTGGCATCTTGGTGGGCACCTCGAGTTTCTTTTAATTTACACCTGGTGTTTTGGTGGCCACCTGGTATCTTGGTGGGCACCAGCACTTCTTGTGGTGGCCACCTGGCATATTCATAGGGACGCACCATTTATGTTTGTGGGCACATGGTGTTGTTGTGGTCACCTGGCATCTTGTTGTGCAGCCAGCTTTATTTTGGTGAGCACCCAGCATCTTGGTGGGCACCCAGCATTTATTTTGGTGAGCACATGGCATCTTGGTGGGCACCCGGTGTTTCTCTTGGCAGGCACATGGCATTTTGGTGGTCACCTGGAATCTCGGTGAGCAGCCGGTGTTCCTTTTGGTGGGCACGCAGCATCTTGGTGCGCAGCTGGCAGTTCTTTTGGTGGACACATGGCATTTTGGTGGCCACCTGGCATCTTTGTGGGCACTCAGCACTAGTTTTGTTGGGCACGTAGTATTTTTGTGGCCACCTGGCATCTTAATGGGAGCCCGCTGTTACTTTTGGTAGGCACATGACATCTTGGTGGGCACCCAGTGTTTATTTTCCTGGGCACACGACTATTTGGTGGCCACCTGGCATCTTGGTGGGCGTCCAGCATTTATTTTTGTGCACACATGCCCTTTTGGTGGTCACCTGGCATCATGGTGGGCACCTGGCATATCTTTTGGTCGGCATTTGGTTATTATCGAGGTAAGCACATGGCGTTGTAGTGCCTACCTGCCATTTTGTGTGCACCCAGCATTAGGTTTGTTGTGCACATGGTGTCTTGGTGGCCACCTGGCATATTGATGGGCACCCAGCGTTTATTTTGGTGGCCAGCTGGCATCTTGGTTGGCACCCAGGATTTCTTTTCTTGGTGGTCACCTAAATGCTAACCTGGTGTTTTTCACCAGGTGGCCACCTGGCATTTTTATAAGCATCCAGAATTTATTCCTTTTGGCACACGGCATCTTGGTGGGCACCCAGCATTTTGTTGGTGGGCATGTCGCATTTTCGTGGCCAGCCACCATCTTGATAGGCAACCAGCCTTTATTTGGTGGGCACATGGCATTTTGGTGTCCATCTGGCATTTATTTTGGTGGGCAGCCTACGTTTCTTTTCGTGGGCACCTGGCATTTTGGGTGCCACCTGGAATGTTGGTGGGCACCAGGCGATGTTTTTTGGTGGGTACATGGAGTTTTGTGACAACCTGGCATCTTGTTGGGCACTCAGCATTTCTTTTGCTGGGCACATAATCTTTTGGTGGGCAGCCATTGTGTCTTGTGGTGGGCATCCAGTGTTATTTTGGTGGGCACCCTGCATTTCTTTTGGTGGGCATGGGGCATTTTTGGGGCCACCTGGCATCTTGGTGGGAATCCAGCATTTATTTTGCTGAGCACATGGCATTTTTGTGGCCTGCTGGCATCTTGGTGGGCACCAGGTGTTTATTTGGTGGCCATGTGGCGTTTTGGTGGGCACCCAGTGTTTTCTTTGGTGGGCACCCGGCATTTAATTTGGTCTGCACATGACGTTCTGGTGGCCACCTTGCATCCCTGTGGGCAACCAACATTTCTCTGGTAGGCATGTCATGATTTGGTGTCCACCTGGCACCTTGGTATGCACCCAGCTCTTCTTTTGGTGGTCATCCATTGTGTCTTCTGGTGGGCATGTGACATTCATCTTGGTGGGTACCTGGTGTTTCTTTTGGTGGGCTGGTGGCACTTTGGTTGCCACCTGACATCTAAATGGGCACTCGGCATTAGTTTTGCTGAGCACCTGGCATCTTGCTGGGAACCAAGCGTTTCTTTTCATGAGTACGTGGCATTTTGGTGGCCACCTGACATTTTTGTGGGCACCTGCTGTTTCTGTTGGTGGGTACATGGCATTGTGATGGCCACCGGGCATCTTGGTGGGAACCCGCATTTATTTTGCTTGACACCCAGCAATTATTTTGGCGGCCACCTGGCACTTTTATGGGCACCAAGTGTTTATTTTGGTTGGCACATGGTGTTTTGATTGGCAACCAGCATTTATTTTGGTGGCTGCATGGTCTTTTGGTGGACACCCAGCGTTTCTTTTGATGGGCATATGGTATTTTTGTGGGCACCTGGCATTTTTGTGTACACCGGGTGTTTCTTTTAGTGGGCGGCTCGTGTTTTTTGGGTCACCTTGCTTTTTGGCGGCCACCCAGCATCTTGGTGGGCACCCAGCATCTTTATGGGCACTCAGCGTTTCTAGTGGTGCACACCTGGCATTCTGGTGGCCACCAAGCATCTTGCTGGGCACCTGCTCTTTTTCTTGGAGGCCACCTAAATGCTACCCCTCTGTTTTTCACTAGGTGGCCACCTGGCGTCTTTGCAAGTACCCAGCATTTCTTTTCATTGGCACCCAGCATCTTGGTGGGTACAGAGCATTTCTTTTGGTGGGCACATGGTCCTTTGGTTGGCACCCAGTTTTTCTGTTGGTAGGCACGTGGCATTCATCTGGATGGGCACACAGCGTTTATTTTCGTGGCCATGTGTCATTTTGATGGCCACCTGCAATCTTGGTAGGCACCTGGCATTTCTTTTGCTGGGCATGTTGTGTTTTGGTTGCCACCTGGCATCTTGGTGGGCACCTCGATTTTCTTTTAATTTACACCTGGTGTTTTGGTGGCCACCTGGTAACTTGGTGGGCACCCAGAACTTTTGTGGTGGCCATCTGGCATCTTCCTAGGGATGTACCATTTATTTTTGTGGGCACGTGGTGTTCTTGGGGTCACCTGGCATCTTGGTGGGCACCCAGCTTTATTTTGGTGAGCACCCAGCATCTTGGTGGCACCCAGCATTACTTTTGGTGAGCACATGGCATCTTGGTGGGCATTCGGTGTTTCTCTTGGCAGTCACATGGCATTTTGGTGGTCACCTGGCATCTTGGTGAGCAGCCAGTGTTCCTTTTGGTGGGCACACAGCATCTTGGTGAGCACCTGGCACTTCTTTTTGTGGCCACGTGGCATTTTGGTGGCCACCTGGCATCTTGGTGGGCACTCAGCACTAGTTTTGGTGGGCACGTGGTATTTCTGTGGCCACCTCGCGTCTCGGTGTGCAGCCAGCATTTATTTTGTTGGATACTAGCCATCGTGGTTGGCACCCACCATTTCTATTGGTGGGCACCTGGCGTTTTGTTGGGCACTTGGCATTTCGTTTGCTGGGCACCCATCATTTATTCTTGTGGGCATGTGGTGTTTTGGTGGCCACATGGTGTTTTGGTGGGCACCCAGGTTTTCTTTTGGTGGGCACGTGGCATTGATTTTGGTTGGCACGTGGCATTTTGGTGGGCAGCTGGCATTTCTTTTGGTGGCCACCTGGCATCTTGGTGGGCACACAGCGTTTCTTTCGGTAGGCATGTGGAATGTCTTTGGCCACCCAGCATCTTCATGGGCACCCAGTGTTTCTTTTGGTGAGCATGTGGCGTTTTTGTGGACACCTAGCATCTTGGTGGGCACCCAGCATTTATTTTCCTGAGCGCATGGCTTTTTGGTGTCCATCTGGCATCTTCGTGCGCACCCAGCATTAGTTTTGGTGAGCACGTGGTGTTTTGGTGGCCACCTGGCATTTCTTTTCGTGGGCACCTGGCGTATTGATTGCCACCTGGAATATTGATGGACACCCAGCGTTTCTTTTGGTGGCCAGCTGGCATCTTGGTATGCAGCCAGCTTTTATTTTGTTGGCCACCTGGCTTCTTGGTTGGCACCCACCGTTTCCTTTGGTGGGCACCTGGCATTTTGTTTGCTGGCCACCCATCGCTTATTCATGTGGGCACCTGGTGTTTTGGTGGCCACATGGCATTTTGGTGGGCACGCAGGATTTCTTTTGGTAGGCAGCTGGCATTTCTTTTGCTGGCCACGTGTCATCTTGCTGAGCGCATGGCATCTTTTCGGTGGCCACCTGGCATCATGGTGGGCACCCAGCTTTTCTTCTGGTACCCACCTTGCATCTTGACAGGCAACCAGACTTTAGTTGGTGGACGCATGGCTTTTTTGTGGCTACCTGGCCTATTTTTGGGCACCCAGCTTTTCTTTTGGTGGGCACCCGGCATTTTGGGTGCCACCTGGCATCTTGCTGGACACCCAGCATGTATTCTGGAGAGCACCAATATTTGGTATGGACCCAGCCTTTCCTTTGGTGGGCATGTGGCATTTTGTGTGCCACCTGGCATCTAGGTGGGCACCCAGAGTTAATTTCGATGGGCACCTGATTTTTGCTGGCCACCTGGCCTCTTGGTGGACATCTGGTGTTTATTCTGTTTGCCAGTTGCCGTCTTGGTGGGCACCCGGTATTTTTCTGGGTCACCACCAAGCACTTAGATGGCCACCTAGCATCTTTGCAAGCACCCAGCATTTCTTTTCATTGGTACCCAGCATCTTGGTGGGTACCCAGCATTTTGTTTGTTGGGTATGTAGCGTTGTCGTGGCCAAGTGCCATCTTGATGGGCAACCAGCCTTTATTTTGGTGGCCACATGGCATTTGTTATGGTGGGCTGCTAGCGTTTTTTTGGTGACCACCTGGCTTTTGCGTGCAACCTGGAAAACTGCTGAGCACCAGACGATATTTTTTGTTGGGTACGTGGCTTTTTGGTGACAAGCAGGCCTCTTTTTGGGCACCCAGCATTTATTTTCCTGGGCACGTCATCTTTTGGTGTGTACCCAGTGTCTCTTTTGGTGGCCATGGGGCATAAATCATGGTGGGCTCCCATGTTTTTAATTTGTGGGCACCTGGCAATTCTTTAGGCGTTCATGGAGCATTTTGGTGGTCACTTGGCATATGAATGGGCACCTGGCATTACTTTTGGTAGGCACCTGGCATCTTGGTGGGCACCTGGCTAATTCTTAGTCACCCAGCGTTTCTTTTGCGGGCCATGTTGCGTTTTGGTGGGCACCCAATGTTTCCTCTGGTGGGTACCCAGCGTTTAATTTGGTCTGCACATGGTGTTCTGGTTGCAACTTTTCATCCCTGTGGGACCCAGTGTTTCTTTGGTAGGCATGTCATGATTTGGTGGCCAGCTGGCATCTTACTGAGCACCCAGCGTTTCTTTCGGTAGGCATATGGTGTTTTGGTGACCACCTGGCATCTTGGTGCGCACCCAGCATTTCTTTTGGTGGCTAGAATAGAATGGAAGACGGAGACAAAAGGAATGACACAAAACTCTTGAAGACAGCGATTTCAAAATCTTACACTTCAAATGAACCTTGAAAGAGGGAGGAAGATTCAGGAAATCAAGGCAAAAACTAAAAACTGAGGGCAGCACACTAAAACAGACATAGCAAGGCGACGCAAAAAGCTAAAGATTTAAAGCAAATCAAGAAATACCTACAAATACAGGCAATGATTTCAAAAACTTAGCCTTCAATAAGATCTCAATAGAAAGGAGGATGAAGGAAGTCAAGGGAAATACTAAACAAAAGAGTGGCAGCAGACTGAAACGGCTGTGGAAAGACAATGTAAAAAGCCAGCATAAAGACACAAACCAAGACAGAATGACTACAACAGAAAGGAAGACCAAGAAATGAATGTCAAAAAGTGAAAAACCGACAGAGATTAAAGAAACAAAGGAAAAATAATAGAACAATAGAAGTAAGTACGAAGGAATGGCACAAAACTCTTGAAGACAACAATATATGAAATCCTCAGACTTCATATGAACACTGAAATTGGGAGGAAGATTAATGAAGTCAAGGGCAAAACTAATAACCCACGGCAGCAAACTAAAACAGCCATAGAAAGACAATGTAGAAAGCACGGCCACTCTGGAAACCCTTCGACTTAGAAAGAAAACTGAACTAGAGAGGAAGATTCAGGAAGTCAAGGCAAAAACGAAAAATCTGAGGGCAGCACACTAAAACAGACATAGAGAGACAATGCAAAAAGCTGGAGATCTATAGCAATGTAGGCGTGGGTAACGGACCGTTGTAACGATGTGACCCCAATATGAGTATGATCGTACAGCTTTATTAGTCAGCAAAACAAGGTTTATATAGCAAAACTATTACAGCATCTGAATGGTTAAAACCCCAACCCATATATAGGCAAAACTACAGCAACTCGTTGTGATTGGTGCAGAGCTGCATCTCGAAGTGAAAACAGTACTGTGGCAGGAAACAACAACGTGGCAGGAAGGAAGTGACAGTGTGGCAGGAAACGGTGACGTTCCCCCTGCTCCAGTGTCCTGAGCTCGTCGCTCTGCCTTCCCAGCAGGGTTCCGTGTCAGCCGCTCCCAAGGCTCACTTCCGGATCGGAACTTGGGTTGCTCAACGCACCAAACTATGTCCCCTCTCGTCCAGCCAGGACTCCACAATTCCCCCTTCTTGTTTTTGAGCAAGCCAGGTTTGCTTCGTCATCTTGGAGAGAGCCTTTTTAAGACAGCTAAAGCAAATACATATTATAACTCCAACAGCAAGTAACACGATACATATGCGCAAAATTTCTATAATTAAACCGTTAAGCCAAGCGGGCAGATTACCAAAGAGCGAGGTGAGAAATCCATCAAAAAATCCCTGGCTTTGTTGTATTTGATTGGCGTGCTGTTCAAGCCATTAAAATTGCTTGTGGATGGACTTATTATGATCGGAGAAGTTCATACAGCACATGCTTTCGAAATCCTCACAATCATGTCCCTGGGCCAGCAGTAAAAAATCAATTGCTGCTCTATTTTGCAATACCGCATGTCGTAGACTACTCTGATCTTCTAGCAGGGATTGCAAGACTTTTGTGGTAACACTGGCTTGCTTCTCTGCCCAGCGTTCCGTGTTCGCCACTCTACTTCTGTAGCAGTGTTCCGTGTTCGCTACTTTCAAGGTCTGTCTCCGTTACCAAGCCTGGGTTGCTCAACAGCACCAAACTATGTCCCCTCACGTCCAGCCAGGACTCCACAATTCCCCTTTTTTGTTTTTTGAGCAAGCCAGGTATGGTTGATGAGGTTGTTGATGATGATGAGAGCTGACATTAATTTTGGTCTTCAGCTTGCTACCACTCTTTCAGAGGCCCACACAAACTACAATACTAACAGTATAAGAACACAAATGCTAGTTGAAGACATAGAGATGTGAAGTGCATACCACAACCTGCTGGATATAAAGAAAGATTAAATTAACTTGAGAATGATTCATACTGATGGTAAATCTGTTACCTAGCATATTGGTGTAGATTGATTTACTTGTATTCAATTTTCTTGCTGGATTTACTTGTATCCAATTTTCTTCCTGTGTGGATGGTGGGACTAAAGTACCGCTTGACCACAACATATCATTATTGTCAATGGGAGGGAATGCATCTCACCACGTCAGGCATCGAAATAGCAGTGTATCGATAGTATGAGCGCAGTAAATTTGCACTTGGGTTATAGGTATACTTATCATATATACAAACATCCATAACATTTAGTATTGGCTATCGATATTAATTACCTAGGTTAAGATCAATGTACCTAGAACTACGACTCATGAACTATATAGGCTAAAATTAATGTACAGAAAAGCATAAAGCTGCAAACATCACCACATCTATTCCCTGCTGCATCAAATGCTTCCGAAGCCCCGACAAATCAGAGTCCAAATACAACAATCTAAAGTCAAAAACCAGAAATAGTCAATACCTGCAGAACTTACCAAACCAAAAGACACAAAACAGTTACTTAGTCCAGACAAATCCGTTAGATCACAGAAACCAAATAAATCCATCAGAACACAGAAATACAAACACGGTAACATAAAATCACACGTTCATGGTCGCGACCACACACACACACAAGCACACCAAGTTTTCAGCATAAATCCAAATATTGCAAAGACAGGACTTACAATAATATTCAACATTTACCAGACAAATTCCCAAGCTTCAGTTTCAGGAAGAGTACTCTCTTTTCAATTTTGGATTAGAAAGGACACTTTCCCTTCTCGTCAGGGATATAGCTCAATGCTGTGAAGCTTTTACTATGACTAACAAATAGGCAACAAAAAACAATACTGGAAGAATGCCTTTGCCTTATTAATGGTTCGTGCTCAGAACATTTTGGTCCAGTGATCAGAGGTTCTCCCCGAGAATCCCTCGGTGCCGGCTGGAGGTCCTGCAATCCCTCGGACCATTGAAGTTCAAGAGCAGCGTCCTACCTGGGTACCCAAAATCTATTACTAGAAAACAGCAAAATAATTAACTTCCTAAAACTTAATGTTGGAGTTCTAGAAAGAAGGCATTCTTTACTGCAGTACTGAACGCACAGGGAATAGTTCTACTCAGATGTGTGTACCGAAAAGACACTCTTACTAGATATTTATGCCATGTTAACATACATAATCATTACATTTCTGCAAAGTACTTATCATTCTCCATTTCTCCCCCCCCCTTTTTTTTTTTTTTTTAATATTAATGTCTTTTGTACATGCATATTGGCACCTCTAGGCAGTTGTCAGGAGCTCTCAGGTGAAGGTTTATACTTTTCCTCACGGTGTCTGCTAGTTGACCTTTGCTCTTGTGCAGACGCAGTTCTAAAATCGTGTATACTGTGTCCTCCAAGAGTGCTTCGTTATACAAAAGCTGTTGTGGGAGATAATTGCCAAATATGCAAGGAATGTATTAATTGGTGTGGGTGGTGCACCCACTGCAGTCATCAGAGTACTTGCTTTTGCTGTAATTTTTTCAGTGTTCCCTGTGTAATAGGATCATCCAGAGTGGGTCTCTTCTGCTTCCATGTCAGAGGTTGCTCCCTGAGAGTGAGTGTGGTCACCTCTGGCATCGGATTCTGTATTACGTTCTTTCAGCTCATGATATAGCTTCACATATTTTGCTGGTAAACATCAAGGGCCTGTTGAAAGAAGAACACACGCATACCCTCTTCCCCACATTATTAGGTCTACAGGACTTGTCCATTGTGATTCCCCAAATTCTTTATACCATACTTTTGGTCGAACCACAAATGGAGGGACCATCCCGAATTGACGGTCAGCTGCTGTTGTAAATAATTGATCATCAGAACGATTTTAAAAATTAAGTACATTAACTGTTCCTGTGGGGTAACACTGCCCATAGGATTCCCCCTTTTTTGTTTATTTAGCATAGCTTTGAGGGTCCCGTGGACACTTTCGACAATGGCTTGTGCAGTAGAAGAATGTTGTATACCTGTAACACGTTGTATACTCCAGTCCTGTAGGAAAACAGAAATTGTCCTTTTCTCCCGTATGTGCCGTGGCTACCAGAAATCCTGAGAAAGTATCCACACTAACATGTACACAATGCAGTCGACCAAATGTTGATATATGTGGAACATCACTTTGCCACAACTCATCAGCTCGTAAACCACGAGGGTTCCCTCCTGCACACGATGGTACGGGTGTAATACATTGACAATCAGGGCATGCATGAACATTTTTTGTAGCTTGCCCCTGGGGCAAAGCAAATTGTTTATGCAAGGAAGAGGCGTTTTGATGAAAGAAGTCATGAGATAATCGGGCTTGCTTGAAACCGTGTGGCAGTACTGCTGCCATTGTCAATTTATCTGCTACAACTTTTTCTTCAGTTATTGGTTTTAGTAGAGTAGTATGTAACTATATATGCATTATAAAATATACACGTACACGATTTTCTAATTTCAATAGCAATTTCATCTGCAATGCATTGAACAATACTCACAACATGCAGAATCTGTGACAACATTGAGTGGTTCAGTCGAAAACAATTGAAAAAAAGTGCAAGGCCGCTGATAGCTTAAAAATTTGTGTGGATCCTTCAATGACTAAAATAGATGATTGTTAATCTGATGAATTTGTTTGTTTCCAAAACACTATTCGTGCTCCTTTAATAGGAACAGAAACACGTCGTTTTTTTCGCTGCAATGAAATTTGAGAAAGGGAATGTAACAGCTTATTTTGTGGAAGGGTATAACGTATGTTATTTAAATAATCAGCTAGAGCGGCTTGCAGTGATAAGGATTCACTGTTTAAAGCGACAAAGTCATCTTTAGCCAGCAGCAGGCAAATAATATCAACTTGCTGACAGTGATTCCAACCTTGTGCTATTAAGGACACTATGATGTGTACCTTTGAAGTCAATGTTTTCATGGGCGTATGAGACAAAGAGATTCATTCCAGAGTCTTCAACTGCTGCGTGTTAACACACCACTGATCGAAAAGAGGGTAAGGCTGTAAAACAAAACCTTCATAAATGATATACAAATTTGTTGGCAATTCGACATTAATTCTGAAGGTAAAGGCAATTGCAATTCTATCTGAAATCTTTTGTAAAACAGTTTTTCCTTTTGTTATTGATCTTCGGGAAAATAATAATTTTGAGTCCCTTTTAACAAAGTAAATAGAGGGGACAAATCTTCAGCTGTAAAGTCAATATTTTCACCTTTCAGCAGAGTGAATAACATCATCTAGGTAGACCATCTGAACCCTGGAAAGATAATAAAGTCCAGCTGTTTGTTCACAAGGAATTCTACTGCAGTAATTGAATTGTATACATTTTTTTGTAACCAACTCCTTTAATGTCAGAAAGATGGTTCTCGCCGTGCCGCTTCTGGGCTGGCCAGGACGGGCCGGCGCGCTGGGATCCAGGGAAGGGGGTGGGGGGGGGTGGAGTGGGAGAGAACCACGCCGCCGGTTGCCCGGGGGGAGCCATGTGCCCCACCAGGTGTAAGGTTTGCTGACCCGTTCGATGTGGTGACTGCTGGCGCGGCGGCTGTACAGCGTCTGAGGGACTGTGCATTTTTATGTTGGAATTCACCTCGTTTTGATCTCAGGTCGGGTACGCCAATTGCTGTCGAGAGACCCTGTCGTGCACTTTTGGGATGCCGGATTTTTACACCCCACTTCCCATTTCTCTGGATTCAAAGGATCGTCAGGTTTTGGCAGATTTACTTCCCACATTTCTCATGTTCGGTAGGAATTTCGTCGTATGTAGGGTTAAATTTCAACAGACTGCTGCTCTGTCCTTTTTTTGAGATAAGGACAGAGGTATAGCAGCTGCTTCTAAGATAGTCTCTGTAAGTTTTAGAGCATTTAAAGCTGTATGCACTGATTTCCAAGTAATGATTTTCTCAGGGATTTTAAACTGCAAGGCTTTGTTCTTTCAAACTTCACTGTAAAAAAGTTTTTAATGGAGTCTTCGCTCCTTTTTTTGGTGACTGTCCCATTCTCCAGGGAGCCGGAGGCGGGGCGCAGACCCGATTACTGCTCAGGGTCTGTTGGACCCAGCCCCTGCTCACGGCTTTTTTCAGGTGCTACATTTGCAACAAAAGGACTTTTCTGAATGACTCTGGCCACTTTTTTTCTCTGCTAACACATTTTTTAACGCTTCATAAACCAAACGCCAAGTTGTTAATACTCGGCTCGCATTCACGTCACGCCTTGAAGTATGTTTAAAAGGTAAATCTCCTAACACCTTCCAAGTTAAAATACCAAAAACACGCGGTGATTCCACGGGCACTCCATTACTTCTGAGTCAGGCTAACAACAGCTCGAAAAACAGGGGCTAATTATCGCTCTTCTTTGTTGCCAACCTGCATGCACAGAGTCCACGATTCTCTGCCACACATCCAAGTCGAACAACTCATCTATTTCCTGATTTTTTGCACTCGCTGGTATTGTGATTACCCCCCTTACAGTTCACACGCCACTTTAGCTATCCCTCTCCACCGTACCCCCGACCCTCCCCTGGTTCCCAACCCCCCGTTCCATGGCACGGCGCAAGGTGGGGCTGGAAGAGAAAATGGGTTATATGGGTTAGGGACTGGTGGCTCCGGCAGCAAAGTATCCGTAACCTTCTCATCTGTACAACGAGTCACTGGAGTCCTTGGAGACGGCGGCGTAGGCAGAGGAAGTGGAGGATACCGCGGTATAGGATTCGGGGACATGGGACAATCGGAAGGGGCAGCGGAGGCACCCGGCCAACCTACGGGCGGTGGCGCCTCAGCGAATCCCTCTCCGCGGCACGATGGCGGTGGTGGTGACTCTGGCAGTGGGGGTGGAAAACCCTGTGCCAGTGGGTCTCGCCGCGCGTACTGCTTTTCCTGGACCGCAGGTTTCCCTTCCTCCACGGGCTGCTGACTCGGACCCCCTCCTGCTTTCAAAGATGGCATAAGGAGGCTAGGACCCTGAAACAGCAGAGTTGTTGCCAAGCAGGTCCCTCCCTCGGGTGTTAATGTAGCGAAAGCAGAAGTAACAGCTTAAGTCCTTTCTCGGTGCAGCAGCAACAGAAACTTCAAGGTAGCTGAGTCATATTGTAACCATCTCATGGAGAGGATGGGTTGGAGGAGCTTAACCACTGCTGACTCTTCCTATATCAGTGTGGACCCCATCTCCTCCCCGGCCCAATCAACTTCACGAGTTGCTTTGCCGTTGCGTCTATTCCTCTCTTAGAGAGCATACCGACAAGCAACGTTGCCGCAGCCTCTATCTCCATGCTTGTGACCCCGGCCTCCACGTTCAATTTTAGCTGCGCCAGGCAGCACCAGTGGGGCTCGTTTACTCCCTGGGATGTGGCCGACCGTGTCTGCCCTGCGACGCTGCACCCAGGCAACACCACTCCCAGCCGTTGTTTTCCCACTCCCCTCCTCTAGCTGCTTACCGCAGACTCGGAGATTCTGCAGGAAGATGAATCATTTTTTGCCGCAGGAAACTACACCATCCTCTGCTACCAGTTGTTGGAGTGGGAGACGGACCCGGAGTAACAATGAAATCTCAATGTGAGTGTGATCGTTCTCCTTTATTAGTCAGCAAAACAAGGTTTATATAGCAAAGCAGTTACAGCCTCTGATTGGTTAGTTATCTTAACCATATATAGTCAAAATAGCTACAACTCGCTGTGATTGGTGCAGAGCTGCATCTCGATGCGGAAGCGACAATAAGGCAGGAAGCAACAACGTGGCAGTCCCCCTGCTCCAGTGTTCCGTGTTTGCCACTCTACTTCTGTAGCAGTGTTCCGTGTTCGCTACTTTCAAGGTCTGTCTCCGTTACCAAGCCTGGGTTGCTCAACAGCACCAAACTATGTCCCCTCTCGTCCAGCCAGGACTCCACACACGCTGCGACTTCTTCGGTCTCGTCTGGCGCAGGCAACGGGAGTTCTTGCTTCTCGCTCTTCTGATACTCGGAGATCTCCTCTTTGAGCTGTTCATCCTTCAAAAGGAAAACATTTGCTTGTATTTTTGGTGAAGGTTCATCTTGCTGTCTTAGAGAATTAAGATTCCCCTCAAATTCGCTGTAGATACGCCACAGATTTATTAATATTAACCACTCAGCTTGAGGGATCGGTTGAGATCATGCGGCTGCTCCAACCGGGCGGCCTCAGACTATTCAGAGAGCTAAAAGCAGTAAAAGGGGGAACGCTGCTATGTTCAAGGGTAAGCGATTTTTCTCCATTTATTTCAATTACTGATCACGCACATGTCGTACATTCCCTTTTACCGAACAGGACTGGGTGCAGAGGGGTAGACAATCACTCTTTCTGAGGATGCCTTTTGGCCTTTGCTGTTATCGATGGGATCAATAGAATACTGTTATTAGCAGGTAACTGTTCACGTCACACACTCACTCACTCACTCACACACTCACTCACACTCGCTCTTGGCTACCAGTCGGAGCAGCAGCCGGGAAGCAAACCCCAGCCATCGACTCACAAGCACGGGGTCGTACCGCAGTGACTTCTGGCCGGGTGTGTTGGTGAAGCCCCGCAGAGGGTGCTCACCTTCACCAGATGCAGGTACCATCCCGTGCTCTTCAAGCATGGCCAGCAGCACCCATGGGTGCCAGCTGAGACTCACGCAGTAGATGCCACGGACCTCACATGGGTTCAGCAGAACACTGCCGTCCCCACTTTATCATTTTTCACAGATTTAGCAGCACTGCTAGTCTCTGAAGCTACCAGCCCTCGCAAAGCGTTCACAGGCCACCTTCTCAGCATGCATTTTTCCTTTCTTCAGCCTCGTGCTATGCCTCCACCCACACCCACAGGCGCCTGGCGAGCCCGCTCACGCCACGCAGATGCCGAATCCTGCAGGGTTAAGGCTCAGTACACCAACTGGTGGAGCACATGGCAGGGATGGGGTCGGTCTCCCACAGACCACCAAGCCAGAGCCAGCCGGCCAGCCTGCTCCTCACCCTGCTGTCCGGAACTCACCGGCAGCAAAAAGACCTCAGGATGCAGAACTTCTGTGTCTCCTAACAAAGTAGAGTTTCAGCTTCTACATACTAAAAATGGTGGGTTTCTAACTTCTGTGCCAACAGTTAAACCTCATTCCTAAGGAATAAAGGTAATTTGCTTTTAGCTTAACAACGTGGTTGGTTGGAAGCAGTCTCACTCTGGCTGCATTTTTTTTCTGTACAGAGAAAACAATATCTTACACTTCTCTGCAAATTTTTTGTGTCTATGTATTTCTCTCTTTATATGTAATAAAAACATAGGTATACACACAAAAGTGTATGTATACATAGCGACCGAAAGAAGCAGTGTGCTAAAGCAAATACAATGTTATCTGGAATTAAAAAAAAGTAAACTGAGCAGTACGAACTAAATTACATAATGTTTTTGCAGACCCAGAAACTGTCCTGCAAATACAAGCTTTGAGATTACAGATGCGCTTAGAGGCTATGCTAAGGAAGAACCAGCAACTTCTTTCAACGGAAGGAACAGAACTACATACTCAAATTTTTAAATCCTCAAATGTGAATAAATTATATTCAAGAAAGTAAGTTTTCAATATTATCATGAAGAGATGGACATGGTACTGTCAGAGATACTACTTGATTTAAAAATACTCATTTTGATCCGAGAGACCAGCATGACAGCTGCTGAGCTATCTGTGCTGGGGCAGCATACGTAATTATAGGCTGCCGGCAACCAATTACAGGCTGCTGAAGGACTGATATAAAGAATTGGAGTTAAGAACAGACACCAAATTTGTGCCAAATGACACTTTTTAATGGGAAACAGACTGTTGTGTTCATTCACTGTTGGCAATCTCAGTAAGGAACTATCTTGTTGATAGAGACTACTGCATTTAGAGAATCCTAAATTCATTACGTCAAACATTAATGGTAATGACAGTCACTTAAGAAAGCCAACACAAAATGAAAAGGAATAAGTTTATCTGCTACTGAGCAAATCAATGCAGCCACAATAAAAAGCCAAAGAGGTAGAGAAGTATCAAAACATAAGCATAAATTAAAAATTGTTTAAAAATGGCTAGGTATTGGGGTTTAGACTAACTTATTTGTTGTCTTTAATAACAGTCCCTAGGAAAAGTTAGGAATGTTGCGTACTCTGTTTGCTCGCTTAAATGTGTGCAGACGTTGGCCAGTAAGAGCAAGCACCGAGCCGATACTGCTCGCGTCTTTCAGGACTCTGCTGCAAGCCCTAAAGCACATACGCAGTGTGAGCCCGCGCAGCCCCCTCCGTTTGGCGAGGCATCGAACCCTTCCTGCACCAGAGGATGCTCTGAGAGCCGCCTTTTTTCAGGGCTGCAGTAACAGCAGCTGCCTTAAAGCACTCTTTGGATAATTATTCTGCCCATTTCCCAAAGTCTGTTACTCCATGAGTCACACAACATCAGAACCGCAACTCTGGAAAGACTTACTGCAGAAAAAGAGAGGGGAAATCAGAGCGGCGAGGCAGGTGAAGGAGCGAGGCGGAATGTCCAGAGCCAGCCCGGGGCTGTCGGCCACGCAAAGGCTCCTCGGTGCCGCAGGAGACCCGGCAGCGGGAGATGGCTACTCACCAAATCAAGGAATGCTTTCCTTTCCAAGTCAGGTGCTTGGACCCATGCTTGCAGCGCCAGGATTTCCTTGTCCAGTCTGCTGTTGTGTTCCATGGCCTTCTGTAACTCAATTTTGTCTGTACAGAACAGGAAAAACACCTGGTCACCAGCCCTGGTCTGGACTTTGACCTCCACCAAGCTCAGAGAGGAATAAGGGTTCACAGGAATAAGGGTTCCAAAATTGCACTGCCCTTATGCACAGGTGTACGCGTGCGACAGCAGAGAGAGGAGTTCCCCAGACGTATGGGAACATCTTCTCTTATTCAAATGGTAGAGGTTTATGTTTCTGGAGATCCAGGCTCAATAGCAGTGCTCTGTTTATTACAGCGGTCCCTCCATAGTTATTCCAGAGACTCAGTTTACCTCTAGAATATGGAAAATGCCTCACCTCGGATATTTAGGTACGGGTTTCACAAACAGCTAGGGTAAGTTTTGAAAAGCCCAAACAGCCATATTTCTGATTTTCATCACAAATTTCATAATTTGCTGCAAACCAAAACACAGTCACAGTTCATGTATCAGTGCTGTGCTAGCACCTATGTTTACGAAATGGCCAGTACAGTAAAAATTGTGGTTGTATACCAACCCTCCAAGCCTGAATCAACAAACATCTGCAACCATCACACCAGTTAATGCAGACTATCCCGTATTTCGAGTGCAAGAAATAGGAAAAGATGTATTAGGAGCAGACTGACAGAAATTTGTCCGCATATACACTGGTATCCTAATCCTAAGCAGAACTAGCAAGAAGACAGTTTTCCTTATAGAAGAGGTGAACAAAGATTTTTCCCTTTTCAGCTTCATGCTGGGCACAGGAAATTTCAGCTTAAATTTGACTTTTATTCAGACACAAATAAAAACATACCTTCTTTCTTGGTCCCAATCTGGCAAAAAAAAACAAAAACACAACCCCAAACCTCTGTTTCAAACAAGGATTTTGATATTGGATTTTCAGTTTTGTTATTTAAAATAAAAGGCAAGGAATGCCTCCTACCGAAGCGTTCATTTTGCTGAAGAGCCTGTTTACCGCTGCAGAAAGCCTTGCTAAAATTCTGGATCTTCTCTGCGTGTTGACACCGTGACTTAGCGCTCGCTCTCCGCTCGCTCACGCCTTCCTCCCGGTGCTCAGGCGCTTGCAGGGCTGAGCACAGGGCCGGTTCTACAAGGATAACAGAGTTTTGCTGTGTTCAGGTTTGGAAGGGACCTCTGTGGATCATCTAGTCCAACCCCTCTGCCGAAGAAGGGTCACCTAGACCAGGCTGCACAGGACTGCGTCCAGGCAGGTCTTGAATATCTCCAGAGAAGGAGACTCCACAGCCTCCCTGGGCAGCCTGTTCCAGGACTCCGTCACCCTCAGAGGGAAGAAGTTCTTCCTCAGGTTCAGATGGAACTTCCTCTGCTTCAGTTTGTGCCCGTTTGCCCCTTGTCCTGTCGCTGGGCACCACTGGAAAGAGTCTGGCCACGTCCTCCTGACACCCACCCTGCAGATACTTAGAGGCATTTCTAAGGTCCCCTCGCAGCCTTCTCTTCTTCAGGCTGAACAAGCCCAGCTCTCTCAGCCTCTCCTCGTAGGAGAGAAGCTCCAGTCCCCTCATCATCCTCGTAGCCCTCCGCTGGACTCTCTCCAGTAGCTCTTCATCTCTCTTGAACTGGACACAGCACTGCAGATGGGGCCTCACTAGGGCAGTGTACATGGGAAGGAGAACCTCCCTGGACCTGCTGGCCACACTCCTCCTAATACACCCCAGGAGACCATTGGCCTTCTTGGCAGCCAGGGCACACTGCTGGCTCATGGTCAACCTGTCGTCCACCAGGCCACCTAGGTCCCTCTCCACAGAGCTGCTCTCCAGCAGCTCAGCCCCAAGCCTGTACTGGTGCCTGGGGTTGTTCCTCCCCAGGTGCAGGACCCTGCATTTGCCCTTGTTGAACCTTATCAGGTTCCTCTCTGCCCAGCTTTCCAGCCTGTCCAGGTCACGCTTAATGGCAGCACAGCCTGACGGTGTATCCATCACTCCTCCCAGTTTGGTGTCATTAGCAAACTTGCTGAGCGTACACTCTAACTCTTCATCCAGGTCATTGATGAAGAAGTTAAACAAGACTGGGCCCAGTACTGACCCCTGGGGGACACCACTAGTGACCGGCCTCCAACTAGACTCAGCACCGCTGATGACAACCCTCTGAGTTCTGCCATTCAGCCAGTTCCCAATCCACCTCACCGAACACTCATCCAGCCCACACTTCCTGAGCTACCCTAGGAGGATGTTCTGGGAGACTGTGTCGAAAGTCTTGCTGAAGTCTAGGTAGACAACATCCACGGCTCTCTCCTCATCTACCCAGCCAGTCATGCCATCGTAAAAAGCTATCAGACTGGTCAGGCATGATTTCCCCTTGGTGAATCCATGCTGACTACTCCTGATAACCTTCTTTTCCTCCACTGAATCAGTGTCCCCGAGTGGAGGCTCTCTTCCCAGCCAAGGTCAGCCCAGCGCAGTGTCCCTGCGGGCAGGGACAGAGGACAGGCCATCCCCCGGCGTCATGACGGGGCGCTCAGTGCCCAGGGAGGGACTGCAGCTCCCAGCATGCCCCGGGGTGGGGGAGAGGCACTGCAGCTCCCAGCATGCCCCGGGGTGGGGGAGAGGGACTGCAGCTCCCAGCATGCCCCGGGGCCGGGGACTACAGCTCCCAGCATCCCCCGTGCCCTGCCCAGGCCACTGCCGCCCAGCCCACTCCCAGCCCAGGCCCCGGGCCCTCTTCCAGGCCGCTCTCCATGGAGCCCCCGCCCTGCCCGAGCCCCAGGCCCCCGGCCCCGCAGCATGGAGCAGCTCCGGGCAGGGCTCGGCTGCCCCGGCCCCAGGGAGAGGCCCCGGGGACGCCCGCCCTGCCCGGGACCGGCACCGGGCCTCCCCCAGACCCCCCTAGCCAGCCCCCGGCCTGACCCCCGGCCCCCACACCCACGCTGAGGAGAGTCCCGCAGGCCGAGCTGGCCTCCCCCGAGCTGGTACGGCGACCGTGACCCCTCCAGCAGAGCGGAGACCCCCTCGCTGGAGAGGCAGGCGGGGGACAGCTGCCAGGGCTCTGCTGTCCCCAGCCATGGAGCCTTGCTGAGCCCCATGCTGTGGGGGCTCACGCAGGGACGCCATGGGAAAGCACAGGAGGATCGGGGCAGACAAACAATTCTGACAAGCTTCCAGGAGTATTGAGTTCCCCTCTAATAGCTGCTGTTGCAAGCGCCACAGTCAGGCGGTGTTGGCCTGCGAGGGCACGTCCTGGGCTTTATTCTGCTTTTGCCAAGGAGCAGGAGATGTATGTGCAGGGAGGATTCCCAGCAGATGCAGTTTCATCTTCACGACCGCACACAACAGATGAACCCACCCAAATGGCATCTGCTTACACTTCAGAGCCCTGAGGCCCCTTTGCCCTCAAGTGCCCCGTTTTCCCAGGAAGCTCAGCAGAGGGCTTTTCTGGAGCACAAGGTTTTGCACCATCTTCTGCCTTCCTCCCCACCAAAGCACAGGATCGTGTGTCTTTGAGCAGACAAAGCTCCGCTATCGAAGCCAGGCCAAGGAATTCTCTCAGCACAGCACGGGTCCATCCTTCCCAGGTGGACATAGGTAGAATTTGTCCTGCCAGAACACCTTCTGTGCCCACCCACCTTATGCAGACAAAGCCTCAAAAGCAAATCAGCGCTTTGGGAGCTCAAGACTCCAGAGGAGCAAGGGTCCTGAAATCGGTTCAATTCTTCAAGCCCACCTGACCACTGAAGAGCCACATCTGGAGCTGCTTACCTGAGCCCGATGGGTTTCCGCTCTGTGCCCTGGTCTGGGCCAGACTCTCTGCCTTGCCACTGAAGCATCCGCACCGTGGGTCCTGAGGGCTCTTAGCAACGGCTTCTGCTAACATCTCATTAGCCCTGTGAAAAAGGCAGGAGCATGCAAGAACGGCTGTTACTCATCGTGGCACAAAGGTGTTCCCCAAGGGTGATGCTGTGCTGTTGGACTCATGCACACAAACTTCCCAGCCACCCAAAGGTACTGCTTCTCAGGCTCTTCTGAGCAACCTGTCTTATATCTTCCCTTGTAGGACCTTTCCTTGAAGGTGGTAGGGACTGCAGGCTCCCTCCCTCCCCCTGCTGTAAACTCCAACAGACGATGCACCGCCATAACGGCAGCTGAACAAAGTCCTGTTGCCTCACAGACTCCTCTTGTGTCCCCTCTGCCTTTCCAAGTGCGTCTATCCTAAGGTGGAGCAGAAGAGCAGCAGAAATGAAGCTCCTCTTTTCCACCACCCTGCAGCAAGGAGAGACGGCTACAAAAAACTGTTTGAAGAAAAAGAACCAAAACGTCCTGCAGACAGGCCTGATTTGTTGTGTTACTTCAGGGTCAGTAAAGAGAAAGGCAAACAGGCCTCCGTAATGGGAGAGCCCAAGGCGTGCTCTTCTGAGAAGTACGCCGTCTTGAGCGTACGCATCCTGCTGACCAGATCCAAGAAAGGGAAGTGGGGTGGAAAAGCCACGAAGAAGAGGGTCGTATTCCCATAACGTAGGGGAAAAACAGAAGACATTTGGACTTACTTTTTTAATGTCTTTGTAAAGCATCTTCTAATTTCCTGGTCCACCAGATAACATTTCTCCCAACTTTTTAGTTCAGCCTGCGCACGTGCCATTTGCAGTGCGCTCTTCTCCTGCAAGCTCTGTGCTCTCTCCAGCTCCGATTCCAGAGCGCTCACTCTCTGCTCCAGCAGTTTTCTCCAGGAGGCGTCAGTGGTGCAGATCTCCTCTCTTCTGGCTGGAGTGGCTGCCTGTGTCTAAAGCAGAAGGCGCAACTTCAAGAAACAGGAAGAAAAAGACAACGCCCCCGGCTCTCAAAAAGCCTGCTCTTCCTGCCATTTGTACACAAAAGCTGGTATTAAACAGCCTACAGCGCTGCATGGACAGGGAGAAGGAAAAGGCGGCATCTTTCTCATGAACACAGGTCCCACCACACGCACAGAGGCACTTTGATGCAGCCTTTTGCAGCTCCCCAGCTTCCCTACGGGAAAGGCAAACCCACAGCACCAACAAGGAGAGCCGGATGCCCAAGACCAAACACCTAAAACACCATCGCCACCACCACGAATGAACGCAATGCAGACTACAGATGCAAATGGTACATAAACTGACCTGCAAAAGTGGGCTGAGATGCTGCTTCTGTCCCGTTTCTGCCTGTGCTATCTGTTCACACTGTTCTTCAGAAAGCGCTGCTGCCGTACGAGCCACGCCAGCAGTCGCCAAGCCGTGCGGCACAAGAGTAGCCACCAGCCCTCGTAGCTGCTGGTTTGCAGGTGCGAGCTGCAGAGATGTTTCACGCTCCAACTCCAGCTGCGCAGAGAGTTCACACATCTGGATGCAGGGAATAAACAATCTGTCTTAGGCAAAGGGCTCTCAAATCTCCGCCAAACTCAATCACATGGCCGCAACCTCTGCACGGTGTCGGAACAGAACCCAGTCTCCAAAGAGCACGGCCGCCTCGTTCTTCCCCACCCAGGTGCTGTCCCAAGCTCACTGCCTTCCCACAGCCTCGGAACGAGCTCCCTGAAGAGCCAGCTGACTTTTTCAAGGTGAGAGGGGAGGAGGCAGCGAGGAGAAAGGAGCTAAAAGCACCCTCGAGCCTGGACAACTGTTGTTAGTGATGCAGAAGCTCATAACGTCCTCAGAGAAGTCTCTCCTGTATTTGTTCCCAAATTATTTTCTTGTCTGGCACTCTTTGAAGCAACGGAACAGCTTCCTCCATACTGACAGGTTTACAGACTTTGCATACCTTGGCCTTAGCCTTGTCCAAGTCCTCTTGCAAGCGGGAGTTTTCCTCCTTCAGGTAATCGCGTTGGAGTGTGGAAGCTTTCAGCGACTTTTCTGCTATCCACTGCTTTCTTGAAGCATCAGTGAGCTCTTCTTGCAGCCGTCCCACTGTTCTCTAGGGAAACAATGTCACGGGAGGACAGAGAAAAAGGTAAGAAGCCAAAATCTGTCTTTTGACTTGCAGTTACTAGATAATATACCGAGATCGGTTCTCTAAGTGCATCGCAAAGCAGAGCAGCCTCATCCCCTGGAAGAAGGTGACATCTGCACAGCTGACGGTCTCTAGCCATCCTTGGCAAGTGAAGACAACTACAGAAATGCCATCTCTGAAGGATGATTTCTGTTTCCAGCACATTCTGCTGGGAAGATGCGGAGACTGTATCTAAGTATGTGTCTATAAGCACGTCTCAAGGCTTGCCGGCACCTTCCGCAATTCCAACAAAACCAGAACCAGCTCGAGTGATGGACTCCAACGCAGGTAGCTTACACCTGCTGACTTTCCGGAGCACCAGACAGCCTTGGGAACTGCTCTGCTTTCAGTCATTCCTGCTCAGTGATCATCTCACCTCTTTTTCTACTTGGTCCGCCTCGCATATAAAGGCATCGCTCACCTTATGTTCTTGGGCGGCCTTGTTCCGCACCTCTCCCAGCTGCTGATGGAGGAAAACATTTTCACTCTGGAGCTGGGACAGTTGTTCCTGCAGCCCTTCTGCCTGCTTGATGACATCTTTTCTCTCTTGAGCGTTCTTCGGGGGTAGAGCGTGCTGCTCCTTTGCCTGCCTCCGAGCCTGATGTAATTCTCTTTCTGCTCTATCTAAAGCCAGTGTCTTCTCCCGGAGAGTTTCTTTCAGTTGCTCCACTTCCTGCTCCAGCCTGTTAGCTTTTCTTTTGGCTTTGTTCAGCTGCTGACACAAGCTCTTGTTGGTTTCCAGCACCTCAGAGATGTGCGCGGGCACAGTGAGCTGGACATCACATGCTCTCAGAATCTCTTGCACATCGGCACTTTCTGCTGTCCCAGGACTTCTGAGGCTCCGGTGGCAAAGGGACGAATCCAACCCTGGGGTCGGTATTTGGGCTGTGATGTTTCCTGTCTGCTCAAAGGGAAAGAATAAAAATGGACGGAACTTAGGAAATCAGCTCAAAACAGGAGAGAGCGGCAGCATGTCACAGACCCAGAAGAGGACTGTCACTAACTTGACGTCGGATGAGAAAAGAGTTTCCAAGAACCCTGCCTTTGGCATTACTCATGGAAAAGTCTTCTTCTGCATTAGGGTGTGATAGAAGCCTAAAAGGAAGTCTCCAATGTAAAGCCTTGGGGTTTACATACCTCCCCCTCAGAGCTTTTGCCCTCCTCGATGGCTTCTTCATCAGCTGGCGACTCACGGCCGGCAGACTCCCAGTATACGGCAGGCTCATCTACATTAAAACCACACATTTTTGGAACCACAGTGATCTAATACAGCTCCTTGGTGCCTAGAGCGCTTCCCGAATCATCGTGCTTCCCGAGACAATCTTAGCACAAACACACACCCCAAACCCATGAAATCCTAGTGAGAGACCTGTCACAACGCGGATGCGAAATGCATCTCTTCTCCTGCTTGGGAGTTTGTTTCCTCGAGAGCACGCGCCTGCGCCATGTGCCAGGGACATCACTCGAAGTGACGAGAAAGGAGCCAAAAAGGAAGCAGTGTCTCGAGAATTCTGCTTCCCAGGGACAACACCTGGCAGAGCATTTGTTCCCGGATGACAAGGAACCCCTCCACGCCGTTTCCAAACACCCTGTCTCCCTGGCAGCCCACCAAAAGGGCAGGCGACAGCCCTTTTCCCCATCGCCTCCTCCGCGCTGGAGAGTCCTACCTGCTCTCCCCAGAGCGGGTGCACACCGCCCCTCTCCAGCAGCTCCTGCCCTGCGGCGAGCGCTGGGTGCTGACACCCGTTTTGTATGGCCTGGAGCAGCTCCTCCCTCGTTTTCCTGCTCCCTGGGGACCGCAGGGCACACGCTGGGTCTGGGCCTGGAAAGACAGACAGCGCAACCTCTTGGACTCACCGCAAGAACAACGGCCCTTTCCATCTTTCCCTCCTTTGGGAACCAACACGCCCAGGCATGAAGCGAAGCCCCAGGGCAGGAGAACAGCCCAGGAGTTTCCCAAAGACTTCCCGCCTGCCTGCGCCCGTTACCTCTCGTCCTTCTCCCGGCAGTTGTTGTCACCAACAGCCGCCTGCTTCTTCACTGGCAGCGGCGCTGGGGCCAAGCCCCCGGTGATGGACATGCAGTGTGGCTTGTTCCAGACGTCCTGCAAGATCTTGTTGTCAGCGATGCTTCCGAAGGACACATGCTGCTTCTGTGCCCTCCTCCTGCACAGGAACCGCCAGATGCTCTTCATGGCCCAGCAGGAATGGGCACCGCACTGCCTTGCCTCTCACCGACGAGCGGAGACAGGCAGGATTGGGTGGGCGCTGCCGGGTGCCGGCTGCCAGCAGAGGAGCCAAGCCCTGAGGAGCGGCAGGGCACGGGCAACTGCCTCCGGGCCGAGCCCACCACCAGCAGCAATGGCAGCACCAGCACAACACCACTGGCACAGCACCAGAAGCACCAGTACAGCAGCACCAGCACCAGCACAGCACCACTACCACCAGCACGGTACCAGTACCACCAGTACCACCAGCACAGCACCAGCAGCACCAGCACAGCACCAGCAGCACCGCCAGGTACTGTGTGTGCAGGGTCTGTGCCAGTGCCCCAGGTCTAGCGAACGCGTGTGCTGACGTCATGAACGGCTCAGTGACATCATAAGGTGCTGGGAACTGGGCGGTGCTGGTGGCAGAGGCCTGCAGGGCGGACGTGCGCGTGTGCTCAGCACCTTTCTGCGCACACCCAGGCCACGTGCCCAAGGGAAACGGCCCCTGGCGCACGGTGTCCAGGTCCACCAGCTTGCCCAAGGCCACCTCTCCAAGGCTCCCAGCACCCTGCACGCTCGGGGCACCCACCGTCCTCCTCTCCTCTCTCACACATGGGGTCGGCAGGGCGGGCTCTGGCCGCCAAGGCTCCCTGCAAGCACGAGAGGCGGTGGCTGGACACCCCGTGTGCCATTTTGGGCTTCCTGGGCTCTGGCTGTGTGTTCTGGGGCACCCTGGACCCCTCGGGCACCCCTCTCTGCAGCCCTGGGTGTGTCCCTTGGAGGGCACCCCAAGCCCCCGCTGTCCACTGTGGAATGCCCCTGTGCCTCGCTTTTGCTTGCTGGTCTGCCCGGTTCCCCTCAGTGTGCCGTTTGGGGTGCTCCGAGACGCTCGTTCAGCTCTCTGGGCTTCCCCTGCACGTGCCTCTCTGGCTTTGGATGCTGCCTCAGGCCGTGGCTCTGCCTTTCAGGGTGCCCCAGGCCCCTGTTGTGTGAATTGCAGTGCTCTCCGGGGCAACGGGTGTGCCATTCCCCTGGCCGAGCACCCCGAACGATGCCGTTCTGAGCACCCCAAGGCCCCTCGGAGTGCATTTTCGGCTCCCCCAGCTCCTTGGCGTGCCTTTGGGTGCCTCTGCAGGCCCCGCAGTGTGCTTTCTGCTGCACCCCATCTTCCCTGGTGTGCCTTTCACTACGCCCCAGGGCAATCGGTGTGCCTTTTGGGGCGTCCCTGGGCTTGGTGTTTCCCTGGACGCAGGACTCCCGGGGGGTCTTACCAGAGCGGGGCAGAGGGGCACAGTCACCTCCCTTGCCCTGCTGCCCACGCTGCTGGGGATGCAGCCCGGGATGCGATTGCCTTCTGGACTGCGAGCGCACATCACCGGCTCGTGTCCAGCTTTTCATCCTCCGGCACCCCCAAGTCCTTCTCGGCAGGGCTACTCTCCACCCCTTCATCCCCAGCCTGGATTTATGCGTGCGATTGCACCCACCCCTTGCACTTGGCCTTTTTCAACTTTTGGCAGCTTGTTGCTTTACTAAACTTTCTGCTGCTTTACGAAGCTTGCATTTGTTGACTGGACAAGTAATTAGGGTTCCGGGGAAGATATGCTTCACCCCACCCCTCTTCCATTTGACTGAGTTTGTCTACAAATTCCAGCCTCCACGTGGCTCTGGGATCACACACACATACACACACACACTTGCCGTTGGGTAAGTTGAAAAAAAACTGTTGAATAATTTAGGTGAAATATATCACAGAAATCACCAGGTCGGTCCATTTGGCAATTCTTCCCCTGCAGTCCTTCTCAACCCATGGCAACAGGAACCCAAAACCTTGCAGTCCAGCTAATATTTTACAAACATTTCTCCCGGTTTAGAAGTTCTCAGAGCTGACACTCTGACTCTCCTCCTGCAGCTGGGAGGCTGTGGTGTCTCCAGGCGAAGCAACATTTAAGTACCCAATCTCAGAAGGTTGAGAGGGGGATAAGGAAAAGGGTGAGTCTTGGCTTTCAGCTTCTCCTTCAGGCTTCGTGTCTGGCGTGGCCTTCAGGGTGCTGAGAAAGTCTGGCGGTTCTCTTGACGGGAAGCTGAAAACAAATTTCCTCTCTTAAGTCATTCTGCAAACTTCATCTGACCCTCCATCACCTGCCACAGTCCCAACACTCCTCCCAACGTCTCTGCGAGGCAGTGCAGGGCGATGCTCAATGCCTTTCGCTTGGACTGAGTCTCCGCTACTCCTCCTCTCTAGCTGCTCACCGTAGACTGAGGGACTCATGCAGGGAAACCGTCCATCCTCTGCTATCAAATTTTGGCGTGGGTTACGGATACGCTGCAACGATGTGACCCCAATATGAGTATGATCGTTCACCCTTTATTAGTCAGCAAAACAAGGTTTATATAGCAAAACAATTACAGCATCTGAATGGTTAAACCCCCAACACATATATAGGCAAAATTACTGCAACTCGTTGTGATTGGTGCAGAGCTGCATCTCGAAGTGAAAACAGTACTGTGGCAGGAAACAACAACGTGGCAGGAAGGAAGTGAGAGTGTGGCAGGAAATGGTGACGTTCCCCCTGCTCCAGAGTCCTGAGCTTGTCGCTCTGCCTTCCCAGCAGGGTTCCGTGTCAGCCGCTCCCAAGGCTCACTTCCGGATTGGAACCTGGGTTGCTCAACACACCAAACTATGTTCCCTCTCTTCCAGCCAGGACTCCACACAGACCCAGTCTCTGTGCCTCTGTGCGAGCAGTGAAATGAGCAGATGAGGCTGAGCAACAGATTTACAGGTTAGTCCCTTCTGGCTGCGAGCTATCTGCAGCCGTTCGAATTTTCGGAGCAGGGCTGCCGGAGGCGCAGAGCAAGCACCTCCTAAGCAGCGTTTGAGGTTTGAGGTGGCAACACAAGCAAGCAGTACCAGTCTCTGTGCCTCTGTGCGAGCAGTGCCATGGGCAGATGAGGCTGAGCAACACCGTTCCAGGCTAGCTCTATCTGGCTGCGAGCTATCTGCAGCCGTTCGAATTTTCGGAGCAGGGCTGCCGGAGGCGCAGAGCAAGCACCTCCTAAGCAGCGTTTGAGGTTTGAGGTGGCAACACAAGCAAGCAGTACCAGTCTCTGTGCCTCTGTGCGAGCAGTGCCATGGGCAGATGAGGCTGAGCAACACCGTTCCAGGCTAGCTCTATCTGGCTGCGAGCTATCTGCAGACGTTCGCATTTTCGGAACAGCACTGCCCTATGTCTTCTGCACGGACCGCCTAATTTGCATTTGAAGTTGGAGGTGGCAACACAAGCAAGCAGCCCCAGTCTCTGTGCCTCTGTGCGAGCAGTGCCATGGGCAGATGAGGCTGAACAACAGCTTTCCAGGCTAGCACTTTCTGTCTGCGTCCTATTTGCAGATGTTCGCATTTTCAGAGCATGGCTGCCGGAGGAGACGAGCACGGACCACTTAAAGTACGTTTGAAGTTTGAGATGGCAACACAAGCAAGCAGCCCCAGTCTCTGTGCCTCTGTGCGAGCAGTGCCATGGGCAGATGAGGCTGAGCAACATCGTTCCATGCTAGCTCTTTCTGGCTGCGAGCTATTTGCAGACGTTCGCATTTTCGGAACAGCACTGCCCTAGGCCTTCTGCACGGATCACCTAATTTGCATTTGAAGTTGGAGGTGGCAACACAAGCAAGCAGCCCCAGTCTCTGTGCCTCTGTGCGAGCAGTGCCATGTGCAGGTGAGGCTGAACAACAGCTTTTCAGGCTAGCTCTTTCTGGCTGCAAGCTATCTGCAGACGTTCGAATTATTAGAGCAAGGCTGCCGGAGGCACCGTGCTTGGAACCCCAAAGCTACGTTTGAAGTTTGAGGCGGCAAGACAAGCAAGCAGCCCCAGTCTCTGTGCCTCTGTGCGAGCAGTGCCATGGGCAGATGAAGCTGAGCAACAGCTTTCCAGGCTAACTCTTTCTGCCTGCGAGCTATCTGCAGACGTTCGCATTTTCGGAACAGCACTGCCCTAGGCCTTCTGCACGGACCACCTAATTTGCATTTGAAGTTGGAGGTGGCAAGACAAGCAAGCAGCCCCAGTCTCTGTGTCTCTGTGCGAGCAGTGCCATGGGCAGATGAGGCTGAACAACATCTTTCCAGGCTAGCTCATTCTGGCTGCCAGCTATTTGCAGATGTTCGCATTTTCAGAGCAGGGCTGCCGGATGAGAACTGCACGGACCACCTAAAGTATGTTTGAAGTTTGAGATGGCAAGACAAGCAAGCAGCCTCAGTCTCTGTGCCTCTGTGCAAGCAGTGCCATGTGCAGACAAGGCTGGGCAACACGTTTTCTGGAGAGCTCGTTCTGGCTGCAAGCTATCTGCAGATGTTCGCATTTTCGGAGCAGGGCTGCCGGAGGACCCCGACACAAAAAACCTACTTTATATTTGAAGTTTGAGGGGGAAGACAAGCAAGCAGCCCTAATCTCTGTGCCTCTGTGCGAGCAGTGCCATGGGCAGATGAGGCTGAGCAACAGCTTTCCAGGCTAGCTATTTCTGGCTGCGAGCTATCTGCAGACATTCACATTTCCAGAGCAGGGCTGCCGTTGGCGATTGGAAAGGACCACCTAAGCTACGTTTGAAGTTTGAGTTAACAAGACAAGCAAGCAGCCCTAGTGTCTGTGCCTCTGTGCGAGCAGTGCCATGGGCAGATGAGGCTGAGCAACAGCTTTCCAGGCTAGCTCTTTCTGCCTGCGAGCTATCTGCAGACGTTCGCATTTTCAGAGGAGCGCTGCCGGAGGAACACTGCACGGACCCCCAAAGCTACATTTTAAGTTTGAGGTGGCAAGACAAGCAAGCAGTCCCAGTCTCTGTGTCTGTGTGCGAGCAGTGCCATGGGCAGATGAGGCTGAGCAACAGCTTTCCAGGATAGCTCTTTCTGGCTGCGAGCTGTCTGCAGACGTTTCCCTTTTCGGAGCAGGAATGCCGGAGGCATCCGGCTCAGACCACCTAAGTTACTTTTCAAGTTTAAGGGGACAAGACAAGCAAGCAGCCCCAGTCTCTGTGCCTCTGTGCGAGCAGTGCCATGGGCAGATGAGGCTGAGCAACAGCTTTCCAGGCTAGCTCTTTCTGCCTGCGAGCTATCTGCAGACGTTCGCATTTTCGGAGCAAGGCTCCAGGAGGCCCCCTGCACGGACCACCTAAGCTACGTTTTAAGTTTGAGGTGGCAAGACAAGCAAGCAGGCCCGGTCTCTGTTGAAAGCTTGTGGCTTAGAATTAACGGACAGTCTCACACGGGTGACTTTACGGTGGGTGTATACTACAAGCCACCTGATCAGGAGGAGGAGGTTAATGAGGCCTTCTACAAACAGCTGCAAGCAGCCTCAGAGTCACAGGCCCTGGTTCTCATGGGGGACTTCAACCACCCTGACGTCAGCTGGGAAGACCACACAGCTAGGCAGGCGCAATCCAGGAGGTTCCTACAGAGCACCGATGATAACTTTCTGATGCAAGTGGTGTAGGAACCAACAAGGAAAGATGTGCTGCTGGACCTCGTGTTAACAAACAAGGAGGGACTGGTGGAGGATGTGAAGGCTGGAAGTGGACTCGGCTGCAGTGACCATGAAATGGTCGAGTTCAGGATCCTGCGTGGAGGAAGCAGGGCGATAAGCAGGATCAAAACCCTGGACCTCAGGAGGGCTGACTTTGCCCTCTTCAAGGAGCTACTGGGAGGAATCCCGTGGGCCAGGGCTCTCGAAGGCAGGGGGGTCCATGAGTGCTGGTCGCTTTTTAAACAACACTTCTTCCATGCACAGGAGCAATGCATCCCCCAGAGAAAGAAACCGAGCAAAGGAGGAAGGAGACCTGCATGGTTAAATAAGGAGCTTCTAGCGGAGATCAGGCAGAAGAGAAAGGTCCATGGAATGTTTAAAGAGGGGCAGGCCACTTGGGAAGAGTACAGAAACGTGGTGAGAGCATGCAGGGATGCGACGAGGAAGGCCAAGGCTCACCTGGAATTGAAGCTGGCAAGGGATGTCAAAAACAACAAGAAGGGCTTCTTCAAATACATCAGCAGCAAAAGGAAGGCTAGGGACAACTTGGGGCCGCTGCTGAATGAGGTGGGTGTCCTGGTGACGGAGGATGCGGAGAAGGCAGAGCTACTGAATGCCTTCTTTGCTTCAGTCTTCAGTGCTAAGACTGGCCCTCAGGAATCCCAGGCCCCGGAGGGAAGAGATGAAGCCTACAAAGAGAACGACTTTCCCTTGGTCGAGGAGGACTGTGTGAGGGATCGCTTAAGCGATCTGGATGTCCACAAATCCATGGGCCCCGATGGAACGCACCCACGAGTGCTGAGGGAGCTGGCGGATGTCATTGCTGAGCCACTCTCCATTATCTTTGAGAGGTCCTGGAGGACAGCAGAGGTGCCCGAGGACTGGAGAAAGGCCAATGTCACTCCAATCTTCAAAAAGGGCAAGAAGGAGGACCCAGGGAACTACAGGCCGGTCAGCCTCACCTCCATCCCGGGAAAGGTGATGGAGCAGCTTATCCTGGAGGCCATCATGAAGCAAGTGGAAGAAAAGAAGGTTATCAGGAGTAGTCAGCATGGATTCACCAAAGGGAAATCATGCCTGACCAATCTGATAGCTTTCTACGATGACATGACTGGCTGGGTAGACGAAGGGAGAGCCGTGGATGTTGTCTACCTAGACTTCAGCAAGGCTTTCGACACAGTCTCCAATGATATCCTCCTAGGGAAGCTGAGGAAGTGTGGGCTGGATGAGTGGTCGGTGAAGTGGATAGAGAACTGGCTGAATGGCAGAACTCAGAGGGTTGTCATCAGCGGCGCTGAGTCTAGTTGGAGGCTGGTGACAAGTGGTGTCCCCCAGGGGTCAGTACTGGGCCCAGTCTTGTTTAACTTCTTCATCAACGACCCGGATGAAGAGTTAGAATGTACCCTCAGCAAGTTTGCTGATGACCCCAAACTGGGAGGTGTGGTGGACACAGCGGAAGGCTGTGCTGCCATTCAGCGTGACCTGGATAGGCTGGAAAGCTGGGCAGAGAGGAACCTGATGAGGTTCAACAAGGGCAAGTGCAGGGTCCTGCACCTGGGGAGGAACAACCTCATGCACCAGTACAGGCTTGGGGTGGACCTGCTGGAGAGCAGCTCTGCGGAGAGGGACCTGGGTGTCCTGTTGGGCGACAGGTTAACCATGAGCCAGCAGTGTGCCCTGGCTGCCAAGAAAGCCAATGGGATCCTGGGGTGCATCAAGAATAGTGTGGCTAGCAGGAGGAGGGAGGTTCTCCTTCCCCTCTACACTGCCCTGGTGAGGCCTCATCTGGAGTACTGTGTCCAGTTCTGGGCTCCCCACTTCAAGAAATATGAAGAGCTACTGGAGAGAGTCCAGCGGAGGGCTACAAGGATGGTGAGGGGACTGGAGCATCTCCCCTACAAGGAGAGGTTGAGGGAACTGGGCTTGTTCAGCCTGAAGAAGAGAAGGCTGCGAGGGGACCTTATAAATGCCTACAAATATCTGAAGGGTGGGTGTCAGGAGGATGGGGCCAAGCTCTTTTCAGTGGTGCCCAGTGACAGGAAAAGGGGCAATGGGCACAAACTGAGGCACAGGAAGTTCCACCTGAACATGAGGAAGAACTTCGTCCCTCTGAGGGTGACGGAACCCTGGAACAGGCTACCCAGGGAGGTTGTGGAGTTTCCTTCTCTGGAGATATTCAAGACCCGCCTGGACGGGGTCCTGTGCGGCTTGCTGTAGGTGACCCTGCTTGGGCAGGGGGTTGGACTAGATGACCCACAGAGGTCCCTTCCAACCCCTACTATTCTGTGATTCTGTGTTTCTGTGATTCTGTGCCTCTGTGCGAGCAGTGCCATGGGCAGATGAGGCTGAGCAACAGCTTTCCAGGCTAGCTCTTTCTGCCTGCGAGCTATCTGCAGACTTTTGCATTTTCAGAGTAGCGCTTCTGGAGGCCCCCTGCATGGACCACCTAGGCAACGTGTGAAGTTTCAGGGGGCAAGACAAGCAAGCAGCCCCGGTCTCTGTGCCTCTGTGCGAGCAGTGCCATAGGCAGACGAGGCTGATCAACAGCTTTCCAGGCTAGCCTCTTCTGGCTGTGATCTACATGAAGATGTTCGTATTTTTGTAGCAGGTCTGGTGGAAGTGCCCAGCAGAGACCCTCTAACATACCTTTGAATTTTGAGGTGGCAAGACAAGCAAGCAGCCCCAGTCTCTGTGCCTCTGTGCGAGCAGTGCCATGAGCAGATGAGGCTGAGCAACAGCTTTCCGAGCTCGCGTCTTGTGGCTGTGATCTACATGAAGATGTTTGCATTTTTGGAGCAGGTCTGCGAAATGCTCCTGGCAGAGACCCCGTAATGTACGTTTGAAGTTTGAGGTGGCAAGACAGGCAAGCTGCCCCAGTCTCTGTGCTCCTATGTGAGCAGTGCCATGGGCAGATGAGGCTGAGCAACAGCTTTCCAGGCTAGCCTCTTCTGGCTGCGAGCTACATGCTCTAATACTAGAAGCATATGTGGTTAGCACAGAATACAGTTTGTTTAGGGATAACTACTGAAGAAGGAAACATCAGATATACAGTTTCTTTAATGACATGTAACACTATTTGAATTAATTTTTTGTTTGAACATAGGAAAAGTTTACATAGCTAAGAACCTATCCCTCAGGGAATATGTATATATATTTTTTTGCAACCTGTCCAAGCAATTAGTTCTGTTTTCTTTCTTTCTTCTGTTCTGTTGTGTTCACATGTAGTATTCTCTTGCGTTCTGTAATATTGTGTTGTGTTCTCCTGTGTTCTGATGTGTACTCATTTTTCATGTTCTGTTGTTTTTTGTTGTGTTCTGTTGTGTTCTGCTGTGTTCTGATGTGTTCTTTTGTGTTCTGATGTATTGTGTTCTTTTTTGTTCTGTGTTCTTTTTTTTTCTGTTTTGTTCTGATGTGTTCTATTGTGTTCTGATGTGTAGTGTTCTATTGTGTTCTGATATGTTTTCTTGTGTTCTCATTTATAGTATTCTGCTGTGTTCTCATGTGTTCTGCTGTGTTATGTTGTGTTCTGTTGTGTTCTCTGATGTTCTGATGTATTCTCATGTGTACTGTTCTGTTGTGTTCTTTTGTGTTCTGTTGTGTTCTGTTGTGTTCTCATGTGTAGTGTTCTGTTCTGTTCTCTTCTGTTTTGTTCTGTTGTGTTCTATTGTGTTCAATTCTGTTCACATGTGTAGTGTTCTCATGTTCTGTTGTGTTCTTGTGTGTTCTGTTGTGTTCTGATGTGTTCTCATGTGTAGTGTTGTGTTGTGTTCTATTGTGTTCTTTTGTGTTCTGTTGTGTCTTCATGTGTAGTGTTCTGCGGTGTTCTGTTGTGTTCTCTTGTGTTCTGTTGTGTTCTGATGTGTACTCATGTATAGTGTTCTGTTGTGTTCTGTTGTGTTCTGATTTGTTCACATGTAGCATTTTGTAGTGGTGTGTAGTGTTCTGTTGTGTTCTGCTGTGTTATGATGTGTTCTGATGTGTTCTGTTGTGTTCTGATGTGTTGTATTCTCTTGTGTTCTCTTGTGTTCTGATGTGTTCTCGTGTGCAGTGTTCTTTTGTGTTCTGTTGTGTTCTGTTGTGTTCTGATGTGTTCTCAGGTGTAGTGTTCTGTTCTGTTGTTTTCTGTTGTGTTCCGTTGTGTTCTGTTCTGTTCTGTTTTATTGTGTTCCGTAGTCTTCTGTTGTGTTCTGTTGTATTCTCTTGCGTTCTGTGGTGTTGTGATGTATAGTGTTGTGTTTCGTTCTATTGTGTTCTGATGTGTTCACATGTGAAGTGTTCTGTTGTGTTCTGTCCTCTTCAAGTGTGTAGTGTTCTGTTTTGTTCTGTTGTGTTCTCTTGTCTTCACATGTGTAGTGTTCTGCTGTGTTCTGTTTTGTTCTGATGTGTTCTGATGTGTTCTCATTTTTAGTGTTCAATTGTTATTTGCTGTGTTCTGTTGTGTTCTGTTGTGTTCTGTTGTGTTCTGTTGTGTTCTGCTGTGTTCTGATGTATTCTTATGTGTAGTGTTCTGTTGTGTTCTGTTGTGTTCTGTGTGTTCTGTTGTGTTCTGATGTGTTCTCCTGTGTAGTGTTCTGTTGTGTTCTGTTGTGATCTCTTGTGCTCTGTTGTGTTCTGCTGTGTTCAGATGTGTTCTGATGTGTTCTCATATGTTCTCATGTTTAGTGTTCTGTTGTTTTTTGTTGTGTTCTGTTGTGCTCTGTTGTGTTCTGTTTTGTTCTGATGTGTTCTGCTGTGTTCTGTTGTGTTCTAATGTGTTGTGTTCTGTTGTGTTCTGTTGTTTTCTGTTTTGTTCTGATGTGTTCTGCTGTGTTCTGTTGTGTTCTGATGTGTAGTGATCTTTTGTGTTCTGTTGTGATGTGTTCTCATCTTTACTGTTCTGTGGTGTTCTGTTGTGTTCGGTTGTGTTCTGTTGTGTTCTCATGTGTAGTGTTCTGTTCTGTTGTGTACTTTTGTGTTCTGTTGTGGTCTTTTGTGTTCTGTTGTGTTCTGATGTGTTCTCATGTGTAGTATTCTGCTGTGTTCTGTTGTGTTCTGTTCTGTTGTGACGTGTTCTGATATTTTCTCATGTGTTGTTTTTTGTTGTGTTCTATTGTGTTCTGATGTGTTCTCACGTGTTGTGTTCTGTTGTGTTGACTTGACTTCAGCAAGGCTTTCGACGCTGTCTCCCATAATATCCTCCTAGGGATGCTCAGGAAGTGTGGGCTGGATGAGTGGTCGGTGAAGTGGATTGAGAACTGGCTGAATGGCAGAACTCAGAGGGTTGTCATCAGTGGCGCTGAGTCTAGTTGGAGACTGGTAACAAGTGGTGTCCCTCAGGGGTCAGTGCTGGGCCCAGTCTTGTTTAGCTTCTTCATCCACAACCTGGATGAAGAGTTAGAATGTACCCTCAGCAAGTTTGCTGATGACCCCAAACTGGGAGGTGTGGTGGACACAGCGGAAGGCTGTGCTGCCATTCAGCGTGACCTGGATAGGCTGGAAAGCTGGGCAGAGAGGAACCTGATGAGGTTTAACAAAGGCAAATGCAGGGTCCTGCACCTGGGGAGGAACATCAGTACAAGCTTGGGGTGCACCTGCTGGAGAGTAGCTCTGCAGAGAGGGACCTGGGTGTCCTGTTGGACGACAGGTTAACCATGAGGCAGCAGTGTGCCCTGGCTGCCAAGAAAGCCAATGGGATCCTAGGGTGCATCAAGAAGAGTGTGGCCAGCAGGACGAGGGAGGTTCTGCTTCCCCTCTACACTGCCCTGGTGAGGCCTCATCTGGAGTACGCTGTCCAGTTCTGGGCTCCCCAGTTCAAGAAAGATGAGAAGCTACTGGAAAGAGTCCAGCGGAGGGCTACGAGGATGGTGAGGGGACTGGAACATGTTCCTTACGAGGAGAGGCTGAGGGAGCTGGGCTTGTTCAGCCTGAAGAAGAGAAGGCTGGGAGGGGACCTAATAAATGCTGATAAATATCTGAAGGGTGGGTATCAGGAGGATGGGGACAAGCTCTTTCCAGTGGTGCCCAGTGACAGGACAAGGGGCAATGGGCACAAACTGAGGCACAGGAAGTTCCACCTGAACATGAGGAAGAAGTTCGTCCCTCTGAGGGTGACGGAACCCTGGAACAGGCTGCCCAGGGAGGTTGTGGAGTCTCCTTCTCTGGAGATGTTCAAGACCCACCTGGACAAGGTCCTGTGCAGCCTGCTCTAGGTTTCCCGGTGTCCTGGGTTTGGCCAGGACAGGGTTAATTTTCACCGGACTCCAGGAAGGGGCACAGCCGGGGGGTGGGGGCTGACCCCACCTGGCCGAACAGAGCCCGGTGTTCCATACCCTGTGACATCACGCTGGGTTCCGGTGGGGGGGGCGGGGCGGCGGGAAGGCACTCGCGGCTTGGAGGGACGCAGCGCCGGTCCTGTTTCGGGAGAGCGGCTGTCTGGGTTGTACGGTTCGTTGTTGTGTTTTCTCCTTATTTGTATCGTTGTTGTTCCTGTTTTCCCTCTGTTTGTTGTTCTGTTAAACTGCCCTTATCCCGACCCACCTGTTTCTGCCTCTTTCTTTTCATTCTCCTTCGCACGCCTGCGGGGGGAGGGGCGGCTGCGTGGCGCTTTTCTTGCCGGCGGCAGCCGAAACCGAAACAGTTTTTCAGCAATTTAAGTCACAGATATGATCTGTAATGGGACAGATGACACTAACTGCATCTGACCATCCTAATATACTCCAGATGTTTATCTTTGCAAATATTGTTAGCTTGCAGTAGACTTTGTGCAAAGGTAGCAAGAGGAAGAGAAGTCTGTCTTTGAATTTTAAAGCTTTCTTTGCAGGTGTCATTTTGTGTCCTTCTGTCTACGTGACTCGCAGCACTACACTGCACGTTCTGCGGAGCCCCTGATCTGCTAGTGACATTAACGGCTAGCTGGGTGGTGGTGGAAGGGTGCCAGTTCTCGCAGTGCGAGAACTAATGTGATGCATTGTATCAACATCTTAATGCTAAGATGATCTTTAGTATGAAGAAAGTATTTTAAACAAACACCATGTAGTTCCGTGCAACATCAGTGCTTTTTGTTCTAGACAGTGAAGGTCTGTTGTGTAGTCAAAGCCGTAAATGGAATGAAATGAGGTTGCTTTAAACAAAGGTTTCATAAGTTGTTGAAAATCAGTTTTGAGGAAAATGTCTGAAATGTTTTGCAGAGGTGAATCTGGTGCTGGGAAGACTGAAAACACAAAGAAAGTTATTCAATACCTTGCTCCTGTTGTTTCGTCCCATAAAGGAAGAAAGGACCATAATATTCCTGTAAGTTGGGATATTTTATCATTTGTTTATTGTTCTTTTTGAAAACTACCATTTTTGCATTTAAAAAAACCATAACTTTTTTATTAAAGATAAGCTGTAATGTAATCCACATAATTTTCTCAACTGTCATTTTCTCTTTAGTAGGGTCTGAAATGAGCAGTTACATTAAAATTTCCGGTTGATGTTAGCTGTTTAACTTCTCTTCTGAAATTAAAGGCTTTATGCAACCATTGTAACTAGGAACGGTATCAAAGCTTTCTGATGCAGTGTATGCCAGTTTTCCAAAAATTTAATTAACTTGGGCAAGTCTTAGTGAATTTAGTTCCCACAGATGCAGTTTTCAGTACTATATTTGTGAACAAGCTTTCTGTTCTTTCAAAAATTATCTTGTAAATAAGAAAAATCATCAAGCTTCAAAACTGCTGTAGACTTTATATGTCTACAAGCGAGCAGCTAATAAAAAGCTCTAGTTTTAGTACATTACAGACAAAAGCATATACACTTATGTCAGAGTCTTGGGTTTTTTGGTAACTTGTCACTAACTGATTTATGTAGAACTTTCTTCAGATTTACTGCTAGACTTCAAAATTCACAATGAGTTTTTATCAATGTTTTACTTTACGAGATATGGATGGGTTTGAATATCTGTTGCTATGAGCACTTGGATCTCTTTGCAGTGGAATATTAATTCAACTTGCTAGAAGCAAGTGGCTTGCTATATTCGATACTGGCGTATGTGGTTGGAAGTTTTCAAACTATATCAGACTCAGAAGCATCAGCTTCTGTAATTTCTAGTGTATAACACTTAATATTAAGATATTCTGGAATGTGTCAAGACTCAAACTCCTAGAAAACCAGGAGAGGACTTTTGACCAGTCTGTGAAGAAAAAAAAGCAAGAATTTGAAGTTGGAGAGAGGGAAAGATTGCTCTGCAGATAGATTTGGAGGCCTTAGGAGGATGCTGTGACTGGAGTGTCGGCAGCATTAGCATTGTCGTGTGCTAGGGGAATACATGGCTCTGCAGAATGCTATTTAGAAAGTCATCCTTCAGAACTTGTTTTCTGTGTGGGTTTTGATTTATAAATATTCTTGGATTTATGGCTGTGCAGCCTTGAACAAAGCTAGTGTTTTTAAAATTTCTACAGGAGTATAATTGCCTACAACTTTTTTTGGGGGGAAGGCAATTATGCAGAGAATGGAACTGCACAGAGTTTGTATACCAAGTACTTCTAAACACACTATTGACAGCTTGGAATGCACCAGGTTGAAGAGACTTCTGTGAGCCTCTTGTCGAGCCTCCTTTCAAAATATGCTTCCCTTTAAAGCTGAGTTTTGAAAACCTTGTGTGACGAAGATTATACAAACTTTCTGCAAAACTTTTCCTGTGCTTAACCACTTAAACAGTCAAAAACAGGGGTTTAAAAAGTACTCCTTGTTTGTTTGGCTGTGTTTCCATAAGCACTTTGTGCCAGTACCTGTGCTAAAAGTAGTCCCCTTTTTGAGTTTTGTCATCGTAACAATTCCTGTGGCCACTCACTGGGCTTGGAGACTGCAGGCTCAAACTACTGTTCTGAAAGTCATAGAATCATAGAATGGTTTGGGTTGGAAAGGACCTTAAAGATCATCTGGTTCCAACCCCCCTGCCATCAGCAGGGACATCTTCCACCAGACCAGGTTGCTCACAGCTCCATCCAACCTGGCCTTGAACCCTGCCAGGGAGGGGGCAGCCACAGCTTCTCTGGGCAACCTGGACCAGTGTTTCATCACCCTCATGGGGAAGAAATGAAGTCCATCTGGCTTTAGATGAAACAAGTTTCCTCTGTTTGTTGCGTGGCTGCATAACTGATATGAAGTGAAGGCACAGAAAAAAGCTGGGGTGGAAGATGTTGGTGAAGGGAAGGATGAGTTGCTCAGTCTAATGCAGTGCTGGCTAATTCTGTTTAAGTTGCTGGTTGAACTGGAATCTAATTCTCTACTTAGCAGCGTGATCAAATGGGACAGGAGTTTAAGATGGTGGGTGTAATCAGCTGCTTCGTGAGCCATCGAAGACTGTCACGATGAAGAAGACTGGAAAAGTTTTTATTCTTTGTAAAACATAGTTCAGACACAGTAAAAAGAATAGGGTAGTGTCCTGAATAGAAGTTTGATACTTTGATTGTGCGCTTCATTCAATGCACTGCTATAGTAAGCCAGTACTGAATTAAGTATATGTTTATGAAAAATGCAAAATGTTCACGTAACCTAAACGGTTTTGAAAATACAAATGAGTCTCGCTTCTGTAACAATTAATTTTTATTTATATACTGCAGATGAAGAATGTCTAATCTACACACCTAGCACTCAAAAGTTAGGAAGTGTCAGAATTGGTTATATTTAAGCAGCCTTAACTTGTTCCTGTTCACATATATATTAGAAAACTGTAGAGGGCTGGTGGTGATCCGTAGTATCCATCTGTACAGCCTTTGCACTGACCTGTGCACAAAGATGATGCTAAACAGGCTTGTTAAATAGACAGCAAGTCATGGATTTACTTTTATCCATCCTGTAACGAATAATTATCAGTGCTATGCATATTACTGAGACTTCTGAAAGTTGCATGGATTTTTTTTTATGAACAATTTGTATGCTGATGAATGAATAATTATCTTCCCGACACCATTCTGAAGTGTAGGGTTAACTTTGTCTCTTTTGCCTGACAGGCAAACCTTTACAGGGTGCTGTAGAAGTATTACAAACAAACGCAGCCCCCAGTTTGACACCTCAGGCCATGGCCAGAGTAACAGTAATGGTCTGCCATGCCACAAATGCTCACCATGTACGTTCTCCAGCGGCACTGGCTGTGAAATGTTTGGCTTACGCAAGGAGCATCACATAGGAGCTCTACTCATCCCTTCAACAGCCTTCTTGTGTCTGGCATTCAGCTGTTTGTCTGTGACACTTTTCTTTCCCAGCCGCCCTGTTTCATCACAGCTGGTGGCTGTGTGCCTGCAGAGGAGTCCTGCGTAGCCCTTGGCACGTCATCCCCAGGCAGGGGTCCTGTGGGGAACGGAGCCAGTAACACAGTGTAACCACGGAGGGTGGAATTACAGCGCCCAACAGCCTGAATACTAACGTTTCCTAGTTTTTGAGTGTTTGAATCTGTAGCCACACTGTCTCATTTCTGTTTAATCACAAAGAATGTTAAAGGTATTGTCTTGGGCACAGTGCTAGGAAGCGTGGGTGGGTGGTGGTGGTAAAAAGGTAGAAGAGAAGCTTTAGTGCTTGTGGGGCTTGGCAGAGCTAGGTGAGACTAGGGTAGTCCCTTAAATTAGGAATTGAGTCTGGGCTTTCTAGAGCCAGGTGATGGAGAGCAGGGAGAAGCGCATGGCAGTGAGTTATGAACAGGCTCATCTATAGATTGAAGGTGGAATGAAACTGAGCCTGAATCCTTGTTTGCAGTGTGCTTGGTTGAGCATCAGAACTAACACGTGTACAGTTCTAGTTGGTGCGTAGCAAGGGAGAAAAGATGGAAGATATCTGTTGTAAATAACTGGAAGCTTTAGCTTCACATCCAACACATCTGCGCTCTAATGAATTTGGGGGGAGTGGGGTGGTAGTGTTAAGAACTTTACCAGTAAATCTGCATATTTTATCTGCACCAGGCATATTGTGGTTTATTCGGTTGTTAACCAGGTCATAGATGGACCAGCTTTCTAAAGGCAACCATTGTGCTTTAGCCTGGACATCTCAGACCAAAGGTGACCCACACTGGTGTCTGTTGGTCTGGTCAGCTATCCCATGCTCCTAGGCCAGCATAGGAGCCTCTCTTGCCTTTGCTCTCAATTATTCCTCTGTAGACTCAGGTGGTGTGGAGAAAAGGTTATTTAGAATGAAAGGGTGAGGAAGAGAACAAGGACAGGTAACTGGTGAGTGGAGGGGGAGGCTCATGTGTCCAGAGAGGGTTTTTGACAGATTAAGCAAGGAGGGTAGGGAGTAAACAGAGTCTTCTAAACTACTTGGCTTTGTGGCTCATCAATCCTGTGTGCACTAAGTGGCATGGGAAAGAGAGAAAAGAATGAAATCGTGTTAATGCATGTGTTAGAGCTGCTTTAATATGGTTAAGTAATGAGTCCTAATTCTGACTCTTGGGCTCTGCTTTAGTTTAGAAACTTTGTGGTTTTGAATGGGGAGGGAAGTCAGTGCAAAATGTAGAAATAACTAAAAAAAAGTTTGCATACACAGCTTTCCAAAAGAAGGAAAAGTGCTGGTTGTCACTCACTGCCTGGGGGCTGCCATGAACTTGCAGGTTCTCCAGGCTGCGTGAGGTTAAGGGGGTACTCTAAGCTGGACTGTGGACATACCTGGACCCTATTCATGGTCAGATACCTGAAATGGGCAGGTGTGTTCCATTGTGGTAGTGTGTGAAGTAAAGTTCTATAAATAACTGCATCCATCTACCACCGCTGTATCCACTTCTAGGCATTCTGGTACTGTGTACCTCTGGTTCAGGTGAATGGAATTAGACTTTTGTTCACTTCCCTGCTCCTCAAAGCCTTCACATCCCAAACCCACTCTTATTGTCACTAAAATTCAGGTTTCTAGGTGGTGCCGTTTTAAGCTTCAGAAATAGAAGCATAGAATCACTTAAGCTGGAAAAGACCTTTAAGGTCATCGAGTTCAACCGTAACATAATTACTGGTACTTGCAGGTTAATGATGGCTTTCAGTGACTGCATTTGCCTTTGTAGCTGAAATACTAAATTGTTTAATCTGTTTTATGAATTTCAGAAGAAATATAATTGGCTTTGAAGTACAGGATCATGGGTAGGCTCATTCAGACTGAAGCTCCCCTTGGTGAGGATTTCCCAGATGAGCTTTAACTGCCCTAATTGAAACACAGAAGTTAAGTGTGTGTCTGATTATGTTCCGTTCTGTTTCTAAGTGAGGACAGAGATGGACACCCTGAGGAAGCAGTCTATCCTGTCTGAAGATAAGCAAAAGAAATGCCTCTTATGTTCCCAGGTGTACCTATCCTTCTCCAGTGATTTCGGAAGGAGCGGTAGCTTCATACTGAAACATCTAACCTTATTTTTAGATCCTGAGTTGTTTTCTGAGCAGGTATGATGCAGCTTTGCAAAATTCACATCACTTAGCTGAGTAAACTAAACCTTTGCTAGCTGCTTTACAGAACTCTGTCAAAACCTGTTATTCTTCACTAAAACAGTGCTAGTTGCTAGTTATTTAAATTAGTAGACATAAACGGAAGAAGTGTGCGTCTCTCTTGGTGTGAAAATTTCTTGTGGTCTGAGTTTCACCACCGCGTTTTCTCCCTAGGCTCTCCGGTGTGAAGCTCAAGATTGTTAAATTTGCTGACTGAGACGAGGGAATAGGGGAATTGAAAATTTCTGCGTTTCTGCAGAAACTGCAAATTTGGATTTGGGGGATTTTTTTGTTTTGCTTTATTACACTCATGTTCCATTTACCCTTTTTTCTGGCAAAAGTTAAAGGTATTCCAGTTTTTTAAGACTTTGCTTCTCATGTGGACGGTAATTCTTGAAAGAAAGCTTCTGTCTCGATTGTAGGATTGCCTTTCTTAAGTACTTGAAGTACAGGGCAAAAACAAAGCCACAGGCTCTGTAAGTATTGCTTTCCTCTTGGTTCTTTCATAACCTTTTTGATTTTTGAAAAATAGTGATGATCTTATCCGTAGAAAAACACCTTGCAGTGACTAAGGCTGTCGAGACAGTTACTTGGTGTTGTGGGTTTATTTTTGTTGTTGTCAAAACTGTGGAAAGCAGGGCTGCCGGAGGTCCGGCCAGTCTGACTAATTGAAGTCTTGCTTGTCTTGCAAGCCCCCCTTTCTGTTTGTTGGAGGACCAAAATTCCAAATTTCTGAAGGTGAGACCAGTATGCGTGGTGGAGATTCTGCTCTTAAGTGATGGTAGTACCAAGTGATAGCTCTCAAAGCATTTCAGGCTGCTGTTGCGTTATCTATAGAGTTTGTGCCTGAAGACTTGTGGGGTTTGACCAAGTGGAAGCTGAGACACTGAGAGCTTTAAAAGGGAGATATTTGCCATGCATTCTTTCCAATTCCATGGGTCTTCCAAACCTAAGAGCTGGAAACAGTGTTTATCATAGCTACTGTTGTTCATTGCAAACAGACTTCCAAAAGTGTAAAACAAAGGCTGTGCTAAAACCAGACCTCCTGTGTGTTCAATTCCAAGTCTCGCTTTCTTGGAAAACAAGTGTTCATGTCTCTGTACGGTTCCAGTTGATCCGTAGTATTGACAGGTCAGTCACTTGAAATGAAATCTGTATTATATCTGGTGTATGAGACCTCTGTATGGATTTTGTATATTCAGTTATTTGTGTTGCTTAGAGACTATTGTTGTGGCGTCTCCTTCTCTGGAGATATTCAAGACCTGCCTAGACGTGGTCCTGTGCAGCCTGGTCTGGGTGACCCTGCTTCGGCAGGGTTGTTGGACTGGGTGACCCACAGAGGTCCCTTCTAACCCCTACAATTCTGTGATTCTGTGATTCAAATTCTATTGTAGAAGTTATTCTTTCTCCCCTTTCTCATGGCTAGGAAAAGAAGCTGATGGAGGATCCAATTGCTGAATGTACTTCTCAGCTGGCTAAAGAAGAAGAAAAGGCCAAAAACTTGGCCAAACTCAAGAACAAACAGGAAATGATGATCACTGATTTGGAAGGTTTGTTCTTGCTACATTTGCCTGTTAACAGGTTGTACATCATGCGAGAAAGGAGTGGATCACTTATTACAGTGTATGCAGTATCTGGTCCAGTCTGCTAAGTGTAACCTTATATGTAGATACCTTAATAGCTGTTGCTTTTTATCTAAATCTTGAAAGAATAATTTATTGCTTGCAAGCCTTGTTGCATTTGGCTGCTCAGTCTTTCTCGTGTTTAATTTGTTAGCTTTTCATTTTTGAGAATCCATTTTATTTAATGATACACTCCAGAAATTCATGTTGTTGCATGCATCCCTTAGTAACAAGGTAAAACATCTGTCTCTTGGGAAGGCGCTACACTTTTCTATAATAACACATTAGAACAACATATTTCTGGAAAAATGTTAGTAGGCATTCATTAGCCTTCTAATATTTTTTGAATAAGCAAATCTGAATTGTTCTGCCTTTCTTGATGCTTTGTTTATCTAAAATGGTTCAATTTCTTTAGCCATTTATTTCTGATTGTTTTGCCTGTGTTGTCACGACTGAATTAGCCCTATATGTAACCTTTCATGATGTTATGGTGGCTTTTTTAATTACTTATGGTTGTAAATAGGTATTGTGCAACATTAATAAACTGCCAAGCCAAAGTTGCAAAATATAAGGCAATGTTGCTATCTGCCCTAATTTGGAAATATTTTTTTCGCTTACTGTTATGGGCTGTCTTGCTACATATTTTAATACTGGTGCGCTTATGGAAAAATACCAAAGTTTAGTCTTATCTGCGTAGGAAGGTATTGAAGTAATATGAGTAATAGATGATTGATGTACCTTTTATTTAAAAAGCCTATTCAGGGAATTTAAGATGGGCATAAGTAAGCTGTACTCGTTGGAAAATAATGCTTGAGTAGTTGTGTACTTAAATTGGGACTAGTGTTCCTGAAGATACTTGACAGATGTGGTTGGTTATGGTGCTGTTCCCAGAGTGATGACCTTAGAAATGGAAATCAAAGCTTAAATATAAGGCATGCAACTGCTTGGCTAGTAAAGCACAGTAAAATGATACTCTCTGAGACAATTCAAGAAGCCATGAAGGTCACTCTGCTAGGGTCTTGACACTGGTAAGTACTGAAATTTGGGGGGGGGGGGGCAACAAAAACCCACAAAACCCAAAATACCCCACTAATTCAGTTTACTGTGAGTTTTCCCCATTGCGAAATTGTGTCTTATGACACTCTTCTGTCACCTGCCAGAAATATAATGTAAAAACAGAGAAAAGTGCTATTTTTTTTTTTTTTTTTTGAATGAGGAGCTGTTTAGAGAAAAACAATGTTACTTTAGATTGTCTGGAAAATCCCAAATACCCCTCGGTAGCCCTAAGATATGATTCTTGAACATGGCTCCATTTCCATGTAGAAGATGTCCTGATCTTGTAGCAGTCTTAGGAGGGGTGTGAGAAACCCCTGCACTGAGAACCCACAAATTATTGAACAAGTCTAATAACTTACATTTATTCTAATAGATGTTGAATTGTGCTAATGCTATGCTAAGCAAAACCTTCCTGTGACTTCAATATATTACATACCTGGTCATTAGCTAACTGTAGACAATGCAGCCAATAACTATCTTAATCAGACCACAGGCAGATCATCTAAATGTATTTTATTGCTAGGGCACTGATAACTGGATGGTGTTCACAAAGAAATACCTTAGGGCAGGAGTATCTTGGCTACACAAAGAAATTACTGGAGGCTATCAGGGTTGCAAAGTCTTGCTAAATATCAATGGGATGTGAGTTAGTGGTACAGATACTTGCAAAAAATGTTTATCCAAGTTTTCTTTAAGTTACACTATTTTCCAGTAGACCTTTTGGAGTCTAGCCTAGCCCTTCCACAACTATGCAAGTCATAATTTTTTCCAGTCTGTAGTTCTTCATTTTTGAATCCTGATGTCTGCGATCACCTGGCCGAGCAGCTCAAACTGCTCTTCTGTTAGATTCTATTCCTTATTTTTCTGTCAACATGTGATTATGTTTGTTACCTTACTTCAAACTTTTTTCTCCAGTCATTGACTTTTTCTTGACTTTCTATCTGAATCATGCAGTTCTACTTTGCTATTTCATCTTTCCCAGTCACCCTTCCAGCTGCAGTCTGGAGAAAGAATTGACACAGTGTATATTAAACTTCCCACCCTTCTTGCTGTCCCATTGCCCTGCCCCTGAACCTTCTGAGGATAACAACAGGAAAAAATTGCTTACAAATATAATCCTTTACTTCCATAGAGGGCTTAAAAAAGGAGGAGAAGACCCGTCAAGAATTAGAAAAAGCTAAAAGAAAACTTGATGGTGAAACAACAGACCTACAGGACCAAATAGCTGAGCTGCAAGCCCAGATTGAAGAACTGAAGATCCAGCTGGCCAAGAAAGAGGAAGAACTGCAAGCTGCTCTTGCTAGGTCAGATCATGATGGAGCTTTATGACTACAGAAGTGTGGTAGAAACCTACTTTCCCAGACAGAATTTCAGCTGACTGCAAACTGATGAGTTAAAACTGGGAGTGTTCAAGCAGAAGCCAGTTCATGTTTGTACTACAGCATCTCTAGACACCTGTGTGTTTTGCGTAGACAGGGCAAAAAAGGAACTCAATCTTTCATCACCATCCTTGCTCTATAAAGCTCCAAAACCAATGTTTCATCAGGGCTTAATAGCACTTTGGCTCTGGAAGCTTTTTAGTCTCCCAGAGTTCAGCCTCAGGAGGGGGAAAAAACATGTAATCGTCGAGAGTGTTCTTAGTTGGTCCAAATACTGGATAATGTCTGTCCAACTCAATCAAAGATCTGTGTGGTAGTCTCGCAGCCACATGTTATAAACTAAACACCACCTGAGTTTTCTGAGTAATGATCTATAACTTTGCAGGAAGAGACAGTCCTACAGACAAGGGTGCATTTTTGGGAGTGTTGAGGTCTACAAAACTGGAATACCTGAATGCAAACTGGAAAGCTTGATCATTCCAGTAGTGCATCTGTAGTACCTGGGGCACTGTGCTCATTAGGATCTTGAGAATAAGAGTGCAGTAGTGGCTTTGTCTATGAAATTTTAGGAGGTGGATTTTGTTCAAGTGGGAAAGATGAGTTATTTTTTGAGTACATAACTTATACTAGACTTATGAGAAGAGATCTGAAGCTATGAAATATCATTAACTGTTGTGGTTCTGTTTAACAGAGGTGATGAAGAAGCAGTTCAGAAAAACAACGCACTGAAAGTGATAAGAGAGTTGCAGGCTCAAATTGCAGAACCGCAGGAGGATCTTGAATCTGAGAAGGCATCTGGCAACAAGGCGGAAAAGCAGAAAAGAGATTTAAGTGAAGAGCTGGAGGCTTTAAAAACTGAAGTAGAAGATACCTTGGATACCACTGCAGCACAGCAAGAGCTGAGGTAGGATCATGTGTCTGTATAAGCAGGCACCATTAAAATTCACCTTGAATTTACAAAAGACTAAAATGTTGATTTTTGATAATTATTGATGCTTCCTCTAGGACAAAGCGAGAGCAGGAGGTGGCTGAACTGAAGAAAGCAATTGAAGAGGAAACCAAAAACCATGAAGCACAGATCCAGGAAATCAGGCAGAGGCATGCTACTGCCCTGGAAGAGCTCTCTGAACAACTGGAACAGGCCAAAAGGGTGAGCAGAAAATTAATTACAGAAATACATTTTTCAGCTTCAGGACTTTTAGAATTAACATCAGTGGCGTGGTCACTTCCAGTGATATCTGCAGATCTAAATTGTCCTCTGTACATACTTAACTACTGCAGTTGAATCAAATATATCCTGCTGTTTGAACATATAGCAACTTTTCAGATAGATGCCAAGACTATCTAAAAGTGTTTGTTAGACCTGGAAACAGTGCACCTAGAGATAAGTTGATGTAGTACTTTTGTGGGAATTCTCGAGCAGCCTATGTGCTTATTTGGTGAAAAGCAGTTCTCTGCCTAAGCGAACTGCGGAATGGTTCCAAATAAAGTAATTGTCATGTCGACACTCACAAATAACAAACTGTGAGTACGGGTAGCGTAAAAGTTCTTCCAGCCACTCTTCACTTTATGCTTGTACCGTGACCTCCAGTGCTAGATATCTGTGGAGTATCTTGCTGATTTGCAGAGTTCTATTGTGTCTCTGGTAACCCCTGCCAGAGCAGAGGAAGCGGCACACCTGGACAACGTGGTTCCTACTAGTGCAGTTTCAGTGTCTTTGTTCAGAAGTAGAATTAATCCAACACTGCCAAAAAAAAAAAAAAGTATCTCTAGCTTGTAAAAAAAAAAAAAAAAAACACTTCAGTGACTAAAACACCTCTGAGGCAGGAAGGACCTGATTATAGAACTGATGAGATGGATTAATTGTTTCTTATATTCAGATGCTGGCAGAAGAAAAGAACATTTCTGCCAGATATGCAGAGGAAAGAGATCGTGCTGAAGCAGAGGCAAGGGAGAACGAAACCAAAGCACTGTCTCTGGCTCGGGCTTTGGAAGAAGCCCTGGAAGCTAAGGAAGAGTTTGAAAGACAGAACAAACAGTTGCGGGCAGATATGGAAGACTTAATGAGCTCGAAAGATGATATGGGCAAAAATGTAAGTAACTTTCCACACCCTATTTTGTTATGAACTGCACAGGGAACAACACAGGAAAATTCCCTGGTTGGAGAAGTGTTTTTGACACAAATATGGAACGTTTTGAGGCTGATTTGTAACCCAGAATTCTGGAGGAATTAATGCTCAGAACAAGAGGGTGGTCTCTATTAAGATGAGGCCTGTTCAAAAGATGTGAAGACTTGGAGAGCAGCAGTTGCTGGCCAAATGCCTAATGGCACTTGTGCTGGATTTAAGAGCTTGTCTTACTACTACTACTTTTTCTCTGTGAATATTGCACAGCTCATCTCTCCATTCATCTGCACGGATGTTTGTTTGGTTCTCTAATCTGTATCTTAGAGATGCTGCTCTCCCTGTTCATATTGTCCAGTTTGGAGCATCACAAAGTGTAGTGTACTGAGTTCATATAATGTCTACTTTTGCTGTTAACTGCTGATTTTGAGAGGGTCTGATTAATGTTTGTGGCTTAGGTCCATGAACTGGAGAAATCAAAAAGAACTTTAGAGCTACAGGTTGAAGAGATGACGACTCAGCTTGAGGAACTGGAAGATGAACTGCAGGCCACAGAAGATGCTGAACTTCGTCTGGAGGTGAACATGCAAGCTATGAAAGCCCAGTTTGAGAGAGATCTGCAAGCCAGAGATGAACAGAATGAAGAGAAAAAGAGGATGCTGGTTAAACAAGTATGTATCTTACTGTGCTTCATAGTGGGAAGGGCGCGATGATACTTTGACAAAGCTCTATGGCTTTGAGAACTTGCTACCAGGAAAATAAAACTCTGCGCTTAAAGATCCCATCCTATAGAAGTCCCAAGCACGGATCTTTACCAACAAGACAATAGGTCTTGTTGTGGATTAGCCACTGTCCATGTTAGTCTGCCAGTGATGGTCCTCCAATTCAACTGTACCTTGCCTCAAAAGCACTCAACATGCAAGTAGATTGGGCTGTTGCTGCATGGGTGTCCTTCAAGCCCGTCCTGTTTGGTGTACAGCAACAAATCCATGGATGCCGACATAGACTGAAAGACTGTAATTAAGTGAACAGTTTCTTAAATGAAAAACGTAGCAAAGATTCCAGATTTGCCAGACTTGAGTCTCTTCAGATCTGCTTTATGATACTAGAATTCTAAAGAAATGCCTTTAAAATTTCATGCTTGTAGGAGAAGATAGATCTAAATTAACATTTCTAAAGCTTTAAGGAAAAAGCACGTAATATTTCAAGATTTATCACAAGAAAACAAAAACTTACTGAGAATTACCTGTATAGAGATCTCCTAGAAATAAATAAAAGCATTGACCTGGAAGGCTTTTGAAGTTCCCTGCAATGCTGAATTGCTATTGTCTTGCACGGGACAAGAGCTCCTGACCTGGCATGAGGAGGGAGGCTTGATTCAAAAGAAACATATTCCTTCATGTTGGTAACCTGTGGCACTTCTGGCTCACTTTTATTGTTGTATGAGTTCATCTTAGTTCTTGTTAGCTGCTTTCTTAGATACTTTGCTTCTCTGTTTTCTTTTGAAAAAAAGAAAAGTTGTTGGTGTATACATTCTAGTAGCACATCTGTTTCAAAGAGAATTATTTCTTTTTTTTTTTCTTGAGAATGTGTGGTGATTCTATGTCGTATTTTCCTCTTAGTGGTTCGATCAGAATTAGCAACATCTGCCCCCAAGTCATACCTAAATGTAGACAGATGTACTGGGCCAGAAGCTGATCATGAAGTAGCTGAACAGATGAAATGGAAATGCTTCAGATGCTGAGCTCTTTTCTTTATTTTCCTTTTGTCAGTTCAGAGATCTCTGCTTCCAGTTTGTGGATTTTTTTGCCGTCTGCAGTGTCTTCCCATGTAGCTTGAGTTCTGTAGGCTCTTCGAATCGAGTAATGCTAATTCTGATCTGCAAAGGCCTTTTGGATTCATCAGCCATTTTGTTAGGATTTTGTGTTTGCTCTGTTCCTGGAGCTTGAGCCTGTTAAATCCCTTGATTTCACAGGTGCGAGAGCTGGAGGCAGAACTGGAAGATGAGCGCAAACAGAGGGCTCTTGTTGTGGCAGCCAAGAAGAAAATGGAGATGGATATGAAAGACCTGGAAGGTCAGACAGAAGCTGCAAACAAGGCTCGAGATGAAGCAAGCAAACAGCTACTTAAGCTCCAGGTAGGCACAGCAAATCAGCTGAGCTGCTTTCCCTCCTGCTGACAGTCTGTCAAGGGTGCTGCTTTTCGTTACATGCATTTGTAGTGTGAAGGCAAGAAGGAGTATCAGACTCAGCTATGCTGGCACACGTCACAGTATCTGGCCTGAACTTCTCAGCCACTCAAAACTCCTCTCATCCTTTTGTTGCTAAGGAGTTAAGATTGTCCCCCACGTACTTCTATTCAATAGTCATCATTTTCAACGCTTTGCATAAGGATTTACTGAGGATTGCCTTTGAGGCTGAATCCTAAAAATTAATGGTTGTTTGTATCTTTGAATTGACTGATTTCAGCTCAGCTCTTGCTGATTGCTACTTCCTCTAGTGGAGGAAGCCAAAAATGCTGCAGAGAAATAGGAGGAGTAAATTTTAGTTGCTTTGAAAAAGCTCCAAGATGCCTATTCTTTTTAGATTGGCAAGAAGAATCCAGTACTTGTGTCAAGGATTTATTTCCCATTCCCAGAGAAATACTCCGTCTTTAGTAGAGGTCAGTTTTCCCAAGGCTTTCAGTGCCATGGCCCAAAGCTGCAGGAGTATGAGGCCGTGGCAAGACCATGTAAAGCATAGAGCAAACTGCATTGCCTTTCTGCCCTGTCCACTCTATTCCTTGGCAATCCTACTTCAACTGAATGAGGGCAATTTTGGAACTTGGTCCAGGCGCTGGATGAGAAGGGAATGGAGATTAAAGCAAGAAATGCTGGTACCTAGCAGTAGCGGCTTCTCTATTCCCAGAGGCTGAGTCAGTTACAGAGTTCATACCTGATCTCTGTACACTTTCATGCAAGCACCTGAAATAAGTGGTCTCATGACTAGTGGTATTGCGAAGATGCAGGTACAACTTAAATGCAGTTTCTCTAGCTTTATTCTTTTAGCATCTGAAGTCAAACTTGTGTGAATTAAGATATCAGTCTGTGTTAAGTGTCTTACGGGAAGGATAAGTATGTGCTTCTACGTTATATGTGCAAAATGGTGAATTGTGGTACTTCTACACTGAGAAGTTTCTTACCTTGAGTACTTGTAATAGGTTTTATCAGTCAATTTAAGTAAATAGGTTTGTTTTTTTCCAAGACAATTGCAAGAGCATTACCTATCTACTACAAAGGTATCTCTACTACCTCTACTAGAGGTTTTTTCCTACAAGAAATCTACTAATAAATGAAGTGAAGTCTTCTAATGGGATATTTCTGATGAGGAGTGAGTGATGGAAAGATGAGAAAATGAACGGTTTAGACTGAAAGAGGGTAGATTTAAATTGGATATAAGAAAGAAATTCTTCACTCTGAGGGTGATGAGGCACTGGCCCAGGTTGCCCAGAGAAGCTGTGGCTGCCCCCTCCCTGGCAGTGTTCAAGGCCAGGTTGGATGAGGCTTTGAGCAGCCTGGAAGGTGTCTCTGCCCGTGGCAGAGGGATAGAACTCTGATCTTTAAAGGTCCTGTCCAACCCAAACCATTCTATAATTCTATGAAAATAAGAACTGAAAATAAATATATTTAAGTGGAATGAAGCCACTTTAGGAGGAAGGTCTTGCCTCCTAAGGGCAAAAAAGCTTCAGAGCTACTAATAAATCTTGTGGTTGTCCTGCTGTATCATGGCTTATTCTTTCCTCTGCTCTCCAATTGCAGGCTGAAATGAAAGACTACCAGCGGGAGCTAGAAGAAGCCCGTGCATCCAGAGATGAGATCTTTGCACAGTCCAAAGAAAGTGAAAAGAAGCTCAAAGGTCTTGAAGCAGAAATACTCCAGCTCCAAGAGGTGAGATTGAAATCCAAGAAATCTGTTTTTCTTTCTAGAGAAAAGGGGAAGGCCAGAGTGTGTTTGTTTTTTTTTTTTTAAAAAAAAAAATAAAAAGCCATCCAGTGAGTTGAACAGAAAAGTGGGAGCCTGGAGATGTTTCTCTTCCTCACTGCCCCAGGTCATTAGTGAGCTTCTTATAGCTTTGTAGGAATCCTTCTAGTAGTCTGGACTTCCTTTCCCTGCCTGGGTAGCAGGGAAGCCTTACTACTGCTTAAACAGATTTCAAGCCTCACTAAAATTTGCAAGGTGGTTTGAGAGTCTCTGGAAGCTGTGGTGCACAGTTGTCAGTACTAAAACTGGTCACTGGAAGTATATAAAAACCTAACAATCTCTCCAGTACCTCAGTGGACCATGTAAGTCTGTGGAGGTTTATCTCTCTGCTATCTGAGGTCCTCATCCCTTTCTTTTACGGGCATCTGTTCCCTCATTGTTGGCAATTCATGTAAGAGCTCCAAGTCGTGCTACATATCGCTGTCACTTATCTCCGATTATCTCCGTTGTCTGCCACAAGGTTAAACGTTTGAGGTTTGAAGGCAACAGAATTGCCTTGTGTGAGAGACGGCCTCTTTTTGCCCTGTTAGCTGCAAAGGTTGAAGCAATCACTCAGCTTACACTGCACTTAATGTTTGAGACTTTTACCTACAACTTACTAGAGCTTCTCCATGTCATTCTTTCACAGACTTCAAACTTGTCAGTCTTGCACTTGCAGTGCATTAGATTGTGTCCTTCTTGGTGAATGTCTGGGTGTTTCTACCACTCAATACAATTTCACAATACAAGATTCAGCGCTGTTATACTTTTGTGCTATATTTTCTATACTTTGCTTTCAGTCATGCTACGTACTCTGTAGGAACCTAAAAAATTTGCTTAATTTAGTGCCCACGTTATACTTAATGAACTAGAGCATGTGACAGAACGGTTTTCTCCTCCTGCTTAGGGCTTGAATGTTACTGGCCTTTTCAGGGGACGGGGAGAAGTAAATTCATAGTAGTCATGTGGCAGTTACGGGAGGGAAAGATCAAGGTGATGCGTCCTGCTAGCTTTTACAGCTGTTGGTTCTGTTTATCCATTAAAAGACCTCAGCGATATCACACTTCACAGCATCTCCCAGAAGTTATTAGAAGGCATAATTTTTTGCAGAAGTTTTGAGATTCCTAATGCTGTAATGAATATTTCCTAAACCTTCACAGGAGTTTGCTTCGTCTGAAAGAGCTCGTCGTCATGCTGAGCAAGAAAGGGATGAGTTGGCTGATGAGATTGCAAACAGCGCTTCGGGAAAGTGAGTCATCAAATGTATTAATTGTGCATCTGAACAACTTCAGGCACCAGCAGCTGCAGTTCTTGGTAGCCTGCTTGCAATTTCTGTATTGACCTGTTGTCCCGATAAATATTCCTTCTTGTTACAAAGAGAATTGCTTACACAGTAGCTTCTCGTTACAGTTTGGAATGTCTAAAGTATCAAAAGCAAAATAGCCAATTGCTTTGTATCAGATCTGAGCGTGTCTTGACCCAAATACTTCTTTTCTAGGTCAGCGCTGCTGGATGAGATGCGCCGGCTGGAAGCTTGGATTGCACAATTGGAGGAAGAGCTCGAGGAAGAGCAGAGCAACATGGAGCTTCTCAATGAGCGGTTCCTAAAGACCACGTTGCAGGTGAGTCCGTTGGTGGCAATGCTGTAGGGGCAATCTATGTTTCAGTGTGCGGATAAGTGGAGGATCTGAATAGCACCAAATGATCTTCTATCCTTCTCCTCTGAAAGGTTGACACGCTGAATTCTGAGCTAGCTGGGGAGCGGAGTGCTGCCCAGAAGAGTGAAAATGCACGGCAGCAGCTAGAAAGGCAGAACAAAGAGCTGAAAGCCAAGCTGCAGGAACTGGAGGGATCTGTGAAGTCGAAGTTCAAGGCAACAATTTCTACTCTAGAAGCCAAGATTGTGCAGCTAGAAGAACAGCTTGAGCAGGAAGCCAAGTAAGGAGAAAAAGAAAAAAAAAATCTGTTTGCTTGTGTTTGCCATGTCTGAAACCTCTGTGCCTTAGGTTTTTGTGGGGCTGAGATATGAGCTTCCGGCAAAGGCATTGGGGTTTCTGATCAGGAAGCCTACTGTTTGGGGGACACATTTTGACAAGACAGCTGCAAAGTAACTGGGGTTGAAATTTTCAGAAACGATTTGCTCCGTAACTGAAGCTGCTGAATTAACTCTGGACATTAACCAGGTGAATATGTTGACTGGTAGTCCCAGGATGCACAAGGTGATGCAGAAGTTTCTTGAGACAAGATGAAACATCGCCTTGAGACACCTGGTCTCTTTGGTTAGAGGAAGCCAGTTGAAGAGCTTAGGTGTGACAGCTTCAGTTGGTTGAGATGAATCCTGTACTCTGCAGAAGTCTTTCTGCAGTGAGCTCTTCCTGTCTATCCTTGTCATCTTGGTCCTCCAAATATATGTATTTGTTTTAAGCTAGTTCCTCCCAGAATCTGAAGGTCTTATAACAATCTTTGTTCTTTTTGTGCTTTTGGCTCTATGGGAGGAACATGTTACTGGTTAGCAATAACTCTGTAAGAAGCACCTTGATATCCCTCTTTTGAGCCTGCATACCATACTGGTATTGCTCCAGTGCTAAGGCTTCATGTTTTCAAAGCTGCATCCCAGCCAACCACCAGCACGCTAAAACTGTTGCTGCTGTTGATGGTGGCAGCCGTTTTAGGAGAACTCAAGTATCAGTTACACCATGAGGCGAGAGCCTTTCAGAAGGAACAGATTTTGTCTTCCTGGCCTTCAAGTACTGGGACAAATGACGGCTTTTGATTATTCTAGGGAAAGAGCAGCTGCTAACAAACTGGTCCGTCGTACGGAGAAGAAATTGAAGGAAGTCTTCATGCAGGTGGAGGATGAGCGTCGACACGCAGACCAGTACAAGGAGCAGGTAGGTGGAAGGGCTTAGCTTTTGAGGCCTATTTCTCAGAAAAGGTAAATAAAACCATACTGTAAGTAGAAAGGGCTTGCTAAGAAGCATGTTAATGAAAAGATGTTGGAGAATCTATCTTGATGACTAAACCACTAGAGTAGTTCCCAGTGGTCAAAACCTCCCCGTGATAGCTCTGATGTGACGGTCCGTTACGCATCCTGGTCTCCCAGACCCAGGAGCTCTGCAGTGTTTCCAGGAGCCCAGGCTGGAATCTGCAGTGAGGCTGTGCTGGTTCATCTCCAGCTGGAGTGCTGGGTGGACAGGACGTTGGCTAACTCCTGGTCGTGGCGTTGCAGCTGTCTAGTTTGATCCTGAGTCCCTGGGTTTATATTTCAGATGGAAAAGGCAAATGCCAGAATGAAGCAGCTCAAACGCCAGCTGGAGGAGGCTGAAGAGGAAGCCACACGTGCAAATGCTTCCCGACGTAAACTTCAGCGTGAGCTGGACGATGCCACAGAGGCTAACGAGGGCCTGAGCCGGGAGGTCAGCACCCTGAAGAACAGCCTAAGGTAGGTGGTGCCAGTGGCGGTGGGCAGGGTTTGTCTGAGCCCTCGTGTGCCCACAGACTCTCCGCAGTGCATCCTTGGGGAGTATCCAGCTGTGGCGCTGCTGGTGTTAGGGATGTTCAGCTCAGGAAGTGTGGGCTGGATGAGTGCTCGGTGCAGTGGATTGAGAACTGGCTGAATGGCAGAGCTCAGAGGGCTGTCCTCAGCGGCGCCGAGTCTGGTTGAAGGCTGGTAACTAGTGGTGTGCCTCAGGGGTCAGTACTGGGCCCAGTCTTGTTTAACTTCATCAGTGACCTGTATGAAGAGACGGAGTGTACCCTCAGCAAGTTTGCTGATGACACCAACCTGGGAGGAGTGGTAGATACACCAGCAGGCTGTGCTGCCATTCAGCGAGACCTGGACAGGCTGGAGAGTTGGGCAGAAAGGAACCTGATGAGGTTCAGCAAGGGCAAGTGCAGGGTCCTGCACCTGGGGTGGAACAACCCCAGGCACCAGTACAGGCTGGGGCGGACCTGCTGGAGAGCAGCTCTGCAGAGAGGGACCTGGGTGTTCTGGTGGACAACAGGTTGACCACGAGCCAGCAGTGTACCCTGGGTGCCAAGAAGGCCAATGGGATCCTGGGGTGCATTAAGAGGAGTGTGGGCAGCAGGTCGAGGGAGGTTCTCCTTCCCCTCTACACTGCCCTAGTGAGGCCCCATCTGGAGTGCTGTGTCCAGTGCTGGGCTCCCAAGTTCAAGAAAGATGAGGAGCTACTGGAGAGAGCCCAGCGGAGGGCTACGAGGATGGTGAGGGGACTGGAGCATCTCTCCTACGAGGAGAGGCTGAGGGAGCTGGGCTTGTTCAGCCTGAAGAGAAGGCTGAGAGGGGACCTTAGAAATGCTGATAAGTATCTGAAGGGTGGGTGTCAGGAGGACGGGGCCAGACTCTTTCCAGTGGTGCCCAGCGACAGGACAAGGGGCAACGGGCACAAACTGAAGCTGGGGAAGTTCCAGCTGAACACGAGGAAGAACTTCTTCCCTCTGAGGGTGACGGAGCACTGGCCCAGGCTGCCCAGGGAGGCTGTGGAGTCTCCTTCTCTGGAGATATTCCAGCCCCGCCTGGACGCGGTGCTGTGCAGCCTGCTCTGGGTGACCCTGCTTGGGCAGGGGGTTGGGCTGGGTGACCCACAGAGGTCCCTTCCAACCCGCACCATTCTGTGATTCTGTGATTTTTCCAGTGGCTGGTACCAATCCCCTTTTTTTCCCATACCCACTCCAGTGGGAATGTCTCAGCATTTTCCTTGAGAGCAGCTCTTGGAGATCAAGGTCTCTACCGAGTACAGATGGGAGACAGCAGTGGTGAGGTTGCTGCAGAACAAAACCATCTCGGGGGCAGAGAGAGGCTTATAGGAGCGGCAGGAGGGGTGCAGCGCAGCGCTGCACAAACGAGTAGTTGGTATTATTTTAGAGACCCTGCTGTGTTTAGGACTTGGTCTGTGCTCGGTGCTTGTACAGAGGCAATATTTTAGGTTGCTTGGGACTTGCAAAATTAAGATGATGGTAAGCGCTAAGCAGGAATACCAGAATACCGGAATGTTTGCGCACAGCCTGTCTTCTCCTTGGTCAGAGAAGGGGTTTCAAGACCCTGTGTGTGAAATTTGCCCCGTGGCTGGGGGCAAACTGTTCCCCCATGGTTCAGTGCGGAGGTCTTCCCGGAGCAGCCACCAGCATGGGGCCGTGGGCTGTGGGCGAACCACGACCCTTCATGGATTGTCTGGTTGCTGTTCGCAGGAGTGGGGGCCCCATCACCTTCTCCTCGAGCCGATCTGGGAGACGCCAGCTGCACTTCGAAGGGGCCTCGCTGGAGCTCTCGGACGACGACGTGGAGAGCAAAGGCAGCGACGTGAACGAAGCGCAGCCGGCGCCCGCCGAGCAGAGCCCCGTCTGTACCCTGCTTCAGATATAGTTACAACTGCTTTTTTCCTGTAGTAAATAAAATGGAATTGTCTCTGTTCAGTGCATCTATTTTCCAGATACTCTTTGTATAGCCATTTTATAAAGCATCATGTGAAGGATGGAACTTTTTTTTTTATCAACACGGAAACTTCATTCCCAGAGGGTAGGTGGTTGGGGCAGACCCGTCGTCATGACTATGCATGCTTTGTTGTACAGACAGCATCCTTCCGTTTCTCCTGTGCTCAGGCGGCCCGTGGCTCTATCGAGTCCGGTGGATCATTGAAGACCAAACTGCACCGTATTTTTTTTTTTCTTTTCTCCTAATTGTTGTGATCAGCACACAATCAGCGAGTGAACTGTGAAAAGGCCTTGGGAAGTGTTAGAGGGAGATGTAGGGATGAACGAGTAGCGTCCATTTTTAACCTGCAATACCCTTTTGAAGTGTTCTCAGCACCTGCTTCATCAGTTAGCGTTCCTGCAGTACAGGCAAACTGAAACAGCATCGCCGTTCCTCATCTGTACAGTACTTCTGCGTTTGTAGAGACCCGCTATCACCACACCCGACAGATCTGTGTATATATTAAGGCTACTATAATGTGAACACCAGTGGAAAATAAACAGACAACGCAGGCGAAATTAATTTATTAATTTAGGGCCGAGTGAGTTAGCCTTCAAGCCGCAGAGCCGAGCGGCTGCACGGTGCGTGGAGGCCGAGGCGGTGCGGCGGCTCCGGCGGGAGCGGCTCCGGGGCTGCGCGGGGCGGGTGCGGAGCCGGCGGTGACAGGGGTTCAGCGATGGATGTTGCCTGCCTAGGAGTTGACATGCCAGTGGATGTGAATCCTTTTTGTTGTTGTGTTTTGTTTTTTTTTTAATTTTGAACAGTATTACAGCGAGTAGTTAGCATTCTTTTTGTTTAAATAGCTGAAAAACTGACATTACAGAAAGTGCCTTAGACACTACAGTACTAAGACAATGTTGCATATATAATTTGCCTATATAACAATGATTTAATGTATTTTGACTGTGCTTCATATCACGTACCTCTCTAGTCCAAGTGGTATTATTGATATTAGTGACAATGAATCAGTGTTAACTAGGAACCTTCCTCTGCCACATACTCAAAAACCGTGGATTTCCTTTTTTGGTTAAAAGCTTTAACATCTGTCACAAAGGTTTTGTTGTGTGTGTTTGGATACTTTTAATCAAAGTGGCTGTTGACCACCAGGCATCTGACTGCAAATATCTTGTTTTCTTGTATACCCATATTTCTAGACAATGATTTTTGTAAGACAATAAATTTATTCATTATAGATGTGGCCGCCTGCTACGTTTACTTACAGGAAGAGCTATCTCCTGAGGCTGGCGTAGACCTTAATAAACAAGAATATGACTGGAAGCTGCATTTACCCTTCTTCCGCTTTTGTTTGCTCAGGGTTTTTTTTCTCTTTTGACCTAAACACAGCGTAAATGGCCTGGTCAGGGCTGAGCCTTTGTGTTGCCATTAGAGTCCAAAGTCCCCTGCTGCTGACCTGCAGGGCTGGGACCCAGGTAGAGGCCCCATGGCTGCCTTCAGCGGGGTCTGGGCTTTCTGCTGGGCGGTGGAATCTCCTGTTTCGGAGGTCCCATTGTGCAGTACCTGCTCCCCTGGCACAAGGCAGTGATGGCGTTGGGTAAGGCCGAGGCTGGCACTGGTGCCCTGGGGCTGGTCCCTGCACAGAGAAGGTGGACCAGCGTGGGGAGCTGATAGGAGCAGGGAGATGGTGGGCTTAAAACTGGAGTGAGAGGAGAGGGGTGGGGGAGAGCAGGAAGCCCCTGCCTGGGCTCTACAGTCCAGGGCTGCTGTCAGTGGTCCCTCTGGTCCCAGCAAGCCCGGGCTGAGGGAGCCTCCAGCACCGAAGGGCTGCTGGGGACCAGAGCTGATCCCAGGCACCCGCTCCTGGAACCCAGTTCAGTCAGGGGTACCGTTACCTCAGGTGTCTCCTTCAAGGCAGTGGCTGCTGCTCCTCCTGCTGTGAGGACCATACTGGGGAGGGGGCAGGGGCTGCTGAAGGGCTTTTCCCTGCCTCTCTCATGGCTTCCATACCTCAGGGCAGGGTTTGGGCCACTACCAGGCACAAACACAGGCTGGGCAGAGAATGGGAGCGAGAGCGGCCCTGAGGAGAAAGGCTTGGGGTGCTGCTGGGTGAGAAGCTGGACACGACCCAGCCGTGTGTGCTCACAGGGCCAGGGGGGGATTCTGCCTCTCTGCCCCACGCTGGTGAGACCCCCCGGGGTACGGGGCTTGGGAATGTGAGGGCCCGGCTGATGAGGATGCGGGTGAAGCTCCAACCAGGAGGTTGCCCAGGATGAGTCGGTCAGCCCCATGCATTACGGCTGCCTCAGCTAAGAAAAAAAAGGAGGGTAACTGTCACAGGTGATTCCCTGCGGAGGGGAACAGAGGGCCCGATCTGCTGACAGGACCCATCCCAAGGGAAGTCTGCTGCCTCCCTGGGGCCCGGGTCAGGGATGTTGCTTGGAAACTCCCTGGTCTGGTGTGGTCCTCTGACTGTTACCCCCTCTTGGTAATGCAGGTTGACGGGGACAAGATCGCGGAGAGAAGTCCCAAGGCCATCAAAGGGGACTTCAGGGCACTGGTCGAGGGATCGGGGGCACAGGTGGTGTTTTCCTCCATCCCATCAGTGGCAGGGAACAGCACTGAAAGGGGAGGAAAGCTCACCTGGTTAATAGGTGGCTCAGGGACTGGTGCCATCGGTTGAATTTTGGCTTCTTTGATCATGGGGAGGTGCACACAGCACCGGGCCTGCTGGGGACAGACGGAGTACAGCTGTCTCAAAGGGGAAAAAGGATTCACTGAGAGGGCTTTAAACAAGGTTCCAAGGGGGATCACATCACTAGGGATGAGCCCAGGTGTGTCATGGCAGGGTCAGGGGGAGATCGACAGCCCAGCTCAAGTGCATCTACACTAATGCACGTAGCATGGGCAATAAACAGGAGGAGCTGGAAGCCATTGTACAGCAGGAGAGCTAGGTTGTCATCACAGAAATGTGGTGGGACAGCTCGCATGACTGGCATGCTGTCATGGATGGCTTCAGACCCTGCTTCGGCGGCGGGGGGGGGGGGGGGGGGGGGGGTTGGACCAGATGACGAACAGAGGTCCCTTCCAACCCCCACCACTCTGTGATTCCGTGGGAGCCCTGCATCCAGCTCTGGAGCCCTCGGCACAGGACAGACCTGGAGCTGGTGGAGCGGGGCCAGAGGAGGCCCCAGCAACAATCTGAGGGCTGGAACCCCTCTGCTGGGAGGAAAGGCTGGGAGAGCTGGGGCTGTTTAGCCTGGGGAAGGGAAGGCTCCGGGGACACCTTAGAGCAGCCTGAAGGGACCTGCGAGAGAGCTGGAGAGGGTCTTGTGACAAGGGCATGGAGTGATAGGCCAAGGAGTGATGGCTTCAAGCTGCAAGAAGGGAGGGTTTGATTGAACGTGAGAAAGAAATTCTCCACTCTGTGGGTTGTGAGGCCCTGGCCCAGGCTGCCCAGAGAAGCTGTGGCTGCCTCCTCTCTGGCAGGGTTCAAGGCCAGGTTGGAGGGGGCTTGGAGCACCCCAGGCTGGTGGAAGGGATCCCTGCCCATGACATGGGGGGCTGGACCTGGATGACCTGTAAGGCCCCTTCCATCCCAGACCATCCTATGGTTCCATGAACATGCAGAAGGCCCAGGCTCTGTGCAAGAGCAGCATCCTCTTACTGGGGATTTTTTAAGGGGAGGGTGTTCCTGCTCCCCCGAGGAGCGAGCTGGTCCCAGGGTGGGGGGAGCTGTGTGGCCTCCCCCTGCATGGCACTGGGGCTCTGGCGGGAGCTGGAGGCCTCCGTCGCTTTGCAGGCTCTTCCCAAAAATCAGATCTTGAGGTCCAAGACAGTCGGTGCCATGGAGGGAAGGCGCTTGCTCAGCCGCCGCTCCCCTCTCTGCTCAGAGGGAAGGAGGAGGCAACACTGCAAGGGAAAGGCAGCAAGCGCTTCGCAGCAGCGCACGGCAGCATCGCTACGTGACAAAAACACGGCCACTGCCACCGGTTCTGCAAAATCCACTGATTTCACATTAGAAGACCTTTATTTTTGGAAGATGACGGTAATTTGGGTTTGGGTTTTTTTTTGAAAACCCCTTCACGATCTGTGTCACCATGGTGGTATGGTACACTGTCCTACTGCAACATGCCATATAGATTTCGAATAAATAAAGCTACAAAGCCCAAGTTATGTACAAAGATCTTCGGCAAAGATAATTATGTTTACAAACCTATGTACAATACAACAAATGGAAACAGTCAAATGCAGCAGAGGATGCACAGGAAAGGACGACCATACAAACCCTGACGGCGAGGGGGGGGCTTCCCGCCTCCCCTCTGCTGGGGCCGATGGTTTTTTTCTCAGCACTTGTAAATAAACCAGCTTGGAGCTGCAGAGCCAAGTGAACGCGACGGCCCCAAGCGGGAATGAAGATTTCTAAACCCACAGATCAAACCCCGGCTGGGTTTGCTGGTTCTTTGTATAAAATCCACCGACTCCGAGGCACACGGACAGAGAACTCGCACAAACACGTTGCTCGAAAGACCCACGAGGTACACGCAGTCGCCCAACACTGTCGCAGAAGCGCGCAGGTGACACTGTGAGATCCAGTCCTATATTACACGGATCGGAACAGGGGTGGGGTGGTGGCGGGGTCCCAGGAGGGGGCTTTGTGGATTTGTGGCTTCCTAACGCTCTGTCGGACTTCCCGGTGTGGCGGTGTGTGGATGTTTGCCTGACGAAGGCACCGGGCGCACGCTCCAGCCGCTCGCTGCGTTGCTGCACGGGTGGGGGAGCGCCGAGGGGCCGCTTCAGCACGGCTCAGCCGCGCCAGCACCCAGCAAGGCAGGCGATGTTCTGACTGACGAGTGCTGGGCACGGGACCGTCACCCCCGCGCCCCCAGCCCCTCCATCCCTCTGCCCCGTAGGGCCGCGCAGCTCAGCCTCCCATGCCCACACCAACCCACGGCCACGCGCTGGCCCCGCAGTGATTTATTAAGCTGCGGTAACTGAGTCATGGACCTGATTCCTGTCCAAAGAGCCGCGGCGCAGCCTCAGCCAGGGGTCTGAGGTCTGAGCCTTACCGGGAGGGCAGCAGCTGCCCGTCCTGAGCAGCAGGATGCTGGAGGAGGCAGGGAGAAACGCTGCCAAACCTAAGTTAGAGAAGAGATACGGTGAGGGGCTGAGGACCGCCGGGCCGAGCAAGACTCCTGCAGCCCGTGAAACAGAGCACTGCGGGTGGCAGCTTGAGCAGCGCGGGGTGTGGGGCCAAGGCAGAGAACATCCGCTACAGCGACAGGAGAAAACAAACTGTATTAATGTGACATGGAGGGCCATGAGCTCAGGGTCTCCTCGGGCAGCAGGGCGCGGGTCGTGTTCCAGCGGGGCAGGAATGGGCAGCAATCGGGAGCAGTTCCTCTCGTGGTGGGCTGAGAAAAGCATCCGCAAGTCCGAACACGACCTCCTGCGGGCTCATACGCTCAGGGGGAGCATGCCAGGCGCCGAGGACGGTCGAGAGGCTCCCAGTCTGGGGGGACCTTGATCAAAGCCGTTTACTGCCCTGAGGAGCAAGAAGAGACAGGCCGGTAAGTGATGAGCCCCAGGAGATGGCACCGCTCACCCCTCCCGGCCCCAGCAGCTGGAGAACAGACCCCTCTCCTCCCCTCTCACCTCACCCTGGCTGTACGATGGCTGCAAGGCCACTGTGACCACAACAGGGCTCCCATGGCTGCGCCCACCCGCACCCACCACTCCTGCCTGGAGGTGGTGGGTGCTGCCTGATGACCACCCCAGGAGGACAAGCAGCTCCTGCGCAGACCCCAGACCCCCACGCCGGGCTCTGGGCAGCTGAGGGGCCGGGCACAGCAGTGCTGCAGGCTCGCTCCCCACGGCCAGCTCCCCTCCCCTCTTCACGGGTGCTGGTGGGCTGCGAGAGGAGAACATGGGTCTGACAGCTTTTCCATCTCTACTCCGTTCTGGCTTTGGCAGATCTTCTGTGATCAGGCTCAACACACAGCGTCTGCCCAGGCTCACCATCTGCTGATCATCACCACCACCACAGCCTTGACAACCAGAAGCGATGGCATCCCCATATCAGGACAGCACGTCTGTAGGCGTGGGTAACGGACCGTTGTAACGATGTGACCCCAATATGAGTATGATCGTACAGCTTTATTAGTCAGCAAAACAAGGTTTATATAGCAAAACTATTACAGCATCTGAATGGTTAAAACCCCAACCCATATATAGGCAAAACTACTGCAACTCGTTGTGATTGATGCAGAGCTGCACCTCGAAGTGAAAACAGTACTGTGGCAGGAAACAGCAACGTGGCAGGAAGGAAGTGACAGTGTGGCAGGAAACGGTGACGTTCCCCCTGCTCCAGTGTCCTGAGCTCGTCGCTCTGCCTTCCCAGCAGGGTTCCGTGTCAGCCGCTCCCAAGGCTCACCTCCGGATCAGAACCTGGGTTGCTCAGCGCACCAAACTATGTCCCCTCTCGTCCAGCCAGGACTCCACAATTCCCCCTTTTTGTTTTTTGAGCAAGCCAGGTTTGCTTCGTCATCTTGGAGAGAGCCTTTTTAAGACAGCTAAAGCAAATACATATTATAACTCCAACAGCAAGTAACACGATACATATGCGCAAAATTTCTATAATTAAACCGTTAAGCCAAGCGGGCAGATTACCAAAGAGCGAGGTGAGAAATCCATCAAAAAATCCCTGGCTTTGTTGTATTTGATTGGCGTGCTGTTCAAGCCATTATAATTGCTTGTGGATGGACTTACTACGATCGGACAAGTTCATACAGCACATGCCTTCGAAATCCTCACAACCATGTCCCTGGGCCAGCAGTAAAAAATCAATTGCGGCTCTATTTTGCAATACTGTATGTCGTAGACTACTCTGATCTTCTAGCAGGGATTGCAAGACTTTTTTGGTAACACTGGCTTGCTTCTCTGCCCAGCGTTCCGTGTTCACCAATCTACTTCTATAGCAGTGTTCCGTGTTCGCTACTTTGAAGGTCTATCTCCATTACCAAGCCTGGGTTGCTCAACAGCACCAAACTATGTCCCCTCTCATCCAGCCAGGACTCCACAATTCCCCCTTTTTGTTTTTTGAGCAAGCCAGGTATAGTTGATGAGGTTGTTGATGATGATGAGAGCTGACATTAATTTTGGTCTTCAGCTTGCTACCACTCTTTCAGAGGCCCACACAAACTACAATACTAACAGTATAAGAACACAAATGCTAGTTGAAGACATAGAGATGTGAAGTGCATACCACAACCTGCTGGATATAAAGAAAGATTAAATTAACTTGAGAATGATTCATACTGATGGTAAATCTGTTACCTAGCATATTGGTGTAGATTGATTTACTTGTATTCAATTTTCTTGCTGGATTTACTTGTATCCAATTTTCTTCCTGTGTGGATGGTGGGACTAAAGTACCGCTTGACCACAACATATCATTATTGTCAATGGGAGGGAATGCATCTCACCACGTCAGGCATCGAAATAGCAGTGTATCGATAGTATGAGCGCAGTAAATTTGCACTTGGGTTATAGGTATACTTATCATATATACAAACATCCATAACATTTAGTATTGGCTATCGATATTAATTACCTAGGTTAAGATCAATGTACCTAGAACTACGACTCATGAACTATATAGGCTAAAATTAATGTACAGAAAAGCATAAAGCTGCAAACATCACCACATCTATTCCCTGCTGCATCAAATGCTTCCGAAGCCCCGACAAATCAGAGTCCAAATACAACAATCTAAAGTCAAAAACCAGAAATAGTCAATACCTGCAGAACTTACCAAACCAAAAGACACAAAACAGTTACTTAGTCCAGACAAATCCGTTAGATCACAGAAACCAAATAAATCCATCAGAACACAGAAATACAAACACGGTAACATAAAATCACACGTTCATGGTCGCGACCACACACACACACAGGCACACCAAGTTTTCAGCATAAATCCAAATATTGCAAAGACAGGACTTACAATAATATTCAACATTTACCAGACAAATACCCAAGCTTCAGTTTCAGGAAGAGTACTCTCTTTTCAATTCAGGATTAGAAAGGACACTTTCCCTTCTCGTCAGGGATATAGCTCAATGCTGTGAAGATTTTACTATGACTAAAAAATAGGCAACAAAAAACAATACTGGAAGACTGCCTTTGCCTTATTAATAGTTCACGCTCAGAACTTTTTGGTCCAGTGATCAGAGGTTCTCCCCGAGAATCCCTCGGTGCCGGCTGGAGGTCCTGCAATCCCTCGGACCATTGAAGTTCAAGAGCAGCGTCCTACCTGGGTACCCAAAATCTATTACTAGAAAGCAGCAAAATAATTAACTTCCTAAAACTTAATGTTGGAGTTCTAGAAAGCAGGCATTCTTTACTGCAGTACTGAACGCACAGGGAATAGTTCTACTCAAATGTGTGTACCGAAAAGACACTCTTACTAGATATTTATGCCATGTTAACATACATAATCATTACATTTCTGCAAAGTACTTATCATTCTCCATTTCCCCCCTCCCCCTTTTTTTTTTTTTTTTTAATATTAATGTCTTTTGTACATGCATATTGGCACCTCTAGGCAGTTGTCAGGAGCCCTCAGGTGAAGGTTTATACTTTTCCTCACGGTGTCTGCTAGTTGACCTTTGCTCTTGTGCAGACGCAGTTCTAAAATCGCGTATACCGTGTCCTCCAAGATAGCTTCGTTATACAAAAGCTGTTGTGGGAGATAATTGCCAAATATGCAAGGAATGTATTAACTGGTGTGGGTGGTGCACCCACTGCAGTCATCAGAGTACTTGCGTTTGCTGTAATTTTTTCAGTGTTCCCTGTGTAATAGGATCATCCAGAGTGGATCTCTTCTGCTTCCATGTCAGAGGTTGCTCCCTGAGAGTGAGCGTGGTCACCTCTGGCATCGGATTCTGCGTTACGTTCTTTCAGCTCATGATATAGCTTCACATATTTTACCGGAAACCATCGAGGGCCTGTTGAAAGAAGAACACACGCACACGCTCTTCCCCACGTTATTAGTTCTACAGGACCTGTCCATTGTGATTCCCCAAATTCTTTATACCATGCTTTTGGTCGAACCACAAATGGAGGGACCATCCCGAATTGACGGTCAGCTGCTGTTGTAAATAATTGATCATCAGAACGATTTTAAAAATTAAGTACATATAATGCTTTGTCTAACTGTTCCTGTGGGGTAACACTGCCCATAGGATTCCCCCTTTTTTGTTTATTTAGCATAGCTTTGAGGGTCCCGTGGACACTTTCAACAATGGCTTGTGCAGTAGAAGAATGTTGTATACCTGTAACACGTTGTATACTCCAGTCCTGTAGGAAAACAGAAATTGTCCGTGAAACGTTCCTTTTCTCCCGTATGTGCCGTGGCTACCAGAAATCCTGAGAAAGTATCCACACTAACATGTACACAATGCAGTCGACCAAATGTTGATATATGTGGAACATCACTTTGCCACAACTCATCAGCTCGTAAACCACGAGGGTTCCCTCCTGCACACGATGGTACGGGTGTAATACATTGACAATCAGGGCATGCATGAACATTTTTTGTAGCTTGCCCCTGGGGCAAAGCAAATTGTTTATGCAAGGAAGAGGCGTTTTGATGAAAGAAGTCATGAGATAATCGGGCTTGCTTGAAACCGTGTGGCAGTACTGCTGCCATTGTCAATTTATCTGCTACAACTTTTTCTTCAGTTATTGGTTTTAGTAGAGTAGTATGTAACTACATATGCATTATAAAATATACACATACACGATTTTCTAATTTCAATAGCAATTTCATCTGCAATGCATTGAACAATATTCACAACATGCAGAATCTGAGACAACATTGAGTGGTTCAGTCGAAAACAATTGAAAAAAAGTGCAAGGCCGCTGATAGCTTAAAAATTTGTGTGGATCCTTCAATGACTAAAATAGATGATTGTTAATCTGATGAATTTGTTTGTTTCCAAAACACTATTCGTGCTCCTTTAATAGGAACAGAAACACGTTGTTTTTTTCGCTGCAATGAAATTTGAGAAAGGGAATGTAACAGCTTATTTTGTGGAAGGGTATAACGTATGTTATTTAAATAATCAGCTAGAGCGGCTTGCAGTGATAAGGATTCACTGTTTAAAGCGACAAAGTCATCTTTAGCCAGCAGCAGGTAAATAATATCAACTTGCTGACAGTGATTCCAACCTTGTGCTATTAAGGACACTATGATGTGTACCTTTGAAGTCAATGTTTTCATGGGCGTATGAGACAAAGAGATTCATTCCAGAGTCTTCAACTGCTGCGTGTTAACACACCACTGATCGAAAAGAGGGTAAGGCTGTAAAACAAAACCTTCATAAATGATATACAAATTTGTTGGCAATTCGACATTAATTCTGAAGGTAAAGGCAATTGCAATTCTATCTGAAATCTTTTGTAAAACAGTTTTTGCTTTTGTCATTGATCTTCGGGAAAATAATAAATTTGAGTCCCTTTTAACAAAGTAAATAGAGGGGACAAATCTTCAGCTGTAAAGTCAATATTTTCACCTTTCAGCAGAGTGAATAACATCATCTAGGTAGACCATCTGAACCCTGGAAAGATAATAAAGTCCAGCTGTTTGTTCACAAGGAATTCTACTGCAGTAATTGAATTGTATACATTTTTTGGTAACCAAGTCCTTGAATGTCAGAAAGATGGTTCTCGCCGTGCCGCTTCTGGGCTGGCCAGGACGGGCCGGCGCGCTGGGATCCAGGGAAGGGGGTGGGGGGGGGTGGAGTGGGAGAGAACCCGCCGCCGGTTGCCCGGGGCGGGCCATGTGCCCCACCAGGTGTAAGGTTTGCTGACCCGTTCGATGCGGTGGCTGCTGGCGCGGCGGCTGTACAGCGTCTGAGGGACCGTGCATTTTTATGTTGGAATTCACCTCGTTTGATCTCAGGTCGGGTACGCCAATTGCTGTCGAGAGACCCTGTCGTGCACTTTTGGGATGCCGGATTTTTACACCCCACTTCCCATTTCTCTGGATTCAAAGGATCGTCAGGTTTTGGCAGATTTACTTCCCACATTTCTCATGTTCGGTAGGAATTTCGTCGTATGTAGGGTTAAATTTCAACAGACTGCTGCTCTGTCCTTGCTTTTGAGATAAGGACAGAGGTATAGCAGCTGCTTCTAAGATAGTCTCTGTAAGTTTTAGAGCATTTAAAGCTGTATGCACTGATTTCCAAGTAATGATTTTCTCAGGGATTTTAAACTGCAAGGCTTTGTTCTTTCAAACTTCACTGTAAAAAAGTTTTTAATGGAGCCTTCGCTCCTTTTTTCGGTGACTGTCCCATTCTCCAGGGAGCCGGAGGCGGGGCGCAGACCCGATTACTGCTCAGGGTCTGCTGGACCCAGCCCCTGCTCACGGCTTTTTTCAGGTGCTACATTTGCAACAAAAGGACTTTTCTGAATGACTCTGGCCACTTTTTTTCTCTGCTAACACATTTTTTAACGCTTCATAAACCAAACGCCAAGTTGTTAATACTCGGCTCGCATTCACGTCACGCCTTGAAGTATGTTTAAAAGGTAAATCTCCTAACACCTTCCAAGTTAAAATACCAAAAACACGCGGTGATTCCACGGGCACTCCATTACTTCTGAGTCAGGCTAACAACAGCTCGAAAAACAGGGACTAATTATCGCTCCTCTTTGTTGCCAACCTGTATGCACAGAGTCCACGATTCTCTGCCACACATCCAAGTCGAACAACTGATCTGTTTCCTGATTTTTTGCACTCGCTGGTATTGTGGTTATCCCCCTTACAGTTCACACGCCACTTTAGCTATCCCTCTCCACCGTACCCCCGACCCTTCCCTGGTTCCCAACCCCCCATTCCACGGCACAGCGCAAGGTGGGGCTGGAAGAGAAAACGGGTTATATGGGTTAGGGACTGGTGGCTCCGGCAGCAAAGTATCCGTAACCTTCTCATCTGTACAACGAGTCACTGGAGTCCTTGGAGACGGCGGCGTAGGCAGAGGAAGTGGAGGATACCGCGGTATAGGATTCGGGGACATGGGACAATCGGAAGGGGCAGCGGTGGCGCCTGGCCAATCTGCGGGCGGTGGCGCCTCAGCACATCCCTCTCCGCGGCGCGGTGGCGGTGGTGGTGACTCTGGCGGTGGGGGTGGAAACCCTGTGCCAGTGGGTCTAGCCGCACGTACTCCTTTTCCTGGACCGCAGCTTTCCCTGCCTCCACGGGCTGCCGACTCGGACCCCCTCATGCTTTCAAAGATGGCATAGGGAGGCTAGGACCCTGAAACAGCAGAGTTGTTGCCAAGCAGGTCCCTCCCTCGGGTGTTAATGTAGCGAAAGCAGAGGTAACAGCTTAAGTCCTTTCTCCGTGCAGCAGCAACAGAAACTTCAAGGTAGCTGAGTCATATTGTAACCATCTCACAGAGAGGATGGGTTGGAGGAGATTAGCCACTGCTGACTCTTCCTATATCAGTGTGGACCCCATCTCCTCCCCAGCCCAATCAACTTCACGAGTTGCTTTGCCGTTGCGTCTATTCCTCTCTTAGAGAGCATACCGACAAGCAACGTTGCCGCAGCCTCTATCTTCATGCTTGCGACCCTGGCCTCCACATTCAATTTTAGCTGCGCCAGGCAGCACCAGTGGGGCTCGTTTTCTCCCTGGGAGGCGGCCGTCCGTGTCTGCCCTGCGACGCTGCACCCAGGCAGCACCACTCTCAACCGTTGTTTTCCCACTCCCCTCCTCTAGCTGCTTACTGCAGACTCGGAGATTCTGCAGGAAGATGAATCATTTTTTGCCACAGGAAACTAAACCATCCTCTGCTACCAGTTGTTGGAGTGGGAGACGGACCCGGAGTAACGATGAAATCTCAATGTGAGTATGGTCGTTCTCCTTTATTAGTCAGCAAAACAAGGTTTATATAGCAAAGCAGTTACAGCCTCTGATTGGTTAGTTATCTTAACCATATATAGTCAAAATAGCTACAACTCGCTGTGATTGGTGCAGAGCTGCATCTCGATGCGGAAGCGACAATAAGGCAGGAAGCAACAACGTGGCAGTCCCCCTGCTCCAGTGTTCCGTGTTCGCCACTCTACTTCTGTAGCAGTGTTCCGTGTTCACTACTTTCAAGGTCTGTCTCCGTTACCAAGCCTGGGTTGCTCAACCGCACCAAACTATGTCCCCTCTCGTCCAGCCAGGACTCCACACACGCTGCGACTTCTTCGGTCTCGGCTGGCGCAGGCAACAGGAGTCCTTGCTTCTCGCTCTTCTGATACTCGGAGATCTCCTCTTTGAGCTGTTCATCCTTCAAAAGGAAAACATTTGCTTGTATTTTTGGTGAAGGTTCATCTTACTGTCTTAGAGAATTAAGATTCCCCTCAAATTCGCTGTAGATACGCCTCAGATTTATTAATATTAACCACTCAGCTTGAGGGATCGGTTGAGATCATGCGGCTGCTCCAACCTTGCGGCCTCAGACTATTCAGAGAGCTAAAAGCAGTAAAAGGGGGAACGCTGCTATGTTCAAGGGTAAGCGATTTTTCTCCATTTATTTCAATTACTGATCACGCACATGTCGTACATTCCCTTTTACCGAACAGGACTGGGTGCAGAGGGGTAGACAATCACTCTTTCTGAGGATGCCTTTTGGCCTTTGCTGTTATCGATGGGATCAATAGAATACTGTTATTAGCAGGTAACTCTTCACGTCACACACTCACTCACTCACTCACACACTCACTCACACTCGCTCTTGGCTACCAGTTGGAGCAGCAGCCGGGAAGCAAACCCCAGCCATCGACTCACAAGCACGGGGTCGTACCGCAGTGACTTCTGGCCTGGTGTTGGTGAAGCCCCGCAGAGGGTGCTCACCTTCACCAGATGCAGGTACCATCCCGTGCTCTTCAAGCGTGGCCAGCAGCACCCATGGGTGCCAGCTGAGCCTCACGCAGTCGATGCCACGGACCTCGCATGGGTTCAGCAGAACACTGCCGTCCCCACTTTATCATTTTTCACAGATTTAGCAGCACTGCTAGTCTCTGAAGCTACCAGCCCTCGCAAAGCGTTCACAGGCCACCTTCTCAGCACGCATTTTTCCTTTCTTCAGCCTCGTGCTATGCCTCCACCCACACCCACAGGCACCTGGCGAGCCCGCTCACGCCACGCAGATGCTGAATCCTGCAGGGTTAAGGCTCAGTACACCAACTGGTGGAGCACATGGCAGGGATGGGGTCGGTCTCCCACAGACCACCAAGCCAGAGCCAGCTGTCCAGCCTGCTCCTCACCCTGCTGTCCGGAACTCACCGGCAGCAAAAAGACCTCAGGATGCAGAACTTCTGTGTCTCCTAACAAAGTAGAGTTTCAGCTTCTACATACTAAAAATGGTGGGTTTCTAACTTCTGTGCCAACAGTTAAACCTCATTCCTAAGGAATATAGGTAATTTGCTTTTAGCTTAACAACGTGGTTGGTTGGAAGCAGTCTCACTCTGGCTGCATTTTTTTTCTGTACAGAGAAAACAATATCTTACACTTCTCTGCAAATTTTTTGTGTCTATGTATTTCTCTCTTTATATGTAATAAAAACATAGGTATACACACAAAAGTGTATGTATACATAGCGACCGAAAGAAGCAGTGTGCTAAAGCAAATACAATGTTATCTGGAATTAAAAAAAAGTAAACTGAGCAGTACGAACTAAATTACGTAATGTTTTTGCAGACCCAGAAACAGACTGTCCTGCAAATACAAGCTTTGAGATTACAGACGCGCTTAGATGCTATGCTAAGGAAGAACCAGCAACTTCTTTCAGCGGAAGGAACAGAACTACATACTCAAATTTTTAAATTCTCAAATGTGAATAAATTATATTCAAGAAAGTAAGTTTTCAATATTATCATAAAGAGACGGGCATGGTACTGTCAGAGATACTTCTATTGATTTAAAAATACTCATTTTGATCCGAGAGACCAGCAAGACAGCTGCTGAGCTATCTGTGCTGGGGCAGCATACGTAATTATAGGCTGCCGGCAAGCAATTACAGGCTGCTGAAGGACTGATATAAAGAATTGGAGTTAAGAACAGACACCAAATTTGTGCCAAATGACACTTTTTAATGGGAAACAGACTGTTGTGTTCATTCACTGTTGGCAATCTTGGTAAGAAACTATCTGGTTGATAAAGACTACTGCATTTAGAGAATCCTAAATTCATTACGTCAAACATTAATGGTAATGACAGTCACTTAAGAAAGCCAACACAAAATGAAAAGGAATAAGTTTATCTGCTACTGAGCAAATCAATGCAGCCAAAATAAAAAGCCAAAGAGGTAGAGAAGTATCAAAACATAAGCATAAATTAAAAATTGTTTAAAAATGGCTAGGTATTGGGGTTTAGACTAACTTATTTGTTGTCTTTAATAACAGTCCCTAGGAAAAGTTAGGAATGTTGCGTACTCTGTTTGCTCGCTTAAATTGTACAGACGTTGGCCAGTAACAGCAAGCACCGAGCCGATCCTGCTCGCGTCTTTCAGGACTCTGCTGCAAGCCCTAAAGCACATACGCAGTGTGAGCCCGTGCAGCCCCCTCCGTTTGGCGAGGCATCAAACCCTTCCTGCACCAGAGGATGCTCTGAGAGCCGCCTTTTTTCAGGGCTGCAGTAACAGCAGCTGCCTTAAAGCACTCTTTGGATAATTGTTCTGCCCATTTCCCAAAGTCTATTACTCCATGAGTCACACAGCGTCAGAACCGCAGCTCTGGAAAGAGCTGCTGCAGAAAAAGAGAGGGGAAATCAGAGCGGCGAGGCAGGTGAAGGAGCGAGGCGGAACGTCCAGAGCCAGCCCTGGGCTGTCGACCACGCAGAGGCTTCTCGGTGCCGCAGGAGACCCGGCAGCGGGAGATGGCTACTCACCAAATCAAGGAACGCTTTCCTTTCCAAGTCAAGTGCTTGGACCCGTTCTCGCAGCGCCAGGATTTCCTTGTCCAGTCTGCTGTTGTGCTCCATGGTCTTCTGTAGCTCAGTTTTGTCTGTACAGAACAGGAAAAACACCTGGTCACCAGCCCTGGTCTGGACTTTGACCTCCACCAAGCTCAGAGAGGAATAAGGGTTCACAGGAATAAGGGTTCCAAAATTGCACTGCCCTTATGCACAGGTGTACGCGTGCGACAGCAGAGAGAGGAGTTCCCCAGACGTATGGGAACATCTTCTCTTATTCGAATGGTAGAGGTTTATGTTTCTGGAGATCCAGGCTCAATAGCAGTGCTCTGTTTATTACAGCGGTCCCTCCATAGTTATTCCAGAGACTCAGTTTACCTCTAGAATATGGAAAATGCCTCACCTCGGATATTTAGGTACGGGTTTCACAAACAGCTAGGGTAAGTTTTGAAAAGCCCAAACAGCCATATTTCTGATTTTCATCACAAATTTCATAATTTGCTGCAAGCCAAAACACAGTCACAGTTCATGTATCAGTGCTGTGCTAGCACCTATGTTTACGAAATGGCCAGTACAGTAAAAATTGTGGTTGTATACCAACCCTCCAAGCCTGAATCAACAAACATCTGCAACCATCACACCAGTTAATGCAGACTATCCCTTATTTCGAGTGCAAGAAATAGGAAAAGATGTATTAGGAGCAGACTGACAGAAATTTGTCCGCATATACACTGGTATCCTAATCCTAAGCAGAACTAGCAAGAAGACAGTTTTCCTTATAGAAAAGATGAACAAAGATTTTTCCCTTTTCAGCTTCATGCTGGGCACAGGAAATTTCAGCTTAAATTTGACTTTTATTCAGACACAAATAAAAACATACCTTCTTTCTTGGTCCCAATCTGGCAAAAAAAAAACAAAAACACAACCCCAAACCTCTGTTTCAAACAAGGATTTTGATATTGGATTTTCTGTTTTGTTATTTAAAATAAAAGGCAAGGAATGCCTCCTACCGAAGCGTTCATTTTGCTGAAGAGCCTGTTTACCGCTGCAGAAAGCCTTGCTAAAATTCTGGATCTTCTCTGCATGTTGACACCGTGACTTAGCGCTCGCTCTCCGCTCGCTCACCCCTTCCTCCCGGTGCTCGGGCGCTGAGCACGGGGCCGGTTCTACAAGGATAACAGAGTTTTGCTGTGTTCAGGTTTGGAAGGGACCTCTGTGGATCATCTAGTCCAACCCCCTTGCCAAAGCTGGGTGACCTACAGCAGTCTGCACAGGACCTCCTCCAGGTGTGTTTTGAATATCTCCAGAGAAGGAGACTCCACAGCCTCCCTGGGCAGCCTGTTCCAGGACTCCGTCACCCTCAGAGGGAAGAAGTTCTTCCTCAGGTTCAGCTGGAGCTTCCTCTGCTTCAGTTTGTGCCCATTGTCCCTTGTCCTGTCGCTCGGCACCACTGGAAAGAGTCTGGCCACGTCCTCCTGACACCCACCCTGCAGATACTTAGAGGCATTTCTAAGGTCCCCTCGCAGCCTTCTCTTCTTCAGGCTGAACAAGCCCAGCTCTCTCAGCCTCTCCTCGTAGGAGAGAAGCTCCAGTCCCCTCATCATCCTCGTAGCCCTCCGCTGGACTCTCTCCAGTAGCTCTTCATCTCTCTTGAACTGGACACAGCACTGCAGATGGAGCCTCACTAGGGCAGTGTACATGGGAAGGAGAACCTCCCTGGACCTGCTGGCCACACTCCTCCTAATACACCCCAGGAGACCATTGGCCTTCTTGGCAGCCAGGGCACACTGCTGGCTCATGGTCAACCTGTCGTCCACCAGGCCACCTAGGTCCCTCTCCACAGAGATGCTCTCCAGCAGCTCAGCCCCAAGCCTGTACTGGTGCCTGGGGTTGTTCCTCCCCAGGTGCAGGACCCTGCATTTGCCCTTGTTGAACCTTATCAGGTTCCTCTCTGCCCAGCTTTCCAGCCTGTCCAGGTCACGCTTAATGGCAGCACAGCCTGACGGTGTATCCATCACTCCTCCCAGTTTGGTGTCATTAGCAAACTTGCTGAGCGTACACTCTAACTCTTCATCCAGGTCATTGATGAAGAAGTTAAACAAGACTGGGCCCAGTACTGACCCCTGGGGGACACCACTAGTGACCGGCCTCCAACTAGACTCAGCACCGCTGATGACAACCCTCTGAGTTCTGCCATTCAGCCAGTTCCTAATCCACCTCACCGAACACTCATCCAGCCCACACTTCCTGAGCTACCCTAGGAGGATGTTCTGGGAGACTGTGTCGAAAGTCTTGCTGAAGTCTAGGTAGACAACATCCACGGCTCTCTCCTCATCTACCCAGCCAGTCATGCCATCGTAAAAAGCTATCAGATTGGTCAGGCATGATTTCCCCTTGGTGAATCCATGCTGACTACTCCTGATAACCTTCTTTTCCTCCACTGAATCAGTGTCCCCGAGTGGAGGCTCTCTTCCCAGCCAAGGTCAGCCCAGCGCAGTGTCCCTGCGGGCAGGCACAGAGGACAGGCCATCCCCCGGCGTCATGACGGGGCGCTCAGTGCCCAGGGAGGGACTGCAGCTCCCAGCATGCCCCGGCGTGGGGGAGAGGCACTGCAGCTCCCAGCATGCCCCGGGGTGGGGGAGAGGCACTGCAGCTCCCAGCATGCCCCGGGGTGGGGGAGAGGCACTGCAGCTCCCAGCATGCCCCGGGGCCGGGGACTACAGCTCCCAGCATCCCCCGTGCCCTGCCCAGGCCACTGCCGCCCCGCCCACTCCCAGCCCAGGCCCCGGGCCCTCTTCCAGGCCGCTCTCCATGGAGCCCCCACCCTGCCCGAGCCCCAGGCCCCCGGCCCCGCAGCATGGAGCAGCTCCGGGCAGGGCTCGGCTGCCCCGGCCCCAGGGAGAGCCCCCGGGGGCGCCCGCCCTGCCCGGGACTGGCACCGGGCCTCCCCCAGACCCCCCTAGCCAGCCCCCGGCCTGACCCCCGGCCCCCACACCCACGCTGAGGAGAGTCCCGCAGGCCGAGCCGGCCTCCCCCGAGCCGGGATGGCGACCGTGGCCCCTCCAGCAGTGCGGAGACCCCCTCGCTGGGGAGGCAGGCGGGGGACAGCTGCCAGGGCTCTGCTGTCCCCAGCCGTAGAGCCTTGCTGAGCCCCATGCTGTGGGGGCTCACGCAGGGACGCCATGGGAAAGCACGGGAGGATCGGGGCAGACAAACCATTCTGACAAGCTTCCAGGAGTATTGAGTTCCCCTCTAATAGCTGCTGTTGCAAGCGCCACAGTCAGGCGGTGTTGGCCTGCAAGGGCACGTCCTGGGCTTTATTCTGCTTTTGCCAAGGAGCAGGAGATGTATGTGCAGGGAGGATCCCCAGCAGATGCAGTTTCATCTTCACGACCGCGCACAACAGATGAACCCACCCAAATGGCATCTGCTTACACTTCAGAGCCCTGAGGCCCCTTTGCCCTCAAGTGCCCCGTTTTCCCAGGAAGCTCAGCAGAGGGCTTTTCTGGAGCACAAGGTTTTGCACCAGCTTCTGCCTTCCTCCCCACCAAAGCACAGGATCGTGTGTCTTTGAGCAGACAAAGCTCCGCTATCGAAGCCAGGCCAAGGAATTCTCTCAGCACAGCACGGGTCCATCCTTCCCAGGTGGACATAGGTAGAATTTGTCCTGCCAGAACACCTTCTGTGCCCACCCACCTTATGCAGACAAAGCCTCAAAAGCAAATCAGCGCTTTGGGAGCTCAAGACTCCAGAGGAGCAAGGGTCCTGAAATCGGTTCAATTCTTCAAGCCCACCTGACCACTGAAGAGCCACATCTGGAGCTGCTTACCTGAGCCCGATGGGTTTCCGCTCTGTGCCCTGGTCTGGCCCAGACTCTCTGCATTGCCACTGAAGCATCCGCACCGCGGGTCCTGAGGGCTCTTAGCAACGGCTTCTGCTAACATCTCATTAGACCTGTGAAAAAGGCAGGAGCATGCAAGAACGGCTGTTACTCATCGTGGCACAAAGGTGTTCCCCAAGGGTGATGCTACGCTGTTGGACTCATGCACACAAACTTCCCAACCACCCAAAGGTACTGCTTCTCGGGCTCTTCTGAGCAACCTGTCTTATATCTTCCCTTGTAGGACCTTTCCTAGAAGGTGGTAGGGACTGCAGGCTCCCTCCCTCCCCCTGCTGTAAACTCCCACCGATGATGCACCGCCATAACGGCAGCTGAACAAAGTCCTGTTGCCTCACAGGCTCCTCTTGTGTCCCCTCTGCCTTTCCAAGTGCGTCTATCCTAAGGTGGAGCAGAAGAGCAGCAGAAATGAAGCTCCTCTTTTCCACCACCCTGCAGCAAGGAGAGACGGCTACAGAAAACTGTTTGAAGAAAAAGAACCAAAATGTCCTGCAGACAGGCCTGATTTGTTGTGTTACTTCAGGGTCAGTAAAGAGAAAGGCAAAAGGGCCTCCATAATGGGAGAGCCCAAGGCGTGCTCTTCTGAGAAGTACGCCGTCTTGAGCGTACGCATCCTGCTGACCAGATCCAAGAAAGGGAAGTGGGGTGGAAAAGCCATGAAGAAGAGGGTCGTATTCCCATAACGTGGGGGAAAAACAGAAGACATTTGGACTTACATTTTTAATGTCTTCGTAAAGCATCTTCTAATTTCCTGGTCCACCAGATAACATTTCACCCAACTTTTTAGTTCAGCCTGCGCACGTGCCACTTGCAGTGCGCTCTTCTCCTGCAAGCTCTGTGCTCTCTCCAGCTCCGATTCCAGAGCGCTCACTCTCTGCTCCAGCAGTTTTCTCCAGGAGGCGTCAGTGGTGCAGATCTCCTCTCTTCTGGCTTGAGTGGCTGCCTGTGTCTAAAGCAGAAGGCGCAACTTCAAGAAACAGGAAGAAAAAGACAACCCCCCCGGCTCTCAAAAAGCCTGCTCTTCCTGCCATTTGTACACAAAAGCTAGTATTAAACAGCCTACAGCGCTGCATGGACAGGGAGAAGGAAAAGGCGGCATCTTTCTCATGCACACAGGTCCCACCACACGCACAGAGGCACTTTGACGCAGCCTTTTGCAGCTCCCCAGCTTCCCTACAGGAAAGGCAAACCCACAGCACCAACAAGGAGAGCCGGATGCCCAAGACCAAACACCTAAAACGCCATCACCACCACCACGAATGAACGCAATGCAGACTACAGATGCAAATGGTACATAAACTGACCTGCAAAAGTGGGCTGAGATGCTGCTTCTGTCCCGTTTCTGCCTGTGCTATCTGTTCACACTGTTCTCCAGAAAGCGCTGCTGTCGTACGAGCCACGCCAGCAGTCGCCAAGCCGTGCGGCACAAGAGTAGCCACGAGCCCTCGCAGCTGCTGGTTTGCAGGTGCGAGCTGCAGAGATGTTTCACGCTCCAACTCCAGCTGTGCGGAGAGTTCACACATCTGGATGCAGGGAATAAACAATCTGTCTTAGGCAAAGGGCTCTCAAATCTCCGCCAAACTCATTCACATGGCCACAACCTCTGCACGGTGTCGGAACAGAAGCCCGTCTCCAAAGAGCACGGCCGCTTCGTTCTTCCCCACCGAGGTGCTGTCCCAAGCTCACTGCCTTCCCACAGCCTCGGAACGAGCTCCCTGAAGAGCCAGCTGACTTTTTCAAGGTGAGAGGGGAGAAGGCAGCGAGGAGAAAGGAGCTAAAAGCACCCTCGAGCCTGGACAACTGTTGTTAGTGATGCAGAAGCTCATAACGTCCTCAGAGAAGTCTCTCCTGTATTTGTTCCCAAATTATTTTCTTGTCTGGCACTCTTTGAAGCAACGGAACAGCTTCCTCCATACTGACAGGTTTACAGACTTTGCATACCTTGGCCTTAGCCTTGTCCAAGTCCTCTTGCAAGCGGGAGTTTTCCTCCTTCAGGTAATCGCGTTGGAGTGTGGAAGCTTTCAGTAACGTTTCTGCTATCCTCTGCTTTCTTGAAGCATCAGTGAGCTCTTCTTGCAGCCGTCCCACTGTTCTCTAGGGAAACAATGTCACGGGAGGACAGAGAAAAAGGTAAGAAGCCAAAATCTGTCTTTTGACTTGCAGTTACTAGATAATATACCGAGATCGGTTCTCTAAGTGCATCGCAAAGCAGAGCAGCCTCATCCCCTGGAAGAAGGTGACATCTGCACAGGTGACGGTCTCTAGCCATCCTTGGCAAGTGAAGACAACTACAGAAATGCCATCTCTGAAGGAAGATTTCTGTTTCCAGCACATTCTGCTGGGAAGATGCGGAGACTGTATCTACGTATGTGTCTATAAGCACGTCTCAAGGCTTGCCGGCACCTTCCGCAATTCCAACAAAACCAGAACCAGCTCGAGTGATGGACTCCCACGCACGTAGCTTACACCTGCTGACTTTCCGGAGCACCAGACAGACTTGGGAACTGCTTTGCTTTCAGTCATTCCTGCTCAGTGATCACCTCACCTCTTTTTCTACTTTGTCCGCCTCGCATATAAAGGCATCGCTCACCTTATGTTCTTGGGCGGCCTTGTTCCGCACCTCTCCCAGCTGCTGACGGAGGAAAACATTTTCACTCTGGAGCTGGGACAGTTGTTCCTGCAGCCCTTCTGCCTGCTTGATGACATCTTTTCTCTCTTGAGCGTTCTTCGGGGGTAGAGCGTGCTGCTCCTTTGCCTTCCTCCGGGCCTGATGTAATTCTCTTTCTGCTCTATCTAAAGCCAGTGTCTTCTCCCGAAGAGTTTCTTTCAGTTGCTCCACTTCCTGCTCCAGCCTGCCAGCTTTTCTTTTGGCTTTGTTCAGCTGCTGACACAAGCTCTTGTTGGTTTCCAGCACCTCAGAGATGTGCGCGGGCACAGTGAGCCGGACATCACATGCTCTCAGAATCTCTTGCACATCGGCACTTTCTGGTGTCCCAGGACTTCTGAGGCTCCGGTGGCAAAGGGACGAGTCCAACCCTGGGGTCGGTATTTGGGCTGTGATGTTTCCTGTCTGCTCAAAGGGAAAGAATAAAAATGGACGGAACTTAGGAAATCAGCTCAAAACAGGAGACAGCGGCAGCATGTCAGAGACCCAGAAGAGGACTGTCACTAACTTGACGTCGGATGAGAAAAGAGTTTCCAAGAACCCTGCCTTTGGCATTACTCATGGAAAAGTCTTCTTCTGCATTAGGGTGTGATAGAAGCCTAAAAGGAAGTCTCCAATGTAAAGCCTTGGGGTTTACATACCTCCCCCTCAGAGCTTTTGCCCTCCTCGATGGCTTCTTCATCAGCTGGCGACTCACGGCCGGCAGACTCCCAGTATACGGCAGGCTCATCTACATTAAAACCACACATTTTTGGAACCACGGTGATCTAATACAGCTCCTTGGTGCCTAGAGCGCTTCCCGAATCATCGTGCTTCCCGAGACAATCTTAGCACAAACACACACCCCAAACCCATGAAATCCTAGCGAGAGACCTGTCACAACGCGGATGCGAAATGCATCTCTTCTCCTGCTTGGGAGTTCGTTTCCTCGAGAGCACACGCCTGCGCCATGTGCCAGGGACATCACTCGAAGTGACGAGAAAGGAGCCAAAAAGGAAGCAGTGTCTCGAGAATTCTGCTTCCCAGGGACAACACCTGGCAGAGCATTTGTTCCCGGATGACAAGGAACCCCTCCACACCGTTTCCAAACACCTTGTCTCCCTGGCAGCCCACCAAAAGGGCAGGCGACAGCCCTTTTCCCCATCGCCTCCTCCGCGCTGGAGAGTCCTACCTGCTCTCCCCAGAGCGGGTGCACACCGCCCCTCTCCAGCAGCTCCTGCCCTGCGGCGAGCGCTGGGTGCTGACACCCGTTTTGCATGGCCTGGAGCAGCTCCTCCCTCGTTTTCCTGCTCCCTGGGGACCGCAGGGCACACGCTGGGTCTGGGCCTGGAAAGACAGACAGCACAACCTCTTGGACTCACCGCAAGAACAACGGCCCTTTTCATCTTTCCCTCCCTTGGGAACCAACATGCCCAGGCACGAAGTGAAGCCCCAGGGCAGGAGAACAGCCCAGGAGTTTCCCAAACAGCTCCTGCCTGCCTGCGCCTGTTACCTCTCGTCCTTCTCCCGGCAGTTGTTGTCACCAACAGCCGCCTGCTTCTTCACTGGCAGCGGCGCTGGGGCCAAGCCCCCAGTGGTGGACATGCAGTGTGGCTTGTTCCAGACGTCCTGCAAGATCTTGTCAGCGATGCTTCCAAAGGACACATGCTGCTTCTGTGCCCTCCTCCTGCACAGGAACCGCCAGATGCTCTTCATGGCCCAGCAGGAATAGGCACCGCACTGCCTTGCCTCTCACCGACGAGCGGTGGCAGGCAGGATTGGGTGGGCGCTGCCGGGTGCCAGCTGCCAGCAGAGGAGCCGAGCCCTGAGGAGCGGCAGGGCACGGGCAACTGCCTCTGGGCTGAGCACACCACCAGCAGCAACGGCAGCACCAGCACAACACCACTGGCACAGCACCAGAAGCACCAGTACAGCAGCACCAGCACCAGCACAGCACCACTACCACCAGCACGGCACCAGTACCACCAGCACAGCACCAGCACAGCACCAGCAGCACCAGCACAGCACCAGCAGCACCGCCAGGTACTGTGTGTGCAGGGTCTGTGCCAGTGCCCCAGGTCTAGCGAACGCGTGTGCTGACGTCATGAACGGCTCAGTGACATCATAAGGTGCTGGGAACTGGGCGGTGCTGGTGGCAGAGGCCTGCAGGGCGGACGTGCGCGTGTGCTCAGCACCTTTCTGCGCACACCCAGGCCACGTGCTCAAGCAAAACGGCCCCTGGCACATGGTGTCCAGGTCCACCAGCTTGCCCAAGGCCACCTCTCCAAGGCTCCCAGCACCCTGCACGCTCAGGGCACCCACCGTCCTCCTCTCCTCTCCAACACATGGGGTCGGCAGGGCGGGCTCTGGCCGCCAAGGCTCCCTGCAAGCACGAGAGGCAGTGGCTGGACACCCCGTGTGCCATTTTGGGCTTCCTGGGCTCTGGCTGTGTGTTCTGGGGCACCCTGGACCCCTCGGGGCACCCCTCTCTGCAGCCCTGGGTGTGTCCCTTGGAGGGCACCCTGTGGGGGGATGGCAAGGCTCGACCGAATTGCTTGTTGTAGAAAATCCATTTTAAGCTTAGCACACGGTGTCCTTGACAGAACAAGGAATTTAACAAATCAACTCTGCGGTTAGCAAGAATGTGAAAAACAGGATGCAGCTGGAGAAGAATGAAGAAGTATGGGCGGAGTTGACATTTAGCTGGCTAGCCAATAATGAGCTCTAACTTTGCAATATGTAGTAGCTAATTAACCACTCTATAAATTGTGTAACCAAACTGTAATAAACGAAGCTTGCTTATCACTCACATTGAGTTGGCTGCATTCTTCCGCCGTCTCTCCAGGACAGCAACCCTCGGGGTAGAACTTCGCCCCGACATTTGGCGCCCGAACAGGGACCTGGAGCAGCGGCAAGGAGCAGGGCACTGGGAGCAGCGACCAGGGGGCAGGAGCGACCGAACACTGCGCTGTGGTGTGTCGACTCAGGAGCCTGACTACGCGATCTTGCGTACGCTCGCCACTGCAAGGGCTACAGGTCAAGGGCTGCAAGGATATCGCTTCGGCAGGTATATGTTATGAATTTTTAATTACAGGATAAAGGATTAACGATAGAGGTATGGATAAGGAAGTAGCCCTAGAGTTATTACAGCGCTTTTTAGAAAAGCGGGGAGTAGAGCTTGGTTGTATTAAACAGCTAGCGGGTCTAGTGGCAACCGGTAAGCTCAAAGGGTTTTTTAAGAGTCCAGATTCGGTGTTTGAGGAGAAGGAGTGGAGAGATTTTGGAGACGTATTATGGGACATGGTTATTGATGACGATAAGCTAGCCAAGAAATTAATGAAGCCGTGGCGGGAAGTTATCAATTGCATTAAGAGGTATAAGGTTGAGAAAAATCTTGCGGCCGTCGCTACTCAGAAGTTAGAAAAGATAGAGCCGTCTGCCCCCCCGCCGGAAACGGGATTTTCCTCATTCTCCAGTGGGGCCACGGCACCCGCTGGCGACAATGCCTTGCTGTTTAGTACAAGCAAGGTCCCCGAACCACCGTGCTGGGAGCCCGTGGCGGTGACGATAAAGGAAAATTCCGGTGACTCCAGGTCGGAGAGTGTTCGAAAGCCTGAAGGAGAGGGTGTGTCAGTAGATGAGCAAAGATTAGCAGAGGAGGACAAAGGAACGGAAAGGGGTGTACCAGGCTGTAGACGTCCGATAGGGGTTAATTGGAAAAAGATAATGAGTGAGGCTGCTGAGGCAGGAGATTTTCTCCCACTAGCCTTTCCAGTAGCATTTGAGGAAGATGGATATGGAGATCTGCAAGGCAGGCATACTCCCATGAATTGGAAGTTGTCCCAGTTGCGAAGTACTGTGACCGAGTCAGGGTTGCACGGCGAGCCATCTAAGCAGATGCTGAACTATATATGGGGAGGTGCTGTGCTTTGTCCTGAGGATATTAAGGTTATCATGCGAATGATTATGACCCAGTCGCAGTTATTGCTGTGGCAGGCTCATTGGCAACGATATTGTGAAGCGTCCGCTCAGGTGCCGCGGGAGCAGGGTGATCCGTTGCGAGGCGTAACAGTGGAACAACTGATGGGGGCAGGTCCTTTTGTCACTATCAGGGCACAACTGCAGATGGGGCCGCAGCGATGCTTGGAGGCTATGCGTACGGCTAGGGCTGCTCTTGAACACGTCAAAACTGCGCAGCCCTCGCCGTCCTATATGGGCATTAAGCAAGGAAGGGAGGAAACTTTTGCTCGCTTTATTGATCGCCTCACTAGTGCCATAGAACAGTCAGATGTACCGGAATGGATGAGGGCAGCTTTGCTGAGGCAGTGTGTTATTCAGAATTCGAATACTCAAACTAGAAACATCATAAGTTCTTTACCCGCTGATGCCAGAGTAGAACTGATGTTGGATAGAATGAGTAGGGTACCGGTAGGACCACAGCTATGTTGGTCGAGGCTATGAAACAGTTAGGAAGCGATATCCTTCAAGCCCAACAACAGGCCTTCACAGCCCAACAGCAAATCCAACAGCAAGTGTTCGCCGCTCTGCAACCCCTTCGAGTTAATGCTGCGGAGGCACGACCGAAGCCGCCACGAAACTTTAAGTGTTACCGATGTGGGCGAGAAGGACATATGAGACGAAATTGTCAAGCCACGAGGGTGTGGTGTGAGAACTGTCATACGAATAATCACAATACCGAGATATGCCTCAAGTCGGGAAACGGTCGGATGAGCTCGTCGAGTCGCCGCGCCCCGACACAAGTAGCAGCTCCAGCAGTGCAACAAGAAGCTCCCAGCTTACCAACGCCCACCACGACGTCAGCGACAAGTTACAACCAGCAACAGCCGGCAGCCTCGGGATGGATGTGGCAACGGCAATAACTGTCACCCTATTGGATCAGAAACCCCAGAGAGTACCAAGCAATGTGAAAGGACCACTGATCATCAATAAGCAAGCATGTGGAGCATTAATAATCGGCCGTTCATCGACAAGCTTAAAAGGCTTGACGGTCATTCCACGACTCATTGATGCCGATTTTACCGGGACTATTAGCATTATTGTCCAGACATCATTTCCGCCAATACACATTCCAACAGGCAGCAGAATTGCTCAATTGATACCGTTACCGCACCCGACCGCTGGTATTCCCCCGAAAATCACCGGGCCCCGAGAGGACCGAGGATTTGGCTCAACGGGAGCAGGAGTATTCTTGACCATGTCTATGAATCGCCGACCGACCACGATGGTTTCTCTAGAAGCCCGGGGCCAACAGATTCAGCTCTCGCTGTTGCTAGACACAGGTGCCGACTTAACCATCGTAGACGAAAAGGTCTGGCCTAGAACGTGGCCTACCCGACCAATGGAGCGAGGAGTGGAAGGAGTAGGAGGATATACTCCGGTACAGCGGAGCGTGGACCGTATCATGGTAACGATAGATAACAGGCATGCGACGGTGCCAATCACTATTATGCCTCTCCCGACTGGAGTTAATGGTTTGATTGGAAGGGACATTCTCGACCAATTGGGGGTGGTGCTAACCACCGAAAAGGTTTTTCAGTAACGGTCACTGCAACCTGGGCTTTCCCGATCCCATTGCGGTGGATAACGGACAAACCCGTGTGGGTCGAGCAGTGGCCGTTAAAGCAGGAGAGCCTTGCCGCCGCACATCAAATAGTGCAAGAACAATTAGACCAGAAACACCTGCGCTTATCTACAAGCCCTTGGAATACTCCAATTTTTGTAATTAAGAAAAAATCTGGGAAATTTAGGCTAGTACATGACTTAAGGGCAGTTAACACTCAAATGCAAGCAATGGGGGCACTACAGCCAGGACTACCTAACCCTGCTATGTTACCAGAACATTGGAGACTGTTGATAGTAGACTTAAAAGATTGCTTTTTTACTATTGCATTACACGAGCAAGATATGCAACGCTTCGCGTTTACTTTGCCCTCTGTTAACAAAGAGGCGCCAGCACAGCGTTTTGAATGGACAGTATTACCACAAGGAATGAAAAATAGTCCCACGCTGTGCCAGTTGTATGTGGACAATGCACTACAACCCTTAAGGAAATTATGGCCACACACGTTAGTTTACCATTATATGGATGACATCCTACTTGCGCAAGAATCGGAGTTCAGTCCAGAACAAGTTCGGATATTACATACAAAGCTGAGAGAGAATGGTTTAGTAATAGCCGCGGAAAAAATTCAAACGAAAGCGCCATGGCTATATCTAGGCTGGAAGATTTCTGACTCTCAGATCCACCCACAAAAACTGCAACTCAACACGTCAATCAAGACACTGCATGACGCCCAAAGGCTGATGGGAGACATCCAATGGATCCGTCCTGTCGTCGGAATATCCAACGCACAGCTGGACAGCCTTCGACCGTTACTACGTGGGACAGACCCAACCACACCGGTGCAACTTACGTCGGAACAGCAGCGTATCCTCTCTCAAATTGCTGACCAGATTGCCTCACGTTTCGTTCACCGTCGTGACCCCGACCTCCCTATTGACCTTTGTGTATTTTTAACAAATTCTCATCTATTAGGAGCCCTATCGCAATTTAAAAAGAAAAAGGGGGAAGTGTGGGGGGATGGCAAGGCTCGACCGAATTGCTTGTTGTAGAAAATCCATTTTAAGCTTAGCACACGGTGTCCTTGACAGAACAAGGAATTTAACAAATCAACTCTGCGGTTAGCAAGAATGTGAAAAACAGGATGCAGCTGGAGAAGAATGAAGAAGTATGGGCGGAGTTGACATTTAGCTGGCTAGCCAATAATGAGCTCTAACTTTGCAATATGTAGTAGCTAATTAACCACTCTATAAATTGTGTAACCAAACTGTAATAAACGAAGCTTGCTTATCACTCACATTGAGTTGGCTGCATTCTTCCGCCGTCTCTCCAGGACAGCAACCCTCGGGGTAGAACTTCGCCCCGACAGCACCCCAAGCCCCCGCTGTCCACTGTGGGATGCCCCTGTGCCTCGCTTTTGCTTGCTGGTCTGCCCGGTCCCCCTCAGCGTGCCGTTTGGGGTGCTCCGAGACCCTCGTTCAGCCCTCTGGGCTTCCCCTGCACGTGCCTCTCTGGCTTTGGATGCTGCCTCAGGCCGTGGCTCTGCCTTTCAGGGTGCCCCAGGCCCCTGTTGTGTGAATTGCAGTGCTCTCTTGGGCAACGGGTGTGCCATTCCCCCGGCCGAGCACCCCGAACGATGCCGTTCTGAGCACCCCAAGGCCCCTCGGAGTGCATTTTCGGCTCCCCCAGCTCCTTGGCGTGCCTTTGGGTGCCTCTGCAGGCCCCGCAGTGTGCTTTCTGCTGCACCCCATCTTCCCTGGTGTGCCTTTCACTACGCCCCAGGGCAATCAGTGTGCCTTTTGGGGCGTCCCTGGGCTCGGTGCGTCCCTGGACGCAGGACTCCCCGGGGGTCTCACCAGAGCGGGGCAGAGGGGCACAGTCACCTCCCTTGCCCTGCTGCCCACGCTGCTGGGGATGCAGCCCGGGATGCGGTTGCCTTCTGGGCTGCGAGCGCACATCACCGGCTCGTGTCCAGCTTTTCATCCCCCAGCACCCCCAAGTCCTTCTCGGCAGGGCTGCTCTCCACCCCTTCATGCCCAGCCTGGATTTATGCGTGTGATTGCACCCACCCCTTGCACTTGGCCTTTTTCAACTTTTGGCAGCTTGTTGCTTTACTAAGCTTTCTGCTGCTTTACGAAGCTTGCATTTGTTGACTGGACAAGTAATTAGGGTTCCGGGGAAGATATGCTTCACCCCACCCCTCTTCCATTTGACTGAGTTTGTCTACAAATTCCAGCCTCCACGTGGCTCTGGGATCACACACACATACACACACACACTTGCCGTTGGGTAAGTTGAAAAAAAACTGTTGAATAATTTAGGTGAAATATATCACAGAAATCACCAGGTCAGTCCATTTGGCAATTCTTCCCCTGCAGTCCTTCTCAACCCATGGCAACAGGAACCCAAAACCTTGCAGTCCAGCTAATATTTTACAAACATTTCTCCCGGTTTAGAAGTTCTCAGAGCTGACACTCTGACTCTCCTCCTGCAGCTGGGAGGCTGTGGTGTCTCCAGGTGAAGCAACATTTAAGTACCCAATCTCAGAAGGTTGAGAGGGGGATAAGGAAAAGGGTGAGTCTTGGCTTTCAGCTTCTCCTTCAGGCTTCATGTCTGGCGTGGCCTTCAGGGTGCTGAGAAAGTCTGGCGGTTCTCTTGACGGGAAGCTGAAAACAAATCTCCTCTCTTAAGTCATTCTGCAAACTTCATCTGACCCTCCATCACCTGCCACAGTCCCAACACTCCTCCCAACGTCTCTGCGAGGCAGTGCAGGGCGATGCTCAATGCCTTTCGCTTGGACTGAGTCTCCGCTACTCCTCCTCTCTAGCTGCTCACCGTAGACTGAGGGACTCATGCAGGGAAACCGTCCATCGTCTGCTATCAAATTTTGGCGTGGGTTACGGATACGTTGCAACGATGTGACCCCAATATGAGTATGATCGTTCACCCTTTATTAGTCAGCAAAACAAGGTTTATATAGCAAAACAATTACAGCATCTGAATGGTTAAACCCCCAACACATATATAGGCAAAATTACTGCAACTCGTTGTGATTGGTGCAGAGCTGCATCTCGAAGTGAAAACAGTACTGTGGCAGGAAACAACAACGTGGCAGGAAGGAAGTGAGAGTGTGGCAGGAAATGGTGACGTTCGCCCTGCTCCAGAGTCCTGAGCTTGTCGCTCTGCCTTCCCAGCAGGGTTCCGTGTCAGCCGCTCCCAAGGCTCACTTCCGGATCGGAACCTGGGTTGCTCAACACACCAAACTATGTTCCCTCTCTTCCAGCCAGGACTCCACACAGACCCAGTCTCTGTGCCTCTGTGCGAGCAGTGAAATGAGCAGATGAGGCTGAGCAACAGATTTACAGGTTAGCCCCTTCTGGCTGCGAGCTATCTGCAGCCGTTCGAATTTTCGGAGCAGGGCTGCCGGAGGCGCAGAGCAAGCACCTCCTAAGCAGCGTTTGAGGTTTGAGGTGGCAACACAAGCAAGCAGTACCAGTCTCTGTGCCTCTGTGCGATCAGTGCCATGGGCAGATGAGGCTGAGCAACAGCTTTCCAGCCTAGCACCTTCTGGGTGCAAGCTACAGGAAGATGTTCGCATTTCTGGAGCAAGACTGTGAAATGAACCTGCAAGTGATCCCCAAAGACACGTTTGAGGTTTGCGGTGGCAAGACAAGCAAGCAGCCCCAGTCTCTGTGCCTCTGTGCGAGCAGAGCCATGGGCAGATGAGGCTGAGCAACACCTTTACAGGCAAGCTCTTTCTGGCTGCAAGCTATCTGCAGACGTCCGCATTTTCTGAACAGGGCTGCCAGAGGAACCCGGCATGGACCACAAAGATACCTTTGAAGTCTGAGGGGGCAAGACAAGCAAGCAGCCTCAGTCTCTGTGCCTCTGTGCGAGCAGTGCCATGGGCAGATGAGGCTGAACAACAGCTTTCCAGGCTAGCTCTTTCTGGCTGCAAGCTATCTGCAGACGTTCGCATTTTTAGAGCAAGGCTGCCGGAGGCACCGTGCTTAGAACCCCAAAGCTACGTTTGAAGTTTGAGTTGGCAAGACAAGCAAGCAGCCCCAGTCTCTGTGCCTCTGTGCGAGCAGTGCCATGGGCAGATGAGGCTGAGCAACAGCTTTCCATGCTAGCTCTTTCTGGCTGCAATCTATCTGCAGACGTTCGCATTTTCTGAACAGGGCTGCCGGAGGCCCAAGGCACGGACACCAGAATTTACTTTTCAAGTTTGAGATGGCAAAACAAGCAAGCAGCCCCAGTCTCTGTGCCTCTGTGCAAGCAGTGCCATGGGCAGATGAGGCTGAGAAACAGCTTTCCAGGCTAGCTCTTTCCGGCTGCGAGCTATCTGCAGACGTTCGCATATTCAGAGCAGGCCTGCCGGAGGCCCCCTGCACGGAACACCTAATACACGTTTGAAGTTTGAGGTTGTCAAGACAAGCAAGCAGCCCCAGTCTCTGTGCCTCTGTGCGAGCAGTGCCATGGGCAGATGAGGCTGAGCAACAGCTTTCCAGGCTAGCTCTTTCTGGCTGCGAGCTATCTGCAGACGTTCACATTTCCAGAGCAGGGCTGCCGTTGGCGATTGGAAAGGACCACCTAAGTTAGGTTTGAAGTTTGAGGTGGCAAGACAAGCAAGCAGCCCCAGTCTCTGTGCCTCTGTGCGAGCAGTGTCATGGGCAGATGAGGCTGAGCAACATCTTTGCAGGCCAGCTATTTCTGCCTGTGAGCTATCTGCAGACGTTCGCATTTTCGAAACAGCACTGCCCTAAGCCCCCGGCACGGACCACCTAATTTACATTTGAAGTTTGAGGGGGGAAGACAAGCAAGCAGCCCCAGTCTCTGTGCCTCTGTGCGAGCAGTGCCATGGGCAGATGAGGCTGAGAAACATCGTTCCATGCTAGCTCTTTCTGACTGCGAGCTATCTGCAGACGTTCGCATTTTCGGAACAGAACTGCCCTAGGCCTTCTGCACGGATCACCTAATTTGCATTTGAAGTTGGAGGTGGCAACACAAGCAAGCAGCCCCAGTCTCTGTGCCTCTGTGCGAGCAGTGCCATGTGCAGATGAGGCTGAACAACAGCTTTTCAGGCTAGCTCTTTCTGGCTGCAAGCTATCTGCAGACGTTCGAATTATTAGAGCAAGGCTGCCGGAGGCACCGTGCTTGGAACCCCAAAGCTACGTTTGAAGTTTGAGGCGGCAAGACAAGCAAGCAGCCCCAGTCTCTGTGCCTCTGTGCGAGCAGTGCCATGGGCAGATGAGGCTGAGCAACAGCTTTCCAGGCTAGCTCTTTCTGCCTGCGAGCTATCTGCAGACGTTCGCATTTTCGGAACAGCACTGCCCTAGGCCTTCTGCACGGACCACCTAATTTGTATTTGAAGTTGGAGGTGGCAAGACAAGCAAGCAGCCCCAGTCTCTGTGTCTCTGTGCGAGCAGTGCCATGGGCAGATGAGGCTGAGCAACATCTTTGCAGGCCAGCTATTTCTGCCTGTGAGCTATCTGCAGACGTTCGCATTTTCGGAACAGCACTGCCCTAAGCCCCCGGCACGGACCACCTAATTTACATTTGAAGTTTGAGGGGGGAAGACAAGCAAGCAGCCCCAGTCTCTGTGCCTCTGTGCGATCAGTGCCATGGGCAGATGAGGCTGAGCAACAGCTTTCCAGCCTAGCACCTTCTGGGTGCAAGCTACAGGAAGATGTTCGCATTTCTGGAGCAAGACTGTGAAATGAACCTGCAAGTGATCCCCAAAGACACGTTTGAGGTTTGCGGTGGCAAGACAAGCAAGCAGCCCCAGTCTCTGTGCCTCTGTGCGAGCAGTGCCATGGGCAGATGAGGCTGAGCAACAGCTTTACAGGCAAGCTCTTTCTGGCTGCAAGCTATCTGCAGACGTCCGCATTTTCTGAACAGGGCTGCCAGAGGAACCCGGCATGAACCACAAAGATACCTTTGAAGTCTGAGGGGGCAAGACAAGCAAGCAGCCTCAGTCTCTGTGCCTCTGTGCGAGCAGTGCCATGGGCAGATGAGGCTGAGCAACAGCTTTCCAGCCTAGCTCTTTCCGGCTGCGAGCTATCTGCAGACGTTCACATTTCCAGAGCAGGGCTGCCGTTGGCGATTGGAAAGGACCACCTAAGTTACGTTTGAAGTTTGAGGTGGCAAGACAGGCAAGCAGCCCCAGTCTCTGTGCCTCTGTGCGAGCAGTGTCATGGGCAGATGAGGCTGAGCAACAGCTTTGCAGGCCAGCTGTGCGAGCAGTGTCATGGGCAGATGAGGCTGAGCAACAGCTTTGCAGACCAGCTATTTCTGCCTGTGAGCTATCTGCAGACGTTCGCATTTTCGAAACAGCACTGCACTAAGCCCCCGGCACGGACCACCTAATTTACATTTGAAGTTTGAGGGGGGAAGACAAGCAAGCAGCCCCAGTCTCTGTGCCTCTGTGCAATCAGTGCCATGGGCAGATGAGGCTGAGAAACAGCTTTCCAGGCTAGCTCTTTCTGGCTGCAAGCTATCTGCAGACGTTCGCATTTTCAAAGCAGGGCTGCCGGAGGCAATCGGCAAGGACCACCTAAGATACGTTTGAACTTTGAGGTATCAAAAAAAGCAAGCAGCCCCAGTCTCTGTGCCTCTGTGCGAGCAGTGCCATGGGCAGATGAGGCTGAGCAACAGCTTTCCAGGCTAGCTCTTTCTGCCTGCAAGCTATCTGCAGACGTTCGCATCTTGAAAGAAGGGTTGCCGGATGCAATGGGCAAGGACCACCTAAGATATGTTTGAAGTTGGAGGTGGCAAGACAAGCAAGCAGCCCCAGTCTCTGTGCCTCTGTGCGAGCAGTGCCATGGGCAGATGAGGCTGAACAACAGCTTTCCAGGCTAGCACTTTCTGTCTGCGTGCTATTTGCAGATGTTCGCATTTTCAGAGCATGGCTGAGGGAGGAGACGAGCACGGACCACCTAAAGTACGTTTGAAGTTTGAGATGGCAACACAACAAGCAGCCCCAGTCTCTGTGCCTCTGTGCGAGCAGTGCCATGGGCAGATGAGGCTGAGCAACAGCTTTCCAGGCTAGCACATTCTGGCTGCCAGCTATCTGCAGACGTTCGCATTTTCACAGCGTGGCTGCCGGAGGCCCACGGCACGGACACCAGAATTTACTTTTCAAGTTTGAGATGGCAAGACAAGCAAGCAGCCCCAGTCTCTGTGCCTCTGTGCGAGCAGTGCCATGGGCAGATGAGGCTGAGCAACATCGTTCCATGCTAGCTCTTTCTGGCTTCGAGCTATCTGCAGACGTTCGCATTTTCGGAACAGCACTGCCCTAGGCCTTCTGCACGGATCACCTAATTTGCATTTGAAGTTGGAGGTGGCAACACAAGCAAGCAGCCCCAGTCTCTGTGCCTCTGTGCGAGCAGTGCCATGGGCAGATGAAGCTGAGCAACAGCTTTCCAGGATAACTCTTTCTGTCTGCGAGCTATCTGCAGACGTTCGCAATTTCACAGCATGGCTGCCGGAGGCCCAAAGCACGTAATACCTAAGTTAGGTTTGAAGTTTGAGGTGGCAAGACAAGCAAGCAGCCCCAGTCTCTGTGCCTCTGTGCGAGCAGTGCCATGGGCAGATGAGGCTGAGCAACAGCTTTCCAGGCTAGCTCTTTCTGGCTGCGAGCTATCTGCAGACGTTTCCCTTTTCGGAGCAGGGATGCCGGAGGCATCCGGCTCAGACCACCTAAGTTACTTTTCAAGTTTAAGGGGACAAGACAAGCAAGCAGCCCCAGTCTCTGTGCCTCTGTGCGAGCAGTGCCATGGGCAGATGAGTCTGAGAAACAGCTTTCGAGGCTAGCTCTTTCTGGCTGCGAGCTATCTGCAGACGTTCACATTTCCAGAGCAGGGCTGCCGTTGGCGATTACAAAGGACCACCTAAGTTACGTTTGAAGTTTGAGGTGGCAAGACAAGCAAGCAGCCCCAGTCTCTGTGCCTCTGTGCGAGCAGTGTCATGGGCAGATGAGGCTGAGCAACATCTTTGCAGGCCAGCTATTTCTGCCTGTGAGCTATCTGCAGACGTTCGCATTTTCGAAACAGCACTGCACTAAGCCCCCGGCACGGACCACCTAATTTACATTTGAAGTTTAAGGGGGGAAGACAAGCAAGCAGCCCCAGTCTCTGTGCCTCTGTGCGATCAGTGCCATGGGCAGATGAGGCTGAGCAACAGCTTTCGAGGCTAGCTCTTTCTGGCTGCGAGCTATCTGCAGACGTTCACATTTCCAGAGCAGGGCTGCCGTTGGCGATTGGAAAGGACCACCTAAGATACGTTTGAAGTTTGAGGTGGCAAGACAAGCAAGCAGCCCCAGTCTCTGTGCCTCTGTGCGAGCAGTGCCATGGGCAGATGAGGCTGAGCAACAGATTTCCAGGCTAGCTCTTTCTGCCTGCGAGCTATCTGCAGACGTTCGCATTTTCTGAACAGGGCTGCCGGAGGCCCAAGGCACGGACACCAGAATTTACTTTTCAAGTTTGAGATGGCAAGACAAGCAAGCAGCCCCAGTCTCTGTGCCTCTGTGCGAGCAGTGCCATGGGCAGATGAGGCTGAGCAACAGCTTTCCAGGCTAGCTCTTTCTGCCTGCGAGCTATCTGCAGACGTTCGCATTTTCAGAGTAGCGCTTCCGGAGGCCCCCTGCATGGACCACCTAGGCAACGTGTGAAGTTTCAGGGGGCAAGACAAGCAAGCAGTCCCAGTCTCTGTGCCTCTGTGCGAGCAGTGCCATGAGCAGATGAGGCTGAGCAACAGCTTTCCGAGCTCGCGTCTTGTGGCTGTGATCTACATGAAGATGCTTGCATTTTTGGAGCAGGTCTGCGAAATGCTCCTGGCAGAGACCCCGTAATGTATGTTTGAAGTTTGAGGTGGCAAGACAGGCAAGCTGCCCCAGTCTCTGTGCTCCTATGTGAGCAGTGCCATAGCCAGATGAGGCTGAGCAACAGCTTTCCAGGCTAGCCTCTTCTGGCTGCGAGCTACATGCTCTAATACTAGAAGCATATGTGGTTAGCACAGAATACAGTTTGTTTAGGGATAACTACTGAAGAAGGAAACATCAGATATACAGTTTCTTTAATGACATGTAACACTATTTGAATTAATTTTTTGTTTGAACATAGGAAAAGTTTACATAGCTAAGAACCTATCCCTCAGGGAATATGTATATATATTTTTTTGCAACCTGTCCAAGCAATTAGTTCTGTTTTCTTTCTTTCTTCTGTTCTGTTGTGTTCACATGTAGTATTCTCTTGCGTTCTGTAATATTGTGTTGTGTTCTCCTGTGTTCTGATGTGTACTCATTTTTCATGTTCTGTTGTTTTTTGTTGTGTTCTGTTGTGTTCTGCTGTGTTCTGATGTGTTCTTTTGTGTTCTGATGTATTGTGTTCTTTTTTGTTCTGTGTTCTGTTTTTTTCTGTTTTGTTCTGATGTGTTCTATTGTGTTCTGATGTGCAGTGTTCTATTGTGTTCTGATATGTTTTCTTGTGTTCTCATTTATAGTATTCTGCTGTGTTCTGATGTGTTCTGCTGTGTTATGTTGTGTTCTGTTGTGTTCTCTGATGTTCTGATGTATTCTCATGTGTACTGTTCTGTTGTGTTCTTTTGTGTTCTGTTGTGTTCTGTTGTGTTCTCATGTGTAGTGTTCTGTTCTGTTCTCTTCTGTTTTGTTCTGTTGTGTTCTATTGTGTTCAATTCTGTTCACATGTGTAGTGTTCTCATGTTCTGTTGTGTTCTTGTGTGTTCTGTTGTGTTCTGATGTGTTCTCATGTGTAGTATTGTGTTGTGTTCTATTGTGTTCTTTTGTGTTCTGTTGTGTCTTCATGTGTAGTGTTGTGTTGTGTTCTGTTTTGTTCTGATGTGTTCTCATGTGTAGTGTTCTTTTGTGTTCTGTTGTGTTCTCTTGTGTTCTGTTGTGTTCTGATGTGTACTCATGTATAGTGTTCTGCTGTGTTCTGTTGTGTTCTGATGTGTAGTGATCTTTTGTGTTCTGTTGTGATGTGTTCTCATCTTTACTGTTCTGTGGTGCTCTGTTGTGTTCGGTTGTGTTCTGTTGTGTTCTCATGTGTAGTGTTCTGTTCTGTTGTGTACTTTTGTGTTCTGTTGTGGTCTTTTGTGTTCTGTTGTGTTCTGATGTGTTCTCATGTGTAGTATTCTGCTGTGTTCTGTTGTGTTCTGTTCTGTTGTGACGTGTTCTGATATTTTCTCATGTGTTGTTTTTTGTTGTGTTCTATTGTGTTCTGATGTGTTCTCACGTGTTGTGTTCTGTTGTGTTGACTTGACTTCAGCAAGGCTTTCGACGCTGTCTCCCATAATATCCTCCTAGGGATGCTCAGGAAGTGTGGGCTGGATGAGTGGTCGGTGAAGTGGATTGAGAACTGGCTGAATGGCAGAACTCAGAGGGTTGTCATCAGTGGCGCTGAGTCTAGTTGGAGACTGGTAACAAGTGGTGTCCCTCAGGGGTCAGTGCTGGGCCCAGTCTTGTTTAGCTTCTTCATCCACAACCTGGATGAAGAGTTAGAATGTACCCTCAGCAAGTTTGCTGATGACACCAAACTGGGAGGTGTGGTGGACACAGCGGAAGGCTGTGCTGCCATTCAGCGTGACCTGGATAGGCTGGAAAGCTGGGCAGAGAGGAACCTGATGAGGTTTAACAAAGGCAAATGCAGGGTCCTGCACCTGGGGAGGAACATCAGTACAAGCTTGGGGTGCACCTGCTGGAGAGTAGCTCTGCAGAGAGGGACCTGGGTGTCCTGGTGGACGACAGGTTAACCATGAGGCAGCAGTGTGCCCTGGCTGCCAAGAAAGCCAATGGGATCCTAGGGTGCATCAAGAAGAGTGTGGCCAGCAGGACGAGGGAGGTTCTGCTTCCCCTCTACACTGCCCTGGTGAGGTCTTATCTGGAGTACGCTGTCCAGTTCTGGGCTCCCCAGTTCAAGAAAGATGAGAAGCTACTGGAAAGAGTCCAGCGGAGGGCTACGAGGATGGTGAGGGGACTGGAACATGTTCCTTAAGAGGAGAGGCTGAGGGAGCTGGGCTTGTTCAGCCTGAAGAAGAGAAGGCTGGGAGGGGACCTAATAAATGCTGATAAATATCTGAAGGGTGGGTGTCAGGAGGATGGGGACAAGCTCTTTTCAGTGGTGCCCAGTGACAGGACAAGGGGCAATGGGCACAAACTGAGGCACAGGAAGTTCCACCTGAACATGAGGAAGAAGTTCGTCCCTCTGAGGGTGACGGAACCCTGGAACAGGCTACCCAGGGAGGTTGTGGAGTCTTCTTCTCTGGAGATGTTCAAGACCCACCTGGACAAGGTCCTGTGCAGCCTGCTCTAGGTTTCCCGGTGTCCTGGGTTTGGCCAGGACAGGGTTAATTTTCACCGGACTCCAGGAAGGGGCACAGCCGGGGGGTGGGGGCTGACCCCACCTGGCCGAACAGAGCCCGGTGTTCCATACCCTGTGACGTCACGCTGGGTTCTGGGCAGGGGGGGGGGGGGGGGGCGGCGGGAAGGCACTTGCGGCTTGGGGGGACGCAGCGCCGGTCCTGTTTCGGGAGAGCAGCTGTCTGGGTTGTACGGTTCGTTGTTGTGTTTTCTCCTTATTTGTATCGTTGTTGTTCCTGTTTTCCCTCTGTTTGTTGTTCTGTTAAACTGCCCTTATCCCGACCCACCTGTTTCTGCCTCTTTCTTTTCATTCTCCTCCGCACGCCGGCGGGGGGAGGGGCGGCTGCGTGGCGCTTTTGTTGCCGGTGGCAGCCGAAACCGAAACAGTTTTTCAGCAATTTAAGTCACAGATACGATCTGTAATGGGACAGATGACACTAACTGCATCTGACCATCCTAATGTACTCCAGATGTTTATCTTTGCAAATATTGTTAGCTTGCAGTAGACTTTGTGCAAAGGTAGCAAGATGAAGAGAAGTCTGTCTTTGAATTTTAAAGCTTTCTTTGCATGTGTCATTTTGTGTCCTTCTGTCTACGTGACTCACAGCACTACACTGCAGGTTCTGCGGAGCCCCTGATCTGCTAGTGACATTAACGGCTAGCTGGGTGGTGGTGGAAGGGTGCCAGTTCTCACAGTGCAATTTCAGTAAGGAATTTCAAACTAGTTAGACTTCCCTAAAATCCGGAAACTCATTTACCAGTTCAGGAAGAGGTGGTGGTGTTGCCTTGTCCTGCCAGTGCTGAGTGCTGTATGTCCTGGGTTTGGCCAGGACAGGGTTAATTTTCACCGGACTCCAGGAAGGGGCACAGCCGGGGGGTGAGGGCTGACCCCACCTGGCCGAACAGAGCCCGGTGTTCCATACCCTGTGACATCACGCTGGGTTCCGGTGGGGGGGGCGGGGCGGCGGGAAGGCACTCGCAGCTTGGAGGGACGCAGCACCGGTCCTGTTTCGGGAGAGCGGCTGTCTGGGTTGTACGGTTCGTTGTTGTGTTTTCTCCTTATTTGTATCGTTGTTGTTCCTGTTTTCCCTCTGTTTGCTGTTCTGTTAAACTGCCCTTATCCCGACCCACCTGTTTCTGCCTCTTTCTTTTCATCCTCCTCCGCACGCCGGCGGGGGGAGGGGCGGCCGCGTGGCGCTTTTGTTGCCGGCGGCAGCCGAAACCGAAACAGTTTTTCAGCAATTTAAGTCACAGATACGATCTGTAATGGGACAGATGACACTAACTGCATCTGACCATCCTAATATACTCCAGATGTTTATCTTTGCAAATATTGTTAGCTTGCAGTAGACTTTGTGCAAAGGTAGCAAGAGGAAGAGAAGTCTGTCTTTGAATTTTAAAGCTTTCTTTGCATGTGTCATTTTGTGTCCTTCTGTCTACGTGACTCGCAGCACTACACTGCAGGTTCTGCGGAGCCCCTGATCTGCTAGTGACATTAACGGCTAGCTGGGTGGTGGTGGAATGGTACCAGTTCTCGCAGTGCGATTTCAGTAAGGAATTTCAAACTAGTTAGACTTCCCTAAAATCCAGAAACTCATTTACCAGTTGAGGAAGAGGTGGTGGTGTTGCCTTGTCCTGCCAGTGCTGAGTGCTGTATGTCCTGGGTTCGGCCAGAACAGGGTTAATTTTCACCGGGCTCCAGGAAGGGGCACAGCCGGGGGGTGGGGGCTGACCCCACCTGGCCGAACAGAGCCCGGTGTTCCATACCCTGTGACGTCACGCTGGGTTCCGGTGGGGAGGGCGGGGCGGCGGGAAGGCACTCGCGGCTTGGGGGGACGCAGCACCGGTCCTGTTTCGGGAGAGCGGCTGTCTGGGTTGTACGGTTCGTTGTTGTGTTTTCTCCTTATCTGTATCGTTGTTGTTCCTGTTTTCCCTCTGTTTGTTGTTCTGTTAAACTGCCCTTATCCCGACCCACCGGTTTTCTGCCTGTTTTCTTTCCATTCTCCTCCGCACCGCGGCGGGGGGGAGGGTCGGCCACGTGGCGCCTTTGTTGCAGGCAGCAACCGAAACCACATCACTGTAGCTGTCACAAGAAGATGTGCAGATGTTCAAACCTGCCTGACAATAAGAAAAGCAAATGTTTTGCTACCGTTTTCCTTTAGAACAGCGTCTTTCCCAGGCAGGCGTTTGACCTGTTCGTGGAATAACAACTGCCATTAGAAGTGGGCCGCATGGGAAGAGCATGCTGTTCTCCTGGAAGTCAGAAGACTGGCTTCCGTTCCTGCGTGTTGCTGATTTGCTTTATGACCTGCGAGTCCTCTCCCGCTATGTTTGCTTTACTTGTTTTCTTGATGGCGATCTGTTCAGCAGAGGAAATGCCTTTTACTTCTGTGCAAGATCTGGGCTCAAGTTGCTTGGGGGGGAAATTGCAGCTGGTTGAGAAGTCAGTCACTAATTTTTGCTAACCAAATTGTAGCTGAGATAAATTTGCCTGAAAAGTACTTTCCTTTATTGGAAAGGACTCTATAGCTTTACACGCAATGAATTTAAAACCATGTAGAAACTTCAAAGTGCTTATGCCAGCTGAGCTTTTTGTATTTTAAATGTGTTTGAAGCTGCTTCAGAGCAGAAGCTTTTGCTGCTCTAGGGAAAAAAGCTTTAATTCTAGATACTGCATCAATTTACCAGCGACTGTCAGACTTTCCTTGACCTGTCTGTGTAACGTAGTTTGTAATGGAGAGATCCTTCAGTTAATTGATGGAATAACCTTGTACCTCCAGCTTGAGGCTATTGCTAAGGAGGGTTTGCTTGCTTGGATGCGCTGTTTGCCGTAGCCCCTGGCTGGAGTTGATACAGCATTTGAATTCGGGCTGGTAAGGTTTTGTTTCTACTGGTAGTGGAATTGAGACTGAAATAAAGCAGGTGAAATTACGACGTTACTGAAGTCATTAGCAAAGCTGCCATTGACTGAAGTAAGGCTAGGATCTCAGCCAAGCGTTTTGGTTGTTTAATTTATGGTAACATATTAATTGAGTTGTATTAAAACAAGGTTTTGAAAAAGTTTATCTTTAGCTTCGTGATACAATCTCCATTCCATAAATATTGTACATAGTGTTACTAAAAGTTTACCTTTTTTTGGCAGGTTGATAGAGGTAGATTTTAATTTATTTTTATAATCTGTGTGTTTGCACTCCTAGGAAAGAACTAAAGTACGCAGATGTCATTATTTCTGTAAATGAAAAGGACTTAATCCTAAATCTTCTAATTGTTTTATAGTATATGGCAGCAGAGCTATCTAACACTCTGTCCTGCAGGAAATATTTGACATACTTGTAAGCTCCAGGGAGAGGAGAACTAGGATGATAATATCCATTAACGTTGTTTTTGAATGAGAACTTGCATAGAGACTTTCTCGAGGAAAAAAAAGAAAATCACTATTAGATTTAAAGGCTTTTTAGCAAAAGGAATGTATTGCAAGCTTTTGACCTTCCTGTGCTGTATGAAGCTTTACTGGTGCGTATGCCAGAAAATCCTGTTGATTACTGGACTCTTCCAATGTGTGCTGCCCTTCTAGAAAGTCGACATCTGGACTGTATTTATTCTACTATTTTCTCGTCACTGGATGAGTCAGAGTAGATTTTCCTCCTTTAAATTTTGATAAACTTTTTTTCTATGATTTGGCAGAAAAGATTTTGTGCAATTTTAAAGGCACAACTAATAATGCGTTCCCAAGCTCTGATGACAGTTAGAACAAACGGTATTGTTTTAAAACATAAATGTATATTTTGCTGTACTACTCTTCTTGCTTCTCTTATCTGCTAGAATAGTTTTAGCATTGAGCATATTTTAATACACATCTAGAAACAGGCAAGACTGCTTTTATTATATTATTATATTGCTTGAAGTCATGAATTATGTTAATGTAAACACTGTAGTCAAAGGGAGACTGTATTGGCACCTGAGGTCTTTTATTCCTGCTTGTCAGTCTTCACGTTTGTCTTGTATGTGGAGACTCTGGCCTGGGTAGAAATGGGATTGTTCATTAAGAGTCAAAGTGTGTTCTTCCACTTGTAGCAGTCCCAAAGTACACCCAGTTTGTGTTGCACATCGATGGTATCTTGGCAAAAAGGAAACCGAGTTATCCATTAGCTAATTCTCAGAGTAATCTTCTTTGTAACCAGCTCTTCAAGTAATACCTTCCAAGTTTTCCCATGCAATGAGTAAAGCTAGCATAGTCAACAAGTTTCAAGGAACTACTCTCTCAATCGCTGGAAAGTTTTGACTAATTGAGCACAGTGATTTTTAATCTCTGGTATTCTGTATTATTTTTCAGTGATGTTTGTCTTATGAGGAACAATGGAACAAAATGGTTTTGGACAGGTTGATGTAGTTGCTTCTGAGAATTCGGGAGCGTGCGGCGCCGGTGCGGTCCGAGAGAGCGGGTCTGTTTTATTGATGTATGCCATCAATAAAATCAGGTGCCTTGATTAACCCTCTAGTATTGCAGGCCACAACTTGGTAACTGAGGCTGTGATAAATATCCTATAGCTTGTCTGCAGAATCAACTTTTTTTTTTTAGTGTTTTCAGTTAAAAGTTTTCTCCTGCAAAACCTAGGGACTGATACTGTTCTGTCAGGTCAAACAGATAAGCTGTTTCACCTGAAGTTTGTACCTAGCTCTTGTAGGCTACTTTTCCGTGATGGGTTTGCTAAGCTGCTGTGAGTGCACTTCCTCAGTCTCCATTGCTGCTTGCTCATGGGTGGAGGAGTGCACATATGGCCACCTCATAGCGAGAGGTCACCTCTGCTAGCGCAGCTGTCCCGTGGGCTTTCCGTTATTTGAGAGGGTTGGAAGGTAAGAAGAAATGAGATTGTTTTAGAGTCCATTCTCTTTGAACATCTGGGGTGATATCCTTTCTGGGGTGATATCCTTTCTGGGGTGATATCCTTTCTGTATATGCAAAGTTAAAATTTCAAGTGCTATATTGTCTCATTTTTGCAGAGGTTAAGTGTAATGTGAGGATAGGGATGCTTCTAAGCTGCCTATCTGATCAAGAAGTGCAGGTCTGAAGGTACTAAATACCCAAGTGAATGCAGACTAGCTGCAAAACTGACGTATGCAGCATGGTAGAGGAAGGTGAAGACTGTAAGAATGTGCTTGAACTCCCCCTGCTAAATTAACATTGCTGTTCTGAGTATCTTAGCTGAGAAATACGCAAGCATGCAAAATGTACACTTGTCATTCTTAAAGTAGTTGGTTTCCAACCTTTAATTTCTGAAGGACTGTTGAATGACAGAACTACTTTGACTTTTTCCACACAAATCCCTCTAATGAAATGCGTTTCTGCTTCACACCCGTCAGAGTTGCTAGTGGCAGTCACTGTCTCGCTTGAAATGGGATCTTTCTCCAGTAATCTACTGCCAGTTAATCATGGCTAAGTGAGACCTGGTAATCCCATTGATGTGCCTGGACTTATCTGAAGACAAGACCTAATTTTTATTTTTTTAAAAAGAGCTGTAGTAACATCATTTGTAATTATAGTGATATGAACTTGGTCACGCTTCCTGCCTACAATATCATGTATGTAAACACTACAATAAATTCTGTCTAAACACGTTCTGCTTTAACTCTACCTCTGTCTTAAGAAGTAAATGTGCATTTGCTGTCTTTATTTATCTCTGTACTGTACCACTCTGCACTAATAAATTCATTTCTTAATGAATTCATGTAGCCGTATGGCCAGAAATATATTTTTTAACTAGCTAAGAGTCTGTGATAAGCAGTGCAAAGAATCTGTTTCTTTAAAATATGCTTTACTGTACTTTGAAACTGGCTTCTAAAGATACTGAATGTTTCCATCAACTTGGTAATACTCATAACCAGCTCCTGGTATATACAATATATTAAAATGATGCTAAATATAAAAGTGTGTGTGTATAATGATTTTAAGAAAACTAATATATATGTCTCTGCACTCTGAATAAATCTGTCTCTGGACTTGTGATCAAGGCAGAGGACAGGGCTGTTTCTTGTTACTTAAGGTAACACAGGAATTCAGGCACATAGCAAAAAGCTTTTAATCACACTAATGTGATGCATTGTATCGACATCTTCATGCTAAGATGATCTTTAGGATGAAGAAAGTATTTTAAACAAACACCATGTAGTTCCCTGCAACATCAGTGCTTTTTGTTCTAGACAGTGAAGGTCTGTTGTGTGGTCAAAGCCGTAAATGGAATGAAATGAGGTTGCTTTAAACAAAGGTTTCATAAGTTGTTGAAAATCAGTTTTGAGGAAAATGTCTGAAATGTTTTGCAGAGGTGAATCTGGTGCTGGGAAGACTGAAAACACAAAGAAGGTTATTCAATACCTTGCTCATATTGCTTCCTCCCATAAAGGAAGAAAGGACCATAATATTCCCGTAAGTTGGGATATTTTATCATTTGTTTATTGTTCTTTTTGAAAACCACCATCTTTGCATTTAAAAAAAACATAACTTTTTTATTAAAGATAAGCTGTAATGTAATCCACATAATTTTCTCAACCGTTATTTTCTCTTTAGTAGGGGCTGAAATGAGCAGTTACGTTAAAATTTCCAGTTGATGTTAGCTGTTTAACTTCTCTTCTGAAATTAAAGGTTTTATGCAACCATTGTAACTAGGAACGGTATCAAAGCTTTCTGATGCAGTGTGTGCCAGTTTTCCAAAAATTTAATTAACTTGGGCAAGTCTTAGTGAATTTAGTTCCCACAGATGCAGTTTTCAGTACTATATTTGTGAACAAGCTTTCTGTTCTTTCAAAAATTATCTTGTAGATAAGAAAAATCATCAAGCTTCAAAACTGCTGTAGACTTGATATGTCTACAAGCGAGCAGCTAATAAAAAGCTCTAGTTTTAGTACATTACAGACAAAAGCATATGCACTTATGTCAGAGTCTTGGGTTTTTTGGTAACTTGTCACTAACTGATTTATGTAGAAGTTTCTTCAGATTTACTGCTAGACTTCAAAATTCACAATGAGTTTTTATCAATATTTTGCTTTACAAGATATGGATGGGTTTGATTATCTGTTGCTATGAGCACTTGGATCTCTTTGCAGTGGAATATTAATTCAACTTGCTAGAAGCAAGTGGCTTGCTATATTCGATACTGGCGTATGTGGTTGGAAGTTTTCAAACTATATCAGACTTAGAAGCATCAGCTTCTGTAATTTCTAGTGTATAACACTTAATATTAAGATATTCTGGAATGTGTCAAGACTCAAACTCCTAGAAAACCAGGAGAGGACTTTTGACCAATCTGTGAAGAAAAAAAAAGCAAGAATTTGAAGTTGGAGAGAGGGAAAGATTGCTCTGCAGATAGATTTGGAGGCCTTAGGAGGATGCTGTGACTGGAGTGTCGGCAGCATTAGCATTGTCATGTGCTAGGGGAATACATGGCTCTGCAGAATGCTATTTAGAAAGTCATCCTTCAGAACTTGTTTTCTGTGTGGGTTTTGATTTATAAATATTCTTGGATTTATGGCTGTGCAGCCTTGAACAAAACTAGTGTTTTTAAAATTTCTACAGGAGTATAATTGCCTACAACTTTGGGGGGCGGGAAGGGAATTATGCAGAGAATGGAACTGCACAGAGTTTGTATACCAAGTACTTCTAAACACACTATTGACAGCTTGGAATGCACCAGGTTGAAAAGACTTCTGTGAGCCTCTTGTCGAGCCTCCTTTCAAAATATGCTTCCCTTTAAAGCTGAGTTTTGAAAACCTTGTGTGATGAAGATTATACAACCTTTCTGCAAAACTTTTCCTGTGCTTAACCACTTAAACAGTCAAAAATAGGGGTTTAAAAAGTACTCCTTGTTTGTTTGGCTGTGTTTCCATAAGCACTTTGTGCCAGTACCTGTGCTAAAAGTAGTCCCCTTTTTGAGTTTTGTCATCGTAACAATTCCTGTGGCCACTCACTGGGCTTGGAGACTGCAGGCTCAAACTACTGTTCTGAAAGTCATAGAATCATAGAATGGTTTGGGTTGGAAAGGACCTTAAAGATCATCTGGTTCCAACCCCCCTGCCATCAGCAGGGACATCTTCCACCAGACCAGGTTGCTCACAGCTCCATCCAAACTGGCCTTGAACCCTGCCAGGGAGGGGGTAGCCACAGCTTCTCTGGGCAACCTGGACCAGTGTTTCATCACCCTCATGGGGAAGAAATGAAGTCCGTCTGGCTTTAGATGAAACAAGTTTCCTCTGTTTGTTGCGTGGCTGCATAACTGATATGAAGTGAAGGCACAGAAAAAAGCTGGGGTGGAAGATGTTGGTGAAGGGAAGGATGAGTTGCTCAGTCTAATGCAGTGCTGGCTAATTCTGTTTAAGTTGCTGGTTGAACTGGAATCTAATTCTCTACTTAGCAGCGTGATCAAATGGGACAGGAGTTTAAGGTGGTGGGTGTAATCAGCTGCTTCGTGAGCCATCGAAGACTGTCACGATGAAGACTGGAAAAGTTTTTATTCTTTGTAAAACATAGTTCAGACACAGTAAAAAGAATAGGGTAGTGTCCTGAATAGAAGTTTGATACTTTGATTGTGCGCTTCATTCAATGCACTGCTATAGTAAGCACTGAATTAAGTATATGTTTATGAAAAATGCAAAATGTTCACGTAACCTAAACCGTTTTGAAAATACAAATGAGTCTCGCTTCTGTAACAATTAATTTTTATTAATATACTGCAGATGAAGAATGTCTAATCTACACACCTAACACTCAAAAGTTAGGAAGTGTCAGAATTGGTTATATTTAAGCAGCCCTAACTTGTTCCTGTTCACATATACATTAGAAAACTGTAGAGGGCTGGTGGTGATCCGTAGTATCCATCTGTACAGCCTTTGCACTGACCTGTGCACAAAGATGATGCTAAACAGGCTTGTTAAATAGACAGCAAGTCATGGATTTACTTTTATCCATCCTGTAACAAATAATTATCAGTGCTATGCATATTACTGAGACTTCTGAAAGTTGCATACATAAATAACTCTGTAACTCATGAAATACTTATGGCTCTTGAGGGGGTTAAATTCCCAAATATTTGAAGGTAAGAAGAAATAGACATGGTAACAATGAAGAAAAAAATAAATGGTGGGTGAAAATCTTTGTTAAGGCATTAGCAAATGATGCAACTGGTTTCTAGGAAATTGAAGTAGTAATGTAAAATATAATTTAATGAGAAGGCAAAATAATATAAACATGAAAAAGACAAGATAATTTAGAACATTAAAAAAGAAATCTTTTTTTTTTAATACGATGGCATGAATAGAGCCATGTGACGCTCACTGATGAAATCAAGTATTTAAACAAATAATTTGGTCAGTGTTAGAAATGCAAATCTATGGGCACTTTGAGATATCTGTCCCAAAACAAGCGTTCAAAGAAAAGATCTGAAGTGAAAGAGCTGAATAGATTAGGTAATTATAGCAGACTTTTCAGCTCCAGATCTCTGTTTCAAACTGCAACCAAAAAAGTCATTACAGCCTGAAGGCTGAAATAAATTTGCTTTTCTTAGTCCATTTGTTCCAAGTGAACGTTTTTCCACATCATACTGATTATTCTGAACAGAGAGGATCAAACTGGCTTTGTTCCTGGATTACTTTTTAACTGCAAGAAAATATTTCCTCTAGGACAGGATGTGCTTTACCTTTATGAATAGAACTCTTCACTTGAGAGTTATCAACAAATATGATCTTACAAAAAAATGGAGAGTACTGAAGGGTTGCAATGAAAGTTCAAAAAGAACAGAACTCAATGCGGTTCAGTTTAACACAAGATAAAGATAAGACTTATAGACAGGAATTTCGGAAGGAGCGGTAGCTTCATATTCAAACATCTAACCTTATTTTTAGATCCTGAGTTGTTTTCTGAGCAGGTATGATGCAGCTTTGCAAAATTCACATCACTTAGCTGAGTAAACTAAACCTTTGCTAGCTGCTTTACAGAACTCTGTCAAAACCTGTTATTCTTCACTAAAACAGTGCTAGTTGCTAGTTATTTAAATTAGTAGACATAAACGGAAGAAGTGTGCGTCTGTCTTGGTGTGAAAATTTCTTGTGGTCTGAGTTTCACCACCACGTTTTCTCTCTAGGCTCTCTGGTGTGAAGCTCAAGATTGTTAAGTTTGTTGACTGAGACAAGGGAATAGGGGAATTGAAAATTTCTGCGTTTTTGCAGAAACTGCAAATTTGGGTTTTGGGGATTTTTTTGTTTTGCTTTATTACACTCATGTTCCATTTACCCTTTTTTCTGGCAAAAGTTAAAGGTATTCCAGTTTTTTAAGACTTTGCTTCTCATGTGGACGGTAATTCTTGAAAGAAAGCTTCTATCTCGATTGTAGGATTGCCTTTCTTAAGTACTTGAAGTACAGGGCAAAAACAAAGCCACAGGCTCTGTAAGTATTGCTTTCCTCTTGGTTCTTTTATAACCTTTTTGATTTTTGAAAAATAGTGATGATCTTATCCATACAAAAACACCTTGCAGTGACTAAGGCTGTCGAGACAGTTACTTGGTGTTGTGGGTTTATTTTTGTTGTTGTTTGTCAAAACTGTGGAAAGCAGGGCTGCCGGAGGCCCGGCCAGTCTGACTAATTGAAGTCTTGCTTGTCTTGCAAGCCCCCCTTTCTGCTTGTTGGAGGACCAAAATTCCAAATTTCTGAAGGTGAGACCAGTATGCGTGGTGGAGATTCTGCTCTTAAGTGATGGTAGTACCAAGTGATAGCTCTCAAAGCATTTCAGGCTGCTGTTGCGTTATCTATAGAGTTTGTGCCTGAAGACTTGTGGGGTTTGACCAAGTGGAAGCTGAGACACTGAGAGCTTTAAAAGGGAGATATTTGCCATGCATTCTTTCCAATTCCATGGGTCTTCCAAACCTAAGAGCTGGAAACAGTGTTTATCATAGCTACGGTTGTTCATTGCAAACAGGCTTCCAAAAGTGTAAAACAAAGGCTGTGCTAAAACCAGACCTCCTGTGTGTTCAATTCCAAGTCTCGCTTTCTTGGAAAACAAGTGTTCATGTCTCTGTACGGTTCCAGTTGATCCGTAGTATTGACAGGTCAGTCACTTGAAATGAAATCTGTATTATATCTGGTGTATGAGACCTCTGTATGGATTTTGTATATTCAGTTATTTGTGTTGCTTAGAGACTATTGTTGTGGAGTCTCCTTCTCTGGAGATATTCAAGACCTGCCTAGACTTGGTCCTGTGCAGCCTGGTCTGGGTGACCCTGCTTCGGCAGGGTTGTTGGACTGGGTGACCCACAGAGGTCCCTTCTAACCCCTACAATTCTGTGATTCTGTGGTTCAAATTCTATTGTAGAAGTTATTCTTTCTCCCCTTTCTCATGGCTAGAAAAAGAAGCTGATGGAGGATCCAATTGCTGAATGTACTTCTCAGCTGGCTGAAGAAGAAGAAAAGGCCAAAAACTTGGCCAAATTCAAGAACAAACAGGAAATGATGATCACTGATTTGGAAGGTTTGTTCTTGCTACTTTTGCCTGTTAACAAGTTGTACATCATGCGAGAAAGGAGTGGATCACTTATTACAGTGTATGCAGTATCTGGTCCAGTCTGCTAAGTGTAACCTTATATGTAGATACCTTAATAGCTTTTATCTAAATCTTGAAAGAATAATTTATTGCTTGCAAGCCTTGTTGCATTTGGCTGCTCAGTCTTTCTCGTGTTTAATTTGTTAGCTTTTCATTTTTGAGAATCCATTTTATTTAATGATACACTCCAGAAATTCATGTTGTTGCATGCATCCCTTAGTAACAAGGTAAAACATCTGTCTCTTGGGAAGGCGCTACACTTTTCTATAGTAACACATTAGAACAACACATTTCTGGAAAAACGTTAGTAGGCATTCATTAGTCTTCTAATATTTTTTGAATAAGCAAATCTGAATTGTTCTGCCTTTCTTGATGCTTTGTTTATCTAAAATGGTTCAGTTTCTTTGGCCATTTATTTCTGATTGTTTTGCCTGTGTTGTCACGACTGGATTAGCCCTATATGTAACCTTTCATGATGTTATGGTGGGTTTTTTAATTACTTATGGTTGTAAATAGGTATTGTGCAACATTAATATACTGCCAAGCCAAAGTTGCAAAATATAAGGCAATGTTGCTATCTGCCCTAATTTGGAAATATTTTTTTCACTTACTGTTATGGGTTGTCTTACTACATACTTTAATACTGATGCGCTTATGGAAAAATACCAAAGTTTAGTCTTATCTGTGTAGGAAGGTATTGAAGTAATATGAATAATAGATGATTGATGTACCTTTTATTTAAAAAGCCTATTCAGGGACTTTAAGATGGGCACAAGTAAGCTGTACTCATTGGAAAATAATGCTTGAGTAGTTGTGTACTTAAATTGGGACTAGTGTTTCTGAAGATACTTGACAGATGTGGTTGGTTATGGTGCTGTTCCCAGAGTGATGACCTTAGAAATGGAAATTAAAGCTTAAATATAAGGCATGCAACTGCTTGGCTAGTAAAGCACAGTAAAATGATACTCTCTGAGACAATTCAAGAAGCCATGAAGGTCACTCTGCTAGGGTCTTGACACTGGTAAGTACTGAAATTTGGGGGGGGGGGCAACAAAAACCCACAAAACCCCAAAAAAACCCCACTAATTCAGTTTACTGTGAGTTTTCCCCATTGCGAAATTGTGTCTTATGCCACTCTTCTGTCACCTGCCAGAAATACAATGTAAAAACAGAGAAAAGTGCTATTTTTTTTTTTTTTTTTTGAATGAGGAGCTGTTTAGAGAAAAACAATGTTACTTCAGATTGTCTGGAAAATCCCAAATACCCCTCGGTAGCTCTAAGATATGATTCTTGAACATGGCTCCGTTTCCATGTAGAAGATGTCCTGATCTTGTAGCAGGCTTAGGAGGGGTGTGAGAAACCCCTGCACTGAGAACCCACAAAGTATTGAACAAGTCTAATAACTTACATTTATTCTAATAGATGTTGAATTGTGCTAATGCTATGCTAAGCAAAACCTTCCTGTGACTTCAATATATTACATACCTGGTCATTATCTAACTGTAGACAATGCAGCCAATAACTATCTAAATCAGACCACAGGCAGATCATCTAAATGTATTTTATTGCTAGGGCACTGATAACTGGATGGTGTTCACAAAGAAATACCTTAGGGCAGGAGTATCTTGGCTACACAAGGAAATTACTGGAGGCTATCAGGGTTGCAAAGTCTTGCTAAATATCAATGGGATGTGAGTTAGTGGTACAAATACTTGCAAAACATGTTTATCCAAGTTTTCTTTAAGTTACACTATTTTCCAGTAGACCTTTTGGGCCTAGCCCTTCCACAACTATGCAAGTCATAATTTTTTCCAGTCTGTAGTTCTTCATTTTTGAATCCTGATGTCTGCGATCACCTGGCCGAGCAGCTCAAACTGCTCTTCTGTTAGATTCTATTCCTTATTTTTCTGTCAACATGTGATTATGTTTGTTACCTTACTTCAAACTTTTTTCTCCAGTCATTGACTTTTTCTTGACTTTCTATCTGAATCATGCAGTTCTACTTTGCTATTTCATCTTTCCCAGTCACCCTTCCAGCTGCAGTCTGGAGAAAGAATTGACACAGTGTATATTAAACTTCCCACCCTTCTTGCTGTCCCATTGCCCTGCCCCTGAACCTTCTGAGGATAACAACAGGAAAAAATTGCTTACAAATATAATCCTTTACTTCCATAGAGTGCTTAAAAAAGGAGGAGAAGACCCGTCAAGAATTAGAAAAAGCTAAAAGAAAACTTGATGGTGAAACAACAGACCTACAGGACCAAATAGCTGAGCTGCAAGCCCAGATTGAAGAACTGAAGATCCAGCTGGCCAAGAAAGAGGAAGAACTGCAGGCTGCTCTTGCTAGGTCGGATCATGATGGAGCTTTATGACTACAGAAGTGTGGTAGAAACCTACTTTCCCAGACAGAATTTCAGCTGACTGCAAACTGATGAGTTAAAACTGGGAGTGTTCAAGCAGAAGCCAGTTCATGTTTGTACTACAGCATCTCTAGACACCTGTGTGTTTTGCGTAGACAGGGCAAAAAAGGAACTCAATCTTTCATCACCATCCTTGCTCTATAAAGCTCCAAAACCAATGTTTCATCAGGGCTTAATAGCACTTTGGCTCTGGAAGCTTTTTAGTCTCCCAGAGTTCAGCCTCAGGAGGGGGAAAAAACATGTAATCGTCGAGAGTGTTCTTAGTTGGTCCAAATACTGGATAATGTCTGTCCAACTCAATCAAAGATCTGTGTGGTAGTCTCGCAGCCACATGTTATAAACTAAACACCACCTGAGTTTTCTGAGTAATGATCTATAACTTTGCAGGAAGAGACAGTCCTACAGACAAGGGTGCATTTTTGGGAGTGTTGAGGTCTACAAAACTGGAATACCTGAATGCAAACTGGAAAGCTTGATCATTCCAGTAGTGCATCTGTAGTACCTGGGGCACTGTGCTCATTAGGATCTTGAGAATAAGAGTGCAGTAGTGGCTTTGTCTATGAAATTTTAGGAGGTGGATTTTGTTCAAGTGGGAAAGATGAGTTATTTTTTGAGTACATAACTTATACTAGACTTATGAGAAGAGATCTGAAGCTATGAAATATCATTAACTGTTGTGGTTCTGTTTAACAGAGGTGATGAAGAAGCAGTTCAGAAAAACAACGCACTGAAAGTGATAAGAGAGTTGCAGGCTCAAATTGCAGAACCGCAGGAGGATCTTGAATCTGAGAAGGCATCTGGCAACAAGGCGGAAAAGCAGAAAAGAGATTTAAGTGAAGAGCTGGAGGCTTTAAAAACTGAAGTAGAAGATACCTTGGATACCACTGCAGCACAGCAAGAGCTGAGGTAAGATCATGTGTCTGTATAAGCAGGCACCATTAAAATTCACCTTGAATTTACAAAAGACTAAAATGTTGATTTTTGATAACTATTGATGCTTCCTCTAGGACAAAGCGAGAGCAGGAGGTGGCTGAACTGAAGAAAGCAATTGAAGAGGAAACCAAAAACCATGAAGCACAGATCCAGGAAATCAGGCAGAGCCATGCTACTGCCCTGGAAGAGCTCTCTGAACAACTGGAACAGGCCAAAAGGGTGAGCAGAAAATTAATTACAGAAATACATTTTTCAGCTTCAGGACTTTTAGAAGTAACATCAGTGGCGTGGTCACTTCCAGTGATATCTGCAGATCTAAATTGTCCTCTGTACATACTTAACTACTGCAGTTGAATCAAATATATCCTGCTGGTTTGAACATATAGCAACTTTTCAGATAGATGCCAAGACTATCTAAAAGTGTTTGTTAGACCTGGAAACAGTGCACCTAGAGATAAGTTGATGTAGTACTTTTGTGGGAATTCTCGAGCAGCCTATGTGCTTATTTGGTGAAAAGCAGTTCTCTGCCTAAGCGAACTGCGGAATGGTTCCAAATAAGGTAATTGTCATGTCGACACTCACAAATAACAAACTGTGAGTACGGGTAGCATAAAAGTTCTTCCAGCCACTCTTCACTTTATGCTTGTACCGTGACCTCCAGTGCTAGATATCTGTGGAGTATCTTGCTGATTTGCAGAGTTCTATTGTGTCTCTGGTAACCCCTGCCAGAGCAGAGGAAGCGGCACACCTGGACAACGTGGTTCCTACTAGTGCAGCTTCAGTGTCTTTGTTCAGAAGTAGAATTAATCCAACACTGCCAAAAAAAAAAAAAAAAAAGTATCTCTAGCTTGTAAAAAAAAAAAAAAAAACACTTCAGTGACTAAAACACCTCTGAGGCAGGAAGGACCTGATTATAGAACTGATGAGATGGATTAATTGTTTCTTATATTCAGATGCTGGCAGAAGAAAAGAACATTTCTGCCAGATATGCAGAGGAAAGAGATCGTGCTGAAGCAGAGGCAAGGGAGAAGGAAACCAAAGCACTGTCTCTGGCTCGGGCTTTGGAAGAAGCCCTGGAAGCTAAGGAAGAGTTTGAAAGACAGAACAAACAGTTGCGGGCAGATATGGAAGACTTAATGAGCTCGAAAGATGATGTGGGCAAAAATGTAAGTAACTTTCCAGACCCTATTTTGTTATGAACTGCACAGGGAACAACACAGGAAAATTCCCTGGTTGGAGAAGTGTTTTTGACACAAATATGGAACGTTTTGAGGCTGATTTGTAACCCAGAATTCTGGAGGAATTAATGCTCAGAACAAGAGGGTGGTCTCTATTAAGATGAGGCCTGTTCAAAAGATGTGAAGACTTGGAGAGCAGCAGTTGCTGGCCAAATGCCTAATGGCACTTGTGCTGGATTTAAGAGCTTGTCTTACTACTACTACTTTTTCTCTGTGAATATTGCACAGCTCATCTCTCCATTCATCTGCACGGATGTTTGTTTGGTTCTCTAATCTGTATCTTAGAGATGCTGCTCTCCCTGTTCTGATTGTCCAGTTTGGAGCATCACAAAGTGTAGTGTACTGAGTTCATATAATGTCTACTTTTGCTGTTAACTGCTGATTTTGAGAGGGTCTGATTAATGTTTGTGGCTTAGGTCCATGAACTGGAGAAATCAAAAAGAACTTTAGAGCTACAGGTTGAAGAGATGACGACTCAGCTTGAGGAACTGGAAGATGAACTGCAGGCCACAGAAGATGCTGAACTTCGTTTGGAGGTGAACATGCAAACTATGAAAGCCCAGTTTGAGAGAGATCTGCAAGCCAGAGATGAACAGAATGAAGAGAAAAAGAGGATGCTGGTTAAACAAGTATGTATCTTACTGTGCTTCATAGTGGGAAGGGCGTGATGTTCTTTTGACAAAGCTCTATGGCTTTGAGAACTTGCTACCAGGAAAATAAAACTCTGTGCTTAAAGATCCCATCCTATAGAAGTCCCAAGCACGGATCTTTACCCACAATACAATAGGTCTTGTTGTGGATTAGCCACTATTCATGTTAGTCTGCCAGTGATGGTCCTCCAATTCAACTGTACCTTGCCTCCAAAGCACTCAACATGCAAGTAGATTTGGCTGTTGCTGCATGGGTGTCCTTCAAGCCCGTCCTGTTTGGTGTACAGCAACAAATCCATGGATGCCGACATAGACTGAAAGACTGTAATTAAGTGAACAGTTTCTTAAATGAAAAACGTAGCAAAGATTCCAGATTTGCCAGACTTGAGTCTCTTCAGATCTGCCTTATGATACTAGAATTCTAAAGAAATGCCTTTAAAATTTCATGCTTGTAGGAGAAGATAGATCTAAATTAACATTTCTAAAGCTTTAAGGAAAAAGCACCTAATATTTCAAGATTTATCACAAGAAAACAAAAACTTACTGAGAATTACCTGTATAGAGATCTCCTAGAAATAAATAAAAGCATTGACCTGGAAGGCTTTTGAAGTTCCCTGCAACGCTGAATTGCTATTGTCTTGCACTGGACAAGAGCTCCTGACCTGGCATGAGGAGGGAGGCTTGATTCAAAAGAAACATATTCCTTCATGTTGGTAACCTGTGGCACTTCTGGCTCACTTTTATTGTTGTATGAGTTCATCTTAGTTCTTGTTAGCTGCTTTCTTAGATACTTTGCTTCTCTGTTTTCTTTTGAAAAAAAGAAAAGTTGTTGGTGTATACATTCTAGTAGCACATCTGTTTCAAAGAGAATTATTTCTTTTTTTTTTTCTTGAGAATGTGTGGTGATTCTATGTCGTATTTTCCTCTTAGTGGTTCAATCAGAATTAGCAACATCTGCCCCCAAGTCATACCTAAATGTAGACAGATGTACTGGGCCAGAAGCTGATCATGAAGCAGCTGAACAGATGAAATGGAAATGCTTCAGATGCTGAGCTCTTTTCTTTATTTTCCTTTTGTCAGTTCAGAGATCTCTGCTTCCAGTTTGTGGATTTTTTTGCCGTCTGCAGTGTCTTCCCATGTAGCTTGAGTTCTGTAGGCTCTTCGAATCGAGTAATGCTAATTCTGATCTGCAAAGGCCTTTTGGATTCATCAGCCGTTTTGTTAGGATTTTGTGTTTGCTCTGTTCCTGGAGCTTGAGCCTGTTAAATCCCTTGATTTCACAGGTGCGAGAGCTGGAGGCAGAACTGGAAGATGAGCGCAAACAGAGGGCTCTTGTTGTGGCAGCCAAGAAGAAAATGGAGATGGATATGAAAGACCTGGAAGGTCAGACAGAAGCTGCAAACAAGGCTCGAGATGAAGCAAGCAAACAGCTGCTTAAGCTCCAGGTAGGCACAGCAAATCAGCTGAGCTACTTTCCCTCCTGCTGACAGTCTGTCAAGGGTGCTGCTTTTCGTTACATGCATTTGTAGTGTGAAGGCAAGAAGGAGTATCAGACTCAGCTATGCTGGCACACGTCACAGTATCTGGCCTGAACTTATCAGACGCTCAAAACTCCTCTCATCCTTTTGTTGCTAAGGAGTTAAGATTGTCCCCCACGTACTTCTATTCAATAGTCATCATTTTCAACGCTTTGCATAAGGATTTACTGAGGATTGCTTTTGAGGCTGAATCTTTAAAATTTATGGTTGTTTGTATCTTTGAATTTACTGATTTCAGCTCAGCTCTTGCTGATTGCTACTTCCTCTAGTTGAGGAAGCCAAAAATGTTCCAGAGAAATAGGAGGAGTAAATTTTAGTTGCTTTGAAAAAGCTCCAAGATGCCTATTCTTTTTAGATTGGCAAGAAGAATCCAGTACTTGTGTCAAGGATTTATTTCCCATTCCCAGAGAAATACTCCGTCTTTAGTAGAGGTCAGTTTTCCCAAGGCTTTCAGTGCCATGGCCCAAAGCTGCAGGAGTATGAGGCCGTGGCAAGACCATGTAAAGCATAGAGCAAACTGCATTGCCTTTCTGCCCTGTCCACTCTATTCCTTGGCAATCCTACTTCAACTGAATGAGGGCAATTTTGGAACTTGGTCCAGGCGCTGGATGAGAAGGGAATGGAGATTAAAGCAAGAAATGCTGGTACCTAGCAGTAGCGGCTTCTCTATTCCCAGAGGCTGAGTCAGTTACAGAGTTCATACCTGATCTCTGTACACTTTCATGCAAGCACCTGAAATAAGTGATCTCATGATTAGTGGTATTGCGAAGATGCAGGTACAACTTAAATGCAGTTTCTCCAGCCTTATTCTTTTAGCATCTGAAGTCAAACTTGTGTGAATTAAGATATCAGTCTGTGTTAAGTGTCTTACGGGAAGGATAAGTATGTGCTTCTACGTTATATGTGCAAAATGGTGAATTGTGGTACTTCTACACTGAGAAGTTTCTTACCTTGAGTACTTGTAATAGGTTTTATCAGTCAATTTAAGTAAATAGGTTTGTTTTTTTCCAAGACAATTGCAAGAGCATTACCTATCTACTACAAAGGTATCTCTACTACCTCTACTAGAGGTTTTTTCCTACAAGAAATCTACTAATAAATGAAGTGAAGTCTTCTAATGGGATATTTCTGATGAGGAGTGAGTGATGGAAAGATGAGAAAATGAAGGGTTTAGACTGAAAGAGGGTAGATTTAAATTGGATATAAGAAAGAAATTCTTCACTCTGAGGGTGATGAGGCACTGGCCCAGGTTGCCCAGAGAAGCTGTGGCTGCCCCCTCCCTGGCAGTGTTCAAGGCCAGGTTGGATGGGGCTTTGAGCAGCCTGGAAGGTGTCTCTGCCCGTGGCAGAGGGATAGAACTCTGATCTTTAAAGGTCCTGTCCAACCCAAACCATTCTATAATTCTATGAAAATAAGAACTGAAAATAAATATATTTAAGTGGAATGAAGCCACTTTAGGAGGAAGGTCTTGCCTCCTAAGGGCAAAAAAGCTTCAGAGCTACTAATAAATCTTGTGGTTGTCCTGCTGTATCATGGCTTATTCTTTCCTCTGCTCTCCAATTGCAGGCTGAAATGAAAGACTACCAGCGGGAGCTAGAAGAAGCCCTTGCATCCAGAGATGAGATCTTTGCACAGTCCAAAGAAAGTGAAAAGAAGCTCAAAGGTCTTGAAGCAGAAATACTCCAGCTCCAAGAGGTGAGATTGAAATCCAAGAAATCTGTTTTTCTTTCTAGAGAAAAGGGGAAGGCCAGAGTGTGTTTGTTTTTTTTTTTTTAAAAAAAAAAGTAAAAAGCCATCCAGTGAGTTGAACAGAAAAGTGGGAGCCTGGAGATGTTTCTCTTCCTCACTGCCCCAGGTCATTAGTGAGCTTCTTATAGCTTTGTAGGAATCCTTCTAGTAGTCTGGACTTCCTTTCCCTGCCTGGGTAGCAGGGAAGCCTTACTACTGCTTAAACAGATTTCAAGCCTCACTAAAATTTGCAAGGTGGTTTGAGAGTCTCTGGAAGCTGTGGTGCACAGTTGTCAGTACTAAAACTGGTCACTGGAAGTATATAAAAACCTAACAATCTCTCCAGTACCTCAGTGGACCATGTAAGTCTGTGGAGGTTTATCTCTCTGCTGTCTGAGGTCCTCATCCCTTTCTTTTACGGGCATTTGTTCCCTCATTGTTGGCAATTCATGTAAGAGCTCCAAGTCGTGCTACATATCGCTGTCACTTATCTCCGATTATCTCCGTTGTCTGCCACAAGGTTAAACGTTTGAGGTTTGAAGGCAACAGAATTGCCTTGTGTGAGAGACGGCCTCTTTTTGCCCTGTTAGCTGCAAAGGTTGAAGCAATCACTCAGCTTACACTGCACTTAATGTTTGAGACTTTTACCTACAACTTACTAGAGCTTCTCCATGTCATTCTTTCACAGACTTCAAACTAGTCAGTCTTGCACTTGCAGTGCATTAGATTGTGTCCTTCTTGGTGAATGTCTGGGTGTTTCTACCACTCAATACAATTTCACAATACAAGATTCAGCGCTGTTATATTTTTGTGCTAAAAATTCATTTTCTATACTTTGCTTTCAGTCATGCTACGTACTCTGTAGGAACCTAAAAAATTTGCTTAATTTAGTGCCCACGTTATACTTAATGAATTAGAGCATGTGACAGAACGGTTTTCTCCTCCTGCTTAGGGCTTGAATGTTACTGGCCTTTTCAGGGGACGGGGAGAAGTAAATTCATAGTAGTCATGTGGCAGTTACGGGAAGTTTAATCAGGTAGTCTACTTTCCTGTCATCTTGCTGATTTCTATGATTTTGAATGGCATCTTGTTTGTGTTGATTGATAAATCTTTTGGGAGCAGCTTGGCCTTTGTTAGGAGTAACTTGTTGCTTCTAATTTCAGTGAGCTAAATGCCATCTTGGAGTCTTGTTAGATCAAGTAATAAGCTCTTTCTATACAAAAAAGAAATTCTATTGGAACAAAAACTTCAGACTATTATTGTAATCCCTCAGGATAGACTAAGAAAGGGTGTGAAGACTGAACGATGGAAATAATAGGAAAAGTATTTCATCTTTATTAGTAGCTTGCTTTCCTCACCTCATTCCAGAGTAGCTGTAGCTGTTTTCTTACTAGCCTTTGGATCAAGACTGAGAGACTAGAGAGCTTCTGAATGCCAGTTAAACTTAGAGCATTAACCACTTCAGTGACTAAAACACCTCTGAGGCAGGAAGGACCTGATTATAGAACTGATGAGATGGATTAATTGTTTCTTATATTCAGATGCTGGCAGAAGAAAAGAACATTTCTGCCAGATATGCAGAGGAAAGAGATCGTGCTGAAGCAGAGGCAAGGGAGAAGGAAACCAAAGCACTGTCTCTGGCTCGGGCTTTGGAAGAAGCCCTGGAAGCTAAGGAAGAGTTTGAAAGACAGAACAAACAGTTGCGGGCAGATATGGAAGACTTAATGAGCTCGAAAGATGATGTGGGCAAAAATGTAAGTAACTTTCCAGACCCTATTTTGTTATGAACTGCACAGGGAACAACACAGGAAAATTCCCTGGTTGGAGAAGTGTTTTTGACACAAATATGGAACGTTTTGAGGCTGATTTGTAACCCAAAATTCTGGAGGAATTAATGCTCAGAACACGAGGGTGGTCTCTATTAAGATGAGGCCTGTTCAAAAGATGTGAAGACTTGGAGAGCAGCAGTTGCTGGCCCAATGCCTAATGGCACTTGTGCTGGATTTAAGAGCTTGTCTTACTACTACTACTTTTTCTCTGTGAATATTGCACAGCTCATCTCTCCATTCATCTGCACGGATGTTTGTTTGGTTCTCTAATCTGTATCTTAGAGATGCTGCTCTCCCTGTTCTGACTGTCCAGTTTGGAGCATCACAAAGTGTAGTGTACTGAGTTCATATAATGTCTACTTTTGCTGTTAACTGCTGATTTTGAGAGGGTCTGATTAATGTTTGTGGCTTAGGTCCATGAACTGGAGAAATCAAAAAGAACTTTAGAGCAACAGGTTGAAGAGATGAGGACTCAGCCTGAGGAACTGGAAGATGAACTGCAGGCCACAGAAGATGCTGAACTTTGTTTGGAGGTGAACATGCAAGCTATGAAAGCCCAGTTTGAGAGAGATCTGCAAGCCAGAGATGAACAGAATGAAGAGAAAAAGAGGATGCTGGTTAAACAAGTGTGTATCTTACTGTGCTTCACAGTGGGAAGGGCGTGATGATCTTTTGACAAAGCTCTATGGCTTTGAGAACTTGCTACCAGGAAAATAAAACTCTGTGCTTAAAGATCCCATCCTATAGAAGTCCCAAGCACGGATCTTTACCAACAATACAATAGGTCTTGTGGTGGATTAGCTACTGTTAATGTTAGTCTGCCAGTGATGGTCCTCCAATTCAACTGTACCTTGCCTCAAAAGCACTCAACATGCAAGTAGATTGGGCTGTTGCTGCATGGGTGTCCTTCAAGCCCGTCCTGTTTGGTGTACAGCAACGAATCCATGGATGCCGACATAGACTGAAAGACTGTAATTAAGTGAACAGTTTCTTAAATGAAAAACGTAGCAAAGATTCCAGATTTGCCAGACTTGAGTCTCTTCAGATCTGCCTTATGATACTAGAATTCTAAAGAAATGCCTTTAAAATTTCATGCTTGTAGGAGAAGATAGATCTAAATTAACATTTCTAAAGCTTTAAGGAAAAAGCACGTAATATTTCAAGATTTATCACAAGAAAACAAAAACTTACTGAGAATCACCTGTATAGAGATCTCCTAGAAATAAATAAAAGCATTGACCTGGAAGGCTTTTGAAGTTCCCTGCAATGCTGAATTGCTATTGTCTTGCACGGGACAAGAGCTCCTGACCTGGCATGAGGAGGGAGGCTTGATTCAAAAGAAACATATTCCTTCATGTTGGCAACCTGTGGCACTTCTGGCTCACTTTTATTGTTGTAAGAGTTCATCTTAGTTCTTGTTAGCTGCTTTCTTAGATACTTTGCTTCTCTGTTTTCTTTTGAAAAAAAGAAAAGTTGTTGGTGTATACATTCTAGTAGCACATCTGTTTCAAAGAGAATTATTTCTTTTTTTTTTTCTTGAGAATGTGTGGTGATTCTATGTCGTATTTTCCTCTTAGTGGTTCGATCAGAATTAGCAACATCTGCCCCCAAGTCATACCTAAATGTAGACAGATGTACTGGGCCAGAAGCTGATCATGAAGTAGCTGAACAGATGAAATGGAAATGCTTCAGATGCTGAGCTCTTTTCTTTATTTTCCTTTTGTCAGTTCAGAGATCTCTGCTTCCAGTTTGTGGATTTTTTTGCCGTCTGCAGTGTCTTCCCATGTAGCTTGAGTTCTGTAGGCTCTTCGAATCGAGTAATGCTAATTCTGATCTGCAAAGGCCTTTTGGATTCATCAGCCATTTTGTTAGGATTTTGTGTTTGCTCTGTTCCTGGAGCTTGAGCCTGTTAAATCCCTTGATTTCACAGGTGCGAGAGCTGGAGGCAGAACTGGAAGATGAGTGCAAACAGAGGGCTCTTGCTGTGGCAGCCAAGAAGGAAATGGAGATGGATATGAAAGACCTGGAAGGTCAGATAGAAGCTGCAAACAAGGCTCGAGATGAAGCAATCAAACAGCTCCGTAAGCTCCAGGTAGGCACAGCAAATCAGCTGAGCTGCTTTCCCTCCTGCTGACAGTCTGTCAAGGGTGCTGCTTTTCGTTACATGCATTTGTAGTGTGAAGGCAAGAAGGAGTATCAGACTCAGCTATGCTGGCACACGTCACAGTATCTGGCCTGAACTTATCAGACGCTCAAAACTCCTCTCATCCTTTTGTTGCTAAGGAGTTAAGATTGTCCCCCACATACTTCTATTCTATAGTCATCATTTTCAACGCTTTGCGTAAGGATTTACTGAGGATTGCTTTTGAGGCTGAATCTTTAAAATTTATGGTTGTTTGTATCTTTGAATTTACTGATTTCAGCTCAGCTCTTGCTGATTGCTACTTCCTCTAGTTGAGGAAGCCAAAAATGCTGCAGAGAAATAGGAGGAGTAAATTTTAGTTGCTTTGAAAAAGCTCCAAGATGCCTATTATTTTTAGATTGGCAAGAAGAATCCAGTACTTGTGTCAAGGATTTATTTCCCATTCCCAGAGAAATACTCCGTCTTTAGTAGAGGTCAGTTTTCCCAAGGCTTTCAGTGCCATGGCCCAAAGCTGCAGGAGTATGAGGCCGTGGCAAGACCATGTAAAGCATAGAGCAAACTGCATTGCCTTTCTGCCCTGTCCACTCTATTCCTTGGCAATCCTACTTCAACTGAATGAGGGCAATTTTGGAACTTGGTCCAGGCGCTGGATGAGAAGGGAATGGAGATTAAAGCAAGAAATGCTGGTACCTAGCAGTAGCGGCTTCTCTATTCCCAGAGGCTGAGTCAGTTACAGAGTTCATACCTGATCTCTGTACACTTTCATGCAAGCACCTGAAATAAGTGATCTCATGATTAGTGGTATTGCGAAGATGCAGGTACAACTTAAATGCAGTTTCTCCAGCCTTATTCTTTTAGCATCTGAAGTCAAACTTGTGTGAATTAAGATATCAGTCTGTGTTAAGTGTCTTACGGGAAGGATAAGTATGTGCTTCTACGTTATATGTGCAAAATGGTGAATTGTGGTACTTCTACACTGAGAAGTTTCTTACCTTGAGTACTTGTAATAGGTTTTATCAGTCAATTTAAGTAAATAGGTTTGTTTTTTTCCAAGACAATTGCAAGAGCATTACCTATCTACTACAAAGGTATCTCTACTACCTCTACTAGAGGTTTTTTCCTACAAGAAATCTACTAATAAATGAAGTGAAGTCTTCTAATGGGATATTTCTGATGAGGAGTGAGTGATGGAAAGATGAGAAAATGAAGGGTTTAGACTGAAAGAGGGTAGATTTAAATTGGATATAAGAAAGAAATTCTTCACTCTGAGGGTGATGAGGCACTGGCCCAGGTTGCCCAGAGAAGCTGTGGCTGCCCCCTCCCTGGCAGTGTTCAAGGCCAGGTTGGATGGGGCTTTGAGCAGCCTGGAAGGTGTCTCTGCCCGTGGCAGAGGGATAGAACTCTGATCTTTAAAGGTCCTGTCCAACCCAAACCATTCTATAATTCTATGAAAATAAGAACTGAAAATAAATATATTTAAGTGGAATGAAGCCACTTTAGGAGGAAGGTCTTGCCTCCTAAGGGCAAAAAAGCTTCAGAGCTACTAATAAATCTTGTGGTTGTCCTGCTGTATCATGGCTTATTCTTTCCTCTGCTCTCCAATTGCAGGCTGAAATGAAAGACTACCAGCGGGAGCTAGAAGAAGCCCTTGCATCCAGAGATGAGATCTTTGCACAGTCCAAAGAAAGTGAAAAGAAGCTCAAAGGTCTTGAAGCAGAAATACTCCAGCTCCAAGAGGTGAGATTGAAATCCAAGAAATCTGTTTTTCTTTCTAGAGAAAAGGGGAAGGCCAGAGTGTGTTTGTTTTTTTTAAAAAAAAAAAAAAAATAAAAAGCCATCCAGTGAGTTGAACAGAAAAGTGGGAGCCTGGAGATGTTTCTCTTCCTCACTGCCCCAGGTCATTAGTGAGCTTCTTATAGCTTTGTAGGAATCCTTCTAGTAGTCTGGACTTCCTTTCCCTGCCTGGGTAGCAGGGAAGCCTTACTACTGCTTAAACAGATTTCAAGCCTCACTAAAATTTGCAAGGTGGTTTGAGAGTCTCTGGAAGCTGTGGTGCACAGTTGTCAGTACTAAAACTGGTCACTGGAAGTATATAAAAACCTAACAATCTCTCCAGTACCTCAGTGGACCATGTAAGTCTGTGGAGGTTTATCTCTCTGCTGTCTGAGGTCCTCATCCCTTTCTTTTACGGGCATTTGTTCCCTCATTGTTGGCAATTCATGTAAGAGCTCCAAGTCGTGCTACATATCGCTGTCACTTATCTCCGATTATCTCCGTTGTCTGCCACAAGGTTAAACGTTTGAGGTTTGAAGGCAACAGAATTGCCTTGTGTGAGAGACGGCCTCTTTTTGCCCTGTTAGCTGCAAAGGTTGAAGCAATCACTCAGCTTACACTGCACTTAATGTTTGAGACTTTTACCTACAACTTACTAGAGCTTCTCCATGTCATTCTTTCACAGATTTCAAACTAGTCAGTCTTGCACTTGCAGTGCATTAGATTGTGTCCTTCTTGGTGAATGTCTGGGTGTTTCTACCACTCAATACAATTTCACAATACAAGATTCAGCGCTGTTATATTTTTGTGCTAAAAATTCATTTTCTATACTTTGCTTTCAGTCATGCTACGTACTCTGTAGGAACCTAAAAAATTTGCTTAATTTAGTGCCCACGTTATACTTAATGAATTAGAGCATGTGACAGAACGGTTTTCTCCTCCTGCTTAGGGCTTGAATGTTACTGGCCTTTTCAGGGGACGGGGAGAAGTAAATTCATAGTAGTCATGTGGCAGTTACGGGAAGTTTAATCAGGTAGTCTACTTTCCTGTCATCTTGCTGATTTCTATGATTTTGAATGGCATCTTGTTTGTGTTGATTGATAAATCTTTTGGGAGCAGCTTGGCCTTTGTTAGGAGTAACTTGTTGCTTCTAATTTCAGTGAGCTAAATGCCATCTTGGAGTCTTGTTAGATCAAGTAATAAGCTCTTTCTATACAAAAAAGAAATTCTATTGGAACAAAAACTTCAGACTATTATTGTAATCCCTCAGGATAGACTAAGAAAGGGTGTGAAGACTGAACGATGGAAATAATAGGAAAAGTATTTCATCTTTATTAGTAGCTTGCTTTCCTCACCTCATTCCAGAGTAGCTGTAGCTGTTTTCTTACTAGCCTTTGGATCAAGACTGAGAGACTAGAGAGCTTCTGAATGCCAGTTAAACTTAGAGCATTAACCACTTCAGTGACTAAAACACCTCTGAGGCAGGAAGGACCTGATTATAGAACTGATGAGATGGATTAATTGTTTCTTATATTCAGATGCTGGCAGAAGAAAAGAACATTTCTGCCAGATATGCAGAGGAAAGAGATCGTGCTGAAGCAGAGGCAAGGGAGAAGGAAACCAAAGCACTGTCTCTGGCTCGGGCTTTGGAAGAAGCCCTGGAAGCTAAGGAAGAGTTTGAAAGACAGAACAAACAGTTGCGGGCAGATATGGAAGACTTAATGAGCTCGAAAGATGATGTGGGCAAAAATGTAAGTAACTTTCCAGACCCTATTTTGTTATGAACTGCACAGGGAACAACACAGGAAAATTCCCTGGTTGGAGAAGTGTTTTTGACACAAATATGGAACGTTTTGAGGCTGATTTGTAACCCAAAATTCTGGAGGAATTAATGCTCAGAACACGAGGGTGGTCTCTATTAAGATGAGGCCTGTTCAAAAGATGTGAAGACTTGGAGAGCAGCAGTTGCTGGCCCAATGCCTAATGGCACTTGTGCTGGATTTAAGAGCTTGTCTTACTACTACTACTTTTTCTCTGTGAATATTGCACAGCTCATCTCTCCATTCATCTGCACGGATGTTTGTTTGGTTCTCTAATCTGTATCTTAGAGATGCTGCTCTCCCTGTTCTGACTGTCCAGTTTGGAGCATCACAAAGTGTAGTGTACTGAGTTCATATAATGTCTACTTTTGCTGTTAACTGCTGATTTTGAGAGGGTCTGATTAATGTTTGTGGCTTAGGTCCATGAACTGGAGAAATCAAAAAGAACTTTAGAGCAACAGGTTGAAGAGATGAGGACTCAGCCTGAGGAACTGGAAGATGAACTGCAGGCCACAGAAGATGCTGAACTTTGTTTGGAGGTGAACATGCAAGCTATGAAAGCCCAGTTTGAGAGAGATCTGCAAGCCAGAGATGAACAGAATGAAGAGAAAAAGAGGATGCTGGTTAAACAAGTGTGTATCTTACTGTGCTTCACAGTGGGAAGGGCGTGATGATCTTTTGACAAAGCTCTATGGCTTTGAGAACTTGCTACCAGGAAAATAAAACTCTGTGCTTAAAGATCCCATCCTATAGAAGTCCCAAGCACGGATCTTTACCAACAATACAATAGGTCTTGTGGTGGATTAGCTACTGTTAATGTTAGTCTGCCAGTGATGGTCCTCCAATTCAACTGTACCTTGCCTCAAAAGCACTCAACATGCAAGTAGATTGGGCTGTTGCTGCATGGGTGTCCTTCAAGCCCGTCCTGTTTGGTGTACAGCAACGAATCCATGGATGCCGACATAGACTGAAAGACTGTAATTAAGTGAACAGTTTCTTAAATGAAAAACGTAGCAAAGATTCCAGATTTGCCAGACTTGAGTCTCTTCAGATCTGCCTTATGATACTAGAATTCTAAAGAAATGCCTTTAAAATTTCATGCTTGTAGGAGAAGATAGATCTAAATTAACATTTCTAAAGCTTTAAGGAAAAAGCACGTAATATTTCAAGATTTATCACAAGAAAACAAAAACTTACTGAGAATCACCTGTATAGAGATCTCCTAGAAATAAATAAAAGCATTGACCTGGAAGGCTTTTGAAGTTCCCTGCAATGCTGAATTGCTATTGTCTTGCACGGGACAAGAGCTCCTGACCTGGCATGAGGAGGGAGGCTTGATTCAAAAGAAACATATTCCTTCATGTTGGCAACCTGTGGCACTTCTGGCTCACTTTTATTGTTGTAAGAGTTCATCTTAGTTCTTGTTAGCTGCTTTCTTAGATACTTTGCTTCTCTGTTTTCTTTTGAAAAAAAGAAAAGTTGTTGGTGTATACATTCTAGTAGCACATCTGTTTCAAAGAGAATTATTTCTTTTTTTTTTTCTTGAGAATGTGTGGTGATTCTATGTCGTATTTTCCTCTTAGTGGTTCGATCAGAATTAGCAACATCTGCCCCCAAGTCATACCTAAATGTAGACAGATGTACTGGGCCAGAAGCTGATCATGAAGTAGCTGAACAGATGAAATGGAAATGCTTCAGATGCTGAGCTCTTTTCTTTATTTTCCTTTTGTCAGTTCAGAGATCTCTGCTTCCAGTTTGTGGATTTTTTTGCCGTCTGCAGTGTCTTCCCATGTAGCTTGAGTTCTGTAGGCTCTTCGAATCGAGTAATGCTAATTCTGATCTGCAAAGGCCTTTTGGATTCATCAGCCATTTTGTTAGGATTTTGTGTTTGCTCTGTTCCTGGAGCTTGAGCCTGTTAAATCCCTTGATTTCACAGGTGCGAGAGCTGGAGGCAGAACTGGAAGATGAGTGCAAACAGAGGGCTCTTGCTGTGGCAGCCAAGAAGGAAATGGAGATGGATATGAAAGACCTGGAAGGTCAGATAGAAGCTGCAAACAAGGCTCGAGATGAAGCAATCAAACAGCTCCGTAAGCTCCAGGTAGGCACAGCAAATCAGCTGAGCTGCTTTCCCTCCTGCTGACAGTCTGTCAAGGGTGCTGCTTTTCGTTACATGCATTTGTAGTGTGAAGGCAAGAAGGAGTATCAGACTCAGCTATGCTGGCACACGTCACAGTATCTGGCCTGAACTTATCAGACGCTCAAAACTCCTCTCATCCTTTTGTTGCTAAGGAGTTAAGATTGTCCCCCACATACTTCTATTCTATAGTCATCATTTTCAACGCTTTGCGTAAGGATTTACTGAGGATTGCTTTTGAGGCTGAATCTTTAAAATTTATGGTTGTTTGTATCTTTGAATTTACTGATTTCAGCTCAGCTCTTGCTGATTGCTACTTCCTCTAGTTGAGGAAGCCAAAAATGCTGCAGAGAAATAGGAGGAGTAAATTTTAGTTGCTTTGAAAAAGCTCCAAGATGCCTATTCTTTTTAGATTGGCAAGAAGAATCCAGTACTTGTGTCAAGGATTTATTTCCCATTCCCAGAGAAATACTCCGTCTTTAGTAGAGGTCAGTTTTCCCAAGGCTTTCAGTGCCATGGCCCAAAGCTGCAGGAGTATGAGGCCGTGGCAAGACCATGTAAAGCATAGAGCAAACTGCATTGCCTTTCTGCCCTGTCCACTCTATTCCTTGGCAATCCTACTTCAACTGAATGAGGGCAATTTTGGAACTTGGTCCAGGCGCTGGATGAGAAGGGAATGGAGATTAAAGCAAGAAATGCTGGTACCTAGCAGTAGCGGCTTCTCTATTCCCAGAGGCTGAGTCAGTTACAGAGTTCATACCTGATCTCTGTACACTTTCATGCAAGCACCTGAAATAAGTGATCTCATGATTAGTGGTATTGCGAAGATGCAGGTACAACTTAAATGCAGTTTCTCCAGCCTTATTCTTTTAGCATCTGAAGTCAAACTTGTGTGAATTAAGATATCAGTCTGTGTTAAGTGTCTTACGGGAAGGATAAGTATGTGCTTCTACGTTATATGTGCAAAATGGTGAATTGTGGTACTTCTACACTGAGAAGTTTCTTACCTTGAGTACTTGTAATAGGTTTTATCAGTCAATTTAAGTAAATAGGTTTGTTTTTTTCCAAGACAATTGCAAGAGCATTACCTATCTACTACAAAGGTATCTCTACTACCTCTACTAGAGGTTTTTTCCTACAAGAAATCTACTAATAAATGAAGTGAAGTCTTCTAATGGGATATTTCTGATGAGGAGTGAGTGATGGAAAGATGAGAAAATGAAGGGTTTAGACTGAAAGAGGGTAGATTTAAATTGGATATAAGAAAGAAATTCTTCACTCTGAGGGTGATGAGGCACTGGCCCAGGTTGCCCAGAGAAGCTGTGGCTGCCCCCTCCCTGGCAGTGTTCAAGGCCAGGTTGGATGGGGCTTTGAGCAGCCTGGAAGGTGTCTCTGCCCGTGGCAGAGGGATAGAACTCTGATCTTTAAAGGTCCTGTCCAACCCAAACCATTCTATAATTCTATGAAAATAAGAACTGAAAATAAATATATTTAAGTGGAATGAAGCCACTTTAGGAGGAAGGTCTTGCCTCCTAAGGGCAAAAAAGCTTCAGAGCTACTAATAAATCTTGTGGTTGTCCTGCTGTATCATGGCTTATTCTTTCCTCTGCTCTCCAATTGCAGGCTGAAATGAAAGACTACCAGCGGGAGCTAGAAGAAGCCCGTGCATCCAGAGATGAGATCTTTGCACAGTCCAAAGAAAGTGAAAAGAAGCTCAAAGGTCTTGAAGCAGAAATACTCCAGCTCCAAGAGGTGAGATTGAAATCCAAGAAATCTGTTTTTCTTTCTAGAGAAAAGGGGAAGGCCAGAGTGTGTTTGTTTTTTTTTTTTTAAAAAAAAAAGTAAAAAGCCATCCAGTGAGTTGAACAGAAAAGTGGGAGCCTGGAGATGTTTCTCTTCCTCACTGCCCCAGGTCATTAGTGAGCTTCTTATAGCTTTGTAGGAATCCTTCTAGTAGTCTGGACTTCCTTTCCCTGCCTGGGTAGCAGGGAAGCCTTACTACTGCTTAAACAGATTTCAAGCCTCACTAAAATTTGCAAGGTGGTTTGAGAGTCTCTGGAAGCTGTGGTGCACAGTTGTCAGTACTAAAACTGGTCACTGGAAGTATATAAAAACCTAACAATCTCTCCAGTACCTCAGTGGACCATGTAAGTCTGTGGAGGTTTATCTCTCTGCTGTCTGCGGTCCTCATCCCTTTCTTTTACGGGCATTTGTTCCCTCATTGTTGGCAATTCATGTAAGAGCTCCAAGTCGTGCTACATATCGCTGTCACTTATCTCCGATTATCTCCGTTGTCTGCCACAAGGTTAAACGTTTGAGGTTTGAAGGCAACAGAATTGCCTTGTGTGAGAGACGGCCTCTTTTTGCCCTGTTAGCTGCAAAGGTTGAAGCAATCACTCAGCTTACACTGCACTTAATGTTTGAGACTTTTACGTACAACTTACTAGAGCTTCTCCATGTCATTCTTTCACAGATTTCAAACTAGTCAGTCTTGCACTTGCAGTGCATTAGATTGTGTCCTTCTTGGTGAATGTCTGGGTGTTTCTACCACTCAATACAATTTCACAATACAAGATTCAGCGCTGTTATATTTTTGTGCTAAAAATTCATTTTCTATACTTTGCTTTCAGTCATGCTACGTACTCTGTAGGAACCTAAAAAATTTGCTTAATTTAGTGCCCACGTTATACTTAATGAATTAGAGCATGTGACAGAACGGTTTTCTCCTCCTGCTTAGGGCTTGAATGTTACTGGCCTTTTCAGGGGACGGGGAGAAGTAAATTCATAGTAGTCATGTGGCAGTTACGGGAAGTTTAATCAGGTAGTCTACTTTCCTGTCATCTTGCTGATTTCTATGATTTTGAATGGCATCTTGTTTGTGTTGATTGATAAATCTTTTGGGAGCAGCTTGGCCTTTGTTAGGAGTAACTTGTTGCTTCTAATTTCAGTGAGCTAAATGCCATCTTGGAGTCTTGTTAGATCAAGTAATAAGCTCTTTCTATACAAAAAAGAAATTCTATTGGAACAAAAACTTCAGACTATTATTGTAATCCCTCAGGATAGACTAAGAAAGGGTGTGAAGACTGAACGATGGAAATAATAGGAAAAGTATTTCATCTTTATTAGTAGCTTGCTTTCCTCACCTCATTCCAGAGTAGCTGTAGCTGTTTTCTTACTAGCCTTTGGATCAAGACTGAGAGACTAGAGAGCTTCTGAATGCCAGTTAAACTTAGAGCATTAACCACTTCAGTGACTAAAACACCTCTGAGGCAGGAAGGACCTGATTATAGAACTGATGAGATGGATTAATTGTTTCTTATATTCAGATGCTGGCAGAAGAAAAGAACATTTCTGCCAGATATGCAGAGGAAAGAGATCGTGCTGAAGCAGAGGCAAGGGAGAAGGAAACCAAAGCACTGTCTCTGGCTCGGGCTTTGGAAGAAGCCCTGGAAGCTAAGGAAGAGTTTGAAAGACAGAACAAACAGTTGCGGGCAGATATGGAAGACTTAATGAGCTCGAAAGATGATGTGGGCAAAAATGTAAGTAACTTTCCAGACCCTATTTTGTTATGAACTGCACAGGGAACAACACAGGAAAATTCCCTGGTTGGAGAAGTGTTTTTGACACAAATATGGAACGTTTTGAGGCTGATTTGTAACCCAAAATTCTGGAGGAATTAATGCTCAGAACACGAGGGTGGTCTCTATTAAGATGAGGCCTGTTCAAAAGATGTGAAGACTTGGAGAGCAGCAGTTGCTGGCCCAATGCCTAATGGCACTTGTGCTGGATTTAAGAGCTTGTCTTACTACTACTACTTTTTCTCTGTGAATATTGCACAGCTCATCTCTCCATTCATCTGCACGGATGTTTGTTTGGTTCTCTAATCTGTATCTTAGAGATGCTGCTCTCCCTGTTCTGACTGTCCAGTTTGGAGCATCACAAAGTGTAGTGTACTGAGTTCATATAATGTCTACTTTTGCTGTTAACTGCTGATTTTGAGAGGGTCTGATTAATGTTTGTGGCTTAGGTCCATGAACTGGAGAAATCAAAAAGAACTTTAGAGCAACAGGTTGAAGAGATGAGGACTCAGCCTGAGGAACTGGAAGATGAACTGCAGGCCACAGAAGATGCTGAACTTTGTTTGGAGGTGAACATGCAAGCTATGAAAGCCCAGTTTGAGAGAGATCTGCAAGCCAGAGATGAACAGAATGAAGAGAAAAAGAGGATGCTGGTTAAACAAGTGTGTATCTTACTGTGCTTCACAGTGGGAAGGGCGTGATGATCTTTTGACAAAGCTCTATGGCTTTGAGAACTTGCTACCAGGAAAATAAAACTCTGTGCTTAAAGATCCCATCCTATAGAAGTCCCAAGCACGGATCTTTACCAACAATACAATAGGTCTTGTGGTGGATTAGCTACTGTTAATGTTAGTCTGCCAGTGATGGTCCTCCAATTCAACTGTACCTTGCCTCAAAAGCACTCAACATGCAAGTAGATTGGGCTGTTGCTGCATGGGTGTCCTTCAAGCCCGTCCTGTTTGGTGTACAGCAACGAATCCATGGATGCCGACATAGACTGAAAGACTGTAATTAAGTGAACAGTTTCTTAAATGAAAAACGTAGCAAAGATTCCAGATTTGCCAGACTTGAGTCTCTTCAGATCTGCCTTATGATACTAGAATTCTAAAGAAATGCCTTTAAAATTTCATGCTTGTAGGAGAAGATAGATCTAAATTAACATTTCTAAAGCTTTAAGGAAAAAGCACGTAATATTTCAAGATTTATCACAAGAAAACAAAAACTTACTGAGAATCACCTGTATAGAGATCTCCTAGAAATAAATAAAAGCATTGACCTGGAAGGCTTTTGAAGTTCCCTGCAATGCTGAATTGCTATTGTCTTGCACGGGACAAGAGCTCCTGACCTGGCATGAGGAGGGAGGCTTGATTCAAAAGAAACATATTCCTTCATGTTGGCAACCTGTGGCACTTCTGGCTCACTTTTATTGTTGTATGAGTTCATCTTAGTTCTTGTTAGCTGCTTTCTTAGATACTTTGCTTCTCTGTTTTCTTTTGAAAAAAAGAAAAGTTGTTGGTGTATACATTCTAGTAGCACATCTGTTTCAAAGAGAATTATTTCTTTTTTTTTTTCTTGAGAATGTGTGGTGATTCTATGTCGTATTTTCCTCTTAGTGGTTCGATCAGAATTAGCAACATCTGCCCCCAAGTCATACCTAAATGTAGACAGATGTACTGGGCCAGAAGCTGATCATGAAGTAGCTGAACAGATGAAATGGAAATGCTTCAGATGCTGAGCTCTTTTCTTTATTTTCCTTTTGTCAGTTCAGAGATCTCTGCTTCCAGTTTGTGGATTTTTTTGCCGTCTGCAGTGTCTTCCCATGTAGCTTGAGTTCTGTAGGCTCTTCGAATCGAGTAATGCTAATTCTGATCTGCAAAGGCCTTTTGGATTCATCAGCCATTTTGTTAGGATTTTGTGTTTGCTCTGTTCCTGGAGCTTGAGCCTGTTAAATCCCTTGATTTCACAGGTGCGAGAGCTGGAGGCAGAACTGGAAGATGAGTGCAAACAGAGGGCTCTTGCTGTGGCAGCCAAGAAGGAAATGGAGATGGATATGAAAGACCTGGAAGGTCAGATAGAAGCTGCAAACAAGGCTCGAGATGAAGCAATCAAACAGCTCCGTAAGCTCCAGGTAGGCACAGCAAATCAGCTGAGCTGCTTTCCCTCCTGCTGACAGTCTGTCAAGGGTGCTGCTTTTCGTTACATGCATTTGTAGTGTGAAGGCAAGAAGGAGTATCAGACTCAGCTATGCTGGCACACGTCACAGTATCTGGCCTGAACTTATCAGACGCTCAAAACTCCTCTCATCCTTTTGTTGCTAAGGAGTTAAGATTGTCCCCCACATACTTCTATTCTATAGTCATCATTTTCAACGCTTTGCGTAAGGATTTACTGAGGATTGCTTTTGAGGCTGAATCTTTAAAATTTATGGTTGTTTGTATCTTTGAATTTACTGATTTCAGCTCAGCTCTTGCTGATTGCTACTTCCTCTAGTTGAGGAAGCCAAAAATGCTGCAGAGAAATAGGAGGAGTAAATTTTAGTTGCTTTGAAAAAGCTCCAAGATGCCTATTCTTTTTAGATTGGCAAGAAGAATCCAGTACTTGTGTCAAGGATTTATTTCCCATTCCCAGAGAAATACTCCGTCTTTAGTAGAGGTCAGTTTTCCCAAGGCTTTCAGTGCCATGGCCCAAAGCTGCAGGAGTATGAGGCCGTGGCAAGACCATGTAAAGCATAGAGCAAACTGCATTGCCTTTCTGCCCTGTCCACTCTATTCCTTGGCAATCCTACTTCAACTGAATGAGGGCAATTTTGGAACTTGGTCCAGGCGCTGGATGAGAAGGGAATGGAGATTAAAGCAAGAAATGCTGGTACCTAGCAGTAGCGGCTTCTCTATTCCCAGAGGCTGAGTCAGTTACAGAGTTCATACCTGATCTCTGTACACTTTCATGCAAGCACCTGAAATAAGTGATCTCATGATTAGTGGTATTGCGAAGATGCAGGTACAACTTAAATGCAGTTTCTCCAGCCTTATTCTTTTAGCATCTGAAGTCAAACTTGTGTGAATTAAGATATCAGTCTGTGTTAAGTGTCTTACGGGAAGGATAAGTATGTGCTTCTACGTTATATGTGCAAAATGGTGAATTGTGGTACTTCTACACTGAGAAGTTTCTTACCTTGAGTACTTGTAATAGGTTTTATCAGTCAATTTAAGTAAATAGGTTTGTTTTTTTCCAAGACAATTGCAAGAGCATTACCTATCTACTACAAAGGTATCTCTACTACCTCTACTAGAGGTTTTTTCCTACAAGAAATCTACTAATAAATGAAGTGAAGTCTTCTAATGGGATATTTCTGATGAGGAGTGAGTGATGGAAAGATGAGAAAATGAAGGGTTTAGACTGAAAGAGGGTAGATTTAAATTGGATATAAGAAAGAAATTCTTCACTCTGAGGGTGATGAGGCACTGGCCCAGGTTGCCCAGAGAAGCTGTGGCTGCCCCCTCCCTGGCAGTGTTCAAGGCCAGGTTGGATGGGGCTTTGAGCAGCCTGGAAGGTGTCTCTGCCCGTGGCAGAGGGATAGAACTCTGATCTTTAAAGGTCCTGTCCAACCCAAACCATTCTATAATTCTATGAAAATAAGAACTGAAAATAAATATATTTAAGTGGAATGAAGCCACTTTAGGAGGAAGGTCTTGCCTCCTAAGGGCAAAAAAGCTTCAGAGCTACTAATAAATCTTGTGGTTGTCCTGCTGTATCATGGCTTATTCTTTCCTCTGCTCTCCAATTGCAGGCTGAAATGAAAGACTACCAGCGGGAGCTAGAAGAAGCCCGTGCATCCAGAGATGAGATCTTTGCACAGTCCAAAGAAAGTGAAAAGAAGCTCAAAGGTCTTGAAGCAGAAATACTCCAGCTCCAAGAGGTGAGATTGAAATCCAAGAAATCTGTTTTTCTTTCTAGAGAAAAGGGGAAGGCCAGAGTGTGTTTGTTTTTTTTTTTTAAAAAAAAAAAGTAAAAAGCCATCCAGTGAGTTGAACAGAAAAGTGGGAGCCTGGAGATGTTTCTCTTCCTCACTGCCCCAGGTCATTAGTGAGCTTCTTATAGCTTTGTAGGAATCCTTCTAGTAGTCTGGACTTCCTTTCCCTGCCTGGGTAGCAGGGAAGCCTTACTACTGCTTAAACAGATTTCAAGCCTCACTAAAATTTGCAAGGTGGTTTGAGAGTCTCTGGAAGCTGTGGTGCACAGTTGTCAGTACTAAAACTGGTCACTGGAAGTATATAAAAACCTAACAATCTCTCCAGTACCTCAGTGGACCATGTAAGTCTGTGGAGGTTTATCTCTCTCTGCTATCTGAGGTCCTCATCCCTTTCTTTTACGGGCATCTGTTCCCTCATTGTTGGCAATTCATGTAAGAGCTCCAAGTCGTGCTACATATCGCTGTCACTTATCTCCGATTATCTCCGTTGTCTGCCACAAGGTTAAACGTTTGAGGTTTGAAGGCAACAGAATTGCCTTGTGTGAGAGACGGCCTCTTTTTGCCCTGTTAGCTGCAAAGGTTGAAGCAATCACTCAGCTTACACTGCACTTAATGTTTGAGACTTTTACCTACAACTTACTAGAGCTTCTCCATGTCATTCTTTCACAGACTTCAAACTTGTCAGTCTTGCACTTGCAGTGCATTAGATTGTGTCCTTCTTGGTGAATGTCTGGGTGTTTCTACCACTCAATACAATTTCACAATACAAGATTCAGCGCTGTTATAGTTTTGTGCTATATTTTCTATACTTTGCTTTCAGTCATGCTACGTACTCTGTAGGAACCTAAAAAATTTGCTTAATTTAGTGCCCACGTTATACTTAATGAACTAGAGCATGTGACAGAACGGTTTTCTCCTCCTGCTTAGGGCTTGAATGTTACTGGCCTTTTCAGGGGACGGGGAGAAGTAAATTCATAGTAGTCATGTGGCAGTTACGGGAGGGAAAGATCAAGGTGATGCGTCCTGCTAGCTTTTACAGCTGTTGGTTCTGTTTATCCATTAAAAGACCTCAGCGATATCACACTTCACAGCATCTCCCAGAAGTTATTAGAAGGCATAATTTTTTGCAGAAGTTTTGAGATTCCTAATGCTGTAATGAATATTTCCTAAACCTTCACAGGAGTTTGCTGCGTCTGAAAGAGCTCGTCGTCATGCTGAGCAAGAAAGGGATGAGTTGGCTGATGAGATTGCAAACAGCGCTTCGGGAAAGTGAGTCATCAAATGTATTAATTGTGCATCTGAACAACTTCAGGCACCAGCAGCTGCAGTTCTTGGTAGCCTGCTTGCAATTTCTGTATTGACCTGTTGTCCCGATAAATATTCCTTCTTGTTACAAAGAGAATTGCTTACACAGTAGCTTCTCGTTACAGTTTGGAATGTCTAAAGTATCAAAAGCAAAATAGCCAGTTGCTTTGTATCAGATCTGAGCGTGTCTTGACCCAAATACTTCTTTTCTAGGTCAGCGCTGCTGGATGAGATGCGCCGGCTGGAAGCTTGGATTGCACAATTGGAGGAAGAGCTCGAGGAAGAGCAGAGCAACATGGAGCTTCTCAATGAGCGGTTCCTAAAGACCACGTTGCAGGTGAGTCCGTTGGTGGCAATGCTGTAGGGGCAATCTATGTTTCAGTGTGCGGATAAGTGGAGGATCTGAATAGCACCAAATGATCTTCTATCCTTCTCCTCTGAAAGGTTGACACGCTGAATTCTGAGCTAGCTGGGGAGCGGAGTGCTGCCCAGAAGAGTGAAAATGCACGGCAGCAGCTAGAAAGGCAGAACAAAGAGCTGAAAGCCAAGCTGCAGGAACTGGAGGGATCTGTGAAGTCGAAGTTCAAGGCAACAATTTCTACTCTAGAAGCCAAGATTGTGCAGCTAGAAGAACAGCTTGAGCAGGAAGCCAAGTAAGGAGAAAAAGAAAAAAAAAATCTGTTTGCTTGTGTTTGCCATGTCTGAAACCTCTGTGCCTTAGGTTTTTGTGGGGATGAGATATGAGCTTCCGGCAAAGGCATTGGGGTTTCTGATCAGGAAGCCTACTGTTTGGGGGACACATTTTGACAAGACAGCTGCAAAGTAACTGGGGTTGAAATTTTCAGAAACTATTTGCTCCGTAACTGAAGCTGCTGAATTAACTCTGGACATTAACCAGGTGAATATGTTGACTGGTAGTCCCAGGATGCACAAGGTGATGCAGAAGTTTCTTGAGACAAGATGAAAAATCGCCTTGAGACACCTGGTCTCTTTGGTTAGAGGAAGCCAGTTGAAGAGCTTAGGTGTGACAGCTTCAGTTGGTTGAGATGAATCCTGTACTCTGCAGAAGTCTTTCTGCAGTGAGCTCTTCCTGTCTATCCTTGTCATCTTGGTCCTCCAAATATATGTATTTGTTTTAAGCTAGTTCCTCCCAGAATCTGAAGGTCTTATAACAATCTTTTTTCTTTTTGTGCTTTTGGCTCTATGGGAGGAACATGTTACTGGTTAGCAATAACTCTGTAAGAAGCACCTTGATATCCCTCTTTTGAGCCTGCATACCATACTGGTATTGCTCCAGTGCTAAGGCTTCATGTTTTCAAAGCTGCATCCCAGCCAACCACCAGCACGCTAAAACTGTTGCTGCTGTTGATGGTGGCAGCCGTTTTAGGAGAACTCAAGTATCAGTTACACCATGAGGCGAGAGCCTTTCAGAAGGAACAGATTTTGTCTTCCTGGCCTTCAAGTACTGGGACAAATGACGGCTTTTGATTATTCTAGGGAAAGAGCAGCTGCTAACAAACTGGTCCGTCGTACGGAGAAGAAATTGAAGGAAGTCTTCATGCAGGTGGAGGATGAGCGTCGACACGCAGACCAGTATAAGGAGCAGGTAGGTGGAAGGGCTTAGCTTTTGAGGCCTATTTCTCAGAAAAGGTAAATAAAACCATACTGTAAGTAGAAAGGGCTTGCTAAGAAGCATGTTAATGAAAAGATGTTGGAGAATCTATCTTGATGACTAAACCACTAGAGTAGTTCCCAGTGGTCAAAACCTCCCCGTGATAGCTCTGATGTGACGGTCCGTTACGCATCCTGGTCTCCCAGACCCAGGAGCTCTGCAGTGTTTCCAGGAGCCCAGGCTGGAATCTGCAGTGAGGCTGTGCTGGTTCATCTCCAGCTGGAGTGCTGGGTGGACAGGACGTTGGCTAACTCCTGGTCGTGGCGTTGCAGCTGTCTAGTTTGATCCTGAGTCCCTGGGTTTATATTTCAGATGGAAAAGGCAAATGCCAGAATGAAGCAGCTCAAACGCCAGCTGGAGGAGGCTGAAGAGGAAGCCACAAGTGCAAATGCTTCCCGACGTAAACTTCAGCGTGAGCTGGACGATGCCACAGAGGCTAACGAGGGCCTGAGCCGGGAGGTCAGCACCCTGAAGAACAGCCTAAGGTAGGTGGTGCCAGTGGCGGTGGGCAGGGTTTGTCTGAGCCCTCGTGTGCCCACAGACTCTCCGCAGTGCATCCTTGGGGAGTATCCAGCTGTGGCGCTGCTGGTGTTAGGGATGTTCAGCTCAGGAAGTGTGGGCTGGATGAGTGCTCGGTGCAGTGGATTGAGAACTGGCTGAATGGCAGAGCTCAGAGGGCTGTCCTCAGCGGCGCCGAGTCTGGTTGAAGGCTGGTAACTAGTGGTGTGCCTCAGGGGTCAGTACTGGGCCCAGTCTTGTTTAACTTCATCAGTGACCTGTATGAAGAGACGGAGTGTACCCTCAGCAAGTTTGCTGATGACACCAACCTGGGAGGAGTGGTAGATACACCAGCAGGCTGTGCTGCCATTCAGCGAGACCTGGACAGGCTGGAGAGTTGGGCAGAAAGGAACCTGATGAGGTTCAGCAAGGGCAAGTGCAGGGTCCTGCACCTGGGGTGGAACAACCCCAGGCACCAGTACAGGCTGGGGCGGACCTGCTGGAGAGCAGCTCTGCAGAGAGGGACCTGGGTGTTCTGGTGGACAACAGGTTGACCACGAGCCAGCAGTGTACCCTGGGTGCCAAGAAGGCCAATGGGATCCTGGGGTGCATTAAGAGGAGTGTGGGCAGCAGGTCGAGGGAGGTTCTCCTTCCCCTCTACACTGCCCTAGTGAGGCCCCATCTGGAGTGCTGTGTCCAGTGCTGGGCTCCCAAGTTCAAGAAAGATGAGGAGCTACTGGAGAGAGCCCAGCGGAGGGCTACGAGGATGGTGAGGGGACTGGAGCATCTCTCCTACGAGGAGAGGCTGAGGGAGCTGGGCTTGTTCAGCCTGAAGAGAAGGCTGAGAGGGGACCTTAGAAATGCTGATAAGTATCTGAAGGGTGGGTGTCAGGAGGACGGGGCCAGACTCTTTCCAGTGGTGCCCAGCGACAGGACAAGGGGCAACGGGCACAAACTGAAGCTGGGGAAGTTCCAGCTGAACACGAGGAAGAACTTCTTCCCTCTGAGGGTGACGGAGCACTGGCCCAGGCTGCCCAGGGAGGCTGTGGAGTCTCCTTCTCTGGAGATATTCCAGCCCCGCCTGGACGCGGTGCTGTGCAGCCTGCTCTGGGTGACCCTGCTTGGGCAGGGGGTTGGGCTGGGTGACCCACAGAGGTCCCTTCCAACCCGCACCATTCTGTGATTCTGTGATTTTTCCAGTGGCTGGTACCAATCCCCTTTTTTTCCCATACCCACTCCAGTGGGAATGTCTCAGCATTTTCCTTGAGAGCAGCTCTTGGAGATCAAGGTCTCTACCGAGTACAGATGGGAGACAGCAGTGGTGAGGTTGCTGCAGAACAAAACCATCTCGGGGGCAGAGAGAGGCTTATAGGAGCGGCAGGAGGGGTGCAGCGCAGCGCTGCACAAACGAGTAGTTGGTATTATTTTAGAGACCCTGCTGTGTTTAGGACTTGGTCTGTGCTCGGTGCTTGTACAGAGGCAATATTTTAGGTTGCTTGGGACTTGCAAAATTAAGATAATGGTAAGCGTTAAGCAGGAATACCAGAATACCGGAATGTTTGCGCACAGCCTGTCTTCTCCTTGGTCAGAGAAGGGGTTTCAAGACCCTGTGTGTGAAATTTGCCCCGTGGCTGGGGGCAAACTGTTCCCCCATGGTTCAGTGCGGAGGTCTTCCCGGAGCAGCCACCAGCATGGGGCCGTGGGCTGTGGGCGAACCACGACCCTTCATGGATTGTCTGGTTGCTGTTCGCAGGAGTGGGGGCCCCATCACCTTCTCCTCGAGCCGATCTGGGAGACGCCAGCTGCACTTCGAAGGGGCCTCGCTGGAGCTCTCGGACGACGACGTGGAGAGCAAAGGCAGCGACGTGAACGAAGCGCAGCCGGCGCCCGCCGAGCAGAGCCCCGTCTGTACCCTGCTTCAGATATAGTTACAACTGCTTTTTTCCTGTAGTAAATAAAATGGAATTGTCTCTGTTCAGTGCATCTATTTTCCAGATACTCTTTGTATAGCCATTTTATAAAGCATCATGTGAAGGATGGAACTTTTTTTTTTATCAACACGGAAACTTCATTCCCAGAGGGTAGGTGGTTGGGGCAGACCCGTCGTCATGACTATGCATGCTTTGTTGTACAGACAGCATCCTTCCGTTTCTCCTGTGCTCAGGCGGCCCGTGGCTCTATCGAGTCCGGTGGATCATTGAAGACCAAACTGCACCGTATTTTTTTTTTTCTTTTCTCCTAATTGTTGTGATCAGCACACAATCAGCGAGTGAACTGTGAAAAGGCCTTGGGAAGTGTTAGAGGGAGATGTAGGGATGAACGAGTAGCGTCCATTTTTAACCTGCAATACCCTTTTGAAGTGTTCTCAGCACCTGCTTCATCAGTTAGCGTTCCTGCAGTACAGGCAAACTGAAACAGCATCGCCGTTCCTCATCTGTACAGTACTTCTGCGTTTGTAGAGACCCGCTATCACCACACCCGACAGATCTGTGTATATATTAAGGCTACTATAATGTGAACACCAGTGGAAAATAAACAGACAACGCAGGCGAAATTAATTTATTAATTTAGGGCCGAGTGAGTTAGCCTTCAAGCCGCAGAGCCGAGCGGCTGCACGGTGCGTGGAGGCCGAGGCGGTGCGGCGGCTCCGGCGGGAGCGGCTCCGGGGCTGCGCGGGGCGGGTGCGGAGCCGGCGGTGACAGGGGTTCAGCGATGGATGTTGCCTGCCTAGGAGTTGACATGCCAGTGGATGTGAATCCTTTTTGTTGTTGTGTTTTGTTTTTTTTTTAATTTTGAACAGTATTACAGCGAGTAGTTAGCATTCTTTCTGTTTAAATAGCTGAAAAACTGACATTACAGAAAGTGCCTTAGACACTACAGTACTAAGACAACGTTACATATATAATTTGCCTATATAACAATGATTTAATGTATTAATTTTGACTGTGCTTCATATCACGTACCTCTCTAGTCCAAGTGGTATTATTGATATTAGTGACAATGAATCAGTGTTAACCAGGAACCTTCCTCTGCCACATACTCAAAAACCGTGGATTTCCTTTTTTGGTTAAAAGCTTTAACATCTGTCACAAAGGTTTTGTTGTGTGTGTTTGGATACTTTTAATCAAACTGGCTGTTGACCACCAGGCATCTGACTGCAAATATCTTGTTTTCTTGTATACCCATATTTCTAGACAACGATTTTTGTAAGACAATAAATTTATTCATTATAGATGTGGCCGCCTGCTCTGTTTACTTACAGGAAGAGCTATCTCCTGAGGCTGGCGTAGACCTTAATAAACAAGAATATGACTGGAAGCTGCATTTACCCTTCTTCCTCTTTTGTTTGCTCAGGGTTTTTTTTCTCTTTTGACCTAAACACAGTGTAAATGGCCTGGTCAGGGCTGAGCCTTTGTGTTGCCATTAGAGTCCAAAGTCGCCTCCTGCTGACCTGCAGGGCTGGGACCCAGGCAGAGGCCCCATGGCTGCCTTCAGCGAAGTCTGGGCTTTCTGCTGGGCGGTGGAATCTCCTGTTTCGGAGGTCCCAGTGTGCAATACCTGCTCCCCTGGCCCAAGGTAGTGATGGCGTTGGGTAAGGCCAAGGCTGTCACTGGTGCCCTGGGGCTGGTCCCTGCACAGAGAAGGTGGACCAGCGTGGGGAGCTGATAGGAGCAGGGAGATGGTGGGCTTAAAACTGGAGTGAGAGGAGAGGGGTGGGGGAGAGCAGGAAGCCCCTGCCTGGGCTCTACAGTCCAGGGCTGCTGTCAGTGGTCCCTCTGGTCCCAGCAAGCCTGGGCTGAGGGAGCCTCCAGCACCGAAGGGCTGCTGGGGACCAGAGCTGATCCCAGGCACCCGCTCCTGGAACCCAGTTCAGTCAGGGGTACCGTTACCTCAGGTGTCTCCTTCAAGGCAGTGGCTGCTGCTCCTCCTGCTGTGAGGACCATACTGGGGAGGGGACAGGGGCTGCTGAAGGGCTTTTCCCTGCCTCTCTCATGGCTTCCATACCTCAGGGCAGGGTTTGGGCCACTACCAGGCACAAACACAGGCTGGGCAGAGAATGGGAGCGAGAGCGGCCCTGAGGAGAAAGGCTTGGGGTGCTGCTGGGTGAGAAGCTGGACACGACCCAGCCGTGTGTGCTCACAGGGCAAGGGGGGGATTCTGCCTCTCTGCCCCACGCTGGTGAGACCCCTCGGGGTACGGGGCTTGGGAATGTGAGGGCCCGGCTGATGAGGATGCGGGTGAAGCTCCAACCAGGAGGTTGCCCAGTGTGAGTCGGTCAGCCCCATGCATTACGGCTGCCTCAGCTCAGAAAAAACAGGAGGGTAACTGTCACAGGTGATTCCCTGCAGAGGGGAACAGAGGGCCCGATCTGCTGACAGGACCCATCCCAAGGGAAGTCTGCTGCCTCCCTGGGGCCCGGGTCAGGGATGTTGCTTGGAAACTCCCTGGTCTGGTGTGGTCCTCTGACTCTTATCCCCTCTTGGTAATGCAGGTTAGCGGGGACAAGATCGCGGAGAGAAGTCCCAAGGCCATCAAAGGGGACTTCAGGGCACTGGTCGAGCGATCGGGGGCACAGGTGGTGTTTTCCTCCATCCCATCAGTGGCAGGGAACAGCACTGAAAGGGGAGGAAAGCTCACCTGGTTAACAGGTGGCTCAGGGACTGGTGCCATCGGTTGAATTTTTTTCTTCTTTGATCATGGGGAGGTGCACACAGCACCGGGCCTGCTGGGGACAGACGGAGTACAGCTGTCTCAAAGGGGAAAAAGGATTCACTGAGAGGGCTTTAAACAAGGTTCCAAGGGGGATCACATCACTAGGGATGAGCCCAGGTGTGTCATGGCAGGGTCAGGGGGGAGATCGACAGCCCAGCTCAAGTGCATCTACACTAGTGCACGTAGCATGGGCAATAAACAGGAGGAGCTGGAAGCCATTGTACAGCAGGAGAGCTAGGTTGTCATCACAGAAATGTGGTGGGACAGCTCGCATGACTGGCATGCTGTCATGGATGGCTTCAGACCCTGCTTCGGCGGGGGGGGGGGGGGTTGGACCAGATGACCCACAGAGGTCCCTTCCAACCCCCACCACTCTGTGATTCCGTGGGAGCCCTGCATCCAGCTCTGGAGCCCTCGGCACAGGACAGACCTGGAGCTGGTGGAGCGGGGCCAGAGGAGGCCCCAGCAATGATCTGAGGGCTGGAACCCCTCTGCTGGGAGGAAAGGCTGGGAGAGCTGGGGCTGTTTAGCCTGGGGAAGGGAAGGCTCCGGGGACACCTTAGAGCAGCCTGAAGGGACCTGCGAGAGAGCTGGAGAGGGTCTTGTGACAAGGGCATGGAGTGATAGGCCAAGGAGTGATGGCTTCAAGCTGCAAGAAGGGAGGGTTTGATTGAACGTGAGAAAGAAATTCTCCACTCTGTGGGTTGTGAGGCCCTGGCCCAGGCTGCCCAGAGAAGCTGTGGCTGCCTCCTCCCTGGCAGGGTTCAAGGCCAGGTTGGAGGGGGCTTGGAGCACCCCAGGCTGGTGGAAGGGATCCCTGCCCATGACATGGGGGGCTGGACCTGGATGACCTGTAAGGCCCCTTCCAACCCAGACCATCCTATGGTTCCATGAACATGCAGAAGGCCCAGGCTCTGTGCAAGAACAGCATCCTCTTACTGGGGATTTTTTAAGGGGAGGGTGTTCCTGCTCCCCCGAGGAGGGAGCTGGTCCCAGGGTGGGGGGAGCTGTGTGGCCTCCCCCTGCATGGCACTGGGGCTCTGGCGGGAGCTGGAGGCCTCCGTCGCTTTGCAGGCTCTTCCCAAAAATCAGATCTTGAGGTCCAAGACAGTCGGTGCCATAGAGGGAAGGCGCTTGCTCAGCCGCCGCTCCCCTCTCTGCGCAGAGGGAAGGGGGAGGTAACACTGCAAGGGAAAGGCAGCAAGCGCTTCGCAGCGGCGCACAGCAGCATCGCTACGTGACAAAACCACGGCCACTGCCACCGGTTCTGCAAAATCCACTGATTTCACATTAAAAGACCTTTATTTTTGGAAGATGGCGGTAATTTGGGTTTGGGTTATTTTCTTGAAAACCCCGTCACGATCTGTGTCACCACGGTGGTATGGTACACTGTCCTACTGCAACATGCCATATAGATTTCGAATAAATAAAGCTACAAAGTCCAAGTTATGTACAAAGATCTTCGGCAAAGATAATTATGTTTACAAACCTATGTACAATAAAACAAATGTAAACAGTCAAATGCAGCAGAGGATGCACAGGAAAGGACGACCATACAAACCCTGACGGCGAGGGGGGGGCTTCCCGCCTCCCCTCTGCTGGGGCTGATGGTTTTTTTCTCAGCACTTGTAAATAAACCAGCTTGGAGCTGCAGAGCCAAGTGAACGCGACGGCCCCGAGCGGGAATGAAGATTTCTAAACCCACAGATCAAACCCCGGCTGGGTTTGCTGGTTCTTTGTATAAAATCCACCGACTCCGAGGCACACGGACAGAGAACTCGCACAAACACTTTGCTCGAAAGACCCACGAGGTGCACGCAGTCGCCCAACACTGTCACAGAAGCACGCAGGTGACGCTGTGAGATCCAGTCCTATATTACACGGATCGGAACAGGGGTGGGGTGATGGCGAAGTTCCCAGTGTGGCGGTGTGTGGATGTTTGCCTGACGAAGGCACCGGGAGCATGCTCCAGCCGCTCGCTGCGTTGCTGCACGGGTGGGGGAGCACCGAGGGGCCGCTTCAGCACGGCTCAGCCACGCCAGCACCCAGCAAGGCAGGCGATGTTCTCACTGACGAGTGCTGGGCACGGGACCGTCACCCCCGCGCCCCCAGTCCCTCCATCCCTCCCCCCCGTAGGGCTGCGCAGCTCAGCCTCCCATGCCCACTCCAACCCACAGCCACGCGCTGGCCCCGCAGTGATTTATTAAGCTGCGGTAACTGAGTCATGGACCTGATTCCTGTCCAAAGAGCCGCGGCGCAGCCTCAGCCAGGGGTCTGAGGTCTGAGCCTTACCGGGAGGGCAGCAGCTGCCCGTCCTGAGCAGCAGGATGCTGGAGCAGGCAGGGAGAAACGCTGCCAAACCTAAGTTAGAGAAGAGATACGGTGAGGGGCTGAGGACCGCCAGGCCGAGCAAGACTCCTGCAGCCCGTGAAACAGAGCACTGCGGGTGGCAGCTTGAGCAGCGTGGGGTATGGGGCCAAGGCAGAGAACGTCCGCTACAGCGACAGGAGAAAACAAACTGTATTAATGTGACATGGAGGGCCATGAGCTCAGGGTCTCCTCGGGCAGCAGGGCGCAGGTCGTGTTCCAGCGGGGCAGGAATGGGCAGCAATCGGGAGCAGTTCCTCTCGTGGTGGGCTGAGAAAAGCATCCGCAAGTCCGAACACGACCTCCTGCGGGCTCATACGCTCTGGGGGAGCATGCCAGGCGCTGAGGACGGTCGAGAGGCTCCCAGTCTGGGGGGACCTTGATCAAAGCCGTTTACTGCCCTGAGGAGCAAGAAGAGACAGGCCGGTAAGTGATGAGCCCCAGGAGATGGCACCGCTCACCCCTCCCGGCCCCAGCAGCTGGAGAACAGACCCCTCTCCTCCCCTCTCACCTCACCCTGGCTGTACGATGGCTGCAAGGCCACTGTGACCACAACAGGGCTCCCACGGCTGCGCCCACCCGCAGCCAGGGACAGGAGCAGGTGGGTGCTCACCCCGCTGCCTGGAGGTGGTGGGTGCTGCCTGATGACCACCCCAGGAGGACAAGCAGCTCCTGCGCAGACCCCAGGCCCCCACGCTGGGCTCTGGGCAGCTGAGGGGCCGGGCACAGCAGCGCTGCATGCTCGCTCCCCACAGCCAGCTCCCCTCCCCTCTTCACGGGTGCTGGTGGGCTGCGAGAGGAGAACATGGGTCTGACAGCTTTTCCATCTCTACTCCGTTCTGGCTTTGGCAGATCTTCTGTGATCAGGCTCAACACACAGCGTCTGCCCAGGCTCACCATCTGCTGATCATCACCACCACCACAGCCTTGACAACCAGAAGCGATGGCATCCCCATATCAGGACAGCACGTCCACCCCCACTGTTGTCCCAGAACCAGCACCCTGCCCTCACAGTCGGGTTTGTAATAACAAAGGCGAGGGAGAACTCCCCCAGCCCTGCAAGGTCCCTACCTCGACTTCTGCTGGCTCCCAAGTGCTGCTTCTGCAGTCCTTCACCAGCTTCGCCCGAACCACCGGCACCCCAGAAGATGCCATTGAGATCCCTCCTGGCAGAGCTACTTTTGGGAGAGGGGACACCTGAGGAGACAGCCTCTGCTGCCCAGAGCTGTGAGCTGCAGTGAGTAGAAGCAAGAAGGAAGAGAAGCCGAGGGCTCTCCTGACGAGCTCAAAGCCAAGCCAGGAGCCGGCAGCTCCGGGGTCCCAGGCTGCGCCCACTCCGCGGAGCACATCCCGCTCGCTGCCGTCACTGCCCACGGGACCGAGATGCCACCAGCCCACGCGCGGTGGCTCACGACTGCATCCCCGGGCAGAGCAGCGCGGTTTCCGCACTCCTGTTCCTGTGCTGCGCACATTCACCGGTGACCTTGCAGCTCCTGCGTCAGGGATGAAAAAACCCCACCAGCAACCCCAGAGGCTGCTGCCGTTGCACTGGGCAGTCACAAGCTCCTTCCATGAAGAGCTAAAATCCCGACAGTCGCTAGTAAGAACAGATTCCCATGGTAACGCAGCTCGCTGCCGCAGGGAGTCAGGCTGTTTCCTTTCCCCATAGAATCTCAGAATGGTGGGGGTTGTAACAGAGGAACTGTGAAAAATAACAAATAAAGTATGCTGGATGACTCCTGGCTAACCTCCCAGAGGAGAGCGGGGAAGAGAAGTCCTTGCGCCCGGTCTCCAAGGTCTCCGACAGTGCCGGGAGGAGCACACGCATCGCTCCAGCCGCTTTGCCCAGGCCTGGCACAGGCGCGGGGCTCCTGCATGCAGCTGACGCTGCCCGACAGCCTGGAGACCTGCCCACAGCCATTAATCCCAGCCAGATCACTTGCCTGCTGCTTCTGCCTCATTTCGCCATCCCTCAGACCCGACCCACTCTGTGGGGCCCGCGCTGCGCCCTTGCTCTGGGCTTCCTAAGAAACTGGGCTCAGGGGTGCTTCACAGGGAGCCGAAGCCCCAGTCCCTGCTGGGAACAGCCCCAGCAGTGGTTTCTGATGGATGTTCCTGACTGCCTGCCCCTGCAGTGGCGTGGACCTTGTGCCCGTTTCCAACTGCTCTCTCTGCCCTGTGATTGCTAAAGACAGATTTTTACATATTAATCTTTATTCCAAGCTGTATTTTGTGCTTGGCACCTTATCTCCAAGACTCTCTCAACTCTAAGTATCCAATAAAGCCTCAGCAGAAAATTCTTCTGTTGCTGAATAGCCCAGGCTGAGGAGTAAATGGATGTGCTCAAAGCATGCTTGGAGACCAGCCCCCCAATAAAACAAGAGGAAAAGGGAGTTTTCAGGCAGGGCAGTGCTTTGAAACACACCCAAGCAGCAGTAACAGCACAAGGAGGCAGAGGAACGCCCAGCACGGAGATGCAAGGAGGAAGATGGGGACAAGGCTGTGGCAGATGAAGCTGGCAGGGACCTGCACCTTTCGACAGCACAGGGAACCCTCCGCGCTCCCTCGAGAGGCAGATGAGGGAGACGAGCCAGACCCTTGGATGCTGGAGGTGGTGCCTGCACCGAGCCCCTGTGCCCAGGATCCCCCCACAGAGCCCTGGACCCCGGGGTCTGAGCAGGCTGCTTCCAGCTGGCACGGCTGTGGCGGGCAGGGACGGTGGCACCGAGCCGGAGCACTGCTGTCTCGACGCGCACGCTGCTGATCACACCGTCCTCCGCCCCTGCTCTGCAACCCTGGCCGGCTCCCAGCACATCTGTGCCTTTGTTGGCTTTCCCATCGGCCAGAACCACAGCAACCGAGCATCGACAAGACGACAGCAACGAAACGTCGAAGGAAAAACACGACCAAAGGGCAAACTAACTTTCAAAATTCACTAAATTAACAGCAGGGATACTTCATCCTGTATCTCTGATGTGACTGATTCAATCAGAACCATGCATGTATTTGAAGAACTATTGATTAGATCAAGAAAGCAAGCAGCACTCAATCTTATGTTTGCAACAGGTCACAGCAGCAGAGGAGTTTATCTAAAGTAAAAAGAAAGAGAGGGATTGCGGCCTCAGGCTTTGATCATGGACCATTAGTTTGTAACGCTGAGAGAACTACCCCATGCAGTTAGCACAACCACCGACTCTGCACCTCCAAGCACCGAGTTAAAAGGCATGCAGCTTATCATTGCAAATGAATTCATTTACCCATGACGAAGGTGGGGAATACGACCTTTTCACGCCTAGTGGAGAAAAATTGAAACAGTTTATGCACACGATAAAGACATTCTTGGCCATAACCCTGGACGCAAGGAATGGGGCAAAGCAAAGGTGTTCAGCTGAACCTCACCAGATCTCTCCCCTTCCACCTCTGCCCGGGCAGACGAGGGGTCCTATTTCAGCAAAAACCAGCACTCCCACCATACTCCACGGCCGCAAGCGCGTGACCCAGATAAAACCCTGGAGCATTGCAAAGCACGTTACAGGACATGGGATTACTCACCTGCATCCAAGGTACCCACACGTCCCTCTTTTCCAGGAAAACTTTTTCATAAGGCGGACTAGGGAACGGGAAGACCGCCCTGCTTTCACTGCCTGATGTGTTACGATCAGGGTTGGGGTAACTGTGTGCACTGTGTAAATATCCCTACGTGCTTCACGGGACTGCTACAAGTGTGCAAGCAGAGGTGCTTCTCACATTCAAACCTGAGCTTGTTTGAATAAAACAGAGCCCAGCAGATTGACCAAAATAACCTAAGCATAAACACCATCTACAAGGACTTTGATAAGAGTGCGGGCAGGGGAGTGGGGGAGCAGTGAACACGGAGTTCATGCCTCAAGCAACAAACACTACATGCTGGCTCACATGCTGCCTCAGCTCTGCTGTTCAAGTGCCAAGGCTCTGCAGAGCCCATCAAAGTCAGAGCCATTTTGTTCCCCAACTGGATCGAAGTTAATAACCAATTAAGAAATATTACAACACCAAAAAAAACAAGTATCTATTCGAGAACATCCTCAGGTGCTGTTCTGCCATGCCCGGGCATCCGAACAGTAACCGCACATTCCTGAAGGAACAAGTCTGCAGGAATCTAATCTCACAGCAGACATTGAGTTTTGAAAATGTAGGCAAGTCCTGACTCTTCCAATTCCCCAGCAAAGCCTCGCTGCGGGCCCAGCTGTCCTCCAGGCCTCTGCTAAAGTGATACTCCCCTATGTCAGGTCCTGCCCATCGCTGTCTTCGGCTGCCTGCTCAGCTCCGCTCAGCAGGCAAAGAGCAGATGTTTGACAGGAGATGGAGACTGGCCAAACACTTTAACCAACAAAATGGCAGAGGAAGGAAAGTAAGGGGAAATGTAATGCTGCAGCTGAGTTACCTCTGTCCCATTCCCACCACCCAACAACGGGCTGCTCTTTAGGCAGTGGCTGCAGATGGGATGGCATCTACAATCACATGTGGCTGTTTCAGGCTCCAGCAACAATGAGGGGCAGGGAGGAGAGTACAGGGGCTGGGGAGAGAGGAGGAGAGGGGATAAGCAAGGCATGCCTTGCCTCAGCCCCTCGTGCCCAGCCACCGCCGCATGCTCCAGGTCCAACTCCTGCCAGCGCGGCTGGAGCTGGGCGGCTGCTGCAGTGTGCGGGCGTGATGGGGCTGACCACATTGCGGTTCAGAGCTCGGTTCAGCTTACACATGCAAAGTTGTACAGGTTTTACACGGCAGCCACGGAGACGCGTGCCCAGCACAGACACTGCCATCAGCCCCAGCACTCAGAGACCTCCACAGGGGCAGCAAGATTGAGCAGGAGCCGATGCGGGGAAGAGGCACGGGCCATCCGCTGTCAACAGCATGTGGGCGCGCAGAGGAGGAGGACAGGACAGCAGGGATCTCTAACAACCTGCCGATAAGGACGTCAGTCATTTCCACCCCCTTTTCTAGCCCACTAACATCCTCCAGCTCTGCTGTAGAAGTTAGTTTTCAGGAGGGTGGGTTTCTAAACCTTTTTCAGCTACAACCTGCTGGTAACTCCAGGCAGCCAGCCCAGATAGCAAGTGTGATGACAATCCAGATAATTAAAAGTGACCCCACCCCACACAGCAATCAGCTTATTTGTCACACCACAACTCGATATAGCCATGCTGCCTCCTAAGAACAGCTATAATCTCTCCCTAGCAACTACCCTGACAGCTTGTACCTGAAATATCGCCCGTGCCCTGCAAGTGTGAGCTGCCGTGGTGATGCACAGACCCCAGCCAGCCTTGCAGTGCACAGACGACCCAAAAGTCTGTCCGATTTGCACAGGACACTGACTTTGTTATGTCTCTAAACTCTTCTTTTCCAAAACCAGCAAACAACAGTGACTCTAAAAAAACTCCGAATACCAGTTTCTAAGATGCAACTTGCCCCGCTACCCACGTAGCAACACAATTCAGCTCAAACGAGGATGATTGTAGGAAGCTCAGCTTGTCTGCTCTGTATACGGCACTCTTCAGGTCAGCAACTGCTCATTTACTTCTCCAAAATAAATTCTGTATTGAGGATGTGCAGAAAGCCCTGACCACGGGCGAGTCACGGGAGACACACGGGGTCGTTTCTCCTGTGAAAGCAGTTTCTGGCTTCACGGCTGACGCACAGCACAGACAGCATGGAAGCAGTTGCTCCCTCGATCAGCCAGAACTATGCCCTTCATGACGTTTTCTTTTTCCCCTCATAGAGGGGGAAGTAGAGCAAACAGGGCACCACCCTCCAAGCGAGCATTTGCTGCCTGCACTCAGCTGTTCTCACCAAGGGAACCTCCAGATTTGCCGTCACGTACTTCCCCCGTGTGAGCACAACAGTAGCTATGGCAACTCCACCGCTACTTACTTGAGATCCTTTCGAAGGGCACGTTCACTTCACCAGCAGGTTTGCTGCCTCGGTTGATTTTTTTATTACCTGAGATGCAGCTGCCAAGAGATTCTGCAGCAGAGGGACAGGACAGGCACTGACACCCTGCCAGCTACGAGACAATCACGCTTGCTTTGCTCTTTGCTTTACAGAAATCAGCACTGTCACCCTCCCCATCCCCTTGAGACTGGCTCCACAATTTATTTGTCCTATAGGATGAAAGCTGTGGTGGGCTAAAGACAAACCAAGAATAACTTCTGCTCCAAGTAGCATCCTGAAACACACTCCCTTTCAGGATAAAAGCATATCCTTACTTACCCTTTGTCAAAGAAAGAAGTATGTCCCGGATGAGGGTACTTTGTGCCATTGCTGTTCATCACGCCGCTGTTAACATTCCCTGAAATGTAGGATTTCCGTGATGCCTGGTCCTTTGCAAAATTTCTGCAAGCAGCTAATTTGGATTCTAAGGCCTGTGAAAGGGGGAAAAAAAATGACGTCAAAAAAGTAATACCTTTAAGAGGAAGTATTTTGCTGCTCAAGTTCAGGCTTTGTCATGACCCCAAGATCACCACGATCAGGAACCCAGTGTGATCACCTTTGGCGAAAGCTGAACTGAATGGGAACAAAGCTGTCATTTTCTCTGTCATCCAACCACAAAGGAAACCCACACAACGAGACGCTGACGCAGACTGCCACGCGTGACTCAGTTCCATCCGGGCTCAGATTTTACAACATATCAACACTCAATTAATTACCTAAAATAAGGAAGCCAATTCCTAGCAGAAGTTACCAAAACTTCCTGCTTCAGCAGCTGCAGTAAGGCTGGCATAAGCTAATCAGAAGTCTAAGACAGAGCCTAAAGCAGAATCCTCAAGTTTTGCAAGGGACTTTGTATTTGGAAATTCGAATTTTTTTCTCCAGGGCAATGCCTTCTAGCATTTCTTTCTTAATTTTAGCCTGCAAAACAAAGCCAGTTTCTTAAGTGCCATTGGTATGCTTCAGAACAAGAAGTGCTACAGCATCAGGTGAGGAACCCAAGGCAGCAACTAAGCCTGTCTCTGTGGTCTGTACCTCATCTGTACTACTTCGCAGCAAGCCTGGTGAGATCTTGTTCCCCTGTACAAGGTGACAGTCTCTGCCTCATCTGCTGACTCCTGCCAGAAGGGAGGCCAAAATCCTGATTCTCTCCTTCACTGCAGCACACCCCCTGCCCTTTCTGCTGTCTGTCACAAACTGAGGCTTTGCTTCAATAGCAGTCCGGTCTAGCAGAAAGTCCTTGCAACAATTTCTTACATCCACCCTGCGCATGGGAGCATTCATACACTTGCAAATGCATACAGCGGAGACAAAACCTCATCTCCCCAAACACGGGGCTTGGTCCCATTCCACGTAGAAAAATATTCCACTGATAAGACACTGGCATGCTATCACAAGTAAGTGAACACTACACAGTGTTCTAGAAATCCATGCAAGCTTACTCAGTGGCTATATAGGCAGATATATTGTGGTCAGCAGGTCGAGGGAGGTTCTCCTTCCCCTCTACTTGGTCCTAGTGAGGCCCCATCTGCAGTACTCTGTCCAGTTCTGGGCTCCCCAGTTCAAGAAAGATGAGGAGCTACTGGAGAGAGTCCAGCGGAGGGCTATGAGGATGGTGAGGGGACTGGAGCATCTCTCCTACGAGGAGAGGCTAAGGGAGCTGGGCTTGTTCAGCCTGGAGAAGAGAAGGCAGAGAGGGGACCTTATAACTGCCTAGAAACATCTTCAGGGTCGGTGTCAAGAGGATGTGGTCAGATTCTTTTCAGTGGTGCCCAGCGACAAGGGGCAACAGGCTCAAATTGAAGAATAGGAAGTTCCAGCTGAACATGAAGAACAACTTCTTCACTCTGAGGGTGACAGAGCACTAGAACAGGCTACCCAGAGAGGCTGTGGAGTCTCCTTCTCTAGAGATACTCAAACCCTCCTGGACAAGGTCCTGTGCAGCCTGCTCTGGGTGACCCTGCTTCGGCAGGGGACTGGACCGGGTGACCCACAGAGGTCCCTTCCAACCCCCACCATTCTGTGACCCTGTGAGATATAGATAACTACCTACCTCTTGGTCTCAAAGCACCTATCAGCTGGAAATAGCCTGTGTGATCTGTGCCAAGTGACTCTATCTCAGCTGCATGCAAGAAAGCTGAGGGGAAACTTCTTGCAGAGAAATGGAGTCTGAGGCTCAGGATGAGGCATCTTATGAGTAGCCAAAGCCACAGAAATCCTAAACATCCTCTAATCATTACTGAACAAATGCATGAGCTGGAATTTTGTACCAGTGGCAGAGCGTGTGTCTCGGAGCAGGCTGGGAACAACCATGCTTATTTGACATTTCCTGTTCTTGCAGAGTAATCACACGGGATTGTGCTTAAGCTCTCTCAATCCCCTGCAGACTCTTACTCACAATGATCCCATTTTAAACATGTCACTCCATAACCCCGAGTTATCCTGCTGCCCTTTCAAACCAGCTACGAGCTCACCGACTCCAAACATGAACAATGAGTTAATTTTTAATTTCAAACTTTGCTAAAACAACTGTCTGTACTGCAGCTATTGCTGTTCTCAGTGCTAACCACAAGAGACAGAGGAAAGCCAGCACCGGCGGCGAGACACGGAGGCTACCCATGCTTCCACTCAGAACACCAGCCACTGAGGCACGTCAACAAGCTTCTCATAACTCAAGAGTCGCCTTCATTCAACTGGAAAGCCTGGCATCCTAAACAACACTGTAACAGATGTTTAAACCACTTCTTCCTTGCTTATTGTGGTAATCCCTTTAAAGGCTCACGCATTTCACTTCCCCATCAACTACAGATGGGAACATTTGGCTTTCTCCTGATTTATTTTCTCACTTTCTTAGCACAGGCTTCTACTTTTTTTTCTGTTTTCAGCACCTGTTGCAGATCTCCCCAGGCATGATCTCAGCTCCCCTCCCATGACACACAGTTACTGTGCAGCAGGCACCCAGAGTCTGAGTGCCAGTTCTGCATCTGGGTCTCACTAGAGAGGAAGCCACAGGCCACACCTGAGGTAAGAACAAGTGGCTGACAGTGTCTAACCCCATACACCAAAGTGCTTGAGAAACTTCTTACTCCAAATATGAATTTCATCACCCAAAGTTGGAATCGGAACCTTAGTAATATGCTTTACAAATCAAGATCATTAAAAAAAATACATTATCACATACTAAACACTGAATATGGATGCTTTGGAAACTACAGCACAGGCCAAGACCTTGTGATTGTGCACAAGGATGAAAGCTCAGTGACAACCCCACCGAGACAGGAATACTTCAGTTCAGAGCACTCACCTCCACTTTCCGCAACAGATCTCCCACAATGTTGAGCGCAGATATTCTAGCCAAAGGAGTAAGGGGGCTGGTACCAAATCCATTTGGTATAGCTGCAAACACAGACACATTTTATTACCTGCTCCACTTCTCCACAGGTTTTTTTATTTGTTTTTTTTTTGTTTGTTTCAATTTCAATAAATGAACTCCAAGGTAAAAAAGTAAATCTAAAATCCTACTGCAGGCTATTCACACAATTACCCCACAATAACATGCAGACTACATGATGACTAGCCATGGAAAAACGAAAAAGCTTAATTCCTGTCCACTGCCCTCTTTCCCATTAGAACTACACACAGAGTTCTCGCACTCTCCATCTGCAAGGCTATTGCCTGCAATCCATCTAATCCAGCCAGAGCTTCCCCTGGAATCTATTCTTTCTAATTTGAAAAATAACTTATTAATCCTTGCAGTTGTCCAGAGCCTTCCAGACAGGGAAGCAGACTGGACTAACACCCTGCTGCCTCATAGAGAAAACAAGACCCCCAAAAAGTATGTGTTGTAACAGGGGCAGTCTAGACTGTTTGAATTACTGCCCACCATTTACTCACCACTGCTGCTCCACATTTAAGCAGAAATATCAGCCACTGCACTTCCCTGCGATCTCAAAGGTCTTCAGAGCTCTGCTGCAGGCATCCACTGCAGAGCACAAACCCTTGCCCTGGTAAAAGCACTATCTAAGCTTCACCATCCTGCTTCTCCATGCTGCTTACTGATTATACTCCTTAAATGCACCTGATACTGCCCCAGGATTTAAACACACCTGATCCAATGCAGGTGGGATCCACACCTACCTACACTTACTTCAAGTTCACCAACAAGCACCTGGCCTGAAATTGTTTGTTAACAAGCTGCAGGTACTGCCTAACAACTAGACACAGTTTCTACAAATTATACATTTTGGGGAAGGAAAACTATTTTCCAATCCTTTTCCAACAGGTGTAGCTGGCAAGGAGAGAGATGCCTGGACAGCCGAATCCATCTTTTCACAGTCTAGAGTCGGAGAACTGGGCGCTGACTTTCGGGTGACTTCTTGTTGCCTCTCCCGTACTGCTAGCTCTTGCCGTAAGTCTGAGGGTTGAAAGAATAAAAAACCCACACATCTTGGTGACCGAGTTCCCTAATAAACACTGTCTCTATTCATTTGGGAGGGATGAGGAGGAAACACTTTGCAACAACTCTGTATTAACTGCCTGCTGCTGGCTTCCTGCAGCAGCGAGAACCCCCACCTCAGGGCAGTCACAGCCCCAGACCATCACTACCTGTCACGTGTAAGCACAGCAGGTGACTTTTCCGCAGTATCTTCCCCATCTGTGGTGCGAGACCCATGGAAAGTGCGTTAAGCGAACTGCAGCTGGTCACAAATGCCTGCGGAACTACACTTCGCTCTTGCTCAAACAGCGGTGGCGAAAAGGGAGGAATGACCCATTCTTACGATTCAAACTCCCCACATCATTCTTCCTGTTAAGCTGTGAGCTATCTGCAGACGTTCGCATTTTCAGAGCAGGGCTGCGGGAGGCCCCCGGCACGGACCCCCAAAGATACGTCTGACATTTGATGTGGCAAGACAAGCAAGCAGCCCCAGACTCTGTGCCTCTGTGCGAGCAGTGCCATGGGCAGATGAGGCTGAGCAACAGCTTTCCAGGCTAGCTCTTTCTGCCTGCGAGCTATCTGCAGACGTTCGCATTTTCGAAGCAGGGCTGACGGAGGAATCCGGCACAGACCATCTAAGTTACATTTGAAATTCGCGGGAGCAAGACAAGAAATCATCGAAAGTCTCTGTGCCTCTGTGCGAGCAGTGCCATGGGCAGATGAGGCTGACCAACAGCTTTCCAGGCTAGCTTTTTCTGGCTGCGAGCTATCTGCAGACGTTCACATTTTCAGAGCAGCGCTGCAGCAGGCCCCCTGCAAGGACTCTCAAAGATATCTTTGAATTTGAAGGGGGTAAGAAAAGCAAGCACCCCCAGTCTCTGTGCCTCTGTGCGAGCAGTGCCATGGACAGATGAGGCTGAGTAACAGCTTTCCAGGCTAGCTCTTTCTGCCTGCGAGCTATCTGCCACTTTCGCATTTTCGGAGCAGCGCTGATGTAGGCCCCCTGCACGGACCCCCTAAATCTACGTTTGAAGTTTGAGGGGGCAAGACAAGCAAGCAGCCCCAGTCTCTGTGCCTCTGTGCGAGCAGCGCCATGGGCAGATGAGGCTGAGCAACAGCTTTCCAGGCTAGCTCTTTCTGCCTGCGAGCTATTTGCAGACGTTCGCATTTTGGGAGCAACGCTGCCGGAGGTCCCCTGCACGGACCCCCAAAGTTACGTTTGAAGTTTGAGGTGGCAAAACAAGCAAGCAGCCCCAGTCTCTGTGCCTCTGTGCGTGTAGTGCTATGGGCAGATGAGGCTGAGTAACAGCTTTCCAGGCTAGCTCTTTCTGGCTGCGAGCTATCTGCAGACGTTCGCATTTTCGAAGCAGGGCTGACGGAGGAATCCGGCACAGACCATCTAAGTTACATTTGAAATTCGCGGGAGCAAGACAAGAAATCATCGAAAGTCTCTGTGCCTCTGTGCGAGCAGTGCCATGGGCAGATGAGGCTGAGCAACAGCTTTCCAGGCTAGCTCTTTCTGCCTGCGAGCTATTTGCAGACGTTCGCATTTTGGGAGCAACGCTGCCGGAGGTCCCCTGTACGGACCACCTAAGCTACGTTTGAAATTTGAGGTGGCAAGACAAGCCATCAGCCCCAGTCTCTGTGCCTCTGTGCGTGTAGTGCTATGGGCAGATGAGGCTGAGTAACAGCTTTCCAGGCTAGCTTTTTCTGCCTGCGAGCTCTCTGCAGACGTTCGCATTTTGGGAGCAGGTCTGCTAGAGGCTACTTGCACGGACCACCTAAGCTACGTTTGAAGTTTGATGTGGCAAGACAAGCAAGCAGCCCCTGTCTCTGTGCCTCTGTGCGAGTAGTGCCATGGGCATATGAGGCTCAGCAACAGCTTTCCAGGCTAGCTCTTTCTGCCTGCGAGCTATCTGCAGACGTTCGCATTTTCAGAGCATGTCTGCTGGAGGCACCCTGCACGGAACCCAAAATTACATTTGAATTTTGAGGTGGCAAGACAAGCAAGCAGCCCCAGTCTCTGTGCCTCTGTGCGAGCAGTGCCATGGGCAGATGAGGCTGAGCAACAGCTTTCCAGGCTAGCTCTTTGTGGCTGCGAGCTATCTGCAGACGTTCACATTTTCGGAGCAGGGCTGCTAGAGGCTACTTGCACGGACCACCTAAGCTATGTTTGAAGTTTGAGGTGGCAAGACAAGCAAGCAGCCCCAGTCTCTGTGCCTCTGTGCGAGCAGTGCCATGGGCAGATTAGGCTGAGCAACAGCTTTCCAGGCTAGCTCTTTGTGGCTGCGAGCTATCTGCAGACGTTCGCATTTTTGGAGCAGGGCTCCAGCAGGCCCCCTGCAAGGACTCCCAAATCTACGTTTGAAGTTTGAGGTGGGAAGACAAGCAAGCAGCCCCCGTCTCTGTGCCTCTGTGCGAGCAGTGCCATGAGCAGATGAGGCTGAGCAACAGCTTTCCAGGCTAGCCTCTTCTGGCTGCGAGCTACATGCTCTAATACTAGAAGCATATGTGGTTAGCACAGTATACAGTTTGTTTAGGGATAACTACTGAAGAAGGAAACATCAGATATACAATTTCTGTAATGACATGTAACACTATTTGAATTAATTATTTGTTTGGACATAGGAAAAGTTTACATAGCTAAGAACCTATCCCTCAGGGAATATGTATATATTTTTTTTGCAACCTGTCCAAGCAACTAATTCTGTTTGCTTTCTTTCTTCTGTTCTGTTGTGTTCACATTTAGTATTCTCTTGCGTTCTGTAATATTGTGTTGTGTTCTCCTGTGTTCTGATGTGTACTCATTTTTAGTGTTCTGTTGTTTTTTGTTGTGTTCTGTTGTGTTCTGTTGTGTTCTGCTGTGTTCTGATGTGTTCTTTTGTGTTCTGATGTATTGTATTCTTTTTGGTTCTGTTCTGTTTTTTTCTGTTTTGTTCTGATGTGTTCTATTGTGTTCTGATGTGTAGTGTTCTATTGTGTTCTGATATGTTTTCTTGTGTTCTCATTTATAGTATTCTCCTGTGTTCTGATGTGTTCTGCTGTGTTATGTTGTGTTCTGTTGTGTTCTCTGATGTTCTGATGTATTCTCATGTGTACTGTTCTGTTGTGTTCTTTTGTGTTCTGTTGTGTTCTGTTGTGTTCTCATGTGTAGTGTTCTGTTCTGTTCTCTTCTGTTTTGTTCTGTTGTGTTCTATTGTGTTCAATTCTGTTCACATGTGTAGTGTTCTCATGTTCTGTTGTGTTCTTGTGTGTTCTGTTGTGTTCTGATGTGTTCTCATGTGTAGTATTGTGTTGTGTTCTATTGTGTTCTTTTGTGTTCTGTTGTGTCTTCATGTGTTGTGTTGTGTTCTGTTTTGTTCAGATGTGTTCTCATGTGTAGTGTTCTTTTGTGTTCTGTTGTGTTCTGTTGTGTTCTGATGTGTTCTCAGGTGCAGTGTTCTTTTGTGTTCTGTTGTGTTCTGTTGTGTTCTATTGTGTTCTCGTGTAGTGTTCTGTGGTGTTCTGTTGTGTTCTGATGTGTACTCATGTATAGTGTTCTGTTGTGTTCTGTTGTGTTCTGATTACTTCACATGTAGCATTTTGTAGTGCTGTGTAGTGTTCTGTTGTGTTCTGCTGTGTTATGATGTGTTCTGATGTGTTCTGTTGTGTTCTGATGTGTTGTATTCTCTTGTGTTCTCTTGTGTTCTGATGTGTTCTCGTGTGCAGTGTTCTTTTGTGTTCTGTTGTGTTCTGTTGTGTTCTGTTGTGTTCAGTGGTGTTCTGTTGTGTTCTGTGTGTTCTGTTGTGTTCTGATGTGTTCTCATGTGTAGTGTTCTACTGTGTTCCGTAGTCTTCTGTTGTGTTCTGTTGTATTCTCTTGGGTTCTGTGATGTTCTGATGTGTAGTGTTCTGTTTCGTTCTATTGTGTTCTGATGTGTTCACATGTGAAGTGTTCTGTTGTGTTCTGTTCTCTTCAAGTGTGTAGTGTTCTGTTTTGTTCTGTTGTGTTCTCTTGTCTTCACATGTGTAGTGTTCTGCTGTGTTCTGTTTGGTTCTGACGTGTTCTGATGTGTTCTCATTTTCACCGGACTCCAGGAAGGGGCGCAGCCGGGGGGAGGGGCTGACCCCACCTGGCCAAACAGAGCCCAGTGTTCCATACCCTGTGACGTCACGCTGGGTTCCGGTGGGGAGGGCGGGGCGGCGGGAAGGCACTCGCGGCTTGGGGGGACGCAGCGCCGGTCCTGTTTCGGCAGAGCAGCTGTCTGGGTTGTACGGTTCGTTGTTGTGTTTTCTCCTTATTTGTATCGTTGTTGTTCCTGTTTTCCCTCTGTTTGTTGTTCTGTTAAACTGCCCTTATCCCGACCCACCTGTTTCTGCCTCTTTCTTTTCATTCTCCTTCGCACGCCTGCGGGGGGAGGGGCGGCTGCGTGGCGCTTTTGTTGCAGGCGGCAGCCGAAACCGAAACAGTTTTTCAGCAATTTAAGTCACAGATATGATCTGTAATGGGACAGATGACACTAACTGCATCTGACCATCCTAATATACTCCAGATGTTTATCTTTGCAAATATTGTTAGCTTGCAGTAGACTTTGTGCAAAGGTAGCAAGAGGAAGAGAAGTCTGCCTTTGAATTTTAAAGCTTTCTTTGCAGGTGTCATTTTGTGTCCTTCTGTCTACGTGACTCGCAGCACTACACTGCACGTTCTGCGGAGCCCCTGATCTGCTAGTGACATTAACGGCTAGCTGGGTGGTGGTGGAAGGGTGCCAGTTCTCGCAGTGCGATTTCAGTAAGGAATTTCAAACTAGTTAGACTTCCCTAAAATCCAGAAACGCGTTTACCAGTTCAGGAAGAGGTGGTGGTGTTGCCTTGTCCTGCCAGTGCTGAGTGCTGTATGTCCTGGGTTCGGCCAGGACAGGGTTAATTTTCACCAGACTCCAGGAAGGGGCGCAGCCGGGGGGGGGGGGCTGACCCCACCTGGCCGAACAGAGCCCGGAGTTCCATACCCTGTGACGTCACGCTGGGTTCCGGTGGGGGGGGCGGGGCGGCGGGAAGGCACTCGCGGCTTGGGGGGACGCAGCGCCGGTCCTGTTTCGGGAGAGTGGCTGTCTGGGTTGTACGGTTCGTTTTTGTGCTTTCTCCTTATTTGTATCGTTGTTGTTCCTGTTTTCCCTCTGTTTGCTGTTCTGTTAAACTGCCCTTATCCCGACCCACCTGTTTCTGCCTCTTTCTTTTCATTCTCCTCCGCACGCCGGCGGGGGGAGGGGCGGCCGCGTGGCGCTTTTTTTGCCGGCGGCAGCCGAAACCGAAACAGTTTTTCAGCAATTTAAGTCACAGATATGATCTGTAATGGGACAGATGACACTAACTGCATCTGACCATCCTGATATACTCCAGAGGTTTATCTTTGCAAATATTGTTAGCTTGCAGTAGACTTTGTGCAAAGGTAGCAAGAGGAAGAGAAGCCTGTCTTTGAATTTTAAAGCTTTCTTTGCATGTGTCATTTTGTATCCTCCTGTCTACGTGACTCACAGCACTACACTGCACGTTCTGCGGAGCCCCTGATCTGCTAGTGACTGCTCTGTGCGAGCAGTGCCATGAGCAGACGAGGCTGAGCAACAGCTTTCCAGGCTAGCTCTTTCTGGCTGCGAGCTATGTGCAGACGTTCGCATTTTCATAGCAGCGCTGCCGGAGGCCCCCTGCACGAACTCTCAAAGTTACGTTTGAAGTCTGAGGGGGCAAGACAAGCAAGCAGTCCCAGTCTCTGTGCCTCTGTGCGAGCAGTGCCATGGGCAGATGAGGCTGAGCAACAGCTTTCCAGGCTAGATCTTTCTGCCTGCGAGCTATCTGCAGACGTTCGCATTTTCGGAGCAGGGCTCCAGCAGGCCCCATGCATTGACCACCTAATCTATGTTTGAAGTTTGAGGTGGCAAGACAAGAAAGCAGACCCTGTCTCTGTGCCTCTGTGCGAGCAGTGCCATGGGCAGATTAGGCTGAGCAACAGCTTTCCAGGCTAGCTCTTTGTGGCTGCGAGCTATCTGCAGACGTTCGCATTTTTGGAGCAGGGCTCCAGCAGGCCCCCTGCACGGACCCCCAAAGTTACGTTTGAAGTTTGAGGTGGCAAGACAAGAAAGCAGCCCCAGTCTCTGTGCCTCTGTGCGAGCAGTGCCATGGGCAGATGAGGCTGAGCAACAGCTTTCCAGGCTAGCTCTTTGTGGCTGCGAGCTATCTTCAGACGTTCGCATTTTGCGAGCAGGGCTGCCGGAGGTCCCCTGCACGAACCCCCAAATCTACGTTTGAAGTTTGAGGTGGGAAGACAAGCAAGCAGCCCCCGTCTCTGTGCCTCTGTGCGAGCTGTGCCATGAGCAGATGAGGCTGAGCAACAGCTTTCCAGGCTAGCCTCTTCTGGCTGCGAGCTACATGCTCTAATACTAGAAGCATATGTGGTTAGCACAGTATACAGTTTGTTTAGGGATAACTACTGAAGAAGGAAACATCAGATATACAATTTCTGTAATGACATGTAACACTATTTGAATTAATTATTTGTTTGGACATAGGAAAAGTTTACATAGCTAAGAACCTATCCCTCAGGGAATATGTATATATTTTTTTTGCAACCTGTCCAAGCAATTAATTCTGTTTGCTTTCTTTCTTCTGTTCTGTTGTGTTCACATTTAGTATTCTCTTGCGTTCTGTAATATTGTGTTGTGTTCTCCTGTGTTCTGATGTGTACTCATTTTTAGTGTTCTGTTGTTTTTTGTTGTGTTCTGTTGTGTTCTGTTGTGTTCTGCTGTGTTCTGATGTGTTCTTTTGTGTTCTGATGTATTGTATTCTTTTTGGTTCTGTTCTGTTCTGTTTTGTTCTGATGTGTTCTATTGTGTTCTGATGTGTAGTGTTCTATTGTGTTCTGATATGTTTTCTTGTGTTCTCATTTATAGTATTCTCCTGTGTTCTGATGTGTTCTGCTGTGTTATGTTGTGTTCTGTTGTGTTCTCTGATGTTCTGATGTATTCTCATGTGTACTGTTCTGTTGTGTTCTTTTGTGTTCTGTTGTGTTCTGTTGTGTTCTCATGTGTAGTGTTCTGTTCTGTTCTCTTCTGTTTTGTTCTGTTGTGTTCTATTGTGTTCAATTCTGTTCACATGTGTAGTGTTCTCATGTTCTGTTGTGTTCTTGTGTGTTCTGTTGTGTTCTGATGTGTTCTCATGTGTAGTATTGTGTTGTGTTCTATTGTGTTCTTTTGTGTTCTGTTGTGTCTTCATGTGTTGTGTTGTGTTCTGTTGTGTTCTGATGTGTTCTCAGGTGCAGTGTTCTTTTGTGTTCTGTTGTGTTCTGTTGTGTTCTATTGTGTTCTCATGTGTAGTGTTCTGTGGTGTTCTGTTGTGTTCTCTTGTGTTCTGTTGTGTTCTGATGTGTTGTATTCTCTTGTGTTCTCTTGTGTTCTGATGTGTTCTCGTGTGCAGTGTTCTTTTGTGTTCTGTTGTGTTCTGTTGTGTTCTGTTGTGTTCAGTGGTGTTCTGTTGTGTTCTGTGTGTTCTGTTGTGTTCTGATGTGTTCTCATGTGTAGTGTTCTACTGTGTTCCGTAGTCTTCTGTTGTGTTCTGTTGTATTCTCTTGGGTTCTGTGATGTTCTGATGTGTAGTGTTCTGTTTCGTTCTATTGTGTTCTGATGTGTTCACATGTGAAGTGTTCTGTTGTGTTCTGTTCTCTTCAAGTGTGTAGTGTTCTGTTTTGTTCTGTTGTGTTCTCTTGTCTTCACATGTGTAGTGTTCTGCTGTGTTCTGTTTGGTTCTGATGTGTTCTGATGTGTTCTCATTTTCACCGGACTCCAGGAAGGGGCGCAGCCGGGGGGGGGGCTGACCCCACCTGGCCGAACAGAGCCCGGTGTTCCATACCCTGTGACGTCACGCTGGGTTCCGGTGGGGAGGGCGGGGCGGCGGGAAGGCACTCGCGGCTTGGGGGGACGCAGCGCCGGTCCTGTTTCGGGAGAGTGGCTGTCTGGGTTGTACGGTTCGTTGTTGTGCTTTCTCCTTATTTGTATCGTTGTTGTTCCTGTTTTCCCTCTGTTTGCTGTTCTGTTAAACTGCCCTTATCCCGACCCACCTGTTTCTGCCTCTTTCTTTTCATTCTCCTCCGCACGCCGGCGGGGGGAGGAGCGGCCGCGTGGCGCTTTTTTTGCCGGCGGCAGCCGAAACCGAAACAGTTTTTCAGCAATTTAAGTCACAGATATGATCTGTAATGGGACAGATGACACTAACTGCATCTGACCATCCTAATATACTCCAGAGGTTTATCTTTGCAAATATTGTTAGCTTGCAGTAGACTTTGTGCAAAGGTAGCAAGAGGAAGAGAAGCCTGTCTTTGAATTTTAAAGCTTTCTTTGCATGTGTCATTTTGTGTCCTTCTGTCTACGTGACTCACAGCACTACACTGCACGTTCTGCGGAGCCCCTGATCTGCTAGTGACTGCTCTGTGCGAGCAGTGCCATGAGCAGACGAGGCTGAGCAACAGCTTTCCAGGCTAGCTCTTTCTGGCTGCGAGCTATGTGCAGACGTTCGCATTTTCATAGCAGCGCTGCCGGAGGCCCCCTGCACGAACTCTCAAAGTTACGTTTGAAGTCTGAGGGGGCAAGACAAGCAAGCAGTCCCAGTCTCTGTGCCTCTGTGCGAGCAGTGCCATGGGCAGATGAGGCTGAGCAACAGCTTTCCAGGCTAGATCTTTCTGCCTGCGAGCTATCTGCAGACGTTCACATTTTCGGAGCAGGGCTCCAGCAGGCCCCATGCATTGACCACCTAATCTACGTTTGAAGTTTGAGGTGGCAAGACAAGAAAGCAGACCCTGTCTCTGTGCCTCTGTGCGAGCAGTGCCATGGGCAGATTAGGCTGAGCAACAGCTTTCCAGGCTAGCTCTTTGTGGCTGCGAGCTATCTGCAGACGTTCGCATTTTGGGAGCAGGGCTCCAGCAGGCCACCTGCACGGACCCCCAAAGTTACGTTTGAAGTTTGAGGTGGCAAAACAAGCAAGCAGCCCCAGTCTCTGTGCCTCTGTGCGAGCAGTGCCATGAGCAGATGAGGCTGAGCAACAGCTTTCCAGGCTAGCTCTTTGTGGCTGCGAGCTATCTTCAGACGTTCGCATTTTGCGAGCAGGGCTGCCGAAGGTCCCCTGCACGAACCCCCAAATCTACGTTTGAAGTTTGAGGTGGGAAGACAAGCAAGCAGCCCCCGTCTCTGTGCCTCTGTGCGAGCTGTGCCATGAGCAGATGAGGCTGAGCAACAGCTTTCCAGGCTAGCCTCTTCTGGCTGCGAGCTACATGCTCTAATACTAGAAGCATATGTGGTTAGCACAGTATACAGTTTGTTTAGGGATAACTACTGAAGAAGGAAACATCAGATATACAATTTCTGTAATGACATGTAACACTATTTGAATTAATTATTTGTTTGGACATAGGAAAAGTTTACATAGCTAAGAACCTATCCCTCAGGGAATATGTATATATTTTTTTTGCAACCTGTCCAAGCAATTAATTCTGTTTGCTTTCTTTCTTCTGTTCTGTTGTGTTCACATTTAGTATTCTCTTGCGTTCTGTAATATTGTGTTGTGTTCTCCTGTGTTCTGATGTGTACTCATTTTTAGTGTTCTGTTGTTTTTTGTTGTGTTCTGTTGTGTTCTGTTGTGTTCTGCTGTGTTCTGACGTGTTCTTTTGTGTTCTGATGTATTGTATTCTTTTTGGTTCTGTTCTGTTTTTTTCTGTTTTGTTCTGATGTGTTCTATTGTGTTCTGATGTGTAGTGTTCTATTGTGTTCTGATATGTTTTCTTGTGTTCTCATTTATAGTATTCTCCTGTGTTCTGATGTGTTCTGCTGTGTTATGTTGTGTTCTGTTGTGTTCTCTGATGTTCTGATGTATTCTCATGTGTACTGTTCTGTTGTGTTCTTTTGTGTTCTGTTGTGTTCTGTTGTGTTCTCATGTGTAGTGTTCTGTTCTGTTCTCTTCTGTTTTGTTCTGTTGTGTTCTATTGTGTTCAATTCTGTTCACATGTGTAGTGTTCTCATGTTCTGTTGTGTTCTTGTGTGTTCTGTTGTGTTCTGATGTGTTCTCATGTGTAGTATTGTGTTGTGTTCTATTGTGTTCTTTTGTGTTCTGTTGTGTCTTCATGTGTTGTGTTGTGTTCTGTTGTGTTCTGATGTGTTCTCAGGTGCAGTGTTCTTTTGTGTTCTGTTGTGTTCTGTTGTGTTCTATTGTGTTCTCATGTGTAGTGTTCTGTGGTGTTCTGTTGTGTTCTGTTGTATTCTCTTGGGTTCTGTGATGTTCTGATGTGTAGTGTTCTGTTTCGTTCTATTGTGTTCTGATGTGTTCACATGTGAAGTGTTCTGTTGTGTTCTGTTCTCTTCAAGTGTGTAGTGTTCTGTTTTGTTCTGTTGTGTTCTCTTGTCTTCACATGTGTAGTGTTCTGCTGTGTTCTGTTTGGTTCTGATGTGTTCTGATGTGTTCTCATTTTCACCGGACTCCAGGAAGGGGCGCAGCCGGGGGGAGGGGCTGACCCCACCTGGCCGAACAGAGCCCGGTGTTCCATACCCTGTGACGTCACGCTGGGTTCCGGTGGGGAGGGCGGGGCGGCGGGAAGGCACTCGCGGCTTGGGGGGACGCAGCACCGGTCCTGTTTCGGCAGAGCAGCTGTCTGGGTTGTACGGTTCGTTGTTGTGTTTTCTCCTTATTTGTATCGTTGTTGTTCCTGTTTTCCCTCTGTTTGCTGTTCTGTTAAACTGCCCTTATCCCGACCCACCTGTTTCTGCCTCTTTCTTTTCATTCTCCTCATCCGCACGCCGGCGGGGGGAGGGGCGGCTGCGTGGCGCTTTTTTTGCCGGCGGCAGCCGAAACCGAAACAGTTTTTCAGCAATTTAAGTCACAGATATGATCTGTAATGGGACAGATGACACTAACTGCATCTGACCATCCTAATATACTCCAGATGTTTATCTTTGCAAATATTGTTAGCTTGCAGTAGACTTTGTGCAAAGGTAGCAAGAGGAAGAGAAGTCTGTCTTTGAATTTTAAATCTTTCTTTGCATGTGTCATTTTGTGTCCTTCTGTCTACGTGACTCGCAGAACTACACTGCAGGTTCTGCGGAGCCCCTGATCTGCTAGTGACATTAACGGCTAGCTGGGTGGTGGTGGAAGGGTGCCAGTTCTCGCAGTGCGATTTCAGTAAGGAATTTCAAACTAGTTAGACTTCCCTAAAATCCAGAAACTCATTTACCAGTTCAGGAAGAGGTGGTGGTGTTGCCTTGTCCTGCCAGTGCTGAATGCTGTATGTCCTGGGTTCGGCCAGGACAGGGTTAATTTTCACCGGACTCCAGGAAGGGGCACAGCCGGGGGGTGGGGGCTGACCCCACCTGGCCGAACAGAGCCCGGTGTTCCATACCCTGTGACATCACGCTGGGTTCCGGTGGGGGCGGGCGGGGCGGCGGGAAGGCACTCGCGGCTTGGGGGGACGCAGCGCCGGTCCTGTTTCGGGAGAGCGGCTGTCTGGGTTGTAAGGTTCGTTGTTGTGTTTTCTCCTTATTTGTATCGTTGTTGTTCCTGTTTTCCCTCTGTTTGCTGTTCTGTTAAACTGCCCTTATCCCGATCCATCAGTTTCTGCCTCTTTCTTTTCATTCTCCTCCTCCGCACGCCGGCGGGGGGAGGGGCGGCTGCGTGGCGCTTTTGTTGCAGGCGGCAGCCGAAACCGAAACAGTTTTTCAGCAATTTAAGTCACAGATATGATCTGTAATGGGACAGATGACACTAACTGCATCTGACCATCCTAATATACTCCAGATGTTTATCTTTGCAAATATTGTTAGCTTGCAGTAGACTTTGTGCAAAGGTAGCAAGAGGAAGAGAAGCCTGTCTTTGAATTTTAAAGATTTCTTTGCATGTGTCATTTTGTGTCCTTCTGTCTACGTGACTCACAGCACTACACTGCACGTTCTGCGGAGCCCCTGATCTGCTAGTGACTGCTCTGTGCGAGCAGTGCCATGAGCAGACGAGGCTGAGCAACAGCTTTCCAGGCTAGCTCTTTCTGGCTGCGAGCTATGTGCAGACGTTCGCATTTTCATAGCAGCACTGCCGGAGGCCCCCTGCACGAACTCTCAAAGTTACGTTTGAAGTCTGAGGGGGCAAGACAAGCAAGCAGCCCCAGTCTCTGTGCCTCTGTGCGAGCAGTGCCATGGGCACATGAGGCTGAGTAACAGCTTTCCAGGCTAGATCTTTCTGCCTGCGAGCTATCTGCAGACGTTCACATTTTCGGAGCAGGGCTCCAGCAGGCCCCATGCATTGACCACCTAATCTACGTTTCAAGTTTGAGGTGGCAAGACAAGCAAGCAGCCCCAGTCTCTGTGCCTCTGTGCGAGCAGTGCCATGGGCAGATGAGGCTGAGCAACAGCTTTCCAGGCTAGCTCTTTGTGGCTGCGAGCTATCTGCAGACGTTCGCATTTTCGGAGCAGGGCTGCCGGAGATCCCCTGCACGAACCCCCAAATCTACGTTTGAAGTTTGAGGTGGGAAGACAAGCAAGCAGCCCCCGTCTCTGTGTTTCTATGCGAGCTGTGCCATGAGCAGATGAGGCTGAGCAACAGCTTTCCAGGCTAGCCTCTTCTGGCTGCGAGCTACATGCTCTAATACTAGAAGCATATGTGGTTAGCACAGTATACAGTTTGTTTAGGGATAACTACTGAAGAAGGAAACATCAGATATACAATTTCTGTAATGACATGTAACACTATTTGAATTAATTATTTGTTTGGACATAGGAAAAGTTTACATAGCTAAGAACCTATCCCTCAGGGAATATGTATATATTTTTTTTGCAACCTGTCCAAGCAATTAATTCTGTTTGCTTTCTTTCTTCTGTTCTGTTGTGTTCACATTTAGTATTCTCTTGCGTTCTGTAATATTGTGTTGTGTTCTCCTGTGTTCTGATGTGTACTCATTTTTAGTGTTCTGTTGTTTTTTGTTGTGTTCTGTTGTGTTCTGTTGTGTTCTGCTGTGTTCTGATGTGTTCTTTTGTGTTCTGATGTATTGTATTCTTTTTGGTTCTGTTCTGTTTTTTTCTGTTTTGTTCTGATGTGTTCTATTGTGTTCTGATGTGTAGTGTTCTATTGTGTTCTGATATGTTTTCTTGTGTTCTCATTTATAGTATTCTCCTGTGTTCTGATGTGTTCTGCTGTGTTATGTTGTGTTCTGTTGTGTTCTCTGATGTTCTGATGTATTCTCATGTGTACTGTTCTGTTGTGTTCTTTTGTGTTCTGTTGTGTTCTGTTGTGTTCTCATGTGTAGTGTTCTGTTCTGTTCTCTTCTGTTTTGTTCTGTTGTGTTCTATTGTGTTCAATTCTGTTCACATGTGTAGTGTTCTCATGTTCTGTTGTGTTCTTGTGTGTTCTGTTGTGTTCTGATGTGTTCTCATGTGTAGTATTGTGTTGTGTTCTATTGTGTTCTTTTGTGTTCTGTTGTGTCTTCATGTGTTGTGTTGTGTTCTGTTGTGTTCTGATGTGTTCTCAGGTGCAGTGTTCTTTTGTGTTCTGTTGTGTTCTGTTGTGTTCTATTGTGTTCTCATGTGTAGTGTTCTGTGGTGTTCTGTTGTGTTCTGTTGTATTCTCTTGGGTTCTGTGATGTTCTGATGTGTAGTGTTCTGTTTCGTTCTATTGTGTTCTGATGTGTTCACATGTGAAGTGTTCTGTTGTGTTCTGTTCTCTTCAAGTGTGTAGTGTTCTGTTTTGTTCTGTTGTGTTCTCTTGTCTTCACATGTGTAGTGTTCTGCTGTGTTCTGTTTGGTTCTGATGTGTTCTGATGTGTTCTCATTTTCACCGGACTCCAGGAAGGGGCGCAGCCGGGGGGGGGGCTGACCCCACCTGGCCGAACAGAGCCCGGTGTTCCATACTCTGTGACGTCACGCTGGGTTCCGGTGGGGAGGGCGGGGCGGCGGGAAGGCACTCGCGGCTTGGGGGGACGCAGCGCCGGTCCTGTTTCGGGAGAGCGGCTGTCTGGGTTGTACGGTTCGTTGTTGTGTTTTCTCCTTATTTGTATCGTTGTTGTTCCTGTTTTCCCTCTGTTTGCTGTTCTGTTAAACTGCCCTTATCCCGACCCACCTGTTTCTGCCTCTTTCTTTTCATTCTCCTCCTCCGCACGCCGGCAGGGGGAGGGGCGGCTGCGTGGCGCTTTTGTTGCAGGCGGCAGCCGAAACCGAAACAGTTTTTCAGCAATTTAAGTCACAGATATGATCTGTAATGGGACAGATGACACTAACTGCATCTGACCATCCTAATATACTCCAGATGTTTATCTTTGCAAATATTGTTAGCTTGCAGTAGACTTTGTGCAAAGGTAGCAAGAGGAAGAGAAGTCTGTCTTTGAATTTTAAATCTTTCTTTGCATGTGTCATTTTGTGTCCTTCTGTCTACGTGACTCGCAGAACTACACTGCAGGTTCTGCGGAGCCCCTGATCTGCTAGTGACATTAACGGCTAGCTGGGTGGTGGTGGAAGGGTGCCAGTTCTCGCAGTGCGATTTCAGTAAGGAATTTCAAACTAGTTAGACTTCCCTAAAATCCAGAAACTCATTTACCAGTTCAGGAAGAGGTGGTGGTGTTGCCTTGTCCTGCCAGTGCTGAATGCTGTATGTCCTGGGTTCGGCCAGGACAGGGTTAATTTTCACCGGACTCCAGGAAGGGGCACAGCCGGGGGGTGGGGGCTGACCCCACCTGGCCGAACAGAGCCCGGTGTTCCATACCCTGTGACATCACGCTGGGTTCCGGTGGGGGCGGGCGGGGCGGCGGGAAGGCACTCGCGGCTTGGGGGGACGCAGCGCCGGTCCTGTTTCGGGAGAGCGGCTGTCTGGGTTGTAAGGTTCGTTGTTGTGTTTTCTCCTTATTTGTATCGTTGTTGTTCCTGTTTTCCCTCTGTTTGCTGTTCTGTTAAACTGCCCTTATCCCGACCCATCAGTTTCTGCCTCTTTCTTTTCATTCTCCTCATCCGCACGCCGGCGGGGGGAGGGGCGGCTGCGTGGCGCTTTTGTTGCAGGCGGCAGCCGAAACCGAAACAGTTTTTCAGCAATTTAAGTCACAGATATGATCTGTAATGGGACAGATGACACTAACTGCATCTGACCATCCTAATATACTCCAGATGTTTATCTTTGCAAATATTGTTAGCTTGCAGTAGACTTTGTGCAAAGGTAGCAAGAGGAAGAGAAGCCTGTCTTTGAATTTTAAAGATTTCTTTGCATGTGTCATTTTGTGTCCTTCTGTCTACGTGACTCACAGCACTACACTGCACGTTCTGCGGAGCCCCTGATCTGCTAGTGACTGCTCTGTGCGAGCAGTGCCATGAGCAGACGAGGCTGAGCAACAGCTTTCCAGGCTAGCTCTTTCTGGCTGCGAGCTATGTGCAGACGTTCGCATTTTCATAGCAGCACTGCCGGAGGCCCCCTGCACGAACTCTCAAAGTTACGTTTGAAGTCTGAGGGGGCAAGACAAGCAAGCAGCCCCAGTCTCTGTGCCTCTGTGCGAGCAGTGCCATGGGCACATGAGGCTGAGTAACAGCTTTCCAGGCTAGATCTTTCTGCCTGCGAGCTATCTGCAGACGTTCACATTTTCGGAGCAGGGCTCCAGCAGGCCCCATGCATTGACCACCTAATCTACGTTTCAAGTTTGAGGTGGCAAGACAAGCAAGCAGCCCCAGTCTCTGTGCCTCTGTGCGAGCAGTGCCATGGGCAGATGAGGCTGAGCAACAGCTTTCCAGGCTAGCTCTTTGTGGCTGCGAGCTATCTGCAGACGTTCGCATTTTCGGAGCAGGGCTGCCGGAGATCCCCTGCACGAACCCCCAAATCTACGTTTGAAGTTTGAGGTGGGAAGACAAGCAAGCAGCCCCCGTCTCTGTGTTTCTATGCGAGCTGTGCCATGAGCAGATGAGGCTGAGCAACAGCTTTCCAGGCTAGCCTCTTCTGGCTGCGAGCTACATGCTCTAATACTAGAAGCATATGTGGTTAGCACAGTATACAGTTTGTTTAGGGATAACTACTGAAGAAGGAAACATCAGATATACAATTTCTGTAATGACATGTAACACTATTTGAATTAATTATTTGTTTGGACATAGGAAAAGTTTACATAGCTAAGAACCTATCCCTCAGGGAATATGTATATATTTTTTTTGCAACCTGTCCAAGCAATTAATTCTGTTTGCTTTCTTTCTTCTGTTCTGTTGTGTTCACATTTAGTATTCTCTTGCGTTCTGTAATATTGTGTTGTGTTCTCCTGTGTTCTGATGTGTACTCATTTTTAGTGTTCTGTTGTTTTTTGTTGTGTTCTGTTGTGTTCTGTTGTGTTCTGCTGTGTTCTGATGTGTTCTTTTGTGTTCTGATGTATTGTATTCTTTTTGGTTCTGTTCTGTTTTTTTCTGTTTTGTTCTGATGTGTTCTATTGTGTTCTGATGTGTAGTGTTCTATTGTGTTCTGATATGTTTTCTTGTGTTCTCATTTATAGTATTCTCCTGTGTTCTGATGTGTTCTGCTGTGTTACGTTGTGTTCTGTTGTGTTCTCTGATGTTCTGATGTATTCTCATGTGTACTGTTCTGTTGTGTTCTTTTGTGTTCTGTTGTGTTCTGTTGTGTTCTCATGTGTAGTGTTCTGTTCTGTTCTCTTCTGTTTTGTTCTGTTGTGTTCTATTGTGTTCAATTCTGTTCACATGTGTAGTGTTCTCATGTTCTGTTGTGTTCTTGTGTGTTCTGTTGTGTTCTGATGTGTTCTCATGTGTAGTATTGTGTTGTGTTCTATTGTGTTCTTTTGTGTTCTGTTGTGTCTTCATGTGTTGTGTTGTGTTCTGTTGTGTTCTGATGTGTTCTCAGGTGCAGTGTTCTTTTGTGTTCTGTTGTGTTCTGTTGTGTTCTGTTGTGTTCTCATGTGTAGTGTTCTGTGGTGTTCTGTTGTGTTCTGTTGTATTCTCTTGGGTTCTGTGATGTTCTGATGTGTAGTGTTCTGTTTCGTTCTATTGTGTTCTGATGTGTTCACATGTGAAGTGTTCTGTTGTGTTCTGTTCTCTTCAAGTGTGTAGTGTTCTGTTTTGTTCTGTTGTGTTCTCTTGTCTTCACATGTGTAGTGTTCTGCTGTGTTCTGTTTGGTTCTGATGTGTTCTGATGTGTTCTCATTTTCACCGGACTCCAGGAAGGGGCGCAGCCGGGGGGGGGGCTGACCCCACCTGGCCGAACAGAGCCCGGTGTTCCATACCCTGTGACGTCACGCTGGGTTCCGGTGGGGAGGGCGGGGCGGCGGGAAGGCACTCGCGGCTTGGGGGGACGCAGCGCCGGTCCTGTTTCGGGAGAGCGGCTGTCTGGGTTGTACGGTTCGTTGTTGTGTTTTCTCCTTATTTGTATCGTTGTTGTTCCTGTTTTCCCTCTGTTTGCTGTTCTGTTAAACTGCCCTTATCCCGACCCACCTGTTTCTGCCTCTTTCTTTTCATTCTCCTCCTCCGCACGCCGGCAGGGGGAGGGGCGGCTGCGTGGCGCTTTTGTTGCCGGCGGCAGCCGAAACCGAAACAGTTTTTCAGCAATTTAAGTCACAGATATGATCTGTAATGGGACAGATGACACTAACTGCATCTGACCATCCTAATATACTCCAGATGTTTATCTTTGCAAATATTGTTAGCTTGCAGTAGACTTTGTGCAAAGGTAGCAAGAGGAAGAGAAGCCTGTCTTTGAATTTTAAAGATTTCTTTGCATGTGTCATTTTGTGTCCTTCTGTCTACGTGACTCACAGCACTACACTGCACGTTCTGCGGAGCCCCTGATCTGCTAGTGACTGCTCTGTGCGAGCAGTGCCATGAGCAGACGAGGCTGAGCAACAGCTTTCCAGGCTAGCTCTTTCTGGCTGCGAGCTATGTGCAGACGTTCGCATTTTCATAGCAGCACTGCCGGAGGCCCCCTGCACGAACTCTCAAAGTTACGTTTGAAGTCTGAGGGGGCAAGACAAGCAAGCAGCCCCAGTCTCTGTGCCTCTGTGCGAGCAGTGCCATGGGCACATGAGGCTGAGTAACAGCTTTCCAGGCTAGATCTTTCTGCCTGCGAGCTATCTGCAGACGTTCACATTTTCGGAGCAGGGCTCCAGCAGGCCCCATGCATTGACCACCTAATCTACGTTTCAAGTTTGAGGTGGCAAGACAAGCAAGCAGCCCCAGTCTCTGTGCCTCTGTGCGAGCAGTGCCATGGGCAGATGAGGCTGAGCAACAGCTTTCCAGGCTAGCTCTTTGTGGCTGCGAGCTATCTGCAGACGTTCGCATTTTCGGAGCAGGGCTGCCGGAGATCCCCTGCACGAACCCCCAAATCTACGTTTGAAGTTTGAGGTGGGAAGACAAGCAAGCAGCCCCCGTCTCTGTGTTTCTATGCGAGCTGTGCCATGAGCAGATGAGGCTGAGCAACAGCTTTCCAGGCTAGCCTCTTCTGGCTGCGAGCTACATGCTCTAATACTAGAAGCATATGTGGTTAGCACAGTATACAGTTTGTTTAGGGATAACTACTGAAGAAGGAAACATCAGATATACAATTTCTGTAATGACATGTAACACTATTTGAATTAATTATTTGTTTGGACATAGGAAAAGTTTACATAGCTAAGAACCTATCCCTCAGGGAATATGTATATATTTTTTTTGCAACCTGTCCAAGCAATTAATTCTGTTTGCTTTCTTTCTTCTGTTCTGTTGTGTTCACATTTAGTATTCTCTTGCGTTCTGTAATATTGTGTTGTGTTCTCCTGTGTTCTGATGTGTACTCATTTTTAGTGTTCTGTTGTTTTTTGTTGTGTTCTGTTGTGTTCTGTTGTGTTCTGCTGTGTTCTGATGTGTTCTTTTGTGTTCTGATGTATTGTATTCTTTTTGGTTCTGTTCTGTTTTTTTCTGTTTTGTTCTGATGTGTTCTATTGTGTTCTGATGTGTAGTGTTCTATTGTGTTCTGATATGTTTTCTTGTGTTCTCATTTATAGTATTCTCCTGTGTTCTGATGTGTTCTGCTGTGTTATGTTGTGTTCTGTTGTGTTCTCTGATGTTCTGATGTATTCTCATGTGTACTGTTCTGTTGTGTTCTTTTGTGTTCTGTTGTGTTCTGTTGTGTTCTCATGTGTAGTGTTCTGTTCTGTTCTCTTCTGTTTTGTTCTGTTGTGTTCTATTGTGTTCAATTCTGTTCACATGTGTAGTGTTCTCATGTTCTGTTGTGTTCTTGTGTGTTCTGTTGTGTTCTGATGTGTTCTCATGTGTAGTATTGTGTTGTGTTCTATTGTGTTCTTTTGTGTTCTGTTGTGTCTTCATGTGTTGTGTTGTGTTCTGTTGTGTTCTGATGTGTTCTCAGGTGCAGTGTTCTTTTGTGTTCTGTTGTGTTCTGTTGTGTTCTATTGTGTTCTCATGTGTAGTGTTCTTTTGTGTTCTGTTGTGTTCTGTTGTGTTCTGTTGTGTTCTGATGTGTTCTCAGGTGCAGTGTTCTTTTGTGTTCTGTTGTGTTCTGTTGTGTTCTCATGTGTAGTGTTCTGTGGTGTTCTGTTGTGTTCTCTTGTGTTCTGTTGTGTTCTGATGTGTACTCATGTATAGTGTTCTGTTGTGTTCTGTTGTGTTCTGATTACTTCACATGTAGCATTTTGTAGTGCTGTGTAGTGTTCTGTTGTGTTCTGCTGTGTTATGATGTGTTCTGATGTGTTCTGTTGTGGTCTGTTGTGTTCTCATGTGTAGTGTTCTGTTGTGTTGTGTTGTGATCTCTTGTGCTCTGTTGTGTTTACGTGTAGCGTTCTGTGATGTGTAATATTGTGTTGTGTTCTGTTGTGTTCTGTTGTGTTCTGTTGTGTTCTGTTGTGTTCTGTTGTGTTCTGTTTTGTTCTGATGTGTTCTGCTATGTTCTGTTGTGTTCTAATGTGTTGTGTTCTGTTGTGTTCTGTTGTGTTCTGTTTTGTTCTGATATGTTCTGCTGTGTTCTCATTTTCAGTGTTCTGTTGTTTTTTGTTGTGCTCTGATGTGTTCTGTTATATTCTGATGTGCAGTGTTCTGTTGTGTTCTGTTGTGTTCTCTTGTGTTCTCATGTGTTCTCATGTGTAGTGTTCTGTTGTCTTCTGTTGTGTTCTGATGCGTTCTGTTGTATTCTTATGTGTTCTGTTGTGTTCTGATGTGTAGTGATCTTTTGTGTTCTGTTGTGTTGTGATGTGTTCTCATGTGTACTGTTCTGTTGTTTTCTGTTGTGTTCGGTTGTGTTCTGTTGTGTTCTCATGTGTAGTGTTCTGTTCTGTTGTGTACTTTTGTGTTCTGTTGTGGTCTTTTGTGTTCTGTTGTGTTCTGCTGTGTTCTGTTGTGTTCTAATGTGTTCTGTTCTGTTCTGTTCTGTTCTGTTGTGTTCTGTTTTGTTCTGATGTGTTCTGCTGTGTTCTCATTTTTAGTGTTCTGTCGTTTTTCGTTGTGTTATGATGTGTTCTGTTATATTCTGATGTGCAGTGTTCTGTTGTGTTCTGTTGTGTTCTCATGTGTTTTCATGTGTTCTCATGTGTAGTGTTCTGTTGTGTTCTCATGTGTTCTCTTGTGTTCTCGTGTATTTTTCTGTTCTGTTGTGTTCTGTTGTGTTCTTGTGTGTTCTGTTGTGTTCTGATGTGTTCTCATGTGTAGTATTGTGTTGTGTTCTATTGTGTTCTTTTGTGTTCTGTTGTGTCTTCATGTGTTGTGTTGTGTTCTGTTGTGTTCTGATGTGTTCTCAGGTGCAGTGTTCTTTTGTGTTCTGTTGTGTTCTGTTGTGTTCTATTGTGTTCTCATGTGTAGTGTTCTGTGGTGTTCTGTTGTGTTCTGTTGTATTCTCTTGGGTTCTGTGATGTTCTGATGTGTAGTGTTCTGTTTCGTTCTATTGTGTTCTGATGTGTTCACATGTGAAGTGTTCTGTTGTGTTCTGTTCTCTTCAAGTGTGTAGTGTTCTGTTTTGTTCTGTTGTGTTCTCTTGTCTTCACATGTGTAGTGTTCTGCTGTGTTCTGTTTGGTTCTGATGTGTTCTGATGTGTTCTCATTTTCACCGGACTCCAGGAAGGGGCGCAGCCGGGGGGGGGGCTGACCCCACCTGGCCGAACAGAGCCCGGTGTTCCATACCCTGTGACGTCACGCTGGGTTCCGGTGGGGAGGGCGGGGCGGCGGGAAGGCACTCGCGGCTTGGGGGGACGCAGCACCGGTCCTGTTTCGGCAGAGCAGCTGTCTGGGTTGTACGGTTCGTTGTTGTGTTTTCTCCTTATTTGTATCGTTGTTGTTCCTGTTTTCCCTCTGTTTGCTGTTCTGTTAAACTGCCCTTATCCCGACCCACCTGTTTCTGCCTCTTTCTTTTCATTCTCCTCCTCCGCACGCCGGCAGGGGGAGGGGCGGCTGCGTGGCGCTTTTGTTGCCGGCGGCAGCCGAAACCGAAACAGTTTTTCAGCAATTTAAGTCACAGATATGATCTGTAATGGGACAGATGACACTAACTGCATCTGACCATCCTAATATACTCCAGATGTTTATCTTTGCAAATATTGTTAGCTTGCAGTAGACTTTGTGCAAAGGTAGCAAGAGGAAGAGAAGTCTGTCTTTGAATTTTAAATCTTTCTTTGCATGTGTCATTTTGTGTCCTTCTGTCTACGTGACTCGCAGAACTACACTGCAGGTTCTGCGGAGCCCCTGATCTGCTAGTGACATTAACGGCTAGCTGGGTGGTGGTGGAAGGGTGCCAGTTCTCGCAGTGCGATTTCAGTAAGGAATTTCAAACTAGTTAGACTTCCCTAAAATCCAGAAACTCATTTACCAGTTCAGGAAGAGGTGGTGGTGTTGCCTTGTCCTGCCAGTGCTGAATGCTGTATGTCCTGGGTTCGGCCAGGACAGGGTTAATTTTCACCGGACTCCAGGAAGGGGCACAGCCGGGGGGTGGGGGCTGACCCCACCTGGCCGAACAGAGCCCGGTGTTCCATACCCTGTGACATCACGCTGGGTTCCGGTGGGGGCGGGCGGGGCGGCGGGAAGGCACTCGCGGCTTGGGGGGACGCAGCGCCGGTCCTGTTTCGGGAGAGCGGCTGTCTGGGTTGTAAGGTTCGTTGTTGTGTTTTCTCCTTATTTGTATCGTTGTTGTTCCTGTTTTCCCTCTGTTTGCTGTTCTGTTAAACTGCCCTTATCCCGACCCATCAGTTTCTGCCTCTTTCTTTTCATTCTCCTCCTCCGCACGCCGGCGGGGGGAGGGGCGGCTGCGTGGCGCTTTTGTTGCAGGCGGCAGCCGAAACCGAAACAGTTTTTCAGCAATTTAAGTCACAGATATGATCTGTAATGGGACAGATGACACTAACTGCATCTGACCATCCTAATATACTCCAGATGTTTATCTTTGCAAATATTGTTAGCTTGCAGTAGACTTTGTGCAAAGGTAGCAAGAGGAAGAGAAGCCTGTCTTTGAATTTTAAAGATTTCTTTGCATGTGTCATTTTGTGTCCTTCTGTCTACGTGACTCACAGCACTACACTGCACGTTCTGCGGAGCCCCTGATCTGCTAGTGACTGCTCTGTGCGAGCAGTGCCATGAGCAGACGAGGCTGAGCAACAGCTTTCCAGGCTAGCTCTTTCTGGCTGCGAGCTATGTGCAGACGTTCGCATTTTCATAGCAGCACTGCCGGAGGCCCCCTGCACGAACTCTCAAAGTTACGTTTGAAGTCTGAGGGGGCAAGACAAGCAAGCAGCCCCAGTCTCTGTGCCTCTGTGCGAGCAGTGCCATGGGCACATGAGGCTGAGTAACAGCTTTCCAGGCTAGATCTTTCTGCCTGCGAGCTATCTGCAGACGTTCACATTTTCGGAGCAGGGCTCCAGCAGGCCCCATGCATTGACCACCTAATCTACGTTTCAAGTTTGAGGTGGCAAGACAAGCAAGCAGCCCCAGTCTCTGTGCCTCTGTGCGAGCAGTGCCATGGGCAGATGAGGCTGAGCAACAGCTTTCCAGGCTAGCTCTTTGTGGCTGCGAGCTATCTGCAGACGTTCGCATTTTCGGAGCAGGGCTGCCGGAGATCCCCTGCACGAACCCCCAAATCTACGTTTGAAGTTTGAGGTGGGAAGACAAGCAAGCAGCCCCCGTCTCTGTGTTTCTATGCGAGCTGTGCCATGAGCAGATGAGGCTGAGCAACAGCTTTCCAGGCTAGCCTCTTCTGGCTGCGAGCTACATGCTCTAATACTAGAAGCATATGTGGTTAGCACAGTATACAGTTTGTTTAGGGATAACTACTGAAGAAGGAAACATCAGATATACAATTTCTGTAATGACATGTAACACTATTTGAATTAATTATTTGTTTGGACATAGGAAAAGTTTACATAGCTAAGAACCTATCCCTCAGGGAATATGTATATATTTTTTTTGCAACCTGTCCAAGCAATTAATTCTGTTTGCTTTCTTTCTTCTGTTCTGTTGTGTTCACATTTAGTATTCTCTTGCGTTCTGTAATATTGTGTTGTGTTCTCCTGTGTTCTGATGTGTACTCATTTTTAGTGTTCTGTTGTTTTTTGTTGTGTTCTGTTGTGTTCTGTTGTGTTCTGCTGTGTTCTGATGTGTTCTTTTGTGTTCTGATGTATTGTATTCTTTTTGGTTCTGTTCTGTTTTTTTCTGTTTTGTTCTGATGTGTTCTATTGTGTTCTGATGTGTAGTGTTCTATTGTGTTCTGATATGTTTTCTTGTGTTCTCATTTATAGTATTCTCCTGTGTTCTGATGTGTTCTGCTGTGTTATGTTGTGTTCTGTTGTGTTCTCTGATGTTCTGATGTATTCTCATGTGTACTGTTCTGTTGTGTTCTTTTGTGTTCTGTTGTGTTCTGTTGTGTTCTCATGTGTAGTGTTCTGTTCTGTTCTCTTCTGTTTTGTTCTGTTGTGTTCTATTGTGTTCAATTCTGTTCACATGTGTAGTGTTCTCATGTTCTGTTGTGTTCTTGTGTGTTCTGTTGTGTTCTGATGTGTTCTCATGTGTAGTATTGTGTTGTGTTCTATTGTGTTCTTTTGTGTTCTGTTGTGTCTTCATGTGTTGTGTTGTGTTCTGTTGTGTTCTGATGTGTTCTCAGGTGCAGTGTTCTTTTGTGTTCTGTTGTGTTCTGTTGTGTTCTATTGTGTTCTCATGTGTAGTGTTCTTTTGTGTTCTGTTGTGTTCTGTTGTGTTCTGTTGTGTTCTGATGTGTTCTCAGGTGCAGTGTTCTTTTGTGTTCTGTTGTGTTCTGTTGTGTTCTCATGTGTAGTGTTCTGTGGTGTTCTGTTGTGTTCTCTTGTGTTCTGTTGTGTTCTGATGTGTACTCATGTATAGTGTTCTGTTGTGTTCTGTTGTGTTCTGATTACTTCACATGTAGCATTTTGTAGTGCTGTGTAGTGTTCTGTTGTGTTCTGCTGTGTTATGATGTGTTCTGATGTGTTCTGTTGTGGTCTGTTGTGTTCTCATGTGTAGTGTTCTGTTGTGTTGTGTTGTGATCTCTTGTGCTCTGTTGTGTTTACGTGTAGCGTTCTGTGATGTGTAATATTGTGTTGTGTTCTGTTGTGTTCTGTTGTGTTCTGTTGTGTTCTGTTGTGTTCTGTTGTGTTCTGTTTTGTTCTGATGTGTTCTGCTATGTTCTGTTGTGTTCTAATGTGTTGTGTTCTGTTGTGTTCTGTTGTGTTCTGTTTTGTTCTGATATGTTCTGCTGTGTTCTCATTTTCAGTGTTCTGTTGTTTTTTGTTGTGCTCTGATGTGTTCTGTTATATTCTGATGTGCAGTGTTCTGTTGTGTTCTGTTGTGTTCTCTTGTGTTCTCATGTGTTCTCATGTGTAGTGTTCTGTTGTCTTCTGTTGTGTTCTGATGCGTTCTGTTGTATTCTTATGTGTTCTGTTGTGTTCTGATGTGTAGTGATCTTTTGTGTTCTGTTGTGTTGTGATGTGTTCTCATGTGTACTGTTCTGTTGTTTTCTGTTGTGTTCGGTTGTGTTCTGTTGTGTTCTCATGTGTAGTGTTCTGTTCTGTTGTGTACTTTTGTGTTCTGTTGTGGTCTTTTGTGTTCTGTTGTGTTCTGCTGTGTTCTGTTGTGTTCTAATGTGTTCTGTTCTGTTCTGTTCTGTTCTGTTGTGTTCTGTTTTGTTCTGATGTGTTCTGCTGTGTTCTCATTTTTAGTGTTCTGTCGTTTTTCGTTGTGTTATGATGTGTTCTGTTATATTCTGATGTGCAGTGTTCTGTTGTGTTCTGTTGTGTTCTCATGTGTTTTCATGTGTTCTCATGTGTAGTGTTCTGTTGTGTTCTCATGTGTTCTCTTGTGTTCTCGTGTATTTTTCTGTTCTGTTGTGTTCTGTTGTGTTCTACTGTGTTCTGTTCACATATGTAGTGTTGAGTTGTGTGCAGTGATGTTCTTATGTGTTCTGTTGTGTTCTGATGTGTTCTCATGTGTACTATTGCGTTGTCTTCTGTAGTGTTTTCAAGTGTAGTGTTCTGTTGTGTTCTGTTTTGTTATGATGTGTTCTCCTGTGTAGTGTTCTACTGTGTTCCGTAGTCTTCTGTTGTGTTCTGTTGTATTCTCTTGGGTTCTGTGATGTTCTGATGTGTAGTGTTCTGTTTCGTTCTATTGTGTTCTGATGTGTTCACATGTGAAGTGTTCTGTTGTGTTCTGTTCTCTTCAAGTGTGTAGTGTTCTGTTTTGTTCTGTTGTGTTCTCTTGTCTTCACATGTGTAGTGTTCTGCTGTGTTCTGTTTGGTTCTGATGTGTTCTGATGTGTTCTCATTTTCACCGGACTCCAGGAAGGGGCACAGCCGGGGGGGGGGGGGCTGACCCCACCTGGCCGAACAGAGCCCGGTGTTCCATACCCTGTGACGTCACGCTGGGTTCCGGTGGGGAGGGCGGGGCGGCGGGAAGGCACTCGCGGCTTGGGGGGACGCAGCACCGGTCCTGTTTCGGCAGAGCAGCTGTCTGGGTTGTACGGTTCGTTGTTGTGTTTTCTCCTTATTTGTATCGTTGTTGTTCCTGTTTTCCCTCTGTTTGCTGTTCTGTTAAACTGCCCTTATCCCGACCCACCTGTTTCTGCCTCTTTCTTTTCATTCTCCTCCTCCGCACGCCGGCAGGGGGAGGGGCGGCTGCGTGGCGCTTTTGTTGCCGGCGGCAGCCGAAACCGAAACAGTTTTTCAGCAATTTAAGTCACAGATATGATCTGTAATGGGACAGATGACACTAACTGCATCTGACCATCCTAATATACTCCAGATGTTTATCTTTGCAAATATTGTTAGCTTGCAGTAGACTTTGTGCAAAGGTAGCAAGAGGAAGAGAAGTCTGTCTTTGAATTTTAAATCTTTCTTTGCATGTGTCATTTTGTGTCCTTCTGTCTACGTGACTCGCAGAACTACACTGCAGGTTCTGCGGAGCCCCTGATCTGCTAGTGACATTAACGGCTAGCTGGGTGGTGGTGGAAGGGTGCCAGTTCTCGCAGTGCGATTTCAGTAAGGAATTTCAAACTAGTTAGACTTCCCTAAAATCCAGAAACTCATTTACCAGTTCAGGAAGAGGTGGTGATGTTGCCTTGTCCTGCCAGTGCTGAGTGCTGTATGTCCTGGGTTCGGCCAGGACAGGGTTAATTTTCACCGGACTCCAGGAAGGGGCACAGCCGGGGGGTGAGGGCTGACCCCACCTGGCCGAACAGAGCCCGGTATTCCATACCCTGTGACGTCACGCTGGGTTCCGCTGGGGGGGCGGCTCGGCTAGAACCCTCTCGTGGCTCGGGAGCGTGCGGCGCCGGTCCGAGAGAGCGGCTGTCTGTTTTTTGTCGTGTTTTCTCCTTATCTGTATCGTTGTTGTTCCTGTTCCATCTGTTTGTTGTTCTGTTAAACTGCCCTTATCCCGACCCACCGGTTTTCTGCCTGTTTTCTTTCCATTCTCCTCCGCACCGCGGCGGGGGGGAGGGTCGGCCACGTGGCGCTTTTGTTGCAGGCGGCAACCAAAACCAAAACACTGTAGCTGTCACAAGAAGATGTGCAGATGTTCAAACCTGCCTGACAATAAGAAAAGCAACTGTTTTGCTACCGTTTTCCTTTAGAACAGCGTCTTTCCCAGGCAGGCATTTGACCTGTTCGTGGAATAAAAACTGCCACTAGAAGTGGGCTGCATGGGAAGAGCATGCTGTTCTCCTGGAAGTCAGAAGACTGGCTTCCGTTCCTGCGTGTTGCTGATTTGCTTTATGACCTGCGAGTCCTCTCCCGCTATGTTTGCTTTACTTGTTTTCTCGATGGTGATCTGTTCAGCAGAGGAAATGCCTTTTACTTCTGTGCAAGATCTGGGCTCAAGTTGCTTGGGGGGGAAATTGCAGCTGGTTGAGAAGTCAGTCACTAATTTTTGCTAACCAAAGTGTAGCTGAGATAAATTTGCCTGAAAAGTACTTTCCTTTATTGGAAAGGACTCTATGGCTTTACACGCAATGAATTTAAAACCATGTAGAAACTTCAAAGTGCTTATGCCAGCTGAGCTTTTTGTATTTTAAATGTGTTTGAAGCTGCTTCAGAGCAGAAGCTTTTGCTGCTCTAGGGAAAAAAGCTTTAATTCTAGATACTGCATCAATTTACCAGCGACTGTTAGACTTTCCTTGACCTGTCTGTGTAACGTAGTTTGTAATGGAGAGATCCTTCAGTTAATTGATGGAATAACCTTGTACCTCCAGCTTGAGGCTATTGCTAAGGAGGGTTTGCTTGCTTGGATGCGCTGTTTGCCGTAGCCCCTGGCTGGAGTTGATACAGCATTTGAATTCGGGCTGGTAAGGTTTTGTTTCTACTGGTAGTGGAATTGAGACTGAAATAAAGCAGGTGAAATTACGACGTTACTGAAGTCATTAGCAAAGCTGCCATTGACTGAAGTAAGGCTAGGATCTCAGCCAAGCGTTTTGGTTGTTTAATTTATGGTAACATATTAATTGAGTTGTATTAAAACAAGGTTTTGAAAAAGTTTATCTTTAGCTTCGTGATACAATCTCCATTCCATAAATATTGTACATAGTGTTACTAAAAGTTTACCTTTTTTTGGCAGGTTGATAGAGGTAGATTTTAATTTATTTTTATAATCTGTGTGTTTGCACTCCTAGGAAAGAACTAAAGTACGCAGATGTCATTATTTCTGTAAATGAAAAGGACTTAATCCTAAATCTTCTAATTGTTTTATAGTATATGGCAGCAGAGCTATCTAACACTCTGTCCTGCAGGAAATATTTGGCATACTTGTAAGCTCCAGGGAGAGGAGAACTAGGATGATAATATCCATTAACGTTGTTTTTGAATGAGAACTTGCATAAAGACTTTCTCGAGGAAAAAAAAGAAAATCACTATTAGATTTAAAGGCTTTTTAGCAAAAGGAATGTATTGCAAGCTTTCGACCTTCCTGTGCTGTATGAAGCTTTACTGGTGCGTATGCCAGAAAATCCTGTTGATTACTGGACTCTTCCAATGTGTGCTGCCCTTCTAGAAAGTCGACATCTGGACTGTATTTATTCTACTATTTTCTCGTCACTGGATGAGTCAGAGTAGATTTTCCTCCTTTAAATTTTGATAAACTTTGTTTCTATGATTTGGCAGAAAAGATTTTGTGCAATTTTAAAGGCACAACTAATAATGCGTTCCCAAGCTCTGATGACAGTTAGAACAAACGGTATTGTTTTAAAACATAAATGTATATTTTGCTGTACTACTCTTCTTGCTTCTCTTATCTGCTAGAATAGTTTTAGCATTGAGCATATTTTAATACACATCTAGAAACAGGCAAGACTGCTTTTATTATATTATTATATTGCTTGAAGTCATGAATTATGTTAATGTAAACACTGTAGTCAAAGGGAGACTGTATTGGCACCTGAGGTCTTTTATTCCTGCTTGTCAGTCTTCACGTTTGTCTTGTATGTGGAGACTCTGGCCTGGGTAGAAATGGGATTGTTCATTAAGAGTCAAAGTGTGTTCTTCCACTTGTAGCAGTCCCAAAGTACACCCAGTTTGTGTTGCACATCGATGGTATCTTGGCAAAAAGGAAACCGAGTTATCCATTAGCTAATTCTCAGAGTAATCTTCTTTGTAACCAGCTCTTCAAGTAATACCTTCCAAGTTTTCCCATGCAATGAGTAAAGCTAGCATAGTCAACAAGTTTCAAGGAACTACTCTCTCAATCGCTGGAAAGTTTTGACTAATTGAGCACAGTGATTTTTAATCTCTGGTATTCTGTATTATTTTTCAGTGATGTTTGTCTTATGAGGAACAATGGAACAAAATGGTTTTGGACAGGTTGATGTAGTTGCTTCTGAGAATTCGGGAGCGTGCGGCGCCGGTGCGGTCCGAGAGAGCGGGTCTGTTTTATTAATGTATGCCATCAATAAAATCAGGTGCCTTGATTAACCCTCTAGTATTGCAGGTCACAACTTGGTAACTGAGGCTGTGATAAATATCCCATAGCTTGTCTGCAGAATCAACTTTTTTTTTTAGTGTTTTCAGTTAAAAGTTTTCTCCTGCAAAACCTAGGGACTGATACTGTTCTGTCAGGTCAAACAGATAAGCTGTTTCACCTGAAGTTTGTACCTAGCTCTTGTAGGCTACTTTTCCGTGATGGGTTTGCTAAGCTGCTGTGAGTGCACTTCCTCAGTCTCCATTGCTGCTTGCTCATGGGTGGAGGAGTGCACATATGGCCACCTCATAGCGAGAGGTCACCTCTGCTAGTGCAGCTATCCTGTGGGCTTTCCGTCATTTGAGAGGGTTGGAAGGTAAGAAGAAATGAGATTGTTTTAGAGTCCATTCTCTTTGAACATCTGGGGTGATATCCTTTCTGGGGTGATATCCTTTCTGGGGTGATATCCTTTCTGTATATGCAAAGTTAAAATTTCAAGTGCTATATTGTCTCATTTTTGCAGAGGTTAAGTGTGATCTGAGGATAGGGATGCTTCTAAGCTGCCTATCTGATCAAGAAGTGCAGGTCTGAAGGTACTAAATACCCAAGTGAATGCAGACTAGCTGCAACACTGACGTATGCAGCATGGTGGAGGAAGGTGAAGACTGTAAGAATGTGCTTAAACTCACCCTGCTAAATTAACATTGCTGTTCTGAGTATCTTAGCTGAGAAATATGCAAGCATGCAAAATGTACACTTGTCATTCTTAAAGTAGTTGGTTTCCAACCTTTAATTTCTGAAGGACTGTTGAATGATGGAACTACTTTGACTTTTTCCACACAAATCCCTCTAATGAAATGCGTTTCTGCTTCACACCCGTCAGAGTTGCCAGTGGCAGTCACTGTCTCGCTTGAAATGGGATCTTTCTCCAGTAATCTACTGCCAGTTAATCATGGCTAAGTGAGACCTGGTAATCCCATTGATGTGCCTGGACTTATCTGAAGACAAGACCTAATTTTTATTTTTTTAAAAAGAGCTGTAGTAACATCATTTGTAATTATAGTGATATGAACTTGGTCACGCTTCCTGCCTACAATATCATGTATGTAAACACTACAATAAATTCTGTCTAAACACGTTCTGCTTTAACTCTACCTCTGTCTTAAGAAGTAAATGTGCATTTGCTGTCTTTATTTATCTCTGTACTGTACCACTCTGCACTAATAAATTCATTTCTTAATGAATTCATGTAGCCGTATGGCCAGAAATAGATTTTTTAACTAGCTAAGAGTCTGTGATAAGCAGTGCAAAGAATCTGTTTCTTTAAAATATGCTTTACTGTACTTTCAAACTGGCTTCTAAAGATACTGAATGTTTCCATCAACTTGGTAATACTCATAACCAGCTCCTGGTATATACAATATATTAAAATGATGCTAAATATAAAAGTGTGTGTGTATAATGATTTTAAGAAAACTAATATATATGTCTCTGCACTCTGAATAAATCTGTCTCTGGACTTGTGATCAAGGCAGAGGACAGGGCTGTTTCTTGTTACTTAAGGTAACACAGGAATTCAGGCACATAGCAAAAAGCTTTTAATCACACTAATGTGATGCATTGTATCGACATCTTAATGCTAAGATGATCTTTAGGATGAAGAAAGTATTTTAAACAAACACCATGTAGTTCCCTGCAACATCAGTGCTTTTTGTTCTAGACAGTGAAGGTCTGTTGTGTAGTCAAAGCCGTAAATGGAATGAAATGAGGTTGCTTTAAACAAAGGTTTCATAAGTTGTTGAAAATCAGTTTTGAGGAAAATGTCTGAAATGTTTTGCAGAGGTGAATCTGGTGCTGGGAAGACTGAAAACATGAAGAAGGTTTTTCCATACCTTGCTCATGTTGCTTCCTCCCATAAAGGAAGAAAGGACCATAATATTCCTGTAAGTTGGGATATTTTATCATTTGTTTATTGTTCTTTTTGAAAACTACCATCTTTGCATTTAAAAAAACAACTAACTGCAGTGGACAGGACTTTCCCCTACTTGGAATCCTGTTAGCTCATAATTTTTGTGTTACTCTAGCTAGCAATAACACCTAGTTTTGTATTTTTGACTTGTTGCCTTTCTTTCCTTTTCATGACGTACCAAGGAACATTATTTTCTTTTATTTAATTTCAGTTGGCTGATGCTAAGAAAAAGGTAGATGATGACTTGGGAACCATTGAAGGCTTGGAGGAAAACAAAAAGAAATTACTGAAGGACGCGGAGTCCTTAAGCCAACGCCTAGAGGAGAAGGCAATGGCTTATGACAAACTGGAAAAGACAAAGAATCGCCTGCAGCAAGAGCTGGATTACGTGGTGGTAGACCTAGATCATCAGCGCCAGATTGTTTATAGCCTGAAGAAAAAGCTGAAGAAGTTTGATCAGGTAGTCTACTTTCCTGTCATCTTGCTGATTTCTATGATTTTTAAATGGCATCTTGTTTGTGTTGATTGATAAATCTTTTGGGAGCAGCTTGGCCTTTGTTAGGAGTAACTTGTTGCTTCTGATTTCAGTGAATAAATGCCATCTTGGAATCGTGTTAGATCAAGTAATAAGCTCTTTCTATACAAAAAAGAAATTCTATTGGAACAAAAACTTCAGACTATTATTGTAATCCCTCAGGATAGACTAAGAAAGGGTGTGAAGACCGAACGATGGAAATAATAGGAAAATTATTTCATCTTTATTAGTAGCTTGCTTTCCTCACCTCATTCCAGAGTAGCTGTAGCTGTTTTCTTACTAGTCTTTGGATCAAGACTGAGGGACTAGACAGCTTCTGAATGCCAGTTAAACTTAGAGCATTAACAACTTCAGTGACTAAAACACCTCTGAGGCAGGAAGGACCTGATTATAGAACTGATGAGATGGATTAATTGTTTCTTATATTCAGATGCTGGCAGAAGAAAAGAACATTTCTGCCAGATATGCAGAGGAAAGAGATCGTGCTGAAGCAGAGGCAAGGGAGAAGGAAACCAAAGCACTGTCTCTGGCTCGGGCTTTGGAAGAAGCCCTGGAAGCTAAGGAAGAGTTTGAAAGACAGAACAAACAGTTGCGGGCAGATATGGAAGACTTAATGAGCTCGAAAGATGATGTGGGCAAAAATGTAAGTAACTTTCCAGACCCTATTTTGTTATGAACTGCACAGGGAACAACACAGGAAAATTCCCTGGTTGGAGAAGTGTTTTTGACACAAATATGGAACGTTTTGAGGCTGATTTGTAACCCAAAATTCTGGAGGAATTAATGCTCAGAACACGAGGGTGGTCTCTATTAAGATGAGGCCTGTTCAAAAGATGTGAAGACTTGGAGAGCAGCAGTTGCTGGCCCAATGCCTAATGGCACTTGTGCTGGATTTAAGAGCTTGTCTTACTACTACTACTTTTTCTCTGTGAATATTGCACAGCTCATCTCTCCATTCATCTGCACGGATGTTTGTTTGGTTCTCTAATCTGTATCTTAGAGATGCTGCTCTCCCTGTTCTGACTGTCCAGTTTGGAGCATCACAAAGTGTAGTGTACTGAGTTCATATAATGTCTACTTTTGCTGTTAACTGCTGATTTTGAGAGGGTCTGATTAATGTTTGTGGCTTAGGTCCATGAACTGGAGAAATCAAAAAGAACTTTAGAGCAACAGGTTGAAGAGATGAGGACTCAGCCTGAGGAACTGGAAGATGAACTGCAGGCCACAGAAGATGCTAAACTTCGTTTGGAGGTGAACATGCAAGCTATGAAAGCCCAGTTTGAGAGAGATCTGCAAGCCAGAGATGAACAGAATGAAGAGAAAAAGAGGATGCTGGTTAAACAAGTGTGTATCTTACTGTGCTTCACAGTGGGAAGGGCGTGATGATCTTTTGACAAAGCTCTATGGCTTTGAGAACTTGCTACCAGGAAAATAAAACTCTGTGCTTAAAGATCCCATCCTATAGAAGTCCCAAGCACGGATCTTTACCAACAAGACAATAGGTCTTGTTGTGGATTAGCCACTGTTCATGTTAGTCTGCCAGTGATGGTCCTCCAATTCAACTGTACCTTGCCTCCAAAGCACTCAATATACAAGTAGATTTGGCTGTTGCTGCATGGGTGTCCTTCAAGCCCGTCCTGTTTGGTGTACAGCAACGAATCCATGGATGCCGACATAGACTGAAAGACTGTAATTAAGTGAACAGTTTCTTAAATGAAAGACGTAGCAAAGATTCCAGATTTGCCAGACTTGAGTCTCTTCAGATCTGCTTTATGATACTAGAATTCTAAAGAAATGCCTTTAAAATTTCATGCTTGTAGGAGAAGATAGATCTAAATTAACATTTCTAAAGCTTTAAGGAAAAAGCACCTAATATTTCAAGATTTATCACAAGAAAACAAAAACTTACTGAGAATCACCTGTATAGAGATCTCCTAGAAATAAATAAAAGCATTGACCTGGAAGGCTTTTGAAGTTCCCTGCAATGCTGAATTGCTATTGTCTTGCACTGGACAAGAGCTCCTGACCTGGCATGAGGAGGGAGGCTTGATTCAAAAGAAACATATTCCTTCATGTTGGCAACCTGTGGCACTTCTGGCTCACTTTTATTGTTGTATGATTTCATCTTAGTTCTTGTTAGTTGCTTTCCTAGATACTTTGCTTCTCTGTTTTCTTTTGAAAAAAAGAAAAGTTGTTGGTGTATACATTCTAGTAGCACATCTGTTTCAAAGAGAATTATTTCTTTTTTTTTTCTTGAGAATGTGTGGTGATTCTATGTCGTATTTTCCTCTTAGTGGTTCGATCAGAATTAGCAACATCTGCCCCCAAGTCATACCTAAATGTAGACAGATGTACTGGGCCAGAAGCTGATTATGAAGTAGCTGAACAGATGAAATGGAAATGCTTCAGACGCTGAGCTCTTTTCTTTATTTTCCTTTTGTCAGTTCAGAGATCTCTGCTTACAGTTTGTGGATTTTTTTGCTGTCTGCAATGTCTTCCCATGTAGCTTGAGTTCTGTAGGCTCTTCGAATCGAGTAATGCTAATTCTGATCTGCAAAGGCCTTTTGGATTCATCAGCCGTTTTGTTAGGATTTTGTGTTTGCTCTGTTCCTGGAGCTTGAGCCTGTTAAATCCCTTGATTTCACAGGTGCGAGAGCTGGAGGCAGAACTGGAAGATGAGCGCAAACAGAGGGCTCTTGCTGTGGCAGCCAAGAAGAAAATGGAGATGGATATGAAAGACCTGGAAGGTCAGATAGGAGCTGCAAACAAGGCTCGAGATGAAGCAATCAAACAGCTACGTAAGCTCCAGGTAGGCACAGCAAATCAGCTGAGCTGCTTTCCCTCCTGCTGACAGTCTGTCAAGGGTGCTGCTTTTCGTTACATGCATTTGTAGTGTGAAGGCAAGAAGGAGTATCAGACTCAGCTATGCTGGCATACGTCACAGTATCTGGCCTGAACTTATCAGACGCTCAAAACTCCTCTCATCCTTTTGTTGCTAAGGAGTTAAGATTGTCCCCCACGTGCTTCTATTCAATAGTCATCATTTTCAACGCTTTGCATAAGGATTTACTGAGGATTGCTTTTGAGGCTGAATCTTTAAAATTTATGGTTGTTTGTATCTTTGAATTTACTGATTTCAGCTCAGCTCTTGCTGATTGCTACTTCCTCTAGTTGAGGAAGCCAAAAATGCTGCAGAGAAATAGGAGGAGTAAATTTTAGTTGCTTTGAAAAAGCTCCAAGATGCCTATTCTTTTTAGATTGGCAAGAAGAATCCAGTACTTGTGTCAAGGATTTATTTCCCATTCCCAGAGAAATACTCCGTCTTTAGTAGAGGTCAGTTTTCCCAAGGCTTTCAGTGCCATGGCCCAAAGCTGCAGGAGTATGAGGCCGTGGCAAGACCATGTAAAGCATAGAGCAAACTGCATTGCCTTTCTGCCCTGTCCACTCTATTCCTTGGCAATCCTACTTCAACTGAATGAGGGCAATTTTGGAACTTGGTCCAGGCGCTGGATGAGAAGGGAATGGAGATTAAAGCAAGAAATGCTGGTACCTAGCAGTAGCGGCTTCTCTATTCCCAGAGGCTGAGTCAGTTACAGAGTTCATACCTGATCTCTGTACACTTTCATGCAAGCACCTGAAATAAGTGGTCTCATGACTAGTGGTATTGCGAAGATGCAGGTACAACTTAAATGCAGTTTCTCCAGCCTTATTCTTTTAGCATCTGAAGTCAAACTTGTGTGAATTAAGATATCAGTCTGTGTGAAGTGTCTTACGGGAAGGATAAGTATGTGCTTCTACGTTATATGTGCAAAATGGTGAATTGTGGTACTTCTACACTGAGAAGTTTCTTACCTTGAGTACTTGTAATAGGTTTTATCAGTCAATTTAAGTAAATAGGTTTGTTTTTTTCCAAGACAATTGCAAGAGCATTACCTATCTACTACAAAGGTATCTCTACTACCTCTACTAGAGGTTTTTTCCTACAAGAAATATACTAATAAATGAAGTGAAGTCTTCTAATGGGATATTTCTGATGAGGAGTGAGTGATGGAAAGATGAGAAAATGAAGGGTTTAGACTGAAAGAGGGTAGAATTAAATTGGATATAAGAAAGAAATTCTTCACTCTGAGGGTGATGAGGCACTGGTCCAGGTTGCCCAGAGAAGCTGTGGCTGCCCCCTCCCTGGCAGTGTTCAAGGCCAGGTTGGATGGGGCTTTGAGCAGCCTGGAAGGTGTCTCTGCCCGTGGCAGAGGGATAGATCTCAGATCTTTAAAGGTCCTGTCCAACCCAAACCATTCTATAATTCTATGAAAATAAGAACTGAAAATAAATATATTTAAGTGGAATGAAGCCACTTTAGGAGGAAGGTCTTGCCTCCTAAGGGCAAAAAAGCTTCAGAGCTACTAATAAATCTTGTGGTTGTCCTGCTGTATCATGGCTTATTCTTTCCTCTGCTCTCCAACTGCAGGCTCAAATGGAAGACTACCAGCGGGAGCTAGAAGAAGCCCGTGCATCCAGAGATGAGATCTTTGCACAGTCCAAAGAAAGTGAAAAGAAGCTCAAAGGTCTTGAAGCAGAAATACTCCAGCTCCAAGAGGTGAGATTGAAATCCAAGAAATCTGTTTTTCTTTCTAGAGAAAAGGGGAAGGCCAGAGTGTGTTTGTTTTTTTTTAAAAAAAAAAAAAGAGTAAAAAGCCATCCAGTGAGTTGAACAGAAAAGTGGGAGCCTGGAGATGTTTCTCTTCCTCACTGCCCCAGGTCATTAGTGAGCTTCTTATAGCTTTGTAGGAATCCTTCTAGTAGTCTGGACTTCCTTTCCCTGCCTGGGTAGCAGGGAAGCCTTACTACTGCTTAAACAGATTTCAAGCCTCACTAAAATTTGCAAGGTGGTTTGAGAGTCTCTGGAAGCTGTGGTGCACAGTTGTCAGTACTAAAACTGGTCACTGGAAGTATATAAAAACCTAACAATCTCTCCAGTACCTCAGTGGACCATGTAAGTCTGTGGAGGTTTATCTCTCTGCTGTCTGAGGTCCTCATCCCTTTCTTTTACGGGCATTTGTTCCCTCATTGTTGGCAATTCATGTAAGAGCTCCAAGTCGTGCTACATATCGCTGTCACTTATCTCCGATTATCTCCGTTGTCTGCCACAAGGTTAAACGTTTGAGGTTTGAAGGCAACAGAATTGCCTTGTGTGAGAGACGGCCTCTTTTTGCCCTGTTAGCTGCAAAGGTTGAAGCAATCACTCAGCTTACACTGCACTTAATGTTTGAGACTTTTACGTACAACTTACTAGAGCTTCTCCATGTCATTCTTTCACAGACTTCAAACTAGTCAGTCTTGCACTTGCAGTGCATTAGATTGTGTCCTTCTTGGTGAATGTCTGGGTGTTTCTACCACTCAATACCATTTCACAATACAAGATTCAGCGCTGTTATAGTTTTGTGCTAAAAATTCATTTTCTATACTTTGCTTTCAGTCATGCTACGTACTCTGTAGGAACCTAAAAAATTTGCTTAATTTAGTGCCCACGTTATACTTAATGAATTAGAGCATGTGACAGAACGGTTTTCTCCTCCTGCTTAGGGCTTGAATGTTACTGGCCTTTTCAGGGGACGGGGAGAAGTAAATTCATAGTAGTCATGTGGCAGTTACGGGAAGTTTGATCAGGTAGTCTACTTTCCTGTCATCTTGCTGATTTCTATGATTTTGAATGGCATCTTGTTTGTGTTGATTGATAAATCTTTTGGGAGCAGCTTGGCCTTTGTTAGGAGTAACTTGTTGCTTCTAATTTCAGTGAGCTAAATGCCATCTTGGAGTCTTGTTAGATCAAGTAATAAGCTCTTTCTATACAAAAAAGAAATTCTATTGGAACAAAAACTTCAGACTATTATTGTAATCCCTCAGGATAGACTAAGAAAGGGTGTGAAGACTGAACGATGGAAATAATAGGAAAATTATTTCATCTTTATTAGTAGCTTGCTTTCCTCACCTCATTCCAGAGTAGCTGTAGCTGTTTTCTTACTAGCCTTTGGATCAAGACTGAGAGACTAGAGAGCTTCTGAATGCCAGTTAAACTTAGAGCATTAACCACTTCAGTGACTAAAACACCTCTGAGGCAGGAAGGACCTGATTATAGAACTGATGAGATGGATTAATTGTTTCTTATATTCAGATGCTGGCAGAAGAAAAGAACATTTCTGCCAGATATGCAGAGGAAAGAGATCGTGCTGAAGCAGAGGCAAGGGAGAAGGAAACCAAAGCACTGTCTCTGGCTCAGGCTTTGGAAGAAGCCCTGGAAGCTAAGGAAGAGTTTGAAAGACAGAACAAACAGTTGCGGGCAGATATGGAAGACTTCATGGGCTCGAAAGATGATGTGGGCAAAAATGTAAGTAACTTTCCAGACCCTATTTTGTTATGAACTGCACAGGGAACAACACAGGAAAATTCCCTGGTTGGAGAAGTGTTTTTGACACAAATATGGAACGTTTTGAGGCTGATTTGTAACCCAAAATTCTGGAGGAATTAATGCTCAGAACACGAGGGTGGTCTCTATTAAGATGAGGCCTGTTCAAAAGATGTGAAGACTTGGAGAGCAGCAGTTGCTGGCCCAATGCCTAATGGCACTTGTGCTGGATTTAAGAGCTTGTCTTACTACTACTACTTTTTCTCTGTGAATATTGCACAGCTCATCTCTCCATTCATCTGCACGGATGTTTGTTTGGTTCTCTAATCTGTATCTTAGAGATGCTGCTCTCCCTGTTCTGACTGTCCAGTTTGGAGCATCACAAAGTGTAGTGTACTGAGTTCATATAATGTCTACTTTTGCTGTTAACTGCTGATTTTGAGAGGGTCTGATTAATGTTTGTGGCTTAGGTCCATGAACTGGAGAAATCAAAAAGAACTTTAGAGCAACAGGTTGAAGAGATGAGGACTCAGCCTGAGGAACTGGAAGATGAACTGCAGGCCACAGAAGATGCTAAACTTCGTTTGGAGGTGAACATGCAAGCTATGAAAGCCCAGTTTGAGAGAGATCTGCAAGCCAGAGATGAACAGAATGAAGAGAAAAAGAGGATGCTGGTTAAACAAGTGTGTATCTTACTGTGCTTCACAGTGGGAAGGGCGTGATGATCTTTTGACAAAGCTCTATGGCTTTGAGAACTTGCTACCAGGAAAATAAAACTCTGTGCTTAAAGATCCCATCCTATAGAAGTCCCAAGCACAGATCTTTACCAACAATACAATAGGTCTTGTGGTGGATTAGCTACTGTTAATGTTAGTCTGCCAGTGATGGTCCTCCAATTCAACTGTACCTTGCCTCAAAAGCACTCAACATGCAAGTAGATTTGGCTGTTGCTGCATGGGTGTCCTTCAAGCCCGTCCTGTTTGGTGTACAGCAACAAATCCATGGATGCCGACATAGACTGAAAGACTGTAATTAAGTGAACAGTTTCTTAAATGAAAAACGTAGCAAAGATTCCAGATTTGCCAGACTTGAGTCTCTTCAGATCTGCCTTATGATACTAGAATTCTAAAGAAATGCCTTTAAAATTTCATGCTTGTAGGAGAAGATAGATCTAAATTAACATTTCTAAAGCTTTAAGGAAAAAGCACCTAGTATTTCAAGATTTATCACAAGAAAACAAAAACTTACTGAAAATTACCTGTATAGAGATCTCCTAGAAATAAATAAAAGCATTGACCTGGAAGGCTTTTGAAGTTCCCTGCAATGCTGAATTGCTATTGTCTTGCACGGGACAAGAGCTCCTGACCTGGCATGAGGAGGGAGGCTTGATTCAAAAGAAACATATTCCTTCATGTTGGCAACCTGTGGCACTTCTGGCTCACTTTTATTGTTGTATGAGTTCATCTTAGTTCTTGTTAGCTGCTTTCTTAGATACTTTGCTTCTCTGTTTTCTTTTGAAAAAAAGAAAAGTTGTTGGTGTATACATTCTAGTAGCACATCTGTTTCAAAGAGAATTATTTCTTTTTTTTTTTCTTGAGAATGTGTGGTGATTCTATGTCGTATTTTCCTCTTAGTGGTTCGATCAGAATTAGCAACATCTGCCCCCAAGTCATACCTAAATGTAGACAGATGTACTGGGCCAGAAGCTGATCATGAAGTAGCTGAACAGATGAAATGGAAATGCTTCAGATGCTGAGCTCTTTTCTTTATTTTCCTTTTGTCAGTTCAGAGATCTCTGCTTCCAGTTTGTGGATTTTTTTGCCGTCTGCAGTGTCTTCCCATGTAGCTTGAGTTCTGTACGCTCTTCGAATCGAGTAATGCTAATTCTGATCTGCAAAGGCCTTTTGGATTCATCAGCCATTTTGTTAGGATTTTGTGTTTGCTCTGTTCCTGGAGCTTGAGCCTGTTAAATCCCTTGATTTCACAGGTGCGAGAGCTGGAGGCAGAACTGGAAGATGAGTGCAAACAGAGGGCTCTTGCTGTGGCAGCCAAGAAGGAAATGGAGATGGATATGAAAGACCTGGAAGGTCAGATAGAAGCTGCAAACAAGGCTCGAGATGAAGCAATCAAACAGCTCCGTAAGCTCCAGGTAGGCACAGCAAATCAGCTGAGCTGCTTTCCCTCCTGCTGACAGTCTGTCAAGGGTGCTGCTTTTCGTTACATGCATTTGTAGTGTGAAGGCAAGAAGGAGTATCAGACTCAGCTATGCTGGCACACGTCACAGTATCTGGCCTGAACTTATCAGACGCTCAAAACTCCTCTCATCCTTTTGTTGCTAAGGAGTTAAGATTGTCCCCCACATACTTCTATTCTATAGTCATCATTTTCAACGCTTTGCGTAAGGATTTACTGAGGATTGCTTTTGAGGCTGAATCTTTAAAATTTATGGTTGTTTGTATCTTTGAATTTACTGATTTCAGCTCAGCTCTTGCTGATTGCTACTTCCTCTAGTTGAGGAAGCCAAAAATGCTGCAGAGAAATAGGAGGAGTAAATTTTAGTTGCTTTGAAAAAGCTCCAAGATGCCTATTCTTTTTAGATTGGCAAGAAGAATCCAGTACTTGTGTCAAGGATTTATTTCCCATTCCCAGAGAAATACTCCGTCTTTAGTAGAGGTCAGTTTTCCCAAGGCTTTCAGTGCCATGGCCCAAAGCTGCAGGAGTATGAGGCCATGGCAAGACCATGTAAAGCATAGAGCAAACTGCATTGCCTTTCTGCCCTGTCCACTCTATTCCTTGGCAATCCTACTTCAACTGAATGAGGGCAATTTTGGAACTTGGTCCAGGCGCTGGATGAGAAGGGAATGGAGATTAAAGCAAGAAATGCTGGTACCTAGCAGTAGCGGCTTCTCTATTCCCAGAGGCTGAGTCAGTTACAGAGTTCATACCTGATCTCTGTACACTTTCATGCAAGCACCTGAAATAAGTGATCTCATGATTAGTGGTATTGCGAAGATGCAGGTACAACTTAAATGCAGTTTCTCCAGCCTTATTCTTTTAGCATCTGAAGTCAAACTTGTGTGAATTAAGATATCAGTCTGTGTTAAGTGTCTTACGGGAAGGATAAGTATGTGCTTCTACGTTATATGTGCAAAATGGTGAATTGTGGTACTTCTACACTGAGAAGTTTCTTACCTTGAGTACTTGTAATAGGTTTTATCAGTCAATTTAAGTAAATAGGTTTGTTTTTTTCCAAGACAATTGCAAGAGCATTACCTATCTACTACAAAGGTATCTCTACTACCTCTACTAGAGGTTTTTTCCTACAAGAAATATACTAATAAATGAAGTGAAGTCTTCTAATGGGATATTTCTGATGAGGAGTGAGTGATGGAAAGATGAGAAAATGAAGGGTTTAGACTGAAAGAGGGTAGATTTAAATTGGATATAAGAAAGAAATTCTTCACTCTGAGGGTGATGAGGCACTGGCCCAGGTTGCCCAGAGAAGCTGTGGCTGCCCCCTCCCTGGCAGTGTTCAAGGCCAGGTTGGATGGGGCTTTGAGCAGCCTGGAAGGTGTCTCTGCCCGTGGCAGAGGGATAGAACTCTGATCTTTAAAGGTCCTGTCCAACCCAAACCATTCTATAATTCTATGAAAATAAGAACTGAAAATAAATATATTTAAGTGGAATGAAGCCACTTTAGGAGGAAGGTCTTGCCTCCTAAGGGCAAAAAAGCTTCAGAGCTACTAATAAATCTTGTGGTTGTCCTGCTGTATCATGGCTTATTCTTTCCTCTGCTCTCCAATTGCAGGCTGAAATGAAAGACTACCAGCGGGAGCTAGATGAAGCCTGTGCATCCAGAGATGAGATCTTTGCACAGTCCAAAGAAAGTGAAAAGAAGCTCAAAGGTCTTGAAGCAGAAATACTCCAGCTCCAAGAGGTGAGATTGAAATCCAAGAAATCTGTTTTTCTTTCTAGAGAAAAGGGGAAGGCCAGAGTGTGTTTGTGTTTTTTTTAAAAAAAAAGTAAAAAGCCATCCAGTGAGTTGAACAGAAAAGTGGGAGCCTGGAGATGTTTCTCTTCCTCACTGCCCCAGGTCATTAGTGAGCTTCTTATAGCTTTGTAGGAATCCTTCTAGTAGTCTGGACTTCCTTTCCCTGCCTGGGTAGCAGGGAAGCCTTACTACTGCTTAAACAGATTTCAAGCCTCACTAAAATTTGCAAGGTGGTTTGAGAGTCTCTGGAAGCTGTGGTGCACAGTTGTCAGTACTAAAACTGGTCACTGGAAGTATATAAAAACCTAACAATCTCTCCAGTACCTCAGTGGACCATGTAAGTCTGTGGAGGTTTATCTCTCTGCTGTCTGAGATCCTCATCCCTTTCTTTTACGGGCATCTGTTTCCTCATTGTTGGCAATTCATGTAAGAGCTCCAAGTCGTGCTACATATCGCTGTCACTTATCTCTGATTATCTCCGTTGTCTGCCACAAGGTTAAACGTTTGAGGTTTGAAGGCAACAGAGTTGCCTTGTGTGAGAGACGGCCTCTTTTTGCCCTGTTAGCTGCAAAGGTTGAAGCAATCACTCAGCTTACACTGCACTTAATGTTTGAGACTTTTACCTACAACTTACTAGAGCTTCTCCATGTCATTCTTTCACAGACTGCAAACTTGTTAGTCTTGCACTTGCAGTGCATTAGATTGTGTCCTTCTTGGTGAATGTCTGGGTGTTTCTACCACTCAATACAATTTCACAATACAAGATTCAGCGCTGTTATACTTTTGTGCTAAAAATTCATTTTCTATACTTTGCTTTCAGTCATGCTACATACTCTGTAGGAACCTAAAAAATTTGCTTAATTTAGTGCCCACGTTATACTTAATGAACTAGAGCATGTGACAGAACGGTTTTCTCCTCCTGCTTAGGGCTTGAATGTTACTGGCCTTTTCAGGGGACGGGGAGAAGTAAATTCATAGTAGTCATGTGGCAGTTACGGGAGGGAAAGATCAAGATGATGCGTCCTGCTAGCTTTTACAGCTGTTGGTTCTGTTTATCCATTAAAAGACCTCAGCGATATCACACTTCACAGCATCTCCCAGAAGTTATTAGAAGGCATAATTGTTTGCAGAAGTTTTGAGATTCCTAATGCTGTAATGAATATTTCCTAAACCTTCACAGGAGTTTGCTGCGTCTGAAAGAGCTCGTCGTCATGCTGAGCAAGAAAGGGATGAGTTGGCTGATGAGATTGCAAACAGCGCTTTGGGAAAGTGAGTCATCAAATGTATTAATTGTGCATCTGAAGAACTTCAGGCACCAGCAGCTGCAGTTCTTGGTAGCCTGCTTGCAATTTCTGTATTGACCTGTTGTCCCGATAAAAATTCCTTCTTGTTACGAAGAGAATTGCTTACACAGTAGCTTCTCATTACAGTTTGGAATGTCTAAAGTATCAAAAGCAAAATAGCCAATTGCTTTGTATCAGATCTGAGCGTGTCTTGACCCAAATACTTCTTTTCTAGGTCAGCGCTGCTGGATGAGAAGCGCCGGCTGGAAGCTTGGATTGCACAATTGGAGGAAGAGCTCGAGGAAGAGCAGAGCAACATGGAGCTTCTCAATGAGCGGTTCCGAAAGACCACGTTGCAGGTGAGTCCATTGGTGGCAATGCTGTAGGGGCAATCTATGTTTCAGTGTGCAGATAAGTGGAGGATCTCAATAGCACCAAATGATCTTCTATCGTTCTCCTCTGAAAGGTTGACACGCTGAATTCTGAGCTAGCTGGGGAGCGGAGTGCTGCCCAGAAGAGTGAAAATGCACGGCAGCAGCTACAAAGGCAGAACAAAGAGCTGAAAGCCAAGTTGCGGGAACTGGAGGGATCCATGAAGTCGAAGTTCAAGGCAACAATTTCTACTCTAGAAGCCAAGATTGTGCAGCTAGAAGAACAGCTTGAGCAGGAAGCCAAGTAAGGAGAAAAAGGAAAAAAAAAATCTGTTTGCTTGTGTTTGCCATGTCTGAAACCTCTGTGCCTTAGGTTTTTGTAGGGCTGAGATATGAGCTTCCGGCAAAGGCATTGGGGTTTCTGATCAGGAAACCTACTGTTTGGGGGACACATATTGACAAGATATCTGCAAAGTAACTGGGGTTGAAATTTTCAGAAACTATTTGCTCCGTAACTAAAGCTGCTGAATTAACTCTGGACATTAACCAGGTTAATATGTTGACTGGTAGTCCCAGGATGCACAAGGTGATGCAGAAGTTTCTTGAGACAAGATGAAACATCGCCTTGAGACACCTGGTCTCTTTGGTTAGAGGAAGCCAGTTGAAGAGCTTAGGTGTGACAGCTTTAGTTGGTTGAGATGAATCCTGTACTCTGCAGAAGTCTTTCTGCAGTGAGCTCTTCCTGTCTATCCTTGTCATCTTGGTCCTCCAAATATATGTATTTGTTTTAAGCTAGTTCCTCCCAGAATCTGAAGGTCTTATAACAATCTTTTTTCTTTTTGTGCTTTTGGCTCTATGGGAGGAACATGTTACTGGTTAGCAATAACTCTGTAAGAAGCACCTTGATATCCCTCTTTTGAGCCTGCATACCATATTGGTATTGCTCCAGTGCTAAGGCTTCATGTTTTCAAAGCTGCATCCCAGCCAACCACCAGCACGCTAAAACTGTTGCTGCTGTTGATGGTGGCAGGCATGTTAGGAGAACTCAAGTATCAGTTACACCATGAGGCGAGAGCCTTTCAGAAGGAACAGATTTAGTCTTCCTGGCCTTCAAGTACTGGGACAAATGACGGCTTTTGATTATTCTAGGGAAAGAGCAGCTGCTAACAAACTGGTCCGTCGTACGGAGAAGAAATTGAAGGAAGTCTTCATGCAGGTGGAGGATGAGCGTCGACACGCAGACCAGTACAAGGAGCAGGTAGGTGGAAGGGCTTAGATTTTGAGGCCTATTTCTCAGAAAAGGTAAATAAAACCATACTTTAAGTAGAAAGGGCTTGCTAAGAAGCATGTTAATGAAAAGATGTTGGGGAATCTATCTTGATGACTAAACCACTAGAGTAGTTCCCAGTGGTCAAAACCTCCCCGTGATAGCTCTGATGTGACGGTCCGTTACGCAACCTGGTCTCCCAGACCCAGGAGCTCTGCAGTGTTTCCAGGAGCCCGGGCTGCAGTCTGCAGTGAGGCTGTGTTGGTTCATCTCCAGCTGGAGTGCTGGGTGGACAGGACATTGGCTAACTCCTGGTCGTGGCGTTGCAGCTGTCTAGTTTGATCCTGAGTCCCTGGGTTTATATTTCAGATGGAAAAGGCAAATGCCAGAATGAAGCAGCTCAAACGCCAGCTGGAGGAGGCTGAAGAGGAAGCCACACGTGCAAATGCTTCCCGACGTAAACTTCAGCGTGAGCTGGACGATGCCACAGAGGCTAACGAGGGCCTGAGCCGGGAGGTCAGCACCCTGAAGAACGGGCTAAGGTAGGTGGTGCCAGTGGCGGTGGGCAGGGTTTGTCTGAGCCCTCGTTTGCCCACAGACTCTCCGCAGTGCATCCTTGGGGAGTATCCAGCTGTGGCGCTGCTGGTGTTAGGGATGTTCAGCTCAGGAAGTGTGGGCTGGATGAGTGCTCGGTGTGGTGGATTGAGAACCGACTGAATGGCAGAGCTCAGAGGGCTGTCATCAGCGGCGCCGAGTCTGGTTGGAGGCCGGTAACTAGTGGTGTGCCTCAGGGGTCAGTACTGGGCCCAGTCTTGTTTAACTTCATCAGTGACCTGGATGAAGAGACGGAGTGTACCCTCAGCAAGTTTGCTGATGACACCAACCTGGGAGGAGTGGTAGATACACCAGCAGGCTGTGCTGCCATTCAGCGAGACCTGGACAGGCTGGAGAGCTGGGCAGAGAGGAACCTGATGAGGTTCAACAAGGGCAAGTGCAGGGTCCTGCACCTGGGGAGGAACAACCCCAGGCACCAGTACAGGCTGGGGCGGACCTGCTGGAGAGCAGCTCTGTGGAGAGGGACCTGGGTGTTCTGGCAGACGACAGGTTGACCATGAGCCAGCAGCGTGCCCTGGGTGCCAAGAAGGCCAATGGGATCCTGGGGTGCATCAAGAGGAGTGTGTGCAGCAGGTCGAGGGAGGTTCTCCTTCCCCTCTACACTGCCCTAGTGAGGCCCCATCTGGAGTGCTGTGTCCAGTGCTGGGCTCCCCAGTTCAAGAAAGATGAGGAGCTACTGGAGAGAGTCCAGCGGAGGGCTATGAGGATGGCGAGGGGACTGGAGCATCTCTCCTACGAGGAAAGGCTGAGGGAGCTGGGCTTGTTCAGCCTGAAGAAGAGAAGGCTGAGAGGGGACCTTAGAAATGCTGATAAATATCTGCAGGGTGGGGGTCAGGAGGACGGGGCCAGACTCTTTCCAGTGGTGCCCAGTGACAGGACAAGGGACAACGGGCACAAACTGAAGCAGAGAAAGTTCCAGCTGAACATGAGGAAGAACTTCTTCACTCTGAGGGTGACGGAGCCCTGGCCCAGGCTGCCCAGGGAGGCTGTGGAGTCTCCTTCTCTGGAGATATTCCAGCCCCGCCTGGACGCGGTGCTGTGCAGCCTGCTCTGGGTGACCCTGCTTGGGCAGGGGGTTGGGCTGGGTGACCCACAGAGGTCTCTTCCAACCCCCACCATTCTGTGATTCTGTGATTTTTCCAGTGGCTGGTACCAATCCCTTTTTTTCCCATACCCACTCCAGTGGGAATGTCTCAGCATTTTCCTTGAGAGCAGCTCTTGGAGATCAAGGTCTCTACCGAATACAGATGGGAGACAGCAGTGGTGAGGTTGCTGCAGAACAAAACCATCTCGGGGGTAGAGAGAGGCTTATAGGAGCAGCAGGAGGGGTGCAGCGCAGCGCTGCACAAACGAGTAGTTGGTATTATTTTAGAGACCCTGCTCTGTTTAGGACTTGGTCTGTGCTCGGTGCTTGTACAGAGGCAATATTTTAGGTTGCTTGGGACTTGCAAAATTAAGATAATGGTAAGCGCTAAGCAGGAATACCAGAATACCGGAATGTTTGCGCACAGCCTGTCTTCTCCTTGGTCAGAGAAGGGGTTTCAAGACCCTGTGTGTGAAATTTGCCCCGTGGCTGGGGGCAAAATGTTCCCCCATGGTTCAGTGCGGAGGTCTTCCCGGAGCAGCCACCAGCATGGGGCCGTGGGCTGTGGGCGAGCCACGACCCTTCATGGATTGTCTGGTTGCTGTTCGCAGGAGGGGGGGCCCCATCACCTTCTCCTCAAGCCGATCCGGGAGACGCCAGCTGCACTTCGAAGGGGCCTCGCTGGAGCTCTCGGACGAGGACGTGGAGAGCAAAGGCAGCGACGTGAACGAAGCGCAGCCGGCGCCCGCCGAGTAGAGCCCCGTCTGTACCCTGCTTCAGATATAGTTACAACTGCTTTTTTCCTGTAGTAAATAAAATGGAATTGTCTCTGTTCAGTGCATCTATTTTCCAGATACTCATTGTATAGCCATTTTATAAAGCATCATGTGAAGGATGGAACTTTTTTTTTTATCAACACGGAAACTTCATTCCCAGAGGGTAGGTGGTTGGGGCAGACCCGTCGTCATGACTATGCATGCTTTGTTGTACAGACAGCATCCTTCCGTTTCTCCTGTGCTCAGGTGGCCCGTGGCTGTATCGAGTCTGGTGGATCATTGAAGACCAAACTGCACCTGTATTTTTTTTTTTCTTTTCTCCTAATTGTTGTGATCAGCACACAATCAGCGAGTGAACTGTGAAAAGGCCTTGGGAAGTGTTAGAGGGAGATGTAGGGATGAATGAGTAGCGTCCATTTTTAACCTGCAATACCCTTTTGAAGTGTTCTCAGCACCTGCTTCATCAGTTAGCGTTTCTGCAGTACAGGCAAACTGAAACAGCGTCGCCGTTCCTCATCTGTACAGTACTTCTGCGTTTGTAGAGACCCGCTATCACCATGCCCGACAGATCTGTGTATATATTAAGGCTACTATAATGTGAACACTAGTGGAAAATAAACAGACAACACAGGCAAAATTAATTTATTAATTTAGGGCCGAGTGAGTTAGCCTTCAAGTCGCAGAGCCGAGCGGCTGCACGGTGCGTGGAGGCCGAGGCGGTGCGGCGGCTCCGGCGGGAGCGGCTCCGGGGCCGCGCGGGGCGGGTGCGGAGCCGGCGGTGACAGGGGTTCAGGGACGGATGTTGCCTGCCTAGGAGTTGACATGCCAGTGGATGTGAATCCTTTTTGTTGTTGTTGTGTTTTGGTTTTTTTTTTATTTTGAACAGTATTACAGCGAGTAGTTAGCATTCTTTTTGTTTAAATAGCTGAAAAACTAACATTACAGAAAGTGCCTTAGACACTACAGTACTAAGACAACGTTACATATATAATTTGCCTATATAACAATGATTTAATGTATTAATTTTGACTGTGCTTCATATCACGTACCTCTCTAGTCCAAGTGGTATTATTGATATTAGTGACAATGAATCAGTGTTAACCAGGAACCTTCCTCTGCCACATACTCAAAAACCGTGGATTTCCTTTTTTGGTTAAAAGCTTTAACATCTGTCACAAAGGTTTTGTTGTGTGTGTTTGGATACTTTTAATCAAACTGGCTGTTGACCACCAGGCATCTGACTGCAAATATCTTGTTTTCTTGTATACCCATATTTCTAGACAATGATTTTTGTAAGACAATAAATTTATTCATTATAGATGTGGCCGCCTGCTCTGTTTACTTACAGGAAGAGCTATCTCCTGAGGCTGGCGTAGACCTTAATAAACAAGAATATGACTGGAAGCTGCATTTACCCTTCTTCCTCTTTTGTTTGCTCAGGGTTTTTTTTCTCTTTTGACCTAAACACAGTGTAAATGGCCTGGTCAGGGCTGAGCCTTTGTGTTGCCATTAGAGTCCAAAGTCCCCTCCTGCTGACCTGCAGGGCTGGGACCCAGGCAGAGGCCCCACGGCTGCCTTCAGCGGGGTCTGGGCTTTCTGCTGGGCGGTGGAATCTCCTGTTTCGGAGGTCCCAGTGTGCAGTACCTGCTCCCCTGGCCCAAGGTAGTGATGGTGTTGGGTAAGGCCAAGGCTGTCACTGGTGCCCTGGGGCTGGTCCCTGCACAGAGAAGGTGGACCAGCGTGGGGAGCTGATAGGAGCAGGGAAATGGTGGACTTAAAACTGGAGTGAGAGGAGAGGGGTGGGGGAGAGCAGGAAGCCTCTGCCTGGGCTCTACAGTCCAGGGCTGCTGTCAGTGGTCCCTCTGGTCCCAGCAAGCCTGGGCTGAGGGAGCCTCCAGCACCGAAGGGCTGCTGGGGACCAGAGCTGATCCCAGGCACCCGCTCCTGGAACCCAGTTCAGTCAGGGGTACCGTTACCTCAGGTGTCTCCTTCAAGGCAGTGGCTGCTGCTCCTCCTGCTGTGAGGACCATACTGGGGAGGGGGCAGGGGCTGCTGAAGGGCTTTTCCCTGCCTCTCTCATGGCTTCCATACCTCAGGGCAGGGTTTGGGCCACTACCAGGCACAAACACAGGCTGGGCAGAGAGTGGGAGCGAGAGCGGCCCTGAGGAGAAAGGCTTGGGGTGCTGCTGGGTGAGAAGCTGGACACGACCCAGCCGTGTGTGCTCACAGGGCAAGGGGGGGATTCTGCCTCTCTGCCCCATGCTGGTGAGACCCCCCGGGGTACGGGGCTTGGGAATGTGAGGGCCCGGCTGATGAGGATGCGGGTGAAGCTCCAACCAGGAGGTTGCCCAGTGTGAGTCGGTCAGCCCCATGCATTACGGCTGCCTCAGCTAAGAAAAAAAAGGAGGGTAACTGTCACAGGTGATTCCCTGCAGAGGGGAACAGAGGGCCCGATCTGCTGACAGGACCCATCCCAAGGGAAGTCTGCTGCCTCCCTGGGGCCCGGGTCAGGGATGTTGCTTGGAAACTCCCTGGTCTGATGTGATCCTCTGACTGTTACCCCCTCTTGGTAATGCAGGTTGGTGGGGACAAGATCGCGGAGAGAAGTCCCAAGGCCATCAAAGGGGACTTCAGGGCACTGGTCAAGGGATCGGGGGCACAGGTGGTGTTTTCCTCCATCCCATCAGTGGCAGGGAACAGCACTGAAAGGGGAGGAAAGCTCACCTGGTTAACAGGTGGCTCAGGGACTGGTGCCTTCGGTTGAATTTTGGCTTCTTTGATCATGGGGAGGTGCACACAGCACCGGGCCTGCTGGGGACAGACGGAGTACAGCTGTCTCAAAGGGGAAAAAGGATTCACTGAGAGGGCTTTAAACAAGGTTCCAAGGGGGATCACATCGCTAGGGATGAGCCCAGGTGTGTCATGGTAGGGTCAGGGGGAGATCGACAGCCCAGCTCAAGTGCATCTACACTAGTGCACGTAGCATGGGCAATAAACAGGAGGAGCTGGAAGCCATTGTACAGCAGGACAGCTAGGTCGTCATCACAGAAATGTGGTGGGACAGCTCGCACGACAGGCATGCTGTCATGGATGGCTACAGACCCTGCTTCGGCGGGGGGGGGGGGGTTGGACCAGATGACCCACAGAGGTCCCTTCCAACCCCCACCACTCTGTGATTCCGTGGGAGCCCTGCATCCAGCTCTGGAGCCCTCGGCACAGGACAGACCTGGAGCTGGTGGAGCGGGGCCAGAGGAGGCCCCAGCAATGATCTGAGGGCTGGAACCCCTCTGCTGGGAGGAAAGGCTGGGAGAGCTGGGGCTGTTTAGCCTGGGGAAAGGAAGGCTCCGGGGACACCTTAGAGCAGCCTGAAGGGACCTGCGAGAGAGCTGGAGAGGGTCTTGTGACAAGGGCATGGAGTGATAGGCCAAGGAGTGATGGCTTCAAGCTGCAAGAAGGGAGGGTTTGATTGAACGTGAGAAAGAAATTCTCCACTCTGTGGGTTGTGAGGCCCTGGCCCAGGCTGCCCAGAGAAGCTGTGGCTGCCTCCTCCCTGGCAGGGTTCAAGGCCAGGTTGGAGGGGGCTTGGAGCACCCCAGGCTGGTGGAAGGGATCCCTGCCCATGACATGGGGGGCTGGACCTGGATGACCTGTAAGGCCCCTTCCAACCCAGACCATCCTATGGTTCCATGAACATGCAGAAGGCCCAGGCTCTGTGCAAGAACAGCATCCTCTTACTGGGGATTTTTTAAGGGGAGGGTGTTCCTGCTCCCCCGAGGAGGGAGCTGGTCCCAGGGTGGGGGGAGCTGTGTGGCCTCCCCCTGCATGGCACTGGGGCTCTGGCGGGAACTGGAGGCCTCCGTCGCTTTACAGGCTCTTCCCAAAAATCAGATCTTGAGGTCCAAGACAGTCGGTGCCATAGAGGGAAGGCGCTTGCTCAGCCGCCGCTCCCCTCTCTGCGCAGAGGGAAGGGGGAGGTAACACTGCAAGGGAAAGGCAGCAAGCGCTTCGCAGCGGCGCACAGCAGCATCGCTACGTGACAAAACCACGGCCACTGCCACCGGTTCTGCAAAATCCACTGATTTCACATTAAAAGACCTTTATTTTTGGAAGATGGCGGTAATTTGGGTTTGGGTTTTTTTTTTTTTAACAACCCTTCACGATCTGTGTCACCACGGTCGTATGGTACACTGTCCTACTGCAACATGCCATATAGATTTCAAATAAATAAAGCTACAAAGCCCAAGTTATGTACAAAGATCTTCGGCAAAGATAATTATGTTTACAAACCTATGTACAATAAAACAAATGTAAACAGTCAAATGCAGCAGAGGATGCACAGGAAAGGACGACCATACAAACCCTGACGGTGAGGGGGGGGCTTCCCGCCTCCCCTCTGCTGGGGCCGATGGTTTTTTTCTCAGCACTTGTAAATAAACCAGCTTGGAGCTGCAGAGCCAAGTGAACGCGACGGCCCCGAGCGGGAATGAAGATTTCTAAACCCACAGATCAAACCCCGGCTGGGTTTGCTGGTTCTTTGTATAAAATCCACCGACTCCGAGGCACACGGACAGAGAACTCGCACAAACACGTTGCTCGAAAGACCCACGAGGTACACGCAGTCACCCAACACTGTCGCAGAAGCACGCAGGTGACGCTGTGAGATCCAGTCCTATATTACACGGATCGGAACAGGGGTGGGGTGGTGGCGGGGTCCCAGGAGGGGGCTTTGTGGATTTGTGGCTTCCTAACGCTCTGGCGGAGTTCCTGGTGTGGCGGTGCGTGGATGTTTGCCTGACGAAGGCACCAGGAGCACGCTCCAGCCGCTCGCTGCGTTGCTGCACAGGTGGGGGAGCACCGAGGGGCCGCTTCAGCACGGCTCAGCCGCGCCAGCACCCAGCAAGGCAGGCGATGTTCTGACTGACGAGTGCTGGGCACGGGACCGTCACCCCCGCGCCCCCAGCCCCTCCATCCCTCCCCCCCGTAGGGTCGCGCAGCTCAGCCTCCCATGCCCACTCCAACCCACGGCCACGCGCTGGCCCCGCAGTGATTTATTAAGCTGTGGTAACTGAGTCATGGACCTGATTCCTGTCCAAAGAGCCGCGGCGCAGCCTCAGCCAGGGGTCTGAGGTCTGAGCCTTACCGGGAGGGCAGCAGCTGCCCGTCCTGAGCAGCAAGATGCTGGAGCAGGCAGGGAGAAACGCTGCCAAACCTAAGTTAGAGTAGAGATACGGTGAGGGGCTGAGGACCGCCAGGCCAAGCAAGACTCCTGCAGCCCGTGAAACAGACCACTGCGGGTGGCAGCTTGGCAGCGCGGGGTATGGGGCCAAGGCAGAGAACGTCCGCTACAGCGACAGGAGAAAACAAACTGTATTAATGTGACATGGAGGGCCATGAGCTCAGGGTCTCCTCGGGCAGCAGGGCGCAGGTCGTGTTCCAGCGGGGCAGGAATGGGCAGCAATCGGGAGCCGTTCTTCTCGTGGTGGGCTGAGAAAAGCATCCTCAAGTCCGAACACGACCTCCTGCGGGCTCATACGCTCTGGGGGAGCATGCCAGGCGCTGAGGACGGTCGAGAGGCTCCCAGTCTGGGGGGACCTTGATCAAAGCCGTTTACTGCCCTGAGGAGCAAGAAGAGACAGGCCGGTAAGTGATGAGCCCCAGGAGATGGCACCGCTCACCCCTCCCGGCCCCAGCAGCTGGAGAACAGACCCCTCTCCTCCCCTCTCACCTCACCCTGGCTGTACGATGGCTGCAAGGCCACTGTGACCACAACAGGGCTCCCATGGCTGCACCCACCCGCAGCCAGGGACAGGCGCAGGTGGGTGCTCACCCCGCTGCCTGGAGGTGGTGGGTGCTGCCTGATGAACACCCCAGGAGGACAAGCAGCTCCTGCGCAGACCCCAGGCCCCCACGTCGGGATCTGGGCAGCTGAGGGGCCGGGCACAGCAGCGCTGCAGGCTCGCTCCCCACGGCCAGCTCCCCTCCCCTCTTCACGGATGCTGGTGGGCTGTGAGAGGAGAACATGGGTCTGACAGCTTTTCCATCTCTACTCCGTTCTGGCTTTGGCAGATCTTCTGTGATCAGGCTCAACACACAGCGTCTGCCCAGGCTCACCATCTGCTGATCATCACCACCACCACAGCCTTGACAACCAGAAGCGATGGCATCCCCATATCAGGACAGCACGTCCACCCCCACTGTTGTCCCAGAACCAGCACCCTGCCCTCACAGTCGGGTTTGTAATAACAAAGGCGAGGGAGAACTCCCCCAGCCCTGCAAGGTCCCTACCTCGACTTCTGCTGGCTCCCAAGTGCTGCCTCTGCAGCCCTTCACCAGCTTCGCCCGAACCACCGGCACCCCAGAAGATGCCATTGAGATCCCTCCTGGCAGAGCTACGTTTGGGAGAGGGGACACCTGAGGAGACAGCCTCTGTTGCCCAGAGCTGCGAGCTGCGGTGAGTAGAAGCAAGAAGGAAGAGAAGCCGAGGGCTCTCCTGACGAGCTCAAAGCCAAGCCAGGAGCCGGCAGCTCCGGGGTCCCAGGCTGCGCCCACTCCGCGGAGCACATCCCACTCGCTACCGTCACTGCCCACGGGACCGAGATGCCACCAGCCCACGCGCGGTGGCTCACGACTGCATCCCCGGGCAGAGCAGCGCGGTTTCCGCACTCCTGTTCCTGTGCTGCGCACATTCACCGGTGACCTTGCAGCTCCTGCGTCAGGGATGAAAAAACCCCACCAGCAACCCCAGAGGCTGCTGCCGTTGCACTGGGCAGTCACAAGCTCCTTCCATGAAGAGCTAAAATCCCGACTGTCGCTAGCAAGAACAGATTCCCATGGTAACGAAGCTCGCTGCCGCAGGGAGTCAGGCTGTTTCCTTTCCCCATAGAATCTCAGAATGGTGGGGGTTGGAAGGGACCTCTGTGGGTCACCCAGCCCAACCCCTTGCCCAAGCAGGGTCACCCAGAGCAGGCTGCACAGCACCGCGTCCAGGCGGGGCTGGAATATCTCCAGAGAAGGAGACTCCACAGCCTCCCTGGGCAGCCTGGGCCAGGGCTCCGTCACCCTCAGAGGGAAGAAGTTCTTCCTCGTGTTCAACTGGAACTTCCTCAGCTTCAGTTTGTGCCCATTGCCCCTTGTCCTGTCGCTGGGCACCACTGGAAAGAGTCTGGCCCCATCCTCCTGACACCCACCCTGCAGATATTTATCAGCATTTCTAAGGTCCCCTCACAGCCTTCTCTTCTTCAGGCTGAACAAGCCCAGCTCCCTCAGCCTCTCCTCGTAGGAGAGATGCTCCAGTCCCCTCACCATCCTCGTAACCCTCCGCTGGACTCTCTCCAGTAGCTCTTCATCTTTCTTGAACTGGGGAGCCCAGCACTGGACACAGCACTCCAGATGGGGCCTCACCAGGGCAGAGTAGAGGGGAAGGAGAACCTCCCTCGCCCTGCTGCCCACACTCCTCCTAATGCACCCCAGGAGCCCATTGACCTTCTTGGCAGCCAGGGCACACTGTTGGCTCATGGTCACCCTGCATCCACCAGGACACCCAGGTCCCTCTCTGCAGAGCTGCTCTCCAGCAGGTCCGCCCCAGCCTGTACTGGTGCCTGGGGTTATTCCTCCCCAGGTGCAGGACCCTGCACTTGCCCTTGTTGAACCTCATCAGGTTCCTCTCTGCCCAGCTCTCCAGCCTGTCCAGGTCACACTGAATGGCAGCACAGCCTTCCGGTGTGTCTATCACACCTCCCAGTTTGGTGTCATCAGCAAACTTGCTGAGGGTACACTCAGTCTCTTCATACAGGTCATTGATGAAGAAGTTGAACAAGGCTGGGCCCAGTACTGACCCCTGGGGGACACCACTAGTTACTGGCCTCCAACTAGACTCAGCACCACTGATGACAACCCGCTGAGCTCTGCCATTCAGCCACTTCTCAATCCACCGCACCGAGCACTCCTCCAGTCCACACTTCCTGAGCTTCCCTAGAAGGATGTTATGGGAAACCGTGTCGAAAGCCTCGCTGTTAAACACCCACACTAGCACAGCCTGGCTCAGAGCAGGGAGAAACCACCTTTCCCACCTCCTCCCCATTGAGCTGGAAACTTCAGCTCCCATTCGAGCATTGCCTTGACACAGGGAGGTGCCTCCCTGGCTGCACGCAGTAAAAAGCTGCTGGAAGAAGCTCAGGGGCAGACGTATCTCACTGTCTACATTTGGATGACGGGCCATGAAGCCAACCTGATCCTGACACGACTCTGCAAATTAGTTAACAGCTCGGAAGCACCTCTGACAAGTAGGACGGGGGGGGGGAAACAAAACCAAACAACAACAAAAAAAAACAACCCAAACTGGATTAAAACGTGGTACTTTGCTCCCTTCTGAAAGGATCAGAGAAAAGTGGCATTCCACGTCAGCAGCCTGGGTGTGCTCAGGTCTGATGAGCTGCGTTCAAACCCAGCTCTACAGCTCTGTCACGTTTCCTGCACTAAACTCCGGGCTGCTCTTTCACAGAATGGTTTGGGTTGGAAGGGACCTTCAGAGGCCATCTAGCCCAACCCCCTGCAGTAAGTAGGTGCCCAGCGACAGGACAAGGGGCAACGGGCACAAACTGAAGCAGAGGAAGCTCCAGCTGAACACGAGGAAGAACTTCTTCACTCTGAGGGTGACGGAGCCCTGGCCCAGGCTGCCCAGGGAGGCTGTGGAGTCTCCTTCTCTGGAGATATTCCAGACCCGCCTGGATGCGGTGCTGTGCAGCCTGCTCTGGGTGACCCTGCTTGGGCAGGGGGTTGGGCTGGAGACCCACAGAGGTCCCTTGCAACCCCTACCATTCTGTGATTCTCTGAAATTAAAATACATTAAACAGAGGAACTGTGAAAAATAACAAATAAAGTATGCTGGATGACTCCTGGCTAACCTCCCAGAGGAGAGAGCGGGGAAGAGAAGTCCTTGCGCCCGGTCTCCAAGGTCTCCGACAGTGCCGGGAGGAGCACACGCATCGCTCCAGCCTTCAGCCGCTCTGCCCAGGCCTGACACAGGCGCGGGGCTCCTGCATGCAGCTGACGCTGCCCGACAGCCTGGAGACCTGCCCACAGCCATTAATCCCAGCCAGATCACTTGCCTGCTGCTTCTGCCTCATTTCGCCATCCCTCAGACCCGACCCACTCTGTGGGGCCCGCGCTGCGCCCTTGCTCTGGGCTTCCTAAGAAACTGGGCTCAGGGGTGCTTCACAGGGAGCCGAAGCCCCAGTCCCTGCTGGGAACAGCCCCAGCAGTGGTTTCTGATGGATGTTCCTGACTGCCTGCCCGTGCAGTGGCGTGGACCTTGTGCCCGTTTCCAACTGCTCTCTCTGCCCTGTGATTGCTAAAGACAGATTTTTACATATTAATCTTTATTCCAAGCTGTATTTTGTGCTTGGCACCTTATCTCCAAGACTCTCTCAACTCTAAGTATCCAACAAAGCCTCAGCAGAAAATTCTCCTGTTGCTGAATAGCCCAGGCTGAGGAGTAAATGGATGGGCTCAAAGCATGCTTGGAGACCAGCCCCCCAATAAAACAAAAGGAAAAGGGAGTTTTCAGGCAGGGCAGTGCTTTGAAACACACCGCTTACCCTCCCAAGCAGCAGTAACAGCACAAGGAGGCAGAGGAACGCCCAGCACGGAGATGCAAGGAGGAAGATGGGGACAAGGCTGTGGCAGATGAAGCTGGCAGGGACCTGCACCTTTCGACAGCACAGGGAACCCTCCGCGCTCCCTCGAGAGGCAGATGAGGGAGACGAGCCAGACCCTTGGATGCTGGAGGTGGTGCCTGCACCGAGCCCCTGTGCTCAGGATCCCACCACAGAGCCCGGGACCCCGGGGTCTGCGCAGGCTGCTTCCAGCTGGCACGGCTGTGGCGGGCAGGGACGGTGGCACCGAGCCGGAGCACTGCTGTCTCGACGCGCACGCTGCTGATCACACCGTCCTCCGCCCCTGCTCTGCAACCCTGGCCGGCTCCCAGCACATCTGTGCCTTTGTTGGCTTTCCCATTGGCCAGAACCACGGCAACCGAGCATCGACAAGACGACAGCAACGAAACGTCGAAGGAAAAACACGACCAAAGGGCAAACTAACTTTCAAAATTCACTAAATTAACAGCAGGGATACTTCATCCTGTATCTCTGATGTGACTGATTCAATCAGAACCATGCATGTATTTGAAGAACTATTGATTAGATCAAGAAAGCAAGCAGCACTCGATCTTATGTTTGCAACAGGTCACAGCAGCAGAGGAGTTTATCTAAAGTAAGGAGAAAGAGAGGGATTGCGGCCTCAGGCTTTGATCATGGACCATTAGTTTGTAACGCTGAGAGAACTACCCCATGCAGTTAGCACAACCACCGACTCTGCACCTCCAAGCACCGAGTTAAAAGGCATGCAGCTTATCATTGCAAATGAATTGATTTACCCATGACCAAGGTGGGGAATATGACCTTTTCACGCCTAGTGGAGAAAAATTGAAACAGTTTATGCACACGATAAAGACATTCTTGGCCATAGCCCTGAACACAAGGAATGGGGCAAAGCAAAGGTGTTCAGCTGAACCTCACCAGACCTCTCCCTTTCCACCTCTGCCCGGGCAGACGAGGGGTCCTATTTCAGCGACAACCAGCACTCCCACCATACTCCACGGCCGCAAGCGCGTGACCCAGATAAAACCCTGGAGCATTGCAAAGCACGTTACAGGACATGGGATTACTCACCTGCATCCAAGGTACCCACACGTCCCTCTTTTCCAGGAAAACTTTTTCATAAGGCGGACTAGGGAACGGGAAGACCGCCCTGCTTTCACTGCCTGATGTATTACGATCAGCGTTGGGGTAACTGTGTGCACTGTGTAAATATCCCTACGTGCTTCACGGGACTGCTACAAGTGTGCAAGCAGAGGTGCTTCTCACATTCAAACCTGAGCTTGTTTGAATAAAACAAAGCCCAGCAGATTGACCAAAATAACCTAAGCATAAACACCATCTACAAGGACTTTGATAAGAGTGCGGGCAGGGGAGTGGGGGAGCAGTGAACACGGAGTTCATGCCTCAAGCAACAAACACTACATGCTGGCTCACATGCTGCCTCAGCTCTGCTGTTCAAGTGCCAAGGCTCTGCAGAGCCCATCAAAGTCAGAGCCATTTTGTTCCCCAACTGGATCGAAGTTAATAACCAATTAAGAAATATTACAACACCAAAAAAAACAAGTATCTATTCGAGAACATCCTCAGGTGCTGTTCGGCCATGCCCGGGCATCCGAACAGTAACAGCACATTCCTGAAGGAACAAGTCTGCAGGAATCTAATCTCACAGCAGACACTGAGTTTTGAAAAAGTAGGCAAGTCCTGACTCTTCCAATTCCCCAGCAAAGCCTCGCTGCGGGCCCAGCTGTCCTCCAGGCCTCTGCTAAAGTGATACTCCCCTATGTCAGCTCCTGCCCATCGCTGTCTTCGGCTGCCTGCTCAGCTCCGCTCAGCAAGCAAAGAGCAGATGTTTGACAGGAGATGGAGACTGGCCAAACACTTTAACCAACAAAATGGCAGAGGAAGGAAAGTAAGTGGAAATGTAATGCTACAGCTGAGTTACCTCTGTCCCATTCCCACCACCCAACAACGGGCTGCTCTTTAGGCAGCGGCTGCAGATGGGATGGCATCTACAATCACATGTGGCTGTTTCAGGCTCCAGCAACAATGAGGGGCAGGGAGGAGAGTACAGGGGCTGGGGAGAGAGGAGGAGAGGGGATAAGCAAGGCATGCCTTGCCTCAGCCCCTCGTGCCCAGCCACCGCCGCATGCTCCAGGTCCGACTCCTGCCAGCGCAGCTGGAGCTGGGTGGCTGCTGCAGCGTGCGGGCGTGATGGGGCTGACCACGTTGCGGTTCAGAGCTCGGTTCAGCTTACACGTGCAAAGTTGTACAGGTTTTACACGGCAGCCGCGGAGACGCGTGCCCAGCACAGACACTGCCATCAGCCCCAGCACTCAGAGACCTCCACAGGGGCAGCAAGATTGAGCAGGAGCCGATGCGGGGAAGAGGCACGGGCCATCCGCTGTCAACAGCATGTGGGCGCGCAGAGGAGGAGGACAGGACAGCAGGGATCTCTAACAACCTGCCGATAAGGACGTCAGTCATTTCCACCCCCTTTTCTAGCCCACTAACATCCTCCAGCTCTGCTGTAGAAGTTAGTTTTCAGGAGGGTGGGTTTCTAAACCTTTTTCAGCTACAACCTGCTGGTAACTCCAGGCAGCCAGCCCAGATAGCAAGTGTGATGACAATCCAGATAATTAAAAGTGACCCCACCCCACACAGCAATCAGCTTATTTGTCACACCACAACTCGATATAGCCATGCTGCCTCCTAAGAACAGCTATAATCTCTCCCTAGCAACTACCCTGACAGCTTGTACCTGAAATATCGCCCGTGCCCTGCAAGTGTGAGCTGCCGTGGTGATGCACAGACCCCAGCCAGCCTTGCAGTGCACAGATGACCCAAAAGTCTGTCCCATTTGCACAGGACACTGACTTTGTTATGTCTCTAAACTCTTCTTTTCCAAAACCAGCAAACAACAGTGACTCTAAAAAAACTCCGAATACCAGTTTCTAAGATGCAACTTGCCCCGCTACCCACGTAGCAACACAATTCAGCTCAAACAAGGATGATTGTAGGAAGCTCAGCTTGTCTGCTCTGTATACGGCACTCTTCAGGTCGGCAACTGCTCATTTACTTCTCCAAAATGAATTCTGTATTGAGGATGTGCGGAAAGCCCTGACCACGGGCGAGTCACGGGAGACACACGGGGTCGTTTCTCCTGTGAAAGCAGTTTCTGGCTTCACGGCTGACGCACAGCACAGACAGCATGGAAGCAGTTGCTCCCTCGATCAGCCAGAACTATGCCCTTAATGACGTTTTCTTTTTCCCCTCATAGAGGGGGAAGTAGAGCAAACAGGGCACCACCCTCCAAGCGAGCATTTGCTGCCTGCACTCAGCTGTTCTCACCAAGGGAACCTCCAGATTTGCCATCACGTACTTCCACCGTGTGAGCACACCAGTAGCTATGGCAACTCCACCGCTACTTACTTGAGATCCTTTCGAAGGGCACATTCACTTCACCAGCAGGTTTGCTGCCTCGGTTGATTTTTTTATTACCTGAGATGCAGCTGCCAAGAGATTCGGCAGCAGAGGGACAGGACAGGCACTGACACCCTGCCAGCTACGAGACAATCACGCTTGCTTTGCTCTTTGCTTTACAGAAATCAGCACTGTCACCCTCCCCATCCCCTTGAGACTGGCTCCACAATTTATTTGTCCTATAGGATGAAAGCTGTGGTGGGCTAAAGACAAACCAAGAATAACTTCTGCTCCAAGTAGCATCCTGAAACACACTCCCTTTCAGGATAAAAGCATATCCTTACTTACCCTTTGTCAAAGAAAGAAGTATGTCTCGGATGAGGGTACTTTGTGCCATTGCTGTTCATCACGCCGCTGTTAACATTCCCTGAAATGTAGGATTTCCGTGATGCCTGGTCCTTTGCAAAATTTCTGCAAGCAGCTAATTTGGATTCTAAGGCCTGTGAAAGGGGAAAAAAAAAATGACGTCAAAAAAGTAATACCTTTAAGAGGAAGTATTTTGCTGCTCAAGTTCAGGCTTTGTCATGACCCCAAGATCACCACGATCAGGAACCCAGTGTGATCACCTTTGGCGAAAGCTGAACTGAATGGGAACAAAGCTGTCATTTTCTCTGTCATCCAACCACAAAGGAAACCCACACAACGAGACGCTGACGCAGACTGCCACGCGTGACTCAGTTCCATCAGGGCTCAAATTTTACAACATATCAACACTCAATTAATTACCTAAAATAAGGAAGCCAATTCCTAGCAGAAGTTACCAAAACTTCCTGCTTCAGCAGCTGCAGTAAGGCTGGCATAAGCTAATCAGAAGTCTAAGACAGAGCCTAAAGCAGAATCCTCAAGTTTTGCGAGGGACTTTGTATTTGGGACTTTGTATTTGGAAATTCAAATTTTTTTCTCCAGGGCAATGCCTTCTAGCATTTCTTTCTTAATTTTGGCCTGCAAAACAAAGCCAGTTTCTTAAGTGCCATTGGTATGCTTCAGAACAAGAAGTGCTACAGCATCAGGTGAGGAACCCAAGGCAGCAACTAAGCCTGTCTCTGTGGTCTGTACCTCACCTGTACTACTTCGCAGCAAGCCTGGTGAGATCTTGTTCCCCTGTACAAGGTGACAGTCTCTGCCTCATCTGCTGACTCCTGCCAGAAGGGAGGCCAAAATCCTGATTCTCTCCTTCACTGCAGCACACCCCCTGCCCTTTCTGCTGTCTGTCACAAACTGAGGCTTTGCTTCAATAGCAGTCCGGTCTAGCAGAAAGTCCTTGCAACAATTTCTTACATCCACCCTGCGCATGGGAGCATTCATACACTTGCAAATGCATACAGCGGAGACAAAACCTCATCTCCCCAAACACGGGGCTTGGTCCCATTCCACGTAGAAAAATATTCCACTGATAAGACACTGGCATGCTATCACAAGTAAGTGAACACTACACAGTGTTCTAGAAATCCATGCAAGCTTACTCAGTGGCTATATAGGCAGATATATTGTGGTCAGCAGGTCGAGGGAGGTTCTCCTTCCCCTCTACTTGGTCCTAGTGAGGCCCCATCTGCAGTACTCTGTCCAGTTCTGGGCTCCCCAGTTCAAGAAAGATGAGGAGCTACTGGAGAGAGTCCAGCGGAGGGCTATGAGGATGGTGAGGGGACTGGAGCATCTCTCCTACGAGGAGAGGCTAAGGGAGCTGGGCTTGTTCAGCCTGGAGAAGAGAAGGCAGAGAGGGGACCTTATAACTGCCTAGAAACATCTTCAGGGTCGGTGTCAAGAGGATGTGGTCAGATTCTTTTCAGTGGTGCCCAGCGACAAGAGGCAACAGGCACAAATTGAAGAATAGGAAGTTCCAGCTGAACATGAAGAACAACTTCTTCACTCTGAGGGTGACAGAGCACTAGAACAGGCTACCCAGAGAGGCTGTGGAGTCTCCTTCTCTAGAGATACGCAAACCCTCCTGGACAAGGTCCTGTGCAGCCTGCTCTGGGTGACCCTGCTTAGGCAGGGGGCTGGACCGGGTGACCCACAGAGGTCCCTTCCAACCCCCACCATTCTGTGACCCTGTGAGATATAGATAACTACCTACCTCTTGGTCTCAAAGCACCTATCAGCTGGAAATAGCCTGTGTGATCTGTGCCAAGTGACTATCTCAGCTGCATGCAAGAAAGCTGAGGGGAAACTTCTTGCAGAGAAATGGAGTCTGAGGCTCAGGATGAGGCATCTTATGAGTAGCCAAAGCCACAGAAATGCTAAACATCCTCTAATCATTACTGAACAAATGCATGAGCTGGAATTTTGTACCACTGGCAGAGCGTGTGTCTCGGAGCAGGCTGGGAACAACCATGCTTATTTGGCATTTCCTGTCCTTGCAGAGTAATCACACGGGATTGTGCTTAAGCTCTCTAAATCCCCTGCAGACTCTTACTCACAATGATCCCATTTTAAACATGTCACTCCATAACCCCGAGTTATCCTGCTGCCCTTTCAAACCAGCTACGAGCTCACCGACTCCAAACATGAACAATGAGTTAATTTTTAATTTCAAACTTTGCTAAAACAACTGTCTGTACTGCAGCTATTGCTGTTCTCAGTGCTAACCACAAGAGACAGAGGAAAGCCAGCACCGGCGGCGAGACACGGAGGCTACCCATGCTTCCACTCAGAACACCAGCCACTGAGGCACGTCAACAAGCTTCTCATAACTCAAGAGTCGCCTTCATTCAACTGGAAAGCCTGGCATCCTAAACAACACTGTAACAGATGTTTAAACCACTTCTTCCTTGCTTATTGTGGTAATCCCTTTAAAGGCTCACGCATTTCACTTCCCCATCAACTACAGATGGGAACATTTGGCTTTCTCCTGATTTATTTTCTCACTTTCTTAGCACAGGCTTCTACTTTTTTTTCTGTTTTCAGCACCTGTTGCAGATCTCCCCAGGCATGATCTCAGCTCCCCTCCCATGACACACAGTTACTGTGCAGCAGGCACCCAGAGTCTGAGTGCCATTCTGCACCTGGGTCTCACTAGAGAGGAAGCCACAGGCCACACCTGAGGTAAGAACAAGTGGCTGACAGTGTCTAACCCCATACACCAAAGTGCTTGAGAAACTTCTTACTCCAAATATGAATTTCATCACCCAAAGTTGGAATCGGAACCTTAGTAATATGCTTTACAAATCAAGATCATTAAAAAAAATACATTATCACATACTAAACACTGAATATGGATGCTTTGGAAACTACAGCACAGGCCAAGACCTTGTGATTGTGCACAAGGATGAAAGCTCAGTGACAACCCCACCGAGACAGGAATACTTCAGTTCAGAGCACTCACCCCCACTTTCCGCAACAGATCTCCCACAATGTTGAGTGCAGATATTCTAGCTGAAGGAGTAAGGGGGCTGGTACCAAATCCATTTGGTATAGCTGCAAACACAGACACATTTTATTACCTGCTCCACTTCTCCACAGGTTTTTTTATTTTTTTTTTTGTTTGTTTGTTTCAATTTCAATAAATCAACTCCAAGGTAAAAAAGTAAATCTAAAATCCTACTGCAGGCTATTCACACAATTACCCCACAATAACACGCAGACTACATGATCACTAGCCATGGAAAAACGAAAAAGCTTAATTCCTGTCCACTGCCCTCTTTCCCATTAGAACTACACACAGAGTTCTCGCACTCTCCATCTGCAAGGCTATTGCCCGCAATCCATCTAATCCAGCCAGAGCTTCCCATGGAATCTATTCTTTCTAATTTGAAAAATAACGTATTAATCCTTGCAGTTGTCCAGAGCCTTCCAGACAGGGAAGCAGACTGGACTAACACCCTGCTGCCTCATAGAGAAAACAAGACCCCCAAAAAGTATGTGTTGTAACAGGGGCAGTCTAGACTGTTTGAATTACTGCCCACCATTTACTCACCACTGCTGCTCCACATTTAAGCAGAAATATCAGCCACTGCACTTCCCTGCGATCTCAAAGGTCTTCAGAGCTCTGCTGCAGGCATCCACTGCAGAGCACAAACCCTTGCCCCGGTAAAAGCAGTATCTAAGCTTCACCATCCTGCTTCTCCATGCTACTTACTGATTATACTCCTTAAATGCACCTGATACTGCCCCAGGATTTAAACACACCTGATCCAATGCAGGTGGGATCCACACCTACCTACACTTACTTCAAGTTCACCAACAAGCACCTGGCCTGAAATTGTTTGTTAACAAGCTGCAGGTACTGCCTAACAACTAGACACAGTTTCTACAAATTATACATTTTGGGGAAGGAAAACTATTTTCTGATCCTTTTCCAACAGGTGTAGCTGGCAAGGAGAGAGATGCCTGGACAGCCGAATCCATCTTTTCACAGTCTAGAGTCGGAGAACTGGGCGCTGACTTTCGGGTGACTTCTTGTTGCCTCTCCCGTACTGCTAGCTCTTGCCGTAAGTCTGAGGGTTGAAAGAATAAAAAACCCACACATCTTGGTGACCGAGTTCCCTAATAAACACTGTCTCTATTCATTTGGGAGGGATGAGGAGGAAACACTTTGCAACAACTCTGTATTAACTGCCTGCTGCTGGCTTTCTGCAGCAGCGAGAACCCCCACCTCAGGGCAGTCACAGCCCCAGACCATCACTACCTGTCACGTGTAAGCACAGCAGGTGACTTTTCCGCAGTATCTTCCCCATCTGTGGTGCGAGACCCATGGAAAGTGCGTTACGCGAACTGCAGCTGGTCACAAATGCCTGCGGAACTACACTTCGCTCTTGCTCAAACAGCGGTGGCGAAAAGGGAGGAATGACCCATTCTTACGATTCAAACTCCCCACATCATTCTTCCTGTTAAGCTGTGAGCTATCTGCAGACGTTCGCATTTTCAGAGCAGGGCTGCGGGAGGCCCCCGGCACGGAACAACTAAGCTATGTTTCAAGTTTGAGGTGGCAAGACAAGCAAGCAGCCCCAGTCTCTGTGCCTCTGTGCGAGCAGTGCCATGGGCAGATGAGGCTGAGCAACAGCTTTCCAGGCTAGCTCTTTCTGGCTGAGAGCTATCTGCAGACGTTCGCATATTTGGAGCAGGCCTGGCGGAGCCCCCTGCATAGAACCCCAAATCTACGTTTGAATTTTGAGAGGGAAAGACAAGCAAGCAGCCCCAGTCTCTGTGCCTCTGTGCGAGCAGTGCCATGGGCAGATGAGGCTGAGCAACAGCTTTCCAGGCTAGCACTTTCTGACTGCGAGCTATCTGCAGACGTTCGCATTTTCAGAGCAGGGCTGCTAGAGCCCCCTTGCACAGACCCCCAATGCTAAGTTTGAAGTTTGAGGTGGCAATACAAGCAAGCAGCCCCAGTCTCTGTGCCTCTGTGCGAGCAGTGCCATGGGCAGATGAGGCTGAACAACAGCTTTCCAGGCTAGCTCTTTCTGTCTGCGAGCTATCTGCAGACGTTCGCATTTTCAGAGCGGGGCTGCCAGAAGAGCCCGGCACGGAACACCTAAGCTACGTTTGAAGTTTGAGGGGCCAAGACAAGCAAGCAGCCCCAGTCTCTGTGCCTCTGTGCGAGCAGTGCCATGGGCAGATGAGGCTGAGCAACAGCTTTACAGGCTAGCCCTTTCTGGCTGCGAGCTATCTGCAGACGTTCGCATTTTGGGAGTAGGGCTGTCGCGGGCGCCCGGCACGGACCACCTAAGCTACGTTTGAAGTTTGAGGGGGGAAGACAAGCAAGCAGCCCCAGTCTCTGTGCCTCTGTGCGAGCAGTGCCATGGGCAGATGAGGCGGAGCAAAAACTTTCCAGGCTACCTTTTTCTGGCTGCGAGCTATCTGCAGACGTTCGCATTTTCGGAGCAGGGCTGCCGGAGGCCCCCGGCATGGAACCCTCAGATATGTTTGAAGTTTGAGGGGGCAAGACAAGCAAGCAGCCCCAGTCTCTGTGTTTCTGTGCGAGAAGTGCCATGGGCAGATGGGGCTGAGCAACAGCTTTCCAGGCTAGCTCTTTCTGGCTGCGAGCTATCTACAGACGTTCGCATTTTCACAGCAGGGCTGTCGATAATGTCCGGCACAGAACCCCAAAGATACTTTTGAAGTTTGAGGGGGCAAGACAAGCAAGCAGCCCCAGTCTCTGTGCCTCTGTGCGAGCAGTGCCATGGGCAGATGAGGCTGAACAACAGCTTTCCAGGCTAGCTCTTTCTGGCTGCCAGCTATCTGAAGACGTTCTCATTTTCAGAGCAGGGCTGACGGAGGGCCCCTGCACGGACCCCCAAAACTACGTTTGAAGTTTGAGGTGCCAAGACAAGCAAGCAGCCCCAGTCTCTGTGCCTCTGTGCGAGCAGTGCCATGGCAGATGAGGCTGAGCAACAGCTTTCCAGGCTAGCTCTTTCTGGCTGCGAGCTATCTGCAGAAGTTCGCATTTTGGGAGTAGGGCTGTCGCGGGCGCCCGGCACGGACCACCTAAGATACTTTTGAAGTTTGAGGGGCCAAGACAAGCAAGCAGCCCCAGTCTCTGTGCCTCTGGGCGAGCAGTGCCATGGGCAGATGAGGCTGAGTGTCTTGGTTTCGGCTGCCGCCGGCAACAAAAGCGCCACGCGGCCGCCCCTCCCCCCGCCGGCGTGCGGAGGAGAATGAAAAGAAAGAGGCAGAAACTGGTGGGTCGGGATAAGGGCAGTTTAACAGAACAGCAAACAGAGGGAAAACAGGAACAACAACGATACAAATAAGGAGAAAACACAACCACGAACCGTACAACAGCCGCTCTCCCGAAACCGGACCGGCGCTGCGCCCGCCCAAGCTGCGATTGCGTTCCTGCCGCGCCGCTCCCCCCCCCACCGGAACCCAGTGTGACGTCACATGGTATGGAATACCGGGCTCTGTTTGGCCAGGTGGGGTCAGCCCCCACCCCCCCGGCTGTGCCCCTTCCTGGATTCCGGTGAAAATTAACCCTGTTCTGGCCAAACCCAGGACATTATCCACCCCTTATTCCATACCATCTACGTCATGCCCAGGTCCCCCATTGTCCAGTTGATCACCACCACTTCTCCTGTCTCCAGATATCATTCCTTTAGTCTATGGATCATCACTCTAAAGTGTCCATTGAGTTCATTTAATCCATGACTTCAGGCTCCATCTGTCGTTATGGTCTTCCGTGGCAGGGGAGGTGATGTGTGGTGATGGGCGGTCACTTGCTGCATCCGGAGCTCACGGCTGATGTATGTGGTGCGGCCCGTGCCCACAGTCTGCAGGAGATGTTGATCTTGATGAAGTTGCTGAATGCCAGTTGTTGAAAACCAGGTCCAGTTCCATCATTGCTGTGCTCTGCTAGGTTTTCATCGAAAAAGTCCATCCTTCTTTAATCTGGACGATTCTTACTATGCTACTACTGGTACAAAATATAACAATTATAACAGTGATAACAGACAGTGACAGGGTTATTTAACAATTAACTTTATACAATTTATTTATGGACTATTCTCGCCCAAAATTAAATCCCCATGAGGTACACATCGGACTTCCCCATCCTTCCGCATTACCCACCAGGTACACCCAGGTCCTTGAGCAAAAGCAATCCCGCGGACGGGCTTGCCTTTGCCCGAGGCAGGACTAACCCAAACCGTCTTCCCTAACATGTTCCGCATGTGCACTACAGGGACTTTATCCCCTTCTACGGGGCGCTGAGGTTTTGACTGGGCAGGACCAGCCCGGTTGGTGGACCCTCTGGTGTTAACCAACCAGGTGGCCTTTGCTAAATGGGTATCCCAATTTTTGAAAGTCCCACCCCCCATTGCCCTCAAAGTGGTTTTTAGCAGCCCATTGTAACGTTCGATCTTTCCAGAGGCTGGTGCATGGTAGGGGATGTGATACACCCACTCAATACCGTGTTCTTTGGCCCAGGTGTCTATGAGGCTGTTGCGAAAATGAGTCCCGTTGTCCGACTCAATACTTTCAGGAGTGCATGTCGCCACAGGACTTGTTTTTCCAGGCCCAGGATGGTATTCCGGGCAGTGGCATGGGGCACAGGGTAGGTTTCCAGCCATCCGGTGGTGGCCTCCACCATTGTGAGCGCATAGCGCTTGCCTTGGCGGGTTTGTGGCAGTGTGATGTAGTCAATCTGCCAAGCCTCCCCGTATTTATATTTTAGCCATCGTCCTCCATACCACTGAGGCTTTACCCGCTTGGCTTGCTTGATTGCAGCGCATGTTTCACATTCATGGATAACCTGTGCGATAGTGTCCATGGTCAAGTCCACCCCTCGGTCACGAGCCCATCTGTATGTCGCGTCTCTTCCTTGGTGGCCCGAGGTGTCATGGGCCCACCGAGCTATAAAGAGTTCACCCTTATGTTGCCAGTCCAGATCCACCTGAGCCACTTCAGTCTTAGCAGCCTGATCTACCTGGTGGTTGTTTTGATGTTCTTCAGTGGCCCGACTCTTAGGGACGTGGGCGTCCACGTGACAGACTTTTACAGCCAACTGCTCTAGCCGGGCAGCAATATCTTGCCACAATGGGGCAGCCCAGATAGGTTTGCCTCTGCGCTGCCAGTTGTTCTTCTTCCATTGCTGCAGCCACCCCCACAAGGCATTGGCCACCATCCAAGAGTCAGTGTAAAGATAGAGCACTGGCCACTTCTCTCGACTGGCAATGTCTAAAGCCAGCTGGATGGCTTTCACCTCTGCAAACTGGCTGGACTCACCTTCTCCCTCGGCAGTTTCCGCGACTTGTCGTGTAGGGCTCCATACAGCAGCCTTCCACCTCCGCTGCTTCCCCACAATGCGACAGGACCCATCCGTGAACAGGGCATACTGTTTCTTATCTTCTGGCAGCTGGTTATACAGTGGGGCCTCTTCAGCACGTGTCACCTCCTCCTCTGGCGATGCTCCAAAATCTTTGCCTTCTGGCCAGTCCATGATGACCTCCAGAATTCCTGGGCTACTGGGGTTTCCCATTCGGGCACGCTGGGTGATCAGAGCGACCCACTTACTCCACGTAGCATCGGTGGCATGATGCGTAGAGGGGGACCCTCTCTTTGAACATCCAGCCCAGGACCGGCAATCGTGGAGCTAGGAGGAGCTGTGCTTCAGTGCCGACCACTTCTGAAGCAGCTCGAACGCCTTCATATGCTGCCAGAATCTCTTTTTCAGTGGAAGTATAGCGGGCCTCAGATCCTTTGTATCCCCGGCTCCAGAACCCCAGGGGTCGACCTCGAGTCTCCCCTGGTGCTTTCTGCCATAGACTCCAGGTTGGGCCATTCTCCCCGGCTGCGGTGTAGAGCACGTTTTTAACATCTTGCCCTGACCGGACTGGACCAAGGGCTACGGCATGAACTATCTCCCGTTTAATCTGTTCAAATGCCTGTCGTTGCTCAGGGCCCCATTCAAAATCATTCTTCTTCCGGGTCACGTGGTACAGAGGACTTACAATCTGGCTGTAATTTGGGATGTGCATCCTCCAAAAACCCACAACACCCAGGAAGGCCTGTGCTTCCTTTTTGCTGGTTGGTGGAGACATAGCTACTATTTTGTTGATGACATCCATTGGGATTTGACGGCGCCCATCCTGCCATTTTATTCCCAAAAACTGGATCTCTTGCGCAGGTCCCTTGACTTTACTTCGCTTAATGGCGAAACCGGCTTTCAGAAGGATCTGAACTATTTTCTCCCCTTTCTCAAAAACCTCCTCCGCTGTGTCGCCCCATATAATGATGTCATCGATGTACTGCAGATGTTCTGGGGCTTCACCCTTTTCCAGTGCAGTCTGGATTAGTCCATGGCAAATGGTGGGACTGTGTTTCCACCCCTGGGGCAGTCGGTTCCAGGTGTACTGGATGCCCCTCCAGGTGAAAGCAAACTGTGGCCTGCACTCTGCTGCCAAAGGGATGGAGAAGAATGCATTGGCAATGTCAATTGTAGCATACCACTTGGCTGCCTTTGACTCCAGCTGATACTGAAGTTCTAGCATGTCTGGCACGGCAGCACTCAGCGGTGGTGTGACTTCATTCAGGCCACGGTAGTCTATTGTCAGTCTCCACTCTCCAGTAGATTTTCTCACTGGCCATATGGGACTATTAAAGGGTGAACGAGTTTTGCTGATCACTCCTTGACTCTCCAGCTGGCGGATCAGCTGATGAATGGGGAGAAGGGAGTCTCGGTTGGTACGATACTGTCGCCGGTGCACCGTTGTGGTCGCGATAGGTACTTGTTGTTCTTCAACCCTCAGCAACCCCACAACGGAAGGATCCTCCGAGAGACCAGGCAAAATGGACAGCTGTTTAATTTCTTCCGTCTCCAAAGCAGCTATGCCAAAAGCCCACCGATACCCCTTTGGGTCCTTGAAATAGCCTCTCCTAAGATAGTCTATCCCAAGGATGCACGGAGCCTCGGGGCCAGTTACAATGGGGTGCTTCTGCCAGTCCTGCCCAGTGAGGCTCACTTCAGCCTCCAGTACACTCAGCTTTTGGGACCCCCCTGTCACTCCAGAAATGCAAATGGACTCTGACCCTTTGAACTCTGATGGCATTAAAATACACTGTGCACCAGTGTCCACTAGAGCTTGATACTCTTGTGGATCTGACGTGCCAGGCCACCGAATCCACACCGTCCAATAAACACGGTTGTCCCTTTCCTCCACCTGGCTGGAGGCAGGGCCCCTCTAATCCTCATCAGAGAATTTGCTGCTCACTTGCTGTAAAAATGACTTGGAGGTCCCCTCCAGAGGATCGGAATCAAGGTCAAACTGTCTACCTGGTTTGGAGAGCTGGCTTCTGGAAACTGGAGCGGCACTTTTCCTAACAGAATCCCCTTTTGTGATTGTTTTACCTCGCAACTCACGCACTCGTGCCTCTAGACTTGAGGTGGGTTTTCCATCCCACTTCCTCATGTCCTCTCCGTGGTCACGCAGGTAAAACCACAGGGTGCCTCGGGGTGTATAGCCTCTGTATTCCCTCTCCTGAGCAGAGAAACACCTGCCCCTAATAGCTGAGACACTGGCCCGTACAGGTGGGGAGTAGGACATATTCCTGTCTAGTCGCTTGACCAGTTTCTCCACAGCTGAGACAAGGGAGGAAGAGAGACTTTCCTCATATTGGCGGAGTCTGACAGCCACCTCGTCCACTGTTGGTGCGTCTTTACCTTTCCAGTTTACAACTGCCAGTGAGTTGGCATATGAGGAGGGTGCGCTCCGCACAAACTTCCTCCACATGGATTGTGAGCATCTGGAGTTCATCTGGGTCTGTGGGTACCTGCTCATCGTCTGTGTCACAGTAAACCAGCTCCCGCACAGCTAATTCCCTCAAGTACTGAATACCCCTTTCCATATTGGTCCACTTGCCAGGATAGCATACAAAATCGTCACTGAAGGGGTACCTCTCCCTCACACCTGACAGAAGTCTCCTCCAGAGGCTGAGGACTTGTTCCTTTTTCCCAATGGCCTTGTCAATGCCCCCATCCCTGGCCAGGGATCCCAGCTGCTTGGCTTCCTTGCCCTCTAACTCCAAGCTGCTGGCCCCGTTATCCCAGCACCGCAGCAGCCAGGTGGCAATGTTCTCGCCTGGGTGGCGGCTGAAATCTTTCTGCATGTCTCGCAGCTCCCCCAGGGACAGGGACCGGGTGATGATCTCTGTCTCTATCTCCCGTGATGACCCTGGCTCATCATCATCCCTCCCGGAGCGATCTGCTCTCTTTGCATCTTTCTTTAGTTTTACAGGGGCGACTGCTACCTGCACAGGTTGGTCATTGGGCTCAGTCACTGTGCCTGCAGCTGGAGCTGGGGCTGGAGCAGCTGCTGTGCCCGCTGGGGAAACCGAGGCAGACCCTGCAGCTGTGGCTGCAGCAGCGGTGGTGCCGGTCAGGGGGGCTGTGGCTGCCTGCTGGGCTGGAGGGGCTGCAGGGCCGGCTGGGGGGGCAGCGCCAGTTGCAGCGCCTGCCGCTTCGCTTCCCCCCCTTTCCCCTTTAAGGCACTGAACAGTGTTGAACAGGGCTCGGTAGGCATGGGCCAGACCCCAGCACATTGTGGTGATCTGTGTCTCTCTGGAGTTCCCAGGGTGGCAGCACACTTTTTTCAGATATTTTACCAGATTGTCCGGATTCTGTATTTGTTCAGGGGTGAGTTTAAAACACACCGCAGGTGCCCACTGCTCTAGACATCTGCCCATGCTGTCCCACACACCCAGCCACTCACAGCTATCCAGCCCCGGGGCAGGTCTCTGCACGATGTTCTTAACGACTTGCTTAACCCTAAACAAAACCCAGAACCCGTTCAGCAGGCAGCACAAAAGGAGAGTGCTGCCCTGAGCATCCCACGGGTACTTGAAATTCTCAAAAGCAGTTAGGACCAGCCTGAGGGAGAGAGGGGGGGCGAAAGAGTGGGGGAAGGTATCCCCTTCGGCTTTCCCCACAGACTGGGTTTGATTATTAACAAAATCTAAGACATAGGATCCGAGGTACGGAAATGACCGCAGTGCCGCATGCAAATACAAGACTAATTTCACGCACAGTGATGTTATCATATCATAAGTCGATATCGTACAGTACAGCAAAATCATCATCTTAATCCTTTTTCCAGTGATGATGAACAGCATGGCAATGAACACATAGTGCAAGTACGGATTTACATAGCAGAGCCACTTGATCAAAGTCAGAAACATTTTTTTTTTTCTTTTTTACCGGCGACTACTTAACACAGAAAAATGCGTATAAAAAAATTTAAGCAAATCTAAGAAAACAGTTTTAACACCCGCTGCTCAGCCCTGCCGTTATCCCTACCCCACGTCTGGGCGCCAATTTAATGTTTTGGTTTCGGCTGCCGCCGGCAACAAAAGCGCCACGCGGCCGCCCCTCCCCCCGCCGGCGTGCGGAGGGGAATGGAAAGAAAGAGGCAGAAACTGGTGGGTCGGGATAAGGGCAGTTTAACAGAACAGCAAACAGAGGGAAAACAGGAACAACAACGATATAAATAAGGAGAAAACACAACCACGAACCGTACAACAGCCGCTCTCCCGAAACCGGACCGGCGCTGCGCCCGCCCAAGCTACGAGTGCGTTTCCGCCGCGCCGCTCCGCCCCCCACCGGAACCCAGCGTGACGTCACATGGTATGGAATACCGGGCTCTGTTTGGCCAGGTGGGGTCAGCCCCCACCCCCCCGGCTGTGCCCCTTCCTGGATTCCGGTGAAAATTAACCCTGTTCTGGCCAAACCCAGGACACTGAGCAACAGTTTTCCAGGCTAGCTCTTTCTGCCTGCGAGCTATCTGCAGACGTTCACATTGTCGGAGCACGGCTGCTGAAGGCCCTCTGCAAGGACCACCTAATACTTTTGAAGTTTAAGGGGGCAAGACAAGCAAGCAGCCCCAGTCTCTGTGCGAGCAGTGCCATGGGCAGATGAGGCTGAGCAACAGCTTTCCAGGCTAGCTCTTTCTGACTGCCAGCTATCTGCAGACGTTCGCATTTTCGGAGCAGGTCTACTGGAGGCCCTCTGCACGGCCCACCTAAGATACGTTTGAAGTTTAAGGGGGCAAGACAAGCAAGCAACCCCAGTCTCTGTGCCTCTGTGCGAGCAGTGCATGGGCAGATGAGGCTGAGCAACAACTTTCTAGGCAAGCCCCTTCAGGCTGCTAGCTATCTGCAGACGTTCGCATTTTCAGAGCATGGCTGAAAAAGGCGCCTGCACGGACTTCCAAACATACGTTTGAAGTTTGAGGTGGCAAGACAAGCAAGCAGCCCCAGTCTCTGTGCCTCTGTGCGAGCAGTGCCATGGGCACATGAGGCTGAGCAACAGCTTTCCAGGCTAGCTCTTTCTGGCTGTGAGCTATCTGTAGACGTTCGCATTTTCGGAGCAGGGCTGCCGGAGGCACCCGACACGGACCACCTAAGCTGCATTTGAAATCTGAGGTGGCAAGAGAAGAAAGCAGCCCCAGGCTCTGTGCCTCCGTGCGAGCAGTGCCATGGGCAGATGAGGCTGAGCAACAGCTTTCCAGGCTAGCTCTTTCTGCCTGCGAGCTATATGCAGATGTTCGCATTTTCATAGCAGGGCTTTCGCAGGCCATCGTCACGAACTACCTCAGATACTTTTGAAGTTAGGTGGCAAGACAAGCAAGCAGCCCCAGTCTCTGTGCCTCTGTGCAAGCAGTGCCATGGGCAGATGAGGCTGAGCAACAACTTTCCAGGCTAGCTCTTTCTGGCTGCGAGCTATCTGCAGACGTTCGCGTTTTTGGAGCAGGGCTGCTGTAGGCCCCATGCACAGACCACAAAAACTACGTTTGAGGTTTGAGGTGCCAAGACAAGCAAGCAGCCCCAGTCTCTGTGCCTCTGTACGAGCAGTGCCATGGGCAGATTAGGCTGAGCAACAGCTTTCCAGGCTAGCCCCTTCTGGCTGCCAGCTATCTGCACAAGTTCTCATTTTCGAAGCAGGGCTGCCGGAGGCGACCGGCACGTACGTCCTAGCTACATTTGAAGTTTGAGGTGGCAAGACAAGCAAGCAGCCCCAGTCTCTGTGCCTCTGTGCGAGCAGTGCCATGGGCAGATGAGGCTGAGAAACAGCTTTCCAGGCTAGCCCCGTCTGCCTGCCGGCTATCTGCACAGGTTCGCATTTTTGAAGCAGGGCTGCAAAGGAGCCTGGCAGGGAACACCCCCATTCCCTGGCTACATTTGATGGTTGAGATGGCAAGACAAGCAAGCAGCTCCAGTCTCTGTGCCTCTGTGCGAGCAGTGCCATGGGCAGATGAGGCTGAGAAACAGCTTTCCAGGATAGCCTTTTCTGCCTGCCAGCTATCTGCAGACGTTCGCATTTTCGGAGCAAGGCTGCCGTAGGCGCCCGGCACGGACCCCCAAAGAAACATTGGAAGTTTGAGGTGGCAAGACAAGCAAGCAGCCCCAGTCTCTGTGCCTCTGTGCGAGCAGTGCCATGGGCAGATGAGTCTGAGCAACAGCTTTCCAGGCTAGCCCCTTCTGCCTGCCAGCTATCTGCAGACTTTCGCTTTTTCAGACCAGGGCTGCCGTAGGCCCTCGGCAAGGACCCCAAATCTACGTTTGAAGTTTGAGGTGGCAAGACAAGCAAGCAGCCCCAGTCTCTGTGCCTCTGTGCGAGCAGTGCCATGGGCAGATTAGGCTGAGCAACAGCTTTCCAGGCTAGCTCTTTCTGTCTGCGATCTATCTGCAGACGTTCGCGTTTTTGGACCAGGGCTGCTGGAGGCCCCATGCACAGACCACAAAAACTAGGTTTGATGTTTGAGGTGCCAAGACAAGCAAGCAGCCCCAGTCTCTGTGCCTCCGTGCGAGCAGTGCCATGGGCAGATGAGGCTGAGCAACAGCTTTGCAATCTAAATGTTTCTGCCTGTGAGCTATCTGCAGACATTCTCATTGTCGGACCAGGCCTGCCGGAGGCGCCGGGTACGGACCACCTAAGCTATGTTTGAAGTTTGAGGTGGTAAGACAAGCAAGCAGCCCCAGTCTCTGTGCCTCTGTGCGAGCAGTGCCATGGGCACATGAGGCTGAGAAACAGCTTTCCAGGCTAGCTCTTTCTGGCTGCGAGCTATCTGCAGACGTTCGCATTTTCGCAACAGGGCTGCTGGAGGCCCCACGCACAGACCCCAAAATTATGTTTGAAATTTGAGGTGGCAAGACAAGCAAGCAGACCCAGTCTCTTTGCCTCTGTGCGAGCAGTGCCATGGGCAGATGAGGCTGAGCAACAGCTTTCCAAGCTAAGTATTTCTTCCTGCGAGCTATCTGCAGACGTTCGCATTGTCGGAGCAGGCCTGCCGGAGGCGCCGGGCACGAACCACCTAAGCTACGTTTGAAGTTTGAGGTGGCAAGACAAGCAAGCAGCCCCAGTCTCTGTGCCTTGGTGCAAGCAGTGCCATGGGCAGATGAGGCTGAGCAACAGCTTTCCAGGCTAGCTCTTTCTGCCTGCGAGCTATATGCAGATGTTCGCATTTTCAGAGCAGGGCTGCCGCAGGCCATCGTCACTAACTACCTCAGATACTTTTGAAGTTAGGTGGCAAGACAAGCAAGCAGCCCCAGTCTCTGTGCCTCTGTGCGAGCAGTGCCATGGCCGGGCAGATGAGTCTGAGCAAAAGCTTTCCAGGCTAGCCCCTTCTGCCTGCCAGCTATCTGCAGACGTTTGCACTCTCGATGAACGGCTGCGAAGGAGCCTGGCAGGGACCCTCCCCGTTCCCAGGCTACGTGTGAAGTTTGAGGTGGCAAGACAAGCAAGCAGCCCCAGTCTCTGTGCCTCTGTGCGAGCAGTGCCATGGGCAGATGAGGCTGAGCAACAGCTTTCCAGGCTAGCTCTTTCTGTCTGCGATCTATCTGCAGACGTTCGCGTTTTTGTACCAGGGCTGCTGGAGGCCCCATGCACAGACCACAAAAACTAGGTTTGATGTTTGAGGTGCCAAGACAAGCAAGCAGCCCCAGTCTCTGTGCCTCCGTGCGAGCAGCGCCATGGGCAGATGAGGCTGAGCAACAGCTTTGCAATCTAAATGTTTCTGCCTGTGAGCTATCTGCAGACGTTCGCATTGTCAGACCAGGCCTGCCGGAGGCGCCGGGTACGGACCACCTAAGCTATGTTTGAAGTTTGAGGTGGTAAGACAAACAAGCAGCCCCAGTCTTTCTGGCTCTGTGTGAGCAGTGCCATGGGCAGATGAGGCTGAGCAACAGCTTTCCAGGCTAGCTCTTTCTGGCTGCGAGCTATCTGCAGACGTTCGCATTTCTGGAGCATGTCTGCCCGAGGCCCCAATCACGGACCACCAAATTTATGTTTGAAGTTTGAGGTGGCAAGACAAGCAAGCAGCCCCAGTCTCTGTGCCTCTGTGCGAGCAGTGCCATGGGCAGATGAGGCAGAGCAACATCTTTCCAGGCTAAATGTTTCTGCCTGCGATCTATCTGCAGACGTTTGCATTGCTGGACCAGGCCTGCCGGAGGCGCCGGGCACGTACCACCTAAGCTACGTTAGAAGTTTGAGGTGGTAAGACAAGCAAGCAGCCCCAGTCTCTGTGCCTCTGTGCGAACAGTGCCATGGGCAGATGAGGCTGAGCAACAGCTTTCCAGGCTAGCTCTTTCTGCCTGCGAGCTATCTGCAGATGTTCGCATTTTCAGAGCAGGGCTGCCGCAGGCCATCGTCACGAACCACCTCAGATACTTTTGAAGTTAGGTGGCAAGACAAGCAAGCAGCCCCAGTCTCTGTGCCTCTGTGCGAGCAGTGCCATGGGCAGATGAGGCTGAGCAACAGCTTTCCAGGCTAGCTCTTTCTGGCTGCGAGCTATCTGCAGACGTTCGCATTTCCGGAGCACGTCTGCCCGAGACCCCAATCACGGACCACCAAATTTATGTTTGCAGTTTGAGGTGGCAAGACAAGCAAGCAGCCCCAGTCTCTCTGCCTCTGTGCGAGCGGTGCCATGGGCAGATGAGGCTAAGCAACAGCTTTCCAGGCTAGCTCTTTCTGACTGCGAGCTATCTACAGACGTTCGCATTTTGGGAGCAGGGTTGCAGGAGGACACCTGCACGGACCGCCAAAGCTACGTTTCAAGTTTGAGGTGGCAAGACAAGCAAGCAGCCCCAGTCTCTTTGCCTCTGTGCGAGCAGTGCCATGGGCAGATGAGGCTGAGCAACAGCTTTCCAAGCTAAGTATTTCTTCCTGCGAGCTATCTGCAGACGTTCGCATTGTCGGAGCAGGCCTGCCGGAGGCGCCGGGCATGAACCACCTAAGCTACGTTTGAAGTTTGAGGGGGCAAGACAAGCAAGCAGCCCCAGTCTCTGTGCCTTGGTGCGAGCAGTGCCATGGGCAGATGAGGCTGAGCAACAGCTTTCCAGGCTAGCTCTTTCTGACTGCCAGCTATCTGCAGACGTTCGCATTTTAAGAGCAGGACTGGCGGAGGAGCCCGGCACCAAACAACAAAGCTACATTTGAAGATTGAGGGGGCAAGAAAAGCAAGCAGCCCCAGTCTCTGCCTCTGTGAGAGCAGTGGCATGGGCAGATGAGGCTGAGCAACAACTTTCCAGGCTAGCTCTTTGTGCCTGTGAGCTATCTGCAGACGTTCGCATTTTCGAGCAGGGCTGTTGGAGGCCCCATGCACAGACCGCAAAACTGCGTTTGAAATTTGAGGTGGCAAGACAAGCAAGCAGCCCCAGTCTCTGTGCCTCTGTGCGAGCACTGCCATGGGCAGATGAGGCTGAGCAACAGCTTTCCAGGCTAGCTCTTTCTGTCTGCGATCTATCTGCAGACGTTCGCGTTTTTGGACCAGGGCTGCTGGAGGCCCCATGCACAGACCCCAAAAACTACCTTTGAGGTTTGAGGTGCCAAGACAAGCAAGCAGCCCCAGTCTCTGTGCCTCCGTGCGAGCAGTGCCATGGGCAGATGAGGCTGAGCAACAGCTTTGCAATCTAAATTTTTCTGCCTGTGAGCTCTCTGCAGACGTTCGCATTGTCGTACCAGGCCTGCCGGAGGCGCCGGGTACGGACCACCTAAGCTATGTTTGAAGTTTGAGGTGGTAAGACAAGCAAGCAGCCCCAGTCTCTGTGCTTCTGTGCGAGCAGTGCCATGGGCACATGAGGCTGAGAAACAGCTTTCCAGGCTAGCTCTTTCTGCCTGCGAGCTATCTGCAGACGTTCGCATTTTCGGAGCAGGGTTGTCGGAGGCGCCCGGCACGTACGTCCTAAGCTACGTTTGAAGTTTGAGGTGGCAAGACAAGCAAGCAGCCCCAGTCTCTGTGCCTCTGTGCGAGTAGTGCCATGGGCAGATGAGGCTGAGCAACAGCTTTCCAGGCTAGCCCCCTCTGCCTGCGAGCTATCTGCAGACGTTCGCATTTTCGTAGCAAGACTGCAGGAGGCACCCGACACGGAGCCCCAAATGAACATTGGAATTTTGAAGTGGCAAGACAAGCAAGCAGCCCCAGTCTCTGTGCCTCTGTGCGAGCAGTGCCATGGGCAGATGAGGCTGAGAAACAGCTTTCCAGGATAGCCTTTTCTGCCTGCCAGCTATCTGCAGACGTTCGCATTTTCGGAGCAAGGCTGCCGTAGGCGCCTGGCACGGAGCCCCAAAGAAACATTGGAAGTTTGAGGTGGCAAGACAAGCAAGCAGCCCCAGTCTCTGTGCCTCTGTGCGAGCAGTGCCATGGGCAGATGAGGCTGAGAAACAGCTTTCCAGGATAGCCTTTTCTGCCTGCCAGCTATCTGCAGACGTTCGCATTTTCGGAGCAAGGCTGCCGTAGGCGCCCGGCACGGACCCCCAAAGAAACATTGGAAGTTTGAGGTGGCAAGACAAGCAAGCAGCCCCAGTCTCTGTGCCTCTGTGCGAGCAGTGCCATGGGCAGATGAGTCTGAGCAACAGCTTTCCAGGCTAGCCCCTTCTGCCTGCCAGCTATCTGCAGACTTTCGCTTTTTCAGACCAGGGCTGCCGTAGGCCCTCGGCAAGGACCCCAAATCTACGTTTGAAGTTTGAGGTGGCAAGACAAGCAAGCAGCCCCAGTCTCTGTGCCTCTGTGCGAGCAGTGCCATGGGCAGATTAGGCTGAGCAACAGCTTTCCAGGCTAGCTCTTTCTGTCTGCGATCTATCTGCAGACGTTCGCGTTTTTGGACCAGGGCTGCTGGAGGCCCCATGCACAGACCACAAAAACTAGGTTTGATGTTTGAGGTGCCAAGACAAGCAAGCAGCCCCAGTCTCTGTGCCTCCGTGCGAGCAGTGCCATGGGCAGATGAGGCTGAGCAACAGCTTTGCAATCTAAATGTTTCTGCCTGTGAGCTATCTGCAGACATTCTCATTGTCGGACCAGGCCTGCCGGAGGCGCCGGGTACGGACCACCTAAGCTATGTTTGAAGTTTGAGGTGGTAAGACAAGCAAGCAGCCCCAGTCTCTGTGCCTCTGTGCGAGCAGTGCCATGGGCACATGAGGCTGAGAAACAGCTTTCCAGGCTAGCTCTTTCTGGCTGCGAGCTATCTGCAGACGTTCGCATTTTCGCAACAGGGCTGCTGGAGGCCCCACGCACAGACCCCAAAATTATGTTTGAAATTTGAGGTGGCAAGACAAGCAAGCAGACCCAGTCTCTTTGCCTCTGTGCGAGCAGTGCCATGGGCAGATGAGGCTGAGCAACAGCTTTCCAAGCTAAGTATTTCTTCCTGCGAGCTATCTGCAGACGTTCGCATTGTCGGAGCAGGCCTGCCGGAGGCGCCGGGCACGAACCACCTAAGCTACGTTTGAAGTTTGAGGGGGCAAGACAAGCAAGCAGCCCCAGTCTCTGTGCCTTGGTGCGAGCAGTGCCATGGGCAGATGAGGCTGAGCAACAGCTTTCCAGGCTAGCTCTTTCTGCCTGCGAGCTATATGCAGATGTTCGCATTTTCAGAGCAGGGCTGCCGCAGGCCATCGTCACTAACTACCTCAGATACTTTTGAAGTTAGGTGGCAAGACAAGCAAGCAGCCCCAGTCTCTGTGCCTCTGTGCGAGCAGTGCCATGGCCGGGCAGATGAGTCTGAGCAAAAGCTTTCCAGGCTAGCCCCTTCTGCCTGCCAGCTATCTGCAGACGTTTGCACTCTCGATGAACGGCTGCGAAGGAGCCTGGCAGGGACCCTCCCCGTTCCCAGGCTACGTGTGAAGTTTGAGGTGGCAAGACAAGCAAGCAGCCCCAGTCTCTGTGCCTCTGTGCGAGCAGTGCCATGGGCAGATGAGGCTGAGCAACAGCTTTCCAGGCTAGCTCTTTCTGTCTGCGATCTATCTGCAGACGTTCGCGTTTTTGGACCAGGGCTGCTGGAGGCCCCATGCACAGACCACAAAAACTAGGTTTGATGTTTGAGGTGCCAAGACAAGCAAGCAGCCCCAGTCTCTGTGCCTCCGTGCGAGCAGCGCCATGGGCAGATGAGGCTGAGCAACAGCTTTGCAATCTAAATGTTTCTGCCTGTGAGCTATCTGCAGACGTTCGCATTGTCAGACCAGGCCTGCCGGAGGCGCCGGGTACGGACCACCTAAGCTATGTTTGAAGTTTGAGGTGGTAAGACAAACAAGCAGCCCCAGTCTTTCTGGCTCTGTGTGAGCAGTGCCATGGGCAGATGAGGCTGAGCAACAGCTTTCCAGGCTAGCTCTTTCTGGCTGCGAGCTATCTGCAGACGTTCGCATTTCTGGAGCATGTCTGCCCGAGGCCCCAATCACGGACCACCAAATTTATGTTTGAAGTTTGAGGTGGCAAGACAAGCAAGCAGCCCCAGTCTCTGTGCCTCTGTGCGAGCAGTGCCATGGGCAGATGAGGCAGAGCAACATCTTTCCAGGCTAAATGTTTCTGCCTGCGATCTATCTGCAGACGTTTGCATTGCTGGACCAGGCCTGCCGGAGGCGCCGGGCACGTACCACCTAAGCTACGTTAGAAGTTTGAGGTGGTAAGACAAGCAAGCAGCCCCAGTCTCTGTGCCTCTGTGCGAACAGTGCCATGGGCAGATGAGGCTGAGCAACAGCTTTCCAGGCTAGCTCTTTCTGCCTGCGAGCTATCTGCAGATGTTCGCATTTTCAGAGCAGGGCTGCCGCAGGCCATCGTCACGAACCACCTCAGATACTTTTGAAGTTAGGTGGCAAGACAAGCAAGCAGCCCCAGTCTCTGTGCCTCTGTGCGAGCAGTGCCATGGGCAGATGAGTCTGAGCAACAGCTTTCCAGGCTAGCTCTTTCTGGCTGCGAGCAATCTGCAGACGTTCGCATTTCCGGAGCACGTCTGCCCGAGACCCCAATCACGGACCACCAAATTTATGTTTGCAGTTTGAGGTGGCAAGACAAGCAAGCAGCCCCAGTCTCTCTGCCTCTGTGCGAGCGGTGCCATGGGCAGATGAGGCTAAGCAACAGCTTTCCAGGCTAGCTCTTTCTGACTGCGAGCTATCTACAGACGTTCGCATTTTGGGAGCAGGGTTGCAGGAGGACACCTGCACGGACCGCCAAAGCTACGTTTCAAGTTTGAGGTGGCAAGACAAGCAAGCAGCCCCAGTCTCTTTGCCTCTGTGCGAGCAGTGCCATGGGCAGATGAGGCTGAGCAACAGCTTTCCAAGCTAAGTATTTCTTCCTGCGAGCTATCTGCAGACGTTCGCATTGTCGGAGCAGGCCTGCCGGAGGCGCCGGGCATGAACCACCTAAGCTACGTTTGAAGTTTGAGGGGGCAAGACAAGCAAGCAGCCCCAGTCTCTGTGCCTTGGTGCGAGCAGTGCCATGGGCAGATGAGGCTGAGCAACAGCTTTCCAGGCTAGCTCTTTCTGACTGCCAGCTATCTGCAGACGTTCGCATTTTAAGAGCAGGACTGGCGGAGGAGCCCGGCACCAAACAACAAAGCTACATTTGAAGATTGAGGGGGCAAGAAAAGCAAGCAGCCCCAGTCTCTGCCTCTGTGAGAGCAGTGGCATGGGCAGATGAGGCTGAGCAACAACTTTCCAGGCTAGCTCTTTGTGCCTGTGAGCTATCTGCAGACGTTCGCATTTTCGAGCAGGGCTGTTGGAGGCCCCATGCACAGACCGCAAAACTGCGTTTGAAATTTGAGGTGGCAAGACAAGCAAGCAGCCCCAGTCTCTGTGCCTCTGTGCGAGCACTGCCATGGGCAGATGAGGCTGAGCAACAGCTTTCCAGGCTAGCTCTTTCTGTCTGCGATCTATCTGCAGACGTTCGCGTTTTTGGACCAGGGCTGCTGGAGGCCCCATGCACAGACCCCAAAAACTACCTTTGAGGTTTGAGGTGCCAAGACAAGCAAGCAGCCCCAGTCTCTGTGCCTCCGTGCGAGCAGTGCCATGGGCAGATGAGGCTGAGCAACAGCTTTGCAATCTAAATTTTTCTGCCTGTGAGCTCTCTGCAGACGTTCGCATTGTCGTACCAGGCCTGCCGGAGGCGCCGGGTACGGACCACCTAAGCTATGTTTGAAGTTTGAGGTGGTAAGACAAGCAAGCAGCCCCAGTCTCTGTGCTTCTGTGCGAGCAGTGCCATGGGCACATGAGGCTGAGAAACAGCTTTCCAGGCTAGCTCTTTCTGCCTGCGAGCTATCTGCAGACGTTCGCATTTTCGGAGCAGGGTTGTCGGAGGCGCCCGGCACGTACGTCCTAAGCTACGTTTGAAGTTTGAGTTGGCAAGACAAGCAAGCAGCCCCAGTCTCTGTGCCTCTGTGCGAGTAGTGCCATGGGCAGATGAGGCTGAGCAACAGCTTTCCAGGATAGCCTTTTCTGCCTGCCAGCTATCTGCAGACGTTCGCATTTTCGGAGCAAGGCTGCCGTAGGCGCCTGGCACGGAGCCCCAAAGAAACATTGGAAGTTTGAGGTGGCAAGACAAGCAAGCAGCCCCAGTCTCTGTGCCTCTGTGCGAGCAGTGCCATGGGCAGATGAGGCTGAGAAACAGCTTTCCAGGATAGCCTTTTCTGCCTGCCAGCTATCTGCAGACGTTCGCATTTTCGGAGCAAGGCTGCCGTAGGCGCCCGGCACGGACCCCCAAAGAAACATTGGAAGTTTGAGGTGGCAAGACAAGCAAGCAGCCCCAGTCTCTGTGCCTCTGTGCGAGCAGTGCCATGGGCAGATGAGTCTGAGCAACAGCTTTCCAGGCTAGCCCCTTCTGCCTGCCAGCTATCTGCAGACTTTCGCTTTTTCAGACCAGGGCTGCCGTAGGCCCTCGGCAAGGACCCCAAATCTACGTTTGAAGTTTGAGGTGGCAAGACAAGCAAGCAGCCCCAGTCTCTGTGCCTCTGTGCGAGCAGTGCCATGGGCAGATTAGGCTGAGCAACAGCTTTCCAGGCTAGCTCTTTCTGTCTGCGATCTATCTGCAGACGTTCGCGTTTTTGGACCAGGGCTGCTGGAGGCCCCATGCACAGACCACAAAAACTAGGTTTGATGTTTGAGGTGCCAAGACAAGCAAGCAGCCCCAGTCTCTGTGCCTCCGTGCGAGCAGTGCCATGGGCAGATGAGGCTGAGCAACAGCTTTGCAATCTAAATGTTTCTGCCTGTGAGCTATCTGCAGACATTCTCATTGTCGGACCAGGCCTGCCGGAGGCGCCGGGTACGGACCACCTAAGCTATGTTTGAAGTTTGAGGTGGTAAGACAAGCAAGCAGCCCCAGTCTCTGTGCCTCTGTGCGAGCAGTGCCATGGGCACATGAGGCTGAGAAACAGCTTTCCAGGCTAGCTCTTTCTGGCTGCGAGCTATCTGCAGACGTTCGCATTTTCGCAACAGGGCTGCTGGAGGCCCCACGCACAGACCCCAAAATTATGTTTGAAATTTGAGGTGGCAAGACAAGCAAGCAGACCCAGTCTCTTTGCCTCTGTGCGAGCAGTGCCATGGGCAGATGAGGCTGAGCAACAGCTTTCCAAGCTAAGTATTTCTTCCTGCGAGCTATCTGCAGACGTTCGCATTGTCGGAGCAGGCCTGCCGGAGGCGCCGGGCACGAACCACCTAAGCTACGTTTGAAGTTTGAGGGGGCAAGACAAGCAAGCAGCCCCAGTCTCTGTGCCTTGGTGCGAGCAGTGCCATGGGCAGATGAGGCTGAGCAACAGCTTTCCAGGCTAGCTCTTTCTGCCTGCGAGCTATATGCAGATGTTCGCATTTTCAGAGCAGGGCTGCCGCAGGCCATCGTCACTAACTACCTCAGATACTTTTGAAGTTAGGTGGCAAGACAAGCAAGCAGCCCCAGTCTCTGTGCCTCTGTGCGAGCAGTGCCATGGCCGGGCAGATGAGTCTGAGCAAAAGCTTTCCAGGCTAGCCCCTTCTGCCTGCCAGCTATCTGCAGACGTTTGCACTCTCGATGAACGGCTGCGAAGGAGCCTGGCAGGGACCCTCCCCGTTCCCAGGCTACGTGTGAAGTTTGAGGTGGCAAGACAAGCAAGCAGCCCCAGTCTCTGTGCCTCTGTGCGAGCAGTGCCATGAGCACATGAGGCTGAGCAACAGCTTTCCAGGCTAGCCCCTTCTGCCTGCCCGCTGTCTGCAGACGTTCGCGTTTTCGAAACAGGGCTGCCCGAGGCGTCCGGCATGGACCCACTAACCTACGATTGAATATTGAGGGAGCAAGACAAGCAAGCAGCCCCAGTCTCTGTGCCTCTGTGCGAGCAGTGCCATGGGCGGGCAGATGAGGCTGAGCAACAGCTTTCCAGGTGTCCTGGGTTTGGCCAGGACAGGGTTAATTTTCACCAGACTCCAGGAAGGGGCACAGCCGGGGGGTGGGGGCTGACCCCACCTGGCCAAACAGAGCCGGGTATTCCATACCACGGGACGTCACGCTGGGTTCCGGTGTGGGGGGGGGCGGTGCGGCGGTAAGGCACTCGCGGCTTGGGCGGGCGCAGCGCCGGTCCGGTTTCGGGAGAGCGGCTGTTGTACGGTTCGTGGTTGTGTTTTCTCCTTATTTGTATCGTTGTTGTTCCTGTTTTCCCTCTGTTTGCTGTTCTGTTAAACTGCCCTTATCCCGACCCACCAGTTTCTGCCTCTTTCTTTCCATTCCCCTCCGCACGCCGGCGGGGGGAGGGGCGGCCGCGTGGCGCTTTTGTTGCCGGCGGCAGCCGAAACCAAAACATTAAAATGGCGCCCAGACGTGGAGCGGGGATAACGGCAGGGCTGAGCAGCGGGTGTTAAAACTGCTTTCATAGATTTTGTTAAAATTTATTATACGCATTTACTGTGCTAGTTAAAGTCGCCGGTAAAAATGTTTCTGACTTTGATCAAATATCTGTGCTACGTAAATCCTTACTTGCTGTATGTGTTTGCCGCCGTGCTGTTTGTTACCTCGGGAAAAAAGATCAGGATGATGATTTTGCTGTACTGTACGATATCAACTTATGATATGATAACATCACTGTGCATGAAATTAGTCTTGTATTTGCATGCGGCACTGCGATCATTTTCATACCTCGGATCCTACGTCTTAGATTTTGTTAATAATCAGACCCAATCTGTGGGGAAAGCCGAAGGGGATACCTTCCCCCACTCTTTCGCCCCCCCTCTCTTCCTCAGGCTGGTCCTAACTGCTTTTGAGAATTTCAAGTACCCGTGGGATGCTCAGGGCAGCACTCTCCTTTTGTTCTGCCTGCTGAACGAGTTCTGGGTTTTGTTTAGGGTTAAGCAAGTCGTTAAGAACATCGTGCAGAGACCTGCCCCGGGGCTGGATAGCTGTGAGTGGCTGGGTGTGTGGGACAGCATGGGCAGATGTCTAGAGCAGTGGGCACCTGCGGTGTGTTTTAAACTCACCCCTGAACAAATACAGAATCCGGATAATCTGGTAAAATATCTGAAAAAAGTGTGCTGCCACCCTGGGAACTCCAGAGAGACACAGATCACCACAATGTGCTGGGGTCTGGCCCATGCCTACCGAGCCCTGTTCAACGCTGTTCAGTGCCTTAAAGGGGAAAGGGGGGGAAGCAAAGCGGCAGGCACTGCAACTGGCGCTGCCCCCCCAGCCAACCCTGCAGCCCCTCCAGCCCAGCAGGCAGCCACAGCCCCCCAGACTGGCACCGTCGCTGCCACAGCTGCAGGGTCTGCCTCGGTTTCCCTGGCAGGCAGAGCAGCTGCTCCAGCCCCAGCTCCAGCTGCAGGCAGCGTGGCTGAGCCCAACGACCAACCTGTACCGGTAGCAGTCGCCCCTGTAAAACTAAAGAAAGACGCAAAGAGAGCAGATCGCTCCGGGAGGGATGACGATGAGCCAGGGTCATCTCGGGAGATAGAGACAGAGATCATCACCCGGTCCCTGTCCCTGGGGGAGCTGCGAGACATGCAGAAAGATTTCATCCGCCACCCAGGCGAGCACATTGTCACCTGGCTGCTGCAGTGCTGGGATAACGGGGCCAGCAGCTTGGAGTTAGAGGGCAAGGAAGCCAAGCAGCTGGGATCCCTGGCCAGGGATGGGGGCATTGACAAGGCCATTGGGAAAAAGGAACAAGTCCTCAGCCTCTGGAGGAGACTTCTGTCAGGTGTGAGGGAGAGGTACCCCTTCAGTGACTATTTTGTATGTCATCCTGGCAAGTGGACCAATATGGAAAAGGGTATTCAGTACTTGAGGGAATTAGCTGTGCGGGAGCTGGTTTATAATGAACCAGACGATGACCAGTTACCCACAGACCCAGATGAAGTCCAGTGCACAGCATCTATGTGGAGGAAGTTTGTGCGGAGTGCACCCTCCTCATATGCCAACTCACTGGCAGTTGTAAACTGGAAAGGTAAAAAGGCACCAACAGTGGATGAGGTGGCTGTCAGACTCCGGCAATATGAGGAAAGTCTCTCTTCATCTCTTGTCTCAGCTTTGGAGAAACTGGCCCAGGAGGTGCGGCAAATCAAAGAGAACATGTCCTACTCCCCACCTGTACGGGCCAGTGTCTCAGCTATTAGGGGCAAGCGTTTCTCTGCTCAGGAGAGGGAATACAGAGGCTATACACCCCGGGGCACCCTGTGGTTTTACCTGCGTGACCACGGAGAGGACATGAGGAAGTGGGATGGAAAACCCACCTCAAGTCTAGAGGCACGAGTGCGTGAGCTGCGAGGTAAAACAATCACCAAAGGGGATTGTGTTAGGAAAAATGCCGCTCCAGTTTCCAGAAGCCAGCTCTCCAAACCAGGTAGACAGTTTGACCTTGATTCCGATCCTCTGGAGGGGACCTCCAAGTCATTCTTACAGCAAGTGAGCAGCAAATTCTCTGACGAGGATTAGAGGGGCCCTGCCTCCAGCCAGGTGGAGGAAAGGGACAACCGTGTTTATTGGACGGTGTGGATTCGGTGGCCTGGCACGTCAGATCCACAAGAGTATCAAGCTCTAGTGGACACTGGTGCACAGTGTACTTTAATGCCATCAGAGTTCAAAGGGTCAGAGTCCATTTGCATTTCGGGAGTGACAGGGGGGTCCCAAGAGCTGAGTGTACTGGAGGCTGAAGTGAGCCTCACTGGGCAGGACTGGCAGAAGCACCCCATTGTAACTGGCCCCGAGGCTCCGTGCATCCTTGGGATAGACTATCTTAGGAGAGGCTATTTCAAGGACCCAAGGGGTTATTGGTGGGCTTTTGGCATAGCTGCTGTAGAGACGGAAGAAATTAAACAGCTGTCCATTTTGCCTGGTCTCTCGGAGGATCCTTCCGTTGTGGGGTTGCTGAGGGTTGAAGAACAACAGGTGCCAATCGCGACCACAACGGTGCACCGGCGACAGTATCGTACCAACCGAGACTCCCTTCTCCCCATTCATCAGCTGATCCGCCAGCTGGAGAGTCAAGGAGTGATCACGCAAACTCGCTCACCCTTTAATAGTCCCATATGGCCAGTGAGAAAATCTACTGGAGAGTGGAGACTGACAATAGACTACCGTGGCCTGAATGAAGTCACACCACCGCTGAGTGCTGCCGTGCCAGACATGCTAGAACTTCAGTATCAGCTGGAGTCAAAGGCAGCCAAGTGGTATGCTACAATTGACATCGCTAATGCATTCTTCTCCATCCCTTTGGCAGCAGAGTGCAGGCCACAGTTTGCTTTCACCTGGAGGGGCATCCAGTACACCTGGAACCGACTGCCCCAGGGGTGGAAACACAGTCCCACCATTTGCCATGGACTAATCCAGACTGCACTGGAAAAGGGTGAAGCTCCAGAACATCTGCAGTACATCGACGACATCATTATATGGGGCGACACAGCGGAGGAGGTTTTTGAGAAAGGGGAGAAAATAGTTCAGATCCTTCTGAAAGCCGGTTTCGCCATTAAGCGAAGTAAAGTCAAGGGACCTGAGCAAGAGATCCAGTTTTTGGGAATAAAATGGCAGGATGGGCGCCGTCAAATCCCAATGGATGTCATCAACAAAATAGTAGCTATGTCTCCACCAACCAGCAAAAAGGAAGCACAGGCCTTCCTGGGTGTTGTGGGTTTTTGGAGGATGCACATCCCAAATTACAGCCAGATTGTAAGTCCTCTGTACCACGTGACCCGGAAGAAGAATGATTTTGAATGGGGCCCTGAGCAACGACAGGCATTTGAACAGATTAAACGGGAGATAGTTCATGCCGTAGCCCTTGGTCCAGTCCGGTCAGGGCAAGATGTTAAAAACGTGCTCTACACCGCAGCCGGGGAGAATGGCCCAACCTGGAGTCTCTGGCAGAAAGCACCAGGGGAGACTCGAGGTCGACCCCTGGGGTTCTGGAGCTGGGGATACAAAGGATCGGAGGCCCGCTATACTTCCACCGAAAAAGAGATTCTGGCAGCATATGAAGGTGTTTGAGCTGCTTAAGAAGTGGTCGGCACTGAAGCACAGCTCCTCCTAGCACCACGGTTGCCGGTCCTGGGCTGGATGTTCAAAGAGAGGGTCCCCTCTACGCATCATGCCACCGATGCTATGTGGAGTAAGTGGGTCGCTCTGATCACCCAGCGTGCCCGAATGGGAAACCCCAGTCGCCCAGGAATTCTGGAGGTCATCATGGACTGGCCAGAAGGCAAAGATTTTGGAGCATCGCCAGAGGAGGAGGTGACACGTGCTGAAGAGGCCCCACTGTATAACCAGCTGCCAGAAGATAAGAAACAGTATGCCCTGTTCACGGATGGGTCCTGTCCCATTGTGGGGAAGCAGCGGAGGTGGAAGGCTGCTGTATGGAGCCCTACACGACAAGTCGCAGAAACTGCCGAGGGAGAAGGTGAGTCCAGCCAGTTTGCAGAGGTGAAAGCCATCCAGCTGGCTTTAGACATTGCCAGTCGAGAGAAGTGGCCAGTGCTCTATCTTTACACCGACTCTTGGATGGTGGCCAGTGCCTTGTGGGGGTGGCTGCAGCAATGGAACAAGAACAACTGGCAGCGCAGAGGCAAACCTATCTGGGCTGCCCCATTGTGGCAAGATATTGCTGCCCGCCTGGAGCAGTTGGTTGTAAAAGTGCCTCACATGGACGCTCACATCCCTAAGAGTCTGGCCACTGAGGAACATCAAAACAACCACCAGGTAGATCAGGCTGCTAAGATTGAAGTGGCTCAGGTGGATCTGGACTGGCAACATAAGGGTGAACTGTTTATAGCTCGGTGGGCCCATGACACCTCGGGCCACCAAGGAAGAGACGCGACATACCGATGGGCTCGTGACCGAGGGGTGGACTTAGCTATGGATACCATCACACAGGTTATCCATGAATGTGAAACATGTGCTGCAATCAAGCAAGCCAAGCGGGTAAAGCCTCAGTGGTATGGAGGACGATGGCTAAAATATAAATATGGGGAGGCTTGGCAGATTGACTACATCACACTGCCACAAACCCGCCAAGGCAAGCGCTATGCGCTCACAATGGTGGAGGCCACCACCGGATGGCTGGAAACCTACCCTGTGCCCCATGCCACCGCCCGGAATACCATCCTGGGCCTGGAAAAACAAGTCCTGTGGTGACATGGCACCCCCGAAAGAATTGAGTCAGAAAACGGGACTCATTTTCGTAACAGCTTCATAGACACCTGGGCCAAAGATCACAGTATTGAGTGGGTGTATCACATCCCCTACCATGCACCAGCCTCTGGAAAGTTCAAGCGGTACAATGGGCTGCTAAAAAACCTATCTGAGGGCAATGGGGGGTGGGACTTTCAAAAATTGGGATACCCATTTAGCAAAGGCCACCTGGTTGGTTAACAACCGGGGATCCACCAACCAGCCTGGTCCTGCCCAGTCAAAACCTCAGTGCCCCGCAGAAGGAGATAAAGTCCCTGTAGTGCACATGCGGAACATGTTAGGGAAGACGGTTTGGGTTAATCCTGCCTCGGGCAAAGGCAAGCCCGTCCGTGGGATTGCTTTTGCTCAAGGTCCTGGGTGTACCTGGTGGGTAATGCGGAAGGATGGGGAAGTCGGATGTGTACCTCATGGGGATTTGATTACGGGCGAGAATAGTCCATAAATAAATTGTATAAAGTTAATTGTTAAATAACCCTGTCACTGTCTGTCATCACTGTTATAATTGTTATATTTTGTACCAGTAGTAGCATAGTGAGAATCATCCAGATTAAAGAAGGATGGACTTTTTCGATGAAAACCTAGCAGAGCACAGTGATGATGGAACTGGACCTGGTTTTCAACAACTGGCATCGAGCAACTTCATCAAGATCAACATCTCCTGCAGAATGTGGGCACGGGCCGCACCAGATACATCAGCCGTGAGCTCCGGATGCAGCAAGTGACCGCCCACCAATACACATCACCCCTCCTGCCACGGAAGACCATTACGACAGATGGAGCCCAAAGTCATGGATTAAATGAACTCAATGGACACTTTAGAGTGATGATCCATAGACTAAGGGAATGATATCTGGAGACAGGAGAAGTGGTGGTGATCAACTGGACAATGGGGGACCTGGGCATGACGTAGATGGTATGGAATAAGGGGTGGATAATGTCCTGGGTTTGGCCAGAACAGGGTTAATTTTCACCGGAATCCAGGAAGGGGCACAGCCGGGGGGTGAGGGCTGACCCCACCTGGCCGAACAGAGCCCGGTGTTCCATACCCTGTGACGTCACGCTGGGTTCCGGTGGGGGGGGCGGGGCAGCGGGAAGGCACTCGCGGCTTGGGGGGACGCAGCGCCGGTCCTGTTTCGGGAGAGCGGCTGTCTGGGTTGTACGGTTCGTTGTTGTGTTTTCTCCTTATTTGTATCGTTGTTGTTCCTGTTTTCCCTCTGTTTGCTGTTCTGTTAAACTGCCCTTATCCCGACCCACCTGTTTCTGCCTCTTTCTTTTCATTCTCCTCCGCACGCCGGCAGGGGGAGGGGCGGCCGCGTGGCGCTTTTGTTGCCAGCAGCAGCCGAAACCGAAACAGTTTTTCAGCAATTCAAGTCACAGATATGATCTGTAATGGGACAGATGACACTAACTGCATCTGACCATCCTAATATACTCCAGAGGTTTATCTTTGCAAATATTGTTAGCTTGCAGTAGACTTTGTGCAAAGGTAGCAAGAGGAAGCGAAGTCTGCCTTTGAATTTTAAAGCTTTCTTTGCATGTGTCATTTTGTGTCCTTCTGTCTACGTGACTCGCAGCACTACACTGCACGTTCTGCGGAGCCCCTGATCTGCTAGTGACATTAACGGCTAGCTGGGTGGTGGTGGAAGGGTGCCAGTTCTCGCAGTGCGATTTCAGTAAGGAATTTCAAACTAGTTAGACTTCCCTAAAATCCAGAAACTCATTTACCAGTTCAGGAAGAGGTGGTGGTGTTGCCTTGTCCTGCCAGTGCTGAGTGCTGTATGTCCTGGGTTCGGCCAGAACAGGGTTAATTTTCACCGGACTCCAGGAAGGGGCACAGCCGGGGGGTGGGGGCTGACCCCACCTGGCCGAACAGAGCCCGGTATTCCATACCCTGTGACGTCACGCTGGGTTCCGCTGGCGGGGCGGCTCGGCTACAACCCTCTCGTGGCTCGGGAGCGTGCGGCGCCGGTGTGGTCCGAGAGAGCGGCTGTCTGTTTTTTGTCGTGTTTTCTCCTTATCTGTATCGTTGTTGTTCCTGTTTTCCCTCTGTTTGTTGTTCTGTTAAACTGCCCTTATCCCGACCCACCGGTTTTCTGCCTGTTTTCTTTCCATTCTCCTCCGCACCGCGGCAGGGGGGAGGGTCGGCCACGTGGCGCTTTTGTTGCAGGCAGCAACCGAAACCAAATCACTGTAGCTGTCACAAGAAGATGTGCAGATGTTCAAACCTGCCTGACAATAAGAAAAGCAAATGTTTTGCTACCGTTTTCCTTTAGAACAGCGTCTTTCCCAGGCAGGCGTTTGACCTGTTCGTGGAATAACAACTGCCATTAGAAGTGGGCTGCATGGGAAGAGCATGCTGTTCTCCTGGAAGTCAGAAGACTGGCTTCCGTTCCTGCGTGTTGCTGATTTGCTTTATGACCTGCGAGTCCTCTCCCGCTATGTTTGCTTTACTTGTTTTCTCGATGGCGATCTGTTCAGCAGAGGAAATGCCTTTTACTTCTGTGCAAGATCTGGGCTCAAGTTGCTTGGGGGGGAAATTGCAGCTGGTTGAGAAGTCAGTCACTAATTTTTGCTAACCAAAGTGTAGCTGAGATAAATTTGCCTGAAAAGTACTTTCCTTTATTGGAAAGGACTCTATGGCTTTACACGCAATGAATTTAAAACCATGTAGAAACTTCAAAGTGCTTATGCCAGCTGAGCTTTTTGTATTTTAAATGTGTTTGAAGCTGCTTCAGAGCAGAAGCTTTTGTTGCTCTAGGGAAAAAAGCTTTAATTCTAGATACTGCATCAATTTACCAGCGACTGTCAGACTTTCCTTGACCTGTCTGTGTAACGTAGTTTGTAATGGAGAGATCCTTCAGTTAATTGATGGAATAACCTTGTACCTCCAGCTTGAGGCTATTGCTAAGGACGGTTTGCTTGCTTGGATGCGCTGTTTGCCGTAGCCCCTGGCTGGAGTTGATACAGCATTTGAATTCGGGCTGGTAAGGTTTTGTTTCTACTGGTAGTGGAATTGAGACTGAAATAAAGCAGGTGAAATTACGACCTTACTGAAGTCATTAGCAAAGCTGCCATTGACTGAAGTAAGGCTAGGATCTCAGCCAAGCGTTTTGGTTGTTAAATTTATGGTAACATATTAATTGAGTTGTATTAAAACAAGGTTTTGAAAAAGTTTATCTTTAGCTTCGTGATACAATCTCCATTCCATAAATATTGTACATAGTGTTACTAAAAGTTTACCTTTTTTTGGCAGGTTGATAGAGGTAGATTTTAATTTATTTTTATAATCTGTGTGTTTGCACTCCTAGGAAAGAACTAAAGTACGCAGATGTCATTATTTCTGTAAATGAAAAGGACTTAATCCTAAATCTTCTAATTGTTTTATAGTATATGGCAGCAGAGCTATCTAACACTCTGTCCTGCAGGAAATATTTGACATACTTGTAAGCTCCAGGGAGAGGAGAACTAGGATGATAATATCCATTAACGTTGTTTTTGAATGAGAACTTGCATAAAGACTTTCTCGAGGAAAAAAAAGAAAATCACTATTAGATTTAAAGGCTTTTTAGCAAAAGGAATGTATTGCAAGCTTTCGACCTTCCTGTGCTGTATGAAGCTTTACTGGTGCGTATGCCAGAAAATCCTGTTGATTACTGGACTCTTCCAATGTGTGCTGCCCTTCTAGAAAGTCGACATCTGGACTGTATTTATTCTACTATTTTCTCGTCACTGGATGAGTCAGAGTAGATTTTCCTCCTTTAAATTTTGATAAACTTTGTTTCTATGATTTGGCAGAAAAGATTTTGTGCAATTTTAAAGGCACAACTAATAATGCGTTCCCAAGCTCTGATGACAGTTAGAACAAACGGTATTGTTTTAAAACATAAATGTATATTTTGCTGTACTACTCTTCTTGCTTCTCTTATCTGCTAGAATAGTTTTAGCATTGAGCATATTTTAATACACATCTAGAAACAGGCAAGACTGCTTTTATTATATTATTATATTGCTTGAAGTCATGAATTATGTTAATGTAAACACTGTAGTAAAAGGGAGACTGTATTGGCACCTGAGGTCTTTTATTCCTGCTTGTCAGTCTTCACGTTTGTCTTGTATGTGGAGACTCTGGCCTGGGTAGAAATGGGATTGTTCATTAAGAGTCAAAGTGTGTTCTTCCACTTGTAGCAGTCCCAAAGTACACCCAGTTTGTGTTGCACATCGATGGTATCTTGGCAAAAAGGAAACCGAGTTATCCATTAGCTAATTCTCAGAGTAATCTTCTTTGTAACCAGCTCTTCAAGTAATACCTTCCAAGTTTTCCCATGCAATGAGTAAAGCTAGCATAGTCAACAAGTTTCAAGGAACTACTCTATCAATCGCTGGAAAGTTTTGACTAATTGAGCACAGTGATTTTTAATCTCTGGTATTCTGTATTATTTTTCAGTGATGTTTGTCTTATGAGGAACAATGGAACAAAATGGTTTTGGACAGGTTGATGTAGTTGCTTCTGAGAATTCGGGAGCGTGCGGCGCCGGTGCGGTCCGAGAGAGCGGGTCTGTTTTATTGATGTATGCCATCAATAAAATCAGGTGCCTTGATTAATCCTCTAGTATTGCAAGCCACAACTTGGTAACTGAGGCTGTGATAAATATCCCATAGCTTGTCTGCAGAATCAACTTTTTTTTTTTAGTGTTTTCAGTTAAAAGTTTTCTCCTGCAAAACCTAGGGACTGATACTGTTCTGTCAGGTCAAACAGATAAGCTGTTTCACCTGAAGTTTGTACCTAGCTCTTGTAAGCTACTTTTCCGTGATGGGTTTGCTAAGCTGCTGTGAGTGCACTTCCTCAGTCTCCATTGCTGCTTGCTCATGGGTGGAGGAGTGCACATATGGCCACCTCATAGCGAGAGGTCACCTCTGCTAGCGCAGCTGTCCCGTGGGCTTTCCGTTATTTGAGAGGGTTGGAAGGTAAGAAGAAATGAGATTGTTTTAGAGTCCATTCTCTTTGAACATCTGGGGTGATATCCTTTCTGGGGTGATATCCTTTCTGGGGTGATATCCTTTCTGTATATGCAAAGTTAAAATTTCAAGTGCTATATTGTCTCATTTTTGCAGAGGTTAAGTGTGATCTGAGGATAGGGATGCTTCTAAGCTGCCTATCTGATCAAGAAGTGCAGGTCTGAAGGTACTAAATACCCAAGTGAATGCAGACTAGCTGCAAAACTGACGTATGCAGCATGGTGGAGAAAGGTGAAGACTGTAAGAATGTGCTTAAACTCACCCTGCTAAATTAACATTGCTGTTCTGAGTATCTTAGCTGAGAAATATGCAAGCATGCAAAAGGTACACTTGTCATTCTTGAAGTAGCTGGTTTCCAACCTTTAGTTTCTGAAGGACTGTTGAATGACGGAACTACTTTGACTTTTTCCACACAAATCCCTCTAATGAAATGCATTGCTGCTTCACACCCGTCAGAGTTGCTAGTGGCAGTCACTGTCTCGCTTGAAATGGGATCTTTCTCCAGTAATCTACTGCCAGTTAATCATGGCTAAGTGAGACCTGGTAATCCCATTGATGTGCCTGGACTTATCTGAAGACAAGACCTAATTTTTATTTTTTTAAAAAGAGCTGTAGTAACATCATTTGTAATTATAGTGATATGAACTTGGTCACGCTTCCTGCCTACAATATCATGTATGTAAACACTACAATAAATTCTGTCTAAACACGTTCTGCTTTAACTCTACCTCTGTCTTAAGAAGTAAATGTGCATTTGCTGTCTTTATTTATCTCTGTACTGTACCACTCTGCACTAATAAATTCATTTCTTAATGAATTCATGTAGCCGTATGGCCAGAAATATATTTTTTAACTAGCTAAGAGTCTGTGATAAGCAGTGCAAAGAATCTGTTTCTTTAAAATATGCTTTACTGTACTTTCAAACTGGCTTCTAAAGATACTGAATGTTTCCATCAACTTGGTAATACTCATAACCAGCTCCTGGTATATACAATATATTAAAATGATGCTAAATATAAAAGTGTGTGTGTATAATGATTTTAAGAAAACTAATATATATGTCTCTGCACTCTGAATAAATCTGTCTCTGGACTTGTGATCAAGGCAGAGGACAGGGCTGTTTCTTGTTACTTAAGGTAACACAGGAATTCAGGCACATAGCAAAAAGCTTTTAATCACACTAATGTGATGCATTGTATCGACATCTTAATGCTAAGATGATCTTTAGGATGAAGAAAGTATTTTAAACAAACACCATGTAGTTCCCTGCAACATCAGTGCTTTTTGTTCTAGACAGTGAAGGTCTGTTGTGTGGTCAAAGCCGTAAATGGAATGAAATGAGGTTGCTTTAAACAAAGGTTTCATAAGTTGTTGAAAATCAGTTTTGAGGAAAATGTCTGAAATGTTTTGCAGAGGTGAATCTGGTGCTGGGAAGACTGAAAACACAAAGAAGGTTATTCAATACCTTGCTCATATTGCTTCCTCCCATAAAGGAAGAAAGGACCATAATATTCCCGTAAGTTGGGATATTTTATCATTTGTTTATTGTTCTTTTTGAAAACCACCATCTTTGCATTTAAAAAAAACATAACTTTTTTATTAAAGATAAGCTGTAATGTAATCCACATAATTTTCTCAACCGTTATTTTCTCTTTAGTAGGGGCTGAAATGAGCAGTTACGTTAAAATTTCCAGTTGATGTTAGCTGTTTAACTTCTCTTCTGAAATTAAAGGTTTTATGCAACCATTGTAACTAGGAACTGTATCAAAGCTTTCTGATGCAGTGTGTGCCAGTTTTCCAAAAATTTAATTAACTTGGGCAAGTCTTAGTGAATTTAGTTCCCTGAGATGCAGTTTTCAGTACTATATTTGTGAACAAGCTTTCTGTTCTTTCAAAAATTATCTTGTAGATAAGAAAAGTCATCAAGCTTCAAAACTGCTGTAGACTTGATATGTCTACAAGCGAGCAGCTAATAAAAAGCTCTAGTTTTAGTACATTACAGACAAAAGCATATGCACTTATGTCAGAGTCTTGGGTTTTTTGGTAACTTGTCACTAACTGATTTATGTAGAAGTTTCTTCAGATTTACTGCTAGACTTCAAAATTCACAATGAGTTTTTATCAATATTTTGCTTTACAAGATATGGATGGGTTTGATTATCTGTTGCTATGAGCACTTGGATCTCTTTGCAGTGGAATATTAATTCAACTTGCTAGAAGCAAGTGGCTTGCTATATTCGATACTGGCGTATGTGGTTGGAAGTTTTCAAACTATATCAGACTTAGAAGCATCAGCTTCTGTAATTTCTAGTGTATAACACTTAATATTAAGATATTCTGGAATGTGTCAAGACTCAAACTCCTAGAAAACCAGGAGAGGACTTTTGACCAATCTGTGAAGAAAAAAAAAGCAAGAATTTGAAGTTGGAGAGAGGGAAAGATTGCTCTGCAGATAGATTTGGAGGCCTTAGGAGGATGCTGTGACTGGAGTGTCGGCAGCATTAGCATTGTCATGTGCTAGGGGAATACATGGCTCTGCAGAATGCTATTTAGAAAGTCATCCTTCAGAACTTGTTTTCTGTGTGGGTTTTGATTTATAAATATTCTTGGATTTATGGCTGTGCAGCCTTGAACAAAACTAGTGTTTTTAAAATTTCTACAGGAGTATAATTGCCTACAACTTTGGGGGGCGGGAAGGGAATTATGCAGAGAATGGAACTGCACAGAGTTTGTATACCAAGTACTTCTAAACACACTATTGACAGCTTGGAATGCACCAGGTTGAAAAGACTTCTGTGAGCCTCTTGTCGAGCCTCCTTTCAAAATATGCTTCCCTTTAAAGCTGAGTTTTGAAAACCTTGTGTGATGAAGATTATACAACCTTTCTGCAAAACTTTTCCTGTGCTTAACCACTTAAACAGTCAAAAATAGGGGTTTAAAAAGTACTCCTTGTTTGTTTGGCTGTGTTTCCATAAGCACTTTGTGCCAGTACCTGTGCTAAAAGTAGTCCCCTTTTTGAGTTTTGTCATCGTAACAATTCCTGTGGCCACTCACTGGGCTTGGAGACTGCAGGCTCAAACTACTGTTCTGAAAGTCATAGAATCATAGAATGGTTTGGGTTGGAAAGGACCTTCAAGATCATCTGGTTCCAACCCCCCTGCCATCAGCAGGGACATCTTCCACCAGACCAGGTTGCTCACAGCTCCATCCAAACTGGCCTTGAACCCTGCCAGGGAGGGGGCAGCCACAGCTTCTCTGGGCAACCTGGACCAGTGTTTCATCACCCTCATGGGGAAGAAATGAAGTCCGTCTGGCTTTAGATGAAACAAGTTTCCTCTGTTTGTTGCGTGGCTGCATAACTGATATGAAGTGAAGGCACAGAAAAAAGCTGGGGTGGAAGATGTTGGTGAAGGGAAGGATGAGTTGCTCAGTCTAATGCAGTGCTGGCTAATTCTGTTTAAGTTGCTGGTTGAACTGGAATCTAATTCTCTACTTAGCAGCGTGATCAAATGGGACAGGAGTTTAAGGTGGTGGGTGTAATCAGCTGCTTCGTGAGCCATCGAAGACTGTCACGATGAAGACTGGAAAAGTTTTTATTCTTTGTAAAACATAGTTCAGACACAGTAAAAAGAATAGGGTAGTGTCCTGAATAGAAGTTTGATACTTTGATTGTGCGCTTCATTCAATGCACTGCTATAGTAAGCACTGAATTAAGTATATGTTTATGAAAAATGCAAAATGTTCACGTAACCTAAACCGTTTTGAAAATACAAATGAGTCTCGCTTCTGTAACAATTAATTTTTATTAATATACTGCAGATGAAGAATGTCTAATCTACACACCTAACACTCAAAAGTTAGGAAGTGTCAGAATTGGTTATATTTAAGCAGCCCTAACTTGTTCCTGTTCACATATACATTAGAAAACTGTAGAGGGCTGGTGGTGATCCGTAGTATCCATCTGTACAGCCTTTGCACTGACCTGTGCACAAAGATGATGCTAAACAGGCTTGTTAAATAGACAGCAAGTCATGGATTTACTTTTATCCATCCTGTAACAAATAATTATCAGTGCTATGCATATTACTGAGACTTCTGAAAGTTGCATACATAAATAACTCTGTAACTCATGAAATACTTATGGCTCTTGAGGGGGTTAAATTCCCAAATATTTGAAGGTAAGAAGAAATAGACATGGTAACAATGAAGAAAAAAATAAATGGTGGGTGAAAATCTTTGTTAAGGCATTAGCAAATGATGCAACTGGTTTCTAGGAAATTGAAGTAGTAATGTAAAATATAATTTAATGAGAAGGCAAAATAATATAAACATGAAAAAGACAAGATAATTTAGAACATTAAAAAAGAAATCTTTTTTTTTTAATACGATGGCATGAATAGAGCCATGTGACGCTCACTGATGAAATCAAGTATTTAAACAAATAATTTGGTCAGTGTTAGAAATGCAAATCTATGGGCACTTTGAGATATCTGTCCCAAAACAAGCGTTCAAAGAAAAGATCTGAAGTGAAAGAGCTGAATAGATTAGGTAATTATAGCAGACTTTTCAGCTCCAGATCTCTGTTTCAAACTGCAACCAAAAAAGTCATTACAGCCTGAAGGCTGAAATAAATTTGCTTTTCTTAGTCCATTTGTTCCAAGTGAACGTTTTTCCACATCATACTGATTATTCTGAACAGAGAGGATCAAACTGGCTTTGTTCCTGGATTACTTTTTAACTGCAAGAAAATATTTCCTCTAGGACAGGATGTGCTTTACCTTTATGAATAGAACTCTTCACTTGAGAGTTATCAACAAATATGATCTTACAAAAAAATGGAGAGTACTGAAGGGTTGCAATGAAAGTTCAAAAAGAACAGAACTCAATGCGGTTCAGTTTAACACAAGATAAAGATAAGACTTATAGACAGGAATTTCGGAAGGAGCGGTAGCTTCATATTCAAACATCTAACCTTATTTTTAGATCCTGAGTTGTTTTCTGAGCAGGTATGATGCAGCTTTGCAAAATTCACATCACTTAGCTGAGTAAACTAAACCTTTGCTAGCTGCTTTACAGAACTCTGTCAAAACCTGTTATTCTTCACTAAAACAGTGCTAGTTGCTAGTTATTTAAATTAGTAGACATAAACGGAAGAAGTGTGCGTCTCTCTTGGTGTGAAAATTTCTTGTGGTCTGAGTTTCACCACCACGTTTTCTCTCTAGGCTCTCTGGTGTGAAGCTCAAGATTGTTAAGTTTGTTGACTGAGACAAGGGAATAGGGGAATTGAAAATTTCTGCGTTTTTGCAGAAACTGCAAATTTGGGTTTTGGGGATTTTTTTGTTTGGCTTTATTACACTCATGTTCCATTTACCCTTTTTTCTGGCAAAAGTTAAAGGTATTCCAGTTTTTTAAGACTTTGCTTCTCATGTGGACGGTAATTCTTGAAAGAAAGCTTCTATCTCGATTGTAGGATTGCCTTTCTTAAGTACTTGAAGTACAGGGCAAAAACAAAGCCACAGGCTCTGTAAGTATTGCTTTCCTCTTGTTTCTTTTATAACCTTTTTGATTTTTGAAAAATAGTGATGATCTTATCCATACAAAAACACCTTGCAGTGACTAAGGCTGTCGAGACAGTTACTTGGTGTTGTGGGTTTATTTTTGTTGTTGTTTGTCAAAACTGTGGAAAGCAGGGCTGCCGGAGGCCCGGCCAGTCTGACTAATTGAAGTCTTGCTTGTCTTGCAAGCCCCCCTTTCTGTTTGTTGGAGGACCAAAATTCCAAATTTCTGAAGGTGAGACCAGTATGCGTGGTGGAGATTCTGCTCTTAAGTGATGGTAGTACCAAGTGATAGCTCTCAAAGCATTTCAGGCTGCTGTTGCGTTATCTATAGAGTTTGTGCCTGAAGACTTGTGGGGTTTGACCAAGTGGAAGCTGAGACACTGAGAGCTTTAAAAGGGAGATATTTGCCATGCATTCTTTCCAATTCCATGGGTCTTCCAAACCTAAGAGCTGGAAACAGTGTTTATCATAGCTACTGTTGTTCATTGCAAACAGACTTCCAAAAGTGTAAAACAAAGGCTGTGCTAAAACCAGACCTCCTGTGTGTTCAATTCCAAGTCTCGCTTTCTTGGAAAACAAGTGTTCATGTCTCTGTACGGTTCCAGTTGATCCGTAGTATTGACAGGTCAGTCACTTGAAAAGAAATCTGTATTATATCTGGTGTATGAGACCTCTGTATGGATTTTGTATATTCAGTTATTTGTGTTGCTTAGAGACTATTGTTGTGGAGTCTCCTTCTCTGGAGATATTCAAGACCTGCCTAGACGTGGTCCTGTGCAGCCTGGTCTGGGTGACCCTGCTTCGGCAGGGTTGTTGGACTGGGTGACCCACAGAGGTCCCTTCTAACCCCTACAATTCTGTGATTCTGTGATTCAAATTCTATTGTAGAAGTTATTCTTTCTCCCCTTTCTCATGGCTAGAAAAAGAAGCTGATGGAGGATCCAATTGCTGAATGTACTTCTCAGCTGGCTGAAGAAGAAGAAAAGGCCAAAAACTTGGCCAAATTCAAGAACAAACAGGAAATGATGATCACTGATTTGGAAGGTTTGTTCTTGCTACATTTGCCTGTTAACAGGTTGTACATCATGCGAGAAAGGAGTGGATCACTTATTACAGTGTATGCAGTATCTGGTCCAGTCTGCTAAGTGTAACCTTATATGTAGATACCTTAATAGCTTTTATCTAAATCTTGAAAGAATAATTTATTGCTTGCAAGCCTTGTTGCATTTGGCTGCTCAGTCTTTCTCGTGTTTAATTTGTTAGCTTTTCATTTTTGAGAATCCATTTTATTTAATGATACACTCCAGAAATTCATGTTGTTGCATGCATCCCTTAGTAACAAGGTAAAACATCTGTCTCTTGGGAAGGCTCTACACTTTTCTATAGTAACACATTAGAACAACACATTTCTGGAAAAACGTTAGTAGGCATTCATTAGTCTTCTAATATTTTTTGAATAAGCAAATCTGAATTGTTCTGCCTTTCTTGATGCTTTGTTTATCTAAAATGGTTCAGTTTCTTTGGCCATTTATTTCTGATTGTTTTGCCTGTGTTGTCATGACTGGATTAGCCCTATATGTAACCTTTCATGATGTTATGGTGGGTTTTTTAATTACTTATGGTTGTAAATAGGTATTGTGCAACATTAATATACTGCCAAGCCAAAGTTGCAAAATATAAGGCAATGTTGCTATCTGCCCTAATTTGGAAATATTTTTTTCACTTACTGTTATGGGTTGTCTTACTACATACTTTAATACTGATGCGCTTATGGAAAAATACCAAAGTTTAGTCTTATCTGTGTAGGAAGGTATTGAAGTAATATGAATAATAGATGATTGATGTACCTTTTATTTAAAAAGCCTATTCAGGGACTTTAAGATGGGCATAAGTAAGCTGTACTCATTGGAAAATAATGCTTGAGTAGTTGTGTACTTAAATTGGGACTAGTGTTTCTGAAGATACTTGACAGATGTGGTTGGTTATGGTGCTGTTCCCAGAGTGATGACCTTAGAAATGGAAATTAAAGCTTAAATATAAGGCATGCAACTGCTTGGCTAGTAAAGCACAGTAAAATGATACTCTCTGAGACAATTCAAGAAGCCATGAAGGTCACTCTGCTAGGGTCTTGACACTGGTAAGTACTGAAATTTGGGGGGGGGGGCAACAAAAACCCACAAAACCCCAAAAAAACCCCACTAATTCAGTTTACTCTGAGTTTTCCCCATTGCGAAATTGTGTCTTATGCCACTCTTCTGTCACCTGCCAGAAATACAATGTAAAAACAGAGAAAAGTGCTATTTTTTTTTTTTTTTTGAATGAGGAGCTGTTTAGAGAAAAACAATGTTACTTCAGATTGTCTGGAAAATCCCAAATACCCCTCGGTAGCTCTAAGATATGATTCTTGAACATGGCTCCGTTTCCATGTAGAAGATGTCCTGATCTTGTAGCAGGCTTAGGAGGGGTGTGAGAAACCCCTGCACTGAGAACCCACAAAGTATTGAACAAGTCTAATAACTTACATTTATTCTAATAGATGTTGAATTGTGCTAATGCTATGCTAAGCAAAACCTTCCTGTGACTTCAATATATTACATACCTGGTCATTATCTAACTGTAGACAATGCAGCCAATAACTATCTAAATCAGACCACAGGCAGATCATCTAAATGTATTTTATTGCTAGGGCACTGATAACTGGATGGTGTTCACAAAGAAATACCTTAGGGCAGGAGTATCTTGGCTACACAAGGAAATTACTGGAGGCTATCAGGGTTGCAAAGTCTTGCTAAATATCAATGGGATGTGAGTTAGTGGTACAAATACTTGCAAAACATGTTTATCCAAGTTTTCTTTAAGTTACACTATTTTCCAGTAGACCTTTTGGGCCTAGCCCTTCCACAACTATGCAAGTCATAATTTTTTCCAGTCTGTAGTTCTTCATTTTTGAATCCTGATGTCTGCGATCACCTGGCCGAGCAGCTCAAACTGCTCTTCTGTTAGATTCTATTCCTTATTTTTCTGTCAACATGTGATTATGTTTGTTACCTTACTTCAAACTTTTTTCTCCAGTCATTGACTTTTTCTTGACTTTCTATCTGAATCATGCAGTTCTACTTTGCTATTTCATCTTTCCCAGTCACCCTTCCAGCTGCAGTCTGGAGAAAGAATTGACACAGTGTATATTAAACTTCCCACCCTTCTTGCTGTCCCATTGCCCTGCCCCTGAACCTTCTGAGGATAACAATAGGAAAAAATTGCTTACAAATATAATCCTTTACTTCCATAGAGTGCTTAAAAAAGGAGGAGAAGACCCGTCAAGAATTAGAAAAAGCTAAAAGAAAACTTGATGGTGAAACAACAGACCTACAGGACCAAATAGCTGAGCTGCAAGCCCAGATTGAAGAACTGAAGATCCAGCTGGCCAAGAAAGAGGAAGAACTGCAGGCTGCTCTTGCTAGGTCGGATCATGATGGAGCTTTATGACTACAGAAGTGTGGTAGAAACCTACTTTCCCAGACAGAATTTCAGCTGACTGCAAACTGATGAGTTAAAACTGGGAGTGTTCAAGCAGAAGCCAGTTCATGTTTGTACTACAGCATCTCTAGACACCTGTGTGTTTTGCGTAGACAGGGCAAAAAAAGGAACTCAATCTTTCATCACCATCCTTGCTCTATAAAGCTCCAAAACCAATGTTTCATCAGGGCTTAATAGCACTTTGGCTCTGGAAGCTTTTTAGTCTCCCAGAGTTCAGCCTCAGGAGGGGGAAAAAACATGTAATCGTCGAGAGTGTTCTTAGTTGGTCCAAATACTGGATAATGTCTGTCCAACTCAATCAAAGATCTGTGTGGTAGTCTCGCAGCCACATGTTATAAACTAAACACCACCTGAGTTTTCTGAGTAATGATCTATAACTTTGCAGGAAGAGACAGTCCTACAGACAAGGGTGCATTTTTGGGAGTGTTGAGGTCTACAAAACTGGAATACCTGAATGCAAACTGGAAAGCTTGATCATTCCAGTAGTGCATCTGTAGTACCTGGGGCACTGTGCTCATTAGGATCTTGAGAATAAGAGTGCAGTAGTGGCTTTGTCTATGAAATTTTAGGAGGTGGATTTTGTTCAAGTGGGAAAGATGAGTTATTTTTTGAGTACATAACTTATACTAGACTTATGAGAAGAGATCTGAAGCTATGAAATATCATTAACTGTTGTGGTTCTGTTTAACAGAGGTGATGAAGAAGCAGTTCAGAAAAACAACGCACTGAAAGTGATAAGAGAGTTGCAGGCTCAAATTGCAGAACCGCAGGAGGATCTTGAATCTGAGAAGGCATCTGGCAACAAGGCGGAAAAGCAGAAAAGAGATTTAAGTGAAGAGCTGGAGGCTTTAAAAACTGAAGTAGAAGATACCTTGGATACCACTGCAGCACAGCAAGAGCTGAGGTAAGATCATGTGTCTGTATAAGCAGGCACCATTAAAATTCACCTTGAATTTACAAAAGACTAAAATGTTGATTTTTGATAACTATTGATGCTTCCTCTAGGACAAAGTGAGAGCAGGAGGTGGCTGAACTGAAGAAAGCAATTGAAGAGGAAACCAAAAACCATGAAGCACAGATCCAGGAAATCAGGCAGAGCCATGCTACTGCCCTGGAAGAGCTCTCTGAACAACTGGAACAGGCCAAAAGGGTGAGCAGAAAATTAATTACAGAAATACATTTTTCAGCTTCAGGACTTTTAGAAGTAACATCAGTGGCGTGGTCACTTCCAGTGATATCTGCAGATCTAAATTGTCCTCTGTACATACTTAACTACTGCAGTTGAATCAAATATATCCTGCTGGTTTGAACATATAGCAACTTTTCAGATAGATGCCAAGACTATCTAAAAGTGTTTGTTAGACCTGGAAACAGTGCACCTAGAGATAAGTTGATGTAGTACTTTTGTGGGAATTCTCGAGCAGCCTATGTGCTTATTTGGTGAAAAGCAGTTCTCTGCCTAAGCGAACTGCGGAATGGTTCCAAATAAGGTAATTGTCATGTCGACACTCACAAATAACAAACTGTGAGTACGGGTAGCGTAAAAGTTCTTCCAGCCACTCTTCACTTTATGCTTGTACCGTGACCTCCAGTGCTAGATATCTGTGGAGTATCTTGCTGATTTGCAGAGTTCTATTGTGTCTCTGGTAACCCCTGCCAGAGCAGAGGAAGCGGCACACCTGGACAACGTGGTTCCTACTAGTGCAGCTTCAGTGTCTTTGTTCAGAAGTAGAATTAATCCAACACTGCCAAAAAAAAAAAAAAAAAAAGTATCTCTAGCTTGTAAAAAAAAAAAAAAAAACACCTCAGTGACTAAAACACCTCTGAGGCAGGAAGGACCTGATTATAGAACTGATGAGATGGATTAATTGTTTCTTATATTCAGATGCTGGCAGAAGAAAAGAACATTTCTGCCAGATATGCAGAGGAAAGAGATCGTGCTGAAGCAGAGGCAAGGGAGAAGGAAACCAAAGCACTGTCTCTGGCTCGGGCTTTGGAAGAAGCCCTGGAAGCTAAGGAAGAGTTTGAAAGACAGAACAAACTGTTGCGGGCAGATATGGAAGACTTAATGAGCTCGAAAGATGATGTGGGCAAAAATGTAAGTAACTTTCCAGACCCTATTTTGTTATGAACTGCACAGGGAACAACACAGGAAAATTCCCTGGTTGGAGAAGTGTTTTTGACACAAATATGGAACGTTTTGAGGCTGATTTGTAACCCAGAATTCTGGAGGAATTAATGCTCAGAACAAGAGGGTGGTCTCTATTAAGATGAGGCCTGTTCAAAAGATGTGAAGACTTGGAGAGCAGCAGTTGCTGGCCCAATGCCTAATGGCACTTGTGCTGGATTTAAGAGCTTGTCTTACTACTACTACTTTTTCTCTGTGAATATTGCACAGCTCATCTCTCCATTCATCTGCACGGATGTTTGTTTGGTTCTCTAATCTGTATCTTAGAGATGCTGCTCTCCCTGTTCTTATTGTCCAGTTTGGAGCATCACAAAGTGTAGTGTACTGAGTTCATATAATGTCTACTTTTGCTGTTAACTGCTGATTTTGAGAGGGTCTGATTAATGTTTGTGGCTTAGGTCCATGAACTGGAGAAATCAAAAAGAACTTTAGAGCTACAGGTTGAAGAGATGACGACTCAGCTTGAGGAACTGGAAGATGAACTGCAGGCCACAGAAGATGCTGAACTTCGTTTGGAGGTGAACATGCAAGCTATGAAAGCCCAGTTTGAGAGAGATCTGCAAGCCAGAGATGAACAGAATGAAGAGAAAAAGAGGATGCTGGTTAAACAAGTATGTATCTTACTGTGCTTCATAGTGGGAAGGGCGTGATGTTCTTTTGACAAAGCTCTATGGCTTTGAGAACTTGCTACCAGGAAAATAAAACTCTGTGCTTAAAGATCCCATCCTATAGAAGTCCCAAGCATGGATCTTTACCCACAATACAATAGGTCTTGTGGTGGATTAGCCACTATTCATGTTAGTCTGCCAGTGATGGTCCTCCAATTCAACTGTACCTTGCCTCCAAAGCACTCAACATGCAAGTAGATTTGGCTGTTGCTGCATGGGTGTCCTTCAAGCCCGTCCTGTTTGGTGTACAGCAACAAATCCATGGATGCCGACATAGACTGAAAGACTGTAATTAAGTGAACAGTTTCTTAAATGAAAAACGTAGCAAAGATTCCAGATTTGCCAGACTTGAGTCTCTTCAGATCTGCCTTATGATACTAGAATTCTAAAGAAATGCCTTTAAAATTTCATGCTTGTAGGAGAAGATAGATCTAAATTAACATTTCTAAAGCTTTAAGGAAAAAGCACCTAATATTTCAAGATTTATCACAAGAAAACAAAAACTTACTGAGAATTACCTGTATAGAGATCTCCTAGAAATAAATAAAAGCATTGACCTGGAAGGCTTTTGAAGTTCCCTGCAACGCTGAATTGCTATTGTCTTGCACTGGACAAGAGCTCCTGACCTGGCATGAGGAGGGAGGCTTGATTCAAAAGAAACATATTCCTTCATGTTGGTAACCTGTGGCACTTCTGGCTCACTTTTATTGTTGTATGAGTTCATCTTAGTTCTTGTTAGCTGCTTTCTTAGATACTTTGCTTCTCTGTTTTCTTTTGAAAAAAAGAAAAGTTGTTGGTGTATACATTCTAGTAGCACATCTGTTTCAAAGAGAATTATTTCTTTTTTTTTTTCTTGAGAATGTGTGGTGATTCTATGTCGTATTTTCCTCTTAGTGGTTCAATCAGAATTAGCAACATCTGCCCCCAAGTCATACCTAAATGTAGACAGATGTACTGGGCCAGAAGCTGATCATGAAGTAGCTGAACAGATGAAATGGAAATGCTTCAGATGCTGAGCTCTTTTCTTTATTTTCCTTTTGTCAGTTCAGAGATCTCTGCTTCCAGTTTGTGGATTTTTTTGCCGTCTGCAGTGTCTTCCCATGTAGCTTGAGTTCTGTAGGCTCTTCGAATCGAGTAATGCTAATTCTGATCTGCAAAGGCCTTTTGGATTCATCAGCCGTTTTGTTAGGATTTTGTGTTTGCTCTGTTCCTGGAGCTTGAGCCTGTTAAATCCCTTGATTTCACAGGTGCGAGAGCTGGAGGCAGAACTGGAAGATGAGCGCAAACAGAGGGCTCTTGTTGTGGCAGCCAAGAAGAAAATGGAGATGGATATGAAAGACCTGGAAGGTCAGACAGAAGCTGCAAACAAGGCTCGAGATGAAGCAAGCAAACAGCTACTTAAGCTCCAGGTAGGCACAGCAAATCAGCTGAGCTGCTTTCCCTCCTGCTGACAGTCTGTCAAGGGTGCTGCTTTTCGTTACATGCATTTGTAGTGTGAAGGCAAGAAGGAGTATCAGACTCAGCTATGCTGGCACACGTCACAGTATCTGGCCTGAACTTATCAGACGCTCAAAACTCCTCTCATCCTTTTGTTGATAAGGAGTTAAGATTGTCCCCCACGTACTTCTATTCAATAGTCATCATTTTCAACGCTTTGCGTAAGGATTTACTGAGGATTGCTTTTGAGGCTGAATCTTTAAAATTTATGGTTGTTTGTATCTTTGAATTTACTGATTTCAGCTCAGCTCTTGCTGATTGCTACTTCCTCTAGTTGAGGAAGCCAAAAATGCTGCAGAGAAATAGGAGGAGTAAATTTTAGTTGCTTTGAAAAAGCTCCAAGATGCCTATTCTTTTTAGATTGGCAAGAAGAATCCAGTACTTGTGTCAAGGATTTATTTCCCATTCCCAGAGAAATACTCCGTCTTTAGTAGAGGTCAGTTTTCCCAAGGCTTTCAGTGCCATGGCCCAAAGCTGCAGGAGTATGAGGCCGTGGCAAGACCATGTAAAGCATAGAGCAAACTGCATTGCCTTTCTGCCCTGTCCACTCTATTCCTTGGCAATCCTACTTCAACTGAACTGAATGAGGGCAATTCTGGAACTTGGTCCAGGCGCTGGATGAGAAGGGAATGGAGATTAAAGCAAGAAATGCTGGTACCTAGCAGTAGCGGCTTCTCTATTCCCAGAGGCTGAGTCAGTTACAGAGTTCATACCTGATCTCTGTACACTTTCATGCAAGCACCTGAAATAAGTGGTCTCATGACTAGTGGTATTGCGAAGATGCAGGTACAACTTAAATGCAGTTTCTCTAGCTTTATTCTTTTAGCATCTGAAGTCAAACTTGTGTGAATTAAGATATCAGTCTGTGTTAAGTGTCTTACGGGAAGGATAAGTATGTGCTTCTACGTTATATGTGCAAAATGGTGAATTGTGGTACTTCTACACTGAGAAGTTTCTTACCTTGAGTACTTGTAATAGGTTTTATCAGTCAATTTAAGTAAATAGGTTTGTTTTTTTCCAAGACAATTGCAAGAGCATTACCTATCTACTACAAAGGTATCTCTACTACCTCTACTAGAGGTTTTTTCCTACAAGAAATCTACTAATAAATGAAGTGAAGTCTTCTAATGGGATATTTCTGATGAGGAGTGAGTGATGGAAAGATGAGAAAATGAAGGGCTTAGACTGAAAGAGGGTAGATTTAAATTGGATATAAGAAAGAAATTCTTCACTCTGAGGGTGATGAGGCACTGGCCCAGGTTGCCCAGAGAAGCTGTGGCTGCCCCCTCCCTGGCAGTGTTCAAGGCCAGGTTGGATGGGGCTTTGAGCAGCCTGGAAGGTGTCTCTGCCCGTGGCAGAGGGATAGAACTCTGATCTTTAAAGGTCCTGTCCAACCCAAACCATTCTATAATTCTATGAAAATAAGAACTGAAAATAAATATATTTAAGTGGAATGAAGCCACTTTAGGAGGAAGGTCTTGCCTCCTAAGGGCAAAAAAGCTTCAGAGCTACTAATAAATCTTGTGGTTGTCCTGCTGTATCATGGCTTATTCTTTCCTCTGCTCTCCAATTGCAGGCTGAAATGAAAGACTACCAGCGGGAGCTAGAAGAAGCCCTTGCATCCAGAGATGAGATCTTTGCACAGTCCAAAGAAAGTGAAAAGAAGCTCAAAGGTCTTGAAGCAGAAATACTCCAGCTCCAAGAGGTGAGATTGAAATCCAAGAAATCTGTTTTTCTTTCTAGAGAAAAGGGGAAGGCCAGAGTGTGTTTGTTTTTTTTAAAAAAAAAAAATAAATAAAAAGCCATCCAGTGAGTTGAACAGAAAAGTGGGAGCCTGGAGATGTTTCTCTTCCTCACTGCCCCAGGTCATTAGTGAGCTTCTTATAGCTTTGTAGGAATCCTTCTAGTAGTCTGGACTTCCTTTCCCTGCCTGGGTAGCAGGGAAGCCTTACTACTGCTTAAACAGATTTCAAGCCTCACTAAAATTTGCAAGGTGGTTTGAGAGTCTCTGGAAGCTGTGGTGCACAGTTGTCAGTACTAAAACTGGTCACTGGAAGTATATAAAAACCTAACAATCTCTCCAGTACCTCAGTGGACCATGTAAGTCTGTGGAGGTTTATCTCTCTGCTGTCTGAGGTCCTCATCCCTTTCTTTTACGGGCATTTGTTCCCTCATTGTTGGCAATTCATGTAAGAGCTCCAAGTCGTGCTACATATCGCTGTCACTTATCTCCGATTATCTCCGTTGTCTGCCACAAGGTTAAACGTTTGAGGTTTGAAGGCAACAGAATTGCCTTGTGTGAGAGACGGCCTCTTTTTGCCCTGTTAGCTGCAAAGGTTGAAGCAATCACTCAGCTTACACTGCACTTAATGTTTGAGACTTTTACCTACAACTTACTAGAGCTTCTCCATGTCATTCTTTCACAGACTTCAAACTTGTCAGTCTTGCACTTGCAGTGCATTAGATTGTGTCCTTCTTGGTGAATGTCTGGGTGTTTCTACCACTCAATACAATTTCACAATACAAGATTCAGCGCTGTTATATTTTTGTGCTAAAAATTCATTTTCTATACTTTGCTTTCAGTCATGCTACGTACTCTGTAGGAACCTAAAAAATTTGCTTAATTTAGTGCCCACGTTATACTTAATGAATTAGAGCATGTGACAGAACGGTTTTCTCCTCCTGCTTAGGGCTTGAATGTTACTGGCCTTTTCAGGGGACGGGGAGAAGTAAATTCATAGTAGTCATGTGGCAGTTACGGGAAGTTTAATCAGGTAGTCTACTTTCCTGTCATCTTGCTGATTTCTATGATTTTGAATGGCATCTTGTTTGTGTTGATTGATAAATCTTTTGGGAGCAGCTTGGCCTTTGTTAGGAGTAACTTGTTGCTTCTAATTTCAGTGAGCTAAATGCCATCTTGGAGTCTTGTTAGATCAAGTAATAAGCTCTTTCTATACAAAAAAGAAATTCTATTGGAACAAAAACTTCAGACTATTATTGTAATCCCTCAGGATAGACTAAGAAAGGGTGTGAAGACTGAACGATGGAAATAATAGGAAAAGTATTTCATCTTTATTAGTAGCTTGCTTTCCTCACCTCATTCCAGAGTAGCTGTAGCTGTTTTCTTACTAGCCTTTGGATCAAGACTGAGAGACTAGAGAGCTTCTGAATGCCAGTTAAACTTAGAGCATTAACCACTTCAGTGACTAAAACACCTCTGAGGCAGGAAGGACCTGATTATAGAACTGATGAGATGGATTAATTGTTTCTTATATTCAGATGCTGGCAGAAGAAAAGAACATTTCTGCCAGATATGCAGAGGAAAGAGATCGTGCTGAAGCAGAGGCAAGGGAGAAGGAAACCAAAGCACTGTCTCTGGCTCGGGCTTTGGAAGAAGCCCTGGAAGCTAAGGAAGAGTTTGAAAGACAGAACAAACAGTTGCGGGCAGATATGGAAGACTTAATGAGCTCGAAAGATGATGTGGGCAAAAATGTAAGTAACTTTCCAGACCCTATTTTGTTATGAACTGCACAGGGAACAACACAGGAAAATTCCCTGGTTGGAGAAGTGTTTTTGACACAAATATGGAACGTTTTGAGGCTGATTTGTAACCCAAAATTCTGGAGGAATTAATGCTCAGAACACGAGGGTGGTCTCTATTAAGATGAGGCCTGTTCAAAAGATGTGAAGACTTGGAGAGCAGCAGTTGCTGGCCCAATGCCTAATGGCACTTGTGCTGGATTTAAGAGCTTGTCTTACTACTACTACTTTTTCTCTGTGAATATTGCACAGCTCATCTCTCCATTCATCTGCACGGATGTTTGTTTGGTTCTCTAATCTGTATCTTAGAGATGCTGCTCTCCCTGTTCTGACTGTCCAGTTTGGAGCATCACAAAGTGTAGTGTACTGAGTTCATATAATGTCTACTTTTGCTGTTAACTGCTGATTTTGAGAGGGTCTGATTAATGTTTGTGGCTTAGGTCCATGAACTGGAGAAATCAAAAAGAACTTTAGAGCAACAGGTTGAAGAGATGAGGACTCAGCCTGAGGAACTGGAAGATGAACTGCAGGCCACAGAAGATGCTGAACTTTGTTTGGAGGTGAACATGCAAGCTATGAAAGCCCAGTTTGAGAGAGATCTGCAAGCCAGAGATGAACAGAATGAAGAGAAAAAGAGGATGCTGGTTAAACAAGTGTGTATCTTACTGTGCTTCACAGTGGGAAGGGCGTGATGATCTTTTGACAAAGCTCTATGGCTTTGAGAACTTGCTACCAGGAAAATAAAACTCTGTGCTTAAAGATCCCATCCTATAGAAGTCCCAAGCACGGATCTTTACCAACAATACAATAGGTCTTGTGGTGGATTAGCTACTGTTAATGTTAGTCTGCCAGTGATGGTCCTCCAATTCAACTGTACCTTGCCTCAAAAGCACTCAACATGCAAGTAGATTGGGCTGTTGCTGCATGGGTGTCCTTCAAGCCCGTCCTGTTTGGTGTACAGCAACGAATCCATGGATGCCGACATAGACTGAAAGACTGTAATTAAGTGAACAGTTTCTTAAATGAAAAACGTAGCAAAGATTCCAGATTTGCCAGACTTGAGTCTCTTCAGATCTGCCTTATGATACTAGAATTCTAAAGAAATGCCTTTAAAATTTCATGCTTGTAGGAGAAGATAGATCTAAATTAACATTTCTAAAGCTTTAAGGAAAAAGCACGTAATATTTCAAGATTTATCACAAGAAAACAAAAACTTACTGAGAATCACCTGTATAGAGATCTCCTAGAAATAAATAAAAGCATTGACCTGGAAGGCTTTTGAAGTTCCCTGCAATGCTGAATTGCTATTGTCTTGCACGGGACAAGAGCTCCTGACCTGGCATGAGGAGGGAGGCTTGATTCAAAAGAAACATATTCCTTCATGTTGGCAACCTGTGGCACTTCTGGCTCACTTTTATTGTTGTAAGAGTTCATCTTAGTTCTTGTTAGCTGCTTTCTTAGATACTTTGCTTCTCTGTTTTCTTTTGAAAAAAAGAAAAGTTGTTGGTGTATACATTCTAGTAGCACATCTGTTTCAAAGAGAATTATTTCTTTTTTTTTTTCTTGAGAATGTGTGGTGATTCTATGTCGTATTTTCCTCTTAGTGGTTCAATCAGAATTAGCAACATCTGCCCCCAAGTCATACCTAAATGTAGACAGATGTACTGGGCCAGAAGCTGATCATGAAGTAGCTGAACAGATGAAATGGAAATGCTTCAGATGCTGAGCTCTTTTCTTTATTTTCCTTTTGTCAGTTCAGAGATCTCTGCTTCCAGTTTGTGGATTTTTTTGCCGTCTGCAGTGTCTTCCCATGTAGCTTGAGTTCTGTAGGCTCTTCGAATCGAGTAATGCTAATTCTGATCTGCAAAGGCCTTTTGGATTCATCAGCCATTTTGTTAGGATTTTGTGTTTGCTCTGTTCCTGGAGCTTGAGCCTGTTAAATCCCTTGATTTCACAGGTGCGAGAGCTGGAGGCAGAACTGGAAGATGAGTGCAAACAGAGGGCTCTTGCTGTGGCAGCCAAGAAGGAAATGGAGATGGATATGAAAGACCTGGAAGGTCAGATAGAAGCTGCAAACAAGGCTCGAGATGAAGCAATCAAACAGCTCCGTAAGCTCCAGGTAGGCACAGCAAATCAGCTGAGCTGCTTTCCCTCCTGCTGACAGTCTGTCAAGGGTGCTGCTTTTCGTTACATGCATTTGTAGTGTGAAGGCAAGAAGGAGTATCAGACTCAGCTATGCTGGCACACGTCACAGTATCTGGCCTGAACTTATCAGACGCTCAAAACTCCTCTCATCCTTTTGTTGCTAAGGAGTTAAGATTGTCCCCCACATACTTCTATTCTATAGTCATCATTTTCAACGCTTTGCGTAAGGATTTACTGAGGATTGCTTTTGAGGCTGAATCTTTAAAATTTATGGTTGTTTGTATCTTTGAATTTACTGATTTCAGCTCAGCTCTTGCTGATTGCTACTTCCTCTAGTTGAGGAAGCCAAAAATGCTGCAGAGAAATAGGAGGAGTAAATTTTAGTTGCTTTGAAAAAGCTCCAAGATGCCTATTCTTTTTAGATTGGCAAGAAGAATCCAGTACTTGTGTCAAGGATTTATTTCCCATTCCCAGAGAAATACTCCGTCTTTAGTAGAGGTCAGTTTTCCCAAGGCTTTCAGTGCCATGGCCCAAAGCTGCAGGAGTATGAGGCCGTGGCAAGACCATGTAAAGCATAGAGCAAACTGCATTGCCTTTCTGCCCTGTCCACTCTATTCCTTGGCAATCCTACTTCAACTGAATGAGGGCAATTTTGGAACTTGGTCCAGGCGCTGGATGAGAAGGGAATGGAGATTAAAGCAAGAAATGCTGGTACCTAGCAGTAGCGGCTTCTCTATTCCCAGAGGCTGAGTCAGTTACAGAGTTCATACCTGATCTCTGTACACTTTCATGCAAGCACCTGAAATAAGTGATCTCATGATTAGTGGTATTGCGAAGATGCAGGTACAACTTAAATGCAGTTTCTCCAGCCTTATTCTTTTAGCATCTGAAGTCAAACTTGTGTGAATTAAGATATCAGTCTGTGTTAAGTGTCTTACGGGAAGGATAAGTATGTGCTTCTACGTTATATGTGCAAAATGGTGAATTGTGGTACTTCTACACTGAGAAGTTTCTTACCTTGAGTACTTGTAATAGGTTTTATCAGTCAATTTAAGTAAATAGGTTTGTTTTTTTCCAAGACAATTGCAAGAGCATTACCTATCTACTACAAAGGTATCTCTACTACCTCTACTAGAGGTTTTTTCCTACAAGAAATCTACTAATAAATGAAGTGAAGTCTTCTAATGGGATATTTCTGATGAGGAGTGAGTGATGGAAAGATGAGAAAATGAAGGGCTTAGACTGAAAGAGGGTAGATTTAAATTGGATATAAGAAAGAAATTCTTCACTCTGAGGGTGATGAGGCACTGGCCCAGGTTGCCCAGAGAAGCTGTGGCTGCCCCCTCCCTGGCAGTGTTCAAGGCCAGGTTGGATGGGGCTTTGAGCAGCCTGGAAGGTGTCTCTGCCCGTGGCAGAGGGATAGAACTCTGATCTTTAAAGGTCCTGTCCAACCCAAACCATTCTATAATTCTATGAAAATAAGAACTGAAAATAAATATATTTAAGTGGAATGAAGCCACTTTAGGAGGAAGGTCTTGCCTCCTAAGGGCAAAAAAGCTTCAGAGCTACTAATAAATCTTGTGGTTGTCCTGCTGTATCATGGCTTATTCTTTCCTCTGCTCTCCAATTGCAGGCTGAAATGAAAGACTACCAGCGGGAGCTAGAAGAAGCCCTTGCATCCAGAGATGAGATCTTTGCACAGTCCAAAGAAAGTGAAAAGAAGCTCAAAGGTCTTGAAGCAGAAATACTCCAGCTCCAAGAGGTGAGATTGAAATCCAAGAAATCTGTTTTTCTTTCTAGAGAAAAGGGGAAGGCCAGAGTGTGTTTGTTTTTTTTAAAAAAAAAAAAAAAATAAAAAGCCATCCAGTGAGTTGAACAGAAAAGTGGGAGCCTGGAGATGTTTCTCTTCCTCACTGCCCCAGGTCATTAGTGAGCTTCTTATAGCTTTGTAGGAATCCTTCTAGTAGTCTGGACTTCCTTTCCCTGCCTGGGTAGCAGGGAAGCCTTACTACTGCTTAAACAGATTTCAAGCCTCACTAAAATTTGCAAGGTGGTTTGAGAGTCTCTGGAAGCTGTGGTGCACAGTTGTCAGTACTAAAACTGGTCACTGGAAGTATATAAAAACCTAACAATCTCTCCAGTACCTCAGTGGACCATGTAAGTCTGTGGAGGTTTATCTCTCTGCTGTCTGAGGTCCTCATCCCTTTCTTTTACGGGCATTTGTTCCCTCATTGTTGGCAATTCATGTAAGAGCTCCAAGTCGTGCTACATATCGCTGTCACTTATCTCCGATTATCTCCGTTGTCTGCCACAAGGTTAAACGTTTGAGGTTTGAAGGCAACAGAATTGCCTTGTGTGAGAGACGGCCTCTTTTTGCCCTGTTAGCTGCAAAGGTTGAAGCAATCACTCAGCTTACACTGCACTTAATGTTTGAGACTTTTACCTACAACTTACTAGAGCTTCTCCATGTCATTCTTTCACAGACTTCAAACTAGTCAGTCTTGCACTTGCAGTGCATTAGATTGTGTCCTTCTTGGTGAATGTCTGGGTGTTTCTACCACTCAATACAATTTCACAATACAAGATTCAGCGCTGTTATATTTTTGTGCTAAAAATTCATTTTCTATACTTTGCTTTCAGTCATGCTACGTACTCTGTAGGAACCTAAAAAATTTGCTTAATTTAGTGCCCACGTTATACTTAATGAACTAGAGCATGTGACAGAACGGTTTTCTCCTCCTGCTTAGGGCTTGAATGTTACTGGCCTTTTCAGGGGACGGGGAGAAGTAAATTCATAGTAGTCATGTGGCAGTTACGGGAAGTTTAATCAGGTAGTCTACTTTCCTGTCATCTTGCTGATTTCTATGATTTTGAATGGCATCTTGTTTGTGTTGATTGATAAATCTTTTGGGAGCAGCTTGGCCTTTGTTAGGAGTAACTTGTTGCTTCTAATTTCAGTGAGCTAAATGCCATCTTGGAGTCTTGTTAGATCAAGTAATAAGCTCTTTCTATACAAAAAAGAAATTCTATTGGAACAAAAACTTCAGACTATTATTGTAATCCCTCAGGATAGACTAAGAAAGGGTGTGAAGACTGAACGATGGAAATAATAGGAAAAGTATTTCATCTTTATTAGTAGCTTGCTTTCCTCACCTCATTCCAGAGTAGCTGTAGCTGTTTTCTTACTAGCCTTTGGATCAAGACTGAGAGACTAGAGAGCTTCTGAATGCCAGTTAAACTTAGAGCATTAACCACTTCAGTGACTAAAACACCTCTGAGGCAGGAAGGACCTGATTATAGAACTGATGAGATGGATTAATTGTTTCTTATATTCAGATGCTGGCAGAAGAAAAGAACATTTCTGCCAGATATGCAGAGGAAAGAGATCGTGCTGAAGCAGAGGCAAGGGAGAAGGAAACCAAAGCACTGTCTCTGGCTCGGGCTTTGGAAGAAGCCCTGGAAGCTAAGGAAGAGTTTGAAAGACAGAACAAACAGTTGCGGGCAGATATGGAAGACTTAATGAGCTCGAAAGATGATGTGGGCAAAAATGTAAGTAACTTTCCAGACCCTATTTTGTTATGAACTGCACAGGGAACAACACAGGAAAATTCCCTGGTTGGAGAAGTGTTTTTGACACAAATATGGAACGTTTTGAGGCTGATTTGTAACCCAAAATTCTGGAGGAATTAATGCTCAGAACACGAGGGTGGTCTCTATTAAGATGAGGCCTGTTCAAAAGATGTGAAGACTTGGAGAGCAGCAGTTGCTGGCCCAATGCCTAATGGCACTTGTGCTGGATTTAAGAGCTTGTCTTACTACTACTACTTTTTCTCTGTGAATATTGCACAGCTCATCTCTCCATTCATCTGCACGGATGTTTGTTTGGTTCTCTAATCTGTATCTTAGAGATGCTGCTCTCCCTGTTCTGACTGTCCAGTTTGGAGCATCACAAAGTGTAGTGTACTGAGTTCATATAATGTCTACTTTTGCTGTTAACTGCTGATTTTGAGAGGGTCTGATTAATGTTTGTGGCTTAGGTCCATGAACTGGAGAAATCAAAAAGAACTTTAGAGCAACAGGTTGAAGAGATGAGGACTCAGCCTGAGGAACTGGAAGATGAACTGCAGGCCACAGAAGATGCTGAACTTTGTTTGGAGGTGAACATGCAAGCTATGAAAGCCCAGTTTGAGAGAGATCTGCAAGCCAGAGATGAACAGAATGAAGAGAAAAAGAGGATGCTGGTTAAACAAGTGTGTATCTTACTGTGCTTCACAGTGGGAAGGGCGTGATGATCTTTTGACAAAGCTCTATGGCTTTGAGAACTTGCTACCAGGAAAATAAAACTCTGTGCTTAAAGATCCCATCCTATAGAAGTCCCAAGCACGGATCTTTACCAACAATACAATAGGTCTTGTGGTGGATTAGCTACTGTTAATGTTAGTCTGCCAGTGATGGTCCTCCAATTCAACTGTACCTTGCCTCAAAAGCACTCAACATGCAAGTAGATTGGGCTGTTGCTGCATGGGTGTCCTTCAAGCCCGTCCTGTTTGGTGTACAGCAACGAATCCATGGATGCCGACATAGACTGAAAGACTGTAATTAAGTGAACAGTTTCTTAAATGAAAAACGTAGCAAAGATTCCAGATTTGCCAGACTTGAGTCTCTTCAGATCTGCCTTATGATACTAGAATTCTAAAGAAATGCCTTTAAAATTTCATGCTTGTAGGAGAAGATAGATCTAAATTAACATTTCTAAAGCTTTAAGGAAAAAGCACGTAATATTTCAAGATTTATCACAAGAAAACAAAAACTTACTGAGAATCACCTGTATAGAGATCTCCTAGAAATAAATAAAAGCATTGACCTGGAAGGCTTTTGAAGTTCCCTGCAATGCTGAATTGCTATTGTCTTGCACGGGACAAGAGCTCCTGACCTGGCATGAGGAGGGAGGCTTGATTCAAAAGAAACATATTCCTTCATGTTGGCAACCTGTGGCACTTCTGGCTCACTTTTATTGTTGTAAGAGTTCATCTTAGTTCTTGTTAGCTGCTTTCTTAGATACTTTGCTTCTCTGTTTTCTTTTGAAAAAAAGAAAAGTTGTTGGTGTATACATTCTAGTAGCACATCTGTTTCAAAGAGAATTATTTCTTTTTTTTTTTCTTGAGAATGTGTGGTGATTCTATGTCGTATTTTCCTCTTAGTGGTTCGATCAGAATTAGCAACATCTGCCCCCAAGTCATACCTAAATGTAGACAGATGTACTGGGCCAGAAGCTGATCATGAAGTAGCTGAACAGATGAAATGGAAATGCTTCAGATGCTGAGCTCTTTTCTTTATTTTCCTTTTGTCAGTTCAGAGATCTCTGCTTCCAGTTTGTGGATTTTTTTGCCGTCTGCAGTGTCTTCCCATGTAGCTTGAGTTCTGTAGGCTCTTCGAATCGAGTAATGCTAATTCTGATCTGCAAAGGCCTTTTGGATTCATCAGCCATTTTGTTAGGATTTTGTGTTTGCTCTGTTCCTGGAGCTTGAGCCTGTTAAATCCCTTGATTTCACAGGTGCGAGAGCTGGAGGCAGAACTGGAAGATGAGTGCAAACAGAGGGCTCTTGCTGTGGCAGCCAAGAAGGAAATGGAGATGGATATGAAAGACCTGGAAGGTCAGATAGAAGCTGCAAACAAGGCTCGAGATGAAGCAATCAAACAGCTACTTAAGCTCCAGGTAGGCACAGCAAATCAGCTGAGCTGCTTTCCCTCCTGCTGACAGTCTGTCAAGGGTGCTGCTTTTCGTTACATGCATTTGTAGTGTGAAGGCAAGAAGGAGTATCAGACTCAGCTATGCTGGCACACGTCACAGTATCTGGCCTGAACTTATCAGACGCTCAAAACTCCTCTCATCCTTTTGTTGCTAAGGAGTTAAGATTGTCCCCCACATACTTCTATTCTATAGTCATCATTTTCAACGCTTTGCGTAAGGATTTACTGAGGATTGCTTTTGAGGCTGAATCTTTAAAATTTATGGTTGTTTGTATCTTTGAATTTACTGATTTCAGCTCAGCTCTTGCTGATTGCTACTTCCTCTAGTTGAGGAAGCCAAAAATGCTGCAGAGAAATAGGAGGAGTAAATTTTAGTTGCTTTGAAAAAGCTCCAAGATGCCTATTCTTTTTAGATTGGCAAGAAGAATCCAGTACTTGTGTCAAGGATTTATTTCCCATTCCCAGAGAAATACTCCGTCTTTAGTAGAGGTCAGTTTTCCCAAGGCTTTCAGTGCCATGGCCCAAAGCTGCAGGAGTATGAGGCCATGGCAAGACCATGTAAAGCATAGAGCAAACTGCATTGCCTTTCTGCCCTGTCCACTCTATTCCTTGGCAATCCTACTTCAACTGAATGAGGGCAATTTTGGAACTTGGTCCAGGCGCTGGATGAGAAGGGAATGGAGATTAAAGCAAGAAATGCTGGTACCTAGCAGTAGCGGCTTCTCTATTCCCAGAGGCTGAGTCAGTTACAGAGTTCATACCTGATCTCTGTACACTTTCATGCAAGCACCTGAAATAAGTGGTCTCATGACTAGTGGTATTGCGAAGATGCAGGTACAACTTAAATGCAGTTTCTCCAGCCTTATTCTTTTAGCATCTGAAGTCAAACTTGTGTGAATTAAGATATCAGTCTGTGTTAAGTGTCTTACGGGAAGGATAAGTATGTGCTTCTACGTTATATGTGCAAAATGGTGAATTGTGGTACTTCTACACTGAGAAGTTTCTTACCTTGAGTACTTGTAATAGGTTTTATCAGTCAATTTAAGTAAATAGGTTTGTTTTTTTCCAAGACAATTGCAAGAGCATTACCTATCTACTACAAAGGTATCTCTACTACCTCTACTAGAGGTTTTTTCCTACAAGAAATCTACTAATAAATGAAGTGAAGTCTTCTAATGGGATATTTCTGATGAGGAGTGAGTGATGGAAAGATGAGAAAATGAAGGGTTTAGACTGAAAGAGGGTAGATTTAAATTGGATATAAGAAAGAAATTCTTCACTCTGAGGGTGATGAGGCACTGGCCCAGGTTGCCCAGAGAAGCTGTGGCTGCCCCCTCCCTGGCAGTGTTCAAGGCCAGGTTGGATGGGGCTTTGAGCAGCCTGGAAGGTGTCTCTGCCCGTGGCAGAGGGATAGAACTCTGATCTTTAAAGGTCCTGTCCAACCCAAACCATTCTATAATTCTATGAAAATAAGAACTGAAAATAAATATATTTAAGTGGAATGAAGCCACTTTAGGAGGAAGGTCTTGCCTCCTAAGGGCAAAAAAGCTTCAGAGCTACTAATAAATCTTGTGGTTGTCCTGCTGTATCATGGCTTATTCTTTCCTCTGCTCTCCAATTGCAGGCTGAAATGAAAGACTACCAGCGGGAGCTAGAAGAAGCCCTTGCATCCAGAGATGAGATCTTTGCACAGTCCAAAGAAAGTGAAAAGAAGCTCAAAGGTCTTGAAGCAGAAATACTCCAGCTCCAAGAGGTGAGATTGAAATCCAAGAAATCTGTTTTTCTTTCTAGAGAAAAGGGGAAGGCCAGAGTGTGTTTGTTTTTTTTAAAAAAAAAAAAAAAAATAAAAAGCCATCCAGTGAGTTGAACAGAAAAGTGGGAGCCTGGAGATGTTTCTCTTCCTCACTGCCCCAGGTCATTAGTGAGCTTCTTATAGCTTTGTAGGAATCCTTCTAGTAGTCTGGACTTCCTTTCCCTGCCTGGGTAGCAGGGAAGCCTTACTACTGCTTAAACAGATTTCAAGCCTCACTAAAATTTGCAAGGTGGTTTGAGAGTCTCTGGAAGCTGTGGTGCACAGTTGTCAGTACTAAAACTGGTCACTGGAAGTATATAAAAACCTAACAATCTCTCCAGTACCTCAGTGGACCATGTAAGTCTGTGGAGGTTTATCTCTCTGCTATCTGAGGTCCTCATCCCTTTCTTTTACGGGCATCTGTTCCCTCATTGTTGGCAATTCATGTAAGAGCTCCAAGTCGTGCTACATATCGCTGTCACTTATCTCCGATTATCTCCGTTGTCTGCCACAAGGTTAAACGTTTGAGGTTTGAAGGCAACAGAATTGCCTTGTGTGAGAGACGGCCTCTTTTTGCCCTGTTAGCTGCAAAGGTTGAAGCAATCACTCAGCTTACACTGCACTTAATGTTTGAGACTTTTACCTACAACTTACTAGAGCTTCTCCATGTCATTCTTTCACAGACTTCAAACTAGTCAGTCTAGCACTTGCAGTGCATTAGATTGTGTCCTTCTTGGTGAATGTCTGGGTGTTTCTACCACTCAATACAATTTCACAATACAAGATTCAGCGCTGTTATAGTTTTGTGCTATATTTTCTATACTTTGCTTTCAGTCATGCTACGTACTCTGTAGGAACCTAAAAAATTTGCTTAATTTAGTGCCCACGTTATACTTAATGAACTAGAGCATGTGACAGAACGGTTTTCTCCTCCTGCTTAGGGCTTGAATGTTACTGGCCTTTTCAGGGGACGGGGAGAAGTAAATTCATAGTAGTCATGTGGCAGTTACGGGAAGTTTAATCAGGTAGTCTACTTTCCTGTCATCTTGCTGATTTCTATGATTTTGAATGGCATCTTGTTTGTGTTGATTGATAAATCTTTTGGGAGCAGCTTGGCCTTTGTTAGGAGTAACTTGTTGCTTCTAATTTCAGTGAGCTAAATGCCATCTTGGAGTCTTGTTAGATCAAGTAATAAGCTCTTTCTATACAAAAAAGAAATTCTATTGGAACAAAAACTTCAGACTATTATTGTAATCCCTCAGGATAGACTAAGAAAGGGTGTGAAGACTGAACGATGGAAATAATAGGAAAAGTATTTCATCTTTATTAGTAGCTTGCTTTCCTCACCTCATTCCAGAGTAGCTGTAGCTGTTTTCTTACTAGCCTTTGGATCAAGACTGAGAGACTAGAGAGCTTCTGAATGCCAGTTAAACTTAGAGCATTAACCACTTCAGTGACTAAAACACCTCTGAGGCAGGAAGGACCTGATTATAGAACTGATGAGATGGATTAATTGTTTCTTATATTCAGATGCTGGCAGAAGAAAAGAACATTTCTGCCAGATATGCAGAGGAAAGAGATCGTGCTGAAGCAGAGGCAAGGGAGAAGGAAACCAAAGCACTGTCTCTGGCTCGGGCTTTGGAAGAAGCCCTGGAAGCTAAGGAAGAGTTTGAAAGACAGAACAAACAGTTGCGGGCAGATATGGAAGACTTAATGAGCTCGAAAGATGATGTGGGCAAAAATGTAAGTAACTTTCCAGACCCTATTTTGTTATGAACTGCACAGGGAACAACACAGGAAAATTCCCTGGTTGGAGAAGTGTTTTTGACACAAATATGGAACGTTTTGAGGCTGATTTGTAACCCAAAATTCTGGAGGAATTAATGCTCAGAACACGAGGGTGGTCTCTATTAAGATGAGGCCTGTTCAAAAGATGTGAAGACTTGGAGAGCAGCAGTTGCTGGCCCAATGCCTAATGGCACTTGTGCTGGATTTAAGAGCTTGTCTTACTACTACTACTTTTTCTCTGTGAATATTGCACAGCTCATCTCTCCATTCATCTGCACGGATGTTTGTTTGGTTCTCTAATCTGTATCTTAGAGATGCTGCTCTCCCTGTTCTGACTGTCCAGTTTGGAGCATCACAAAGTGTAGTGTACTGAGTTCATATAATGTCTACTTTTGCTGTTAACTGCTGATTTTGAGAGGGTCTGATTAATGTTTGTGGCTTAGGTCCATGAACTGGAGAAATCAAAAAGAACTTTAGAGCAACAGGTTGAAGAGATGAGGACTCAGCCTGAGGAACTGGAAGATGAACTGCAGGCCACAGAAGATGCTGAACTTTGTTTGGAGGTGAACATGCAAGCTATGAAAGCCCAGTTTGAGAGAGATCTGCAAGCCAGAGATGAACAGAATGAAGAGAAAAAGAGGATGCTGGTTAAACAAGTGTGTATCTTACTGTGCTTCACAGTGGGAAGGGCGTGATGATCTTTTGACAAAGCTCTATGGCTTTGAGAACTTGCTACCAGGAAAATAAAACTCTGTGCTTAAAGATCCCATCCTATAGAAGTCCCAAGCACGGATCTTTACCAACAATACAATAGGTCTTGTGGTGGATTAGCTACTGTTAATGTTAGTCTGCCAGTGATGGTCCTCCAATTCAACTGTACCTTGCCTCAAAAGCACTCAACATGCAAGTAGATTGGGCTGTTGCTGCATGGGTGTCCTTCAAGCCCGTCCTGTTTGGTGTACAGCAACGAATCCATGGATGCCGACATAGACTGAAAGACTGTAATTAAGTGAACAGTTTCTTAAATGAAAAACGTAGCAAAGATTCCAGATTTGCCAGACTTGAGTCTCTTCAGATCTGCCTTATGATACTAGAATTCTAAAGAAATGCCTTTAAAATTTCATGCTTGTAGGAGAAGATAGATCTAAATTAACATTTCTAAAGCTTTAAGGAAAAAGCACGTAATATTTCAAGATTTATCACAAGAAAACAAAAACTTACTGAGAATCACCTGTATAGAGATCTCCTAGAAATAAATAAAAGCATTGACCTGGAAGGCTTTTGAAGTTCCCTGCAATGCTGAATTGCTATTGTCTTGCACGGGACAAGAGCTCCTGACCTGGCATGAGGAGGGAGGCTTGATTCAAAAGAAACATATTCCTTCATGTTGGCAACCTGTGGCACTTCTGGCTCACTTTTATTGTTGTAAGAGTTCATCTTAGTTCTTGTTAGCTGCTTTCTTAGATACTTTGCTTCTCTGTTTTCTTTTGAAAAAAAGAAAAGTTGTTGGTGTATACATTCTAGTAGCACATCTGTTTCAAAGAGAATTATTTCTTTTTTTTTTTCTTGAGAATGTGTGGTGATTCTATGTCGTATTTTCCTCTTAGTGGTTCGATCAGAATTAGCAACATCTGCCCCCAAGTCATACCTAAATGTAGACAGATGTACTGGGCCAGAAGCTGATCATGAAGTAGCTGAACAGATGAAATGGAAATGCTTCAGATGCTGAGCTCTTTTCTTTATTTTCCTTTTGTCAGTTCAGAGATCTCTGCTTCCAGTTTGTGGATTTTTTTGCCGTCTGCAGTGTCTTCCCATGTAGCTTGAGTTCTGTAGGCTCTTCGAATCGAGTAATGCTAATTCTGATCTGCAAAGGCCTTTTGGATTCATCAGCCATTTTGTTAGGATTTTGTGTTTGCTCTGTTCCTGGAGCTTGAGCCTGTTAAATCCCTTGATTTCACAGGTGCGAGAGCTGGAGGCAGAACTGGAAGATGAGTGCAAACAGAGGGCTCTTGCTGTGGCAGCCAAGAAGGAAATGGAGATGGATATGAAAGACCTGGAAGGTCAGATAGAAGCTGCAAACAAGGCTCGAGATGAAGCAATCAAACAGCTCCGTAAGCTCCAGGTAGGCACAGCAAATCAGCTGAGCTGCTTTCCCTCCTGCTGACAGTCTGTCAAGGGTGCTGCTTTTCGTTACATGCATTTGTAGTGTGAAGGCAAGAAGGAGTATCAGACTCAGCTATGCTGGCACACGTCACAGTATCTGGCCTGAACTTATCAGACGCTCAAAACTCCTCTCATCCTTTTGTTGCTAAGGAGTTAAGATTGTCCCCCACATACTTCTATTCTATAGTCATCATTTTCAACGCTTTGCGTAAGGATTTACTGAGGATTGCTTTTGAGGCTGAATCTTTAAAATTTATGGTTGTTTGTATCTTTGAATTTACTGATTTCAGCTCAGCTCTTGCTGATTGCTACTTCCTCTAGTTGAGGAAGCCAAAAATGCTGCAGAGAAATAGGAGGAGTAAATTTTAGTTGCTTTGAAAAAGCTCCAAGATGCCTATTCTTTTTAGATTGGCAAGAAGAATCCAGTACTTGTGTCAAGGATTTATTTCCCATTCCCAGAGAAATACTCCGTCTTTAGTAGAGGTCAGTTTTCCCAAGGCTTTCAGTGCCATGGCCCAAAGCTGCAGGAGTATGAGGCCGTGGCAAGACCATGTAAAGCATAGAGCAAACTGCATTGCCTTTCTGCCCTGTCCACTCTATTCCTTGGCAATCCTACTTCAACTGAATGAGGGCAATTTTGGAACTTGGTCCAGGCGCTGGATGAGAAGGGAATGGAGATTAAAGCAAGAAATGCTGGTACCTAGCAGTAGCGGCTTCTCTATTCCCAGAGGCTGAGTCAGTTACAGAGTTCATACCTGATCTCTGTACACTTTCATGCAAGCACCTGAAATAAGTGATCTCATGATTAGTGGTATTGCGAAGATGCAGGTACAACTTAAATGCAGTTTCTCCAGCCTTATTCTTTTAGCATCTGAAGTCAAACTTGTGTGAATTAAGATATCAGTCTGTGTTAAGTGTCTTACGGGAAGGATAAGTATGTGCTTCTACGTTATATGTGCAAAATGGTGAATTGTGGTACTTCTACACTGAGAAGTTTCTTACCTTGAGTACTTGTAATAGGTTTTATCAGTCAATTTAAGTAAATAGGTTTGTTTTTTTCCAAGACAATTGCAAGAGCATTACCTATCTACTACAAAGGTATCTCTACTACCTCTACTAGAGGTTTTTTCCTACAAGAAATCTACTAATAAATGAAGTGAAGTCTTCTAATGGGATATTTCTGATGAGGAGTGAGTGATGGAAAGATGAGAAAATGAAGGGTTTAGACTGAAAGAGGGTAGATTTAAATTGGATATAAGAAAGAAATTCTTCACTCTGAGGGTGATGAGGCACTGGCCCAGGTTGCCCAGAGAAGCTGTGGCTGCCCCCTCCCTGGCAGTGTTCAAGGCCAGGTTGGATGGGGCTTTGAGCAGCCTGGAAGGTGTCTCTGCCCGTGGCAGAGGGATAGAACTCTGATCTTTAAAGGTCCTGTCCAACCCAAACCATTCTATAATTCTATGAAAATAAGAACTGAAAATAAATATATTTAAGTGGAATGAAGCCACTTTAGGAGGAAGGTCTTGCCTCCTAAGGGCAAAAAAGCTTCAGAGCTACTAATAAATCTTGTGGTTGTCCTGCTGTATCATGGCTTATTCTTTCCTCTGCTCTCCAATTGCAGGCTGAAATGAAAGACTACCAGCGGGAGCTAGAAGAAGCCCTTGCATCCAGAGATGAGATCTTTGCACAGTCCAAAGAAAGTGAAAAGAAGCTCAAAGGTCTTGAAGCAGAAATACTCCAGCTCCAAGAGGTGAGATTGAAATCCAAGAAATCTGTTTTTCTTTCTAGAGAAAAGGGGAAGGCCAGAGTGTGTTTGTTTTTTTTTTTTTAAAAAAAAAAATAAAAAGCCATCCAGTGAGTTGAACAGAAAAGTGGGAGCCTGGAGATGTTTCTCTTCCTCACTGCCCCAGGTCATTAGTGAGCTTCTTATAGCTTTGTAGGAATCCTTCTAGTAGTCTGGACTTCCTTTCCCTGCCTGGGTAGCAGGGAAGCCTTACTACTGCTTAAACAGATTTCAAGCCTCACTAAAATTTGCAAGGTGGTTTGAGAGTCTCTGGAAGCTGTGGTGCACAGTTGTCAGTACTAAAACTGGTCACTGGAAGTATATAAAAACCTAACAATCTCTCCAGTACCTCAGTGGACCATGTAAGTCTGTGGAGGTTTATCTCTCTGCTGTCTGAGGTCCTCATCCCTTTCTTTTACGGGCATTTGTTCCCTCATTGTTGGCAATTCATGTAAGAGCTCCAAGTCGTGCTACATATCGCTGTCACTTATCTCCGATTATCTCCGTTGTCTGCCACAAGGTTAAACGTTTGAGGTTTGAAGGCAACAGAATTGCCTTGTGTGAGAGACGGCCTCTTTTTGCCCTGTTAGCTGCAAAGGTTGAAGCAATCACTCAGCTTACACTGCACTTAATGTTTGAGACTTTTACCTACAACTTACTAGAGCTTCTCCATGTCATTCTTTCACAGACTTCAAACTAGTCAGTCTTGCACTTGCAGTGCATTAGATTGTGTCCTTCTTGGTGAATGTCTGGGTGTTTCTACCACTCAATACAATTTCACAATACAAGATTCAGCGCTGTTATAGTTTTGTGCTAAAAATTCATTTTCTATACTTTGCTTTCAGTCATGCTACGTACTCTGTAGGAACCTAAAAAATTTGCTTAATTTAGTGCCCACGTTATACTTAATGAACTAGAGCATGTGACAGAACGGTTTTCTCCTCCTGCTTAGGGCTTGAATGTTACTGGCCTTTTCAGGGGACGGGGAGAAGTAAATTCATAGTAGTCATGTGGCAGTTACGGGAAGTTTAATCAGGTAGTCTACTTTCCTGTCATCTTGCTGATTTCTATGATTTTGAATGGCATCTTGTTTGTGTTGATTGATAAATCTTTTGGGAGCAGCTTGGCCTTTGTTAGGAGTAACTTGTTGCTTCTAATTTCAGTGAGCTAAATGTCATCTTGGAGTCTTGTTAGATCAAGTAATAAGCTCTTTCTATACAAAAAAGAAATTCTATTGGAACAAAAACTTCAGACTATTATTGTAATCCCTCAGGATAGACTAAGAAAGGGTGTGAAGACTGAACGATGGAAATAATAGGAAAAGTATTTCATCTTTATTAGTAGCTTGCTTTCCTCACCTCATTCCAGAGTAGCTGTAGCTGTTTTCTTACTAGCCTTTGGATCAAGACTGAGAGACTAGAGAGCTTCTGAATGCCAGTTAAACTTAGAGCATTAACCACTTCAGTGACTAAAACACCTCTGAGGCAGGAAGGACCTGATTATAGAACTGATGAGATGGATTAATTGTTTCTTATATTCAGATGCTGGCAGAAGAAAAGAACATTTCTGCCAGATATGCAGAGGAAAGAGATCGTGCTGAAGCAGAGGCAAGGGAGAAGGAAACCAAAGCACTGTCTCTGGCTCGGGCTTTGGAAGAAGCCCTGGAAGCTAAGGAAGAGTTTGAAAGACAGAACAAACAGTTGCGGGCAGATATGGAAGACTTAATGAGCTCGAAAGATGATGTGGGCAAAAATGTAAGTAACTTTCCAGACCCTATTTTGTTATGAACTGCACAGGGAACAACACAGGAAAATTCCCTGGTTGGAGAAGTGTTTTTGACACAAATATGGAACGTTTTGAGGCTGATTTGTAACCCAAAATTCTGGAGGAATTAATGCTCAGAACACGAGGGTGGTCTCTATTAAGATGAGGCCTGTTCAAAAGATGTGAAGACTTGGAGAGCAGCAGTTGCTGGCCCAATGCCTAATGGCACTTGTGCTGGATTTAAGAGCTTGTCTTACTACTACTACTTTTTCTCTGTGAATATTGCACAGCTCATCTCTCCATTCATCTGCACGGATGTTTGTTTGGTTCTCTAATCTGTATCTTAGAGATGCTGCTCTCCCTGTTCTGACTGTCCAGTTTGGAGCATCACAAAGTGTAGTGTACTGAGTTCATATAATGTCTACTTTTGCTGTTAACTGCTGATTTTGAGAGGGTCTGATTAATGTTTGTGGCTTAGGTCCATGAACTGGAGAAATCAAAAAGAACTTTAGAGCAACAGGTTGAAGAGATGAGGACTCAGCCTGAGGAACTGGAAGATGAACTGCAGGCCACAGAAGATGCTGAACTTTGTTTGGAGGTGAACATGCAAGCTATGAAAGCCCAGTTTGAGAGAGATCTGCAAGCCAGAGATGAACAGAATGAAGAGAAAAAGAGGATGCTGGTTAAACAAGTGTGTATCTTACTGTGCTTCACAGTGGGAAGGGCGTGATGATCTTTTGACAAAGCTCTATGGCTTTGAGAACTTGCTACCAGGAAAATAAAACTCTGTGCTTAAAGATCCCATCCTATAGAAGTCCCAAGCACGGATCTTTACCAACAATACAATAGGTCTTGTGGTGGATTAGCTACTGTTAATGTTAGTCTGCCAGTGATGGTCCTCCAATTCAACTGTACCTTGCCTCAAAAGCACTCAACATGCAAGTAGATTGGGCTGTTGCTGCATGGGTGTCCTTCAAGCCCGTCCTGTTTGGTGTACAGCAACGAATCCATGGATGCCGACATAGACTGAAAGACTGTAATTAAGTGAACAGTTTCTTAAATGAAAAACGTAGCAAAGATTCCAGATTTGCCAGACTTGAGTCTCTTCAGATCTGCCTTATGATACTAGAATTCTAAAGAAATGCCTTTAAAATTTCATGCTTGTAGGAGAAGATAGATCTAAATTAACATTTCTAAAGCTTTAAGGAAAAAGCACGTAATATTTCAAGATTTATCACAAGAAAACAAAAACTTACTGAGAATCACCTGTATAGAGATCTCCTAGAAATAAATAAAAGCATTGACCTGGAAGGCTTTTGAAGTTCCCTGCAATGCTGAATTGCTATTGTCTTGCACGGGACAAGAGCTCCTGACCTGGCATGAGGAGGGAGGCTTGATTCAAAAGAAACATATTCCTTCATGTTGGCAACCTGTGGCACTTCTGGCTCACTTTTATTGTTGTATGAGTTCATCTTAGTTCTTGTTAGCTGCTTTCTTAGATACTTTGCTTCTCTGTTTTCTTTTGAAAAAAAGAAAAGTTGTTGGTGTATACATTCTAGTAGCACATCTGTTTCAAAGAGAATTATTTCTTTTTTTTTTTCTTGAGAATGTGTGGTGATTCTATGTCGTATTTTCCTCTTAGTGGTTCGATCAGAATTAGCAACATCTGCCCCCAAGTCATACCTAAATGTAGACAGATGTACTGGGCCAGAAGCTGATCATGAAGTAGCTGAACAGATGAAATGGAAATGCTTCAGATGCTGAGCTCTTTTCTTTATTTTCCTTTTGTCAGTTCAGAGATCTCTGCTTCCAGTTTGTGGATTTTTTTGCCGTCTGCAGTGTCTTCCCATGTAGCTTGAGTTCTGTAGGCTCTTCGAATCGAGTAATGCTAATTCTGATCTGCAAAGGCCTTTTGGATTCATCAGCCATTTTGTTAGGATTTTGTGTTTGCTCTGTTCCTGGAGCTTGAGCCTGTTAAATCCCTTGATTTCACAGGTGCGAGAGCTGGAGGCAGAACTGGAAGATGAGTGCAAACAGAGGGCTCTTGCTGTGGCAGCCAAGAAGGAAATGGAGATGGATATGAAAGACCTGGAAGGTCAGATAGAAGCTGCAAACAAGGCTCGAGATGAAGCAATCAAACAGCTCCGTAAGCTCCAGGTAGGCACAGCAAATCAGCTGAGCTGCTTTCCCTCCTGCTGACAGTCTGTCAAGGGTGCTGCTTTTCGTTACATGCATTTGTAGTGTGAAGGCAAGAAGGAGTATCAGACTCAGCTATGCTGGCACACGTCACAGTATCTGGCCTGAACTTATCAGACGCTCAAAACTCCTCTCATCCTTTTGTTGCTAAGGAGTTAAGATTGTCCCCCACATACTTCTATTCTATAGTCATCATTTTCAACGCTTTGCATAAGGATTTACTGAGGATTGCTTTTGAGGCTGAATCTTTAAAATTTATGGTTGTTTGTATCTTTGAATTTACTGATTTCAGCTCAGCTCTTGCTGATTGCTACTTCCTCTAGTTGAGGAAGCCAAAAATGCTGCAGAGAAATAGGAGGAGTAAATTTTAGTTGCTTTGAAAAAGCTCCAAGATGCCTATTCTTTTTAGATTGGCAAGAAGAATCCAGTACTTGTGTCAAGGATTTATTTCCCATTCCCAGAGAAATACTCCGTCTTTAGTAGAGGTCAGTTTTCCCAAGGCTTTCAGTGCCATGGCCCAAAGCTGCAGGAGTATGAGGCCGTGGCAAGACCATGTAAAGCATAGAGCAAACTGCATTGCCTTTCTGCCCTGTCCACTCTATTCCTTGGCAATCCTACTTCAACTGAATGAGGGCAATTTTGGAACTTGGTCCAGGCGCTGGATGAGAAGGGAATGGAGATTAAAGCAAGAAATGCTGGTACCTAGCAGTAGCGGCTTCTCTATTCCCAGAGGCTGAGTCAGTTACAGAGTTCATACCTGATCTCTGTACACTTTCATGCAAGCACCTGAAATAAGTGATCTCATGATTAGTGGTATTGCGAAGATGCAGGTACAACTTAAATGCAGTTTCTCCAGCCTTATTCTTTTAGCATCTGAAGTCAAACTTGTGTGAATTAAGATATCAGTCTGTGTTAAGTGTCTTACGGGAAGGATAAGTATGTGCTTCTACGTTATATGTGCAAAATGGTGAATTGTGGTACTTCTACACTGAGAAGTTTCTTACCTTGAGTACTTGTAATAGGTTTTATCAGTCAATTTAAGTAAATAGGTTTGTTTTTTTCCAAGACAATTGCAAGAGCATTACCTATCTACTACAAAGGTATCTCTACTACCTCTACTAGAGGTTTTTTCCTACAAGAAATCTACTAATAAATGAAGTGAAGTCTTCTAATGGGATATTTCTGATGAGGAGTGAGTGATGGAAAGATGAGAAAATGAAGGGTTTAGACTGAAAGAGGGTAGATTTAAATTGGATATAAGAAAGAAATTCTTCACTCTGAGGGTGATGAGGCACTGGCCCAGGTTGCCCAGAGAAGCTGTGGCTGCCCCCTCCCTGGCAGTGTTCAAGGCCAGGTTGGATGGGGCTTTGAGCAGCCTGGAAGGTGTCTCTGCCCGTGGCAGAGGGATAGAACTCTGATCTTTAAAGGTCCTGTCCAACCCAAACCATTCTATAATTCTATGAAAATAAGAACTGAAAATAAATATATTTAAGTGGAATGAAGCCACTTTAGGAGGAAGGTCTTGCCTCCTAAGGGCAAAAAAGCTTCAGAGCTACTAATAAATCTTGTGGTTGTCCTGCTGTATCATGGCTTATTCTTTCCTCTGCTCTCCAATTGCAGGCTGAAATGAAAGACTACCAGCGGGAGCTAGAAGAAGCCCTTGCATCCAGAGATGAGATCTTTGCACAGTCCAAAGAAAGTGAAAAGAAGCTCAAAGGTCTTGAAGCAGAAATACTCCAGCTCCAAGAGGTGAGATTGAAATCCAAGAAATCTGTTTTTCTTTCTAGAGAAAAGGGGAAGGCCAGAGTGTGTTTGTTTTTTTTAAAAAAAAAAAAAAATAAAAAGCCATCCAGTGAGTTGAACAGAAAAGTGGGAGCCTGGAGATGTTTCTCTTCCTCACTGCCCCAGGTCATTAGTGAGCTTCTTATAGCTTTGTAGGAATCCTTCTAGTAGTCTGGACTTCCTTTCCCTGCCTGGGTAGCAGGGAAGCCTTACTACTGCTTAAACAGATTTCAAGCCTCACTAAAATTTGCAAGGTGGTTTGAGAGTCTCTGGAAGCTGTGGTGCACAGTTGTCAGTACTAAAACTGGTCACTGGAAGTATATAAAAACCTAACAATCTCTCCAGTACCTCAGTGGACCATGTAAGTCTGTGGAGGTTTATCTCTCTGCTGTCTGAGGTCCTCATCCCTTTCTTTTACGGGCATTTGTTCCCTCATTGTTGGCAATTCATGTAAGAGCTCCAAGTCGTGCTACATATCGCTGTCACTTATCTCCGATTATCTCCGTTGTCTGCCACAAGGTTAAACGTTTGAGGTTTGAAGGCAACAGAATTGCCTTGTGTGAGAGACGGCCTCTTTTTGCCCTGTTAGCTGCAAAGGTTGAAGCAATCACTCAGCTTACACTGCACTTAATGTTTGAGACTTTTACCTACAACTTACTAGAGCTTCTCCATGTCATTCTTTCACAGACTTCAAACTAGTCAGTCTTGCACTTGCAGTGCATTAGATTGTGTCCTTCTTGGTGAATGTCTGGGTGTTTCTACCACTCAATACAATTTCACAATACAAGATTCAGCGCTGTTATATTTTTGTGCTAAAAATTCATTTTCTATACTTTGCTTTCAGTCATGCTACGTACTCTGTAGGAACCTAAAAAATTTGCTTAATTTAGTGCCCACGTTATACTTAATGAATTAGAGCATGTGACAGAACGGTTTTCTCCTCCTGCTTAGGGCTTGAATGTTACTGGCCTTTTCAGGGGACGGGGAGAAGTAAATTCATAGTAGTCATGTGGCAGTTACGGGAAGTTTAATCAGGTAGTCTACTTTCCTGTCATCTTGCTGATTTCTATGATTTTGAATGGCATCTTGTTTGTGTTGATTGATAAATCTTTTGGGAGCAGCTTGGCCTTTGTTAGGAGTAACTTGTTGCTTCTAATTTCAGTGAGCTAAATGCCATCTTGGAGTCTTGTTAGATCAAGTAATAAGCTCTTTCTATACAAAAAAGAAATTCTATTGGAACAAAAACTTCAGACTATTATTGTAATCCCTCAGGATAGACTAAGAAAGGGTGTGAAGACTGAACGATGGAAATAATAGGAAAAGTATTTCATCTTTATTAGTAGCTTGCTTTCCTCACCTCATTCCAGAGTAGCTGTAGCTGTTTTCTTACTAGCCTTTGGATCAAGACTGAGAGACTAGAGAGCTTCTGAATGCCAGTTAAACTTAGAGCATTAACCACTTCAGTGACTAAAACACCTCTGAGGCAGGAAGGACCTGATTATAGAACTGATGAGATGGATTAATTGTTTCTTATATTCAGATGCTGGCAGAAGAAAAGAACATTTCTGCCAGATATGCAGAGGAAAGAGATCGTGCTGAAGCAGAGGCAAGGGAGAAGGAAACCAAAGCACTGTCTCTGGCTCGGACTTTGGAAGAAGCCCTGGAAGCTAAGGAAGAGTTTGAAAGACAGAACAAACAGTTGCGGGCAGATATGGAAGACTTAATGAGCTCGAAAGATGATGTGGGCAAAAATGTAAGTAACTTTCCAGACCCTATTTTGTTATGAACTGCACAGGGAACAACACAGGAAAATTCCCTGGTTGGAGAAGTGTTTTTGACACAAATATGGAACGTTTTGAGGCTGATTTGTAACCCAAAATTCTGGAGGAATTAATGCTCAGAACACGAGGGTGGTCTCTATTAAGATGAGGCCTGTTCAAAAGATGTGAAGACTTGGAGAGCAGCAGTTGCTGGCCCAATGCCTAATGGCACTTGTGCTGGATTTAAGAGCTTGTCTTACTACTACTACTTTTTCTCTGTGAATATTGCACAGCTCATCTCTCCATTCATCTGCACGGATGTTTGTTTGGTTCTCTAATCTGTATCTTAGAGATGCTGCTCTCCCTGTTCTGACTGTCCAGTTTGGAGCATCACAAAGTGTAGTGTACTGAGTTCATATAATGTCTACTTTTGCTGTTAACTGCTGATTTTGAGAGGGTCTGATTAATGTTTGTGGCTTAGGTCCATGAACTGGAGAAATCAAAAAGAACTTTAGAGCAACAGGTTGAAGAGATGAGGACTCAGCCTGAGGAACTGGAAGATGAACTGCAGGCCACAGAAGATGCTGAACTTTGTTTGGAGGTGAACATGCAAGCTATGAAAGCCCAGTTTGAGAGAGATCTGCAAGCCAGAGATGAACAGAATGAAGAGAAAAAGAGGATGCTGGTTAAACAAGTGTGTATCTTACTGTGCTTCACAGTGGGAAGGGCGTGATGATCTTTTGACAAAGCTCTATGGCTTTGAGAACTTGCTACCAGGAAAATAAAACTCTGTGCTTAAAGATCCCATCCTATAGAAGTCCCAAGCACGGATCTTTACCAACAATACAATAGGTCTTGTGGTGGATTAGCTACTGTTAATGTTAGTCTGCCAGTGATGGTCCTCCAATTCAACTGTACCTTGCCTCAAAAGCACTCAACATGCAAGTAGATTGGGCTGTTGCTGCATGGGTGTCCTTCAAGCCCGTCCTGTTTGGTGTACAGCAACGAATCCATGGATGCCGACATAGACTGAAAGACTGTAATTAAGTGAACAGTTTCTTAAATGAAAAACGTAGCAAAGATTCCAGATTTGCCAGACTTGAGTCTCTTCAGATCTGCCTTATGATACTAGAATTCTAAAGAAATGCCTTTAAAATTTCATGCTTGTAGGAGAAGATAGATCTAAATTAACATTTCTAAAGCTTTAAGGAAAAAGCACGTAATATTTCAAGATTTATCACAAGAAAACAAAAACTTACTGAGAATCACCTGTATAGAGATCTCCTAGAAATAAATAAAAGCATTGACCTGGAAGGCTTTTGAAGTTCCCTGCAATGCTGAATTGCTATTGTCTTGCACGGGACAAGAGCTCCTGACCTGGCATGAGGAGGGAGGCTTGATTCAAAAGAAACATATTCCTTCATGTTGGCAACCTGTGGCACTTCTGGCTCACTTTTATTGTTGTATGAGTTCATCTTAGTTCTTGTTAGCTGCTTTCTTAGATACTTTGCTTCTCTGTTTTCTTTTGAAAAAAAGAAAAGTTGTTGGTGTATACATTCTAGTAGCACATCTGTTTCAAAGAGAATTATTTCTTTTTTTTTTTCTTGAGAATGTGTGGTGATTCTATGTCGTATTTTCCTCTTAGTGGTTCGATCAGAATTAGCAACATCTGCCCCCAAGTCATACCTAAATGTAGACAGATGTACTGGGCCAGAAGCTGATCATGAAGTAGCTGAACAGATGAAATGGAAATGCTTCAGATGCTGAGCTCTTTTCTTTATTTTCCTTTTGTCAGTTCAGAGATCTCTGCTTCCAGTTTGTGGATTTTTTTGCCGTCTGCAGTGTCTTCCCATGTAGCTTGAGTTCTGTAGGCTCTTCGAATCGAGTAATGCTAATTCTGATCTGCAAAGGCCTTTTGGATTCATCAGCCATTTTGTTAGGATTTTGTGTTTGCTCTGTTCCTGGAGCTTGAGCCTGTTAAATCCCTTGATTTCACAGGTGCGAGAGCTGGAGGCAGAACTGGAAGATGAGTGCAAACAGAGGGCTCTTGCTGTGGCAGCCAAGAAGGAAATGGAGATGGATATGAAAGACCTGGAAGGTCAGATAGAAGCTGCAAACAAGGCTCGAGATGAAGCAATCAAACAGCTCCGTAAGCTCCAGGTAGGCACAGCAAATCAGCTGAGCTGCTTTCCCTCCTGCTGACAGTCTGTCAAGGGTGCTGCTTTTCGTTACATGCATTTGTAGTGTGAAGGCAAGAAGGAGTATCAGACTCAGCTATGCTGGCACACGTCACAGTATCTGGCCTGAACTTATCAGACGCTCAAAACTCCTCTCATCCTTTTGTTGCTAAGGAGTTAAGATTGTCCCCCACATACTTCTATTCTATAGTCATCATTTTCAACGCTTTGCGTAAGGATTTACTGAGGATTGCTTTTGAGGCTGAATCTTTAAAATTTATGGTTGTTTGTATCTTTGAATTTACTGATTTCAGCTCAGCTCTTGCTGATTGCTACTTCCTCTAGTTGAGGAAGCCAAAAATGCTGCAGAGAAATAGGAGGAGTAAATTTTAGTTGCTTTGAAAAAGCTCCAAGATGCCTATTCTTTTTAGATTGGCAAGAAGAATCCAGTACTTGTGTCAAGGATTTATTTCCCATTCCCAGAGAAATACTCCGTCTTTAGTAGAGGTCAGTTTTCCCAAGGCTTTCAGTGCCATGGCCCAAAGCTGCAGGAGTATGAGGCCGTGGCAAGACCATGTAAAGCATAGAGCAAACTGCATTGCCTTTCTGCCCTGTCCACTCTATTCCTTGGCAATCCTACTTCAACTGAATGAGGGCAATTTTGGAACTTGGTCCAGGCGCTGGATGAGAAGGGAATGGAGATTAAAGCAAGAAATGCTGGTACCTAGCAGTAGCGGCTTCTCTATTCCCAGAGGCTGAGTCAGTTACAGAGTTCATACCTGATCTCTGTACACTTTCATGCAAGCACCTGAAATAAGTGATCTCATGATTAGTGGTATTGCGAAGATGCAGGTACAACTTAAATGCAGTTTCTCCAGCCTTATTCTTTTAGCATCTGAAGTCAAACTTGTGTGAATTAAGATATCAGTCTGTGTTAAGTGTCTTACGGGAAGGATAAGTATGTGCTTCTACGTTATATGTGCAAAATGGTGAATTGTGGTACTTCTACACTGAGAAGTTTCTTACCTTGAGTACTTGTAATAGGTTTTATCAGTCAATTTAAGTAAATAGGTTTGTTTTTTTCCAAGACAATTGCAAGAGCATTACCTATCTACTACAAAGGTATCTCTACTACCTCTACTAGAGGTTTTTTCCTACAAGAAATCTACTAATAAATGAAGTGAAGTCTTCTAATGGGATATTTCTGATGAGGAGTGAGTGATGGAAAGATGAGAAAATGAAGGGTTTAGACTGAAAGAGGGTAGATTTAAATTGGATATAAGAAAGAAATTCTTCACTCTGAGGGTGATGAGGCACTGGCCCAGGTTGCCCAGAGAAGCTGTGGCTGCCCCCTCCCTGGCAGTGTTCAAGGCCAGGTTGGATGGGGCTTTGAGCAGCCTGGAAGGTGTCTCTGCCCGTGGCAGAGGGATAGAACTCTGATCTTTAAAGGTCCTGTCCAACCCAAACCATTCTATAATTCTATGAAAATAAGAACTGAAAATAAATATATTTAAGTGGAATGAAGCCACTTTAGGAGGAAGGTCTTGCCTCCTAAGGGCAAAAAAGCTTCAGAGCTACTAATAAATCTTGTGGTTGTCCTGCTGTATCATGGCTTATTCTTTCCTCTGCTCTCCAATTGCAGGCTGAAATGAAAGACTACCAGCGGGAGCTAGAAGAAGCCCTTGCATCCAGAGATGAGATCTTTGCACAGTCCAAAGAAAGTGAAAAGAAGCTCAAAGGTCTTGAAGCAGAAATACTCCAGCTCCAAGAGGTGAGATTGAAATCCAAGAAATCTGTTTTTCTTTCTAGAGAAAAGGGGAAGGCCAGAGTGTGTTTGTTTTTTTTTTTTTAAAAAAAAAAGTAAAAAGCCATCCAGTGAGTTGAACAGAAAAGTGGGAGCCTGGAGATGTTTCTCTTCCTCACTGCCCCAGGTCATTAGTGAGCTTCTTATAGCTTTGTAGGAATCCTTCTAGTAGTCTGGACTTCCTTTCCCTGCCTGGGTAGCAGGGAAGCCTTACTACTGCTTAAACAGATTTCAAGCCTCACTAAAATTTGCAAGGTGGTTTGAGAGTCTCTGGAAGCTGTGGTGCACAGTTGTCAGTACTAAAACTGGTCACTGGAAGTATATAAAAACCTAACAATCTCTCCAGTACCTCAGTGGACCATGTAAGTCTGTGGAGGTTTATCTCTCTGCTGTCTGAGGTCCTCATCCCTTTCTTTTACGGGCATTTGTTCCCTCATTGTTGGCAATTCATGTAAGAGCTCCAAGTCGTGCTACATATCGCTGTCACTTATCTCCGATTATCTCCGTTGTCTGCCACAAGGTTAAACGTTTGAGGTTTGAAGGCAACAGAATTGCCTTGTGTGAGAGACGGCCTCTTTTTGCCCTGTTAGCTGCAAAGGTTGAAGCAATCACTCAGCTTACACTGCACTTAATGTTTGAGACTTTTACCTACAACTTACTAGAGCTTCTCCATGTCATTCTTTCACAGACTTCAAACTAGTCAGTCTTGCACTTGCAGTGCATTAGATTGTGTCCTTCTTGGTGAATGTCTGGGTGTTTCTACCACTCAATACAATTTCACAATACAAGATTCAGCGCTGTTATATTTTTGTGCTAAAAATTCATTTTCTATACTTTGCTTTCAGTCATGCTACGTACTCTGTAGGAACCTAAAAAATTTGCTTAATTTAGTGCCCACGTTATACTTAATGAATTAGAGCATGTGACAGAACGGTTTTCTCCTCCTGCTTAGGGCTTGAATGTTACTGGCCTTTTCAGGGGACGGGGAGAAGTAAATTCATAGTAGTCATGTGGCAGTTACGGGAAGTTTAATCAGGTAGTCTACTTTCCTGTCATCTTGCTGATTTCTATGATTTTGAATGGCATCTTGTTTGTGTTGATTGATAAATCTTTTGGGAGCAGCTTGGCCTTTGTTAGGAGTAACTTGTTGCTTCTAATTTCAGTGAGCTAAATGCCATCTTGGAGTCTTGTTAGATCAAGTAATAAGCTCTTTCTATACAAAAAAGAAATTCTATTGGAACAAAAACTTCAGACTATTATTGTAATCCCTCAGGATAGACTAAGAAAGGGTGTGAAGACTGAACGATGGAAATAATAGGAAAAGTATTTCATCTTTATTAGTAGCTTGCTTTCCTCACCTCATTCCAGAGTAGCTGTAGCTGTTTTCTTACTAGCCTTTGGATCAAGACTGAGAGACTAGAGAGCTTCTGAATGCCAGTTAAACTTAGAGCATTAACCACTTCAGTGACTAAAACACCTCTGAGGCAGGAAGGACCTGATTATAGAACTGATGAGATGGATTAATTGTTTCTTATATTCAGATGCTGGCAGAAGAAAAGAACATTTCTGCCAGATATGCAGAGGAAAGAGATCGTGCTGAAGCAGAGGCAAGGGAGAAGGAAACCAAAGCACTGTCTCTGGCTCGGACTTTGGAAGAAGCCCTGGAAGCTAAGGAAGAGTTTGAAAGACAGAACAAACAGTTGCGGGCAGATATGGAAGACTTAATGAGCTCGAAAGATGATGTGGGCAAAAATGTAAGTAACTTTCCAGACCCTATTTTGTTATGAACTGCACAGGGAACAACACAGGAAAATTCCCTGGTTGGAGAAGTGTTTTTGACACAAATATGGAACGTTTTGAGGCTGATTTGTAACCCAAAATTCTGGAGGAATTAATGCTCAGAACACGAGGGTGGTCTCTATTAAGATGAGGCCTGTTCAAAAGATGTGAAGACTTGGAGAGCAGCAGTTGCTGGCCCAATGCCTAATGGCACTTGTGCTGGATTTAAGAGCTTGTCTTACTACTACTACTTTTTCTCTGTGAATATTGCACAGCTCATCTCTCCATTCATCTGCACGGATGTTTGTTTGGTTCTCTAATCTGTATCTTAGAGATGCTGCTCTCCCTGTTCTGACTGTCCAGTTTGGAGCATCACAAAGTGTAGTGTACTGAGTTCATATAATGTCTACTTTTGCTGTTAACTGCTGATTTTGAGAGGGTCTGATTAATGTTTGTGGCTTAGGTCCATGAACTGGAGAAATCAAAAAGAACTTTAGAGCAACAGGTTGAAGAGATGAGGACTCAGCCTGAGGAACTGGAAGATGAACTGCAGGCCACAGAAGATGCTGAACTTTGTTTGGAGGTGAACATGCAAGCTATGAAAGCCCAGTTTGAGAGAGATCTGCAAGCCAGAGATGAACAGAATGAAGAGAAAAAGAGGATGCTGGTTAAACAAGTGTGTATCTTACTGTGCTTCACAGTGGGAAGGGCGTGATGATCTTTTGACAAAGCTCTATGGCTTTGAGAACTTGCTACCAGGAAAATAAAACTCTGTGCTTAAAGATCCCATCCTATAGAAGTCCCAAGCACGGATCTTTACCAACAATACAATAGGTCTTGTGGTGGATTAGCTACTGTTAATGTTAGTCTGCCAGTGATGGTCCTCCAATTCAACTGTACCTTGCCTCAAAAGCACTCAACATGCAAGTAGATTGGGCTGTTGCTGCATGGGTGTCCTTCAAGCCCGTCCTGTTTGGTGTACAGCAACGAATCCATGGATGCCGACATAGACTGAAAGACTGTAATTAAGTGAACAGTTTCTTAAATGAAAAACGTAGCAAAGATTCCAGATTTGCCAGACTTGAGTCTCTTCAGATCTGCCTTATGATACTAGAATTCTAAAGAAATGCCTTTAAAATTTCATGCTTGTAGGAGAAGATAGATCTAAATTAACATTTCTAAAGCTTTAAGGAAAAAGCACGTAATATTTCAAGATTTATCACAAGAAAACAAAAACTTACTGAGAATCACCTGTATAGAGATCTCCTAGAAATAAATAAAAGCATTGACCTGGAAGGCTTTTGAAGTTCCCTGCAATGCTGAATTGCTATTGTCTTGCACGGGACAAGAGCTCCTGACCTGGCATGAGGAGGGAGGCTTGATTCAAAAGAAACATATTCCTTCATGTTGGCAACCTGTGGCACTTCTGGCTCACTTTTATTGTTGTATGAGTTCATCTTAGTTCTTGTTAGCTGCTTTCTTAGATACTTTGCTTCTCTGTTTTCTTTTGAAAAAAAGAAAAGTTGTTGGTGTATACATTCTAGTAGCACATCTGTTTCAAAGAGAATTATTTCTTTTTTTTTTTCTTGAGAATGTGTGGTGATTCTATGTCGTATTTTCCTCTTAGTGGTTCGATCAGAATTAGCAACATCTGCCCCCAAGTCATACCTAAATGTAGACAGATGTACTGGGCCAGAAGCTGATCATGAAGTAGCTGAACAGATGAAATGGAAATGCTTCAGATGCTGAGCTCTTTTCTTTATTTTCCTTTTGTCAGTTCAGAGATCTCTGCTTCCAGTTTGTGGATTTTTTTGCCGTCTGCAGTGTCTTCCCATGTAGCTTGAGTTCTGTAGGCTCTTCGAATCGAGTAATGCTAATTCTGATCTGCAAAGGCCTTTTGGATTCATCAGCCATTTTGTTAGGATTTTGTGTTTGCTCTGTTCCTGGAGCTTGAGCCTGTTAAATCCCTTGATTTCACAGGTGCGAGAGCTGGAGGCAGAACTGGAAGATGAGTGCAAACAGAGGGCTCTTGCTGTGGCAGCCAAGAAGGAAATGGAGATGGATATGAAAGACCTGGAAGGTCAGATAGAAGCTGCAAACAAGGCTCGAGATGAAGCAATCAAACAGCTCCGTAAGCTCCAGGTAGGCACAGCAAATCAGCTGAGCTGCTTTCCCTCCTGCTGACAGTCTGTCAAGGGTGCTGCTTTTCGTTACATGCATTTGTAGTGTGAAGGCAAGAAGGAGTATCAGACTCAGCTATGCTGGCACACGTCACAGTATCTGGCCTGAACTTATCAGACGCTCAAAACTCCTCTCATCCTTTTGTTGCTAAGGAGTTAAGATTGTCCCCCACATACTTCTATTCTATAGTCATCATTTTCAATGCTTTGCGTAAGGATTTACTGAGGATTGCTTTTGAGGCTGAATCTTTAAAATTTATGGTTGTTTGTATCTTTGAATTTACTGATTTCAGCTCAGCTCTTGCTGATTGCTACTTCCTCTAGTTGAGGAAGCCAAAAATGCTGCAGAGAAATAGGAGGAGTAAATTTTAGTTGCTTTGAAAAAGCTCCAAGATGCCTATTCTTTTTAGATTGGCAAGAAGAATCCAGTACTTGTGTCAAGGATTTATTTCCCATTCCCAGAGAAATACTCCGTCTTTAGTAGAGGTCAGTTTTCCCAAGGCTTTCAGTGCCATGGCCCAAAGCTGCAGGAGTATGAGGCCGTGGCAAGACCATGTAAAGCATAGAGCAAACTGCATTGCCTTTCTGCCCTGTCCACTCTATTCCTTGGCAATCCTACTTCAACTGAATGAGGGCAATTTTGGAACTTGGTCCAGGCGCTGGATGAGAAGGGAATGGAGATTAAAGCAAGAAATGCTGGTACCTAGCAGTAGCGGCTTCTCTATTCCCAGAGGCTGAGTCAGTTACAGAGTTCATACCTGATCTCTGTACACTTTCATGCAAGCACCTGAAATAAGTGATCTCATGATTAGTGGTATTGCGAAGATGCAGGTACAACTTAAATGCAGTTTCTCCAGCCTTATTCTTTTAGCATCTGAAGTCAAACTTGTGTGAATTAAGATATCAGTCTGTGTTAAGTGTCTTACGGGAAGGATAAGTATGTGCTTCTACGTTATATGTGCAAAATGGTGAATTGTGGTACTTCTACACTGAGAAGTTTCTTACCTTGAGTACTTGTAATAGGTTTTATCAGTCAATTTAAGTAAATAGGTTTGTTTTTTTCCAAGACAATTGCAAGAGCATTACCTATCTACTACAAAGGTATCTCTACTACCTCTACTAGAGGTTTTTTCCTACAAGAAATATACTAATAAATGAAGTGAAGTCTTCTAATGGGATATTTCTGATGAGGAGTGAGTGATGGAAAGATGAGAAAATGAAGGGTTTAGACTGAAAGAGGGTAGATTTAAATTGGATATAAGAAAGAAATTCTTCACTCTGAGGGTGATGAGGCACTGGCCCAGGTTGCCCAGAGAAGCTGTGGCTGCCCCCTCCCTGGCAGTGTTCAAGGCCAGGTTGGATGGGGCTTTGAGCAGCCTGGAAGGTGTCTCTGCCCGTGGCAGAGGGATAGAACTCTGATCTTTAAAGGTCCTGTCCAACCCAAACCATTCTATAATTCTATGAAAATAAGAACTGAAAATAAATATATTTAAGTGGAATGAAGCCACTTTAGGAGGAAGGTCTTGCCTCCTAAGGGCAAAAAAGCTTCAGAGCTACTAATAAATCTTGTGGTTGTCCTGCTGTATCATGGCTTATTCTTTCCTCTGCTCTCCAATTGCAGGCTGAAATGAAAGACTACCAGCGGGAGCTAGAAGAAGCCCTTGCATCCAGAGATGAGATCTTTGCACAGTCCAAAGAAAGTGAAAAGAAGCTCAAAGGTCTTGAAGCAGAAATACTCCAGCTCCAAGAGGTGAGATTGAAATCCAAGAAATCTGTTTTTCTTTCTAGAGAAAAGGGGAAGGCCAGAGTGTGTTTGTTTTTTTTTTTTTAAAAAAAAAAGTAAAAAGCCATCCAGTGAGTTGAACAGAAAAGTGGGAGCCTGGAGATGTTTCTCTTCCTCACTGCCCCAGGTCATTAGTAAGCTTCTTATAGCTTTGTAGGAATCCTTCTAGTAGTCTGGACTTCCTTTCCCTGCCTGGGTAGCAGGGAAGCCTTACTACTGCTTAAACAGATTTCAAGCCTCACTAAAATTTGCAAGGTGGTTTGAGAGTCTCTGGAAGCTGTGGTGCACAGTTGTCAGTACTAAAACTGGTCACTGGAAGTATATAAAAACCTAACAATCTCTCCAGTACCTCAGTGGACCATGTAAGTCTGTGGAGGTTTATCTCTCTGCTGTCTGAGGTCCTCATCCCTTTCTTTTACGGGCATTTGTTCCCTCATTGTTGGCAATTCATGTAAGAGCTCCAAGTCGTGCTACATATCGCTGTCACTTATCTCCGATTATCTCCGTTGTCTGCCACAAGGTTAAACGTTTGAGGTTTGAAGGCAACAGAATTGCCTTGTGTGAGAGACGGCCTCTTTTTGCCCTGTTAGCTGCAAAGGTTGAAGCAATCACTCAGCTTACACTGCACTTAATGTTTGAGACTTTTACCTACAACTTACTAGAGCTTCTCCATGTCATTCTTTCACAGACTTCAAACTAGTCAGTCTTGCACTTGCAGTGCATTAGATTGTGTCCTTCTTGGTGAATGTCTGGGTGTTTCTACCACTCAATACAATTTCACAATACAAGATTCAGCGCTGTTATATTTTTGTGCTAAAAATTCATTTTCTATACTTTGCTTTCAGTCATGCTACGTACTCTGTAGGAACCTAAAAAATTTGCTTAATTTAGTGCCCACGTTATACTTAATGAATTAGAGCATGTGACAGAACGGTTTTCTCCTCCTGCTTAGGGCTTGAATGTTACTGGCCTTTTCAGGGGACGGGGAGAAGTAAATTCATAGTAGTCATGTGGCAGTTACGGGAAGTTTAATCAGGTAGTCTACTTTCCTGTCATCTTGCTGATTTCTATGATTTTGAATGGCATCTTGTTTGTGTTGATTGATAAATCTTTTGGGAGCAGCTTGGCCTTTGTTAGGAGTAACTTGTTGCTTCTAATTTCAGTGAGCTAAATGCCATCTTGGAGTCTTGTTAGATCAAGTAATAAGCTCTTTCTATACAAAAAAGAAATTCTATTGGAACAAAAACTTCAGACTATTATTGTAATCCCTCAGGATAGACTAAGAAAGGGTGTGAAGACTGAACGATGGAAATAATAGGAAAAGTATTTCATCTTTATTAGTAGCTTGCTTTCCTCACCTCATTCCAGAGTAGCTGTAGCTGTTTTCTTACTAGCCTTTGGATCAAGACTGAGAGACTAGAGAGCTTCTGAATGCCAGTTAAACTTAGAGCATTAACCACTTCAGTGACTAAAACACCTCTGAGGCAGGAAGGACCTGATTATAGAACTGATGAGATGGATTAATTGTTTCTTATATTCAGATGCTGGCAGAAGAAAAGAACATTTCTGCCAGATATGCAGAGGAAAGAGATCGTGCTGAAGCAGAGGCAAGGGAGAAGGAAACCAAAGCACTGTCTCTGGCTCGGGCTTTGGAAGAAGCCCTGGAAGCTAAGGAAGAGTTTGAAAGACAGAACAAACAGTTGCGGGCAGATATGGAAGACTTAATGAGCTCGAAAGATGATGTGGGCAAAAATGTAAGTAACTTTCCAGACCCTATTTTGTTATGAACTGCACAGGGAACAACACAGGAAAATTCCCTGGTTGGAGAAGTGTTTTTGACACAAATATGGAACGTTTTGAGGCTGATTTGTAACCCAAAATTCTGGAGGAATTAATGCTCAGAACACGAGGGTGGTCTCTATTAAGATGAGGCCTGTTCAAAAGATGTGAAGACTTGGAGAGCAGCAGTTGCTGGCCCAATGCCTAATGGCACTTGTGCTGGATTTAAGAGCTTGTCTTACTACTACTACTTTTTCTCTGTGAATATTGCACAGCTCATCTCTCCATTCATCTGCACGGATGTTTGTTTGGTTCTCTAATCTGTATCTTAGAGATGCTGCTCTCCCTGTTCTGACTGTCCAGTTTGGAGCATCACAAAGTGTAGTGTACTGAGTTCATATAATGTCTACTTTTGCTGTTAACTGCTGATTTTGAGAGGGTCTGATTAATGTTTGTGGCTTAGGTCCATGAACTGGAGAAATCAAAAAGAACTTTAGAGCAACAGGTTGAAGAGATGAGGACTCAGCCTGAGGAACTGGAAGATGAACTGCAGGCCACAGAAGATGCTGAACTTTGTTTGGAGGTGAACATGCAAGCTATGAAAGCCCAGTTTGAGAGAGATCTGCAAGCCAGAGATGAACAGAATGAAGAGAAAAAGAGGATGCTGGTTAAACAAGTGTGTATCTTACTGTGCTTCACAGTGGGAAGGGCGTGATGATCTTTTGACAAAGCTCTATGGCTTTGAGAACTTGCTACCAGGAAAATAAAACTCTGTGCTTAAAGATCCCATCCTATAGAAGTCCCAAGCACGGATCTTTACCAACAATACAATAGGTCTTGTGGTGGATTAGCTACTGTTAATGTTAGTCTGCCAGTGATGGTCCTCCAATTCAACTGTACCTTGCCTCAAAAGCACTCAACATGCAAGTAGATTGGGCTGTTGCTGCATGGGTGTCCTTCAAGCCCGTCCTGTTTGGTGTACAGCAACGAATCCATGGATGCCGACATAGACTGAAAGACTGTAATTAAGTGAACAGTTTCTTAAATGAAAAACGTAGCAAAGATTCCAGATTTGCCAGACTTGAGTCTCTTCAGATCTGCCTTATGATACTAGAATTCTAAAGAAATGCCTTTAAAATTTCATGCTTGTAGGAGAAGATAGATCTAAATTAACATTTCTAAAGCTTTAAGGAAAAAGCACGTAATATTTCAAGATTTATCACAAGAAAACAAAAACTTACTGAGAATCACCTGTATAGAGATCTCCTAGAAATAAATAAAAGCATTGACCTGGAAGGCTTTTGAAGTTCCCTGCAATGCTGAATTGCTATTGTCTTGCACGGGACAAGAGCTCCTGACCTGGCATGAGGAGGGAGGCTTGATTCAAAAGAAACATATTCCTTCATGTTGGCAACCTGTGGCACTTCTGGCTCACTTTTATTGTTGTAAGAGTTCATCTTAGTTCTTGTTAGCTGCTTTCTTAGATACTTTGCTTCTCTGTTTTCTTTTGAAAAAAAGAAAAGTTGTTGGTGTATACATTCTAGTAGCACATCTGTTTCAAAGAGAATTATTTCTTTTTTTTTTTCTTGAGAATGTGTGGTGATTCTATGTCGTATTTTCCTCTTAGTGGTTCGATCAGAATTAGCAACATCTGCCCCCAAGTCATACCTAAATGTAGACAGATGTACTGGGCCAGAAGCTGATCATGAAGTAGCTGAACAGATGAAATGGAAATGCTTCAGATGCTGAGCTCTTTTCTTTATTTTCCTTTTGTCAGTTCAGAGATCTCTGCTTCCAGTTTGTGGATTTTTTTGCCGTCTGCAGTGTCTTCCCATGTAGCTTGAGTTCTGTAGGCTCTTCGAATCGAGTAATGCTAATTCTGATCTGCAAAGGCCTTTTGGATTCATCAGCCATTTTGTTAGGATTTTGTGTTTGCTCTGTTCCTGGAGCTTGAGCCTGTTAAATCCCTTGATTTCACAGGTGCGAGAGCTGGAGGCAGAACTGGAAGATGAGTGCAAACAGAGGGCTCTTGCTGTGGCAGCCAAGAAGGAAATGGAGATGGATATGAAAGACCTGGAAGGTCAGATAGAAGCTGCAAACAAGGCTCGAGATGAAGCAATCAAACAGCTCCGTAAGCTCCAGGTAGGCACAGCAAATCAGCTGAGCTGCTTTCCCTCCTGCTGACAGTCTGTCAAGGGTGCTGCTTTTCGTTACATGCATTTGTAGTGTGAAGGCAAGAAGGAGTATCAGACTCAGCTATGCTGGCACACGTCACAGTATCTGGCCTGAACTTATCAGACGCTCAAAACTCCTCTCATCCTTTTGTTGCTAAGGAGTTAAGATTGTCCCCCACATACTTCTATTCTATAGTCATCATTTTCAACGCTTTGCGTAAGGATTTACTGAGGATTGCTTTTGAGGCTGAATCTTTAAAATTTATGGTTGTTTGTATCTTTGAATTTACTGATTTCAGCTCAGCTCTTGCTGATTGCTACTTCCTCTAGTTGAGGAAGCCAAAAATGCTGCAGAGAAATAGGAGGAGTAAATTTTAGTTGCTTTGAAAAAGCTCCAAGATGCCTATTCTTTTTAGATTGGCAAGAAGAATCCAGTACTTGTGTCAAGGATTTATTTCCCATTCCCAGAGAAATACTCCGTCTTTAGTAGAGGTCAGTTTTCCCAAGGCTTTCAGTGCCATGGCCCAAAGCTGCAGGAGTATGAGGCCGTGGCAAGACCATGTAAAGCATAGAGCAAACTGCATTGCCTTTCTGCCCTGTCCACTCTATTCCTTGGCAATCCTACTTCAACTGAATGAGGGCAATTTTGGAACTTGGTCCAGGCGCTGGATGAGAAGGGAATGGAGATTAAAGCAAGAAATGCTGGTACCTAGCAGTAGCGGCTTCTCTATTCCCAGAGGCTGAGTCAGTTACAGAGTTCATACCTGATCTCTGTACACTTTCATGCAAGCACCTGAAATAAGTGATCTCATGATTAGTGGTATTGCGAAGATGCAGGTACAACTTAAATGCAGTTTCTCCAGCCTTATTCTTTTAGCATCTGAAGTCAAACTTGTGTGAATTAAGATATCAGTCTGTGTTAAGTGTCTTACGGGAAGGATAAGTATGTGCTTCTACGTTATATGTGCAAAATGGTGAATTGTGGTACTTCTACACTGAGAAGTTTCTTACCTTGAGTACTTGTAATAGGTTTTATCAGTCAATTTAAGTAAATAGGTTTGTTTTTTTCCAAGACAATTGCAAGAGCATTACCTATCTACTACAAAGGTATCTCTACTACCTCTACTAGAGGTTTTTTCCTACAAGAAATATACTAATAAATGAAGTGAAGTCTTCTAATGGGATATTTCTGATGAGGAGTGAGTGATGGAAAGATGAGAAAATGAAGGGTTTAGACTGAAAGAGGGTAGATTTAAATTGGATATAAGAAAGAAATTCTTCACTCTGAGGGTGATGAGGCACTGGCCCAGGTTGCCCAGAGAAGCTGTGGCTGCCCCCTCCCTGGCAGTGTTCAAGGCCAGGTTGGATGGGGCTTTGAGCAGCCTGGAAGGTGTCTCTGCCCGTGGCAGAGGGATAGAACTCTGATCTTTAAAGGTCCTGTCCAACCCAAACCATTCTATAATTCTATGAAAATAAGAACTGAAAATAAATATATTTAAGTGGAATGAAGCCACTTTAGGAGGAAGGTCTTGCCTCCTAAGGGCAAAAAAGCTTCAGAGCTACTAATAAATCTTGTGGTTGTCCTGCTGTATCATGGCTTATTCTTTCCTCTGCTCTCCAATTGCAGGCTGAAATGAAAGACTACCAGCGGGAGCTAGAAGAAGCCCGTGCATCCAGAGATGAGATCTTTGCACAGTCCAAAGAAAGTGAAAAGAAGCTCAAAGGTCTTGAAGCAGAAATACTCCAGCTCCAAGAGGTGAGATTGAAATCCAAGAAATCTGTTTTTCTTTCTAGAGAAAAGGGGAAGGCCAGAGTGTGTTTGTTTTTTTTTTTTTAAAAAAAAAAGTAAAAAGCCATCCAGTGAGTTGAACAGAAAAGTGGGAGCCTGGAGATGTTTCTCTTCCTCACTGCCCCAGGTCATTAGTGAGCTTCTTATAGCTTTGTAGGAATCCTTCTAGTAGTCTGGACTTCCTTTCCCTGCCTGGGTAGCAGGGAAGCCTTACTACTGCTTAAACAGATTTCAAGCCTCACTAAAATTTGCAAGGTGGTTTGAGAGTCTCTGGAAGCTGTGGTGCACAGTTGTCAGTACTAAAACTGGTCACTGGAAGTATATAAAAACCTAACAATCTCTCCAGTACCTCAGTGGACCATGTAAGTCTGTGGAGGTTTATCTCTCTGCTGTCTGAGATCCTCATCCCTTTCTTTTACGGGCATCTGTTCCCTCATTGTTGGCAATTCATGTAAGAGCTCCAAGTCGTGCTACATATCGCTGTCACTTATCTCCGATTATCTCCGTTGTCTGCCACAAGGTTAAACGTTTGAGGTTTGAAGGCAACAGAATTGCCTTGTGTGAGAGACGGCCTCTTTTTGCCCTGTTAGCTGCAAAGGTTGAAGCAATCACTCAGCTTACACTGCACTTAATGTTTGAGACTTTTACCTACAACTTACTAGAGCTTCTCCATGTCATTCTTTCACAGACTTCAAACTTGTCAGTCTTGCACTTGCAGTGCATTAGATTGTGTCCTTCTTGGTGAATGTCTGGGTGTTTCTACCACTCAATACAATTTCACAATACAAGATTCAGCGCTGTTATAGTTTTGTGCTATATTTTCTATACTTTGCTTTCAGTCATGCTACGTACTCTGTAGGAACCTAAAAAATTTGCTTAATTTAGTGCCCACGTTATACTTAATGAACTAGAGCATGTGACAGAACGGTTTTCTCCTCCTGCTTAGGGCTTGAATGTTACTGGCCTTTTCAGGGGACGGGGAGAAGTAAATTCATAGTAGTCATGTGGCAGTTACGGGAGGGAAAGATCAAGGTGATGCGTCCTGCTAGCTTTTACAGCTGTTGGTTCTGTTTATCCATTAAAAGACCTCAGCGATATCACACTTCACAGCATCTCCCAGAAGTTATTAGAAGGCATAATTTTTTGCAGAAGTTTTGAGATTCCTAATGCTGTAATGAATATTTCCTAAACCTTCACAGGAGTTTGCTTCGTCTGAAAGAGCTCGTCGTCATGCTGAGCAAGAAAGGGATGAGTTGGCTGATGAGATTGCAAACAGCGCTTCGGGAAAGTGAGTCATCAAATGTATTAATTGTGCATCTGAACAACTTCAGGCACCAGCAGCTGCAGTTCTTGGTAGCCTGCTTGCAATTTCTGTATTGACCTGTTGTCCCGATAAATATTCCTTCTTGTTACAAAGAGAATTGCTTACACAGTAGCTTCTCGTTACAGTTTGGAATGTCTAAAGTATCAAAAGCAAAATAGCCAGTTGCTTTGTATCAGATCTGAGCGTGTCTTGACCCAAATACTTCTTTTCTAGGTCAGCGCTGCTGGATGAGATGCGCCGGCTGGAAGCTTGGATTGCACAATTGGAGGAAGAGCTCGAGGAAGAGCAGAGCAACATGGAGCTTCTCAATGAGCGGTTCCTAAAGACCACGTTGCAGGTGAGTCCGTTGGTGGCAATGCTGTAGGGGCAATCTATGTTTCAGTGTGCGGATAAGTGGAGGATCTGAATAGCACCAAATGATCTTCTATCCTTCTCCTCTGAAAGGTTGACACGCTGAATTCTGAGCTAGCTGGGGAGCGGAGTGCTGCCCAGAAGAGTGAAAATGCACGGCAGCAGCTAGAAAGGCAGAACAAAGAGCTGAAAGCCAAGCTGCAGGAACTGGAGGGATCTGTGAAGTCGAAGTTCAAGGCAACAATTTCTACTCTAGAAGCCAAGATTGTGCAGCTAGAAGAACAGCTTGAGCAGGAAGCCAAGTAAGGAGAAAAAGAAAAAAAAAATCTGTTTGCTTGTGTTTGCCATGTCTGAAACCTCTGTGCCTTAGGTTTTTGTGGGGATGAGATATGAGCTTCCGGCAAAGGCATTGGGGTTTCTGATCAGGAAGCCTACTGTTTGGGGGACACATTTTGACAAGACAGCTGCAAAGTAACTGGGGTTGAAATTTTCAGAAACGATTTGCTCCGTAACTAAAGCTGCTGAATTAACTCTGGACATTAACCAGGTGAATATGTTGACTGGTAGTCCCAGGATGCACAAGGTGATGCAGAAGTTTCTTGAGACAAGATGAAACATCGCCTTGAGACACCTGGTCTCTTTGGTTAGAGGAAGCCAGTTGAAGAGCTTAGGTGTGACAGCTTCAGTTGGTTGAGATGAATCCTGTACTCTGCAGAAGTCTTTCTGCAGTGAGCTCTTCCTGTCTATCCTTGTCATCTTGGTCCTCCAAATATATGTATTTGTTTTAAGCTAGTTCCTCCCAGAATCTGAAGGTCTTATAACAATCTTTTTTCTTTTTGTGCTTTTGGCTCTATGGGAGGAACATGTTACTGGTTAGCAATAACTCTGTAAGAAGCACCTTGATATCCCTCTTTTGAGCCTGCATACCATACTGGTATTGCTCCAGTGCTAAGGCTTCATGTTTTCAAAGCTGCATCCCAGCCAACCACCAGCACGCTAAAACTGTTGCTGCTGTTGATGGTGGCAGCCGTTTTAGGAGAACTCAAGTATCAGTTACACCATGAGGCGAGAGCCTTTCAGAAGGAACAGATTTTGTCTTCCTGGCCTTCAAGTACTGGGACAAATGACGGCTTTTGATTATTCTAGGGAAAGAGCAGCTGCTAACAAACTGGTCCGTCGTACGGAGAAGAAATTGAAGGAAGTCTTCATGCAGGTGGAGGATGAGCGTCGACACGCAGACCAGTATAAGGAGCAGGTAGGTGGAAGGGCTTAGCTTTTGAGGCCTATTTCTCAGAAAAGGTAAATAAAACCATACTGTAAGTAGAAAGGGCTTGCTAAGAAGCATGTTAATGAAAAGATGTTGGAGAATCTATCTTGATGACTAAACCACTAGAGTAGTTCCCAGTGGTCAAAACCTCCCCGTGATAGCTCTGATGTGACGGTCCGTTACGCATCCTGGTCTCCCAGACCCAGGAGCTCTGCAGTGTTTCCAGGAGCCCAGGCTGGAATCTGCAGTGAGGCTGTGCTGGTTCATCTCCAGCTGGAGTGCTGGGTGGACAGGACGTTGGCTAACTCCTGGTCGTGGCGTTGCAGCTGTCTAGTTTGATCCTGAGTCCCTGGGTTTATATTTCAGATGGAAAAGGCAAATGCCAGAATGAAGCAGCTCAAACGCCAGCTGGAGGAGGCTGAAGAGGAAGCCACACGTGCAAATGCTTCCCGACGTAAACTTCAGCGTGAGCTGGACGATGCCACAGAGGCTAACGAGGGCCTGAGCCGGGAGGTCAGCACCCTGAAGAACAGCCTAAGGTAGGTGGTGCCAGTGGCGGTGGGCAGGGTTTGTCTGAGCCCTCGTGTGCCCACAGACTCTCCGCAGTGCATCCTTGGGGAGTATCCAGCTGTGGCGCTGCTGGTGTTAGGGATGTTCAGCTCAGGAAGTGTGGGCTGGATGAGTGCTCGGTGCAGTGGATTGAGAACTGGCTGAATGGCAGAGCTCAGAGGGCTGTCCTCAGCGGCGCCGAGTCTGGTTGAAGGCTGGTAACTAGTGGTGTGCCTCAGGGGTCAGTACTGGGCCCAGTCTTGTTTAACTTCATCAGTGACCTGTATGAAGAGACGGAGTGTACCCTCAGCAAGTTTGCTGATGACACCAACCTGGGAGGAGTGGTAGATACACCAGCAGGCTGTGCTGCCATTCAGCGAGACCTGGACAGGCTGGAGAGTTGGGCAGAAAGGAACCTGATGAGGTTCAGCAAGGGCAAGTGCAGGGTCCTGCACCTGGGGTGGAACAACCCCAGGCACCAGTACAGGCTGGGGCGGACCTGCTGGAGAGCAGCTCTGCAGAGAGGGACCTGGGTGTTCTGGTGGACAACAGGTTGACCACGAGCCAGCAGTGTACCCTGGGTGCCAAGAAGGCCAATGGGATCCTGGGGTGCATTAAGAGGAGTGTGGGCAGCAGGTCGAGGGAGGTTCTCCTTCCCCTCTACACTGCCCTAGTGAGGCCCCATCTGGAGTGCTGTGTCCAGTGCTGGGCTCCCAAGTTCAAGAAAGATGAGGAGCTACTGGAGAGAGCCCAGCGGAGGGCTACGAGGATGGTGAGGGGACTGGAGCATCTCTCCTACGAGGAGAGGCTGAGGGAGCTGGGCTTGTTCAGCCTGAAGAGAAGGCTGAGAGGGGACCTTAGAAATGCTGATAAGTATCTGAAGGGTGGGTGTCAGGAGGACGGGGCCAGACTCTTTCCAGTGGTGCCCAGCGACAGGACAAGGGGCAACGGGCACAAACTGAAGCTGGGGAAGTTCCAGCTGAACACGAGGAAGAACTTCTTCCCTCTGAGGGTGACGGAGCACTGGCCCAGGCTGCCCAGGGAGGCTGTGGAGTCTCCTTCTCTGGAGATATTCCAGCCCCGCCTGGACGCGGTGCTGTGCAGCCTGCTCTGGGTGACCCTGCTTGGGCAGGGGGTTGGGCTGGGTGACCCACAGAGGTCCCTTCCAACCCGCACCATTCTGTGATTCTGTGATTTTTCCAGTGGCTGGTACCAATCCCCTTTTTTTCCCATACCCACTCCAGTGGGAATGTCTCAGCATTTTCCTTGAGAGCAGCTCTTGGAGATCAAGGTCTCTACCGAGTACAGATGGGAGACAGCAGTGGTGAGGTTGCTGCAGAACAAAACCATCTCGGGGGCAGAGAGAGGCTTATAGGAGCGGCAGGAGGGGTGCAGCGCAGCGCTGCACAAACGAGTAGTTGGTATTATTTTAGAGACCCTGCTGTGTTTAGGACTTGGTCTGTGCTCGGTGCTTGTACAGAGGCAATATTTTAGGTTGCTTGGGACTTGCAAAATTAAGATGATGGTAAGCGCTAAGCAGGAATACCAGAATACCGGAATGTTTGCGCACAGCCTGTCTTCTCCTTGGTCAGAGAAGGGGTTTCAAGACCCTGTGTGTGAAATTTGCCCCGTGGCTGGGGGCAAACTGTTCCCCCATGGTTCAGTGCGGAGGTCTTCCCGGAGCAGCCACCAGCATGGGGCCGTGGGCTGTGGGCGAACCACGACCCTTCATGGATTGTCTGGTTGCTGTTCGCAGGAGTGGGGGCCCCATCACCTTCTCCTCGAGCCGATCTGGGAGACGCCAGCTGCACTTCGAAGGGGCCTCGCTGGAGCTCTCGGACGACGACGTGGAGAGCAAAGGCAGCGACGTGAACGAAGCGCAGCCGGCGCCCGCCGAGCAGAGCCCCGTCTGTACCCTGCTTCAGATATAGTTACAACTGCTTTTTTCCTGTAGTAAATAAAATGGAATTGTCTCTGTTCAGTGCATCTATTTTCCAGATACTCATTGTATAGCCATTTTATAAAGCATCATGTGAAGGATGGAACTTTTTTTTTTATCAACACGGAAACTTCATTCCCAGAGGGTAGGTGGTTGGGGCAGACCCGTCGTCATGACTATGCATGCTTTGTTGTACAGACAGCATCCTTCCGTTTCTCCTGTGCTCAGGCGGCCCGTGGCTCTATCGAGTCCGGTGGATCATTGAAGACCAAACTGCACCGTATTTTTTTTTTTCTTTTCTCCTAATTGTTGTGATCAGCACACAATCAGCGAGTGAACTGTGAAAAGGCCTTGGGAAGTGTTAGAGGGAGATGTAGGGATGAACGAGTAGCGTCCATTTTTAACCTGCAATACCCTTTTGAAGTGTTCTCAGCACCTGCTTCATCAGTTAGCGTTCCTGCAGTACAGGCAAACTGAAACAGCATCGCCGTTCCTCATCTGTACAGTACTTCTGCGTTTGTAGAGACCCGCTATCACCACACCCGACAGATCTGTGTATATATTAAGGCTACTATAATGTGAACACCAGTGGAAAATAAACAGACAACGCAGGCGAAATTAATTTATTAATTTAGGGCCGAGTGAGTTAGCCTTCAAGCCGCAGAGCCGAGCGGCTGCACGGTGCGTGGAGGCCGAGGCGGTGCGGCGGCTCCGGCGGGAGCGGCTCCGGGGCCGCGCGGGGCGGGTGCGGAGCCGGCGGTGACAGGGGTTCAGCGATGGATGTTGCCTGCCTAGGAGTTGACATGCCAGTGGATGTGAATCCTTTTTGTTGTTGTGTTTTGTTTTTTTTTTAATTTTGAACAGTATTACAGCGAGTAGTTAGCATTCTTTTTGTTTAAATAGCTGAAAAACTGACATTACAGAAAGTGCCTTAGACACTACAGTACTAAGACAATGTTGCATATATAATTTGCCTATATAACAATGATTTAATGTATTTTGACTGTGCTTCATATCACGTACCTCTCTAGTCCAAGTGGTATTATTGATATTAGTGACAATGAATCAGTGTTAACTAGGAACCTTCCTCTGCCACATACTCAAAAACCGTGGATTTCCTTTTTTGGTTAAAAGCTTTAACATCTGTCACAAAGGTTTAGTTGTGTGTGTTTGGATACTTTTAATCAAAGTGGCTGTTGACCACCAGGCATCTGACTGCAAATATCTTGTTTTCTTGTATACCCATATTTCTAGACAATGATTTTTGTAAGACAATAAATTTATTCATTATAGATGTGGCCGCCTGCTACGTTTACTTACAGGAAGAGCTATCTCCTGAGGCTGGCGTAGACCTTAATAAACAAGAATATGACTGGAAGCTGCATTTACCCTTCTTCCGCTTTTGTTTGCTCAGGGTTTTTTTTCTCTTTTGACCTAAACACAGCGTAAATGGCCTGGTCAGGGCTGAGCCTTTGTGTTGCCATTAGAGTCCAAAGTCCCCTGCTGCTGACCTGCAGGGCTGGGACCCAGGTAGAGGCCCCATGGCTGCCTTCAGCGGGGTCTGGGCTTTCTGCTGGGCGGTGGAATCTCCTGTTTCGGAGGTCCCATTGTGCAGTACCTGCTCCCCTGGCACAAGGCAGTGATGGCGTTGGGTAAGGCCGAGGCTGGCACTGGTGCCCTGGGGCGGGTCCCTGCACAGAGAAGGTGGACCAGCGTGGGGAGCTGATAGGAGCAGGGAGATGGTGGGCTTAAAACTGGAGTGAGAGGAGAGGGGTGGGGGAGAGCAGGAAGCCCCTCCCTGGGCTCTACAGTCCAGGGCTGCTGTCAGTGGTCCCTCTGGTCCCAGCAAGCCCGGGCTGAGGGAGCCTCCAGCACCGAAGGGCTGCTGGGGACCAGAGCTGATCCCAGGCACCCGCTCCTGGAACCCAGTTCAGTCAGGGGTACCGTTACCTCAGGTGTCTCCTTCAAGGCAGTGGCTGCTGCTCCTCCTGCTGTGAGGACCATACTGGGGAGGGGGCAGGGGCTGCTGAAGGGCTTTTCCCTGCCTCTCTCATGGCTTCCATACCTCAGGGCAGGGTTTGGGCCACTACCAGGCACAAACACAGGCTGGGCAGAGAATGGGAGCGAGAGCGGCCCTGAGGAGAAAGGCTTGGGGTGCTGCTGGGTGAGAAGCTGGACACGACCCAGCCGTGTGTGCTCACAGGGCCAGGGGGGGATTCTGCCTCTCTGCCCCACGCTGGTGAGACCCCCCGGGGTACGGGGCTTGGGAATGTGAGGGCCCGGCTGATGAGGATGCGGGTGAAGCTCCAACCAGGAGGTTGCCCAGGATGAGTCGGTCAGCCCCATGCATTACGGCTGCCTCAGCTAAGAAAAAAAAGGAGGGTAACTGTCACAGGTGATTCCCTGCGGAGGGGAACAGAGGGCCCGATCTGCTGACAGGACCCATCCCAAGGGAAGTCTGCTGCCTCCCTGGGGCCCGGGTCAGGGATGCTGCTTGGAAACTCCCTGGTCTGGTGTGGTCCTCTGACTGTTACCCCCTCTTGGTAATGCAGGTTGACGGGGACAAGATCGCGGAGAGAAGTCCCAAGGCCATCAAAGGGGACTTCAGGGCACTGGTCGAGGGATCGGGGGCACAGGTGGTGTTTTCCTCCATCCCATCAGTGGCAGGGAACAGCACTGAAAGGGGAGGAAAGCTCACCTGGTTAATAGGTGGCTCAGGGACTGGTGCCATCGGTTGAATTTTGGCTTCTTTGATCATGGGGAGGTGCACACAGCACCGGGCCTGCTGGGGACAGACGGAGTACAGCTGTCTCAAAGGGGAAAAAGGATTCACTGAGAGGGCTTTAAACAAGGTTCCAAGGGGGATCACATCACTAGGGATGAGCCCAGGTGTGTCATGGCAGGGTCAGGGGGAGATCGACAGCCCAGCTCAAGTGCATCTACACTAATGCACGTAGCATGGGCAATAAACAGGAGGAGCTGGAAGCCATTGTACAGCAGGAGAGCTAGGTTGTCATCACAGAAATGTGGTGGGACAGCTCGCATGACTGGCATGCTGTCATGGATGGCTTCAGACCCTGCTTCGGCGGCGGGGGGGGGGGGGGGGGGGGGGTTGGACCAGATGACGAACAGAGGTCCCTTCCAACCCCCACCACTCTGTGATTCCGTGGGAGCCCTGCATCCAGCTCTGGAGCCCTCGGCACAGGACAGACCTGGAGCTGGTGGAGCGGGGCCAGAGGAGGCCCCAGCAACAATCTGAGGGCTGGAACCCCTCTGCTGGGAGGAAAGGCTGGGAGAGCTGGGGCTGTTTAGCCTGGGGAAGGGAAGGCTCCGGGGACACCTTAGAGCAGCCTGAAGGGACCTGCGAGAGAGCTGGAGAGGGTCTTGTGACAAGGGCATGGAGTGATAGGCCAAGGAGTGATGGCTTCAAGCTGCAAGAAGGGAGGGTTTGATTGAACGTGAGAAAGAAATTCTCCACTCTGTGGGTTGTGAGGCCCTGGCCCAGGCTGCCCAGAGAAGCTGTGGCTGCCTCCTCTCTGGCAGGGTTCAAGGCCAGGTTGGAGGGGGCTTGGAGCACCCCAGGCTGGTGGAAGGGATCCCTGCCCATGACATGGGGGGCTGGACCTGGATGACCTGTAAGGCCCCTTCCATCCCAGACCATCCTATGGTTCCATGAACATGCAGAAGGCCCAGGCTCTGTGCAAGAGCAGCATCCTCTTACTGGGGATTTTTTAAGGGGAGGGTGTTCCTGCTCCCCCGAGGAGCGAGCTGGTCCCAGGGTGGGGGGAGCTGTGTGGCCTCCCCCTGCATGGCACTGGGGCTCTGGCGGGAGCTGGAGGCCTCCGTCGCTTTGCAGGCTCTTCCCAAAAATCAGATCTTGAGGTCCAAGACAGTCGGTGCCATGGAGGGAAGGCGCTTGCTCAGCCGCCGCTCCCCTCTCTGCTCAGAGGGAAGGAGGAGGCAACACTGCAAGGGAAAGGCAGCAAGCGCTTCGCAGCAGCGCACGGCAGCATCGCTACGTGACAAAACCACGGCCACTGCCACCGGTTCTGCAAAATCCACTGATTTCACATTAGAAGACCTTTATTTTTGGAAGATGACGGTAATTTGGGTTTGGGTTTTTTTTTGAAAACCCCTTCACGATCTGTGTCACCATGGTGGTATGGTACACTGTCCTACTGCAACATGCCATATAGATTTCGAATAAATAAAGCTACAAAGCCCAAGTTATGTACAAAGATCTTCGGCAAAGATAATTATGTTTACAAACCTATGTACAATACAACAAATGTAAACAGTCAAATGCAGCAGAGGATGCACAGGAAAGGACGACCATACAAACCCTGACGGCGAGGGGGGGGCTTCCCGCCTCCCCTCTGCTGGGGCCGATGGTTTTTTTCTCAGCACTTGTAAATAAACCAGCTTGGAGCTGCAGAGCCAAGTGAACGCGACGGCCCCAAGCGGGAATGAAGATTTCTAAACCCACAGATCAAACCCCGGCTGGGTTTGCTGGTTCTTTGTATAAAATCCACCGACTCCGAGGCACACGGACAGAGAACTCGCACAAACACGTTGCTCGAAAGACCCACGAGGTACACGCAGTCGCCCAACACTGTCGCAGAAGCGCGCAGGTGACACTGTGAGATCCAGTCCTATATTACACGGATCGGAACAGGGGTGGGGTGGTGGCGGGGTCCCAGGAGGGGGCTTTGTGGATTTGTGGCTTCCTAACGCTCTGTCGGACTTCCCGGTGTGGCGGTGTGTGGATGTTTGCCTGACGAAGGCACCGGGAGCATGCTCCAGCCGCTCGCTGCGTTGCTGCACGGGTGGGGGAGCGCCGAGGGGCCGCTTCAGCACGGCTCAGCCGCGCCAGCACCCAGCAAGGCAGGCGATGTTCTGACTGACGAGTGCTGGGCACGGGACCGTCACCCCCGCGCCCCCAGCCCCTCCATCCCTCTGCCCCGTAGGGCCGCGCAGCTCAGCCTCCCATGCCCACACCAACCCACGGCCACGCGCTGGCCCCGCAGTGATTTATTAAGCTGCGGTAACTGAGTCATGGACCTGATTCCTGTCCAAAGAGCCGCGGCGCAGCCTCAGCCTGGGGTCTGAGGTCTGAGCCTTACCGGGAGGGCAGCAGCTGCCCGTCCTGAGCAGCAGGATGCTGGAGGAGGCAGGGAGAAACGCTGCCAAACCTAAGTTAGAGAAGAGATACGGTGAGGGGCTGAGGACCGCCGGGCCGAGCAAGACTCCTGCAGCCCGTGAAACAGAGCACTGCGGGTGGCAGCTTGAGCAGCGCGGGGTGTGGGGCCAAGGCAGAGAACATCCGCTACAGCGACAGGAGAAAACAAACTGTATTAATGTGACATGGAGGGCCATGAGCTCAGGGTCTCCTCGGGCAGCAGGGCGCGGGTCGTGTTCCAGCGGGGCAGGAATGGGCAGCAATCGGGAGCAGTTCCTCTCGTGGTGGGCTGAGAAAAGCATCCGCAAGTCCGAACACGACCTCCTGCGGGCTCATACGCTCAGGGGGAGCATGCCAGGCGCCGAGGACGGTCGAGAGGCTCCCAGTCTGGGGGGACCTTGATCAAAGCCGTTTACTGCCCTGAGGAGCAAGAAGAGACAGGCCGGTAAGTGATGAGCCCCAGGAGATGGCACCGCTCACCCCTCCCGGCCCCAGCAGCTGGAGAACAGACCCCTCTCCTCCCCTCTCACCTCACCCTGGCTGTACGATGGCTGCAAGGCCACTGTGACCACAACAGGGCTCCCATGGCTGCGCCCACCCGCACCCACCACTCCTGCCTGGAGGTGGTGGGTGCTGCCTGATGACCACCCCAGGAGGACAAGCAGCTCCTGCGCAGACCCCAGACCCCCACGCCGGGCTCTGGGCAGCTGAGGGGCCGGGCACAGCAGTGCTGCAGGCTCGCTCCCCACGGCCAGCTCCCCTCCCCTCTTCACGGGTGCTGGTGGGCTGCGAGAGGAGAACATGGGTCTGACAGCTTTTCCATCTCTACTCCGTTCTGGCTTTGGCAGATCTTCTGTGATCAGGCTCAACACACAGCGTCTGCCCAGGCTCACCATCTGCTGATCATCACCACCACCACAGCCTTGACAACCAGAAGCGATGGCATCCCCATATCAGGACAGCACGTCTGTAGGCGTGGGTAACGGACCGTTGTAACGATGTGACCCCAATATGAGTATGATCGTACAGCTTTATTAGTCAGCAAAACAAGGTTTATATAGCAAAACTATTACAGCATCTGAATGGTTAAAACCCCAACCCATATATAGGCAAAACTACTGCAACTCGTTGTGATTGATGCAGAGCTGCACCTCGAAGTGAAAACAGTACTGTGGCAGGAAACAGCAACGTGGCAGGAAGGAAGTGACAGTGTGGCAGGAAACGGTGACGTTCCCCCTGCTCCAGTGTCCTGAGCTCGTCGCTCTGCCTTCCCAGCAGGGTTCCGTGTCAGCCGCTCCCAAGGCTCACCTCCGGATCAGAACCTGGGTTGCTCAGCGCACCAAACTATGTCCCCTCTCGTCCAGCCAGGACTCCACAATTCCCCCTTTTTGTTTTTTGAGCAAGCCAGGTTTGCTTCGTCATCTTGGAGAGAGCCTTTTTAAGACAGCTAAAGCAAATACATATTATAACTCCAACAGCAAGTAACACGATACATATGCGCAAAATTTCTATAATTAAACCGTTAAGCCAAGCGGGCAGATTACCAAAGAGCGAGGTGAGAAATCCATCAAAAAATCCCTGGCTTTGTTGTATTTGATTGGCGTGCTGTTCAAGCCATTATAATTGCTTGTGGATGGACTTACTACGATCGGACAAGTTCATACAGCACATGCCTTCGAAATCCTCACAACCATGTCCCTGGGCCAGCAGTAAAAAATCAATTGCGGCTCTATTTTGCAATACTGTATGTCGTAGACTACTCTGATCTTCTAGCAGGGATTGCAAGACTTTTTTGGTAACACTGGCTTGCTTCTCTGCCCAGCGTTCCGTGTTCACCAATCTACTTCTATAGCAGTGTTCCGTGTTCGCTACTTTGAAGGTCTATCTCCATTACCAAGCCTGGGTTGCTCAACAGCACCAAACTATGTCCCCTCTCATCCAGCCAGGACTCCACAATTCCCCCTTTTTGTTTTTTGAGCAAGCCAGGTATAGTTGATGAGGTTGTTGATGATGATGAGAGCTGACACTAATTTTGGTCTTCAGCTTGCTACCACTCTTTCAGAGGCCCACACAAACTACAATACTAACAGTATAAGAACACAAATGCTAGTTGAAGACATAGAGATGTGAAGTGCATACCACAACCTGCTGGATATAAAGAAAGATTAAATTAACTTGAGAATGATTCATACTGATGGTAAATCTGTTACCTAGCATATTGGTGTAGATTGATTTACTTGTATTCAATTTTCTTGCTGGATTTACTTGTATCCAATTTTCTTCCTGTGTGGATGGTGGGACTAAAGTACCGCTTGACCACAACATATCATTATTGTCAATGGGAGGGAATGCATCTCACCACGTCAGGCATCGAAATAGCAGTGTATCGATAGTATGAGCGCAGTAAATTTGCACTTGGGTTATAGGTATACTTATCATATATACAAACATCCATAACATTTAGTATTGGCTATCGATATTAATTACCTAGGTTAAGATCAATGTACCTAGAACTACGACTCATGAACTATATAGGCTAAAATTAATGTACAGAAAAGCATAAAGCTGCAAACATCACCACATCTATTCCCTGCTGCATCAAATGCTTCCGAAGCCCCGACAAATCAGAGTCCAAATACAACAATCTAAAGTCAAAAACCAGAAATAGTCAATACCTGCAGAACTTACCAAACCAAAAGACACAAAACAGTTACTTAGTCCAGACAAATCCGTTAGATCACAGAAACCAAATAAATCCATCAGAACACAGAAATACAAACACGGTAACATAAAATCACACGTTCATGGTCGCGACCACACACACACACAGGCACACCAAGTTTTCAGCATAAATCCAAATATTGCAAAGACAGGACTTACAATAATATTCAACATTTACCAGACAAATACCCAAGCTTCAGTTTCAGGAAGAGTACTCTCTTTTCAATTCAGGATTAGAAAGGACACTTTCCCTTCTCGTCAGGGATATAGCTCAATGCTGTGAAGATTTTACTATGACTAAAAAATAGGCAACAAAAAACAATACTGGAAGACTGCCTTTGCCTTATTAATAGTTCACGCTCAGAACTTTTTGGTCCAGTGATCAGAGGTTCTCCCCGAGAATCCCTCGGTGCCGGCTGGAGGTCCTGCAATCCCTCGGACCATTGAAGTTCAAGAGCAGCGTCCTACCTGGGTACCCAAAATCTATTACTAGAAAGCAGCAAAATAATTAACTTCCTAAAACTTAATGTTGGAGTTCTAGAAAGCAGGCATTCTTTACTGCAGTACTGAACGCACAGGGAATAGTTCTACTCAAATGTGTGTACCGAAAAGACACTCTTACTAGATATTTATGCCATGTTAACATACATAATCATTACATTTCTGCAAAGTACTTATCATTCTCCATTTCCCCCCTCCCCCTTTTTTTTTTTTTTTTTAATATTAATGTCTTTTGTACATGCATATTGGCACCTCTAGGCAGTTGTCAGGAGCCCTCAGGTGAAGGTTTATACTTTTCCTCACGGTGTCTGCTAGTTGACCTTTGCTCTTGTGCAGACGCAGTTCTAAAATCGCGTATACCGTGTCCTCCAAGATAGCTTCGTTATACAAAAGCTGTTGTGGGAGATAATTGCCAAATATGCAAGGAATGTATTAACTGGTGTGGGTGGTGCACCCACTGCAGTCATCAGAGTACTTGCGTTTGCTGTAATTTTTTCAGTGTTCCCTGTGTAATAGGATCATCCAGAGTGGATCTCTTCTGCTTCCATGTCAGAGGTTGCTCCCTGAGAGTGAGCGTGGTCACCTCTGGCATCGGATTCTGCGTTACGTTCTTTCAGCTCATGATATAGCTTCACATATTTTACCGGAAACCATCGAGGGCCTGTTGAAAGAAGAACACACGCACACGCTCTTCCCCACGTTATTAGTTCTACAGGACCTGTCCATTGTGATTCCCCAAATTCTTTATACCATGCTTTTGGTCGAACCACAAATGGAGGGACCATCCCGAATTGACGGTCAGCTGCTGTTGTAAATAATTGATCATCAGAACGATTTTAAAAATTAAGTACATATAATGCTTTGTCTAACTGTTCCTGTGGGGTAACACTGCCCATAGGATTCCCCCTTTTTTGTTTATTTAGCATAGCTTTGAGGGTCCCGTGGACACTTTCAACAATGGCTTGTGCAGTAGAAGAATGTTGTATACCTGTAACACGTTGTATACTCCAGTCCTGTAGGAAAACAGAAATTGTCCGTGAAACGTTCCTTTTCTCCCGTATGTGCCGTGGCTACCAGAAATCCTGAGAAAGTATCCACACTAACATGTACACAATGCAGTCGACCAAATGTTGATATATGTGGAACATCACTTTGCCAGAACTCATCACCTCGTAAACCACGAGGGTTCCCTCCTGCACACGATGGTACGGGTGTAATACATTGACAATCAGGGCATGCATGAACATTTTTTGTAGCTTGCCCCTGGGGCAAAGCAAATTGTTTATGCAAGGAAGAGGCGTTTTGATGAAAGAAGTCATGAGATAATCGGGCTTGCTTGAAACCGTGTGGCAGTACTGCTGCCATTGTCAATTTATCTGCTACAACTTTTTCTTCAGTTATTGGTTTTAGTAGAGTAGTATGTAACTACATATGCATTATAAAATATACACATACACGATTTTCTAATTTCAATAGCAATTTCATCTGCAATGCATTGAACAATATTCACAACATGCAGAATCTGAGACAACATTGAGTGGTTCAGTCGAAAACAATTGAAAAAAAGTGCAAGGCCGCTGATAGCTTAAAAATTTGTGTGGATCCTTCAATGACTAAAATAGATGATTGTTAATCTGATGAATTTGTTTGTTTCCAAAACACTATTCGTGCTCCTTTAATAGGAACAGAAACACGTTGTTTTTTTCGCTGCAATGAAATTTGAGAAAGGGAATGTAACAGCTTATTTTGTGGAAGGGTATAACGTATGTTATTTAAATAATCAGCTAGAGCGGCTTGCAGTGATAAGGATTCACTGTTTAAAGCGACAAAGTCATCTTTAGCCAGCAGCAGGTAAATAATATCAACTTGCTGACAGTGATTCCAACCTTGTGCTATTAAGGACACTATGATGTGTACCTTTGAAGTCAATGTTTTCATGGGCGTATGAGACAAAGAGATTCATTCCAGAGTCTTCAACTGCTGCGTGTTAACACACCACTGATCGAAAAGAGGGTAAGGCTGTAAAACAAAACCTTCATAAATGATATACAAATTTGTTGGCAATTCGACATTAATTCTGAAGGTAAAGGCAATTGCAATTCTATCTGAAATCTTTTGTAAAACAGTTTTTGCTTTTGTCATTGATCTTCGGGAAAATAATAAATTTGAGTCCCTTTTAACAAAGTAAATAGAGGGGACAAATCTTCAGCTGTAAAGTCAATATTTTCACCTTTCAGCAGAGTGAATAACATCATCTAGGTAGACCATCTGAACCCTGGAAAGATAATAAAGTCCAGCTGTTTGTTCACAAGGAATTCTACTGCAGTAATTGAATTGTATACATTTTTTGGTAACCAAGTCCTTGAATGTCAGAAAGATGGTTCTCGCCGTGCCGCTTCTGGGCTGGCCAGGACGGGCCGGCGCGCTGGGATCCAGGGAAGGGGGGGGGGGGGGGGTGGAGTGGGAGAGAACCCGCCGCCGGTTGCCCGGGGCGGGCCATGTGCCCCACCAGGTGTAAGGTTTGCTGACCCGTTCGATGCGGTGGCTGCTGGCGCGGCGGCTGTACAGCGTCTGAGGGACCGTGCATTTTTATGTTGGAATTCACCTCGTTTGATCTCAGGTCGGGTACGCCAATTGCTGTCGCGAGACCCTGTCGTGCACTTTTGGGATGCCGGATTTTTACACCCCACTTCCCATTTCTCTGGATTCAAAGGATCGTCAGGTTTTGGCAGATTTACTTCCCACATTTCTCATGTTCGGTAGGAATTTCGTCGTATGTAGGGTTAAATTTCAACAGACTGCTGCTCTGTCCTTGCTTTTGAGATAAGGACAGAGGTATAGCAGCTGCTTCTAAGATAGTCTCTGTAAGTTTTAGAGCATTTAAAGCTGTATGCACTGATTTCCAAGTAATGATTTTCTCAGGGATTTTAAACTGCAAGGCTTTGTTCTTTCAAACTTCACTGTAAAAAAGTTTTTAATGGAGCCTTCGCTCCTTTTTTCGGTGACTGTCCCATTCTCCAGTGAGCCGGAGGCGGGGCGCAGACCCGATTACTGCTCAGGGTCTGCTGGACCCAGCCCCTGCTCACGGCTTTTTTCAGGTGCTACATTTGCAACAAAAGGACTTTTCTGAATGACTCTGGCCACTTTTTTTCTCTGCTAACACATTTTTTAACGCTTCATAAACCAAACGCCAAGTTGTTAATACTCGGCTCGCATTCACGTCACGCCTTGAAGTATGTTTAAAAGGTAAATCTCCTAACACCTTCCAAGTTAAAATACCAAAAACACGCGGTGATTCCACGGGCACTCCATTACTTCTGAGTCAGGCTAACAACAGCTCGAAAAACAGGGACTAATTATCGCTCCTCTTTGTTGCCAACCTGTATGCACAGAGTCCACGATTCTCTGCCACACATCCAAGTCGAACAACTGATCTGTTTCCTGATTTTTTGCACTCGCTGGTATTGTGGTTATCCCCCTTACAGTTCACACGCCACTTTAGCTATCCCTCTCCACCGTACCCCCGACCCTTCCCTGGTTCCCAACCCCCCATTCCACGGCACAGCGCAAGGTGGGGCTGGAAGAGAAAACGGGTTATATGGGTTAGGGACTGGTGGCTCCGGCAGCAAAGTATCCGTAACCTTCTCATCTGTACAACGAGTCACTGGAGTCCTTGGAGACGGCGGCGTAGGCAGAGGAAGTGGAGGATACCGCGGTATAGGATTCGGGGACATGGGACAATCGGAAGGGGCAGCGGTGGCGCCTGGCCAATCTGCGGGCGGTGGCGCCTCAGCACATCCCTCTCCGCGGCGCGGTGGCGGTGGTGGTGACTCTGGCGGTGGGGGTGGAAACCCTGTGCCAGTGGGTCTAGCCGCACGTACTCCTTTTCCTGGACCGCAGCTTTCCCTGCCTCCACGGGCTGCCGACTCGGACCCCCTCATGCTTTCAAAGATGGCATAGGGAGGCTAGGACCCTGAAACAGCAGAGTTGTTGCCAAGCAGGTCCCTCCCTCGGGTGTTAATGTAGCGAAAGCAGAGGTAACAGCTTAAGTCCTTTCTCCGTGCAGCAGCAACAGAAACTTCAAGGTAGCTGAGTCATATTGTAACCATCTCACAGAGAGGATGGGTTGGAGGAGATTAGCCACTGCTGACTCTTCCTATATCAGTGTGGACCCCATCTCCTCCCCAGCCCAATCAACTTCACGAGTTGCTTTGCCGTTGCGTCTATTCCTCTCTTAGAGAGCATACCGACAAGCAACGTTGCCGCAGCCTCTATCTTCATGCTTGCGACCCTGGCCTCCACATTCAATTTTAGCTGCGCCAGGCAGCACCAGTGGGGCTCGTTTTCTCCCTGGGAGGCGGCCGTCCGTGTCTGCCCTGCGACGCTGCACCCAGGCAGCACCACTCTCAACCGTTGTTTTCCCACTCCCCTCCTCTAGCTGCTTACTGCAGACTCGGAGATTCTGCAGGAAGATGAATCATTTTTTGCCACAGGAAACTAAACCATCCTCTGCTACCAGTTGTTGGAGTGGGAGACGGACCCGGAGTAACGATGAAATCTCAATGTGAGTGTGATCGTTCTCCTTTATTAGTCAGCAAAACAAGGTTTATATAGCAAAGCAGTTACAGCCTCTGATTGGTTAGTTATCTTAACCATATATAGTCAAAATAGCTACAACTCGCTGTGATTGGTGCAGAGCTGCATCTCGATGCGGAAGCGACAATAAGGCAGGAAGCAACAACGTGGCAGTCCCCCTGCTCCAGTGTTCCGTGTTCGCCACTCTACTTCTGTAGCAGTGTTCCGTGTTCACTACTTTCAAGGTCTGTCTCCGTTACCAAGCCTGGGTTGCTCAACAGCACCAAACTATGTCCCCTCTCGTCCAGCCAGGACTCCACACACGCTGCGACTTCTTCGGTCTCGGCTGGCGCAGGCAACAGGAGTCCTTGCTTCTCGCTCTTCTGATACTCGGAGATCTCCTCTTTGAGCTGTTCATCCTTCAAAAGGAAAACATTTGCTTGTATTTTTGGTGAAGGTTCATCTTACTGTCTTAGAGAATTAAGATTCCCCTCAAATTCGCTGTAGATACGCCACAGATTTATTAATATTAACCACTCAGCTTGAGGGATCGGTTGAGATCATGCGGCTGCTCCAACCTTGCGGCCTCAGACTATTCAGAGAGCTAAAAGCAGTAAAAGGGGGAACGCTGCTATGTTCAAGGGTAAGCGATTTTTCTCCATTTATTTCAATTACTGATCACGCACATGTCGTACTTTCCCTTTTACCGAACAGGACTGGGTGCAGAGGGGTAGACAATCACTCTTTCTGAGGATGCCTTTTGGCCTTTGCTGTTATCGATGGGATCAATAGAATACTGTTATTAGCAGGTAACTGTTCACGTCACACACTCACTCACTCACTCACACACTCACTCACACTCGCTCTTGGCTACCAGTCGGAGCAGCAGCCGGGAAGCAAACCCCAGCCATCGACTCACAAGCACGGGGTCGTACCGCAGTGACTTCTGGCCGGGTGTGTTGGTGAAGCCCCGCAGAGGGTGCTCACCTTCACCAGATGCAGGTACCATCCCGTGCTCTTCAAGCATGGCCAGCAGCACCCATGGGTGCCAGCTGAGACTCACGCAGTCGATGCCACGGACCTCACATGGGTTCAGCAGAACACTGCCGTCCCCACTTTATCATTTTTCACAGATTTAGCAGCACTGCTAGTCTCTGAAGCTACCAGCCCTCGCAAAGCGTTCACAGGCCACCTTCTCAGCACGCATTTTTCCTTTCTTCAGCCTCGTGCTATGCCTCCACCCACACCCACAGGCGCCTGGCGAGCCCGCTCACGCCACGCAGATGCCGAATCCTGCAGGGTTAAGGCTCAGTACACCAACTGGTGGAGCACATGGCAGGGATGGGGTCGGTCTCCCACAGACCACCAAGCCAGAGCCAGCCGGCCAGCCTGCTCCTCACCCTGCTGTCCGGAACTCACCGGCAGCAAAAAGACCTCAGGATGCAGAACTTCTGTGTCTCCTAACAAAGTAGAGTTTCAGCTTCTACATACTAAAAATGGTGGGTTTCTAACTTCTGTGCCAACAGTTAAACCTCATTCCTAAGGAATAAAGGTAATTTGCTTTTAGCTTAACAACGTGGTTGGTTGGAAGCAGTCTCACTCTGGCTGCATTTTTTTTCTGTACAGAGAAAACAATATCTTACACTTCTCTGCAAATTTTTTGTGTCTATGTATTTCTCTCTTTATATGTAATAAAAACATAGGTATACACACAAAAGTGTATGTATACATAGCGACCGAAAGAAGCAGTGTGCTAAAGCAAATACAATGTTATCTGGAATTAAAAAAAAGTAAACTGAGCAGTACGAACTAAATTACATAATGTTTTTGCAGACCCAGAAACTGTCCTGCAAATACAAGCTTTGAGATTACAGATGCGCTTAGAGGCTATGCTAAGGAAGAACCAGCAACTTCTTTCAACGGAAGGAACAGAACTACATACTCAAATTTTTAAATCCTCAAATGTGAATAAATTATATTCAAGAAAGTAAGTTTTCAATATTATCATGAAGAGATGGACATGGTACTGTCAGAGATACTACTTGATTTAAAAATACTCATTTTGATCCGAGAGACCAGCATGACAGCTGCTGAGCTATCTGTGCTGGGGCAGCATATGTAATTATAGGCTGCCGGCAACCAATTACAGGCTGCTGAAGGACTGATATAAAGAATTGGAGTTAAGAACAGACACCAAATTTGTGCCAAATGACACTTTTTAATGGGAAACAGACTGTTGTGTTCATTCACTGTTGGCAATCTCAGTAAGGAACTATCTTGTTGATAGAGACTACTGCATTTAGAGAATCCTAAATTCATTATGTCAAACATTAATGGTAATGACAGTCACTTAAGAAAGCCAACACAAAATGAAAAGGAATAAGTTTATCTGCTACTGAGCAAATCAACGCAGCCACAATAAAAAGCCAAAGAGGTAGAGAAGTATCAAAACATAAGCATAAATTAAAAATTGTTTAAAAATGGCTAGGTATTGGGGTTTAGACTAACTTATTTGTTGTCTTTAATAACAGTCCCTAGGAAAAGACAGGAATGTTGCGTACTCTGTTTGCTCGCTTAAATGTGTGCAGACGTTGGCCAGTAAGAGCAAGCACCGAGCCGATACTGCTCGCGTCTTTCAGGACTCTGCTGCAAGCCCTAAAGCACATACGCAGTGTGAGCCCGCGCAGCCCCCTCCGTTTGGCGAGGCATCGAACCCTTCCTGCACCAGAGGATGCTCTGAGAGCCGCCTTTTTTCAGGGCTGCAGTAACAGCAGCTGCCTTAAAGCACTCTTTGGATAATTATTCTGCCCATTTCCCAAAGTCTGTTACTCCATGAGTCACACAGCGTCAGAACCGCAACTCTGGAAAGACTTACTGCAGAAAAAGAGAGGGGAAATCAGAGCGGCGAGGCAGGTGAAGGAGCGAGGCGGAATGTCCAGAGCCAGCCCGGGGCTGTCGGCCACGCAAAGGCTCCTCGGTGCCGCAGGAGACCCGGCAGCGGGAGATGGCTACTCACCAAATCAAGGAATGCTTTCCTTTCCAAGTCAGGTGCTTGGACCCGTTCTCGCAGCGCCAGGATTTCCTTGTCCAGTCTGCTGTTGTGTTCCATGGTCTTCTGTAGCTCAGTTTTGTCTGTACAGAACAGGAAAAACACCTGGTCACCAGCCCTGGTCTGGACTTTGACCTCCACCAAGCTCAGAGAGGAATAAGGGTTCACAGGAATAAGGGTTCCAAAATTGCACTGCCCTTATGCACAGGTGTACGCGTGCGACAGCAGAGAGAGGAGTTCCCCAGACGTATGGGAACATCTTCTCTTATTCGAATGGTAGAGGTTTATGTTTCTGGAGATCCAGGCTCAATAGCAGTGCTCTGTTTATTACAGCGGTCCCTCCATAGTTATTCCAGAGACTCAGTTTACCTCTAGAATATGGAAAATGCCTCACCTCGGATATTTAGGTACGGGTTTCACAAACAGCTAGGGTAAGTTTTGAAAAGCCCAAACAGCCATATTTCTGATTTTCATCACAAATTTCATAATTTGCTGCAAGCCAAAACACAGTCACAGTTCATGTATCAGTGCTGTGCTAGCACCTATGTTTACGAAATGGCCAGTACAGTAAAAATTGTGGTTGTATACCAACCCTCCAAGCCTGAATCAACAAACATCTGCAACCATCACACCAGTTAATGCAGACTATCCCTTATTTCGAGTGCAAGAAATAGGAAAAGATGTATTAGGAGCAGACTGACAGAAATTTGTCCGCATATACACTGGTATCCTAATCCTAAGCAGAACTAGCAAGAAGACAGTTTTCCTTATAGAAGAGGTGAACAAAGATTTTTCCCTTTTCAGCTTCATGCTGGGCACAGGAAATTTCAGCTTAAATTTGACTTTTATTCAGACACAAATAAAAACATACCTTCTTTCTTAGTCCCAATCTGGCAAAAAAAACCAAAAACACAACCCCAAACCTCTGTTTCAAACAAGGATTTTGATATTGGATTTTCAGTTTTGTTATTTAAAATAAAAGGCAAGGAATGCCTCCTACCGAAGCGTTCATTTTGCTGAAGAGCCTGTTTACCGCTGCAGAAAGCCTTGCTAAAATTCTGGATCTTCTCTGCGTGTTGACACCGTGACTTAGCGCTCGCTCTCCGCTCACTCACCCCTTCCTCCCGGTGCTCAGGCGCTTGCAGGGCTGAGCACGGGGCCGGTTCTACAAGGATAACAGAGTTTTGCTGTGTTCAGGTTTGGAAGGGACCTCTGTGGATCATCTAGTCCAACCCCTCTGCCGAAGAAGGGTCACCTAGACCAGGCTGCACAGGACTGCGTCCAGGCAGGTCTTGAATATCTCCAGAGAAGGAGACTCCACAGCCTCCCTGGGCAGCCTGTTCCAGGACTCCGTCACCCTCAGAGGGAAGAAGTTCTTCCTCATGTTCAGGTGGAACTTCCTCTGCTTCAGTTTGTGCCCGTTTGCCCCTTGTCCTGTCGCTGGGCACCACTGGAAAGAGTCTGGCCACGTCCTCCTGACACCCACCCTGCAGATACTTAGAGGCATTTCTAAGGTCCCCTCGTAGCCTTCTCTTCTTCAGGCTGAACAAGCCCAGCTCTCTCAGCCTCTCCTCGTAGGAGAGAAGCTCCAGTCCCCTCATCATCCTCGTAGCCCTCCGCTGGACTCTCTCCAGTAGCTCTTCATCTCTCTTGAAATGGACACAGCACTGCAGATGGGGCCTCACTAGGGCAGTGTACATGGGAAGGAGAACATCCCTGGACCTGCTGGCCACACTCCTCCTAATACACCCCAGGAGACCATTGGCCTTCTTGGCAGCCAGGGCACACTGCTGGCTCATGGTCAACCTGTCGTCCACCAGGCCACCTAGGTCCCTCTCCACAGAGATGCTCTCCAGCAGCTCAGCCCCAAGCCTGTACTGGTGCCTGGGGTTGTTCCTCCCCAGGTGCAGGACCCTGCATTTGCCCTTGTTGAACCTTATCAGGTTCCTCTCTGCCCAGCTTTCCAGCCTGTCCAGGTCACGCTTAATGGCAGCACAGCCTGACGGTGTATCCATCACTCCTCCCAGTTTGGTGTCATTAGCAAACTTGCTGAGCGTACACTCTAACTCTTCATCCAGGTCATTGATGAAGAAGTTAAACAAGACTGGGCCCAGCACTGACCCCTGAGGGACACCACTAGTGACCGGCCTCCAACTAGACTCAGCACCGCTGATGACAACCCTCTGAGTTCTGCCATTCAGCCAGTTCCCAATCCACCTCACCGAACACTCATCCAGCCCACACTTCCTGAGCTACCCTAGGAGGATGTTCTGGGAGACTGTGTCGAAAGTCTTGCTGAAGTCTAGGTAGACAACATCCACGGCTCTCTCCTCATCTACCCAGCCAGTCATGCCATCGTAAAAAGCTATCAGATTGGTCAGGCATGATTTCCCCTTGGTGAATCCATGCTGACTACTCCTGATAACCTTCTTTTCCTCCACTGAATCAGTGTCCCCGAGTGGAGGCTCTCTTCCCAGCCAAGGTCAGCCCAGCGCAGTGTCCCTGCGGGCAGGCACAGAGGACAGGCCATCCCCCGGCGTCATGACGGGGCGCTCAGTGCCCAGGGAGGGACTGCAGCTCCCAGCATGCCCCGGGGTGGGGGAGAGGCACTGCAGCTCCCAGCATGCCCCGGGGTGGGGGAGAGGGACTGCAGCTCCCAGCATGCCCCGGGGCCGGGGACTACAGCTCCCAGCATCCCCCGTGCCCTGCCCAGGCCACTGCCGCCCAGCCCACTCCCAGCCCAGGCCCCGGGCCCTCTTCCAGGCCGCTCTCCATGGAGCCCCCGCCCTGCCCGAGCCCCAGGCCCCCGGCCCCGCAGCATGGAGCAGCTCCGTGCAGGGCTCGGCTGCCCCGGCCCCAGGGAGAGCCCCCGGGGACGCCCGCCCTGCCCGGGACCGGCACCGGGCCTCCCCCAGACCCCCCTAGCCAGCCCCCGGCCTGACCCCCGGCCCCCACACCCACGCTGAGGAGAGTCCCGCAGGCCGAGCCGGCCTCCCCCGAGCTGGGACGGCGACCGTGGCCCCTCCAGCAGCGCGGAGACCCCCTCGCTGGAGAGGCAGGCGGGGGACAGCTGCCAGGGCTCTGCTGTCCCCAGCCATGGAGCCTTGCTGACCCCCATGCTGTGGGGGCTCACGCAGGGACGCCATGGGAAAGCACGGGAGGATCGGGGCAGACAAACAATTCTGACAAGCTTCCAGGAGTATTGAGTTCCCCTCTAATAGCTGCTGCTGCAAGCGCCACAGTCAGGCGGTGTTGGCCTGCGAGGGCACGTCCTGGGCTTTATACTGCTTTTGCCAAGGAGCAGGAGATGTATGTGCAGGGAGGATCCCCAGCAGATGCAGTTTCATCTTCACGACCGCACACAACAGATGAACCCACCCAAATGGCATCTGCTTACACTTCAGAGACCTGAGGCCCCTTTGCACTCAAGTGCCCCGTTTTCCCAGGAAGCTCAGCAGAGGGCTTTTCTGGAGCACAAGGTTTTGCACCAGCTTCTGCCTTCCTCCCCACCAAAGCACAGGATCGTGTGTCTTTGAGCAGACAAAGCTCCGCTATCGAAGCCAGGCCAAGGAATTCTCTCAGCACAGCACGGGTCCATCCTTCCCAGGTGGACATAGGTAGAATTTGTCCTGCCAGAACACCTTCTGTGCCCACCCACCTTATGCAGACAAAGCCTCAAAAGCAAATCAGCGCTTTGGGAGCTCAAGACTCCAGAGGAGCAAGGGTCCTGAAATCGGTTCAATTCTTCAAGCCCACCTGACCACTGAAGAGCCACATCTGGAGCTGCTTACCTGAGCCCGATGGGTTTCCGCTCTGTGCCCTGGTCTGGGCCAGACTCTCTGCCTTGCCACTGAAGCATCCGCACCGCGGGTCCTGAGGGCTCTTAGCAACGGCTTCTGCTAACATCTCATTAGCCCTGTGAAAAAGGCAGGAGCATGCAAGAACGGCTGTTACTCATCGTGGCACAAAGGTGTTCCCCAAGGGTGATGCTGCGCTGTTGGACTCATGCACACAAACTTCCCAGCCACCCAAAGGTACTGCTTCTCAGGCTCTTCTGAGCAACCTGTCTTATATCTTCCCTTGTAGGACCTTTCCTTGAAGGTGGTAGGGACTGCAGGCTCCCTCCCTCCCCCTGCTGTAAACTCCAACAGACGATGCACCGCCATAACGGCAGCTGAACAAAGTCCTGTTGCCTCACAGACTCCTCTTGTGTCCCCTCTGCCTTTCCAAGTGCGTCTATCCTAAGGTGGAGCAGAAGAGCAGCAGAAATGAAGCTCCTCTTTTCCACCACCATGCAGCAAGGAGAGACGGCTACAAAAAACTGTTTGAAGAAAAAGAACCAAAACGTCCTGCAGACAGGCCTGATTTGTTGTGTTACTTCAGGGTCAGTAAAGAGAAAGGCAAACAGGCCTCCGTAATGGGAGAGCCCAAGGTGTGCTCTTCTGAGAAGTACGCCGTCTTGAGCGTACGCATCCTGCTGACCAGATCCAAGAAAGGGAAGTGGGGTGGAAAAGCCACGAAGAAGAGGGTCGTATTCCCATAACGTGGGGGAAAAACAGAAGACATTTGGACTTACTTTTTTAATGTCTTTGTAAAGCATCTTCTAATTTCCTGGTCCACCAGATAACATTTCTCCCAACTTTTAAGTTCAGCCTGCGCACGTGCCATTTGCAGTGCGCTCTTCTCCTGCAAGCTCTGTGCTCTCTCCAGCTCCGATTCCAGAGCGCTCACTCTCTGCTCCAGCAGTTTTCTCCAGGAGGCGTCAGTGGTGCAGATCTCCTCTCTTCTGGCTGGAGTGGCTGCCTGTGTCTAAAGCAGAAGGCGCAACTTCAAGAAACAGGAAGAAAAAGACAACACCCCCGGCTCTCAAAAAGCCTGCTCTTCCTGCCATTTGTACACAAAAGCTGGTATTAAACAGCCTACAGCGCTGCATGGACAGGGAGAAGGAAAAGGCGGCATCTTTCTCATGAACACAGGTCCCACCACACGCACAGAGGCACTTTGATGCAGCCTTTTGCAGCTCCCCAGCTTCCCTACGGGAAAGGCAAACCCACAGCACCAACAAGGAGAGCCGGATGCCCAAGACCAAACACCTAAAACGCCATCGCCACCACCACGAATGAACGCAATGCAGACTACAGATGCAAATGGTACATAAACTGACCTGCAAAAGTGGGCTGAGATGCTGCTTCTGTCCCGTTTCTGCCTGTGCTATCTGTTCACACTGTTCTCCAGAAAGCGCTGCTGCCGTACGAGCCACGCCAGCAGTCGCCAAGCCGTGCGGCACAAGAGTAGCCACCAGCCCTCGCAGCTGCTGGTTTGCAGGTGCGAGCTGCAGAGATGTTTCACGCTCCAACTCCAGCTGCGCAGAGAGTTCACACATCTGGATGCAGGGAATAAACAATCTGTCTTAGGCAAAGGGCTCTCAAATCTCCGCCAAACTCAATCACATGGCCACAACCTCTGCACGGTGTCGGAACAGAACCCAGTCTCCAAAGAGCACGGCCGCCTCGTTCTTCCCCACCCAGGTGCTGTCCCAAGCTCACTGCCTTCCCACAGCCTCGGAACGAGCTCCCTGAAGAGCCAGCTGACTTTTTCAAGGTGAGAGGGGAGGAGGCAGCGAGGAGAAAGGAGCTAAAAGCACCCTCGAGCCTGGATAACTGTTGTTAGTGATGCAGAAGCTCATAACGTCCTCAGAGAAGTCTCTCCTGTATTTGTTCCCAAATTATTTTCTTGTCTGGCACTCTTTGAAGCAACGGAACAGCTTCCTCCATACTGACAGGTTTACAGACTTTGCATACCTTGGCCTTAGCCTTGTCCAAGTCCTCTTGCAAGCGGGAGTTTTCCTCCTTCAGGTAATCGTGTTGGAGTGTGGAAGCTTTCAGCGACTTTTCTGCTATCCACTGCTTTCTTGAAGCATCAGTGAGCTCTTCTTGCAGCCGTCCCACTGTTCTCTAGGGAAACAATGTCACGGGAGGACAGAGAAAAAGGTAAGAAGCCAAAATCTGTCTTTTGACTTGCAGTTACTAGATAATATACCGAGATCGGTTCTCTAAGTGCATCGCAAAGCAGAGCAGCCTCATCCCCTGGAAGAAGGTGACATCTGCACAGCTGACGGTCTCTAGCCATCCTTGGCAAGTGAAGACAACTACAGAAATGCCATCTCTGAAGGATGATTTCTGTTTCCAGCACATTCTGCTGGGAAGATGCGGAGACTGTATCTAAGTATGTGTCTATAAGCACGTCTCAAGGCTTGCCGGCACCTTCCGCAATTCCAACAAAACCAGAACCAGCTCGAGTGATGGACTCCCACGCAGGTAGCTTACACCTGCTGACTTTCCGGAGCACCAGACAGCCTTGGGAACTGCTCTGCTTTCAGTCATTCCTGCTCAGTGATCATCTCACCTCTTTTTCTACTTGGTCCGCCTCGCATATAAAGGCATCGCTCACCTTATGTTCTTGGGCGGCCTTGTTCCGCACCTCTCCCAGCTGCTGACGGAGGAAAACATTTTCACTCTGGAGCTGGGACAGTTGTTCCTGCAGCCCTTCTGCCTGCTTGATGACATCTTTTCTTTCTTGAGCGTTCTTCGGGGGTAGAGCGTGCTGCTCCTTTGCCTGCCTCCGAGCCTGATGTAATTCTCTTTCTGCTCTATCTAAAGCCAGTGTCTTCTCCCGGAGAGTTTCTTTCAGTTGCTCCACTTCCTGCTCCAGCCTGCCAGCTTTTCTTTTGGCTTTGTTCAGCTGCTGACACAAGCTCTTGTTGGTTTCCAGCACCTCAGAGATGTGCGCGGGCACAGTGAGCTGGACATCACATGCTCTCAGAATCTCTTGCACATCGGCACTTTCTGCTGTCCCAGGACTTCCGAGGCTCCGGTGGCAAAGGGACGAATCCAACCCTGGGGTCGGTATTTGGGCTGTGATGTTTCCTGTCTGCTCAAAGGGAAAGAATAAAAATGGACGGAACTTAGGAAATCAGCTCAAAACAGGAGAGAGCGGCAGCATGTCACAGACCCAGAAGAGGACTGTCACTAACTTGACGTCGGATGAGAAAAGAGTTTCCAAGAACCCTGCCTTTGGCATTACTCATGGAAAAGTCTTCTTCTGCATTAGGGTGTGATAGAAGCCTAAAAGGAAGTCTCCAATGTAAAGCCTTGGGGTTTACATACCTCCCCCTCAGAGCTTTTGCCCTCCTCGATGGCTTCTTCATCAGCTGGCGACTCACGGCCAGCAGACTCCCAGTATACGGCAGGCTCATCTACATTAAAACCACACATTTTTGGAACCACAGTGATCTAATACAGCTCCTTGGTGCCTAGAGCGCTTCCCGAATCATCGTGCTTCCCGAGACAATCTTAGCACAAACACACACCCCAAACCCATGAAATCCTAGCGAGAGACCTGTCACAACGCGGATGCGAAATGCATCTCTTCTCCTGCTTGGGAGTTTGTTTCCTCGAGAGCACGCGCCTGCGCCATGTGCCAGGGACATCACTCGAAGTGACGAGAAAGGAGCCAAAAAGGAAGCAGTGTCTCGAGAATTCTGGCAGAGCACCTGGCAGAGCATTTGTTCCCGGATGACAAGGAACCCCTCCACGCCGTTTCCAAACACCCTGTCTCCCTGGCAGCCCACCAAAAGGGCAGGCGACAGCCCTTTTCCCCATCGCCTCCTCCGCGCTGGAGAGTCCTACCTGCTCTCCCCAGAGCGGGTGCACACCGCCCCTCTCCAGCAGCTCCTGCCCTGCGGTGAGCGCTGGGTGCTGACACCCGTTTTGCATGGCCTGGAGCAGCTCCTCCCTCGTTTTCCTGCTCCCTGGGGACCGCAGGGCACACGCTGGGTCTGGGCCTGGAAAGACAGACAGCACAACCTCTTGGACTCACCGCAAGAACAACGGCCCTTTCCATCTTTCCCTCCTTTGGGAACCAACACGCCCAGGCATGAAGCGAAGCCCCAGGGCAGGAGAACAGCCCAGGAGTTTCCCAAAGACTTCCCGCCTGCCTGCGCCCGTTACCTCTCGTCCTTCTCCTGGCAGTTGTTGTCACCAACAGCCGCCTGCTTCTTCACCGGCAGCGGCGCTGGGGCCAAGCCCCCGGTGATGGACATGCAGTGTGGCTTGTTCCAGACGTCCTGCAAGATCTTGTTGTCAGCGATGCTTCCGAAGGACACATGCTGCTTCTGTGCCCTCCTCCTGCACAGGAACCGCCAGATGCTCTTCATGGCCCAGCAGGAATGGGCACCGCACTGCCTTGCCTCTCACCGACGAGCGGAGACAGGCAGGATTGGGTGGGCGCTGCTGGGTGCCGGCTGCCAGCAGAGGAGCCAAGCCCTGAGGAGCGGCAGGGTACGGGCAACTGCCTCCGGGCCGAGCCCACCACCAGCAGCAACGGCAGCACCAGCACAACACCACTGGCACAGCACCAGAAGCACCAGTACAGCAGCACCAGCACCAGCACAGCACCACTACCACCAGCACGGTACCAGTACCACCAGTACCACCAGCACAGCACCAGCAGCACCAGCACAGCACCAGCAGCACCGCCAGGTACTGTGTGTGCAGGGTCTGTGCCAGTGCCCCAGGTCTAGCGAACGCGTGTGCTGACGTCATGAACGGCTCAGTGACATCATAAGGTGCTGGGAACTGGGCGGTGCTGGGGGCAGAGGCCTGCAGGGCGGACGTGCGCGTGTGCTCAGCACCTTTCTGCGCACACCCAGGCCACGTGCCCAAGGGAAACGGCCCCTGGCGCACGGTGTCCAGGTCCACCAGCTTGCCCAAGGCCACCTCTCCAAGGCTCCCAGCACCCTGCACGCTCGGGGCACCCACCGTCCTCCTCTCCTCTCCCACACATGGGGTCGGCAGGGCGGGCTCTGGCCGCCAAGGCTCCCTGCAAGCACGAGAGGCGGTGGCTGGACACCCCGTGTGCCATTTTGGGCTTCCTGGGCTCTGGCTGTGTGTTCTGGGGCACCCTGGACCCCTCGGGGCACCCCTCTCTGCAGCCCTGGGTGTGTCCCTTGGAGGGCACCCCAAGCCCCCGCTGTCCACTGTGGAATGCCCCTGTGCCTCGCTTTTGCTTGCTGGTCTGCCCGGTTCCCCTCAGTGTGCCGTTTGGGGTGCTCCGAGACGCTCGTTCAGCTCTCTGGGCTTCCCCTGCACGTGCCTCTCTGGCTTTGGATGCTGCCTCAGGCCGTGGCTCTGCCTTTCAGGGTGCCCCAGGCCCCTGTTGTGTGAATTGCAGTGCTCTCCGGGGCAACAGGTGTGCCATTCCCCTGGCCGAGCACCCCGAACGATGCCGTTCTGAGCACCCCAAGGCCCCTCGGAGTGCATTTTCGGCTCCCCCAGCTCCTTGGCGTGCCTTTGGGTGCCTCTGCAGGCCCCACAGTGTGCTTTCTGCTGCACCCCATCTTCCCTGGTGTGCCTTTCACTACGCCCCAGGGCAATCGGTGTGCCTTTTGGGGCGTCCCTGGGCTTGGTGTTTCCCTGGACGCAGGACTCCCGGGGGGTCTTACCAGAGCGGGGCAGAGGGGCACAGTCACCTCCCTTGCCCTGCTGCCCACGCTGCTGGGGATGCAGCCCGGGATGCGATTGCCTTCTGGACTGCGAGCGCACATCACCGGCTCGTGTCCAGCTTTTCATCCTCCGGCACCCCCAAGTCCTTCTCGGCAGGGCTGCTCTCCACCCCTTCATCCCCAGCCTGGATTTATGCGTGCGATTGCACCCACCCCTTGCACTTGGCCTTTTTCAACTTTTGGCAGCTTGTTGCTTTACTAAGCTTTCTGCTGTTTTACGAAGCTTGCATTTGTTGACTGGACAAGTAATTAGGGTTCCGGGGAAGATATGCTTCACCCCACCCCTCTTCCATTTGACTGAGTTTGTCTACAAATTCCAGCCTCCACGTGGCTCTGGGATCACACACACATACACACACACACTTGCCGTTGGGTAAGTTGAAAAAAAACTGTTGAATAATTTAGGTGAAATATATCACAGAAATCACCAGGTCAGTCCATTTGGCAATTCTTCCCCTGCAGTCCTTCTCAACCCATGGCAACAGGAACCCAAAACCTTGCAGTCCAGCTAATATTTTACAAACATTTCTCCCGGTTTAGAAGTTCTCAGAGCTGACACTCTGACTCTCCTCCTGCAGCTGGGAGGCTGTGGTGTCTCCAGGTGAAGCAACATTTAAGCACCCAATCTCAGAAGGTTGAGAGGGGGATAAGGAAAAGGGTGAGTCTTGGCTTTCAGCTTCTCCTTCAGGCTTCATGTCTGGCGTGGCCTTCAGGGTGCTGAGAAAGTCTGGCGGTTCTCTTGACGGGAAGCTGAAAACAAATCTCCTCTCTTAAGTCATTCTGCAAACTTCATCTGACCCTCCATCACCTGCCACAGTCCCAACACTCCTCCCAACGTCTCTGCGAGGCAGTGCAGGGCGATGCTCAATGCCTTTCGCTTGGACTGAGTCTCCGCTACTCCTCCTCTCTAGCTGCTCACCGTAGACTGAGGGACTCATGCAGGGAAACCGTCCATCGTCTGCTATCAAATTTTGGCGTGGGTTACGGATACGTTGCAACGATGTGACCCCAATATGAGTATGATCGTTCACCCTTTATTAGTCAGCAAAACAAGGTTTATATAGCAAAACAATTACAGCATCTGAATGGTTAAACCCCCAACACATATATAGGCAAAATTACTGCAACTCGTTGTGATTGGTGCAGAGCTGCATCTCGAAGTGAAAACAGTACTGTGGCAGGAAACAACGTGGCAGGAAGGAAGTGAGAGTGTGGCAGGAAATGGTGACGTTCCCCCTGCTCCAGAGTCCTGAGCTCGTCGCTCTGCCTTCCCAGCAGGGTTCCGTGTCAGCCGCTCCCAAGGCTCACTTCTGGATCGGAACCTGGGTTGCTCAACACACCAAACTATGTTCCCTCTCTTCCAGCCAGGACTCCACACAGACCCAGTCTCTGTGCCTCTGTGCGAGCAGTGAAATGAGCAGATGAGGCTGAGCAACAGATTTACAGGTTAGCCCCTTCTGGCTGCGAGCTATCTGCAGCCGTTCGAATTTTCGGAGCAGGGCTGCCGGAGGCGCAGAGCAAGCACCTCCTAAGCAGCGTTTGAGGTTTGAGGTGGCAAGACAAGCAAGCAGTACCAGTTTCTGTGCCTCTGTGCGAGCAGTGCCATGGGCAGATGAGGCTGAGCAACAGCTTTACAGGCAAGATCTTTCTGGCTGCAAGCTATCTGCAGAAGTCCGCATTTTCTGAACAGGGCTGCCAGAGGAACCCGGCATGGACCACAAAGATACCTTTGAAGTCTGAGGGGGCAAGACAAGCAAGCAGCCTCAGTCTCTGTGCCTCTGTGCAAGCAGTGCCATGGGCAGATGAGGCTGAGCAACAGCTTTCCAGGCTAGCTCTTTCCGGCTGCGAGCTATCTGCAGACGTTCACATTTCCAGAGCAGGGCTGCCGTTGGCGATCGGCAAGGACCACCTAAGATACGTTTGAACTCTGAGGTATCAAAAAAAGCAAGCAGCCCCAGTCTCTGTGCCTCTGTGCGAGCAGTGCCATGGGCAGATGAGGCTGAGCAACAGCTTTCCAGGCTAGCTCTTTCTGGCTGCAAGCTATCTGCAGACGTTCGCATCTTGAAAGAAGGGTTGCCGGATGCAATGGGCAAGGACCACCTAAGATATGTTTGAAGTTTGAGGGGGCAAGACAAGCAAGCAGCCCCAGTCTCTGTGCCTCTGTGCGAGCAGTGCCATGGGCAGATGAGGCTGAGAAACAGCTTTCGAGGCTAGCTCTTTCTGGCTGCGAGCTATCTGCAGACGTTCGCATTTTCGGAACAGCACTGCCCTATGCCTTCTGCACGGACCGCCTAATTGGCATTTGAAGTTGGAGGTGGCAAGACAAGCAAGCAGCCCCAGTCTCTGTGCCTCTGTGCGAGCAGTGCCATGGGCAGATGAGGCTGAAAAACAGCTTTCCAGGCTAGCACTTTCTGTCTGCGTGATATTTGCAGATGTTCGCATTTTCAGAGCATGGCTGAGGGAGGAGACGAGCACGGACCACCTGAAGTACGTTTGAAGTTTGAGATGGCAACACAAGCAAGCAGCCCCAGTCTCTGTGCCTCTGTGCGAGCAGTGCCATGGGCAGATGAGGCTGAGCAACAGCTTTCCAGGCTAGCACCTTCTGGCTGTCAGCTATCTGCAGACGTTCGCATTTTCACAGCATGGCTGCCGGAGGCCCACGGCACGGACACCAGAATTTACTTTTCAAGTTTGAGATGGCAAGACAAGCAAGCAGCCCCAGTCTCTGTGCCTCTGTGCGAGCAGTGCCATGGGCAGATGAGGCTGAGCAACATCGTTCCATGCTAGCTCTTTCTGGCTGCGAGCTATCTGCAGACGTTCGCATTTTCGGAACAGCACTGCCCTAGGCCTTCTGCAAGGATCACCTAATTTGCATTTGAAGTTGGAGGTGGCAACACAAGCAAGCAGCCCCAGTCTCTGTGCCTCTGTGCGAGCAGTGCCATGTGCAGGTGAGGCTGAACAACAGCTTTTCAGGCTAGCTCTTTCTGGCTGCAAGCTATCTGCAGACGTTCGAATTATTAGAGCAAGGCTGCCGGAGGCACCGTGCTTGGAACCCCAAAGCTACGTTTGAAGTTTGAGGCGGCAAGACAAGCAAGCAGCCCCAGTCTCTGTGCCTCTGTGCGAGCAGTTCCATGGGCAGATGAAGCTGAGCAACAGCTTTCCAGGCTAGCTCTTTCTGCCTGCGAGCTATCTGCAGACGTTCGCATTTTCAGAGCAAGGCTCCAGGAGGCCCCCTGCCCGGACCACCTAAGCTACGTTTTAAGTTTGAGGTGGCAAGACAAGCAAGCAGGCCCGGTCTCTGTTGAAAACTTGTGGCTTAGAATTAACGGACAGTCTCACACGGGTGACTTTACGGTGGGTGTATACTACAGGCCACCTGATCAGGAGAAGGAGGTTAATGAGGCCTTCTACAAACAGCTGCAAGCAGCCTCAGAGTCACAGGCCCTGGTTCTCATGGGGGACTTCAACCACCCTGACGTCAGCTGGGAAGACCACACAGCTAGGCAGGCGCAATCCAGGAGGTTCCTACAGAGCATCGATGATAACTTTCTGATGCAAGTGGTGGAGGAACCAACAAGGAAAGATGTGCTGCTGGACCTCGTGTTAACAAACAAGGAGGGACTGGTGGAGGATGTGAAGGTTGGAAGTGGACTCGGCTGCAGTGACCATGAAATGGTCGAGTTCAGGATCCTGCGTGGAGGAAGCAGGGCGATAAGCAGGATCAAAACCCTGGACCTCAGGAGGGCTGACTTTGCCCTCTTCAAGGAGCTACTGGGAGGAATCCCGTGGGCCAGGGCTCTCGAAGGCAGGGGGGTCCATGAGTGCTGGTCGCTTTTTAAACAACACTTCTTCCATGCACAGGAGCAATGCATCCCCCTGAGAAAGAAACCGAGCAAAGGAGGAAGGAGACCTGCATGGTTAAATAAGGAGCTTCTAGCGGAGATCAGGCAGAAGAGAAAGGTCCATGGAATGTGGAAAGAGGGGCAGGCCACTTGGGAAGAGTACAGAAACGTGGTGAGAGCATGCAGGGATGCAACGAGGAAGGCCAAGGCTCACCTGGAATTGAAGCTGGCAAGGGATGTCAAAAACAACAAGAAGGGCTTCTTCAACTACATCAGCAGCAAAAGGAAGGCTAGGGACAACGTGGGGCCGCTGCTGAATGAGGCGGGTGTCCTGGTGACGGAGGATGCGGAGAAGGCAGAGCTACTGAATGCCTTCTTTGCTTCAGTCTTCAGTGCTAAGACTGGCCCTCAGGAATCCCAGGCCCCGGAGGGAAGAGATGAAGCCTACAAAGAGAACGACTTTCCCTTGGTCGAGGAGGACTGTGTGAGGGATCGCTTAAGTGATCTGGACGTCCACAAATCCATGGGCCCCGATGGAACGCACCCACGAGTGCTGAGGGAGCTGGCGGATGTCATTGCTGAGCCACTCTCCATTATCTTTGAGAGGTCCTGGAGGACAGGAGAGGTGCCCGAGGACTGGAGAAAGGCCAATGTCACTCCAATCTTCAAAAAGGGCAAGAAGGAGGACCCAGGGAACTACAGGCCGGTCAGCCTCACCTCCATCCCGGGAAAGGTGATGGAGCAGCTTATCCTGGAGGCCATCATGAAGCAAGTGGAAGAAAAGAAGGTTATCAGGAGTAGTCAGCATGGATTCACCAAAGGGAAATCATGCCTGACCAATCTGATAGCTTTCTACGATGACATGACTGGCTGGGTAGATGAAGGGAGAGCCGTGGATGTTGTCTACCTAGACTTCAGCAAGGCTTTCGACACAGTCTCCAATGATATCCTCCTAGGGAAGCTGAGGAAGTGTGGGCTGGATGAGTGGTCGGTGAAGTGGATTGAGAACTGGCTGAATGGCAGAACTCAGAGGGTTGTCATCAGCGGCGCTGAGTCTAGTTGGAGGCTGGTGACAAGTGGTGTCCCCCAGGGGTCAGTACTGGGCCCAGTCTTGTTTAACTTCTTCATCAACGACCTGGATGAAGAGTTAGAATGTACCCTCAGCAAGTTTGCTGATGACACCAAACTGGGAGGTGTGGTGGACACAGCGGAAGGCTGTGCTGCCATTCAGCGTGACCTGGATAGGCTGGAAAGCTGGGCAGAGAGGAACCTGATGAGGTTCAACAAGGGCAAGTGCAGGGTCCTGCACCTGGGGAGGAACAACCTCATGCACCAGTACAGGCTTGGGGTGGACCTGCTGGAGAGCAGCTCTGCGGAGAGGGACCTGGGTGTCCTGTTGGACGACAGGTTAACCATGAGCCAGCAGTGTGCCCTGGCTGCCAAGAAAGCCAATGGGATCCTGGGGTGCATCAAGAAGAGTGTGGCTAGCAGGAGGAGGGAGGTTCTCCTTCCCCTCTACACTGCCCTGGTGAGGCCTCATCTGGAGTACTGTGTCCAGTTCTGGGCTCCCCAGTTCAAGAAAGATGAAGAGCTACTGGAGAGAGTCCAGCGGAGGGCTACGAGGATGGTGAGGGGACTGGAGCATCTCCCCTACGAGGAGAGGTTGAGGGAACTGGGCTTGTTCAGCCTGAAGAAGAGAAGGCTGCGAGGGGACCTTATAAATGCCTACAAATATCTGAAGGGTGGGTGTCAGGAGGATGGGGCCAAGCTCTTGTCAGTGGTGCCCAGTGACAGGACAAGGGGCAATGGGCACAAACTGAGGCACAGGAAGTTCCACCTGAACATGAGGAAGAACTTCGTCCCTCTGAGGGTGACGGAACCCTGGAACAGGCTACCCAGGGAGGTTGTGGAGTTTCCTTCTCTGGAGATATTCAAGACCCGCCTGGACGGGGTCCTGTGCGGCTTGCTGTAGGTGACCCTGCTTGGGCAGGGGGTTGGACTAGATGACCCACAGAGGTCCCTTCCAACCCCTACTATTCTGTGATTCTGTGTTGCTGTGATTCTGTGCTCCTATGTGAGCAGTGCCATGGGCAGATGAGGCTGAGCAACAGCTTTCCAGGCTAGCTCTTTCTGCCTGCGAGCTATCTGCAGACTTTTGCATTTTCAGAGTAGCGCTTCTGGAGGCCCCCTGCATGGACCACCTAGGCAACGTGTGAAGTTTCAGGGGGCAAGACAAGCAAGCAGCCCCAGTCTCTGTGCCTCTGTGCGAGCAGTGCCATAGGCAGACGAGGCTGATCAACAGCTTTCCACGCTAGCCTCTTCTGGCTGTGATCTACATGAAGATGTTTGCATTTTTGGAGCAGGTCTGCGAAATGCTCCTGGCAGAGACCCCGTAATGTACGTTTGAAGTTTGAGGTGGCAAGACAGGCAAGCTGCCCCAGTCTCTGTGCTCCTATGTGAGCAGTGCCATGAGCAGATGAGGCTGAGCAACAGCTTTCCAGGCTAGCCTCTTCTGGCTGCGAGCTACATGCTCTAATACTAGAAGCATATGTGGTTAGCACAGAATACAGTTTGTTTAGGGATAACTACTGAAGAAGGAAACATCAGATATACAGTTTCTTTAATGACATGTAACACTATTTGAATTAATTATTTGTTTGAACATAGGAAAAGTTTACATAGCTAAGAACCTATCCCTCAGGGAATATGTATATATATTTTTTTGCAACCTGTCCAAGCAATTAGTTCTGTTTTCTTTCTTTCTTCTGTTCTGTTGTGTTCACATGTAGTATTCTCTTGCGTTCTGTAATATTGTGTTGTGTTCTCCTGTGTTCTGATGTGTACTCATTTTTCATGTTCTGTTGTTTTTTGTTGTGTTCTGTTGTGTTCTGCTGTGTTCTGATGTGTTCTTTTGTGTTCTGATGTATTGTGTTCTTTTTTGTTCTGTGTTCTGTTTTTTTCTGTTTTGTTCTGATGTGTTCTATTGTGTTCTGATGTGTAGTGTTCTATTGTGTTCTGATATGTTTTCTTGTGTTCTCATTTATAGTATTCTGCTGTGTTCTGATGTGTTCTGCTGTGTTATGTTGTGTTCTGTTGTGTTCTCTGATGTTCTGATGTATTCTCATGTGTACTGTTCTGTTGTGTTCTTTTGTGTTCTGTTGTGTTCTGTTGTGTTCTCATGTGTAGTGTTCTGTTCTGTTCTCTTCTGTTTTGTTCCGTTGTGTTCTATTGTGTTCAATTCTGTTCACATGTGTAGTGTTCTCATGTTCTGTTGTGTTCTTGTGTGTTCTGTTGTGTTCTGATGTGTTCTCATGTGTAGTATTGTGTTGTGTTCTATTGTGTTCTTTTGTGTTCTGTTGTGTCTTCACGTGTAGTGTTCTGTTGTGTTCTGTTGTGTTCTATTGTGTTCTCATGTGTAGTGTTCTGCGGTGTTCTGTTGTGTTCTCTTGTGTTCTGTTGTGTTCTGATGTGTACTCATGTATAGTGTTCTGTTGTGTTCTGTTGTGTTCTGATTACTTCACATGTAGCATTTTGTAGTGGTGTGTAGTGTTCTGTTGTGTTCTGCTGTGTTATGATGTGTTCTGATGTGTTCTGTTGTGTTCTGATGTGTTGTATTCTCTTGTGTTCTCTTGTGTTCTGATGTGTTCTCGTGTGCAGTGTTCTTTTGTGTTCTGTTGTGTTCTGTTGTGTTCTGATGTGTTCTCAGGTGTAGTGTTCTGTTCTGTTGTTTTCTGTTGTGTTCCGTTGTGTTCTGTTCTGTTCTGTTTTATTGTGTTCCGTAGTCTTCTGTTGTGTTCTGTTGTATTCTCTTGCGTTCTGTGGTGTTCTGATGTGTAGTGTTCTGTTTCGTTCTATTGTGTTCTGATGTGTTCACATGTGAAGTGTTCTGTTGTGTTCTGTCCTCTTCAAGTGTGTAGTGTTCTGTTTTGTTCTGTTGTGTTCTCTTGTCTTCACATGTGTAGTGTTCTGCTGTGTTCTGTTTTGTTCTGATGTGTTCTGATGTGTTCTCATTTTTAGTGTTCAATTGTTATTTGCTGTGTTCTGTTGTGTTCTGTTGTGTTCTGTTGTGTTCTGTTGTGTTCTGCTGTGTTCTGATGTATTCTTATGTGTAGTGTTCTGTTGTGTTCTGTTGTGTTCTGTGTGTTCTGTTGTGTTCTGATGTGTTCTCCTGTGTAGTGTTCTGTTGAGTTCTGTTGTGATCTCTTGTGCTCTGTTGTGTTCTGCTGTGTTCAGATGTGTTCTGATGTGTTCTCATATGTTCTCATGTTTAGTGTTCTGTTGTTTTTTGTTGTGTTCTGTTGTGCTCTGTTGTGTTCTGTTTTGTTCTGATGTGTTCTGCTGTGTTCTGTTGTGTTCTAATGTGTTGTGTTCTGTTGTGTTCTGTTGTTTTCTGTTTTGTTCTGATGTGTTCTGCTGTGTTCTGTTGTGTTCTGATGTGTAGTGATCTTTTGTGTTCTGTTGTGATGTGTTCTCATCTTTACTGTTCTGTGGTGTTCTGTTGTGTTCGGTTGTGTTCTGTTGTGGTCTTTTGTGTTCTGTTGTGTTCTGATGTGTTCTCACGTGTTGTGTTCTGTTGTGTTGACTTGACTTCAGCAAGGCTTTCGACGCTGTCTCCCATAATATCCTCCTAGGGATGCTCAGGAAGTGTGGGCTGGATGAGTGGTCGGTGAAGTGGATTGAGAACTGGCTGAATGGCAGAACTCAGAGGGTTGTCATCAGCGGCGCTGAGTCTAGTTGGAGACTGGTAACTAGTGGTGTCCCTCAGGGGTCAGTGCTGGGCCCAGTCTTGTTTAGCTTCTTCATCCACAACCTGGATGAAGAGTTAGAATGTACCCTCAGCAAGTTTGCTGATGACACCAAACTGGGAGGTGTGGTGGACACAGCGGAAGGCTGTGCTGCCATTCAGCGTGACCTGGATAGGCTGGAAAGCTGGGCAGAGAGGAACCTGATGAGGTTCAACAAGGGCAAGTGCAGGGTCCTGCACCTGGGGAGGAACATCAGTACAAGCTTGGGGTGCACCTGCTGGAGAGTAGCTCTGCAGAGAGGGACCTGGGTGTCCTGTTGGACGACAGGTTAACCATGAGGCAGCAGTGTGCCCTGGCTGCCAAGAAAGCCAATGGGATCCTGGGGTGCATCAAGAAGAGTGTGGCCAGCAGGACGAGGGAGGTTCTGCTTCCCCTCTACACTGCCCTGGTGAGGTCTCATCTGGAGTACGCTGTCCAGTTCTGGGCTCCCCAGTTCAAGAAAGATGAGAAGCTACTGGAAAGAGTCCAGCGGAGGGCTACGAGGATGGTGAGGGGACTGGAACATGTTCCTTACGAGGAGAGGCTGAGGGAGCTGGGCTTGTTCAGCCTGAAGAAGAGAAGGCTGAGAGGGGACCTAATAAATGCTGATAAATATCTGAAGGGTGGGTGTCAGGAGGATGGGGCCAAGCTCTTTTCAGTGGTGCCCAGTGACAGGACAAGGGGCAATGGGCACAAACTGAAGCACAGGAAGTTCCACCTGAACATGACGAAGAAGTTCGTCCCTCTGAGGGTGACGGAACCCTGGAAAAGGCTGCCCAGGGAGGTTGTGGAGTCTCATTCTCTGGAGATGTTCAAGACCCACCTGCACAAGGTCCTGTGCAGCCTGCTCTAGGTTTCCCGGTGTCCTGGGTTTGGCCAGGACAGGGTTAATTTTCACCGGACTCCAGGAAGGGGCACAGCCGGGGGGTGGGGGCTGACCCCACCTGGCCGAACAGAGCCCGGTGTTCCATACCCTGTGACGTCACGCTGGGTTCCGGTGGGGGAGGCGGGGCGGCGGGAAGGCAGTCGCGGCTTGAGGGAGCGCAGCGCCGGTCCTGTTTCGGGAGAGCGGCTGTCTGGGTTGTACGGTTCGTTGTTGTGTTTTCTCCTTATTTGTATCGTTGTTGTTCCTGTTTTCCCTCTGTTTGCTGTTCTGTTAATCTGCCCTTATCCCGACCCACCTGTTTCTGCCTCTTTCTTTTCATTCTCCTCCGCACGCCGGCGGGGGGAGGGGCGGCTGCGTGGCGCTTTTGTTGCCGGCGGCAGCCGAAACCGAAACAGTTTTTCAGCAATTTAAGTCACAGATATGATCTGTAATGGGACAGATGACACTGACTGCATCTGACCATCCTAATATACTCCAGATGTTTATCTTTGCAAATATTGTTAGCTTGCAGTAGACTTTGTGCAAAGGTAGCAAGAGGAAGAGAAGTCTGTCTTTGAATTTTAAAGCTTTCTTTGCATGTGTCATTTTGTGTCCTTCTGTCTACGTGACTCGCAGCACTACACGGCACGTTCTGCGGAGCCCCTGATCTGCTAGTGACATTAACGGCTAGCTGGGTGGTGGTGGAAGGGTGCCAGTTCTCGCAGTGCGATTTCAGTAAGGAATTTCAAACTAGTTAGACTTCCCTAAAATCCAGAATCTCATTTACCAGTTCAGGAAGAGGTGGTGGTGTTGCCTTGTCCTGCCAGTGCTGAGTGCTGTATGTCCTGGGTTCGGCCAGAACAGGTTTAATTTTCACCGGACTCCAGGAAGGGGCACAGCCGGGGGGTGAGGGCTGACCCCACCTGGCCGAACAGAGCCCGGTGTTCTATACCCTGTGACGTCACGCTGGGTTCTGGTGGGGGGGGCGGGGCGGCGGGAAGGCACTCGCGGCTTGGGGGGACGCAGCGCCGGTCCTGTTTCGGGAGAGCGGCTGTCTGGGTTGTACGGTTCGTTGTTGTGTTTTCTCCTTATTTGTATCGTTGTTGTTCCTGTTTTCCCTCTGTTTGCTGTTCTGTTAAACTGCCCTTATCCCGACCCACCTGTTTCTGCCTCTTTCTTTTCATTCTCCTCCGCACGCCGGCGGGGGGAGGGGCGGCTGCGTGGCGCTTTTGTTGCAGGCGGCAGCCGAAACCGAAACAGTTTTTCAGCAATTTAAGTCACAGATATGATCTGTAATGGGACAGATGACACTAACTGCATCTGACCATCCTAATATACTCCAGATGTTTATCTTTGCAAATATTGTTAACTTGCAGTAGACTTTGTGCAAAGGTAGCAAGAGGAAGAGAAGTCTGTCTTTGAATTTTAAAGCTTTCTTTGCAGGTGTCATTTTGTGTCCTTCTGTCTACGTGACTCGCAGCACTATTCTGCACGTTCTGCGGAGCCCCTGATCTGCTAGTGACATTAACGGCTAGCTGGGTGGTGGTGGAAGGGTGCCAGTTCTCGCAGTGCGAGAACTAATGTGATGCATTGTATCAACATCTTAATGCTAAGATGATCTTTAGGATGAAGAAAGTATTTTAAACAAACACCATGTAGTTCCCTGCAACATCAGTGCTTTTTGTTCTAGACAGTGAAGGTCTGTTGTGTAGTCAAAGCCGTAAATGGAATGAAATGAGGTTGCTTTAAACAAAGGTTTCATAAGTTGTTGAAAATCAGTTTTGAGGAAAATGTCTGAAATGTTTTGCAGAGGTGAATCTGGTGCTGGGAAGACTGAAAACACAAAGAAAGTTATTCAATACCTTGCTCCTGTTGTTTCCTCCCATAAAGGAAGAAAGGACCATAATATTCCTGTAAGTTGGGATATTTTATCATTTGTTTATTGTTCTTTTTGAAAACTACCATCTTTGCATTTAAAAAAACCATAACTTTTTTATTAAAGATAAGCTGCAATGTAATCCACATAATTTTCTCAACTGTTATTTTCTCTTTAGTAGGGTCTGAAATGAGCAGTTACATTAAAATTTCCAGTTGATGTTAGCTGTTTAACTTCTCTTCTGAAATTAAAGGCTTTATGCAACCATTGTAACTAGGAACGGTATCAAAGCTTTCTGATGCAGTGTATGCCAGTTTTCCAAAAATTTAATTAACTTGGGCAAGTCTTAGTGAATTTAGTTCCCACAGATGCAGTTTTCAGTACTATATTTGTGAACAAGCTTTCTGTTCTTTCAAAAATTATCTTGTAGATAAGAAAAATCATCAAGCTTCAAAACTGCTGTAGACTTGATATGTCTACAAGCGAGCAGCTAATAAAAAGCTCTAGTTTTAGTACATTAGAGACAAAAGCATATACACTTATGTCAGAGTCTTGGGTTTTTTGGTAACTTGTCACTAACTGATTTATGTAGAACTTTCTTCAGATTTACTGCTAGACTTCAAAATTCACAATGAGTTTTTATCAATGTTTTACTTTACGAGATATGGATGGGTTTGAATATCTGTTGCTATGAGCACTTGGATCTCTTTGCAGTGGAATATTAATTCAACTTGCTAGAAGCAAGTGGCTTGCTATATTCGATACTGGCGTATGTGGTTGGAAGTTTTCAAACTATATCAGACTCAGAAGCATCAGCTTCTGTAATTTCTAGTGTATAACACTTAATATTAAGATATTCTGGAATGTGTCAAGACTCAAACTCCTAGAAAACCAGGAGAGGACTTTTGACCAGTCTGTGAAGAAAAAAAAGCAAGAATTTGAAGTTGGAGAGAGGGAAAGATTGCTCTGCAGATAGATTTGGAGGCCTTAGGAGGATGCTGTGACTGGAGTGTCGGCAGCATTAGCATTGTCATGTGCTAGGGGAATACATGGCTCTGCAGAATGCTATTTAGAAAGTCATCCTTCAGAACTTGTTTTCTGTGTGGGTTTTGATTTATAAATATTCTTGGATTTATGGCTGTGCAGCCTTGAACAAAACTAGTGTTTTTAAAATTTCTACAGGAGTATAATTGCCTACAACTTTTTTTGGGGGGAAGGCAATTATGCAGAGAAAGGAACTGCACAGAGTTTGTATACCAAGTACTTCTAAACACACTATTGACAGCTTGGAATGCACCAGGTTGAAGAGACTTCTGTGAGCCTCTTGTCGAGCCTCCTTTCAAAATATGCTTCCCTTTAAAGCTGAGTTTTGAAAACCTTGTGTGACGAAGATTATACAAACTTTCTGCAAAACTTTTCCTGTGCTTAACCACTTAAACAGTCAAAAACAGGGGTTTAAAAAGTACTCCTTGTTTGTTTGGCTGTGTTTCCATAAGCACTTTGTGCCAGTACCTGTGCTAAAAGTAGTCCCCTTTTTGAGTTTTGTCATCGTAACAATTCCTGTGGCCACTCACTGGGCTTGGAGACTGCAGGCTCAAACTACTGTTCTGAAAGTCATAGAATCATCGAATGGTTTGGGTTGGAAAGGACCTTCAAGATCATCTGGTTCCAACCCCCCTGCCATCAGCAGGGACATCTTCCACCAGACCAGGTTGCTCACAGCTCCATCCAACCTGGCCTTGAACCCTGCCAGGGAGGGGGCAGCCACAGCTTCTCTGGGCAACCTGGACCAGTGTTTCATCACCCTCATGGGGAAGAAATGAAGTCCATCTGGCTTTAGATGAAACAAGTTTCCTCTGTTTGTTGCGTGGCTGCATAACTGATATGAAGTGAAGGCACAGAAAAAAGCTGGGGTGGAAGATGTTGGTGAAGGGAAGGATGAGTTGCTCAGTCTAATGCAGTGCTGGCTAATTCTGTTTAAGTTGCTGGTTGAACTGGAATCTAATTCTCTACTTAGCAGCGTGATCAAATGGGACAGGAGTTTAAGATGGTGGGTGTAATCAGCTGCTTCGTGAGCCATCGAAGACTGTCACGATGAAGAAGACTGGAAAAGTTTTTATTCTTTGTAAAACATAGTTCAGACACAGTAAAAAGAATAGGGTAGTGTCCTGAATAGAAGTTTGATACTTTGATTGTGCGCTTCATTCAATGCACTGCTATAGTAAGCCAGTACTGAATTAAGTATATGTTTATGAAAAATGCAAAATGTTCACGTAACCTAAACCGTTTTGAAAATACAAATGAGTCTCGCTTCTGTAACAATTAATTTTTATTTATATACTGCAGATGAAGAATGTCTAATCTACACACCTAGCACTCAAAAGTTAGGAAGTGTCAGAATTGGTTATATTTAAGCAGCCTTAACTTGTTCCTGTTCACATATATATTAGAAAACTGTAGAGGGCTGGTGGTGATCCGTAGTATCCATCTGTACAGCCTTTGCACTGACCTGTGCACAAAGATGATGCTAAACAGGCTTGTTAAATAGACAGCAAGTCATGGATTTACTTTTATCCATCCTGTAACGAATAATTATCAGCGCTATGCATATTACTGAGACTTCTGAAAGTTGCATGGATTTTTTTTTATGAACAATTTGTATGCTGATGAATGAATAATTATCTTCCTGACACCATTCTGAAGTGTAGGGTTAACTTTGTCTCTTTTGCCTGACAGGCAAACCTTTACAGGGTGCTGTAGAAGTATTACAAACAAACGCAGCCCCCAGTTTGACACCTCAGGCCATGGCCAGAGTAACAGTAATGGTCTGCCATGCCACAAATGCTCACCATGTACGTTCTCCAGCGGCACTGGCTGTGAAATGTTTGGCTTAAGCAAGAGGCGTCACATAGGAGCTCTACTCATCCCTTCAACAGCCTTCTTGTGTCTGGCATTCAGCTGTTTGTCTGTGACACTTTTCTTTCCCAGCCGCCCTGTTTCATCACAGCTGGTGGCTGTGTGCCTGCAGAGGAGTCCTGCGTAGCCCTTGGCACGTCATCCCCAGGCAGGGGTCCTGTGGGGAACGGAGCCAGTAACACAGTGTAACCACGGAGGGTGGAATTACAGCGCCCAACAGCCTGAATACTAACGTTTCCTAGTTTTTGAGTGTTTGAATCTGTAGCCACACTGTCTCTTTTCTGTTTAATCACAAAGAATGTTAAAGGTATTGTCTTGGGCACAGTGCTAGGAAGCGTGGGTGGGTGGTGGTGGTAAAAAGGTAGAAGAGAAGCTTTAGTGCTTGTGGGGCTTGGCAGAGCTAGGTGAGACTAGGGTAGTCCCTTAAATTAGGAATTGAGTCTGGGCTTTCTAGAGCCAGGTGATGGAGAGCAGGGAGAAGCGCATGGCAGTGAGTTATGAACAGGCTCATCTATAGATTGAAGGTGGAATGAAAGCGAGCCTGAATCCTTGTCTGCAGTGTGCTTGGTTGAGCATCAGAACTAACACGTGTACAGTTCTAGTTGGTGCGTAGCAAGGGAGAAAAGATGGAAGATATCTGTTGTAAATAACTGGAAGCTTCAGCTTCACATCCAACACATCTGCGCTCTAATGAATCTGGGGGGAGTGGGACGGTAGTGTTACGAACTTTACCAGTAAATCTGAATATTTTATCTGCACCAGGCATATTGTGGTTTATTCGGTTGTTAACCAGGTCATACGTGGACCAGCTTTCTAAAGGCAACCATTGTGCTTTAGCCTGGGCATCTCAGACCAAAGGTGACCCACACTGGTGTCTGTTGGTCTGGTCAGCTATCCCATGCTCCTAGGCCAGCATAGGAGCCTCTCTTGCCTTTGCTGTCAATTATTCCTCTGTAGACTCAGGTGGTGTGGAGAAAAGGTTATTTAGAATGAAAGGGTGAGGAAGAGAACAAGGACAGGTAACTGGTGAGTGGAGGGGGGGACTCATGTGTCCAGAGAGGGGTTTTGACAGATTAAGCAAGGAGGGTAGGGAGTAAACAGAGTCTTCTAAACTACTTGTCTTTGTGGCTCATCAATCCTGTGTGCACTAAGTGGCATGGGAAAGAGAGAAAAGAATGAAATCGTGTTAATGCATGTGTTAGAGCTGCTTTAATACGGTAAAGAAATGAGTCCTAATTCTGACTCTTGGGCTCTGCTTTAGTTTAGAAACTTTGTGTTTTTGAATGGGGAGGGAAGTCAGTGCAAAATGTAGAAATAACTAAAAAAAAGTTTGCATACACAGCTTTCCAAAAGAAGGAAAAGTGCTGGTTGTCACTCACTGCCTGGGGGCTGCCATGAACTTGCAGGTTCTCCAGGCTGCGTGAGGTTAAGGGGGTACTCTAAGCTGGACTGTGGACATACCTGGACCCTATTCATGGTCAGATACCTGAAATGGGCAGGTGTGTTCCATCGTGGTAGTGTGTGAAGTAAAGTTCTATAAATAACTGCATCCATCTACCACCGCTGTATCCACTTCTAGGCATTCTGGTACTGTGTACCTCTGGTTCAGGTGAATGGAATTAGACTTTTGTTCACTTCCCTGCTCCTCAAAGCCTTCACATCCCAAACCCACTCTTATTGTCACTAAAATTCAGGTTTCTAGGTGGTGCCGTTTTAAGCTTCAGAAATAGAAGCATAGAATCACTTAAGCTGGAAAAGACCTTTAAGGTCATCGAGTTCAACCGTAACATAATTACTGGTACTTGCAGGTTAATGATGGCTTTCAGTGACTGCATTTGCCTTTGTAGCTGAAATACTAAATTGTTTAATCTGTTTTATGAATTTCAGAAGAAATATAATTGGCTTTGAAGTACAGGATCATGGGTAGGCTCATTCAGACTGAAGCTCCCCTTGGTGAGGATTTCCCAGATGAGCTTTAACTGCCCTAATTGAAACACAGAAGTTAAGTGTGTGTCTGATTATGTTCCGTTCTGTTTCTAAGTGAGGACAGAGATGGACACCCTGAGGAAGCAGTCTATCCTGTCTGAAGATAAGCAAAAGAAATGCCTCTTATGTTCCCAGGTGTACCTATCCTTCTCCAGTGATTTCGGAAGGAGCGGTAGCTTCATACTGAAACATCTAACCTTATTTTTAGATCCTGAGTTGTTTTCTGAGCAGGTATGATGCAGCTTTGCAAAATTCACATCACTTAGCTGAGTAAACTAAACCTTTGCTAGCTGCTTTACAGAACTCTGTCAAAACCTGTTATTCTTCACTAAAACAGTGCTAGTTGCTAGTTATTTAAATTAGTAGACATAAACGGAAGAAGTGTGCGTCTCTCTTGGTGTGAAAATTTCTTGTGGTCTGAGTTTCACCACCGCGTTTTCTCCCTAGGCTCTCCGGTGTGAAGCTCAAGATTGTTAAATTTGCTGACTGAGACGAGGGAATAGGGGAATTGAAAATTTCTGCATTTCTGCAGAAACTGCAAATTTGGATTTGGGGGATTTTTTTGTTTGGCTTTATTACACTGATGTTCCATTTACCCTTTTTTCTGGCAAAAGTTAAAGGTATTCCAGTTTTTTAAGACTTTGCTTCTCATGTGGACGGTAATTCTTGAAAGAAAGCTTCTGTCTCGATTGTAGGATTGCCTTTCTTAAGTACTTGAAGTACAGGGCAAAAACAAAGCCACAGGCTCTGTAAGTATTGCTTTCCTCTTGGTTCTTTCATAACCTTTTTGATTTTTGAAAAATAGTGATGATCTTATCCGTAGAAAAACACCTTGCAGTGACTAAGGCTGTCGAGACAGTTACTTGGTGTTGTGGGTTTATTTTTGTTGTTGTTTGTCAAAACTGTGGAAAGCAGGGCTGCCGGAGGCCCGGCCAGTCTGACTAATTGAAGTCTTGCTTGTCTTGCAAGCCCCCCTTTCTGTTTGTTGGAGGACCAAAATTCCAAATTTCTGAAGGTGAGACCAGTATGCGTGGTGGAGATTCTGCTCTTAAGTGATGGTAGTACCAAGTGATAGCTCTCAAAGCATTTCAGGCTGCTGCTGCGTTATCTATAGAGTTTGCGCCTGAAGACTTGTGGGGTTTGACCAAGTGGAAGCTGAGACACTGAGAGCTTTAAAAGGGAGATATTTGCCATGCATTCGTTCCAATTCCATGGGTCTTCCAAACCTAAGAGCTGGAAACAGTGTTTATCATAGCTACTGTTGTTCATTGCAAACAGACTTCCAAAAGTGTAAAACAAAGGCTGTGCTAAAACCAGACTTCCTGTGTGTTCAATTCCAAGTCTCGCTTTCTTGGAAAACAAGTGTTCATGTCTCTGTACGGTTCCAGTTTATCCGTAGTATTGACAGGTCAGTCACTTGAAAAGAAATCTGTATTATATCTGGTGTATGAGACCTCTGTATGGATTTTGTATATTCAGTTATTTGTGTTGCTTAGAGACTATTGTTGTGGAGTCTCCTTCTCTGGAGATATTCAAGACCTGCCTAGACTTGGTCCTGTGCAGCCTGGTCTGGGTGACCCTGCTTCGGCAGGGTTGTTGGACTGGGTGACCCACAGAGGTCCCTTCTAACCCCTACAATTCTGTGATTCTGTGGTTCAAATTCTATTGTAGAAGTTATTCTTTCTCCCCTTTCTCATGGCTAGGAAAAGAAGCTGATGGAGGATCCAATTGCTGAATGTACTTCTCAGCTGGCTGAAGAAGAAGAAAAGGCCAAAAACTTGGCCAAACTCAAGAACAAACAGGAAATGATGATCACTGATTTGGAAGGTTTGTTCTTGCTACATTTGCCTGTTAACAGGTTGTACATCATGCGAGAAAGGAGTGGATCACTTATCACAGTGTATGCAGTATCTGGTCCAGTCTGCTAAGTGTAACCTTATATGTAGATACCTTAATAGCTGTTGCTTTTATCTAAATCTTGAAAGAATAATTTATTGCTTGCAAGCCTTGTTGCATTTGGCTGCTCAGTCTTTCTCGTGTTTAATTTGTTAGCTTTTCATTTTTGAGAATCCATTTTATTTAATGATACACTCCAGAAATTCATGTTGTTGCATGCATCCCTTAGTAACAAGGTAAAACATCTGTCTCTTGGGAAGGCGCTACACTTTTCTATAATAACACATTAGAACAACATATTTCTGGAAAAATGTTAGTAGGCATTCATTAGCCTTCTAATATTTTTTGAATAAGCAAATCTGAATTGTTCTGCCTTTCTTGATGCTTTGTTTATCTAAAATGGTTCAATTTCTTTGGCCATTTATTTCTGATTGTTTTGCCTGTGTTGTCACGACTGAATTAGCCCTATATGTAACCTTTCATGATGTTATGGTGGCTTTTTTAATTACTTATGGTTGTAAATAGGTATTGTGCAACATTAATAAACTGCCAAGCCAAAGTTGCAAAATATAAGGCAATGTTGCTATCTGCCCTAATTTGGAAATATTTTTTTCACTTACTGTTATGGGCTGTCTTGCTACATATTTTAATACTGGTGCGCTTATGGAAAAATACCAAAGTTTAGTCTTATCTGTGTAGGAAGGTATTGAAGTAATATGAGTAATAGATGATTGATGTACCTTTTATTTAAAAAGCCTATTCAGGGAATTTAAGATGGGCATAAGTAAGCTGTACTCATTGGAAAATAATGCTTGAGTAGTTGTGTACTTAAATTGGGACTAGTGTTTCTGAAGATACTTGACAGATGTGGTTGGTTATGGCGCTGTTCCCAGAGTGATGACCTTAGAAATGGAAATTAAAGCTTAAATATAAGGCATGCAACTGCTTGGCTAGTAAAGCACAGTAAAATGATACTCTCTGAGACAATTCAAGAAGCCATGAAGGTCACTCTGCTAGGGTCTTGACACTGGTAAGTACTGAAATTTGGGGGGGGGGGGGCAACAAAAACCCACAAAACCCAAAATACCCCACTAATTCAGTTTACTGTGAGTTTTCCCCATTGCGAAATTGTGTCTTATGACACTCTTCTGTCACCTGCCAGAAATATAATGTAAAAACAGAGAAAAGTGCTATTTTTTTTTTTTTTTTTTGAATGAGGAGCTGTTTAGAGAAAAACAATGTTACTTTAGATTGTCTGGAAAATCCCAAATACCCCTCAGTAGCTCTAAGATATGATTCTTGAACATGGCTCCATTTCCATGTAGAAGATGTCCTGATCTTGTAGCAGGCTTAGGAGGGGTGTGAGAAACCCCTGCACTGAGAACCCACAAAGTATTGAACAAGTCTAATAACTTACATTTATTCTAATAGATGTTGAATTGTGCTAATGCTATGCTAAGCAAAACCTTCCTGTGACTTCAATATATTACATACCTGGTCATTAGCTAACTGTAGACAATGCAGCCAATAACTATCTTAATCAGACCACAGGCAGATCATCTAAATGTATTTTATTGCTAGGGCACTGATAACTGGATGGTGTTCACAAAGAAATACCTTAGGGCAGGAGTATCTTGGCTACACAAAGAAATTACTGGAGGCTATCAGGGTTGCAAAGTCTTGCTAAATATCAATGGGATGTGAGTTAGTGGTACAGATACTTGCAAAAAATGTTTATCCAAGTTTTCTTTAAGTTACACTATTTTCCAGTAGACCTTTTGGAGTCTAGCCTAGCCCTTCCACAACTATGCAAGTCATAATTTTTTCCAGTCTGTAGTTCTTCATTTTTGAATCCTGATGTCTGCGATCACCTGGCCAAGCAGCTCAAACTGCTCTTCTGTTAGATTCTATTCCTTATTTTTCTGTCAACATGTGATTATGTTTGTTACCTTACTTCAAACTTTTTTCTCCAGTCATTGACTTTTTCTTGACTTTCTATCTGAATCATGCAGTTCTACTTTGCTATTTCATCTTTCCCAGTCACCCTTCCAGCTGCAGTCTGGAGAAAGAATTGACACAGTGTATATTAAACTTCCCACCCTTCTTGCTGTCCCATTGCCCTGCCCCTGAACCTTCTGAGGATAACAACAGGAAAAAATTGCTTACAAATATAATCCTTTACTTCCATAGAGCGCTTAAAAAAGGAGGAGAAGACCCGTCAAGAATTAGAAAAAGCTAAAAGAAAACTTGATGGTGAAACAACAGACCTACAGGACCAAATAGCTGAGCTGCAAGCCCAGATTGAAGAACTGAAGATCCAGCTGGCCAAGAAAGAGGAAGAACTGCAGGCTGCTCTTGCTAGGTCGGATCATGATGGAGCTTTATGACTACAGAAGTGTGGTAGAAACCTACTTTCCCAGACAGAATTTCAGCTGACTGCAAACTGATGAGTTAAAACTGGGAGTGTTCAAGCAGAAGCCAGTTCATGTTTGTACTACAGCATCTCTAGACACCTGTGTGTTTTGCGTAGACAGGGCAAAAAAGGAACTCAATCTTTCATCACCATCCTTGCTCTATAAAGCTCCAAAACCAATGTTTCATCAGGGCTTAATAGCACTTTGGCTCTGGAAGCTTTTTAGTCTCCCAGAGTTCAGCCTCAGGAGGGGGAAAAAACATGTAATCGTCGAGAGTGTTCTTAGTTGGTCCAAATACTGGATAATGTCTGTCCAACTCAATCAAAGATCTGTGTGGTAGTCTCGCAGCCACATGTTATAAACTAAACACCACCTGAGTTTTCTGAGTAATGATCTCTAACTTTGCAGGAAGAGACAGTCCTACAGACAAGGGTGCATTTTTGGGAGTGTTGAGGTCTACAAAACTGGAATACCTGAATGCAAACTGGAAAGCTTGATCATTCCAGTAGTGCATCTGTAGTACCTGGGGCACTGTGCTCATTAGGATCTTGAGAATAAGAGTGCAGTAGTGGCTTTGTCTATGAAATTTTAGGAGGTGGATTTTGTTCAAGTGGGAAAGATGAGTTATTTTTTGAGTACATAACTTATACTAGACTTATGAGAAGAGATCTGAAGCTATGAAATATCATTAACTGTTGTGGTTCTGTTTAACAGAGGTGATGAAGAAGCAGTTCAGAAAAACAACGCACTGAAAGTGATAAGAGAGTTGCAGGCTCAAATTGCAGAACTGCAGGAGGATCTTGAATCTGAGAAGGCATCTCGCAACAAGGCGGAAAAGCAGAAAAGAGATTTAAGTGAAGAGCTGGAGGCTTTAAAAACTGAAGTAGAAGATACCTTGGATACCACTGCAGCACAGCAAGAGCTGAGGTAGGATCATGTGTCTGTATAAGCAGGCACCATTAAAATTCACCTTGAATTTACAAAAGACTAAAATGTTGATTTTTGATAACTATTGATGCTTCCTCTAGGACAAAGCGAGAGCAGGAGGTGGCTGAACTGAAGAAAGCAATTGAAGAGGAAACCAAAAACCATGAAGCACAGATCCAGGAAATCAGGCAGAGGCATGCTACTGCCCTGGAAGAGCTCTCTGAACAACTGGAACAGGCCAAAAGGGTGAGCAGAAAATTAATTACAGAAATACATTTTTCAGCTTCAGGACTTTTATAAGTAACATAAGTGGCGTGGTCACTTCCAGTGATATCTGCAGATCTAAATTGTCCTCTGTACATACTTAACTACTGCAGTTGAATCAAATATATCCTGCTGGTTTGAACATATAGCAACTTTTCAGATAGATGCCAAGACTATCTAAAAGTGTTTGTTAGACCTGGAAACAGTGCACCTAGAGATAAATTGATGTAGTACTTTTGTGGGAATTCTCGAGCAGCCTATGTGCTTATTTGGTGAAAAGCAGTTCTCTGCCTAAGCGAACTGCGGAATGGTTCCAAATAAGGTAATTGTAATGTCGACACTCACAAATAACAAACTGTGAGTACGGGTAGCGTAAAAGTTCTTCCAGCCACTCTTCACTTTATGCTTGTACCGTGACCTCCAGTGCTAGATATCTGTGGAGTATCTTGCTGATTTGCAGAGTTCTATTGTGTCTCTGGTAACCCCTGCCAGAGCAGAGGAAGCGGCACACCTGGACAACGTGGTTCCTACTAGTGCAGCTTCAGTGTCTTTGTTCAGAAGTAGAATTAATCCAACACTGCCAAAAAAAAAAAAAAAAGTATCTCTAGCTTGTAAAAAAAAAAAAAAAAAACACTTCAGTGACTAAAACACCTCTGAGGCAGGAAGGACCTGATTATAGAACTGATGAGATGGATTAATTGTTTCTTATATTCAGATGCTGGCAGAAGAAAAGAACATTTCTGCCAGATATGCAGAGGAAAGAGATCGTGCTGAAGCAGAGGCAAGGGAGAAGGAAACCAAAGCACTGTCTCTGGCTCGGGCTTTGGAAGAAGCCCTGGAAGCTAAGGAAGAGTTTGAAAGACAGAACAAACAGTTGCGGGCAGATATGGAAGACTTAATGAGCTCGAAAGATGATATGGGCAAAAATGTAAGTAACTTTCCACACCCTATTTTGTTATGAACTGCACAGGGAACAACACAGGAAAATTCCCTGGTTGGAGAAGTGTTTTTGACACAAATATGGAACGTTTTGAGGCTGATTTGTAACCCAGAATTCTGGAGGAATTAATGCTCAGAACAAGAGGGTGGTCTCTATTAAGATGAGGCCTGTTCAAAAGATGTGAAGACTTGGAGAGCAACAGTTGCTGGCCAAATGCCTAATGGCACTTGTGCTGGATTTAAGAGCTTGTCTTACTACTACTACTTTTTCTCTGTGAATATTGCACAGCTCATCTCTCCATTCATCTGCACGGATGTTTGTTTGGTTCTCTAATCTGTATCTTAGAGATGCTGCTCTCCCTGTTCTGATTGTCCAGTTTGGAGCATCACAAAGTGTATTGTACTGAGTTCATATAATGTCTACTTTTGCTGTTAACTGCTGATTTTGAGAGGGTCTGATTAATGTTTGTGGCTTAGGTCCATGAACTGGAGAAATCAAAAAGAACTTTAGAGCTACAGGTTGAAGAGATGAGGACTGAGACTGAGGAACTGGAAGATGAACTGCAGGCCACAGAAGATGCTGAACTTTGTTTGGAGGTGAACATGCAAGCTATGAAAGCCCAGTTTGAGAGAGATCTGCAAGCCAGAGATGAACAGAATGAAGAGAAAAAGAGGGTGCTGGTTAAACAAGTATGTATCTTACTGTGCTTCATAGTGGGAAGGGCGCGATGATACTTTGACAAAGCTCTATGGCTTTGAGAACTTGCTACCAGGAAAATAAAACTCTGTGCTTAAAGATCCCATCCTATAGAAGTCCCAAGCACGGATCTTTACCAACAAGACAATAGGTCTTGTTGTGGATTAGCCACTGTTCATGTTAGTCTGCCAGTGATGGTCCTCCAATTCAACTGTACCTTGCCTCCAAAGCACTCAACATGCAAGTAGATTTGGCTGTTGCTGCATGGGTGTCCTTCAAGCCCGTCCTGTTTGGTGTACAGCAACAAATCCATGGATGCCGACATAGACTGAAAGACTGTAATTAAGTGAACAGTTTCTTAAATGAAAAACGTAGCAAAGATTCCAGATTTGCCAGACTTGAGTCTCTTCAGATCTGCCTTATGATACTAGAATTCTAAAGAAATGCCTTTAAAATTTCATGCTTGTAGGAGAAGATAGATCTAAATTAACATTTCTAAAGCTTTAAGGAAAAAGCACCTAATATTTCAAGATTTATCACAAGAAAACAAAAACTTACTGAGAATTACCTGTATAGAGATCTCCTAGAAATAAATAAAAGCATTGACCTGGAAGGCTTTTGAAGTTCCCTGCAACGCTGAATTGCTATTGTCTTGCACTGGACAAGAGCTCCTGACCTGGCATGAGGAGGGAGGCTTGATTCAAAAGAAACATATTCCTTCATGTTGGTAACCTGTGGCACTTCTGGCTCACTTTTATTGTTGTATGAGTTCATCTTAGTTCTTGTTAGCTGCTTTCTTAGATACTTTGCTTCTCTGTTTTCTTTTGAAAAAAAGAAAAGTTGTTGGTGTATACATTCTAGTAGCACATCTGTTTCAAAGAGAATTATTTCTTTTTTTTTTTCTTGAGAATGTGTGGTGATTCTATGTCGTATTTTCCTCTTAGTGGTTCGATCAGAATTAGCAACATCTGCCCCCAAGTCATACCTAAATGTAAACAGATGTACTGGGCCAGAAGCTGATCATGAAGTAGCTGAACAGATGAAATGGAAATGCTTCAGATGCTGAGCTCTTTTCTTTATTTTCCTTTTGTCAGTTCAGAGATCTCTGCTTCCAGTTTGTGGATTTTTTTGCCGTCTGCAGTGTCTTCCCATGTAGCTTGAGTTCTGTAGGCTCTTCGAATCGAGTAATGCTAATTCTGATCTGCAAAGGCCTTTTGGATTCATCAGCCATTTTGTTAGGATTTTGTGTTTGCTCTGTTCCTGGAGCTTGAGCCTGTTAAATCCCTTGATTTCACAGGTGCGAGAGCTGGAGGCAGAACTGGAAGATGAGCGCAAACAGAGGGCTCTTGTTGTGGCAGCCAAGAAGAAAATGGAGATGGATATGAAAGACCTGGAAGGTCAGACAGAAGCTGCAAACAAGGCTCGAGATGAAGCAAGCAAACAGCTACTTAAGCTCCAGGTAGGCACAGCAAATCAGCTGAGCTGCTTTCCCTCCTGCTGACAGTCTGTCAAGGGTGCTGCTTTTCGTTACATGCATTTGTAGTGTGAAGGCAAGAAGGAGTATCAGACTCAGCTATGCTGGCACACGTCACAGTATCTGGCCTGAACTTATCAGCCGCTCAAAACTCCTCTCATCCTTTTGTTGCTAAGGAGTTAAGATTGTCCCCCACGTACTTCTATTCAATAGTCATCATTTTCAACGCTTTGCATAAGGATTTACTGAGGATTGCTTTTGAGGCTGAATCCTAAAAATTAATGGTTGTTTGTATCTTTGAATTTACTGATTTCAGCTCAGCTCTTGCTGATTGCTACTTCCTCTAGTGGAGGAAGCCAAAAATGCTCCAGAGAAATAGGAGGAGTAAATTTTAGTTGCTTTGAAAAAGCTCCAAGATGCCTATTCTTTTTAGATTGGCAAGAAGAATCCAGTACTTGTGTCAAGGATTTATTTCCCATTCCCAGAGAAATACTCCGTCTTTAGTAGAGGTCAGTTTTCCCAAGGCTTTCAGTGCCATGGCCCAAAGCTGCAGGAGTATGAGGCCGTGGCAAGACCATGTAAAGCATAGAGCAAACTGCATTGCCTTTCTGCCCTGTCCACTCTATTCCTTGGCAATCCTACTTCAACTGAATGAGGGCTATTTTGGAACTTGGTCCAGGCGCTGGATGAGAAGGGAATGGAGATTAAAGCAAGAAATGCTGGTACCTAGCAATAGCGGCTTCTCTATTCCCAGAGGCTGAGTCAGTTACAGAGTTCATACCTGATCTCTGTACACTTTCATGCAAGCATCTGAAATAAGTGGTCTCATGACTAGTGGTATTGCGAAGATGCAGGTACAACTTAAATGCAGTTTCTCTAGCTTTATTCTTTTAGCATCTGAAGTCAAACTTGTGTGAATTAAGATATCAGTCTGTGTTAAGTGTCTTACGGGAAGGATAAGTATGTGCTTCTACGTTATATGTGCAAAATGGTGAATTGTGGTACTTCTACACTGAGAAGTTTCTTACCTTGAGTACTTGTAATAGGTTTTATCAGTCAATTTAAGTAAATAGGTTTGTTTTTTTCCAAGACAATTGCAAGAGCATTACCTATCTACTACAAAGGTATCTCTACTACCTCTACTAGAGGTTTTTTCCTACAAGAAATCTACTAATAAATGAAGTGAAGTCTTCTAATGGGATATTTCTGATGAGGAGTGAGTGATGGAAAGATGAGAAAATGAAGGGTTTAGACTGAAAGAGGGTAGATTTAAATTGGATATAAGAAAGAAATTCTTCACTCTGAGGGTGATGAGGCACTGGCCCAGGTTGCCCAGAGAAGCTGTGGCTGCCCCCTCCCTGGCAGTGTTCAAGGCCAGGTTGGATGGGGCTTTGAGCAGCCTGGAAGGTGTCTCTGCCCGTGGCAGAGGGATAGAACTCTGATCTTTAAAGGTCCTGTCCAACCCAAACCATTCTATAATTCTATGAAAATAAGAACTGAAAATAAATATATTTAAGTGGAATGAAGCCACTTTAGGAGGAAGGTCTTGCCTCCTAAGGGCAAAAAAGCTTCAGAGCTACTAATAAATCTTGTGGTTGTCCTGCTGTATCATGGCTTATTCTTTCCTCTGCTCTCCAATTGCAGGCTGAAATGAAAGACTACCAGCGGGAGCTAGAAGAAGCCCGTGCATCCAGAGATGAGATCTTTGCACAGTCCAAAGAAAGTGAAAAGAAGCTCAAAGGTCTTGAAGCAGAAATACTCCAGCTCCAAGAGGTGAGATTGAAATCCAAGAAATCTGTTTTTCTTTCTAGAGAAAAGGGGAAGGCCAGAGTGTGTTTGTGTTTTTTTTAAAAAAAAAAAAGTAAAAAGCCATCCAGTGAGTTGAACAGAAAAGTGGGAGCCTGGAGATGTTTCTCTTCCTCACTGCCCCAGGTCATTAGTGAGCTTCTTATAGCTTTGTAGGAATCCTTCTAGTAGTCTGGACTTCCTTTCCCTGCCTGGGTAGCAGGGAAGCCTTACTACTGCTTAAACAGATTTCAAGCCTCACTAAAATTTGCAAGGTGGTTTGAGAGTCTCTGGAAGCTGTGGTGCACAGTGTCAGTACTAAAACTGGTCACTGGAAGTATATAAAAACCTAACAATCTCTCCAGTACCTCAGTGGACCATGTAAGTCTGTGGAGGTTTATCTCTCTGCTATCTGAGGTCCTCATCCCTTTCTTTTACGGGCATCTGTTTCCTCATTGTTGGCAATTCATGTAAGAGCTCCAAGTCGTGCTACATATCGCTGTCACTTATCTCCGATTATCTCCGTTGTCTGCCACAAGGTTAAACGTTTGAGGTTTGAAGGCAACAGAATTGCCTTGTGTGAGAGACGGCCTCTTTTTGCCCTGTTAGCTGCAAAGGTTGAAGCAATCACTCAGCTTACACTGCACTTAATGTTTGAGACTTTTACCTACAACTTACTAGAGCTTCTCCATGTCATTCTTTCACAGACTTCAAACTAGTCAGTCTTGCACTTGCAGTGCATTAGATTGTGTCCTTCTTGGTGAATGTCTGGGTGTTTCTACCACTCAATAAAATTTCACAATACAAGATTCAGCGCTGTTATAGTTTTGTGCTAAAAATTCATTTTCTATACTTTGCTTTCAGTCATGCTACGTACTCTGTAGGAACCTAAAAAATCTGCTTAATTTAGTGCCCACGTTATACTTAATGAACTAGAGCATGTGACAGAACGGTTTTCTCCTCCTGCTTAGGGCTTGAATGTTACTGGCCTTTTCAGGGGATGGGGAGAAGTAAATTCATAGTAGTCATGTGGCAGTTACGGGAGGGAAAGATCAAGGTGATGCGTCCTGCTAGCTTTTACAGCTGTTGGTTCTGTTTATCCATTAAAAGACCTCAGCGATATCACACTTCACAGCATCTCCCAGAAGTTATTAGAAGGCATAATTTTTTGCAGAAGTTTTGAGATTCCTAATGCTGTAATGAATATTTCCTAAACCTTCACAGGAGTTTGCTTCGTCTGAAAGAGCTCGTCGTCATGCTGAGCAAGAAAGGGATGAGTTGGCTGATGAGATTGCAAACAGCGCTTCAGGAAAGTGAGTCATCAAATGTATTAATTGTGCATCTGAACAACTTCAGGCACCAGCAGCTGCAGTTCTTGGTAGCCTGCTTGCAATTTCTGTATTGACCTGTTTTCCCGATAAAAATTCCTTCTTGTTACGAAGAGAATTGCTTACACAGTAGCTTCTCGTTACAGTTTGGAATGTCTAAAGTATCAAAAGCAAAATAGCAAGTTGCTTTGTATCAGATCTGAGTGTGTCTTGACCCAAATACTTCTTTTCTAGGTCAGCGCTGCTGGATGAGATGCGCCGGCTGGAAGCTTGGATTGCACAATTGGAGGAAGAGCTCGAGGAAGAGCAGAGCAACATGGAGCTTCTCAATGAGCGGTTCCGAAAGACCACGTTGCAGGTGAGTCCGTTGGTGGCAATGCTGTAGGGGCAATCTATGTTTCAGTGTGCGGATAAGTGGAGGATCTGAATAGCACCAAATGATCTTCTATCCTTCTCCTCTGAAAGGTTGACACGCTGAATTCTGAGCTAGCTGGGGAGCGGAGTGCTGCCCAGAAGAGTGAAAATGCACGGCAGCAGCTACAAAGGCAGAACAAAGAGCTGAAAGCCAAGCTGCAGGAACTGGAGGGATCTGTGAAGTCGAAGTTCAAGGCAACAATTTCTACTCTAGAAGCCAAGATTGTGCAGCTAGAAGAACAGCTTGAGCAGGAAGCCAAGTAAGGAGAAAAAGAAAAAAAAAATCTGTTTGCTTGTGTTTGCCATGTCTGAAACCTCTGTGCCTTAGGTTTTTGTAGGGCTGAGATATGAGCTTCCGGCAAAGGCATTGGGGTTTCTGATCAGGAAGCCTACTGTTTGGGGGACACATTTTGACAAGACAGCTGCAAAGTAACTGGGGTTGAAATTTTCAGAAACTATTTACTCCATAACTGAAGCTGCTGAATTAACTCTGGACATTAACCAGGTGAATATGTTGACTGGTAGTCCCAGGATGCACAAGGTGATGCAGAAGTTTCTTGAGACAAGATGAAACATCGCCTTGAGACACCTGGTCTCTTTGGTTAGAGGAAGCCAGTTGAAGAGCTTAGGTGTGACAACTTTAGTTGGTTGAGATGAATCCTGTACTCTGCAGAAGTCTTTCTGCAGTGAGCTCTTCCTGTCTATCCTTGTCATCTTGGTCCTCCAAATATATGTATTTGTTTTAAGCTAGTTCCTCCCAGAATCTGAAGGTCTTATAACAATCTTTGTTCTTTTTGTGCTTTTGGCTCTATGGGAGGAACATGTTACTGGTTAGCAATAACTCTGTAAGAAGCACCTTGATATCCCTCTTTTGAGCCTGCATACCATACTGGTATTGCTCCAGTGCTAAGGCTTCATGTTTTCAAAGCTGCATCCCAGCCAACCACCAGCACGCTAAAACTGTTGCTGCTGTTGATGGTGGCAGGCATGTTAGGAGAACTCAAGTATCAGTTACACCATGAGGCGAGAGCCTTTCAGAAGGAACAGATTTTGTCTTCCTGGCCTTCAAGTACTGGGACAAATGACGGCTTTTGATTATTCTAGGGAAAGAGCAGCTGCTAACAAACTGGTCCGTCGTATGGAGAAGAAATTGAAGGAAGTCTTCATGCAGGTGGAGGATGAGCGTCGACACGCAGACCAGTACAAGGAGCAGGTAGGTGGAAGGGCTTAGCTTTTGAGGCCTATTTCTCAGAAAAGGTAAATAAAATCATACTTTAAGTAGAAAGGGCTTGCTAAGAAGCATGTTAATGAAAAGATGTTGGGGAATCTATCTTGATGACTAAACCACTAGAGTAGTTCCCAGTGGTCAAAACCTCCCCGTGATAGCTCTGATGTGATGGTCCGTTACGCATCCTGCTCTCCCAGACCCAGGAGCTCTGCAGTGTTTCCAGGAGCCCAGGCTGGAATCTGCAGTGAGGCTGTGCTGGTTCATCTCCAGCTGGAGTGCTGGGTGGACAGGACATTGGCTAACTCCTGGTCGTGGCGTTGCAGCTGTCTAGTTTGATCCTGAGTCCCTGGGTTTATATTTCAGATGGAAAAGGCAAATGCCAGAATGAAGCAGCTCAAACGCCAGCTGGAGGAGGCTGAAGAGGAAGCCACAAGTGCAAATGCTTCCCGACGTAAACTTCAGCGTGAGCTGGACGATGCCACAGAGGCTAACGAGGGCCTGAGCCGGGAGGTCAGCACCCTGAAGAACAGCCTAAGGTAGGTGGTGCCAGTGGCGGTGGGCAGGGTTTGTCTGAGCCCTCGTGTGCCCACAGACTCTCCGCAGTGCATCCTTGGGGAGTATCCAGCTGTGGCGCTGCTGGTGTTAGGGATGTTCAGCTCAGGAAGTGTGGGCTGGATGAGTGCTCGGTGCAGTGGATTGAGAACTGGCTGAATGGCAGAGCTCAGAGGGCTGTCATCAGCGGCGCCGAGTCTGGTTGGAGGCTGGTAACTAGTGGTGTGCCTCAGGGGTCAGTACTGGGCCCAGTCTTATTTAACTTCATCAGTGACCTGGATGAAGAGACGGAGTGTACCCTCAGCAAGTTTGCTGATGACACCAACCTGGGAGGAGTGGTAGATACACCAGCAGGCTGTGCTGCCATTCAGCGAGACCTGGATAGGCTGGAGAGTTGGGCAGAAAGGAACCTGATGAGGTTCAGCAAGGGCAAGTGCAGGGTCCTGCACCTGGGGTGGAACAACCCCAGGCACCAGTACAGGCTGGGGCGGACCTGCTGGAGAGCAGCTCTGCAGAGAGGGACCTGGGTGTTCTGGTGGACAACAGGTTGACCACGAGCCAGCAGTGTACCCTGGGTGCCAAGAAGGCCAATGGGATCCTGGGGTGCATTAAGAGGAGTGTGGGCAGCAGGTCGAGGGAGGTTCTCCTTCCCCTCTACACTGCCCTAGTGAGGCCCCATCTGGAGTGCTGTGTCCAGTGCTGGGCTCCCCAGTTCAAGAAAGATGAGGAGCTACTGGAGAGAGTCCAGCGGAGGGCTACGAGGATGGTGAGGGGACTGGAGCATCTCTCCTACGAGGAGAGGCTGAGGGAGCTGGGCTTGTTCAGCCTGAAGAAGAGAAGGCTGAGAGGGGACCTTAGAAATGCCTCTAAGTATCTGCAGGGTGGGTGTCAGGAGGACGGGGCCAGACTCTTTCCAGTGGTGCCCAGCGACAGGACAAGGGGCAACGGACACAAACTGAAGCTGAGGAAGTTCCAGCTGAACACGAGGAAGATCTTCTTCCCTCTGAGGGTGACGGAGCACTGGCCCAGGCTGCCCAGGGAGGCTGTGGAGTCTCCTTCTCTGGAGATATTCCAGCCCCGCCTGGACGCGGTGCTGTGCAGCCTGCTCTGGGTGACCCTGCTTGGGCAGGGGGTTGGGCTGGGTGACCCACAGAGGTCCCTTCCAACCCGCACCATTCTGTGATTCTGTGATTTTTCCAGTGGCTGGTACCAATCCCCTTTTTTTCCCATACCCACTCCAGTGGGAATGTCTCAGCATTTTCCTTGAGAGCAGCTCTTGGAGATCAAGGTCTCTACCGAGTACAGATGGGAGACAGCAGTGGTGAGGTTGCTGCAGAACAAAACCATCTCGGGGGCAGAGAGAGGCTTATAGGAGCGGCAGGAGGGGTGCAGCGCAGCGCTGCACAAAGAGTAGTTGGTATTATTTTAGAGACCCTGCTGTGTTTAGGACTTGGTCTGTGCTCGGTGCTTGTACAGAGGCAATATTTTAGGTTGCTTGGGACTTGCAAAATTAAGATGATGGTAAGCGCTAAGCAGGAATACCAGAATACCGGAATGTTTGCGCACAGCCTGTCTTCTCCTTGGTCAGAGAAGGGGTTTCAAGACCCTGTGTGTGAAATTTGCCCTGTGGCTGGGGGCAAACTGTTCCCCCATGGTTCAGTGCGGAGGTCTTCCTGGAGCAGCCACCAGCATGGGGCCGTGGGCTGTGGGCAAGCCACGACCCTTCATGGATTGTCTGGTTGCTGTTGGCAGGAGGGGGGGCCCCATCACCTTCTCCTCGAGCCGATCTGGGAGACGCCAGCTGCACATCGAAGGGGCCTCGCTGGAGCTCTCGGACGACGACGTGGAGAGCAAAGGCAGCGACGTGAACAAAGCGCAGCCGGCGCCCGCCGAGTAGAGCCCCGTCTGTACCCTGCTTCAGATATAGTTACAACTGCTTTTTTCCTGTAGTAAATAAAATGGAATTGTCTCTGTTCAGTGCATCTATTTTCCAGATACTCATTGTATAGCCATTTTATAAAGCATCATGTGAAGGGTGGAACTTTTTTTTTTATCAATACGGAAACTTCATTCCCAGAGGGTAGGTGGTTGGGGCAGACCCGTCGTCATGACTATGCATGCTTTGTTGTACAGACAGCATCCTTCCGTTTCTCCTGTGCTCAGGCGGCCCGTGGCTCTATCGAGTCCGGTGGATCATTGAAGACCAAACTGCACCTGTATTTTTTTTTTTCTTTTCTCCTAATTGTTGTGATCAGCACACAGTCAGCGAGTGAACTGTGAAAAGGCCTTGGGAAGTGTTAGAGGGAGATGTAGGGATGAACGAGTAGCGTCCATTTTTAACCTGCAATACCCTTTTGAAGTGTTCTCAGCACCTGCTTCATCAGTTAGCGTTCCTGCAGTACAGGCAAACTGAAACAGCGTCGCCGTTCCTCATCTGTACAGTACTTCTGCGTTTGTAGAGACCCGCTATCACCACGCCCGACAGATCTGTGTATATATTAAGGCTACTATAATGTGAACACCAGTGGAAAATAAACAGACAACGCAGGAAAAATTAATTTATTAATTTAGGGCCGAGTGAGTTAGCCTTCAAGCCGCAGAGCCGAGCGGCTGCACGGTGCGTGGAGGCCGAGGTGGTGCGGCGGCTCCGGCGGGAGCGGCTCCGGGGCCGCGCGGGGCGGGTGCGGAGCCGGCGGTGACAGGGGTTCAGGGACGGATGTTGCCTGCCTAGGAGTTGACATACCAGTGGATGTGAATCCTTTTTGTTGTTGTTGTGTTTTGGTTTTTTTTTTATTTTGAACAGTATTACAGCGAGTAGTTAGCATTCTTTTTGTTTAAATAGCTGAAAAACTGACATTACAGAAAGTGCCTTAGACACTACAGTACTAAGACAACGTTACATATATAATTTGCCTATATAACAATGATTTAATGTATTAATTTTGACTGTGCTTCATATCACGTACCTCTCTAGTCCAAGTGGTATTATTGATATTAGTGACAATGAATCAGTGTTAACTAGGAACCTTCCTCTGCCACATACTCAAAAACCGTGGATTTCCTTTTTTGGTTAAAAGCTTTAACATCTGTCACAAAGGTTTTGGTGTGTGTGTTTGGATACTTTTAATCAAAGTGGCTGTTGACCACCAGGCATCTGACTGCAAATATCTTGTTTTCTTGTATACCCATATTTCTAGACAATGATTTTTGTAAGACAATAAATTTATTCATTATAGATGTGGCCGCCTGCTCTGTTTACTTACAGGAAGAGCTATCTCCTGAGGCTGGCGTAGACCTTAATAAACAAGAATATGACTGGAAGCTGCATTTACCCTTCTTCCGCTTTTGTTTGCTCAGGGTTTTTTTTCTCTTTTGACCTAAACACAGTGTAAATGGCCTGGTCAGGGCTGAGCCTTTGTGTTGCCATTAGAGTCCAAAGTCGCCTCCTGCTGACCTGCAGGGCTGGGACCCAGGCAGAGGCCCCATGGCTGCCTTCAGCGGGGTCTGGGCTTTCTGCTGGGCGGTGGAATCTCCTGTTTCGGAGGTCCCAGTGTGCAGTACCTGCCTCCCTGGCCCAAGGCAGTGATGGCGTTGGGTAAGGCCAAGGCTGGCACTGGTGCCCTGGGGCTGGTCCCTGCACAGAGAAGGTGGACCAGCGTGGGGAGCTGATAGGAGCAGGGAGATGGTGGGCTTAAAACTGGAGTGAGAGGAGAGGGGTGGGGGAGAGCAGGAAGCCCCTGCCTGGGCTCTACAGTCCAGGGCTGCTGTCAGTGGTCCCTCTGGTCCCAGCAAGCCCGGGCTGAGGGAGCCTCCAGCACCGAAGGGCTGCTGGGGACCAGAGCTGATCCCAGGCACCCGCTCCTGGAACCCAGTTCAGTCAGGGGTACCGTTACCTCAGGTGTCTCCTTCAAGGCAGTGGCTGCTGCTCCTCCTGCTGTGAGGACCATACTGGGGAGGGGGCAGGGGCTGCTGAAGGGCTTTTCCCTGCCTCTCTCATGGCTTCCATACCTCAGGGCAGGGGTTGGGCCACTACCAGGCACAAACACAGGCTGGGCAGAGAATGGGAGTGAGAGCAGCCCTGAGGAGAAAGGCTTGGGGTGCTGCTGGGTGAGAAGCTGGACACGACCCAGCCGTGTGTGCTCACAGGGCAAGGGGGGGATTCTGCCTCTCTGCCCCACGCTGGTGAGACCCCCTGGGGTACGGGGCTTGGGAATGTGAGGGCCCGGCTGATGAGGATGTGGGTGAAGCTCCAACCAGGAGGTTGCCCAGCGTGAGTCGGTCAGCCCCATGCATTACGGCTGCCTCAGCTAAGAAAAAAAAGGAGGGTAACTGTCACAGGCGATTCCCTGCGGAGGGGAACAGAGGGCCCGATCTGCTGACAGGACCCATCCCAAGGGAAGTCTGCTGCCTCCCTGGGGCCCGGGTCAGGGATGTTGCTTGGAAACTCCCTGGTCTGGTGTGGTCCTCTGACTCTTACCCCCTCTTGGTAATGCAGGTTAGCGGGGACAAGATCGCGGAGAGAAGTCCCAAGGCCATCAAAGGGGACTTCAGGGCACTGGTCGAGGGATCGGGGGCACAGGTGGTGTTTTCCTCCATCCCATCAGTGGCAGGGAACAGCACTGAAAGGGGAGGAAAGCTCACCTGGTTAACAGGTGGCTCAGGGACTGGTGCCTTCGGTTGAATTTTGGCTTCTTTGATCATGGGGAGGTGCACACAGCACCGGGCCTGCTGGGGACAGACGGAGTACAGCTGTCTCAAAGGGGAAAAAGGATTCACTGAGAGGGCTTTAAACAAGGTTCCAAGGGGGATCACATCACTAGGGATGAGCCCAGGTGTGTCATGGCAGGGTCAGGGGGAGATCGACAGCCCAGCTCGAGTGCATCTACACTAATGCACGTAGCATGGGCAATAAACAGGAGGAGCTGGAAGCCATTGTACAGCAGGAGAGCTAGGTTGTCATCACAGAAATGTGGTGGGACAGCTCACATGACTGGCATGCTGTCATGGATGGCTTCAGACCCTGCTTCGGCGGGGGGGGGGGGGGGGGGGGGGGTTGGACCAGATGACCCACAGAGGTCCCTTCCAACCCCCACCACTCTGTGATTCCGTGGGAGCCCTGCATCCAGCTCTGGAGCCCTCGGCACAGGACAGACCTGGAGCTGGTGGAGCGGGGCCAGAGGAGGCCCCAGCAATGATCTGAGGGCTGGAACCCCTCTGCTGGGAGGAAAGGCTGGGAGAGCTGGGGCTGTTTAGCCTGGGGAAGGGAAGGCTCCGGGGACACCTTAGAGCAGCCTGAAGGGACCTGCGAGAGAGCTGGAGAGGGTCTTGTGACAAGGGCATGGAGTGATAGGCCAAGGAGTGATGGCTTCAAGCTGCAAGAAGGGAGGGTTTGATTGAACGTGAGAAAGAAATTCTCCACTCTGTGGGTTGTGAGGCCCTGGCCCAGGCTGCCCAGAGAAGCTGTGGCTGCCTCCTCTCTGGCAGGGTTCAAGGCCAGGTTGGAGGAGGCTTGGAGCACCCCAGGCTGGTGGAAGGGATCCCTGCCCATGACATGGGGGGCTGGACCTGGATGACCTGTAAGGCCCCTTCCAACCCAGACCATCCTATGGTTCCATGAACATGCAGAAGGCCCAGGCTCTGTGCAAGAGCAGCATCCTCTTACTGGGGATTTTTTAAGGGGAGGGTGTTCCTGCTCCCCCGAGGAGCGAGCTGGTCCCAGGGTGGGGGGAGCTGTGTGACCTCCCCCTGCATGGGACTGGGGCTCTGGCGGGAGCTGGAGGCCTCCGTCGCTTTGCAGGCTCTTCCCAAAAATCAGATCTTGAGGTCCAAGACAGTCGGTGCCATGGAGGGAAGGCGCTTGCTCAGCCGCCGCTCCCCTCTCTGCTCAGAGGGAAGGAGGAGGCAACACTGCAAGGGAAAGGCAGCAAGCGCTTCGCAGCGGCGCACAGCAGCATCGCTACGTGACAAAACCACGGCCACTGCCACCGGTTCTGCAAAATCCACTGATTTCACATTAGAAGACCTTTATTTTTGGAAGATGACGGTAATTTGGGTTTGGGTTTTTTTTTGAAAACCCCTTCACGATCTGTGTCACCATGGTGGTATGGTACACTGTCCTACTGCAACATGCCATATAGATTTCGAATAAATAAAGCTACAAAGCCCAAGTTATGTACAAAGATCTTCGGCAAAGATAATTATGTTTACAAACCTATGTACAATAAAACAAATGTAAACAGTCAAATGCAGCAGAGGATGCACAGGAAAGGACGACCATACAAACCCTGACGGCGAGGGGGGGGCTTCCCGCCTCCCCTCTGCTGGGGCCGATGGTTTTTTTCTCAGCACTTGTAAATAAACCAGCTTGGAGCTGCAGAGCCAAGTGAACGCGACGGCCCCGAGCGGGAATGAAGATTTCTAAACCCACAGATCAAACCCCGGCTGGGTTTGCTGGTTCTTTGTATAAAATCCACCGACTCCGAGGCACACGGACAGAGAACTCGCACAAACACTTTGCTCGAAAGACGCACGAGGTACACGCAGTCACCCAACACTGTCGCAGAAGCGTGCAGGTGACACTGTGAGATCCAGTCCTATATTACACGCATCGGAACAGGGGTGGGGTGGTGGCGGGGTCCCAGGAGGGGGCTTTGTGGATTTGTGGCTTCCTAACGCTCCGGCGGAGTTCCTGGTGTGGCGGTGCGTGGATGTTTGCCTGACGAAGGCACCGGGAGCACGCTCCAGCCGCTCGCTGCGTTGCTGCACGGGTGGGGGAGCGCCGAGGGGCCGCTTCAGCACGGCTCAGCCGCGCCAGCACCCAGCAAGGCAGGCGATGTTCTGACTGACGAGTGCTGGGCACGGGACCGTCACCCCCGCGCCCCCAGCCCCTCCATCCCTCCCCCCGTAGGGCTGCGCAGCTCAGCCTCCCATGCCCACTCCAACCCACGGCCACGCGCTGGCCCTGCAGTGATTTATTAAGCTGTGGTAACTGAGTCATGGACCTGATTCCTGTCCAAAGAGCCGCGGCACAGCCTCAGCCAGGGGTCTGAGGTCTGAGCCTTACCGGGAGGGCAGCAGCTGCCCGTCCTGAGCAGCAGGATGCTGGAGCAGGCAGGGAGAAACGCTGCCAAACCTAAGTTAGAGAAGAGATACGGTGAGGGGCTGAGGACCGCCGGGCCGAGCAAGACTCCTGCAGCCCGTGAAACAGAGCACTGCGGGTGGCAGCTTGAGCAGCGCGGGGTGTGGGGCCAAGGCAGAGAACATCCGCTACAGCGACAGGAGAAAACAAACTGTATTAATGTGACATGGAGGGCCATGAGCTCAGGGTCTCCTCGGGCAGCAGGGCGCAGGTCGTGTTCCAGCGGGGCAGGAATGGGCAGCAATCGGGAGCAGTTCCTCTCGTGGTGGGCTGAGAAAAGCATCCGCAAGTCCGAACACGACCTCCTGCGGGCTCATACGCTCTGGGGGAGCATGCCAGGCGCTGAGGACGGTCGAGAGGCTCCCAGTCTGGGGGGAACTTGATCAAAGCCGTTTACTGCCCTGAGGAGCAAGAAGAGACAGGCCGGTAAGTGATGAGCCCCAGGAGATGGCACCGCTCACCCCTCCCGGCCCCAGCAGCTGGAGAACAGACCCCTCTCCTCCCCTCTCACCTCACCCTGGCTGTACGATGGCTGCAAGGCCACTGTGACCACAACAGGGCTCCCATGGCTGCGCCCACCCGCAGCCAGGGACAGGCGCAGGTGGGTGCTCACCCCACTGCCTGGAGGTGGTGGGTGCTGCCTGATGACCACCCCAGGAGGACAAGCAGCTCCTGCGCAGACCCCAGACCCCCACGCCGGGATCTGGGCAGCTGAGGGGCCGGGCACAGCAGTGCTGCCTGCTCGCTCCCCACGGCCAGCTCCCCTCCCCTCTTCACGGGTGCTGGTGGGCTGCGAGAGGAGAACATGGGTCTGACAGCTTTTCCATCTCTACTCCGTTCTGGCTTTGGCAGATCTTCTGTGATCAGGCTCAACACACAGCGTCTGCCCAGGCTCACCATCTGCTGATCATCACCACCACCACAGCCTTGACAACCAGAAGCGATGGCATCCCCATATCAGGACAGCACGTCTGTAGGCGTGGGTAACGGACCGTTGTAACGATGTGACCCCAATATGAGTATGATCGTACAGCTTTATTAGTCAGCAAAACAAGGTTTATATAGCAAAACTATTACAGCATCTGAATGGTTAAAACCCCAACCCATATATAGGCAAAACTACAGCAACTCGTTGTGATTGGTGCAGAGCTGCATCTCGAAGTGAAAACAGTACTGTGGCAGGAAACAGCAACGTGGCAGGAAGGAAGTGACAGTGTGGCAGGAAACGGTGACGTTCCCCCTGATCCAGTGTCCTGAGCTCGTCGCTCTGCCTTCCCAGCAGGGTTCCGTGTCAGCCGCTCCCAAGGCTCACCTCCGGATCAGAACTTGGGTTGCTCAGCGCACCAAACTATGTCCCCTCTCGTCCAGCCAGGACTCCACAATTCCCCCTTTTTGTTTTTTGAGCAAGCCAGGTTTGCTTCGTCATCTTGGAGAGAGCCTTTTTAAGACAGCTAAAGCAAATACATACTATAACTCCAACAGCAAGTAACACGATACATATGCGCAAAATTTCTATAATTAAACCGTTAAGCCAAGCGGGCAGATTACCAAAGAGCGAGGTGAGAAATCCATCAAAAAATCCCTGGCTTTGTTGTATTTGATTGGCGTGCTGTTCAAGCCATTATAATTGCTTGTGGATGGACTTACTACGATCGGACAAGTTCATACAGCACATGCCTTCGAAATCCTCACAACCATGTCCCTGGGCCAGCAGTAAAAAATCAATTGCGGCTCTATTTTGCAATACTGTATGTCGTAGACTACTCTGATCTTCTAGCAGGGATTGCAAGACTTTTTTGGTAACACTGGCTTGCTTCTCTGCCCAGCGTTCCGTGTTCACCAATCTACTTCTATAGCAGTGTTCCGTGTTCGCTACTTTGAAGGTCTATCTCCATTACCAAGCCTGGGTTGCTCAACAGCACCAAACTATGTCCCCTCTCATCCAGCCAGGACTCCACAATTCCCCCTTTTTGTTTTTTGAGCAAGCCAGGTATAGTTGATGAGGTTGTTGATGATGATGAGAGCTGACACTAATTTTGGTCTTCAGCTTGCTACCACTCTTTCAGAGGCCCACACAAACTACAATACTAACAGTATAAGAACACAAATGCTAATTGAAGACATAGAGATGTGAAGTGCATACCACAACCTGCTGGATATAAAGAAAGATTAAATTAACTTGAGAATGATACATACTGATGGTAAATCTGTTACCTAGCATATTGGTGTAGATTGATTTACTTGTATTCAATTTTCTTGCTGGATTTACTTGTATCCAATTTTCTTCCTGTGTGGATGGTGGGACTAAAGTACCGCTTGACCACAACATATCATTATTGTCAATGGGAGGGAATGCGTCTCACCATGTCAGGCATCGAAATAGCAGTGTATCAATAATATGAGCTCAGTAAATTTGCACTTGGGTTATAGGTATACTTATCATATATACAAACATCCATAACATTTAGTATTGGCTATCGATATTAATTACCTAGGTTAAGATCAATGTACCTAGAACTATGACTCATGAACTATATAGGCTAAAATTAATGTACAGAAAAGCATAAAGCTGCAAACATCACCACATCTATTCCCTGCTGCATCAAATGCTTACGAAGTTTTGATAAATCAGAGTCCAAATACAACAATCTAAAGTCAAAAACCAGAAATAGTCAATACCTGCAGAACTTACCAAACCAAAAGACACAAAACAGTTACTTAGTCCAGACAAATCCGTTAGATCACAGAAACCAAATAAATCCATCAGAACACAGAAATACAAACACGGTAACATAAAACCACACGTTCATGGTCGCGACCACACACACACACAGGCACACCAAGTTTTTAGCATAAATCCAAATATTGCAAAGACAGGACTTACAATAATATTCAACATTTAACAGACAAATACCCAAGCTTCAGTTTCAGGAAGAATACTCTCTTTTCAATTCAGGATTAGAAAGGACACTTTCCCTTCTCGTCAGGGATATAGCTCAATGCTGTGAAGCTTTTACTATGACTAACAAATAGGCAACAAAAAACAATACTGGAAGACTGCCTTTGCCTTATTAATAGTTCACGCTCAGAACTTTTTGGTCCAGTGATCAGAGGTTCTCCCCGAGAATCCCTCGGTGCCGGCTGGAGGTCCTGCAATCCCTCGGACCATTGAAGTTCAAGAGCAGCGTCCTACCTGGGTACCCAAAATCTATTACTAGAAAGCAGCAAAATAATTAACTTCCTAAAACTTAATGTTGGAGTTCTAGAAAGCAGGCATTCTTTACTGCAGTACTGAACGCACAGGGAATAGTTCTACTCAAATGTGTGTACCGAAAAGACACTCTTACTAGATATTTATGCCATGTTAACATACATAATCATTACATTTCTGCAAAGTACTTATCATTCTCCATTTCTCCCCCCCCCTTTTTTTTTTTTTTTTTAATATTAATGTCTTTTGTACATGCATATTGGCACCTCTAGGCAGTTGTCAGGAGCCCTCAGGTGAAGGTTTATACTTTTCCTCACGGTGTCTGCTAGTTAACCTCTGCTCTTGTGCAGACGCAGTTCTAAAATCGCGTATACCGTGTCCTCCAAGATAGCTTCGTTATACAAAAGCTGTTGTGGGAGATAATTGCCAAATATGCAAGGAATGTATTAACTGGTGTGGGTGGTGCACCCACTGCAGTCATCAGAGTACTTGCGTTTGCTGTAATTTTTTCAGTGTTCCCTGTGTAATAGGATCATCCAGAGTGGATCTCTTCTGCTTCCACGTCAGAGGTTGCTCCCTGAGAGTGAGCGTGGTCACCTCCGGCATCGGATTCTGTATTACGTTCTTTCAGCTCATGATATAGCTTCACATATTTTACCGGAAACCATCGAGGGCCTGTTGAAAGAAGAACACACGCACACGCTCTTCCCCACGTTATTAGTTCTACAGGACCTGTCCATTGTGATTCCCCAAATTCTTTATACCATACTTTTGGTCGAACCACAAATGGAGGGACCATCCCGAATTGACGGTCAGCTGCTGTTGTAAATAATTGATCATCAAAACGATTTTAAAAATTAAGTACATATAATGCTTTGTCTAACTGTTCCTGTGGGGTAACACTGCCCATAGGATTCCCCCTTTTTTGTTTATTTAGCATAGCTTTGAGGGTCCCGTGGACACTTTCGACAATGGCTTGTGCAGTAGAAGAATGTTGTATACCTGTAACACGTTGTATACTCCAGTCCTGTAGGAAAACAGAAATTGTCCGTGAAACGTTCCTTTTCTCCCGTATGTGCCGTGGCTACCAGAAATCCTGAGAAAGTATCCACACTAACATGTACACAATGCAGTCGACCAAATGTTGATATATGTGGAACATCACTTTGCCAGAACTCATCACCTCGTAAACCACGAGGGTTCCCTCCTGCACACGATGGTACGGGTGTAATACATTGACAATCAGGGCATGCATGAACATTTTTTGTAGCTTGCCCCTGGGGCAAAGCAAATTGTTTATGCAAGGAAGAGGCGTTTTGATGAAAGAAGTCATGAGATAATCGGGCTTGCTTGAAACCGTGTGGCAGTACTGCTGCCATTGTCAATTTATCTGCTACAACTTTTTCTTCAGTTATTGGTTTTAGTAGAGTAGTATGTAACTACATATGCATTATAAAATATACACATACACGATTTTCTAATTTCAATAGCAATTTCATCTGCAATGCATTGAACAATATTCACAACATGCAGAATCTGAGACAACATTGAGTGGTTCAGTCGAAAACAATTGAAAAAAAGTGCAAGGCCGCTGATAGCTTAAAAATTTGTGTGGATCCTTCAATGACTAAAATAGATGATTGTTAATCTGATGAATTTGTTTGTTTCCAAAACACTATTCGTGCTCCTTTAATAGGAACAGAAACACGTTGTTTTTTTCGCTGCAATGAAATTTGAGAGAGGGAATGTAACAGCTTATTTTGTGGAAGGGTATAACGTATGTTATTTAAATAATCAGCTAGAGCGGCTTGCAGTGATAAGGATTCACTGTTTAAAGCGACAAAGTCATCTTTAGCCAGCAGCAGGCAAATAATATCAACTTGCTGACAGTGATTCCAACCTTGTGCTATTAAGGACACTATGATGTGTACCTTTGAAGTCAATGTTTTCATGGGCGTATGAGACAAAGAGATTCATTCCAGAGTCTTCAACTGCTGCGTGTTAACACACCACTGATCGAAAAGAGGGTAAGGCTGTAAAACAAAACCTTCATAAATGATATACAAATTTGTTGGCAATTCGACATTAATTCTGAAGGTAAAGGCAATTGCAATTCTATCTGAAATCTTTTGTAAAACAGTTTTTGCTTTTGTCATTGATCTTCGGGAAAATAATAAATTTGAGTCCCTTTTAACAAAGTAAATAGAGGGGACAAATCTTCAGCTGTAAAGTCAATATTTTCACCTTTCAGCAGAGTGAATAACATCATCTAGGTAGACCATCTGAACCCTGGAAAGATAATAAAGTCCAGCTGTTTGTTCACAAGGAATTCTACTGCAGTAATTGAATTGTATACATTTTTTTGTAACCAAGTCCTTGAATGTCAGAAAGATGGTTCTCGCCGTGCCGCTTCTGGGCTGGCCAGGACGGGCCGGCGCGCTGGGATCAAGGGAAGGGGGTGGGGGGGGGGGGGTGGAGTGGGAGAGAACCGAGCCGCCGGTTGCCCGGGGCGGGCCATGTGCCCCACCAGGTGTAAGGTTTGCTGACCTGTTCGATGCGGTGGCTGCTGGCGCGGTGGCTGTACAGCATCTGAGGGACTGTGCATTTTTATGTTGGAATTCACCTCATTTTGATCTCAGGTCGGGTACGCCAATTGCTGTCGCGAGACCCTGTCGTGCACTTTTGGGATGCCGGATTTTTACACCCCACTTCCCATTTCTCTGGATTCAAAGGATCGTCAGGTTTTGGCAGATTGACTTCCCACATTTCTCATGTTCGGTAGGAATTTCGTCGTATGTAGGGTTAAATTTCAACAGACTGCTGCTCTGTCCTTGCTTTTGAGATAAGGACAGAGGTATAGCAGCTGCTTCTAAGATAGTCTCTGTAAGTTTTAGAGCATTTAAAGCTGTATGCACTGATTTCCAAGTAATGATTTTCTCAGGGATTTTAAACTGCAAGGCTTTGTTCTTTCAAACTTCACTGTAAAAAAGTTTTTAATGGAGTCTTCGCTCCTTTTTTCGGTGACTGTCCCATTCTCCAGGGAGCCGGAGGCGGGGCGCAGACCCGATTACTGCTCAGGGTCTGTTGGACCCAGCCCCTGCTCACGGCTTTTTTCAGGTGCTACATTTGCAACAAAAGGACTTTTCTGAATGACTCTGGCCACTTTTTTTCTCTGCTAACACATTTTTTAACGCTTCATAAACCAAACGCCAAGTTGTTAATACTCGGCTCGCATTCACGTCACGCCTTGAAGTATGTTTAAAAGGTAAATCTCCTAACACCTTCCAAGTTAAAATACCAAAAACACGCGGTGATTCCACGGGCACTCCATTACTTCTGAGTCAGGCTAACAACAGCTCGAAAAACAGGGACTAATTATCGCTCCTCTTTGTTGCCAACCTGCATGCACAGAGTCCACGATTCTCTGCCACACATCCAAGTCGAACAACTGATCTGTTTCCTGATTTTTTGCACTCGCTGGTATTGTGGTTATCCCCCTTACAGTTCACACCCCACTTTAGCTATCCCTCTCCACCGTACCCCCGACCCTTCCCTGGTTCCCAACCCCCCATTCCACGGCACAGCGCAAGGTGGGGCTGGAAGAGAAAACGGGTTATATGGGTTAGGGACTGGTGGCTCCGGCAGCAAAGTATCCGTAACCTTCTCATCTGTACAACGAGTCACTGGAGTCCTTGGAGACGGCGGCGTAGGCAGAGGAAGTGGAGGATACCGCGGTATAGGATTCGGGGACATGGGACGATCGGAAGGGGCAGCGGTGGCGCCTGGCCAATCTGCGGGCGGTGGCGCCTCAGCACATCCCTCTCCGCGGCGCGGTGGCGGTGGTGGTGACTCTGGCGGTGGGGGTGGAAACCCTGTGCCAGTGGGTCTAGCCGCACGTACTCCTTTTCCTGGACCGCAGGTTTCCCTGCCTCCACGGGCTGCCAACTCGGACCCCCTCATGCTTTCAAAGATGGCATAGGGAGGCTAGGACCCTGAAACAGCAGAGTTGTTGCCAAGCAGGTCCCTCCCTCGGGTGTTAATGTAGCGAAAGCAGAAGTAACGGCTTAAGTCCTTTCTCCGTGCAGCAGCAACAGAAACTTCAAGGTAGCTGAGTCATATTGTAACCATCTCACGGAGAGGATGGGTTGGAGGAGATTAACCACTGCTGACTCTTCCTATATCAGTGTGGACCCCATCTCCTCCCCGGCCCAATCAACTTCACGAGTTGCTTTGCCGTTGCGTCTATTCCTCTCTTAGAGAGCATACCGACAAGCAACGTTGCCGCAGCCTCTATCTTCATGCTTGCGACCCTGGCCTCCACATTCAATTTTAGCTGCGCCAGGCAGCACCAGTGGGGCTCGTTTTCTCCCTGGGAGGCGGCCGTCCGTGTCTGCCCTGCGACGCTGCACCCAGGCAGCACCACTCTCAACCGTTGTTTTCCCACTCCCCTCCTCTAGCTGCTTACTGCAGACTCGGAGATTCTGCAGGAAGATGAATCATTTTTTGCCGCAGGAAACTAAACCATCCTCTGCTACCAGTTGTTGGAGTGGGAGACGGACCCGGAGTAACGATGAAATCTCAATGTGAGTGTGATCGTTCTCCTTTATTAGTCAGCAAAACAAGGTTTATATAGCAAAGCAGTTACAGCCTCTGATTGTTTAGTTATCTTAACCATATATAGTCAAAATAGCTACAACTCGCTGTGATTGGTGCAGAGCTGCATCTCGATGCGGAAGCGACAATAAGGCAGGAAGCAACAACGTGGCAGTCCCCCTGCTCCAGTGTTCCGTGTTCGCCACTCTACTTCTGTAGCAGTGTTCCGTGTTCACTACTTTCAAGGTCTGTCTCCGTTACCAAGCCTGGGTTGCTCAACCGCACCAAACTATGTCCCCTCTCGTCCAGCCAGGACTCCACACACGCTGCGACTTCTTCGGTCTCGGCTGGCGCAGGCAACAGGAGTCCTTGCTTCTCGCTCTTCTGATACTCGGAGATGTCCTCTTTGAGCTGTTCATCCTTCAAAAGGAAAACATTTGCTTGTATTTTTGGTGAAGGTTCATCTTACTGTCTTAGAGAATTAAGATTCCCCTCAAATTCGCTGTAGATACGCCACAGATTTATTAATATTAACCACTCAGCTTGAGGGATCGGTTGAGATCATGCGGCTGCTCCAACCTTGCGGCCTCAGACTATTCAGAGAGCTAAAAGCAGTAAAAGGGGGAACGCTGCTATGTTCAAGGGTAAGCGATTTTTCTCCATTTATTTCAATTACTGATCACGCACATGTCGTACATTCCCTTTTACCGAACAGGACTGGGTGCAGAGGGGTAGACAATCACTGTTTCTGAGGATGCCTTTTGGCCTTTGCTGTTATCGATGGGATCAATAGAATACTGTTATTAGCAGGTAACTCTTCACGTCACACACTCACTCACTCACTCACACACTCACTCACACTCGCTCTTGGCTACCAGTTGGAGCAGCAGCCGGGAAGCAAACCCCAGCCATCGACTCACAAGCACGGGGTCGTACCGCAGTGACTTCTGGCCTGGTGTTGGTGAAGCCCTGCAGAGGGTGCTCACCTTCACCAGATGCAGGTACCATCCCGTGCTCTTCAAGCGTGGCCAGCAGCACCCATGGGTGCCAGCTGAGCCTCACGCAGTCGATGCCACGGACCTCGCATGGGTTCAGCAGAACACTGCCGTCCCCACTTTATCATTTTTCACAGATTTAGCAGCACTGCTAGTCTCTGAAGCTACCAGCCCTTGCAAAGCGTTCACAGGCCACCTTCTCAGCACGCATTTTTCCTTTCTTCAGCCTCGTGCTATGCCTCCACCCACACCCACAGGCGCCTGGCGAGCCCGCTCACGCCACGCAGATGCCGAATCCTGCAGGGTTAAGGCTCAGTACACCAACTGGTGGAGCACATGGCAGGGATGGGGTCGGTCTCCCACAGACCACCAAGCCAGAGCCAGCCGGCCAGCCTGCTCCTCACCCTGCTGTCCGGAACTCACCGGCAGCAAAAAGACCTCAGGATGCAGAACTTCTGTGTCTCCTAACAAAGTAGAGTTTCAGCTTCTACATACTAAAAATGGTGGGTTTCTAACTTCTGTGCCAACAGTTAAACCTCATTCCTAAGGAATAAAGGTAATTTGCTTTTAGCTTAACAACGTGGTTGGTTGGAAGCAGTCTCACTCTGGCTGCATTTTTTTTCTGTACAGTGAAAACAATATCTTACACTTCTCTGCAAATTTTTTGTGTCTATGTATTTCTCTCTTTATATGTAATAAAAACATAGGTATACACACAAAAGTGTATGTATACATAGCGACCGAAAGAAGCAGTGTGCTAAAGCAAATACAATGTTATCTGGAATTAAAAAAAAGTAAACTGAGCAGTACGAACTAAATTACGTAATGTTTTTGCAGACCCAGAAACAGACTGTCCTGCAAATACAAGCTTTGAGATTACAGACGCGCTTAGATGCTATGCTAAGGAAGAACCAGCAACTTCTTTCAGCGGAAGGAACAGAACTACATACTCAAATTTTTAAATTCTCAAATGTGAATAAATTATATTCAAGAAAGTAAGTTTTCAATATTATCATAAAGAGACGGGCATGGTACTGTCAGAGATACTTCTATTGATTTAAAAATACTCATTTTGATCCGAGAGACCAGCAAGACAGCTGCTGAGCTATCTGTGCTGGGGCAGCATACGTAATTATAGGCTGCCGGCAAGCAATTACAGGCTGCTGAAGGACTGATATAAAGAATTGGAGTTAAGAACAGACACCAAATTTGTGCCAAATGACACTTTTTAATGGGAAACAGACTGTTGTGTTCATTCACTGTTGGCAATCTTGGTAAGAAACTATCTGGTTGATAAAGACTACTGCATTTAGAGAATCCTAAATTCATTACGTCAAACATTAATGGTAATGACAGTCACTTAAGAAAGCCAACACAAAATGAAAAGGAATAAGTTTATCTGCTACTGAGCAAATCAACGCAGCCAAAATAAAAAGCCAAAGAGGTAGAGAAGTATCAAAACATAAGCATAAATTAAAAATTGTTTAAAAATGGCTAGGTATTGGGGTTTAGACTAACTTATTTGTTGTCTTTAATAACAGTCCCTAGGAAAAGATAGGAATGTTGCGTACTCTGTTTGCTCGCTTAAATTGTACAGACGTTGGCCGGTAACAGCAAGCACCGAGCCGATACTGCTCGCGTCTTTCAGGACTCTGCTGCAAGCCCTAAAGCACATACGCAGTGTGAGCCCGTGCAGCCCCCTCCGTTTGGCGAGGCATCGAACCCTTCCTGCACCAGAGGATGCTCTGAGAGCCGCCTTTTTTCAGGGCTGCAGTAACAGCAGCTGCCTTAAAGCACTCTTTGGATAATTATTCTGCCCATTTCCCAAAGTCTGTTACTCCATGAGTCACACAGCGTCAGAACCGCAACTCTGGAAAGAGTTGCTGCAGAAAAAGAGAGGGGAAATCAGAGCGGCGAGGCAGGTGAAGGAGTGAGGCGGAATGTCCAGAGCCAGCCCGGGGCTGTGGACCACGCAGAGGCTTCTCGGTGCCGCAGGAGACCCGGCAGCGGGAGATGGGTACTCACCAAATCAAGGAACGCTTTCCTTTCCAAGTCAAGTGCTTGGACCCGTTCTCGCAGCGCCAGGATTTCCTTGTCCAGTCTGCTGTTGTGCTCCATGGTCTTCTGTAGCTCAGTTTTGTCTGTACAGAACAGGAAAAACACCTGGTCACCAGCCCTGGTCTGGACTTTGACCTCCACCAAGCTCAGAGAGGAATAAGGGTTTACAGGAATAAGGGTTCCAAAATTGCACTGCCCTTATGCACAGGTGTACGCGTGCGACAGCAGAGAGAGGAGTTCCCCAGACGTATGGGAACATCTTCTCTTATTCGAATGGTAGAGGTTTATGTTTCTGGAGATCCAGGCTCAATAGCAGTGCTCTGTTTATTACAGCGGTCCCTCCATAGTTATTCCAGAGACTCAGTTTACCTCTAGAATATGGAAAATGCCTCACCTCGGATATTTAGGTACGGGTTTCACAAACAGCTAGGGTAAGTTTTGAAAAGCCCAAACAGCCATATTTCTGATTTTCATCACAAATTTCATAATTTGCTGCAAGCCAAAACACAGTCACAGTTCATGTATCAGTGCTGTGCTAGCACCTATGTTTACGAAATGGCCAGTACAGTAAAAATTGTGGTTGTATACCAACCCTCCAAGCCTGAATCAACAAACATCTGCAACCATCACACCAGTTAATGCAGACTATCCCGTATTTCGAGTGCAAGAAATAGGAAAAGATGTATTAGGAGCAGACTGACAGAAATTTGTCCGCATATACACTGGTATCCTAATCCTAAGCAGAACTAGCAAGAAGACAGTTTTCCTTATAGAAAAGATGAACAAAGATTTTTCCCTTTTCAGCTTCATGCTGGGCACAGGAAATTTCAGCTTAAATTTGACTTTTATTCAGACAAAAATAACAACATACCTTCTTTCTTAGTCCCAATCTGGCAAAAAAAAAACAAAAACACAACCCCAAACCTCTGTTTCAAACAAGGATTTTGATATTGGATTTTCTGTTTTGTTATTTAAAATAAAAGGCAAGGAATGCCTCCTACCGAAGTGTTCATTTTGCTGAAGAGCCTGTTTACCGCTGCAGAAAGCCTTGCTAAAATTCTGGATCTTCTCTGCATGTTGACACCGTGACTTAGCGCTCGCTCTCCGCTCGCTCACCCCTTCCTCCCGGTGCTCGGGCGCTGAGCACGGGGCCGGTTCTACAAGGATAACAGAGTTTTGCTGTGTTCAGGTTTGGAAGGGACCTCTGTGGATCATCTAGTCCAACCCCCTTGCCAAAGCTGGGTGACCTACAGCAGTCTGCACAGGACCTCCTCCAGGTGTGTTTTGAATATCTCCAGAGAAGGAGACTCCACAGCCTCCCTGGGCAGCCTGTTCCAGGACTCCGTCACCCTCAGAGGGAAGAAGTTCTTCCTCATGTTCAGCTGGAGCTTCCTCTGCTTCAGTTTGTGCCCATTGTCCCTTGTCCTGTCGCTGGGCACCACTGGAAAGAGTCTGGCCACGTCCTCCTGACACCCACCCTGCAGATACTTAGAGGCATTTCTAAGGTCCCCTCTCAGCCTTCTCTTCTTCAGGCTGAACAAGCCCAGCTCTCTCAGCCTCTCCTCGTAGGAGAGAAGCTCCAGTCCCCTCATCATCCTCGTAGCCCTCCGCTGGACTCTCTCCAGTAGCTCTTCATCTCTCTTGAAATGGACACAGCACTGCAGATGGGGCCTCACTAGGGCAGTGTACATGGGAAGGAGAACCTCCCTGGACCTGCTGGCCACACTCCTCCTAATACACCCCAGGAGACCATTGGCCTTCTTGGCAGCCAGGGCACACTGCTGGCTCATGGTCAACCTGTCGTCCACCAGGCCACCTAGGTCCCTCTCCACAGAGATGCTCTCCAGCAGATCCACTCCAAGCCTGTACTGGTGCCTGGGGTTGTTCCTCCCCAGGTGCAGGACCCTGCATTTGCCCTTGTTGAACCTTATCAGGTTCCTCTCTGCCCAGCTTTCCAGCCTGTCCAGGTCACGCTTAATGGCAGCACAGCCTGACGGTGTATCCATCACTCCTCCCAGTTTGGTGTCATTAGCAAACTTGCTGAGCGTACACTCTAACTCTTCATCCAGGTCATTGATGAAGAAGTTAAACAAGACTGGGCCCAGTACTGACCCCTGGGGGACACCACTAGTGACTGGCCTCCAACTAGACTCAGCACCGCTGATGACAACCCTCTGAGTTCTGCCATTCAGCCAGTTCCCAATCCACCTCACCGAACACTCATCCAGCCCACACTTCCTGAGCTACCCTAGGAGGATGTTCTGGGAGACTGTGTCGAAAGTCTTGCTGAAGTCTAGGTAGACAACATCCACGGCTCTCTCCTCATCTACCCAGCCAGTCATGCCATCGTAAAAAGCTATCAGATTGGTCAGGCATGATTTCCCCTTGGTGAATCCATGCTGACTACTCCTGATAACCTTCTTTTCCTCCACTGAATCAGTGTCCCCGAGTGGAGGCTCTCTTCCCAGCCAAGGTCAGCCCAGCGCAGTGTCCCTGCGGGCAGGCACAGAGGACAGGCCATCCCCCGGCGTCATGACGGGGCGCTCAGTGCCCAGGGAGGGACTGCAGCTCCCAGCATGCCCCGGCGTGGGGGAGAGGCACTGCAGCTCCCAGCATGCCCCGGGGTGGGGGAGAGGGACTGCAGCTCCCAGCATGCCCCGGGGCCGGGGACTACAGCTCCCAGCATCCCCCGTGCCCTGCCCACGCCACGGCCACCCCGCCCACTCCCAGCCCAGGCCCCGGGCCCTCTTCCAGGCTGCTCTCCATGGAGCCCCCACCCTGCCCGAGCCCCAGGCCCCCGGCCCCGCAGCATGGAGCAGCTCCGGGCAGGGCTCGGCTGCCCCGGCCCCAGGGAGAGCCCCCGGGGACGCCCGCCCTGCCCGGGACCGGCACCGGGCCTCCCCCAGACCCCCCTAGCCGGCCCCCGGCCTGACCCCCGGCCCCCACACCCACGCTGAGGAGAGTCCCGCAGGCCGAGCCGGCCTCCCCCGAGCCGGGACGGCGACCGTGGCCCCTCCAGCAGCGCGGAGACCCTCTCGCTGGGGAGGCAGGCGGGGGACAGCTGCCAGGGCTCTGCTGTCCCCAGCCGTAGAGCCTTGCTGAGCCCCATGCTGTGGGGGCTCACGCAGGGACGCCATGGGAAAGCACGGGAGGATCGGGGCAGACAAACCATTCTGACAAGCTTCCAGGAGTATTGAGTTCCCCTCTAATAGCTGCTGTTGCAAGCGCCATAGTCAGGCGGTGTTGGCCTGCGAGGGCACGTCCTGGGCTTTATTCTGCTTTTGCCAAGGAGCAGGAGATGTATGTGCAGGGAGGATCCCCAGCAGATGCAGTTTCATCTTCACGACCGCGCACAACAGATGAACCCACCCAAATGGCATCTGCTTACACTTCAGAGACCTGAGGCCCCTTTGCACTCAAGTGCCCCGTTTTCCCAGGAAGCTCAGCAGAGGGCTTTTCTGGAGCACAAGGTTTTGCACCAGCTTCTGCCTTCCTCCCCACCAAAGCACAGGATCGTGTGTCTTTGAGCAGACAAAGCTCCGCTATCGAAGCCAGGCCAAGGAATTCTCTCAGCACAGCACGGGTCCATCCTTCCCAGGTGGACATAGGTAGAATTTGTCCTGCCAGAACACCTTCTGTGCCCACCCACCTTATGCAGACAAAGCCTCAAAAGCAAATCAGCGCTTTGGGAGCTCAAGACTCCAGAGGAACAAGGGTCCTGAAATCGGTTCAATTCTTCAAGCCCACCTGACCACTGAAGAGCCACATCTGGAGCTGCTTACCTGAGCCCGATGGGTTTCCGCTCTGTGCCCTGGTCTGGGCCAGACTCTCTGCATTGCCACTGAAGCATCCGCACCGCGGGTCCTGAGGGCTCTTAGCAACGGCTTCTGCTAACATCTCATTAGCCCTGTGAAAAAGGCAGGAGCATGCAAGAACGGCTGTTACTCATCGTGGCACAAAGGTGTTCCCCAAGGGTGATGCTACGCTGTTGGACTCATGCACACAAACTTCCCAACCACCCAAAGGTACTGCTTCTCAGGCTCTTCTGAGCAACCTGTCTTATATCTTCCCTTGTAGGACCTTTCCTTGAAGGTGGTAGGGACTGCAGGCTCCCTCCCTCCCCCTGCTGTAAACTCCCACCGATGATGCACCACCATAACGGCAGCTGAACAAAGTCCTGTTGCCTCACAGGCTCCTCTTGTGTCCCCTCTGCCTTTCCAAGTGCGTCTATCCTAAGGTGGAGCAGAAGAGCAGCAGAAATGAAGCTCCTCTTTTCCACCACCCTGCAGCAAGGAGAGACGGCTACAGAAAACTGTTTGAAGAAAAAGAACCAAAATGTCCTTCAGACAGGCCTGATTTGTTGTGTTACTTCAGGGTCAGTAAAGAGAAAGGCAAAAGGGCCTCCATAATGGGAGAGCCCAAGGCGTGCTCTTCTGAGAAGTACGCCGTCTTGAGCGTACGCATCCTGCTGACCAGATCCAAGAAAGGGAAGTGGGGTGGAAAAGCCATGAAGAAGAGGGTCGTATTCCCATAACGTGGGGGAAAAACAGAAGACATTTGGACTTACTTTTTTAATGTCTTTGTAAAGCATCTTCTAATTTCCTGGTCCACCAGATAACATTTCTCCCAACTTTTTAGTTCAGCCTGCGCACGTGCCATTTGCAGTGCGCTCTTCTCCTGCAAGCTCTGTGCTCTCTCCAGCTCCGATTCCAGAGCGCTCACTCTCTGCTCCAGCAGTTTTCTCCAGGAGGCGTCAGTGGTGCAGATCTCCTCTCTTCTGGCTGGAGTGGCTGCCTGTGTCTAAAGCAGAAGGGGCAACTTCAAGAAACAGGAAGAAAAAGACAACCCCCCCGGCTCTCAAAAAGCCTGCTCTTCCTGCCATTTGTACAAAAAAGCTAGTATTAAACAGCCTACAGCGCTGCATGGACAGGGAGAAGGAAAAGGCGGCATCTTTCTCATGAACACAGGTCCCACCACACGCACAGAGGCACTTTGACGCAGCCTTTTGCAGCTCCCCAGCTTCCCTACAGGAAAGGCAAACCCACAGCACCAACAAGGAGAGCCGGATGCCCAAGACCAAACACCTAAAACGCCATCGCCACCACCACGAATGAACGCAATGCAGACTACAGATGCAAATGGTACATAAACTGACCTGCAAAAGTGGGCTGAGATGCTGCTTCTGTCCCGTTTCTGCCTGTGCTATCTGTTCACACTGTTCTCCAGAAAGCGCTGCTGTCGTACGAGCCACGCCAGCAGTCGCCAAGCCGTGCGGCACAAGAGTAGCCACCAGCCCTCGCAGCTGCTGGTTTGCAGGTGCGAGCTGCAGAGATGTTTCACGCTCCAACTCCAGCTGCGCAGAGAGTTCACACATCTGGATGCAGGGAATAAACAATCTGTCTTAGGCAAAGGGCTCTCAAATCTCCGCCAAACTCAATCACATGGCCACAACCTCTGCACGGTGTCGGAACAGAACCCAGTCTCCAAAGAGCACGGCCGCCTCGTTCTTCCCCACCCAGGTGCTGTCCCAAGCTCACTGCCTTCCCACAGCCTCGGAACGAGCTCCCTGAAGAGCCAGCTGACTTTTTCAAGGTGAGAGGGGAGGAGGCAGCGAGGAGAAAGGAGCTAAAAGCACCCTCGAGCCTGGATAACTGTTGTTAGTGATGCAGAAGCTCATAACGTCCTCAGAGAAGTCTCTCCTGTATTTGTTCCCAAATTATTTTCTTGTCTGGCACTCTTTGAAGCAACGGAACAGCTTCCTCCATACTGACAGGTTTACAGACTTTGCATACCTTGGCCTTAGCCTTGTCCAAGTCCTCTTGCAAGCGGGAGTTTTCCTCCTTCAGGTAATCGCGTTGGAGTGTGGAAGCTTTCAGCGACTTTTCTGCTATCCACTGCTTTCTTGAAGCATCAGTGAGCTCTTCTTGCAGCCGTCCCACTGTTCTCTAGGGAAACAATGTCACGGGAGGACAGAGAAAAAGGTAAGAAGCCAAAATCTGTCTTTTGACTTGCAGTTACTAGATAATATACCGAAATCGGTTCTCTAAGTGCATCGCAAAGCAGAGCAGCCTCATCCCCTGGAAGAAGGCGACATCTGCACAGCTGACGGTCTCTAGCCATCCTTGGCAAGTGAAGACAACTACAGAAATGCCATCTCTGAAGGATGATTTCTGTTTCCAGCACATTCTGCTGGGAAGATGCGGAGACTGTATCTAAGTATGTGTCTATAAGCACGTCTCAAGGCTTGCCGGCACCTTCCGCAATTCCAACAAAACCAGAACCAGCTCGAGTGATGGACTCCAACGCAGGTAGCTTACACCTGCTGACTTTCCGGAGCACCAGACAGCCTTGGGAACTGCTCTGCTTTCAGTCATTCCTGCTCAGTGATCATCTCACCTCTTTTTCTACTTGGTCCGCCTCGCATATAAAGGCATCGCTCACCTTATGTTCTTGGGAGGCCTTGTTCCGCACCTCTCCCAGCTGCTGATGGAGGAAAACATTTTCACTCTGGAGCTGGGACAGTTGTTCCTGCAGCCCTTCTGCCTGCTTGATGACATCTTTTCTTTCTTGAGCGTTCTTCGGGGGTAGAGCGTGCTGCTCCTTTGCCTGCCTCCGAGCCTGATGTAATTCTCTTTCTGCTCTATCTAAAGCCAGTGTCTTCTCCCGGAGAGTTTCTTTCAGTTGCTCCACTTCCTGCTCCAGCCTGCCAGCTTTTCTTTTGGCTTTGTTCAGCTGCTGACACAAGCTCTTGTTGGTTTCCAGCACCTCAGAGATGTGCGCGGGCACAGTGAGCTGGACATCACATGCTCTCAGAATCTCTTGCACATCGGCACTTTCTGCTGTCCCAGGACTTCCGAGGCTCCGGTGGCAAAGGGACGAATCCAACCCTGGGGTCGGTATTTGGGCTGTGATGTTTCCTGTCTGCTCAAAGGGAAAGAATAAAAATGGACGGAACTTAGGAAATCAGCTCAAAACAGGAGAGAGCGGCAGCATGTCACAGACCCAGAAGAGGACTGTCACTAACTTGACGTCGGATGAGAAAAGAGTTTCCAAGAACCCTGCCTTTGGCATTACTCATGGAAAAGTCTTCTTCTGCATTAGGGTGTGATAGAAGCCTAAAAGGAAGTCTCCAATGTAAAGCCTTGGGGTTTACATACCTCCCCCTCAGAGCTTTTGCCCTCCTCGATGGCTTCTTCATCAGCTGGCGACTCACGGCCGGCAGACTCCCAGTATACGGCAGGCTCATCTACATTAAAACCACACATTTTTGGAACCACAGTGATCTAATACAGCTCCTTGGTGCCTAGAGCGCTTCCCGAATCATCGTGCTTCCCGAGACAATCTTAGCACAAACACACACCCCAAACCCATGAAATCCTAGTGAGAGACCTGTCACAACGCGGATGCGAAATGCATCTCTTCTCCTGCTTGGGAGTTTGTTTCCTCGAGAGCACGCGCCTGCGCCATGTGCCAGGGACATCACTCGAAGTGACGAGAAAGGAGCCAAAAAGGAAGCAGTGTCTCGAGAATTCTGCTTCCCAGGGACAACACCTGGCAGAGCATTTGTTCCCGGATGACAAGGAACCCCAACACGCCGTTTCCAAACACCCTGTCTCCCTGGCAGCCCACCAAAAGGGCAGGCGACAGCCCTTTTCCCCATCGCCTCCTCCGCGCTGGAGAGTCCTACCTGCTCTCCCCAGAGCGGGTGCACACCGCCCCTCTCCAGCAGCTCCTGCCCTGCGGTGAGCGCTGGGTGCTGACACCCGTTTTGCATGGCCTGGAGCAGCTCCTCCCTCGTTTTCCTGCTCCCTGGGGACCGCAGGGCACACGCTGGGTCTGGGCCTGGAAAGACAGACAGCGCAACCTCTTGGACTCACCGCAAGAACAAAGGCCCTTTCCATCTTTCCCTCCTTTGGGAACCAACACGCCCAGGCATGAAGCGAAGCCCCAGGGCAGGAGAACAGCCCAGGAGTTTCCCAAAGACTTCCCGCCTGCCTGCGCCCGTTACCTCTCGTCCTTCTCCTGGCAGTTGTTGTCACCAACAGCTGCCTGCTTCTTCACCGGCAGCGGCGCTGGGGCCAAGCCCCCGGTGATGGACATGCAGTGTGGCTTGTTCCAGACGTCCTGCAAGATCTTGTTGTCAGCGATGCTTCCGAAGGACACATGCTGCTTCTGTGCCCTCCTCCTGCACAGGAACCGCCAGATGCTCTTCATGGCCCAGCAGGAATGGGCACCGCACTGCCTTGCCTCTCACCGACGAGCGGAGACAGGCAGGATTGGGTGGGCGCTGCCGGGTGCCGGCTGCCAGCAGAGGAGCCAAGCCCTGAGGAGCGGCAGGGTACGGGCAACTGCCTCCGGGCCGAGCCCACCACCAGCAGCAACGGCAGCACCAGCACAACACCACTGGCACAGCACCAGAAGCACCAGTACAGCAGCACCAGCACCAGCACAGCACCACTACCACCAGCACGGTACCAGTACCACCAGTACCACCAGCACAACACCAGCAGCACCAGCACAGCACCAGCAGCACCGCCAGGTACTGTGTGTGCAGGGTCTGTGCCAGTGCCCCAGGTCTAGCGAACGCGTGTGCTGACGTCATGAACGGCTCAGTGACATCATAAGGTGCTGGGAACTGGGCGGTGCTGGGGGCAGAGGCCTGCAGGGCGGACGTGCCCGTGTGCTCAGCACCTTTCTGCGCACACCCAGGCCACGTGCCCAAGGGAAACGGCCCCTGGCGCACGGTGTCCAGGTCCACCAGCTTGCCCAAGGCCACCTCTCCAAGGCTCCCAGCACCCTGCACGCTCGGGGCACCCACCGTCCTCCTCTCCTCTCCCACACATGGGGTCGGCAGGGCGGGCTCTGGCCGCCAAGGCTCCCTGCAAGCACGAGAGGCGGTGGCTGGACACCCCGTGTGCCATTTTGGGCTTCCTGGGCTCTGGCTGTGTGTTCTGGGGCACCCTGGACCCCTCGGGGCACCCCTCTCTGCAGCCCTGGGTGTGTCCCTTGGAGGGCACCCCAAGCCCCCGCTGTCCACTGTGGAATGCCCCTGTGCCTCGCTTTTGCTTGCTGGTCTGCCCGGTTCCCCTCAGTGTGCCGTTTGGGGTGCTCCGAGACGCTCGTTCAGCTCTCTGGGCTTCCCCTGCACGTGCCTCTCTGGCTTTGGATGCTGCCTCAGGCCGTGGCTCTGCCTTTCAGGGTGCCCCAGGCCCCTGTTGTGTGAATTGCAGTGCTCTCCGGGGCAACAGGTGTGCCATTCCCCTGGCCGAGCACCCCGAACGATGCCGTTCTGAGCACCCCAAGGCCCCTCGGAGTGCATTTTCGGCTCCCCCAGCTCCTTGGCGTGCCTTTGGGTGCCTCTGCAGGCCCCACAGTGTGCTTTCTGCTGCACCCCATCTTCCCTGGTGTGCCTTTCACTACGCCCCAGGGCAATCGGTGTGCCTTTTGGGGCGTCCCTGGGCTTGGTGTTTCCCTGGACGCAGGACTCCCGGGGGGTCTTACCAGAGCGGGGCAGAGGGGCACAGTCACCTCCCTTGCCCTGCTGCCCACGCTGCTGGGGATGCAGCCCGGGATGCGATTGCCTTCTGGACTGCGAGCGCACATCGCCGGCTCGTGTCCAGCTTTTCATCCTCCGGCACCCCCAAGTCCTTCTCGGCAGGGCTGCTCTCCACCCCTTCATCCCCAGCCTGGATTTATGCGTGCGATTGCACCCACCCCTTGCACTTGGCCTTTTTCAACTTTTGGCAGCTTGTTGCTTTACTAAGCTTTCTGCTGTTTTACGAAGCTTGCATTTGTTGACTGGACAAGTAATTAGGGTTCCGGGGAAGATATGCTTCACCCCACCCCTCTTCCATTTGACTGAGTTTGTCTACAAATTCCAGCCTCCACGTGGCTCTGGGATCACACACACATACACACACACACTTGCCGTTGGGTAAGTTGAAAAAAAACTGTTGAATAATTTAGGTGAAATATATCACAGAAATCACCAGGTCAGTCCATTTGGCAATTCTTCCCCTGCAGTCCTTCTCAACCCATGGCAACAGGAACCCAAAACCTTGCAGTCCAGCTAATATTTTACAAACATTTCTCCCGGTTTAGAAGTTCTCAGAGCTGACACTCTGACTCTCCTCCTGCAGCTGGGAGGCTGTGGTGTCTCCAGGCGAAGCAACATTTAAGTACCAAATCTCAGAAGGTTGAGAGGGGGATAAGGAAAAGGGTGAGTCTTGGCTTTCAGCTTCTCCTTCAGGCTTCGTGTCTGGTGTGGCCTTCAGGGTGCTGAGAAAGTCTGGCAGTTCTCTTGACGGGAAGCTGAAAACAAATTTGCTCTCTTAAGTCATTCTGCAAAATTCATCTGACCCTCCATCACCTGCCACAGTCCCAACACTCCTCCCAATGTCTCTGCGAGGCAGTGCAGGGCGATGCTCAATGCCTTTCGCTTGGACTGAGTCTCCGCTACTCCTCCTCTCTAGCTGCTCACCGTAGACTGAGGGACTCATGCAGGGAAACCGTCCATCGTCTGCTATCAAATTTTGGCGTGGGTTACGGATACGTTGCAACGATGTGACCCCAATATGAGTATGATCGTTCACCCTTTATTAGTCAGCAAAACAAGGTTTATATAGCAAAACAATTACAGCATCTGAATGGTTAAACCCCCAACACATATATAGGCAAAATTACTGCAACTCGTTGTGATTGGTGCAGAGCTGCATCTCGAAGTGAAAACAGTACTGTGGCAGGAAACAACAACGTGGCAGGAAGGAAGTGAGAGTGTGGCAGGAAATGGTGACGTTCCCCCTGCTCCAGAGTCCTGAGCTTGTCGCTCTGCCTTCCCAGCAGGGTTCCGTGTCAGCCGCTCCCAAGGCTCACTTCCGGATCGGAACCTGGGTTGCTCAACACACCAAACTATGTTCCCTCTCTTCCAGCCAGGACTCCACACAGACCCAGTCTCTGTGCCTCTGTGCGAGCAGTGAAATGAGCAGATGAGGCTGAGCAACAGATTTACAGGTTAGCCCCTTCTGGCTGCGAGCTATCTGCAGCCGTTCGAATTTTCGGAGCAGGGCTGCCGGAGGCGCAGAGCAAGCACCTCCTAAGCAGCGTTTGAGGTTTGAGGTGGCAACACAAGCAAGCAGTACCAGTTTCTGTGCCTCTGTGCGAGAAGTGCCATGGGCAGATGAGGCTGAGCAACAGCTTTCCAGCCTAGCACCTTCTGGGTGTAAGCTACAGCAAGATGTTCGCATTTCTGGAGCAAGACTGTGAAATGAACCTGCAAGTGATCCCCAAAGACACGTTTGAGTTTTGCGGTGGCAAGACAAGCAAGCAGCCCCAGTCTCTGTGCCTCTGTGCGAGCAGTGCCATGGGCAGATGAGGCTGAGCAACAGCTTTCCAGGCAAGCTCTTTCTGGCTGCAAGCTATCTGCAGACGTCCGCATTTTCTGAACAGGGCTGCCAGAGGAACCCGGCAAGGACCACAAAGATAACTTTGAAGTCTGAGGGGGCAAGACAAGCAAGCAGCCTCAGTCTCTGTGCCTCTGTGCAAGCAGTGCCATGGGCAGATGAGGCTGAGCAACAGCTTTCGAGGCTAGCTCTTTCTGGCTGCGAGCTATCTGCAGACGTTCACATTTCCAGAGCAGGGCTGTCGTTGGCGATTGGAAAGGACCACCTAAGTTACGTTTGAAGTTTGAGGTGGCAAGAGAAGCAAGCAGCCCCAGTCTCTGTGCCTCTGTGCGAGCAGTGTCATGGGCAGATGAGGCTGAGCAACATCTTTGCAGGCCAGCTATTTCTGCCTGTGATCTATCTGCAGACGTTCGCATTTTCGAAACAGCACTGCCCTAAGCCCCCGGCACGGACCACCTAATTTACATTTGAAGTTTGAGGGGGGAAGACAAGCAAGCAGCCCCAGTCTCTGTGCCTCTGTGCGAGCAGTGCCATGGGCAGATGAGGCTGATAAACAGCTTTCCAGGCTAGCACCTTCTGGCTGCCAGGTATCTGCAGACGTTCGCATTTTCACAGCATGGCTGCCGGAGGCCCACGGCACGGACACCACAATTTACTTTTCAAGTTTGAGATGGCAAGACAAGCAAGCAGCCCCAGTCTCTGTGCCTCTGTGCGAGCAGTTCCATGGGCAGATGAAGCTGAGCAACAGCTTTCCAGGCTAGCTCTTTCTGCCTGCGAGCTATCTGCAGACGTTCGCATTTTCGGAACAGCACTGCCCTAGGTCTTCTGCACGGACCACCTAATTTGCATTTGAAGTTGGAGGTGGCAAGACAAGCAAGCAGCCTCAGTCTCTGTGTCTCTGTGCGAGCAGTGCCATGGGCAGATGAGGCTGAACAACATCTTTCCAGGCTAGCTCTTTCTGGCTGCCAGCTATTTGCAGATGTTCGCATTTTCAGAGCAGGGCTGCCGGATGAGAACTGCACGGACCACCTAAAGTATGTTTGAAGTTTGAGATGGCAAGACAAGCAAGCATCCTCAGTCTCTGTGCCTCTGTGCAAGCAGTGCCATGTGCAGACAAGGCTGGGCAACACGTTTTCTAGAGAGCTCTTTCTGGCTGCAAGCTATCTGCAGATGTTCGCATTTTCGGAGCAGGGCTGCCGGAGGACCCCGACACAAAAAACCTACTTTATATTTGAAGTTTGAGGGGGAAGACAAGCAAGCAGCCCTAGTCTCTGTGCCTCTGTGCGAGCAGTGCCATGGGCAGATGAGGCTCAGCAACAGCTTTCCAGGCTAGCTCTTTCTGCCTGCGAGCTATCTGCAGACGTTCGCATTTTCAGAGCAAGGCTCCAGGAGGCCCCCTGCCCGGACCACCTAAGCTACGTTTTAAGTTTGAGGTGGCAAGACAAGCAAGCAGGCCCGGTCTCTGTTGAAAGCTTGTGGCTTAGAATTAACGGACAGTCTCACACGGGTGACTTTACGGTGGGTGTATACTACAGGCCACCTGATCAGGAGGAGGAGGTTAATGAGGCCTTCTACAAACAGCTGCAAGCAGCCTCAGAGTCACAGGCCCTGGTTCTCATGGGGGACTTCAACCACCCTGACGTCAGCTGGGAAGACCACACAGCTAGGCAGGCGCAATCCAGGAGGTTCCTACAGAGCATCGATGATAACTTTCTGATGCAAGTGGTGGAGGAACCAACAAGGAAAGATGTGCTGCTGGACCTCGTGTTAACAAACAAGGAGGGACTGGTGGAGGATGTGAAGGCTGGAAGTGGACTCGGCTGCACTGACCATGAAATGGTCGAGTTCAGGATCCTGCGTGGAGGAAGCAGGGCGATAAGCAGGATCAAAACCCTGGACCTCAGGAGGGCTGACTTTGCCCTCTTCAAGGAGCTACTGGGAGGAATCCCGTGGGCCAGGGCTCTCGAAGGCAGGGGGGTCCATGAGTGCTGGTCGCTTTTTAAACAACACTTCTTCCATGCACAGGAGCAATGCATCCCCCTGAGAAAGAAACCGAGCAAAGGAGGAAGGAGACCTGCATGGTTAAATAAGGAGCTTCTAGCGGAGATCAGGCAGAAGAGAAAGGTCCATGGAATGTGGAAAGAGGGGCAGGCCACTTGGGAAGAGTACAGAAACGTGGTGAGAGCATGCAGGGATGCAACGAGGAAGGCCAAGGCTCACCTGGAATTGAAGCTGGCAAGGGATGTCAAAAACAACAAGAAGGGCTTCTTCAACTACATCAGCAGCAAAAGGAAGGCTAGGGACAACGTGGGGCCGCTGCTGAATGAGGCGGGTGTCCTGGTGACGGAGGATGCGGAGAAGGCAGAGCTACTGAATGCCTTCTTTGCTTCAGTCTTCAGTGCTAAGACTGGCCCTCAGGAATCCCAGGCCCCGGAGGGAAGAGATGAAGCCTACAAAGAGAACGACTTTCCCTTGGTCGAGGAGGACTGTGTGAGGGATCGCTTAAGTGATCTGGATGTCCACAAATCCATGGGCCCCGATGGAACGCACCCACGAGTGCTAAGGGAGCTGGCGGATGTCATTGCTGAGCCACTCTCCATCATCTTTGAGAGGTCCTGGAGGACAGGAGAGGTGCCCGAGGACTGGAGAAAGGCCAATGTCACTCCAATCTTCAAAAAGGGCAAGAAGGAGGACCCAGGGAACTACAGGCCGGTCAGCCTCACCTCCATCCCGGGAAAGGTGATGGAGCAGCTTATCCTGGAGGCCATCATGAAGCAAGTGGAAGAAAAGAAGGTTATCAGGAGTAGTCAGCATGGATTCGCCAAAGGGAAATCATGCCTGACCAATCTGATAGCTTTCTACGATGACATGACTGGCTGGGTAGACGAAGGGAGAGCCGTGGATGTTGTCTACCTAGACTTCAGCAAGGCTTTCGACACAGTCTCCAATGATATCCTCCTAGGGAAGCTGAGGAAGTGTGGGCTGGATGAGTGGTCGGTGAAGTGGATAGAGAACTGGCTGAATGGCAGAACTCAGAGGGTTGTCATCAGCGGCGCTGAGTCTAGTTGGAGGCTGGTGACAAGTGGTGTCCCCCAGGGGTCAGTACTGGGCCCAGTCTTGTTTAACTTCTTCATCAACGACCTGGATGAAGAGTTAGAATGTACCCTCAGCAAGTTTGCTGATGACACCAAACTGGGAGGTGTGGTGGACACAGCGGAAGGCTGTGCTGCCATTCAGCGTGACCTGGATAGGCTGGAAAGCTGGGCAGAGAGGAACCTGATGAGGTTCAACAAGGGCAAGTGCAGGGTCCTGCACCTGGGGAGGAACAACCTCATGCACCAGTACAGGCTTGGGGTGGACCTGCTGGAGAGCAGCTCTGCGGAGAGGGACCTGGGTGTCCTGTTGGACGACAGGTTAACCATGAGCCAGCAGTGTGCCCTGGCTGCCAAGAAAGCCAATGGGATCCTGGGGTGCATCAAGAAGAGTGTGGCTAGCAGGAGGAGGGAGGTTCTCCTTCCCCTCTACACTGCCCTGGTGAGGCCTCATCTGGAGTACTGTGTCCAGTTCTGGGCTCCCCAGTTCAAGAAAGATGAAGAGCTACTGGAGAGAGTCCAGCGGAGGGCTACGAGGATGGTGAGGGGACTGGAGCATCTCCCCTACGAGGAGAGGTTGAGGGAACTGGGCTTGTTCAGCCTGAAGAAGAGAAGGCTGCGAGGGGACCTTATAAATGCCTTACAAATATCTGAAGGGTGGGTGTCAGGAGGATGGGGCCAAGCTCTTGTCAGTGGTGCCCAGTGACAGGACAAGGGGCAATGGGCACAAACTGAGGCACAGGAAGTTCCACCTGAACATGAGGAAGAACTTCGTCCCTCTGAGGGTGACGGAACCCTGGAACAGGCTACCCAGGGAGGTTGTGGAGTTTCCTTCTCTGGAGATATTCAAGACCCGCCTGGACGGGGTCCTGTGCGGCTTGCTGTAGGTGACCCTGCTTGGGCAGGGGGTTGGACTAGATGACCCACAGAGGTCCCTTCCAACCCCTACTATTCTGTGATTCTGTTTTTCTGTGATTCTGTGCCTCTGTGCGAGCAGTGCCATGGGCAGATGAGGCTGAGCAACAGCTTTCCAGGCTAGCTCTTTCTGCCTGCGAGCTATCTGCAGACTTTTGCATTTTCAGAGTAGCGCTTCTGGAGGCCCCCTGCATGGACCACCTAGGCAACGTGTGAAGTTTCAGGGGGCAAGACAAGCAAGCAGCCCCGGTCTCTGTGCCTCTGTGCGAGCAGTGCCATAGGCAGACGAGGCTGATCAACAGCTTTCCACGCTAGCCTCTTCTGGCTGTGATCTACATGAAGATGTTCGTATTTTTGTAGCAGGTCTGGTGGAAGTGCCCAGCAGAGACCCTCTAACATACCTTTGAATTTTGAGGTGGCAAGACAAGCAAGCAGCCCCAGTCTCTGTGCCTCTGTGCGAGCAGTGCCATGAGCAGATGAGGCTGAGCAACAGCTTTCCGAGCTCGCGTCTTGTGGCTGTGATCTACATGAAGATGTTTGCATTTTTGGAGCAGGTCTGCGAAATGCTCCTGGCAGAGACCCTGTAATGTACGTTTGAAGTTTGAGGTGGCAAGACAGGCAAGCTGCCCCAGTCTCTGTGCTCCTATGTGAGCAGTGCCATGGGCAGATGAGGCTGAGCAACAGCTTTCCAGGCTAGCCTCTTCTGGCTGCGAGCTACATGCTCTAATACTAGAAGCATATGTGGTTAGCACAGAATACAGTTTGTTTAGGGATAACTACTGAAGAAGGAAACATCAGATATACAGTTTCTTTAATGACATGTAACACTATTTGAATTAATTATTTGTTTGAACATAGGAAAAGTTTACATAGCTAAGAACCTATCCCTCAGGGAATATGTATATATATTTTTTTGCAACCTGTCCAAGCAATTAGTTCTGTTTTCTTTCTTTCTTCTGTTCTGTTGTGTTCACATGTAGTATTCTCTTGCGTTCTGTAATATTGTGTTGTGTTCTCCTGTGTTCTGATGTGTACTCATTTTTCATGTTCTGTTGTTTTTTGTTGTGTTCTGTTGTGTTCTGCTGTGTTCTGATGTGTTCTTTTGTGTTCTGATGTATTGTGTTCTTTTTTGTTCTGTGTTCTGTTTTTTTCTGTTTTGTTCTGATGTGTTCTATTGTGTTCTGATGTGTAGTGTTCTATTGTGTTCTGATATGTTTTCTTGTGTTCTCATTTATAGTATTCTGCTGTGTTCTGATGTGTTCTGCTGTGTTATGTTGTGTTCTGTTGTGTTCTCTGATGTTCTGATGTATTCTCATGTGTACTGTTCTGTTGTGTTCTTTTGTGTTCTGTTGTGTTCTGTTGTGTTCTCATGTGTAGTGTTCTGTTCTGTTCTCTTCTGTTTTGTTCTGTTGTGTTCTATTGTGTTCAATTCTGTTCACATGTGTAGTGTTCTCATGTTCTGTTGTGTTCTTGTGTGTTCTGTTGTGTTCTGATGTGTTCTCATGTGTAGTATTGTGTTGTGTTCTATTGTGTTCTTTTGTGTTCTGTTGTGTCTTCACGTGTAGTGTTGTGTTGTGTTCTGTTTTGTTCAGATGTGTTCTCATGTGTAGTGTTCTTTTGTGTTCTGTTGTGTTCTGTTGTGTTCTATTGTGTTCTCATGTGTAGTGTTCTGCGGTGTTCTGTTGTGTTCTCTTGTGTTCTGTTGTGTTCTGATGTGTACTCATGTATAGTGTTCTGTTGTGTTCTGTTGTGTTCTCATTACTTCACATGTAGCATTTTGTAGTGGTGTGTAGTGTTCTGTTGTGTTCTGCTGTGTTATGATGTGTTCTGATGTGTTCTGTTGTGTTCTGATGTGTTGTATTCTCTTGTGTTCTCTTGTGTTCTGATGTGTTCTCGTGTGCAGTGTTCTTTTGTGTTCTGTTGTGTTCTGTTGTGTTCTGATGTGTTCTCAGGTGTAGTGTTCTGTTCTGTTGTTTTCTGTTGTGTTCCGTTGTGTTCTGTTCTGTTCTGTTTTATTGTGTTCCGTAGTCTTCTGTTGTGTTCTGTTGTATTCTCTTGCGTTCTGTGGTGTTCTGATGTATAGTGTTCTGTTTCGTTCTATTGTGTTCTGATGTGTTCACATGTGAAGTGTTCTGTTGTGTTCTGTCCTCAAGTGTGTAGTGTTCTGTTTTGTTCTGTTGTGTTCTCTTGTCTTCACATGTGTAGTGTTCTGCTGTGTTCTGTTTTGTTCTGATGTGTTCTGATGTGTTCTCATTTTTAGTGTTCAATTGTTATTTGCTGTGTTCTGTTGTGTTCTGTTGTGTTCTGTTGTGTTCTGTTGTGTTCTGCTGTGTTCTGATGTATTCTTATGTGTAGTGTTCTGTTGTGTTCTGTTGTGTTCTGTGTGTTCTGTTGTGTTCTGATGTGTTCTCCTGTGTAGTGTTCTGTTGTGTTCTGTTGTGATCTCTTGTGCTCTGTTGTGTTCTGCTGTGTTCAGATGTGTTCTGATGTGTTCTCATATGTTCTCATGTTTAGTGTTCTGTTGTTTTTTGTTGTGTTCTGTTGTGCTCTGTTGTGTTCTGTTTTGTTCTGATGTGTTCTGCTGTGTTCTGTTGTGTTCTAATGTGTTGTGATATTTTGTGTTCTGTTGTGATGTGTTCTCATCTTTACTGTTCTGTGGTGTTCTGTTGTGTTCGGTTGTGTTCTGTTGTGTTCTCATGTGTAGTGTTCTGTTCTGTTGTGTACTTTTGTGTTCTGTTGTGGTCTTTTGTGTTCTGTTGTGTTCTGATGTGTTCTCATGTGTAGTGTTCTGCTGTGTTCTGTTGTGTTCTGTTCTGTTGTGACGTGTTCTGATATTTTCTCATGTGTTGTTTTTTGTTGTGTTCTATTGTGTTCTGATGTGTTCTCACGTGTTGTGTTCTGTTGTGTTGACTTGACTTCAGCAAGGCTTTCGACGCTGTCTCCCATAATATCCTCCTAGGGAAGCTGAGGAAGTGTGGGCTGGATGAGTGGTTGGTGAAGTGGATTGAGAACTGGCTGAATGGCAGAACTCAGAGGGTTGTCATCAGCGGCGCTGAGTCTAGTTGGAGACTGGTAACTAGTGGTGTCCCTCAGGGGTCAGTGCTGGGCCCAGTCTTGTTTAGCTTCTTCATCCACAACCTGGATGAAGAGTTAGAATGTACCCTCAGCAAGTTTGCTGATGACACCAAACTGGGAGGTGTGGTGGACACAGCGGAAGGCTGTGCTGCCATTCAGCGTGACCTGGATAGGCGGGAAAGCTGGGCAGAGAGGAACCTGATGAGGTTCAACAAGGGCAAGTGCAGGGTCCTGCACCTGGGGAGGAACATCAGTACAAGCTTGGGGTGCACCTGCTGGAGAGTAGCTCTGCAGAGAGGGACCTGGGTGTCCTGTTGGACGACAGGTTAACCATGAGGCAGCAGTGTGCCCTGGCTGCCAAGAAAGCCAATGGGATCCTAGGGTGCATCAAGAAGAGTGTGGCCAGCAGGACGAGGGAGGTTCTGCTTCCCCTCTACACTGCCCTGGTGAGGTCTCATCTGGAGTACGCTGTCCAGTTCTGGGCTCCCCAGTTCAAGAAAGATGAGAAGCTACTGGAAAGAGTCCAGCGGAGGGCTACGAGGATGGTGAGGGGACTGGAACATGTTCCTTACGAGGAGAGGCTGAGGGAGCTGGGCTTGTTCAGCCTGAAGAAGAGAAGGCTGGGAGGGGACCTAATAAATGCTGATAAATATCTGAAGGGTGGGTGTCAGGAGGATGGGGCCAAGCTCTTGTCAGTGGTGCCCAGTGACAGGACAAGGGGCAATGGGCACAAACTGAGGCACAGGAAGTTCCACCTGAACATGAGGAAGAACTTCGTCCCTCTGAGGGTGACGGAACCCTGGAACAGGCTACCCAGGGAGGTTGTGGAGTCTCATTCTCTGGAGATGTTCAAGACCCACCTGGACAAGGTCCTGTGCAGCCTGCTCTAGGTTTCCCGGTGTCCTGGGTTTGGCCAGGACAGGGTTAATTTTCACCGGACTCCAGGAAGGGGCACAGCCGGGGGGTGGGGGCTGACCCCACCTGGCCGAACAGAGCCCGGTGTTCCATACCCTGTGACGTCACGCTGGGTTCCGGTGGGGAGGGCGGGGCGGCGGGAAGGCACTCGCGGCTTGGAGGGACGCAGCGCCGGTCCTGTTTCGGGAGAGCGGCTGTCGGGGTTGTACGGTTCGTTGTTGTGTTTTCTCCTTATTTGTATCGTTGTTGTTCCTGTTTTCCCTCTCTTTGCTGTTCTGTTAAACTGCCCTTATCCCGACCCACCTGTTTCTGCCTCTTTCTTTTCATTCTCCTCCGCACGCCGGCGGGGGGAGGGGCGGCTGCGTGGCGCTTTTGTTGCCGGCGGCAGCCGAAACCGAAACAGTTTTTCAGCAATTTAAGTCACAGATACGATCTGTAATGGGACAGATGACACTAACTGCATCTGACCATCCTAATATACTCCAGATGTTTATCTTTGCAAATATTGTTAGCTTGCAGTAGACTTTGTGCAAAGGTAGCAAGAGGAAGAGAAGTCTGTCTTTGAATTTTAAAGCTTTCTTTGCATGTGTCATTTTGTGTCCTTCTGTCTACGTGACTCGCAGAACTACACTGCAGGTTCTGCGGAGCCCCTGATCTGCTAGTGACATTAACGGCTAGCTGGGTGGTGGTGGAAGGGTGCCAGTTCTCGCAGTGCGATTTCAGTAAGGAATTTCAAACTAGTTGGACTTCCCTAAAATCCAGAAACTCATTTACCAGTTCAGGAAGAGGTGGTGGTGTTGCCTTGTCCTGCCAGTGCTGAGTGCTATATGTCCTGGGTTCGGCCAGGACAGGGTTAATTTTCACCGGACTCCAGGAAGGGGCACAGCCGGGGGGTGGGGGCTGACCCCACCTGGCCAAACAGAGCCCGGTGTTCCATACCCTGTGACGTCACGCTGGGTTCCGGTGGGGGGGGCGGGGCGGTGGGAAGGCACTCGCGGCTTGGGGGGACGCAGCGCCGGTCCTGTTTCGGGAGAGCGGCTGTCTGGGTTGTACGGTTCGTTGTTGTGTTTTCTCCTTATTTGTATCGTTGTTGTTCCTGTTTTCCCTCTGTTTGCTGTTCTGTTAAACTGCCCTTATCCCGACCCACCTGTTTCTGCCTCTTTCTTTTCATTCTCCTCCGCACGCCGGCGGGGGGAGGAGCGGCTGCGTGGCGCTTTTGTTGCAGGCGGCAGCCGAAACCGAAACAGTTTTTCAGCAATTTAAGTCACAGATATGATCTGTAATGGGACAGATGACACTAACTGCATCTGACCATCCTAATATACTCCAGATGTTTATCTTTGCAAATATTGTTAGCTTGCAGTAGACTTTGTGCAAAGGTAGCAAGAGGAAGCGAAGTCTGTCTTTGAATTTTAAAGCTTTCTTTGCATGTGTCATTTTGTGTCCTTCTGTCTACGTGACTCGCAGCACTACACTGCAGGTTCTGCGGAGCCCCTGATCTGCTAGTGACATTAACGGCTAGCTGGGTGGTGGTGGAAGGGTGCCAGTTCTCGCAGTGCGATTTCAGTAAGGAATTTCAAACTAGTTAGACTTCCCTAAAATCCAGAAACTCATTTACCAGTTCAGGAAGAGGTGGTGGTGTTGCCTTGTCCTGCCAGTGCTGAGTGCTGTATGTCCTGGGTTCGGCCAGGACAGGGTTAATTTTCACCGGACTCCAGGAAGGGGCACAGCCGGGGGGTGGGGGCTGACCCCACCTGGCCGAACAGAGCTTGGTGTTCCATACCCTGTGACGTCACGCTGGGTTCCGGTGGGGGGGGCGGGGCGGCGGGAAGGCACTCGCGGCTTGGGGGGACGCAGCACCGGTCCTGTTTCGGGAGAGCGGCTGTCTGGGTTGTACGGTTCGTTGTTGTGTTTTCTCCTTATTTGTATCGTTGTTGTTCCTGTTTTCCCTCTGTTTGCTGTTCTGTTAAACTGCCCTTATCCCGACCCACCTGTTTCTGCCTCTTTCTTTTCATTCTCCTCCGCACGCCGGCGGGGGGAGGGGCGGCTGCGTGGCGCTTTTGTTGCCGGCGGCAGCCGAAACCGAAACAGTTTTTCAGCAATTTAAGTCACAGATATGATCTGTAATGGGACAGATGACACTAACTGCATCTGACCATCCTAATATACTCCAGATGTTTATCTTTGCAAATATTGTTAACTTGCAGTAGACTTTGTGCAAAGGTAGCAAGAGGAAGCGAAGTCTGTCTTTGAATTTTAAAGCTTTCTTTGCAGGTGTCATTTTGTGTCCTTCTGTCTACGTGACTCGCAGCACTATTCTGCACGTTCTGCGGAGCCCCTGATCTGCTAGTGACATTAACGGCTAGCTGGGTGGTGGTGGAAGGGTGCCAGTTCTCGCAGTGCGAGAACTAATGTGATGCATTGTATCAACATCTTAATGCTAAGATGATCTTTAGGATGAAGAAAGTATTTTAAACAAACACCATGTAGTTCCCTGCAACATCAGTGCTTTTTGTTCTAGACAGTGAAGGTCTGTTGTGTAGTCAAAGCCGTAAATGGAATGAAATGAGGTTGCTTTAAACAAAGGTTTCATAAGTTGTTGAAAATCAGTTTTGAGGAAAATGTCTGAAATGTTTTGCAGAGGTGAATCTGGTGCTGGGAAGACTGAAAACACAAAGAAAGTTATTCAATACCTTGCTCCTGTTGTTTCCTCCCATAAAGGAAGAAAGGACCATAATATTCCTGTAAGTTGGGATATTTTATCATTTGTTTATTGTTCTTTTTGAAAACTACCATCTTTGCATTTAAAAAAACCATAACTTTTTTATTAAAGATAAGCTGCAATGTAATCCACATAATTTTCTCAACTGTTATTTTCTCTTTAGTAGGGTCTGAAATGAGCAGTTACATTAAAATTTCCAGTTGATGTTAGCTGTTTAACTTCTCTTCTGAAATTAAAGGCTTTATGCAACCATTGTAACTAGGAACGGTATCAAAGCTTTCTGATGCAGTGTATGCCAGTTTTCCAAAAATTTAATTAACTTGGGCAAGTCTTAGTGAATTTAGTTCCCACAGATGCAGTTTTCAGTACTATATTTGTGAACAAGCTTTCTGTTCTTTCAAAAATTATCTTGTAGATAAGAAAAATCATCAAGCTTCAAAACTGCTGTAGACTTGATATGTATACAAGCGAGCAGCTAATAAAAAGCTCTAGTTTTAGTACATTAGAGACAAAAGCATATACACTTATGTCAGAGTCTTGGGTTTTTTGGTAACTTGTCACTAACTGATTTATGTAGAACTTTCTTCAGATTTACTGCTAGACTTCAAAATTCACAATGAGTTTTTATCAATGTTTTACTTTACGAGATATGGATGGGTTTGAATATCTGTTGCTATGAGCACTTGGATCTCTTTGCAGTGGAATATTAATTCAACTTGCTAGAAGCAAGTGGCTTGCTATATTCGATACTGGCGTATGTGGTTGGAAGTTTTCAAACTATATCAGACTCAGAAGCATCAGCTTCTGTAATTTCTAGTGTATAACACTTAATATTAAGATATTCTGGAATGTGTCAAGACTCAAACTCCTAGAAAACCAGGAGAGGACTTTTGACCAGTCTGTGAAGAAAAAAAAGCAAGAATTTGAAGTTGGAGAGAGGGAAAGATTGCTCTGCAGATAGATTTGGAGGCCTTAGGAGGATGCTGTGACTGGAGTGTCGGCAGCATTAGCATTGTCATGTGCTAGGGGAATACATGGCTCTGCAGAATGCTATTTAGAAAGTCATCCTTCAGAACTTGTTTTCTGTGTGGGTTTTGATTTATAAATATTCTTGGATTTATGGCTGTGCAGCCTTGAACAAAACTAGTGTTTTTAAAATTTCTACAGGAGTATAATTGCCTACAACTTTTTTTGGGGGGAAGGCAATTATGCAGAGAAAGGAACTGCACAGAGTTTGTATACCAAGTACTTCTAAACACACTATTGACAGCTTGGAATGCACCAGGTTGAAGAGACTTCTGTGAGCCTCTTGTCGAGCCTCCTTTCAAAATATGCTTCCCTTTAAAGCTGAGTTTTGAAAACCTTGTGTGACGAAGATTATACAAACTTTCTGCAAAACTTTTCCTGTGCTTAACCACTTAAACAGTCAAAAACAGGGGTTTAAAAAGTACTCCTTGTTTGTTTGGCTGTGTTTCCATAAGCACTTTGTGCCAGTACCTGTGCTAAAAGTAGTCCCCTTTTTGAGTTTTGTCATCGTAACAATTCCTGTGGCCACTCACTGGGCTTGGAGACTGCAGGCTCAAACTACTGTTCTGAAAGTCATAGAATCATCGAATGGTTTGGGTTGGAAAGGACCTTCAAGATCATCTGGTTCCAACCCCCCTGCCATCAGCAGGGACATCTTCCACCAGACCAGGTTGCTCACAGCTCCATCCAACCTGGCCTTGAACCCTGCCAGGGAGGGGGCAGCCACAGCTTCTCTGGGCAACCTGGACCAGTGTTTCATCACCCTCATGGGGAAGAAATGAAGTCCATCTGGCTTTAGATGAAACAAGTTTCCTCTGTTTGTTGCGTGGCTGCATAACTGATATGAAGTGAAGGCACAGAAAAAAGCTGGGGTGGAAGATGTTGGTGAAGGGAAGGATGAGTTGCTCAGTCTAATGCAGTGCTGGCTAATTCTGTTTAAGTTGCTGGTTGAACTGGAATCTAATTCTCTACTTAGCAGCGTGATCAAATGGGACAGGAGTTTAAGATGGTGGGTGTAATCAGCTGCTTCGTGAGCCATCGAAGACTGTCACGATGAAGAAGACTGGAAAAGATTTATTCTTTGTAAAACATAGTTCAGACACAGTAAAAAGAATAGGGTAGTGTCCTGAATAGAAGTTTGATACTTTGATTGTGCGCTTCATTCAATGCACTGCTATAGTAAGCACTGAATTAAGTGTATGTTTATGAAAAATGCAAAATGTTCACGTAACCTAAACCATTTTGAAAATACAAATGAGTCTCGCTTCTGTAACAATTAATTTTTATTTATATACTGCAGATGAAGAATGTCTAATCTACACACCTAGCACTCAAAAGTTAGGAAGTGTCAGAATTGGTTATATTTAAGCAGCCTTAACTTGTTCCTGTTCACATATATATTAGAAAACTGTAGAGGGCTGGTGGTGATCCGTAGTATCCATCTGTACAGTCTTTGCACTGACCTGTGCACAAAGATGATGCTAAACAGGCTTGTTAAATAGACAGCAAGTCATGGATTTACTTTTATCCATCCTGTAACGAATAATTATCAGTGCTATGCATATTACTGAGACTTCTGAAAGTTGCATGGATTTTTTTTTATGAACAATTTGTATGCTGATGAATGAATAATTATCTTCCCGACACCATTCTGAAGTGTAGGGTTAACTTTGTCTCTTTTGCCTGACAGGCAAACCTTTACAGGGTGCTGTAGAAGTATTACAAACAAACGCAGCCCCCAGTTTGACACCTCAGGCCATGGCCAGAGTAACAGTAATGGTCTGCCATGCCACAAATGCTCACCATGTACGTTCTCCAGCGGCACTGGCTGTGAAATGTTTGGCTTACGCAAGGAGCATCACATAGGAGCTCTACTCATCCCTTCAACAGCCTTCTTGTGTCTGGCATTCAGCTGTTTGTCTGTGACACTTTTCTTTCCCAGCCGCCCTGTTTCATCACAGCTGGTGGCTGTGTGCCTGCAGAGGAGTCCTGCGTAGCCCTTGGCACGTCATCCCCAGGCAGGGGTCCTGTGGGGAACGGAGCCAGTAACACAGTGTAACCACGGAGGGTGGAATTACAGCGCCCAACAGCCTGAATACTAACGTTTCCTAGTTTTTGAGTGTTTGAATCTGTAGCCACACTGTCTCATTTCTGTTTAATCACAAAGAATGTTAAAGGTATTGTCTTGGGCACAGTGCTAGGAAGCGTGGGTGGGTGGTGGTGGTAAAAAGGTAGAAGAGAAGCTTTAGTGCTTGTGGGGCTTGGCAGAGCTAGGTGAGACTAGGGTAGTCCCTTAAATTAGGAATTGAGTCTGGGCTTTCTAGAGCCAGGTGATGGAGAGCAGGGAGAAGCGCATGGCAGTGAGTTATGAACAGGCTCATCTATAGATTGAAGGTGGAATGAAAGCGAGCCTGAATCCTTGTCTGCAGTGTGCTTGGTTGAGCATCAGAACTAACACGTGTACAGTTCTAGTTGGTGCGTAGCAAGGGAGAAAAGATGGAAGATATCTGTTGTAAATAACTGGAAGCTTTAGCTTCACATCCAACACATCTGCGCTCTAATGAATCTGGGGGGAGTGGGACGGTAGTGTTACGAACTTTACCAGTAAATCTGAATATTTTATCTGCACCAGGCATATTGTGGTTTATTCGGTTGTTAACCAGGTCATACATGGACCAGCTTTCTAAAGGCAACCATTGTGCTTTAGCCTGGGCATCTCAGACCAAAGGTGACCCACACTGGTGTCTGTTGGTCTGGTCAGCTATCCCATGCTCCTAGGCCAGCATAGGAGCCTCTCTTGCCTTTGCTGTCAATTATTCCTCTGTAGACTCAGGTGGTGTGGAGAAAAGGTTATTTAGAATGAAAGGGTGAGGAAGAGAACAAGGACAGGTAACTGGTGAGTGGAGGGGGGGGCTCATGTGTCCAGAGAGGGTTTTTGACAGATTAAGCAAGGAGGGTAGGGAGTAAACAGAGTCTTCTAAACTACTTGTCTTTGTGGCTCATCAATCCTGTGTGCACTAAGTGGCATGGGAAAGAGAGAAAAGAATGAAATCGTGTTAATGCATGTGTTAGAGCTGCTTTAATACGGTAAAGAAATGAGTCCTAATTCTGACTCTTGGGCTCTGCTTTAGTTTAGAAACTTTGTGTTTTTGAATGGGGAGGGAAGTCAGTGCAAAATGTAGAAATAACTAAAAAAAAGTTTGCATACACAGCTTTCCAAAAGAAGGAAAAGTGCTGGTTGTCACTCACTGCCTGGGGGCTGCCATGAACTTGCAGGTTCTCCAGGCTGCGTGAGGTTAAGGGGGTACTCTAAGCTGGACTGTGGACATACCTGGACCCTATTCATGGTCAGATACCTGAAATGGGCAGGTGTGTTCCATCGTGGTAGTGTGTGAAGTAAAGTTCTATAAATAACTGCATCCATCTACCACCGCTGTATCCACTTCTAGGCATTCTGGTACTGTGTACCTCTGGTTCAGGTGAATGGAATTAGACTTTTGTTCACTTCCCTGCTCCTCAAAGCCTTCACATCCCAAACCCACTCTTATTGTCACTAAAATTCAGGTTTCTAGGTGGTGCCGTTTTAAGCTTCAGAAATAGAAGCATAGAATCACTTAAGCTGGAAAAGACCTTTAAGGTCATCGAGTTCAACCGTAACATAATTACTGGTACTTGCAGGTTAATGATGGCTTTCAGTGACTGCATTTGCCTTTGTAGCTGAAATACTAAATTGTTTAATCTGTTTTATGAATTTCAGAAGAAATATAATTGGCTTTGAAGTACAGGATCATGAGTAGGCTCATTCAGACTGAAGCTCCCCTTGGTGAGGATTTCCCAGATGAGCTTTAACTGCCCTAATTGAAACACAGAAGTTAAGTGTGTGTCTGATTATGTTCCGTTCTGTTTCTAAGTGAGGACAGAGATGGACACCCTGAGGAAGCAGTCTATCCTGTCTGAAGATAAGCAAAAGAAATGCCTCTTAAGTTCCCAGGTGTACCTATCCTTCTCCAGTGATTTCGGAAGGAGCGGTAGCTTCATACTGAAACATCTAACCTTATTTTTAGATCCTGAGTTGTTTTCTGAGCAGGTATGATGCAGCTTTGCAAAATTCACATCACTTAGCTGAGTAAACTAAACCTTTGCTAGCTGCTTTACAGAACTCTGTCAAAACCTGTTATTCTTCACTAAAACAGTGCTAGTTGCTAGTTATTTAAATTAGTAGACATAAACGGAAGAAGTGTGCGTCTCTCTTGGTGTGAAAATTTCTTGTGGTCTGAGTTTCACCACCGCGTTTTCTCCCTAGGCTCTCCGGTGTGAAGCTCAAGATTGTTAAATTTGCTGACTGAGACGAGGGAATAGGGGAATTGAAAATTTCTGCATTTCTGCAGAAACTGCAAATTTGGATTTGGGGGATTTTTTTGTTTGGCTTTATTACACTGATGTTCCATTTACCCTTTTTTCTGGCAAAAGTTAAAGGTATTCCAGTTTTTTAAGACTTTGCTTCTCATGTGGACGGTAATTCTTGAAAGAAAGCTTCTGTCTCGATTGTAGGATTGCCTTTCTTAAGTACTTGAAGTACAGGGCAAAAACAAAGCCACAGGCTCTGTAAGTATTGCTTTCCTCTTGGTTCTTTCATAACCTTTTTGATTTTTGAAAAATAGTGATGATCTTATCCGTAGAAAAACACCTTGCAGTGACTAAGGCTGTCGAGACAGTTACTTGGTGTTGTGGGTTTATTTTTGTTGTTGTTTGTCAAAACTGTGGAAAGCAGGGCTGCCGGAGGCCCGGCCAGTCTGACTAATTGAAGTCTTGCTTGTCTTGCAAGCCCCCCTTTCTGTTTGTTGGAGGACCAAAATTCCAAATTTCTGAAGGTGAGACCAGTATGCGTGGTGGAGATTCTGCTCTTAAGTGATGGTAGTACCAAGTGATAGCTCTCAAAGCATTTCAGGCTGCTGCTGCGTTATCTATAGAGTTTGCGCCTGAAGACTTGTGGGGTTTGACCAAGTGGAAGCTGAGACACTGAGAGCTTTAAAAGGGAGATATTTGCCATGCATTCTTTCCAATTCCATGGGTCTTCCAAACCTAAGAGCTGGAAACAGTGTTTATCATAGCTACTGTTGTTCATTGCAAACAGACTTCCAAAAGTGTAAAACAAAGGCTGTGCTAAAACCAGACCTCCTGTGTGTTCAATTCCAAGTCTCACTTTCTTGGAAAACAAGTGTTCATGTCTCTGTACGGTTCCAGTTTATCCGTAGTATTGACAGGTCAGTCACTTGAAATGAAATCTGTATTATATCTGGTGTATGAGACCTCTGTATGGATTTTGTATATTCAGTTATTTGTGTTGCTTAGAGACTATTGTTGTGGAGTCTCCTTCTCTGGAGATATTCAAGACCTGCCTAGACGTGGTCCTGTGCAGCCTGGTCTGGGTGACCCTGCTTCGGCAGGGTTGTTGGACTGGGTGACCCACAGAGGTCCCTTCTAACCCCTACAATTCTGTGATTCTGTGATTCAAATTCTATTGTAGAAGTTATTCTTTCTCCCCTTTCTCATGGCTAGAAAAAGAAGCTGATGGAGGATCCAATTGCTGAATGTACTTCTCAGCTGGCTGAAGAAGAAGAAAAGGCCAAAAACTTGGCCAAATTCAAGAACAAACAGGAAATGATGATCACTGATTTGGAAGGTTTGTTCTTGCTACATTTGCCTGTTAACAGGTTGTACATCATGCGAGAAAGGAGTGGATCACTTATCACAGTGTATGCAGTATCTGGTCCAGTCTGCTAAGTGTAACCTTATATGTAGATACCTTAATAGCTGTTGCTTTTTATCTAAATCTTGAAAGAATAATTTATTGCTTGCAAGCCTTGTTGCATTTGGCTGCTCAGTCTTTCTCGTGTTTAATTTGTTAGCTTTTCATTTTTGAGAATCCATTTTATTTAATGATACACTCCAGAAATTCATGTTGTTGCATGCATCCCTTAGTAACAAGGTAAAACATCTGTCTCTTGGGAAGGCGCTACACTTTTCTATAGTAACACATTAGAACAACATATTTCTGGAAAAACTTTAGTAGGCATTCATTAGTCTTCTAATATTTTTTGAATAAGCAAATCTGAATTGTTCTGCCTTTCTTGATGCTTTGTTTATCTAAAATGGTTCAATTTCTTTGGCCATTTATTTCTGATTGTTTTGCCTGTGTTGTCACGACTGGATTAGCCCTATATGTAACCTTTCATGATGTTATGGTGGCTTTTTTAATTACTTATGGTTGTAAATAGATATTGTGCAACATTAATATACTGCCAAGCCAAAGTTGCAAAATATAAGGCAATGTTGCTATCTGCCCTAATTTGGAAATATTTTTTTCACTTACTGTTATGGGCTGTCTTACTACATATTTTAATACTGATGCGCTTATGGAAAAATACCAAAGTTTAGTCTTATCTGTGTAGGAAGGTATTGAAGTAATACGAATAATAGATGATTGATGTACCTTTTATTTAAAAAGCCTATTCAGGGACTTTAAGATGGGCATAAGTAAGCTGTACTCATTGGAAAATAATGCTTGAGTAGTTGTGTACTTAAATTGGGACTAGTGTTTCTGAAGATACTTGACAGATGTGGTTGGTTATGGTGCTGTTCCCAGAGTGATGACCTTAGAAATGGAAATTAAAGCTTAAATATAAGGCATGCAACTGCTTGGCTAGTAAAGCACAGTAAAATGATACTCTCTGAGACAATTCAAGAAGCCATGAAGGTCACTCTGCTAGGGTCTTGACACTGGTAAGTACTGAAATTTGGGGGGGGGGGCAACAAAAACCCACAAAACACCAGAAAAACCCCACTAATTCAGTTTACTGTGAGTTTTCCCCATTGCGAAATTGTGTCTTATGACACTCTTCTGTCACCTGCCAGAAATACAATGTAAAAACAGAGAAAAGTGCTATTTTTTTTTTTGAATGAGGAGCTGTTTAGAGAAAAACAATGTTACTTCAGATTGTCTGGAAAATCCCAAATACCCCTCGGTAGCTCTAAGATATGATTCTTGAACATGGCTCCGTTTCCATGTAGAAGATGTCCTGATCTTGTAGCAGGCTTAGGAGGGGTGTGAGAAACCCCTGCACTGAGAACCCACAAAGTATTGAACAAGTCTAATAACTTACATTTATTCTAATAGATGTTGAATTGTGCTAATGCTATGCTAAGCAAAACCTTCCTGTGACTTCAATATATTACATACCTGGTCATTAGCTAACTGTAGACAATGCAGCCAATAACTATCTTAATCAGACCACAGGCAGATCATCTAAATGTATTTTATTGCTAGGGCACTGATAACTGGATGGTTTTCACAAAGAAATACCTTAGGGCAGGAGTATCTTGGCTACACAAGGAAATTACTGGAGGCTATCAGGGTTGCAAAGTCTTGCTAAATATCAATGGGATGTGAGTTAGTGGTACAGATACTTGCAAAAATTGTTTATCCAAGTTTTCTTTAAGTTACACTATTTTCCAGTAGACCTTTTGGAGTCTAGCCTAGCCCTTCCACAACTATGCAAGCCATAATTTTTTCCAGACTGTAGTTCTTCATTTTTGAATCCTGATGTCTGCGATCACCTGGCCGAGCAGCTCAAACTGCTCTTCTGTTAGATTCTATTCCTTATTTTTCTGTCAACATGTGATTATGTTTGTTACCTTACTTCAAACTTTTTTCTCCAGTCATTGACTTTTTCTTGACTTTCTATCTGAATCATGCAGTTCTACTTTGCTATTTCATCTTTCCCAGTCACCCTTCCAGCTGCAGTCTGGAGAAAGAATTGACACAGTGTATATTAAACTTCCCACCCTTCTTGCTGTCCCATTGCCCTGCCCCTGAACCTTCTGAGGATAACAACAGGAAAAAATTGCTTATAAATATAATCCTTTACTTCCATAGAGGGCTTAAAAAAGGAGGAGAAGACCCGTCAAGAATTAGAAAAAGCTAAAAGAAAACTTGATGGTGAAACAACAGACCTACAGGACCAAATAGCTGAGCTGCCAGCCCAGATTGAAGAACTGAAGATCCAGCTGGCCAAGAAAGAGGAAGAACTGCAGGCTGCTCTTGCTAGGTCAGATCATGATGGAGCTTTATGACTACAGAAGTGTGGTAGAAACCTACTTTCCCAGACAGAATTTCAGCTGACTGCAAACTGATGAGTTAAAACTGGGAGTGTTCAAGCAGAAGCCAGTTCATGTTTGTACTACAGCATCTCTAGACACCTGTGTGTTTTGCGTAGACAGGGCAAAAAAGGAACTCAATCTTTCATCACCATCCTTGCTCTATAAAGCTCCAAAACCAATGTTTCATCAGGGCTTAATAGCACTTTGGCTCTGGAAGCTTTTTAGTCTCCCAGAGTTCAGCCTCAGGAGGGGGAAAAAACATGTAATCGTCGAGAGTGTTCTTAGTTGGTCCAAATACTGGATAATGTCTGTCCAACTCAATCAAAGATCTGTGTGGTAGTCTCGCAGCCACATGTTATAAACTAAACACCACCTGAGTTTTCTGAGTAATGATCTCTAACTTTGCAGGAAGAGACAGTCCTACAGACAAGGGTGCATTTTTGGGAGTGTTGAGGTCTACAAAACTGGAATACCTGAATGCAAACTGGAAAGCTTGATCATTCCAGTAGTGCATCTGTAGTACCTGGGGCACTGCGCTCATTAGGATCTTGAGAATAACAGTGCAGTAGTGGCTTTGTCTGTGAAATTTTAGGAGGTGGATTTTGTTCAAGTGGGAAAGATGAGTTATTTTTTGAGTACATAACTTATACTAGACTTATGAGAAGAGATCTGAAGCTATGAAATATCATTAACTGTTGTGGTTCTGTTTAACAGAGGTGATGAAGAAGCAGTTCAGAAAAACAACGCACTGCAAGTGATAAGAGAGTTGCAGGCTCAAATTGCAGAACTGCAGGAGGATCTTGAATCTGAGAAGGCATCTCGCAACAAGGCGGAAAAGCAGAAAAGAGATTTAAGTGAAGAGCTGGAGGCTTTAAAAATTGAACTAGAAGATACCTTGGATACCTCTGCAGCACAGCAAGAGCTGAGGTAGGATCATGTGTCTGTATAAGCAGGCACCATTAAAATTCACCTTGAATTTACAAAAGACTAAAATGTTGATTTTTGATAACTATTGATGCTTCCTCTAGGACAAAGCGAGAGCAGGAGGTGGCTGAACTGAAGAAAGCAATTGAAGAGGAAACCAAAAACCATGAAGCACAGATCCAGGAAATCAGGCAGAGGCATGCTACTGCCCTGGAAGAGCTCTCTAAACAACTGGAACAGGCCAAAAGGGTGAGCAGAAAATTAATTACAGAAATACATTTTTCAGCTTCAGGACTTTTATAAGTAACATAAGTGGCGTGGTCACTTCCAGTGATATCTGCAGATCTAAATTGTCCTCTGTAATACTTAACTACTGCAGTTGAATCAAATATATCCTGCTGTTTGAACATATAGCAACTTTTCAGATAGATGCCAAGACTATCTAAAAGTGTTTGTTAGACCTGGAAACAGTGCACCTAGAGATAAGTTGATGTAGTACTTTTGTGGGAATTCTCGAGCAGCCTATGTGTTTATTTGGTGAAAAGCAGTTCTCTGCCTAAGCGAACTGCGGAATGGTTCCAAATAAAGTAATTGTCATGTCGACACTCACAAATAACAAACTGTGAGTACGGGTAGCGTAAAAGTTCTTCCAGCCACTCTTCACTTTATGCTTGTACCGTGACCTCCAGTGCTAGATATCTGTGGAGTATCTTGCTGATTTGCAGAGTTATATTGTGTCTCTGGTAACCCCTGCCAGAGCAGAGGAAGCGGCACACCTGGACAACGTGGTTCCTACTAGTGCAGCTTCAGTGTCTTTGTTCAGAAGTAGAATTCATCCAACACTGCCAAAGAAAAAAAAAGTATCTCTAGCTTGTAAAATTTTATTTCTAGTCATTCACAGATATAGGTGTGGACAGTTCATATACTGTAGTAATATTTTTGTGTAGGAATATTTCAGAAGCCTCCTTAGTTTAAAATACTACGTGAGAAATATAGTAGTTAAATCTGATGGAAATTATAGTTTATTTACCTGAAAATCTTACGTGTTTCCTGTGCTCCTTATTCATTAAATATTCTCAATAAGAGCATAAAAATACAGAAAAATACCCTACAATCTTAAACAAAGGTCCTGTGATAAGATTGTCAGTTCTGGCAATATAGTAAGAATGGCACTTAAACATCCCTTATGGCAATTACTACCTTTTTAAAAAGGTTTTTGACAAATGTCAGTGCAGTGGTGAAAAGTGCTTTATTATGCACTTCCAGGCTGCTATGCCTACTAAAATCAGGGCAGCTGTAGCTGATATCTTTCCTTTTATTTCTGTGAGATGAGGCATGCTGATCTGTTAATGGGCACATTCCTTCCTGCTCAGTGCTACTCACATGGTCCTTTTACAGCACTGACATCCCAGATCTTACTGAATTCATAGAAATATCTTCTGGTCCTTGCTGTTACCTGTGATATCTGAGAGTGGATTAACTTGCATTACCTTAATTTTTTTGGCTAACATATGCAAAATGTTACACAGCAGGATTTTAAATGCTCCCTACTTACAACTTGCTGAGCAGTTGTTTTATCTTTGAGCTTATAATCCTGATTTGCTGGACTGAATATTTTTAGCAGAAAACTTTATTGATATGTAAAAAAGTGTTGAAGTTCTTCCTTTTTGTTTTTCCTAGTTCAAAGCAAATCTTGAAAAAAACAAGCAAGACCTAGAGTCCGACAACAAGGAGTTGACCTGTGAAGTGTGGGTACTGCAGCAGGTCGAGGCAGAGTCTGAACATAAGAGGAAGAAGCTCGATGCTCAGGTGCAAGAGCTAACTGCTAGGGTCACAGAAGGAGAAAGAGTGAGGGTGGAGCTGGCGGAGAAAGCTAACAAGCTGCAGGTAAGGCTGTATGGAATTGCTAAACTGCTGAACTATACACAAGAAAGTAAAAGCTTTAACCATATACAGAAGTGGCTAGGAGGAATGACTATCAAAGATGCAGCTAGGTCTACAGGAATGGGGACTGTAGTTGATGTGGGAGGCGATCTCAGTCATGTACTCGTGTACTTGAGTGGCTTGAAAGCGGTGACACACCTCAGATAGCTGGAGAGCCATGACATGAATCCTGAACTTTTTGGACTATGTAAGAATCACAGTGGCTTTGAAGTACATGGCTTCCCATTTTGGAGACCAAATCCTGTAGGAGGCTCTGCTGACAGCTGGCCTACAGGTTTTTGGCTTGGATGTGGAGTTGAGTAGAGTGGGCTGAGCTCATTTGTAGGCTTGAGCAAAAATGTACTGATTGATGATGGCCACACGTTTCCTTTTGTGCTTCAAAAGGAACTTGACAGATAGGGATTGCAAGTAAAGGGCTGTTCCTCTGCGAAATGGAGAAAACAGACAAAATGCAGTCAGAGCTGACTTCTTAGCCACAGCAAAGAGTATTATGAGTAAATCAAGCTAAAGTGCTTGAAAAAGGGAATGGCCCCATTCTTTTTGGGGGAAGCGTTTTGGCAGTCTCTCACTGTATATACAAGTAGCATAGCCTAAAATAGCAAGAATTGGCACCTGGCATTGACCTTTTCTCTTGCAGTGATGCTTTAAACCCAGCTGCCACCCTGATAATCCTTGAATTAATGGTACTGTAAAATACACGGTCCTGTAAAATACATGATCCTATAATGAAAAATAGCTTTAAATATGACTGCAGATGTTGGAATGACATGCTCTGCTAAATATCATGGCTAACTCTTATTATGTTCTGTCTTAAGTTCAGGACTGACACATTTCTAACCAAACTTCAGTATTCTTAGCTTGTTGTACCTGGGATGTGTTGTTGTCTTGCCTTCCATGGAATTTGTTGAGGTTTTGTGTTCCGTGTCAGATGTAGGCTTTGCCATGGATCTGCTGCGCGTTATTACCTTTAGACTGCTTGCTTTGCAGAACGAGTTGGATAATGTCTCAAGTCTCCTGAAGGAAGCAGAGAAGAAAGGCATTAAGTTTGCCAAAGATGCGGCTAGTTTGGAATCTCAGCTTCAGGATACACAGGTGTGTGTGCAGTGAAGCTTGAACTTAGCGCTGAAGCTTTGTTCCTCATTGAAATGCTAACTACATAACAGAAAATACATTTTCATTCATGGTTTGGAAAGCCCCATGGGTAGAAGCTGTATTTCCTATTGAAGTCTAGTGAAATGCGATGTATGATGGTTGCTCAGCTACATGTGGAGCCAGTTTTTCATTATCTAAGATTTACTGCTTGATAGACTGTAGCCTTTCAGTTTCTCTTTTTTATTTCTTAGTCTCTGTGGGAGATAAGTATTAAGTCAAAAAAACCTTTCCAAGTAGGATGTTAATGCAAATAAGGTCCTTGGGGTGTGTGAAAGGCACGAGGGACAATACCCTGTCTTTTACTGACTTAGGCTGAAGTTCTTTACTGACTTCAGCTTAAGTTGTTGAAACTGCCAGTGTTTGTTTTTTGGGTTAAATAATGCAGCTTGATACATGTATTCATCACTTAAATATACTCTTTTTTTTTTCCCCTGTATAAAAATGCTAATGGTGACTATTTGAGTAATGTTCATTACAGTTGGAGAGTTCTGTGAGGAACAGGGTGGGGGAAGAGAGGGCTGGTGGTTACACTTTTCATTAGTCTCGGTTATGACAGAAGTTTCCACTGCCAAATTACAGCTGTCTTTAAACTGACCTTTACATTTAAGCAATGCAGTGAATCTTGAAAGCATGCTGTCATTGCAGGATTTGTTGCTATATATTCATCTCAGGTGGTTTAAAATAGGGACTCTATATGCTTGTCGGAAAAGAAAGATATATTTTGAAGACAACTGCTGTGCTTGTCCCTTTGAAGATAGAAAAGTATCATCCATTGGCTTCTATGAACAGACAGTGGCATGGATTCTCTGAGAATAACGCTTCATAAAGGCTTAAGTGTGCCCCAAATGACTGAGCAGTACCTTTTTGAAAACCCAAATTACGGATGGCTTCATAAGCATGTCGTTGTACAAAACTGCTGAGAGAAAAATAATCAAACCTGAACCTCCAAGTAGAGTAATGGAGGGTGGTGGGCCAAGGCCACACTTAACACGCTATGAACCAAACGGAACTTTGAATATGCCTGTTTGTGTAACAGGAGCTGCTTCAGGAAGAAACCCGCCAGAAACTCAACCTGAGCAGTAGGATTAGGCAGCTGGAAGAGGAGAAGAACAACCTGCAAGAGCAGCAGGAAGAGGAAGAGGAGGCCAGAAAGAATTTGGAGAAACAGATGTTTGCCTTACAATCACAGGTAAGCTGTTGTACATGGCAAGACTTCTGTCAGGGCTGCATGTTCCAGGTGAGATGAATTGGTCTCCTAAACCTCTTGGAAAAATGTCATGTAACTTGCACGTATGCTCGACCACACTTTGGAATAAAATTTTCCATGGACTTTCTCAATTGCCATAGTGACCAGTACAACTAACTGCAGTGGACAGGACTTTCCCCTACTTGGACTCCTGTTAGCTCATAATTTTTGTGTTACTCTAGCTAGCAATAACACCTAGTTTTGTATTTTTGACTCTTTGCCTTTCTTTCCTTTTCATGACGTACCAAGGAACATTATATTCTTTTATTTAATTTCAGTTGGCTGATGCTAAGAAAAAGGTAGATGATGACTTGGGAACCATTGAAGACTTGGAGGAAAACAAAAAGATATTACTGAAGGACGCGGAGTCCTTAAGCCAACGCCTAGAGGAGAAGGCAATGGCTTATGACAAACTGGAAAAGACAAAGAATCGCCCGCAGTAAGAGCTGGATGACTTGATGGTAGACCTAGATCATCAGCGCCAGATTGTTTATAGCCTGGAGAAAAAGCAGAAGAAGTTTGATCAGGTAGTCTAGTTTCCTGTCATCTTGCTGATTTCTATGATTTTTAAATGGCATCTTGTTTGTGTTGATTGATAAATCTTTTGGGAGCAGCTTGGCCTTTGTTAGGAGTAACTTGTTGCTTCTAATTTCAGTGAGCTAAATGCCATCTTGGAGTCTTGTTAGATCAAGTAATAAGCTCTTTCTATATAAAAAAGAAATTCTATTGGAACAAAACCTTCAGACTATTATTGTAATCCCTCAGGATAGACTAAGAAAGGGTGTGAAGACTGAACGATGGAAATAATAGGAAAATTATTTCATCTTTATTAGTAGCTTGCTTTCCTCACCTCATTCCAGAGTAGCTGTAGCTGCTTTCTTACTAGCCTTTGGATCAAGACTGAGAGACTAGACAGCTTCTGAATGCCAGTTAAACTTAGAGCATTAACCACTTCAGTGACTAAAACACCTCTGAGGCAGGAAGGACCTGATTATAGAACTGATGAGATGGATTAATTATTTCTTATATTCAGATGCTGGCAGAAGAAAAGAACATTTCTGCCAGATATGCAGAGGAAAGAGATCGTGCTGAAGCAGAGGCAAGGGAGAAGGAAACCAAAGCACTGTCTCTGGCTCGGGCTTTGGAAGAAGCCCTGGAAGCTAAGGAAGAGTTTGAAAGACAGAACAAACAGTTGCGGGCAGATATGGAAGACTCAATGAGCTCGAAAGATGATGTGGGCAAAAATGTAAGTAACTTTCCAGACCCTATTTTGTTATGAACTGCACAGGGAAAAACACAGGAAAATTCCCTGGTTGGAGAAGTGTTTTTGACACAAATATGGAACGTTTTGAGGCTGATTTGTAACCCAAAATTCTGGAGGAATTAATGCTCAGAACAAGAGGGTGGTCTCTATTAAGATGAGGCCTGTTCAAAAGATGTGAAGACTTGGAGAGCAGCAGTTGCTGGCCAAATGCCTAATGGCACTTGTGCTGGATTTAAGAGCTTGTCTTACTACTACTACTTTTTCTCTGTGAATATTGCACAGCTCATCTCTCCATTCATCTGCACGGATGTTTGTTTGGTTCTCTAATCTGTATCTTAGAGATGCTGCTCTCCCTGTTCTGATTGTCCAGTTTGGAGCATCACAAAGTGTAGTGTACTGAGTTCATATAATGTCTACTTTTGCTGTTAACTGCTGATTTTGAGAGGGTCTGATTAATGTTTGTGGCTTAGGTCCATGAACTGGAGAAATCAAAAAGAACTTTAGAGCAACAGGTTGAAGAGATGAGGACTCAGCTTGAGGAACTGGAAGATGAACTGCAGGCCACAGAAGATGCTAAACTTCGTTTGGAGGTGAACATGCAAGCTATGAAAACCCAGTTTGAGAGAGATCTGCAAGCCAGAGATGAACAGAATGAAGAGAAAAAGAGGGTGCTGGTTAAACAAGTATGTATCTTACTGTGCTTCATAGTGGGAAGGGCGTGATGATCTTTTGACAAAGCTCTATGGCTTTGAGAACTTGCTACCAGGAAAATAAAACTCTGTGCTTAAAGATCCCATCCTATAGAAGTCCCAAGCACAGATCTTTACCAACAATACAATAGGTCTTGTTGTGGATTAGCCACTGTTAATGTTAATGTGCCAGTGATGGTCCTCCAATTCAACTGTACCTTGCCTCCAAAGCACTCAATATACAAGTAGATTTGGCTGTTGCTGCATGGGTGTCCTTCAAGCCCGTCCTGTTTGGTGTACAGCAACAAATCCATGGATGCCGACATAGACTGAAAGACTGTAATTAAGTCAACAGTTTCTTAAATGAAAAACGTAGCAAAGATTCCAGATTTGCCAGACTTGAGTCTCTTCAGATCTGCTTTATGATACTAGAATTCTAAAGAAATGCCTTTAAAATTTCATGCTTGTAGGAGAAGATAGATCTAAATTAACATTTCTAAAGCTTTAAGGAAAAAGCACCTAATATTTGAAGATTTATCACAAGAAAACAAAAACTTACTGAGAATCACCTGTATAGAGATCTCCTAGAAATAAATAAAAGCATTGACCTGGAAGGCTTTTGAAGTTCCCTGCAACGCTGAATTGCTATTGTCTTGCACTGGACAAGAGCTCCTGACCTGGCATGAGGAGGGAGGCTTGATTCAAAAGAAACATATTCCTTCATGTTGGTAACCTGTGGCACTTCTGGCTCACTTTTATTGTTGTATGAGTTCATCTTAGTTCTTGTTAGTTGCTTTCTTAGATACTTTGCTTCTCTGTTTTCTTTTGAAAAAAAGAAAAGTTGTTGGTGTATACATTCTAGTAGCACATCTGTTTCAAAGAGAATTATTTCTTTTTTTTTTTTCTTGAGAATGTGTGGTGATTCTATGTCGTATTTTCCTCTTAGTGGTTCGATCAGAATTAGCAACATCTGCCCCCAAGTCATACCTAAATGTAGACAGATGTACTGGGCCAGAAGCTGATCATGAAGTAGCTGAACAGATGAAATGGAAATGCTTCAGATGCTGAGCTCTTTTCTTTATTTTCCTTTTGTCAGTTCAGAGATCTCTGCTTCCAGTTTGTGGATTTTTTTGCCGTCTGCAGTGTCTTCCCATGTAGCTTGAGTTCTGTAGACTCTTCGAATCGAGTAATGCTAATTCTGATCTGCAAAGGCCTTTTGGATTCATCAGCCATTTTCTTAGGATTTTGTGTTTGCTCTGTTCCTGGAGCTTGAGCCTGTTAAATCCCTTGATTTCACAGGTGCGAGAGCTGGAGGCAGAACTGGAAGATGAGCGCAAACAGAGGGCTCTTGCTGTGGCAGCCAAGAAGAAAATGGAGATGGATATGAAAGACCTGGAAGGTCAGATAGAAGCTGCAAACAAGGCTCGAGATGAAGCGATCAAACAGCTACATAAGCTCCAGGTAGGCACAGCAAATCAGCTGAGCTGCTTTCCCTCCTGCTGACAGTCTGTCAAGGGTGCTGCTTTTCGTTACATGCATTTGTAGTGTGAAGGCAAGAAGGAGTATCAGACTCAGCTATGCTGGCATACGTCACAGTATCTGGCCTGAACTTATCAGCCACTCAAAACTCCTCTCATCCTTTTGTTGCTAAGGAGTTAAGATTGTCCCCCACATACTTCTATTCAAAAGTCATCATTTTCAAAGCTTTGCATAAGGATTTACTGAGGATTGCTTTTGAGGCTGAATCTTTAAAATTTATGGTTGTTTGTATCTTTGAATTGACTGATTTCAGCTCAGCTCTTGCTGATTGCTACTTCCTCTAGTGGAGGAAGCCAAAAATGCTCCAGAGAAATAGGAGGAGTAAATTTTAGTTGCTTTGAAAAAGCTCCAAGATGCCTATTCTTTTTAGATTGGCAAGAAGAATCCAGTACTTGTGTCAAGGATCTATTTCCCATTCCCAGAGAAATACTCCGTCTTTAGTAGAGGTCAGTTTTCCCAAGGCTTTCAGTGCCATGGCCCAAAGCTGCAGGAGTATGAGGCCGTGGCAAGACCATGTAAAGCATAGAGCAAACTGCATTGCCTTTCTGCCCTGTCCACTCTATTCCTTGGCAATCCTACTTCAACTGAATGAGGGCAATTTTGGAACTTGGTCCAGGCGCTGGATGAGAAGGGAATGGAGATTAAAGCAAGAAATGCTGGTACCTAGCAGTAGCGGCTTCTCTATTCCCAGAGGCTGAGTCAGTTACAGAGTTCATACCTGATCTCTGTACACTTTCATGCAAGCACCTGAAATAAGTGGTCTCATGACTAGTGGTATTGCGAAGATGCAGGTACAACTTAAATGCAGTTTCTCTAGCTTTATTCTTTTAGCATCTGAAGTCAAACTTGTGTGAATTTGAATTAAGATATCAGTCTGTGTTAAGTGTCTTACGGGAAGGATAAGTATGTGCTTCTACGTTATATGTGCAAAATGGTGAATTGTGGTACTTCTACACTGAGAAGTTTCTTACCTTGAGTACTTGTAATAGGTTTTATCAGTCAATTTAAGTAAATAGGTTTGTTTTTTTTCCAAGACAATTGCAAGAGCATTACCTATCTACTACAAAGGTATCTCTACTACCTCTACTAGAGGTTTTTTCCTACAAGAAATATACTAATAAATGAAGTGAAGTCTTCTAATGGGATATTTCTGATGAGGAGTGAGTGATGGAAAGATGAGAAAATGAAGGGTTTAGACTGAAAGAGGGTAGAATTAAATCGGATATAAGAAAGAAATTCTTCACTCTGAGGGTGATGAGGCACTGGCCCAGGTTGCCCAGAGAAGCTGTGGCTGCCCCCTCCCTGGCAGTGTTCAAGGCCAGGTTGGATGGGGCTTTGAGCAGCCTGGAAGGTGTCTCTGCCCATGGCAGAGGGATAGAACTCTGATCTTTAAAGGTCCTGTCCAACCCAAACCATTCTATAATTCTATGAAAATAAGAACTGAAAATAAATATATTTAAGTGGAATGAATCCACTTTAGGAGGAAGGTCTTGCCTCCTAAGGGCAAAAAAGCTTCAGAGCTACTAATAAATCTTGTGGTTGTCCTGCTGTATCATGGCTTATTCTTTCCTCTGCTCTCCAATTGCAGGCTGAAATCAAAGACTACCAGCGGGAGCTAGAAGAAGCCCGTGCATCCAGAGATGAGATCTTTGCACAGTCCAAAGAAAGTGAAAAGAAGCTCAAAGGTCTTGAAGCAGAAATACTCCAGCTCCAAGAGGTGAGATTGAAATCCAAGAAATCTGTTTTTCTTTCTAGAGAAAAGGGGAAGGCCAGAGTGTGTTTGTTTTTTTTAAAAAAAAAAAAAGTAAAAAGCCATCCAGTGAGTTGAACAGAAAAGTGGGAGCCTGGAGATGTTTCTCTTCCTCACTGCCCCAGGTCATTAGTGAGCTTCTTATAGCTTTGTAGGAATCCTTCTAGTAGTCTGGACTTCCTTTCCCTGCCTGGGTAGCAGGGAAGCCTTACTACTGCTTAAACAGATTTCAAGCCTCACTAAAATTTGCAAGGTGGTTTGAGAGTCTCTGGAAGCTGTGGTGCACAGTTGTCAGTACTAAAACTGGTCACTGGAAGTATATAAAAACCTAACAATCTCTCCAGTACCTCAGTGGACCGTGTAAGTCTGTGGAGGTTTATCTCTCTGCTATCTGAGGTCCTCATCCCTTTCTTTTACGGGCATCTGTTCCCTCATTGTTGGCAATTCATGTAAGAGCTCCAAGTCGTGCTACATATCGCTGTCACTTATCTCCGATTATCTCCGTTGTCTGCCACAAGGTTAAACGTTTGAGGTTTGAAGGCAACAGAATTGCCTTGTGTGAGAGACGGCCTCTTTTTGCCCTGTTAGCTGCAAAGGTTGAAGCAATCACTCAGCTTACACTGCACTTAATGTTTGAGACTTTTACCTACAACTTACTAGAGCTTCTCCATGTCATTCTTTCACAGACTTCAAACTTGTCAGTCTTGCACTTGCAGTGCATTAGATTGTGTCCTTCTTGGTGAATGTCTGGGTGTTTCTACCACTCAATACAATTTCACAATACAAGATTCAGCGCTGTTATACTTTTGTGCTAAAAATTCATTTTCTATACTTTGCTTTCAGTCATGCTACGTACTCTGTAGGAACCTAAAAAATTTGCTTAATTTAGTGCCCACGTTATACTTAATGAATTAGAGCATGTGACAGAACGGTTTTCTCCTCCTGCTTAGGGCTTGAATGTTACTGGCCTTTTCAGGGGACGGGGAGAAGTAAATTCATAGTAGTCATGTGGCAGTTACGGGAGGGAAAGATCAAGGTGATGCGTCCTGCTAGCTTTTATAGCTGTTGGTTCTGTTTATCCATTAAAAGACCTCGGCGATATCACACTTCACAGCATCTCCCAGAAGTTATTAGAAGGCATAATTGTTTGCAGAAGTTTTGAGATTCCTAATGCTGTAATGAATATTTCCTAAACCTTCACAGGAGTTTGCTGCGTCTGAAAGAGCTCGTCGTCATGCTGAGCAAGAAAGGGATGAGTTGGCTGATGAGATTGCAAACAGTGCTTCGGGAAAGTGAGTCATCAAATGTATTAATTGTGCATCTGAAGAACTTCAGGCACCAGCAGCTGCAGTTCTTGGTAGCCTGCTTGCAATTTCTGTATTGACCTGTTGTCCCGATAAAAATTCCTTCTTGTTACGAAGAGAATTGCTTACACAGTAGCTTCTCGTTACAGTTTGGAATGTCTAAAGTATCAAAAGCAAAATAGCCCGTTGCTTTGTATCAGATCTGAGTGTGTCTTGACCCAAATACTTCTTTTCTAGGTCAGCGCTGCTGGATGAGAAGCGCCGGCTGGAAGCTCGGATTGCGCAATTGGAGGAAGAGCTCGAGGAAGAGCAGAGCAACATGGAGCTTCTCAATGAGCGGTTCCGAAAGACCACGTTGCAGGTGAGTCCGTTGGTGGCAATGCTGTAGGGGCAATCTATGTTTCAGTGTGCAGATAAGTGGAGGATCTCAATAGCACCAAATGATCTTCTATCCTTCTCCTCTGAAAGGTTGACACGCTGAATTCTGAGCTAGCTGGGGAGCGGAGTGCTGCCCAGAAGAGTGAAAATGCACGGCAGCAGCTAGAAAGGCAGAACAAAGAGCTGAAAGCCAAGTTGCAGGAACTGGAGGGATCCATGAGGTCGAAGTTCAAGGCAACAATTTCTACTCTAGAAGCCAAGATTGTGCAGCTAGAAGAACAGCTTGAGCAGGAAGCCAAGTAAGGAGAAAAAGAAAAAAAAAATCTGTTTGCTTGTGTTTGCCATGTCTGAAACCTCTGTGCCTTAGGTTTTTGTAGGGCTGAGATATGAGCTTCCGGCAAAGGCATTGGGGTTTCTGATCAGGAAACCTACTGTTTGGGGGACACATATTGACAAGATATCTGCAAAGTAACTGGGGTTGAAATTTTCAGAAACTATTTGCTCCGTAACTAAAGCTGCTGAATTAACTCTGGACATTAACCAGGTTAATATGTTGACTGGTAGTCCCAGGATGCACAAGGTGATGCAGAAGTTTCTTGAGACAAGATGAAACATCGCCTTGAGACACCTGGTCTCTTTGGTTAGAGGAAGCCAGTTGAAGAGCTTAGGTGTGACAGCTTTAGTTGGTTGAGATGAATCCTGTACTCTGCAGAAGTCTTTCTGCAGTGAGCTCTTCCTGTCTATCCTTGTCATCTTGGTCCTCCAAATATATGTATTTGTTTTAAGCTAGTTCCTCCCAGAATCTGAAGGTCTTATAACAATCTTTGTTCTTTTTGTGCTTTTGGCTCTATGGGAGGAACATGTTACTGGTTAGCAATAACTCTGTAAGAAGCACCTTGATATCCCTCTTTTGAGTCTGCATACCATACTGGTATTGCGCCAGTGCTAAGGCTTCATGTTTTCAAAGCTGCATCCCAGCCAACCACCAGCACGCTAAAACTGTTGCTGCTGTTGATGGTGGCAGGCGTGTTAGGAGAACTCAAGTATCAGTTACACCATGAGGCGAGAGCCTTTCAGAAGGAACAGATTTTGTCTTCCTGGCCTTCAAGTACTGGGACAAATGACGGCTTTTGATTATTCTAGGGAAAGAGCAGCTGCTAACAAACTGGTCCGTCGTACGGAGAAGAAATTGAAGGAAGTCTTCATGCAGGTGGAGGATGAGCGTCGACATGCAGACCAGTACAAGGAGCAGGTAGGTGGAAGGGCTTAGCTTTTGAGGCCTATTTCTCAGAAAAGGTAAATAAAACCATACTGTAAGTAGAAAGGGCTTGCTAAGAAGCATGTTAATGAAAAGATGTTGGGGAATCTATCTTGATGACTAAACCACTAGAGTAGTTCCCAGTGGTCAAAACCTCCCCGTGATAGCTCTGATGTGATGGTCCGTTACGCATCCTGCTCTCCCAGACCCAGGAGCTCTGCAGTGTTTCCAGGAGCCCGGGCTGCAGTCTGCAGTGAGGCTGTGTTGGTTCATCTCCAGCTGGAGTGGTTGGGTGGACAGGACGTTGGCTAACTCCTGGTCATGGCGTTGCAGCTGTCTAGTTTGATCCTGAGTCCCTGGGTTTATATTTCAGATGGAAAAGGCAAATGCCAGAATGAAGCAGCTCAAACGCCAGCTGGAGGAGGCTGAAGAGGAAGCCACACGTGCAAATGCTTCCCGACGTAAACTTCAGCGTGAGCTGGACGATGCCACAGAGGCTAACGAGGGCCTGAGCCGGGAGGTCAGCACCCTGAAGAACGGGCTAAGGTAGGTGGTGCCAGTGGCGGTGGGCAGCGTTTGTCTGAGCCCTCGTGTGCCCACAGACTCTCCGCAGTGCATCCTTGGGGAGTATCCAGCTGTGGCGCTGCTGGTGTTAGGGATGTTCAGCTCAGGAAGTGTGGGCTGGATGAGTGCTCGGTGCGGTGGATTGAGAACTGGCTGAATGGCAGAGCTCAGAGGGCTGTCATCAGCGGCGCCGAGTCTGGTTGGAGGCCGGTAACTAGTGGTGTGCCTCAGGGGTCAGTACTGGGCCCAGTCTTGTTTAACTTCATCAGTGACCTGTATGAAGAGACGGAGTGTACCCTCAGCAAGTTTGCTGATGACACCAACCTGGGAGGAGTGGTAGATACACCAGCAGGCTGTGCTGCCATTCAGCGAGACCTGGACAGGCTGGAGAGCTGGGCAGAGAGGAACCTGATGAGGTTCAACAAGGGCAAGTGCAGGGTCCTGCACCTGGGGAGGAACAACCCCACGCACCAGTACAGGCTGGGGCGGACCTGCTGGAGAGCAGCTCTGTGGAGAGGGACCTGGGTGTTCTGGCAGACGACAGGTTGACCATGAGCCAGCAGCGTGCCCTGGGTGCCAAGAAGGCCAATGGGATCCTGGGGTGCATCAAGAGGAGTGTGGCCAGCAGGTTGAGGGAGGTTCTCCTTCCCCTCTACACTGCCCTAGTGAGGCCCCATCTGGAGTGCTGTGTCCAGTGCTGGGCTCCCCAGTTCAAGAAAGATGAGGAGCTACTGGAGAGAGTCCAGCGGAGGGCTATGAGGATTGCGAGGGGACTGGAGCATCTCTCCTACGAGGAGAGGCTGAGGGAGCTGGGCTTGTTCAGCCTGAAGAAGAGAAGGCTGAGAGGGGACCTTAGAAATGCTGATAAATATCTGCAGGGTGGGTGTCACGAGGACGGGGCCAGACTCTTTCCAGTGGTGCCCAGTGACAGGACAAGGGGCAACGGGCACAAACTGAAGCAGAGAAAGTTCCAGCTGAACACGAGGAAGAACTTCTTCCCTCTGAGGGTGACGGAGCCCTGGCCCAGGCTGCCCAGGGAGGCTGTGGAGTCTCCTTCTCTGGAGATATTCCAGCCCCGCCTGGACGCGGTGCTGTGCAGCCTGCTCTGGGTGACCCTGCTTGGGCAGGGGGTTGGGCTGGGTGACCCACAGAGGTCCCTTCCAACCCGCACCATTCTGTGATTCTGTGATTTTTCCAGTGGCTGGTACCAATCCCCTTTTTTTCCCATACCCACTCCAGTGGGAATGTCTCAGCATTTTCCTTGAGAGCAGCTCTTGGAGATCAAGGTCTCTACCGAGTACAGATGGGAGACAGCAGTGGTGAGGTTGCTGCAGAACAAAACCATCTCGGGGGCAGAGAGAGGCTTATAGGAGCGGCAGGAGGGGTGCAGCGCAGCGCTGCACAAACGAGTAGTTGGTATTATTTTAGAGACCCTGCTGTGTTTAGGACTTGGTCTGTGCTCGGTGCTTGTACAGAGGCAATATTTTAGGTTGCTTGGGACTTGCAAAATTAAGATGATGGTAAGCGCTAAGCAGGAATACCAGAATACCGGAATGTTTGCGCACAGCCTGTCTTCTCCTTGGTCAGAGAAGGGGTTTCAAGAACCTGAGTGTGAAATTTGCCCCGTGGCTGGGGGCAAACTGTTCCCCCTTGGTTCAGTGCGGAGGTCTTCCCAGAGCAGCCACCAGCATGGGGCCGTGGGCTGTGGGCGAGCCACGACCCTTCATGGATTGTCTGGTTGCTGTTCGCAGGAGGGGGGGCACCATCACCTTCTCCTCGAGCCGATCCGGGAGACGCCAGCTGCACTTCGAAGGGACCTCGCTGGAGCTCTCGGACGAGGACGCGGAGAGCAAAGGCAGCGACGTGAACGAAGCGCAGCCGGCGCCCGCCGAGTAGAGCCCCGTCTGTACCCTGCTTCAGATATAGTTACAACTGCTTTTTTCCTGTAGTAAATAAAATGGAATTGTCTCTGTTCAGTGCATCTATTTTCCAGATACTCATTGTATAGCCATTTTATAAAGCATCATGTGAAGGATGGAACTTTTTTTTTTATCAACACGGAAACTTCATTCCCAGAGGGTAGGTGGTTGGGGCAGACCCGTCGTCATGACTATGCATGCTTTGTTGTACAGACAGCATCCTTCCGTTTCTCCTGTGCTCAGGCGGCCCGTGGCTCTATCGAGTCCGGTGGATCATTGAAGACCAAACTGCACCTGTATTTTTTTTTTTCTTTTCTCCTAATTGTTGTGATCAGCACACAGTCAGCGAGTGAACTGTGAAAAGGCCTTGGGAAGTGTTAGAGGGAGATGTAGGGATGAACGAGTAGCGTCCATTTTTAACCTGCAATACCCTTTTGAAGTGTTCTCAGCACCTGCTTCATCAGTTAGCGTTCCTGCAGTACAGGCAAACTGAAACAGCGTCGCCGTTCCTCATCTGTACAGTACTTCTGCGTTTGTAGAGACCCGCTATCACCACGCCCGACAGATCTGTGTATATATTAAGGCTACTATAATGTGAACACCAGTGGAAAATAAACAGACAACGCAGGAAAAATTAATTTATTAATTTAGGGCCGAGTGAGTTAGCCTTCAAGCCACAGAGCAGAGCGGCTGCACGGTGCGTGGAGGCCGAGGTGGTGCGGCGGCTCCGGCGGGAGCGGCTCCGGGGCCGCGCGGGGCGGGTGCGGAGCCGGCGGTGACAGGGGTTCAGCGATGGATGTTGCCTGCCTAGGAGGTGACATGCCAGTGGATGTGAATCCTTTTTGTTGTTGTTGTGTTTTGGTTTTTTTTTTATTTTGAACAGTATTACAGCGAGTAGTTAGCATTCTTTCTGTTTAAATAGCTGAAAAACTGACATTACAGAAAGTGCCTTAGACACTACAGTACTAAGACAACGTTACATATATAATTTGCCTATATAACAATGATTTAATGTATTAATTTTGACTGTGCTTCATATCACGTACCTCTCTAGTCCAAGTGGTATTATTGATATTAGTGACAATGAATCAGTGTTAACCAGGAACCTTCCTCTGCCACATACTCAAAAACCGTGGATTTCCTTTTTTGGTTAAAAGCTTTAACATCTGTCACAAAGGTTTTGTTGTGTGTGTTTGGATACTTTTAATCAAACTGGCTGTTGACCACCAGGCATCTGACTGCAAATATCTTGTTTTCTTGTATACCCATATTTCTAGACAACGATATTTGTAAGACAATAAATTTATTCATTATAGATGTGGCCGCCTGCTCTGTTTACTTACAGGAAGAGCTATCTCCTGAGGCTGGCGTAGACCTTAATAAACAAGAATATGACTGGAAGCTGCATTTACCCTTCTTCCTCTTTTGTTTGCTCAGGGTTTTTTTTCTCTTTTGACCTAAACACAGTGTAAATGGCCTGGTCAGGGCTGAGCCTTTGTGTTGCCATTAGAGTCCAAAGTCGCCTCCTGCTGACCTGCAGGGCTGGGACCCAGGCAGAGGCCCCATGGCTGCCTTCAGCGGGGTCTGGGCTTTCTGCTGGGCGGTGGAATCTCCTGTTTCGGAGGTCCCAGTGTGCAATACCTGCTCCCCTGGCCCAAGGTAGTGATGGCGTTGGGTAAGGCCAAGGCTGTCACTGGTGCCCTGGGGCTGGTCCCTGCACAGAGAAGGTGGACCAGCGTGGGGAGCTGATAGGAGCAGGGAGATGGTGGGCTTAAAACTGGAGTGAGAGGAGAGGGGTGGGGGAGAGCAGGAAGCCCCTGCCTGGGCTCTACAGTCCAGGGCTGCTGTCAGTGGTCCCTCTGGTCCCAGCAAGCCTGGGCTGAGGGAGCCTCCAGCACCGAAGGGCTGCTGGGGACCAGAGCTGATCCCAGGCACCCGCTCCTGGAACCCAGTTCAGTCAGGGGTACCGTTACCTCAGGTGTCTCCTTCAAGGCAGTGGCTGCTGCTCCTCCTGCTGTGAGGACCATACTGGGGAGGGGGCAGGGGCTGCTGAAGGGCTTTTCCCTGCCTCTCTCATGGCTTCCATACCTCAGGGCAGGGTTTGGGCCACTACCAGGCACAAACACAGGCTGGGCAGAGAATGGGAGCGAGAGTGGCCCTGAGGAGAAAGGCTTGGGGTGCTGCTGGGTGAGAAGCTGGACACGACCCAGCCGTGTGTGCTCACAGGGCAAGGGGGGGATTCTGCCTCTCTGCCCCACGCTGGTGAGACCCCTCGGGGTACGGGGCTTGGGAATGTGAGGGCCCGGCTGATGAGGATGCGGGTGAAGCTCCAACCAGGAGGTTGCCCAGTGTGAGTCGGTCAGCCCCATGCATTACGGCTGCCTCAGCTCAGAAAAAAAAGGAGGGTAACTGTCACAGGTGATTCCCTGCGGAGGGGAACAGAGGGCCCGATCTGCTGACAGGACCCATCCCAAGGGAAGTCTGCTGCCTCCCTGGGGCCCGGGTCAGGGATGTTGCTTGGAAACTCCCTGGTCTGGTGTGGTCCTCTGACTCTTACCCCCTCTTGGTAATGCAGGTTAGCGGGGACAAGATCGCGGAGAGAAGTCCCAAGGCCATCAAAGGGGACTTCAGGGCACTGGTCGAGCGATCGGGGGCACAGGTGGTGTTTTCCTCCATCCCATCAGTGGCAGGGAACAGCACTGAAAGGGGAGGAAAGCTCACCTGGTTAACAGGTGGCTCAGGGACTGGTGCCATCGGTTGAATTTTTTTCTTCTTTGATCATGGGGAGGTGCACACAGCACCGGGCCTGCTGGGGACAGACGGAGTACAGCTGTCTCAAAGGGGAAAAAGGATTCACTGAGAGGGCTTTAAACAAGGTTCCAAGGGGGATCACATCACTAGGGATGAGCCCAGGTGTGTCATGGCAGGGTCAGGGGGGAGATCGACAGCCCAGCTCAAGTGCATCTACACTAGTGCACGTAGCATGGGCAATAAACAGGAGGAGCTGGAAGCCATTGTACAGCAGGAGAGCTAGGTTGTCATCACAGAAATGTGGTGGGACAGCTCGCATGACTGGCATGCTGTCATGGATGGCTTCAGACCCTGCTTCGGCGGGGGGGGGGGGGGGGTTTGGACCAGATGACCCACAGAGGTCCCTTCCAACCCCCACCACTCTGTGATTCCGTGGGAGCCCTGCATCCAGCTCTGGAGCCCTCGGCACAGGACAGACCTGGAGCTGGTGGAGCGGGGCCAGAGGAGGCCCCAGCAATGATCTGAGGGCTGGAACCCCTCTGCTGGGAGGAAAGGCTGGGAGAGCTGGGGCTGTTTAGCCTGGGGAAGGGAAGGCTCCGGGGACACCTTAGAGCAGCCTGAAGGGACCTGCGAGAGAGCTGGAGAGGGTCTTGTGACAAGGGCATGGAGTGATAGGCCAAGGAGTGATGGCTTCAAGCTGCAAGAAGGGAGGGTTTGATTGAACGTGAGAAAGAAATTCTCCACTCTGTGGGTTGTGAGGCCCTGGCCCAGGCTGCCCAGAGAAGCTGTGGCTGCCTCCTCCCTGGCAGGGTTCAAGGCCAGGTTGGAGGGGGCTTGGAGCACCCCAGGCTGGTGGAAGGGATCCCTGCCCATGACATGGGGGGCTGGACCTGGATGACCTGTAAGGCCCCTTCCAACCCAGACCATCCTATGGTTCCATGAACATGCAGAAGGCCCAGGCTCTGTGCAAGAACAGCATCCTCTTACTGGGGATTTTTTAAGGGGAGGGTGTTCCTGCTCCCCCGAGGAGGGAGCTGGTCCCAGGGTGGGGGGAGCTGTGTGGCCTCCCCCTGCATGGCACTGGGGCTCTGGCGGGAGCTGGAGGCCTCCGTCGCTTTGCAGGCTCTTCCCAAAAATCAGATCTTGAGGTCCAAGACAGTCGGTGCCATAGAGGGAAGGCGCTTGCTCAGCCGCCGCTCCCCTCTCTGCGCAGAGGGAAGGGGGAGGTAACACTGCAAGGGAAAGGCAGCAAGCGCTTCGCAGCGGCGCACAGCAGCATCGCTACGTGACAAAACCACGGCCACTGCCACCGGTTCTGCAAAATCCACTGATTTCACATTAAAAGACCTTTATTTTTGGAAGATGACGGTAATTTGGGTTTGGGTTTTTTTTTGAAAACCCCTTCACGATCTGTGTCACCATGGTCGTATGGTACACTGTCCTACTGCAACATGCCATATAGATTTCGAATAAATAAAGCTACAAAGTCCAAGTTATGTACAAAGATCTTCGGCAAAGATAATTATGTTTACAAACCTATGTACAATAAAACAAATGTAAACAGTCAAATGCAGCAGAGGATGCACAGGAAAGGACGACCATACAAACCCTGACGGCGAGGGGGGGGGCTTCCCGCCTCCCCTCTGCTGGGGCCGATGGTTTTTTTCTCAGCACTTGTAAATAAACCAGCTTGGAGCTGCAGAGCCAAGTGAACGCGACGGCCCCGAGCGGGAATGAAGATTTCTAAACCCACAGATCAAACCCCGGCTGGGTTTGCTGGTTCTTTGTATAAAATCCACCGACTCCGAGGCACACGGACAGAGAACTCGCACAAACACGTTGCTCGAAAGACCCACGAGGTGCACGCAGTCGCCCAACACTGTCGCAGAAGCACGCAGGTGACGCTGTGAGATCCAGTCCTATATTACACGGATCGGAACAGGGGTGGGGTGATGGCGAAGTTCCCGGTGTGGCGGTGTGTGGATGTTTGCCTGACGAAGGCACCGGGAGCACGCTCCAGCCGCTCGCTGCGTTGCTGCACGGGTGGGGGAGCACCGAGGGGCCGCTTCAGCACGGCTCAGCCGCGCCAGCACCCAGCAAGGCAGGCGATGTTCTGACTGACGAGTGCTGGGCACGGGACCGTCACCCCCGCGCCCCCAGCCCCTCCATCCCTCCCCCCCGTAGGGCCGCGCAGCTCAGCCTCCCATGCCCACTCCAACCCACGGCCACGCGCTGGCCCCGCAGTGATTTATTAAGCTGCGGTAACTGAGTCATGGACCTGATTCCTGTCCAAAGAGCCGCGGCACAGCCTCAGCCAGGGGTCTGAGGTCTGAGCCTTACCGGGAGGGCAGCAGCTGCCCGTCCTGAGCAGCAGGATGCTGGAGCAGGCAGGGAGAAACGCTGCCAAACCTAAGTTAGAGAAGAGATACGGTGAGGGGCTGAGGACCGCCAGGCCGAGCAAGACTCCTGCAGCCCGTGAAACAGAGCACTGCGGGTGGCAGCTTGAGCAGCGTGGGGTATGGGGCCAAGGCAGAGAACGTCCGCTACAGCGACAGGAGAAAACAAACTGTATTAATGTGACATGGAGGGCCATGAGCTCAGGGTCTCCTCGGGCAGCAGGGCGCAGGTCGTGTTCCAGCGGGGCAGGAATGGGCAGCAATCGGGAGCAGTTCCTCTCGTGGTGGGCTGAGAAAAGCATCCGCAAGTCCGAACACGACCTCCTGCGGGCTCATACGCTCAGGGGGAGCATGCCAGGCGCTGAGGACGGTCGAGAGGCTCCCAGTCTGGGGGGACCTTGATCAAAGCCGTTTACTGCCCTGAGGAGCAAGAAGAGACAGGCCGGTAAGTGATGAGCCCCAGGAGATGGCACCGCTCACCCCTCCCGGCCCCAGCAGCTGGAGAACAGACCCCTCTCCTCCCCTCTCACCTCACCCTGGCTGTACGATGGCTGCAAGGCCACTGTGACCACAACAGGGCTCCCACGGCTGCGCCCACCCGCAGCCAGGGACAGGAGCAGGTGGGTGCTCACCCCGCTGCCTGGAGGTGGTGGGTGCTGCCTGATGACCACCCCAGGAGGACAAGCAGCTCCTGCGCAGACCCCAGGCCCCCACGCTGGGCTCTGGGCAGCTGAGGGGCCGGGCACAGCAGCGCTGCATGCTCGCTCCCCACAGCCAGCTCCCCTCCCCTCTTCACGGGTGCTGGTGGGCTGCGAGAGGAGAACATGGGTCTGACAGCTTTTCCATCTCTACTCCGTTCTGGCTTTGGCAGATCTTCTGTGATCAGGCTCAACACACAGCGTCTGCCCAGGCTCACCATCTGCTGATCATCACCACCACCACAGCCTTGACAACCAGAAGCGATGGCATCCCCATATCAGGACAGCACGTCCACCCCCACTGTTGTCCCAGAACCAGCACCCTGCCCTCACAGTCGGGTTTGTAATAACAAAGGCGAGGGAGAACTCCCCCAGCCCTGCAAGGTCCCTACCTCGACTTCTGCTGGCTCCCAAGTGCTGCTTCTGCAGTCCTTCACCAGCTTCGCCCGAACCACCGGCACCCCAGAAGATGCCATTGAGATCCCTCCTGGCAGAGCTACTTTTGGGAGAGGGGACACCTGAGGAGACAGCCTCTGCTGCCCAGAGCTGTGAGCTGCAGTGAGTAGAAGCAAGAAGGAAGAGAAGCCGAGGGCTCTCCTGACGAGCTCAAAGCCAAGCCAGGAGCCGGCAGCTCCGGGGTCCCAGGCTGCGCCCACTCCGCGGAGCACATCCCGCTCGCTGCCGTCACTGCCCACGGGACCGAGATGCCACCAGCCCACGCGCGGTGGCTCACGACTGCATCCCCGGGCAGAGCAGCGCGGTTTCCGCACTCCTGTTCCTGTGCTGCGCACATTCACCGGTGACCTTGCAGCTCCTGCGTCAGGGATGAAAAAACCCCACCAGCAACCCCAGAGGCTGCTGCCGTTGCACTGGGCAGTCACAAGCTCCTTCCATGAAGAGCTAAAATCCCGACAGTCGCTAGCAAGAACAGATTCCCATGGTAACGCAGCTCGCTGCCGCAGGGAGTCAGGCTGTTTCCTTTCCCCATAGAATCTCAGAATGGTGGGGGTTGTAACAGAGGAACTGTGAAAAATAACAAATAAAGTATGCTGGATGACTCCTGGCTAACCTCCCAGAGGAGAGCGGGGAAGAGAAGTCCTTGCGCCCGGTCTCCAAGGTCTCCGACAGTGCCGGGAGGAGCACACGCATCGCTCCAGCCGCTCTGCCCAGGCCTGGCACAGGCGCGGGGCTCCTGCATGCAGCTGACGCTGCCCGACAGCCTGGAGACCTGCCCACAGCCATTAATCCCAGCCAGATCACTTGCCTGCTGCTTCTGCCTCATTTCGCCATCCCTCAGACCCGACCCACTCTGTGGGGCCCGCGCTGCGCCCTTGCTCTGGGCTTCCTAAGAAACTGGGCTCAGGGGTGCTTCACAGGGAGCCGAAGCCCCAGTCCCTGCTGGGAACAGCCCCAGCAGTGGTTTCTGATGGATGTTCCTGACTGCCTGCCCCTGCAGTGGCGTGGACCTTGTGCCCGTTTCCAACTGCTCTCTCTGCCCTGTGATTGCTAAAGACAGATTTTTACATATTAATCTTTATTCCAAGCTGTATTTTGTGCTTGGCACCTTATCTCCAAGACTCTCTCAACTCTAAGTATCCAATAAAGCCTCAGCAGAAAATTCTTCTGTTGCTGAATAGCCCAGGCTGAGGAGTAAATGGATGTGCTCAAAGCATGCTTGGAGACCAGCCCCCCAATAAAACAAGAGGAAAAGGGAGTTTTCAGGCAGGGCAGTGCTTTGAAACACACCCAAGCAGCAGTAACAGCACAAGGAGGCAGAGGAACGCCCAGCACGGAGATGCAAGGAGGAAGATGGGGACAAGGCTGTGGCAGATGAAGCTGGCAGGGACCTGCACCTTTCGACAGCACAGGGAACCCTCCGCGCTCCCTCGAGAGGCAGATGAGGGAGACGAGCCAGACCCTTGGATGCTGGAGGTGGTGCCTGCACCGAGCCCCTGTGCCCAGGATCCCCCCACAGAGCCCGGGACCCCGGGGTCTGCGCAGGCTGCTTCCAGCTGGCACGGCTGTGGCGGGCAGGGACGGTGGCACCGAGCCGGAGCACTGCTGTCTCGACGCGCACGCTGCTGATCACACCGTCCTCCGCCCCTGCTCTGCAACCCTGGCCGGCTCCCAGCACATCTGTGCCTTTGTTGGCTTTCCCATCGGCCAGAACCACAGCAACCGAGCATCGACAAGACGACAGCAACGAAACGTCGAAGGAAAAACACGACCAAAGGGCAAACTAACTTTCAAAATTCACTAAATTAACAGCAGGGATACTTCATCCTGTATCTCTGATGTGACTGATTCAATCAGAACCATGCATGTATTTGAAGAACTATTGATTAGATCAAGAAAGCAAGCAGCACTCAATCTTATGTTTGCAACAGGTCACAGCAGCAGAGGAGTTTATCTAAAGTAAAAAGAAAGAGAGGGATTGCGGCCTCAGGCTTTGATCATGGACCATTAGTTTGTAACGCTGAGAGAACTACCCCATGCAGTTAGCACAACCACCGACTCTGCACCTCCAAGCACCGAGTTAAAAGGCATGCAGCTTATCATTGCAAATGAATTCATTTACCCATGACGAAGGTGGGGAATACGACCTTTTCACGCCTAGTGGAGAAAAATTGAAACAGTTTATGCACACGATAAAGACATTCTTGGCCATAACCCTGGACGCAAGGAATGGGGCAAAGCAAAGGTGTTCAGCTGAACCTCACCAGATCTCTGCCCTTCCACCTCTGCCCGGGCAGACGAGGGGTCCTATTTCAGCAAAAACCAGCACTCCCACCATACTCCACGGCCGCAAGCGCGTGACCCAGATAAAACCCTGGAGCATTGCAAAGCACGTTACAGGACATGGGATTACTCACCTGCATCCGAGGTACCCACACGTCCCTCTTTTCCAGGAAAACTTTTTCATAAGGCGGACTAGGGAACGGGAAGACCGCCCTGCTTTCACTGCCTGATGTGTTACGATCAGGGTTGGGGTAACTGTGTGCACTGTGTAAATATCCCTACGTGCTTCACGGGACTGCTACAAGTGTGCAAGCAGAGGTGCTTCTCACATTCAAACCTGAGCTTGTTTGAATAAAACAGAGCCCAGCAGATTGACCAAAATAACCTAAGCATAAACACCATCTACAAGGACTTTGATAAGAGTGCGGGCAGGGGAGTGGGGGAGCAGTGAACACGGAGTTCATGCCTCAAGCAACAAACACTACATGCTGGCTCACATGCTGCCTCAGCTCTGCTGTTCAAGTGCCAAGGCTCTGCAGAGCCCATCAAAGTCAGAGCCATTTTGTTCCCCAACTGGATCGAAGTTAATAACCAATTAAGAAATATTACAACACCAAAAAAAACAAGTATCTATTCGAGAACATCCTCAGGTGCTGTTCTGCCATGCCCGGGCATCCGAACAGTAACCGCACATTCCTGAAGGAACAAGTCTGCAGGAATCTAATCTCACAGCAGACATTGAGTTTTGAAAATGTAGGCAAGTCCTGACTCTTCCAATTCCCCAGCAAAGCCTCGCTGCGGGCCCAGCTGTCCTCCAGGCCTCTGCTAAAGTGATACTCCCCTATGTCAGGTCCTGCCCATCGCTGTCTTCGGCTGCCTGCTCAGCTCCGCTCAGCAGGCAAAGAGCAGATGTTTGACAGGAGATGGACACTGGCCAAACACTTTAACCAACAAAATGGCAGAGGAAGGAAAGTAAGGGGAAATGTAATGCTGCAGCTGAGTTACCTCTGTCCCATTCCCACCACCCAACAACGGGCTGCTCTTTAGGCAGTGGCTGCAGATGGGATGGCATCTACAATCACATGTGGCTGTTTCAGGCTCCAGCAACAATGAGGGGCAGGGAGGAGAGTACAGGGGCTGGGGAGAGAGGAGGAGAGGGGATAAGCAAGGCATGCCTTGCCTCAGCCCCTCGTGCCCAGCCACCGCCGCATGCTCCAGGTCCAACTCCTGCCAGCGCGGCTGGAGCTGGGCGGCTGCTGCAGCGTGCGGGCGTGATGGGGCTGACCACATTGCGGTTCAGAGCTCGGTTCAGCTTACACGTGCAAAGTTGTACAGGTTTTACACGGCAGCCACGGAGACGCGTGCCCAGCACAGACACTGCCATCAGCCCCAGCACTCAGAGACCTCCACAGGGGCAGCAAGATTGAGCAGGAGCCGATGCGGGGAAGAGGCACGGGCCATCCGCTGTCAACAGCATGTGGGCGCTCAGAGGAGGAGGACAGGACAGCAGGGATCTCTAACAACCTGCCGATAAGGACGTCAGTCATTTCCACCCCCTTTTCTAGCCCACTAACATCCTCCAGCTCTGCTGTAGAAGTTAGTTTTCAGGAGGGTGGGTTTCTAAACCTTTTTCAGCTACAACCTGCTGGTAACTCCAGGCAGCCAGCCCAGATAGCAAGTGTGATGACAATCCAGATAATTAAAAGTGACCCCACCCCACACAGCAATCAGCTTATTTGTCACACCACAACTCGATATAGCCATGCTGCCTCCTAAGAACAGCTATAATCTCTCCCTAGCAACTACCCTGACAGCTTGTACCTGAAATATCGCCCGTGCCCTGCAAGTGTGAGCTGCCGTGGTGATGCACAGACCCCAGCCAGCCTTGCAGTGCACAGACGACCCAAAAGTCTGTCCGATTTGCACAGGACACTGACTTTGTTATGTCTCTAAACTCTTCTTTTCCAAAACCAGCAAACAACAGTGACTCTAAAAAAACTCCGAATACCAGTTTCTAAGATGCAACTTGCCCCGCTACCCACGTAGCAACACAATTCAGCTCAAACGAGGATGATTGTAGGAAGCTCAGCTTGTCTGCTCTGTATACGGCACTCTTCAGGTCGGCAACTGCTCATTTACTTCTCCAAAATAAATTCTGTATTGAGGATGTGCAGAAAGCCCTGACCACGGGCGAGTCACGGGAGACACACGGGGTCGTTTCTCCTGTGAAAGCAGTTTCTGGCTTCACGGCTGACGCACAGCACAGACAGCATGGAAGCAGTTGCTCCCTCGATCAGCCAGAACTATGCCCTTCATGACGTTTTCTTTTTCCCCTCATAGAGGGGGAAGTAGAGCAAACAGGGCACCACCCTCCAAGCGAGCATTTGCTGCCTGCACTCAGCTGTTCTCACCAAGGGAACCTCCAGATTTGCCGTCACGTACTTCCCCCGTGTGAGCACAACAGTAGCTATGGCAACTCCACCGCTACTTACTTGAGATCCTTTCGAAGGGCACGTTCACTTCACCAGCAGGTTTGCTGCCTCGGTTGATTTTTTTATTACCTGAGATGCAGCTGCCAAGAGATTCTGCAGCAGAGGGACAGGACAGGCACTGGCACCCTGCCAGCTACGAGACAATCACGCTTGCTTTGCTCTTTGCTTTACAGAAATCAGCACTGTCACCCTCCCCATCCCCTTGAGACTGGCTCCACAATTTATTTGTCCTATAGGATGAAAGCTGTGGTGGGCTAAAGACAAACCAAGAATAACTTCTGCTCCAAGTAGCATCCTGAAACACACTCCCTTTCAGGATAAAAGCATATCCTTACTTACCCTTTGTCAAAGAAAGAAGTATGTCCCGGATGAGGGTACTTTGTGCCATTGCTGTTCATCACGCCGCTGTTAACATTCCCTGAAATGTAGGATTTCCGTGATGCCTGGTCCTTTGCAAAATTTCTGCAAGCAGCTAATTTGGATTCTAAGGCCTGTGAAAGGGGGAAAAAAAATGACGTCAAAAAAGTAATACCTTTAAGAGGAAGTATTTTGCTGCTCAAGTTCAGGCTTTGTCATGACCCCAAGATCACCACGATCAGGAACCCAGTGTGATCACCTTTGGCAAAAGCTGAACTGAATGGGAACAAAGCTGTCATTTTCTCTGTCATCCAACCACAAAGGAAACCCACACAACGAGACGCTGACGCAGACTGCCACGCGTGACTCAGTTCCATCCGGGCTCAGATTTTACAACATATCAACACTCAATTAATTACCTAAAATAAGGAAGCCAATTCCTAGCAGAAGTTACCAAAACTTCCTGCTTCAGCAGCTGCAGTAAGGCTGGCATAAGCTAATCAGAAGTCTAAGACAGAGCCTAAAGCAGAATCCTCAAGTTTTGCAAGGGACTTTGTATTTGGGACTTTGTATTTGGAAATTCGAATTTTTTTCTCCAGGGCAATGCCTTCTAGCATTTCTTTCTTAATTTTAGCCTGCAAAACAAAGCCAGTTTCTTAAGTGCCATTGGTATGCTTCAGAACAAGAAGTGCTACAGCATCAGGTGAGGAACCCAAGGCAGCAACTAAGCCTGTCTCTGTGGTCTGTACCTCATCTGTACTACTTCGCAGCAAGCCTGGTGAGATCTTGTTCCCCTGTACAAGGTGACAGTCTCTGCCTCATCTGCTGACTCCTGCCAGAAGGGAGGCCAAAATCCTGATTCTCTCCTTCACTGCAGCACACCCCCTGCCCTTTCTGCTGTCTGTCACAAACTGAGGCTTTGCTTCAATAGCAGTCCGGTCTAGCAGAAAGTCCTTGCAACAATTTCTTACATCCACCCTGCGCATGGGAGCATTCATACACTTGCAAATGCATACAGCGGAGACAAAACCTCATCTCCCCAAACACGGGGCTTGGTCCCATTCCACGTAGAAAAATATTCCACTGATAAGACACTGGCATGCTATCACAAGTAAGTGAACACTACACAGTGTTCTAGAAATCCATGCAAGCTTACTCAGTGGCTATATAGGCAGATATATTGTGGTCAGCAGGTCGAGGGAGGTTCTCCTTCCCCTCTACTTGGTCCTAGTGAGGCCCCATCTGCAGTACTCTGTCCAGTTCTGGGCTCCCCAGTTCAAGAAAGATGAGGAGCTACTGGAGAGAGTCCAGCGGAGGGCTATGAGGATGGTGAGGGGACTGGAGCATCTCTCCTACGAGGAGAGGCTAAGGGAGCTGGGCTTGTTCAGCCTGGAGAAGAGAAGGCAGAGAGGGGACCTTATAACTGCCTAGAAACATCTTCAGGGTCGGTGTCAAGAGGATGTGGTCAGATTCTTTTCAGTGGTGCCCAGCGACAAGGGGCAACAGGCTCAAATTGAAGAATAGGAAGTTCCAGCTGAACATGAAGAACAACTTCTTCACTCTGAGGGTGACAGAGCACTAGAACAGGCTACCCAGAGAGGCTGTGGAGTCTCCTTCTCTAGAGATACTCAAACCCTCCTGGACAAGGTCCTGTGCAGCCTGCTCTGGGTGACCCTGCTTCGGCAGGGGGCTGGACCGGGTGACCCACAGAGGTCCCTTCCAACCCCCACCATTCTGTGACCCTGTGAGATATAGATAACTACCTACCTCTTGGTCTCAAAGCACCTATCAGCTGGAAATAGCCTGTGTGATCTGTGCCAAGTGACTCTATCTCAGCTGCATGCAAGAAAGCTGAGGGGAAACTTCTTGCAGAGAAATGGAGTCTGAGGCTCAGGATGAGGCATCTTATGAGTAGCCAAAGCCACAGAAATCCTAAACATCCTCTAATCATTACTGAACAAATGCATGAGCTGGAATTTTGTACCACTGGCAGAGCGTGTGTCTCGGAGCAGGCTGGGAACAACCATGCTTATTTGACATTTCCTGTTCTTGCAGAGTAATCACACGGGATTGTGCTTAAGCTCTCTCAATCCCCTGCAGACTCTTACTCACAATGATCCCATTTTAAACATGTCACTCCATAACCCCGAGTTATCCTGCTGCCCTTTCAAACCAGCTACGAGCTCACCGACTCCAAACATGAACAATGAGTTAATTTTTAATTTCAAACTTTGCTAAAACAACTGTCTGTACTGCAGCTATTGCTGTTCTCAGTGCTAACCACAAGAGACAGAGGAAAGCCAGCACCGGCGGCGAGACACGGAGGCTACCCATGCTTCCACTCAGAACACCAGCCACTGAGGCACGTCAACAAGCTTCTCATAACTCAAGAGTCGCCTTCATTCAACTGGAAAGCCTGGCATCCTAAACAACACTGTAACAGATGTTTAAACCACTTCTTCCTTGCTTATTGTGGTAATCCCTTTAAAGGCTCACGCATTTCACTTCCCCATCAACTACAGATGGGAACATTTGGCTTTCTCCTGATTTATTTTCTCACTTTCTTAGCACAGGCTTCTACTTTTTTTTCTGTTTTCAGCACCTGTTGCAGATCTCCCCAGGCATGATCTCAGCTCCCCTCCCATGACACACAGTTACTGTGCAGCAGGCACCCAGAGTCTGAGTGCCAGTTCTGCATCTGGGTCTCACTAGAGAGGAAGCCACAGGCCACACCTGAGGTAAGAACAAGTGGCTGACAGTGTCTAACCCCATACACCAAAGTGCTTGAGAAACTTCTTACTCCAAATATGAATTTCATCACCCAAAGTTGGAATCGGAACCTTAGTAATATGCTTTACAAATCAAGATCATTAAAAAAAATACATTATCACATACTAAACACTGAATATGGATGCTTTGGAAACTACAGCACAGGCCAAGACCTTGTGATTGTGCACAAGGATGAAAGCTCAGTGACAACCCCACCGAGACAGGAATACTTCAGTTCAGAGCACTCACCTCCACTTTCCGCAACAGATCTCCCACAATGTTGAGCGCAGATATTCTAGCCGAAGGAGTAAGGGGGCTGGTACCAAATCCATTTGGTATAGCTGCAAACACAGACACATTTTATTACCTGCTCCACTTCTCCACAGGTTTTTTTATTTGTTTTTTTTTTGTTTGTTTCAATTTCAATAAATGAACTCCAAGGTAAAAAAGTAAATCTAAAATCCTACTGCAGGCTATTCACACAATTACCCCACAATAACACGCAGACTACATGATGACTAGCCATGGAAAAACGAAAAAGCTTAATTCCTGTCCACTGCCCTCTTTCCCATTAGAACTACACACAGAGTTCTCGCACTCTCCATCTGCAAGGCTATTGCCCGCAATCCATCTAATCCAGCCAGAGCTTCCCCTGGAATCTATTCTTTCTAATTTGAAAAATAACGTATTAATCCTTGCAGTTGTCCAGAGCCTTCCAGACAGGGAAGCAGACTGGACTAACACCCTGCTGCCTCATAGAGAAAACAAGACCCCCAAAAAGTATGTGTTGTAACAGGGGCAGTCTAGACTGTTTGAATTACTGCCCACCATTTACTCACCACTGCTGCTCCACATTTAAGCAGAAATATCAGCCACTGCACTTCCCTGCGATCTCAAAGGTCTTCAGAGCTCTGCTGCAGGCATCCACTGCAGAGCACAAACCCTTGCCCTGGTAAAAGCACTATCTAAGCTTCACCATCCTGCTTCTCCATGCTGCTTACTGATTATACTCCTTAAATGCACCTGATACTGCCCCAGGATTTAAACACACCTGATCCAATGCAGGTGGGATCCACACCTACCTACACTTACTTCAAGTTCACCAACAAGCACCTGGCCTGAAATTGTTTGTTAACAAGCTGCAGGTACTGCCTAACAACTAGACACAGTTTCTACAAATTATACATTTTGGGGAAGGAAAACTATTTTCCAATCCTTTTCCAACAGGTGTAGCTGGCAAGGAGAGAGATGCCTGGACAGCCGAATCCATCTTTTCACAGTCTAGAGTCGGAGAACTGGGCGCTGACTTTCGGGTGACTTCTTGTTGCCTCTCCCGTACTGCTAGCTCTTGCCGTAAGTCTGAGGGTTGAAAGAATAAAAAACCCACACATCTTGGTGACCGAGTTCCCTAATAAACACTGTCTCTATTCATTTGGGAGGGATGAGGAGGAAACACTTTGCAACAACTCTGTATTAACTGCCTGCTGCTGGCTTTCTGCAGCAGCGAGAACCCCCACCTCAGGGCAGTCACAGCCCCAGACCATCACTACCTGTCACGTGTAAGCACAGCAGGTGACTTTTCCGCAGTATCTTCCCCATCTGTGGTGCGAGACCCATGGAAAGTGCGTTAAGCGAACTGCAGCTGGTCACAAATGCCTGCGGAACTACACTTCGCTCTTGCTCAAACAGCGGTGGCGAAAAGGGAGGAATGACCCATTCTTACGATTCAAACTCCCCACATCATTCTTCCTGTTAAGCTGTGAGCTATCTGCAGACGTTCGCATTTTCAGAGCAGGGCTGCGGGAGGCCCCCGGCACGGACCCCCAAAGATACGTCTGACATTTGATGTGGCAAGACAAGCAAGCAGCCCCAGACTCTGTGCCTCTGTGCGAGCAGTGCCATGGGCAGATGAGGCTGAGCAACAGCTTTCCAGGCTAGCTCTTTCTGCCTGCGAGCTATCTGCAGACGTTCGCATTTTCGAAGCAGGGCTGACGGAGGAATCCGGCACAGACCATCTAAGTTACATTTGAAATTCGCGGGAGCAAGACAAGAAATCATCGAAAGTCTCTGTGCCTCTGTGCGAGCAGTGCCATGGGCAGATGAGGCTGACCAACAGCTTTCCAGGCTAGCTTTTTCTGGCTGCGAGCTATCTGCAGACGTTCACATTTTCAGAGCAGCGCTGCAGCAGGCCCCCTGCAAGGACTCTCAAAGATACCTTTGAATTTGAAGGGGGTAAGAAAAGCAAGCACCCCCAGTCTCTGTGCCTCTGTGCGAGCAGTGCCATGGACAGATGAGGCTGAGTAACAGCTTTCCAGGCTAGCTCTTTCTGCCTGCGAGCTATCTGCCACTTTCGCATTTTCGGAGCAGCGCTGATGTAGGCCCCCTGCACGGACCCCCTAAATCTACGTTTGAAGTTTGAGGGGGCAAGACAAGCAAGCAGCCCCAGTCTCTGTGCCTCTGTGCGAGCAGCGCCATGGGCAGATGAGGCTGAGCAACAGCTTTCCAGGCTAGCTCTTTCTGCCTGCGAGCTATTTGCAGACGTTCGCATTTTGGGAGCAACGCTGCCGGAGGTCCCCTGCACGGACCCCCAAAGTTACGTTTGAAGTTTGAGGTGGCAAAACAAGCAAGCAGCCCCAGTCTCTGTGCCTCTGTGCGTGTAGTGCTATGGGCAGATGAGGCTGAGTAACAGCTTTCCAGGCTAGCTCTTTCTGGCTGCGAGCTATCTGCAGACGTTCGCATTTTCGAAGCAGGGCTGACGGAGGAATCCGGCACAGACCATCTAAGTTACATTTGAAATTCGCGGGAGCAAGACAAGAAATCATCGAAAGTCTCTGTGCCTCTGTGCGAGCAGTGCCATGGGCAGATGAGGCTGAGCAACAGCTTTCCAGGCTAGCTCTTTCTGCCTGCGAGCTATTTGCAGACGTTCGCATTTTGGGAGCAACGCTGCCGGAGGTCCCCTGTACGGACCACCTAAGCTACGTTTGAAATTTGAGGTGGCAAGACAAGCCATCAGCCCCAGTCTCTGTGCCTCTGTGCGTGTAGTGCTATGGGCAGATGAGGCTGAGTAACAGCTTTCCAGGCTAGCTTTTTCTGCCTGCGAGCTCTCTGCAGACGTTCGCATTTTGGGAGCAGGTCTGCTAGAGGCTACTTGCACGGACCACCTAAGCTACGTTTGAAGTTTGATGTGGCAAGACAAGCAAGCAGCCCCTGTCTCTGTGCCTCTGTGCGAGTAGTGCCATGGGCATATGAGGCTCAGCAACAGCTTTCCAGGCTAGCTCTTTCTGCCTGCGAGCTATCTGCAGACGTTCGCATTTTCAGAGCATGTCTGCTGGAGGCACCCTGCACGGAACCCAAAATTACATTTGAATTTTGAGGTGGCAAGACAAGCAAGCAGCCCCAGTCTCTGTGCCTCTGTGCGAGCAGTGCCATGGGCAGATGAGGCTGAGCAACAGCTTTCCAGGCTAGCTCTTTCTGGCTGCGAGCTATCTGCAGACGTTCACATTTTCGGAGCAGGGCTGCGGGAGGCTACTTGCACGGACCACCTAAGCTATGTTTGAAGTTTGAGGTGGCAAGACAAGCAAGCAGCCCCAGTCTCTGTGCCTCTGTGCGAGCAGTGCCATGGGCAGATTAGGCTGAGCAACAGCTTTCCAGGCTAGATCTTTGTGGCTGCGAGCTATCTGCAGACGTTCGCATTTTTGGAGCAGGGCTCCAGCAGGCCCCCTGCAAGGACTCCCAAATCTACGTTTGAAGTTTGAGGTGGGAAGACAAGCAAGCAGCCCCCGTCTCTGTGCCTCTGTGCGAGCAGTGCCATGAGCAGATGAGGCTGAGCAACAGCTTTCCAGGCTAGCCTCTTCTGGCTGCGAGCTACATGCTCTAATACTAGAAGCATATGTGGTTAGCACAGTATACAGTTTGTTTAGGGATAACTACTGAAGAAGGAAACATCAGATATACAATTTCTGTAATGACATGTAACACTATTTGAATTAATTATTTGTTTGGACATAGGAAAAGTTTACATAGCTAAGAACCTATCCCTCAGGGAATATGTATATATTTTTTTTGCAACCTGTCCAAGCAACTAATTCTGTTTGCTTTCTTTCTTCTGTTGTGTTGTGTTCACATTTAGTATTCTCTTGCGTTCTGTAATATTGTGTTGTGTTCTCCTGTGTTCTGATGTGTACTCATTTTTAGTGTTCTGTTGTTTTTTGTTGTGTTCTGTTGTGTTCTGTTGTGTTCTGCTGTGTTCTGATGTGTTCTTTTGTGTTCTGATGTATTGTATTCTTTTTGGTTCTGTTCTGTTTTTTTCTGTTTTGTTCTGATGTGTTCTATTGTGTTCTGATGTGTAGTGTTCTATTGTGTTCTGATATGTTTTCTTGTGTTCTCATTTATAGTATTCTCCTGTGTTCTGATGTGTTCTGCTGTGTTATGTTGTGTTCTGTTGTGTTCTCTGATGTTCTGATGTATTCTCATGTGTACTGTTCTGTTGTGTTCTTTTGTGTTCTGTTGTGTTCTGTTGTGTTCTCATGTGTAGTGTTCTGTTCTGTTCTCTTCTGTTTTGTTCTGTTGTGTTCTATTGTGTTCAATTCTGTTCACATGTGTAGTGTTCTCATGTTCTGTTGTGTTCTTGTGTGTTCTGTTGTGTTCTGATGTGTTCTCATGTGTAGTATTGTGTTGTGTTCTATTGTGTTCTTTTGTGTTCTGTTGTGTCTTCACGTGTAGTGTTGTGTTGTGTTCTGTTTTGTTCAGATGTGTTCTCATGTGTAGTGTTCTTTTGTGTTCTGTTGTGTTCTGTTGTGTTCTGATGTGTTCTCAGGTGCAGTGTTCTTTTGTGTTCTGTTGTGTTCTGTTGTGTTCTATTGTGTTCTCGTGTAGTGTTCTGTGGTGTTCTGTTGTGTTCTGATGTGTACTCATGTATAGTGTTCTGTTGTGTTCTGTTGTGTTCTGATTACTTCACATGTAGCATTTTGTAGTGCTGTGTAGTGTTCTGTTGTGTTCTGCTGTGTTATGATGTGTTCTGATGTGTTCTGTTGTGTTCTGATGTGTTGTATTCTCTTGTGTTCTCTTGTGTTCTGATGTGTTCTCGTGTGCAGTGTTCTTTTGTGTTCTGTTGTGTTCTGTTGTGTTCTGTTGTGTTCAGTGGTGTTCTGTTGTGTTCTGTGTGTTCTGTTGTGTTCTGATGTGTTCTCATGTGTAGTGTTCTACTGTGTTCCGTAGTCTTCTGTTGTGTTCTGTTGTATTCTCTTGGGTTCTGTGATGTTCTGATGTGTAGTGTTCTGTTTCGTTCTATTGTGTTCTGATGTGTTCACATGTGAAGTGTTCTGTTGTGTTCTGTTCTCTTCAAGTGTGTAGTGTTCTGTTTTGTTCTGTTGTGTTCTCTTGTCTTCACATGTGTAGTGTTCTGCTGTGTTCTGTTTGGTTCTGATGTGTTCTGATGTGTTCTCATTTTCACCGGACTCCAGGAAGGGGCGCAGCCGGGGGGAGGGGCTGACCCCACCTGGCCGAACAGAGCCCAGTGTTCCATACCCTGTGACGTCACGCTGGGTTCCGGTGGGGAGGGCAGGGCGGCGGGAAGGCACTCGCGGCTTGGGGGGACGCAGCACCGGTCCTGTTTCGGCAGAGCAGCTGTCTGGGTTGTACGGTTCGTTGTTGTGTTTTCTTTTTATTTGTATCGTTGTTGTTCCTGTTTTCCCTCTGTTTGCTGTTCTGTTAAACTGCCCTTATCCCGACCCACCTGTTTCTGCCTCTTTCTTTTCATTCTCCTCCTCCGCACGCCGGCGGGGGGAGGGGCGGCTGCGTGGCGCTTTTGTTGCAGGCGGCAGCCGAAACCGAAACAGTTTTTCAGCAATTTAAGTCACAGATATGATCTGTAATGGGACAGATGACACTAACTGCATCTGACCATCCTAATATACTCCAGATGTTTATCTTTGCAAATATTGTTAGCTTGCAGTAGACTTTGTGCAAAGGTAGCAAGAGGAAGAGAAGTCTGCCTTTGAATTTTAAAGCTTTCTTTGCAGGTGTCATTTTGTGTCCTTCTGTCTACGTGACTCGCAGCACTACACTGCACGTTCTGCGGAGCCCCTGATCTGCTAGTGACATTAACGGCTAGCTGGGTGGTGGTGGAAGGGTGCCAGTTCTCGCAGTGCGATTTCAGTAAGGAATTTCAAACTAGTTAGACTTCCCTAAAATCCAGAAACGCGTTTACCAGTTCAGGAAGAGGTGGTGGTGTTGCCTTGTCCTGCCAGTGCTGAGTGCTGTATGTCCTGGGTTCGGCCAGGACAGGGTTAATTTTCACCGGACTCCAGGAAGGGGCGCAGCCGGGGGGGGGGGGCTGACCCCACCTGGCCGAACAGAGCCCGGAGTTCCATACCCTGTGACGTCACGCTGGGTTCCGGTGGGGGGGGCGGGGCGGCGGGAAGGCACTCGCGGCTTGGGGGGACGCAGCGCCGGTCCTGTTTCGGGAGAGCGGCTGTCTGGGTTGTACGGTTCGTTGTTGTGCTTTCTCCTTATTTGTATCGTTGTTGTTCCTGTTTTCCCTCTGTTTGCTGTTCTGTTAAACTGCCCTTATCCCGACCCACCTGTTTCTGCCTCTTTCTTTTCATTCTCCTCCGCACGCCGGCGGGGGGAGGGGCGGCCGCGTGGCGCTTTTTTTGCCGGCGGCAGCCGAAACCGAAACAGTTTTTCAGCAATTTAAGTCACAGATATGATCTGTAATGGGACAGATGACACTAACTGCATCTGACCATCCTGATATACTCCAGAGGTTTATCTTTGCAAATATTGTTAGCTTGCAGTAGACTTTGTGCAAAGGTAGCAAGAGGAAGAGAAGCCTGTCTTTGAATTTTAAAGCTTTCTTTGCATGTGTCATTTTGTATCCTCCTGTCTACGTGACTCACAGCACTACACTGCACGTTCTGCGGAGCCCCTGATCTGCTAGTGACTGCTCTGTGCGAGCAGTGCCATGAGCAGACGAGGCTGAGCAACAGCTTTCCAGGCTAGCTCTTTCTGGCTGCGAGCTATGTGCAGACGTTCGCATTTTCATAGCAGCGCTGCCGGAGGCCCCCTGCACGAACTCTCAAAGTTACGTTTGAAGTCTGAGGGGGCAAGACAAGCAAGCAGTCCCAGTCTCTGTGCCTCTGTGCGAGCAGTGCCATGGGCAGATGAGGCTGTGCAACAGCTTTCCAGGCTAGATCTTTCTGCCTGCGAGCTATCTGCAGACGTTCGCATTTTCGGAGCAGGGCTCCAGCAGGCCCCATGCATTGACCACCTAATCTATGTTTGAAGTTTGAGGTGGCAAGACAAGAAAGCAGACCCTGTCTCTGTGCCTCTGTGCGAGCAGTGCCATGGGCAGATGAGGCTGAGCAACAGCTTTCCAGGCTAGCTCTTTCTGGCTGCGAGCTATCTGCAGACGTTCGCATTTTCGGAGCAGGGCTGCCGGAGGTCCCCTGCACGAACCCCCAAATCTACGTTTGAAGTTTGAGGTGGGAAGACAAGCAAGCAGCCCCCGTCTCTGTGCCTCTGTGCGAGCTGTGCCATGAGCAGATGAGGCTGAGCAACAGCTTTCCAGGCTAGCCTCTTCTGGCTGCGAGCTACATGCTCTAATACTAGAAGCATATGTGGTTAGCACAGTATACAGTTTGTTTAGGGATAACTACTGAAGAAGGAAACATCAGATATACAATTTCTGTAATGACATGTAACACTATTTGAATTAATTATTTGTTTGGACATAGGAAAAGTTTACATAGCTAAGAACCTATCCCTCAGGGAATATGTATATATTTTTTTTGCAACCTGTCCAAGCAATTAATTCTGTTTGCTTTCTTTCTTCTGTTCTGTTGTGTTCACATTTAGTATTCTCTTGCGTTCTGTAATATTGTGTTGTGTTCTCCTGTGTTCTGATGTGTACTCATTTTTAGTGTTCTGTTGTTTTTTGTTGTGTTCTGTTGTGTTCTGTTGTGTTCTGCTGTGTTCTGATGTGTTCTTTTGTGTTCTGATGTATTGTATTCTTTTTGGTTCTGTTCTGTTTTTTTCTGTTTTGTTCTGATGTGTTCTATTGTGTTCTGATGTGTAGTGTTCTATTGTGTTCTGATATGTTTTCTTGTGTTCTCATTTATAGTATTCTCCTGTGTTCTGATGTGTTCTGCTGTGTTATGTTGTGTTCTGTTGTGTTCTCTGATGTTCTGATGTATTCTCATGTGTACTGTTCTGTTGTGTTCTTTTGTGTTCTGTTGTGTTCTGTTGTGTTCTCATGTGTAGTGTTCTGTTCTGTTCTCTTCTGTTTTGTTCTGTTGTGTTCTATTGTGTTCAATTCTGTTCACATGTGTAGTGTTCTCATGTTCTGTTGTGTTCTTGTGTGTTCTGTTGTGTTCTGATGTGTTCTCATGTGTAGTATTGTGTTGTGTTCTATTGTGTTCTTTTGTGTTCTGTTGTGTCTTCATGTGTTGTGTTGTGTTCTGTTGTGTTCTGATGTGTTCTCAGGTGCAGTGTTCTTTTGTGTTCTGTTGTGTTCTGTTGTGTTCTATTGTGTTCTCATGTGTAGTGTTCTGCTGTGTTATGATGTGTTCTGATGTGTTCTGTTGTGTTCTGATGTGTTGTATTCTCTTGTGTTCTCTTGTGTTCTGATGTGTTCTCGTGTGCAGTGTTCTTTTGTGTTCTGTTGTGTTCTGTTGTGTTCAGTGGTGTTCTGTTGTGTTCTGTGTGTTCTGTTGTGTTCTGATGTGTTCTCATGTGTAGTGTTCTACTGTGTTCCGTAGTCTTCTGTTGTGTTCTGTTGTATTCTCTTGGGTTCTGTGATGTTCTGATGTGTAGTGTTCTGTTTCGTTCTATTGTGTTCTGATGTGTTCACATGTGAAGTGTTCTGTTGTGTTCTGTTCTCTTCAAGTGTGTAGTGTTCTGTTTTGTTCTGTTGTGTTCTCTTGTCTTCACATGTGTAGTGTTCTGCTGTGTTCTGTTTGGTTCTGATGTGTTCTGATGTGTTCTCATTTTCACCGGACTCCAGGAAGGGGCGCAGCCGGGGGGAGGGGCTGACCCCACCTGGCCAAACAGAGCCCAGTGTTCCATACCCTGTGACGTCACGCTGGGTTCCGGTGGGGAGGGCAGGGCGGCGGGAAGGCACTCGCGGCTTGGGGGGACGCAGCGCCGGTCCTGTTTCGGGAGAGTGGCTGTCTGGGTTGTACGGTTCGTTGTTGTGCTTTCTCCTTATTTGTATCGTTGTTGTTCCTGTTTTCCCTCTGTTTGCTGTTCTGTTAAACTGCCCTTATCCCGACCCACCTGTTTCTGCCTCTTTCTTTTCATTCTCCTCCGCACGCCGGCGGGGGGAGGAGCGGCCGCGTGGCGCTTTTTTTGCCGGCGGCAGCCGAAACCGAAACAGTTTTTCAGCAATTTAAGTCACAGATATGATCTGTAATGGGACAGATGACACTAACTGCATCTGACCATCCTAATATACTCCAGAGGTTTATCTTTGCAAATATTGTTAGCTTGCAGTAGACTTTGTGCAAAGGTAGCAAGAGGAAGAGAAGCCTGTCTTTGAATTTTAAAGCTTTCTTTGCATGTGTCATTTTGTGTCCTTCTGTCTACGTGACTCACAGCACTACACTGCACGTTCTGCGGAGCCCCTGATCTGCTAGTGACTGCTCTGTGCGAGCAGTGCCATGAGCAGACGAGGCTGAGCAACAGCTTTCCAGGCTAGCTCTTTCTGGCTGCGAGCTATGTGCAGACGTTCGCATTTTCATAGCAGCGCTGCCGGAGGCCCCCTGCACGAACTCTCAAAGTTACGTTTGAAGTCTGAGGGGGCAAGACAAGCAAGCAGTCCCAGTCTCTGTGCCTCTGTGCGAGCAGTGCCATGGGCAGATGAGGCTGAGCAACAGCTTTCCAGGCTAGATCTTTCTGCCTGCGAGCTATCTGCAGACGTTCGCATTTTCGGAGCAGGGCTCCAGCAGGCCCCATGCATTGACCACCTAATCTACGTTTGAAGTTTGAGGTGGCAAGACAAGAAAGCAGACCCTGTCTCTGTGCCTCTGTGCGAGCAGTGCCATGGGCAGATTAGGCTGAGCAACAGCTTTCCAGGCTAGCTCTTTGTGGCTGCGAGCTATCTGCAGACGTTCGCATTTTGGGAGCAGGGCTCCAGCAGGCCACCTGCACGGACCCCCAAAGTTACGTTTGAAGTTTGAGGTGGCAAAACAAGCAAGCAGCCCCAGTCTCTGTGCCTCTGTGCGAGCAGTGCCATGAGCAGATGAGGCTGAGCAACAGCTTTCCAGGCTAGCTCTTTGTGGCTGCGAGCTATCTTCAGACGTTCGCATTTTGCGAGCAGGGCTGCCGAAGGTCCCCTGCACGAACCCCCAAATCTACGTTTGAAGTTTGAGGTGGGAAGACAAGCAAGCAGCCCCCGTCTCTGTGCCTCTGTGCGAGCTGTGCCATGAGCAGATGAGGCTGAGCAACAGCTTTCCAGGCTAGCCTCTTCTGGCTGCGAGCTACATGCTCTAATACTAGAAGCATATGTGGTTAGCACAGTATACAGTTTGTTTAGGGATAACTACTGAAGAAGGAAACATCAGATATACAATTTCTGTAATGACATGTAACACTATTTGAATTAATTATTTGTTTGGACATAGGAAAAGTTTACATAGCTAAGAACCTATCCCTCAGGGAATATGTATATATTTTTTTTGCAACCTGTCCAAGCAATTAATTCTGTTTGCTTTCTTTCTTCTGTTCTGTTGTGTTCACATTTAGTATTCTCTTGCGTTCTGTAATATTGTGTTGTGTTCTCCTGTGTTCTGATGTGTACTCATTTTTAGTGTTCTGTTGTTTTTTGTTGTGTTCTGTTGTGTTCTGTTGTGTTCTGCTGTGTTCTGACGTGTTCTTTTGTGTTCTGATGTATTGTATTCTTTTTGGTTCTGTTCTGTTTTTTTCTGTTTTGTTCTGATGTGTTCTATTGTGTTCTGATGTGTAGTGTTCTATTGTGTTCTGATATGTTTTCTTGTGTTCTCATTTATAGTATTCTCCTGTGTTCTGATGTGTTCTGCTGTGTTATGTTGTGTTCTGTTGTGTTCTCTGATGTTCTGATGTATTCTCATGTGTACTGTTCTGTTGTGTTCTTTTGTGTTCTGTTGTGTTCTGTTGTGTTCTCATGTGTAGTGTTCTGTTCTGTTCTCTTCTGTTTTGTTCTGTTGTGTTCTATTGTGTTCAATTCTGTTCACATGTGTAGTGTTCTCATGTTCTGTTGTGTTCTTGTGTGTTCTGTTGTGTTCTGATGTGTTCTCATGTGTAGTATTGTGTTGTGTTCTATTGTGTTCTTTTGTGTTCTGTTGTGTCTTCATGTGTTGTGTTGTGTTCTGTTGTGTTCTGATGTGTTCTCAGGTGCAGTGTTCTTTTGTGTTCTGTTGTGTTCTGTTGTGTTCTATTGTGTTCTCATGTGTAGTGTTCTGTGGTGTTCTGTTGTGTTCTGTTGTATTCTCTTGGGTTCTGTGATGTTCTGATGTGTAGTGTTCTGTTTCGTTCTATTGTGTTCTGATGTGTTCACATGTGAAGTGTTCTGTTGTGTTCTGTTCTCTTCAAGTGTGTAGTGTTCTGTTTTGTTCTGTTGTGTTCTCTTGTCTTCACATGTGTAGTGTTCTGCTGTGTTCTGTTTGGTTCTGATGTGTTCTGATGTGTTCTCATTTTCACCGGACTCCAGGAAGGGGCGCAGCCGGGGGGGGGGCTGACCCCACCTGGCCGAACAGAGCCCGGTGTTCCATACCCTGTGACGTCACGCTGGGTTCCGGTGGGGAGGGCGGGGCGGCGGGAAGGCACTCGCGGCTTGGGGGGACGCAGCACCGGTCCTGTTTCGGCAGAGCAGCTGTCTGGGTTGTACGGTTCGTTGTTGTGTTTTCTCCTTATTTGTATCGTTGTTGTTCCTGTTTTCCCTCTGTTTGCTGTTCTGTTAAACTGCCCTTATCCCGACCCACCTGTTTCTGCCTCTTTCTTTTCATTCTCCTCCTCCGCACGCCGGCAGGGGGAGGGGCGGCTGCGTGGCGCTTTTGTTGCCGGCGGCAGCCGAAACCGAAACAGTTTTTCAGCAATTTAAGTCACAGATATGATCTGTAATGGGACAGATGACACTAACTGCATCTGACCATCCTAATATACTCCAGATGTTTATCTTTGCAAATATTGTTAGCTTGCAGTAGACTTTGTGCAAAGGTAGCAAGAGGAAGAGAAGCCTGTCTTTGAATTTTAAAGATTTCTTTGCATGTGTCATTTTGTGTCCTTCTGTCTACGTGACTCACAGCACTACACTGCACGTTCTGCGGAGCCCCTGATCTGCTAGTGACTGCTCTGTGCGAGCAGTGCCATGAGCAGACGAGGCTGAGCAACAGCTTTCCAGGCTAGCTCTTTCTGGCTGCGAGCTATGTGCAGACGTTCGCATTTTCATAGCAGCACTGCCGGAGGCCCCCTGCACGAACTCTCAAAGTTACGTTTGAAGTCTGAGGGGGCAAGACAAGCAAGCAGCCCCAGTCTCTGTGCCTCTGTGCGAGCAGTGCCATGGGCAGATGAGGCTGAGCAACAGCTTTCCAGGCTAGCTCTTTGTGGCTGCGAGCTATCTGCAGACGTTCGCATTTTCGGAGCAGGGCTGCCGGAGATCCCCTGCACGAACCCCCAAATCTACGTTTGAAGTTTGAGGTGGGAAGACAAGCAAGCAGCCCCCGTCTCTGTGCCTCTGTGCGAGCTGTGCCATGAGCAGATGAGGCTGAGCAACAGCTTTCCAGGCTAGCCTCTTCTGGCTGCGAGCTACATGCTCTAATACTAGAAGCATATGTGGTTAGCACAGTATACAGTTTGTTTAGGGATAACTACTGAAGAAGGAAACATCAGATATACAATTTCTGTAATGACATGTAACACTATTTGAATTAATTATTTGTTTGGACATAGGAAAAGTTTACATAGCTAAGAACCTATCCCTCAGGGAATATGTATATATTTTTTTTGCAACCTGTCCAAGCAATTAATTCTGTTTGCTTTCTTTCTTCTGTTCTGTTGTGTTCACATTTAGTATTCTCTTGCGTTCTGTAATATTGTGTTGTGTTCTCCTGTGTTCTGATGTGTACTCATTTTTAGTGTTCTGTTGTTTTTTGTTGTGTTCTGTTGTGTTCTGTTGTGTTCTGCTGTGTTCTGATGTGTTCTTTTGTGTTCTGATGTATTGTATTCTTTTTGGTTCTGTTCTGTTTTTTTCTGTTTTGTTCTGATGTGTTCTATTGTGTTCTGATGTGTAGTGTTCTATTGTGTTCTGATATGTTTTCTTGTGTTCTCATTTATAGTATTCTCCTGTGTTCTGATGTGTTCTGCTGTGTTATGTTGTGTTCTGTTGTGTTCTCTGATGTTCTGATGTATTCTCATGTGTACTGTTCTGTTGTGTTCTTTTGTGTTCTGTTGTGTTCTGTTGTGTTCTCATGTGTAGTGTTCTGTTCTGTTCTCTTCTGTTTTGTTCTGTTGTGTTCTATTGTGTTCAATTCTGTTCACATGTGTAGTGTTCTCATGTTCTGTTGTGTTCTTGTGTGTTCTGTTGTGTTCTGATGTGTTCTCATGTGTAGTATTGTGTTGTGTTCTATTGTGTTCTTTTGTGTTCTGTTGTGTCTTCATGTGTTGTGTTGTGTTCTGTTGTGTTCTGATGTGTTCTCAGGTGCAGTGTTCTTTTGTGTTCTGTTGTGTTCTGTTGTGTTCTATTGTGTTCTCATGTGTAGTGTTCTGCTGTGTTATGATGTGTTCTGATGTGTTCTGTTGTGTTCTGATGTGTTGTATTCTCTTGTGTTCTCTTGTGTTCTGATGTGTTCTCGTGTGCAGTGTTCTTTTGTGTTCTGTTGTGTTCTGTTGTGTTCAGTGGTGTTCTGTTGTGTTCTGTGTGTTCTGTTGTGTTCTGATGTGTTCTCATGTGTAGTGTTCTACTGTGTTCCGTAGTCTTCTGTTGTGTTCTGTTGTATTCTCTTGGGTTCTGTGATGTTCTGATGTGTAGTGTTCTGTTTCGTTCTATTGTGTTCTGATGTGTTCACATGTGAAGTGTTCTGTTGTGTTCTGTTCTCTTCAAGTGTGTAGTGTTCTGTTTTGTTCTGTTGTGTTCTCTTGTCTTCACATGTGTAGTGTTCTGCTGTGTTCTGTTTGGTTCTGATGTGTTCTGATGTGTTCTCATTTTCACCGGACTCCAGGAAGGGGCGCAGCCGGGGGGAGGGGCTGACCCCACCTGGCCAAACAGAGCCCAGTGTTCCATACCCTGTGACGTCACGCTGGGTTCCGGTGGGGAGGGCAGGGCGGCGGGAAGGCACTCGCGGCTTGGGGGGACGCAGCGCCGGTCCTGTTTCGGGAGAGTGGCTGTCTGGGTTGTACGGTTCGTTGTTGTGCTTTCTCCTTATTTGTATCGTTGTTGTTCCTGTTTTCCCTCTGTTTGCTGTTCTGTTAAACTGCCCTTATCCCGACCCACCTGTTTCTGCCTCTTTCTTTTCATTCTCCTCCGCACGCCGGCGGGGGGAGGAGCGGCCGCGTGGCGCTTTTTTTGCCGGCGGCAGCCGAAACCGAAACAGTTTTTCAGCAATTTAAGTCACAGATATGATCTGTAATGGGACAGATGACACTAACTGCATCTGACCATCCTAATATACTCCAGAGGTTTATCTTTGCAAATATTGTTAGCTTGCAGTAGACTTTGTGCAAAGGTAGCAAGAGGAAGAGAAGCCTGTCTTTGAATTTTAAAGCTTTCTTTGCATGTGTCATTTTGTGTCCTTCTGTCTACGTGACTCACAGCACTACACTGCACGTTCTGCGGAGCCCCTGATCTGCTAGTGACTGCTCTGTGCGAGCAGTGCCATGAGCAGACGAGGCTGAGCAACAGCTTTCCAGGCTAGCTCTTTCTGGCTGCGAGCTATGTGCAGACGTTCGCATTTTCATAGCAGCGCTGCCGGAGGCCCCCTGCACGAACTCTCAAAGTTACGTTTGAAGTCTGAGGGGGCAAGACAAGCAAGCAGTCCCAGTCTCTGTGCCTCTGTGCGAGCAGTGCCATGGGCAGATGAGGCTGAGCAACAGCTTTCCAGGCTAGATCTTTCTGCCTGCGAGCTATCTGCAGACGTTCGCATTTTCGGAGCAGGGCTCCAGCAGGCCCCATGCATTGACCACCTAATCTACGTTTGAAGTTTGAGGTGGCAAGACAAGAAAGCAGACCCTGTCTCTGTGCCTCTGTGCGAGCAGTGCCATGGGCAGATTAGGCTGAGCAACAGCTTTCCAGGCTAGCTCTTTGTGGCTGCGAGCTATCTGCAGACGTTCGCATTTTGGGAGCAGGGCTCCAGCAGGCCACCTGCACGGACCCCCAAAGTTACGTTTGAAGTTTGAGGTGGCAAAACAAGCAAGCAGCCCCAGTCTCTGTGCCTCTGTGCGAGCAGTGCCATGAGCAGATGAGGCTGAGCAACAGCTTTCCAGGCTAGCTCTTTGTGGCTGCGAGCTATCTTCAGACGTTCGCATTTTGCGAGCAGGGCTGCCGAAGGTCCCCTGCACGAACCCCCAAATCTACGTTTGAAGTTTGAGGTGGGAAGACAAGCAAGCAGCCCCCGTCTCTGTGCCTCTGTGCGAGCTGTGCCATGAGCAGATGAGGCTGAGCAACAGCTTTCCAGGCTAGCCTCTTCTGGCTGCGAGCTACATGCTCTAATACTAGAAGCATATGTGGTTAGCACAGTATACAGTTTGTTTAGGGATAACTACTGAAGAAGGAAACATCAGATATACAATTTCTGTAATGACATGTAACACTATTTGAATTAATTATTTGTTTGGACATAGGAAAAGTTTACATAGCTAAGAACCTATCCCTCAGGGAATATGTATATATTTTTTTTGCAACCTGTCCAAGCAATTAATTCTGTTTGCTTTCTTTCTTCTGTTCTGTTGTGTTCACATTTAGTATTCTCTTGCGTTCTGTAATATTGTGTTGTGTTCTCCTGTGTTCTGATGTGTACTCATTTTTAGTGTTCTGTTGTTTTTTGTTGTGTTCTGTTGTGTTCTGTTGTGTTCTGCTGTGTTCTGACGTGTTCTTTTGTGTTCTGATGTATTGTATTCTTTTTGGTTCTGTTCTGTTTTTTTCTGTTTTGTTCTGATGTGTTCTATTGTGTTCTGATGTGTAGTGTTCTATTGTGTTCTGATATGTTTTCTTGTGTTCTCATTTATAGTATTCTCCTGTGTTCTGATGTGTTCTGCTGTGTTATGTTGTGTTCTGTTGTGTTCTCTGATGTTCTGATGTATTCTCATGTGTACTGTTCTGTTGTGTTCTTTTGTGTTCTGTTGTGTTCTGTTGTGTTCTCATGTGTAGTGTTCTGTTCTGTTCTCTTCTGTTTTGTTCTGTTGTGTTCTATTGTGTTCAATTCTGTTCACATGTGTAGTGTTCTCATGTTCTGTTGTGTTCTTGTGTGTTCTGTTGTGTTCTGATGTGTTCTCATGTGTAGTATTGTGTTGTGTTCTATTGTGTTCTTTTGTGTTCTGTTGTGTCTTCATGTGTTGTGTTGTGTTCTGTTGTGTTCTGATGTGTTCTCAGGTGCAGTGTTCTTTTGTGTTCTGTTGTGTTCTGTTGTGTTCTATTGTGTTCTCATGTGTAGTGTTCTGTGGTGTTCTGTTGTGTTCTGTTGTATTCTCTTGGGTTCTGTGATGTTCTGATGTGTAGTGTTCTGTTTCGTTCTATTGTGTTCTGATGTGTTCACATGTGAAGTGTTCTGTTGTGTTCTGTTCTCTTCAAGTGTGTAGTGTTCTGTTTTGTTCTGTTGTGTTCTCTTGTCTTCACATGTGTAGTGTTCTGCTGTGTTCTGTTTGGTTCTGATGTGTTCTGATGTGTTCTCATTTTCACCGGACTCCAGGAAGGGGCGCAGCCGGGGGGGGGGCTGACCCCACCTGGCCGAACAGAGCCCGGTGTTCCATACCCTGTGACGTCACGCTGGGTTCCGGTGGGGAGGGCGGGGCGGCGGGAAGGCACTCGCGGCTTGGGGGGACGCAGCACCGGTCCTGTTTCGGCAGAGCAGCTGTCTGGGTTGTACGGTTCGTTGTTGTGTTTTCTCCTTATTTGTATCGTTGTTGTTCCTGTTTTCCCTCTGTTTGCTGTTCTGTTAAACTGCCCTTATCCCGACCCACCTGTTTCTGCCTCTTTCTTTTCATTCTCCTCCTCCGCACGCCGGCAGGGGGAGGGGCGGCTGCGTGGCGCTTTTGTTGCCGGCGGCAGCCGAAACCGAAACAGTTTTTCAGCAATTTAAGTCACAGATATGATCTGTAATGGGACAGATGACACTAACTGCATCTGACCATCCTAATATACTCCAGATGTTTATCTTTGCAAATATTGTTAGCTTGCAGTAGACTTTGTGCAAAGGTAGCAAGAGGAAGAGAAGCCTGTCTTTGAATTTTAAAGATTTCTTTGCATGTGTCATTTTGTGTCCTTCTGTCTACGTGACTCACAGCACTACACTGCACGTTCTGCGGAGCCCCTGATCTGCTAGTGACTGCTCTGTGCGAGCAGTGCCATGAGCAGACGAGGCTGAGCAACAGCTTTCCAGGCTAGCTCTTTCTGGCTGCGAGCTATGTGCAGACGTTCGCATTTTCATAGCAGCACTGCCGGAGGCCCCCTGCACGAACTCTCAAAGTTACGTTTGAAGTCTGAGGGGGCAAGACAAGCAAGCAGCCCCAGTCTCTGTGCCTCTGTGCGAGCAGTGCCATGGGCACATGAGGCTGAGTAACAGCTTTCCAGGCTAGATCTTTCTGCCTGCGAGCTATCTGCAGACGTTCACATTTTCGGAGCAGGGCTCCAGCAGGCCCCATGCATTGACCACCTAATCTACGTTTCAAGTTTGAGGTGGCAAGACAAGCAAGCAGCCCCAGTCTCTGTGCCTCTGTGCGAGCAGTGCCATGGGCAGATGAGGCTGAGCAACAGCTTTCCAGGCTAGCTCTTTGTGGCTGCGAGCTATCTGCAGACGTTCGCATTTTCGGAGCAGGGCTGCCGGAGATCCCCTGCACGAACCCCCAAATCTACGTTTGAAGTTTGAGGTGGGAAGACAAGCAAGCAGCCCCCGTCTCTGTGTTTCTATGCGAGCTGTGCCATGAGCAGATGAGGCTGAGCAACAGCTTTCCAGGCTAGCCTCTTCTGGCTGCGAGCTACATGCTCTAATACTAGAAGCATATGTGGTTAGCACAGTATACAGTTTGTTTAGGGATAACTACTGAAGAAGGAAACATCAGATATACAATTTCTGTAATGACATGTAACACTATTTGAATTAATTATTTGTTTGGACATAGGAAAAGTTTACATAGCTAAGAACCTATCCCTCAGGGAATATGTATATATTTTTTTTGCAACCTGTCCAAGCAATTAATTCTGTTTGCTTTCTTTCTTCTGTTCTGTTGTGTTCACATTTAGTATTCTCTTGCGTTCTGTAATATTGTGTTGTGTTCTCCTGTGTTCTGATGTGTACTCATTTTTAGTGTTCTGTTGTTTTTTGTTGTGTTCTGTTGTGTTCTGCTGTGTTCTGATGTGTTCTTTTGTGTTCTGATGTATTGTATTCTTTTTGGTTCTGTTCTGTTTTTTTCTGTTTTGTTCTGATGTGTTCTATTGTGTTCTGATGTGTAGTGTTCTATTGTGTTCTGATATGTTTTCTTGTGTTCTCATTTATAGTATTCTCCTGTGTTCTGATGTGTTCTGCTGTGTTATGTTGTGTTCTGTTGTGTTCTCTGATGTTCTGATGTATTCTCATGTGTACTGTTCTGTTGTGTTCTTTTGTGTTCTGTTGTGTTCTGTTGTGTTCTCATGTGTAGTGTTCTGTTCTGTTCTCTTCTGTTTTGTTCTGTTGTGTTCTATTGTGTTCAATTCTGTTCACATGTGTAGTGTTCTCATGTTCTGTTGTGTTCTTGTGTGTTCTGTTGTGTTCTGATGTGTTCTCATGTGTAGTATTGTGTTGTGTTCTATTGTGTTCTTTTGTGTTCTGTTGTGTCTTCATGTGTTGTGTTGTGTTCTGTTGTGTTCTGATGTGTTCTCAGGTGCAGTGTTCTTTTGTGTTCTGTTGTGTTCTGTTGTGTTCTATTGTGTTCTCATGTGTAGTGTTCTGTGGTGTTCTGTTGTGTTCTGTTGTATTCTCTTGGGTTCTGTGATGTTCTGATGTGTAGTGTTCTGTTTCGTTCTATTGTGTTCTGATGTGTTCACATGTGAAGTGTTCTGTTGTGTTCTGTTCTCTTCAAGTGTGTAGTGTTCTGTTTTGTTCTGTTGTGTTCTCTTGTCTTCACATGTGTAGTGTTCTGCTGTGTTCTGTTTGGTTCTGATGTGTTCTGATGTGTTCTCATTTTCACCGGACTCCAGGAAGGGGCGCAGCCGGGGGGGGGGCTGACCCCACCTGGCCGAACAGAGCCCGGTGTTCCATACCCTGTGACGTCACGCTGGGTTCCGGTGGGGAGGGCGGGGCGGCGGGAAGGCACTCGCGGCTTGGGGGGACGCAGCACCGGTCCTGTTTCGGCAGAGCAGCTGTCTGGGTTGTACGGTTCGTTGTTGTGTTTTCTCCTTATTTGTATCGTTGTTGTTCCTGTTTTCCCTCTGTTTGCTGTTCTGTTAAACTGCCCTTATCCCGACCCACCTGTTTCTGCCTCTTTCTTTTCATTCTCCTCCTCCGCACGCCGGCGGGGGGAGGGGCGGCTGCGTGGCGCTTTTTTTGCCGGCGGCAGCCGAAACCGAAACAGTTTTTCAGCAATTTAAGTCACAGATATGATCTGTAATGGGACAGATGACACTAACTGCATCTGACCATCCTAATGTACTCCAGATGTTTATCTTTGCAAATATTGTTAGCTTGCAGTAGACTTTGTGCAAAGGTAGCAAGAGGAAGAGAAGCCTGTCTTTGAATTTTAAAGATTTCTTTGCATGTGTCATTTTGTGTCCTTCTGTCTACGTGACTCACAGCACTACACTGCACGTTCTGCGGAGCCCCTGATCTGCTAGTGACTGCTCTGTGCGAGCAGTGCCATGAGCAGACGAGGCTGAGCAACAGCTTTCCAGGCTAGCTCTTTCTGGCTGCGAGCTATGTGCAGACGTTCGCATTTTCATAGCAGCACTGCCGGAGGCCCCCTGCACGAACTCTCAAAGTTACGTTTGAAGTCTGAGGGGGCAAGACAAGCAAGCAGCCCCAGTCTCTGTGCCTCTGTGCGAGCAGTGCCATGGGCACATGAGGCTGAGTAACAGCTTTCCAGGCTAGATCTTTCTGCCTGCGAGCTATCTGCAGACGTTCACATTTTCGGAGCAGGGCTCCAGCAGGCCCCATGCATTGACCACCTAATCTACGTTTCAAGTTTGAGGTGGCAAGACAAGCAAGCAGCCCCAGTCTCTGTGCCTCTGTGCGAGCAGTGCCATGGGCAGATGAGGCTGAGCAACAGCTTTCCAGGCTAGCTCTTTGTGGCTGCGAGCTATCTGCAGACGTTCGCATTTTCGGAGCAGGGCTGCCGGAGATCCCCTGCACGAACCCCCAAATCTACGTTTGAAGTTTGAGGTGGGAAGACAAGCAAGCAGCCCCCGTCTCTGTGTTTCTATGCGAGCTGTGCCATGAGCAGATGAGGCTGAGCAACAGCTTTCCAGGCTAGCCTCTTCTGGCTGCGAGCTACATGCTCTAATACTAGAAGCATATGTGGTTAGCACAGTATACAGTTTGTTTAGGGATAACTACTGAAGAAGGAAACATCAGATATACAATTTCTGTAATGACATGTAACACTATTTGAATTAATTATTTGTTTGGACATAGGAAAAGTTTACATAGCTAAGAACCTATCCCTCAGGGAATATGTATATATTTTTTTTGCAACCTGTCCAAGCAATTAATTCTGTTTGCTTTCTTTCTTCTGTTCTGTTGTGTTCACATTTAGTATTCTCTTGCGTTCTGTAATATTGTGTTGTGTTCTCCTGTGTTCTGATGTGTACTCATTTTTAGTGTTCTGTTGTTTTTTGTTGTGTTCTGTTGTGTTCTGTTGTGTTCTGCTGTGTTCTGATGTGTTCTTTTGTGTTCTGATGTATTGTATTCTTTTTGGTTCTGTTCTGTTTTTTTCTGTTTTGTTCTGATGTGTTCTATTGTGTTCTGATGTGTAGTGTTCTATTGTGTTCTGATATGTTTTCTTGTGTTCTCATTTATAGTATTCTCCTGTGTTCTGATGTGTTCTGCTGTGTTATGTTGTGTTCTGTTGTGTTCTCTGATGTTCTGATGTATTCTCATGTGTACTGTTCTGTTGTGTTCTTTTGTGTTCTGTTGTGTTCTGTTGTGTTCTCATGTGTAGTGTTCTGTTCTGTTCTCTTCTGTTTTGTTCTGTTGTGTTCTATTGTGTTCAATTCTGTTCACATGTGTAGTGTTCTCATGTTCTGTTGTGTTCTTGTGTGTTCTGTTGTGTTCTGATGTGTTCTCATGTGTAGTATTGTGTTGTGTTCTATTGTGTTCTTTTGTGTTCTGTTGTGTCTTCATGTGTTGTGTTGTGTTCTGTTGTGTTCTGATGTGTTCTCAGGTGCAGTGTTCTTTTGTGTTCTGTTGTGTTCTGTTGTGTTCTATTGTGTTCTCATGTGTAGTGTTCTGTGGTGTTCTGTTGTGTTCTGTTGTATTCTCTTGGGTTCTGTGATGTTCTGATGTGTAGTGTTCTGTTTCGTTCTATTGTGTTCTGATGTGTTCACATGTGAAGTGTTCTGTTGTGTTCTGTTCTCTTCAAGTGTGTAGTGTTCTGTTTTGTTCTGTTGTGTTCTCTTGTCTTCACATGTGTAGTGTTCTGCTGTGTTCTGTTTGGTTCTGATGTGTTCTGATGTGTTCTCATTTTCACCGGACTCCAGGAAGGGGCGCAGCCGGGGGGGGGGCTGACCCCACCTGGCCGAACAGAGCCCGGTGTTCCATACCCTGTGACGTCACGCTGGGTTCCGGTGGGGAGGGCGGGGCGGCGGGAAGGCACTCGCGGCTTGGGGGGACGCAGCACCGGTCCTGTTTCGGCAGAGCAGCTGTCTGGGTTGTACGGTTCGTTGTTGTGTTTTCTTTTTATTTGTATCGTTGTTGTTCCTGTTTTCCCTCTGTTTGCTGTTCTGTTAAACTGCCCTTATCCCGACCCACCTGTTTCTGCCTCTTTCTTTTCATTCTCCTCCTCCGCACGCCGGCAGGGGGAGGGGCGGCTGCGTGGCGCTTTTGTTGCCGGCGGCAGCCGAAACCGAAACAGTTTTTCAGCAATTTAAGTCACAGATATGATCTGTAATGGGACAGATGACACTAACTGCATCTGACCATCCTAATATACTCCAGATGTTTATCTTTGCAAATATTGTTAGCTTGCAGTAGACTTTGTGCAAAGGTAGCAAGAGGAAGAGAAGTCTGTCTTTGAATTTTAAAGCTTTCTTTGCATGTGTCATTTTGTGTCCTTCTGTCTACGTGACTCGCAGAACTACACTGCAGGTTCTGCGGAGCCCCTGATCTGCTAGTGACATTAACGGCTAGCTGGGTGGTGGTGGAAGGGTGCCAGTTCTCGCAGTGTGATTTCAGTAAGGAATTTCAAACTAGTTAGACTTCCCTAAAATCCAGAAACTCATTTACCAGTTCAGGAAGAGGTGGTGGTGTTGCCTTGTCCTGCCAGTGCTGAATGCTGTATGTCCTGGGTTCGGCCAGGACAGGGTTAATTTTCACCGGACTCCAGGAAGGGGCACAGCCGGGGGGTGGGGGCTGACCCCACCTGGCCGAACAGAGCCCGGTGTTCCATACCCTGTGACATCACGCTGGGTTCCGGTGGGGGCGGGCGGGGCGGCGGGAAGGCACTCGCGGCTTGGGGGGACGCAGCGCCGGTCCTGTTTCGGGAGAGCGGCTGTCTGGGTTGTAAGGTTCGTTGTTGTGTTTTCTCCTTATTTGTATCGTTGTTGTTCCTGTTTTCCCTCTGTTTGCTGTTCTGTTAAACTGCCCTTATCCCGACCCACCTGTTTCTGCCTCTTTCTTTTCATTCTCCTCCGCACGCCGGCGGGGGGAGGGGCGGCTGCGTGGCGCTTTTGTTGCAGGCGGCAGCCGAAACCGAAACAGTTTTTCAGCAATTTAAGTCACAGATACGATCTGTAATGGGACAGATGACACTAACTGCATCTGACCATCCTAATATACTCCAGATGTTTATCTTTGCAAATATTGTTAGCTTGCAGTAGACTTTGTGCAAAGGTAGCAAGAGGAAGAGAAGCCTGTCTTTGAATTTTAAAGATTTCTTTGCATGTGTCATTTTGTGTCCTTCTGTCTACGTGACTCACAGCACTACACTGCACGTTCTGCGGAGCCCCTGATCTGCTAGTGACTGCTCTGTGCGAGCAGTGCCATGAGCAGACGAGGCTGAGCAACAGCTTTCCAGGCTAGCTCTTTCTGGCTGCGAGCTATGTGCAGACGTTCGCATTTTCATAGCAGCACTGCCGGAGGCCCCCTGCACGAACTCTCAAAGTTACGTTTGAAGTCTGAGGGGGCAAGACAAGCAAGCAGCCCCAGTCTCTGTGCCTCTGTGCGAGCAGTGCCATGGGCAGATGAGGCTGAGCAACAGCTTTCCAGGCTAGCTCTTTGTGGCTGCGAGCTATCTGCAGACGTTCGCATTTTCGGAGCAGGGCTGCCGGAGATCCCCTGCACGAACCCCCAAATCTACGTTTGAAGTTTGAGGTGGGAAGACAAGCAAGCAGCCCCCGTCTCTGTGCCTCTGTGCGAGCTGTGCCATGAGCAGATGAGGCTGAGCAACAGCTTTCCAGGCTAGCCTCTTCTGGCTGCGAGCTACATGCTCTAATACTAGAAGCATATGTGGTTAGCACAGTATACAGTTTGTTTAGGGATAACTACTGAAGAAGGAAACATCAGATATACAATTTCTGTAATGACATGTAACACTATTTGAATTAATTATTTGTTTGGACATAGGAAAAGTTTACATAGCTAAGAACCTATCCCTCAGGGAATATGTATATATTTTTTTTGCAACCTGTCCAAGCAATTAATTCTGTTTGCTTTCTTTCTTCTGTTCTGTTGTGTTCACATTTAGTATTCTCTTGCGTTCTGTAATATTGTGTTGTGTTCTCCTGTGTTCTGATGTGTACTCATTTTTAGTGTTCTGTTGTTTTTTGTTGTGTTCTGTTGTGTTCTGTTGTGTTCTGCTGTGTTCTGATGTGTTCTTTTGTGTTCTGATGTATTGTATTCTTTTTGGTTCTGTTCTGTTTTTTTCTGTTTTGTTCTGATGTGTTCTATTGTGTTCTGATGTGTAGTGTTCTATTGTGTTCTGATATGTTTTCTTGTGTTCTCATTTATAGTATTCTCCTGTGTTCTGATGTGTTCTGCTGTGTTATGTTGTGTTCTGTTGTGTTCTCTGATGTTCTGATGTATTCTCATGTGTACTGTTCTGTTGTGTTCTTTTGTGTTCTGTTGTGTTCTGTTGTGTTCTCATGTGTAGTGTTCTGTTCTGTTCTCTTCTGTTTTGTTCTGTTGTGTTCTATTGTGTTCAATTCTGTTCACATGTGTAGTGTTCTCATGTTCTGTTGTGTTCTTGTGTGTTCTGTTGTGTTCTGATGTGTTCTCATGTGTAGTATTGTGTTGTGTTCTATTGTGTTCTTTTGTGTTCTGTTGTGTCTTCATGTGTTGTGTTGTGTTCTGTTGTGTTCTGATGTGTTCTCGTGTAGTGTTCTTTTGTGTTCTGTTGTGTTCTGTTGTGTTCTGTTGTGTTCTGATGTGTTCTCAGGTGCAGTGTTCTTTTGTGTTCTGTTGTGTTCTGTTGTGTTCTCATGTGTAGTGTTCTGTGGTGTTCTGTTGTGTTCTCTTGTGTTCTGTTGTGTTCTGATGTGTACTCATGTATAGTGTTCTGTTGTGTTCTGTTGTGTTCTGATTACTTCACATGTAGCATTTTGTAGTGCTGTGTAGTGTTCTGTTGTGTTCTGCTGTGTTATGATGTGTTCTGATGTGTTCTGTTGTGGTCTGTTGTGTTCTCATGTGTAGTGTTCTGTTGTGTTGTGTTGTGATCTCTTGTGCTCTGTTGTGTTTACGTGTAGCGTTCTGTGATGTGTAATATTGTGTTGTGTTCTGTTGTGTTCTGTTGTGTTCTGTTGTGTTCTGTTGTGTTCTGTTGTGTTCTGTTTTGTTCTGATGTGTTCTGCTATGTTCTGTTGTGTTCTAATGTGTTGTGTTCTGTTGTGTTCTGTTGTGTTCTGTTTTGTTCTGATATGTTCTGCTGTGTTCTCATTTTCAGTGTTCTGTTGTTTTTTGTTGTGCTCTGATGTGTTCTGTTATATTCTGATGTGCAGTGTTCTGTTGTGTTCTGTTGTGTTCTCTTGTGTTCTCATGTGTTCTCATGTGTAGTGTTCTGTTGTCTTCTGTTGTGTTCTGATGCGTTCTGTTGTATTCTTATGTGTTCTGTTGTGTTCTGATGTGTAGTGATCTTTTGTGTTCTGTTGTGTTGTGATGTGTTCTCATGTGTACTGTTCTGTTGTTTTCTGTTGTGTTCGGTTGTGTTCTGTTGTGTTCTCATGTGTAGTGTTCTGTTCTGTTGTGTACTTTTGTGTTCTGTTGTGGTCTTTTGTGTTCTGTTGTGTTCTGCTGTGTTCTGTTGTGTTCTAATGTGTTCTGTTCTGTTCTGTTCTGTTCTGTTGTGTTCTGTTTTGTTCTGATGTGTTCTGCTGTGTTCTCATTTTTAGTGTTCTGTCGTTTTTCGTTGTGTTATGATGTGTTCTGTTATATTCTGATGTGCAGTGTTCTGTTGTGTTCTGTTGTGTTCTCATGTGTTTTCATGTGTTCTCATGTGTAGTGTTCTGTTGTGTTCTCATGTGTTCTCTTGTGTTCTCGTGTATTTTTCTGTTCTGTTGTGTTCTGTTGTGTTCTACTGTGTTCTGTTCACATATGTAGTGTTGAGTTGTGTGCAGTGATGTTCTTATGTGTTCTGTTGTGTTCTGATGTGTTCTCATGTGTACTATTGCGTTGTCTTCTGTAGTGTTTTCAAGTGTAGTGTTCTGTTGTGTTCTGTTTTGTTATGATGTGTTCTCCTGTGTAGTGTTCTACTGTGTTCCGTAGTCTTCTGTTGTGTTCTGTTGTATTCTCTTGGGTTCTGTGATGTTCTGATGTGTAGTGTTCTGTTTCGTTCTATTGTGTTCTGATGTGTTCACATGTGAAGTGTTCTGTTGTGTTCTGTTCTCTTCAAGTGTGTAGTGTTCTGTTTTGTTCTGTTGTGTTCTCTTGTCTTCACATGTGTAGTGTTCTGCTGTGTTCTGTTTGGTTCTGATGTGTTCTGATGTGTTCTCATTTTCACCGGACTCCAGGAAGGGGCACAGCCGGGGGGGGGGGGGCTGACCCCACCTGGCCGAACAGAGCCCGGTGTTCCATACCCTGTGACGTCACGCTGGGTTCCGGTGGGGAGGGCGGGGCGGCGGGAAGGCACTCGCGGCTTGGGGGGACGCAGCACCGGTCCTGTTTCGGCAGAGCAGCTGTCTGGGTTGTACGGTTCGTTGTTGTGTTTTCTCCTTATTTGTATCGTTGTTGTTCCTGTTTTCCCTCTGTTTGCTGTTCTGTTAAACTGCCCTTATCCCGACCCACCTGTTTCTGCCTCTTTCTTTTCATTCTCCTCCTCCGCACGCCGGCAGGGGGAGGGGCGGCTGCGTGGCGCTTTTGTTGCCGGCGGCAGCCGAAACCGAAACAGTTTTTCAGCAATTTAAGTCACAGATACGATCTGTAATGGGACAGATGACACTAACTGCATCTGACCATCCTAATATACTCCAGATGTTTATCTTTGCAAATATTGTTAGCTTGCAGTAGACTTTGTGCAAAGGTAGCAAGAGGAAGAGAAGTCTGCCTTTGAATTTTAAATCTTTCTTTGCATGTGTCATTTTGTGTCCTTCTGTCTACGTGACTCGCAGCACTACACTGCAGGTTCTGCGGAGCCCCTGATCTGCTAGTGACATTAACGGCTAGCTGGGTGGTGGTGGAAGGGTGCCAGTTCTCGCAGTGCGATTTCAGTAAGGAATTTCAAACTAGTTAGACTTCCCTAAAATCCAGAAACTCATTTACCAGTTCAGGAAGAGGTGGTGATGTTGCCTTGTCCTGCCAGTGCTGAATGCTGTATGTCCTGGGTTCGGCCAGGACAGGGTTAATTTTCACCGGACTCCAGGAAGGGGCACAGCCGGGGGGTGAGGGCTGACCCCACCTGGCCGAACAGAGCCCGGTGTTCCATACCCTGTGACGTCACGCTGGGTTCCGGTGGGGGGGCGGCTCGGCTAGAACCCTCTCGCGGCTTGGGAGCGTGCGGCGCCGGTCCGAGAGAGCGGCTGTCTGTTTTTTGTCGTGTTTTCTCCTTATCTGTATCGTTGTTGTTCCTGTTCCATCTGTTTGTTGTTCTGTTAAACTGCCCTTATCCCGACCCACCGGTTTTCTGCCTGTTTTCTTTCCATTCTCCTCCGCACCGCGGCGGGGGGGAGGGTCGGCCACGTGGCGCTTTTGTTGCAGGCGGCAACCAAAATCAAAACACTGTAGCTGTCACAAGAAGATGTGCAGATGTTCAAACCTGCCTGACAATAAGAAAAGCAACTGTTTTGCTACCGTTTTCCTTTAGAACAGCGTCTTTCCCAGGCAGGCATTTGACCTGTTCGTGGAATAAAAACTGCCACTAGAAGTGGGCTGCATGGGAAGAGCATGCTGTTCTCCTGGAAGTCAGAAGACTGGCTTCCGTTCCTGCGTGTTGCTGATTTGCTTTATGACCTGCGAGTCCTCTCCCGCTATGTTTGCTTTACTTGTTTTCTCGATGGTGATCTGTTCAGCAGAGGAAATGCCTTTTACTTCTGTGCAAGATCTGGGCTCAAGTTGCTTGGGGGGGATATTGCAGCTGGTTGAGAAGTCAGTCACTAATTTTTGCTAACCAAAGTGTAGCTGAGATAAATTTGCCTGAAAAGTACTTTCCTTTATTGGAAAGGACTCTATGGCTTTACACGCAATGAATTTAAAACCATGTAGAAACTTCAAAGTGCTTATGCCAGCTGAGCTTTTTGTATTTTAAATGTGTTTGAAGCTGCTTCAGAGCAGAAGCTTTTGCTGCTCTAGGGAAAAAAGCTTTAATTCTAGATACTGCATCAATTTACCAGCGACTGTTAGACTTTCCTTGACCTGTCTGTGTAACGTAGTTTGTAATGGAGAGATCCTTCAGTTAATTGATGGAATAACCTTGTACCTCCAGCTTGAGGCTATTGCTAAGGACGGTTTGCTTGCTTGGATGCGCTGTTTGCCGTAGCCCCTGGCTGGAGTTGATACAGCATTTGAATTCGGGCTGGTAAGGTTTTGTTTCTACTGGTAGTGGAATTGAGACTGAAATAAAGCAGGTGAAATTACGACCTTACTGAAGTCATTAGCAAAGCTGCCATTGACTGAAGTAAGGCTAGGATCTCAGCCAAGCGTTTTGGTTGTTTAATTTATGGTAACATATTAATTGAGTTGTATTAAAACAAGGTTTTGAAAAAGTTTATCTTTAGCTTCGTGATACAATCTCCATTCCATAAATATTGTACATAGTGTTACTAAAAGTTTACCTTTTTTTGGCAGGTTGATAGAGGTAGATTTTAATTTATTTTTATAATCTGTGTGTTTGCACTCCTAGGAAAGAACTAAAGTACGCAGATGTCATTATTTCTGTAAATGAAAAGGACTTAATCCTAAATCTTCTAATTGTTTTATAGTATATGGCAGCAGAGCTATCTAACACTCTGTCCTGCAGGAAATATTTGGCATACTTGTAAGCTCCAGGGAGAGGAGAACTAGGATGATAATATCCATTAACGTTGTTTTTGAATGAGAACTTGCATAAAGACTTTCTCGAGGAAAAAAAAGAAAATCACTATTAGATTTAAAGGCTTTTTAGCAAAAGGAATGTATTGCAAGCTTTCGACCTTCCTGTGCTGTATGAAGCTTTACTGGTGCGTATGCCAGAAAATCCTGTTGATTACTGGACTCTTCCAATGTGTGCTGCCCTTCTAGAAAGTCGACATCTGGACTGTATTTATTCTACTATTTTCTCGTCACTGGATGAGTCAGAGTAGATTTTCCTCCTTTAAATTTTGATAAACTTTGTTTCTATGATTTGGCAGAAAAGATTTTGTGCAATTTTAAAGGCACAACTAATAATGCGTTCCCAAGCTCTGATGACAGTTAGAACAAACGGTATTGTTTTAAAACATAAATGTATATTTTGCTGTACTACTCTTCTTGCTTCTCTTATCTGCTAGAATAGTTTTAGCATTGAGCATATTTTAATACACATCTAGAAACAGGCAAGACTGCTTTTATTATATTATTATATTGCTTGAAGTCATGAATTATGTTAATGTAAACACTGTAGTAAAAGGGAGACTGTATTGGCACCTGAGGTCTTTTATTCCTGCTTGTCAGTCTTCACGTTTGTCTTGTATGTGGAGACTCTGGCCTGGGTAGAAATGGGATTGTTCATTAAGAGTCAAAGTGTGTTCTTCCACTTGTAGCAGTCCCAAAGTACACCCAGTTTGTGTTGCACATCGATGGTATCTTGGCAAAAAGGAAACCGAGTTATCCATTAGCTAATTCTCAGAGTAATCTTCTTTGTAACCAGCTCTTCAAGTAATACCTTCCAAGTTTTCCCATGCAATGAGTAAAGCTAGCATAGTCAACAAGTTTCAAGGAACTACTCTCTCAATCGCTGGAAAGTTTTGACTAATTGAGCACAGTGATTTTTAATCTCTGGTATTCTGTATTATTTTTCAGTGATGTTTGTCTTATGAGGAACAATGGAACAAAATGGTTTTGGACAGGTTGATGTAGTTGCTTCTGAGAATTCGGGAGCGTGCGGCGCCGGTGCGGTCCGAGAGAGCGGGTCTGTTTTATTAATGTATGCCATCAATAAAATCAGGTGCCTTGATTAACCCTCTAGTATTGCAGGTCACAACTTGGTAACTGAGGCTGTGATAAATATCCCATAGCTTGTCTGCAGAATCAACTTTTTTTTTTAGTGTTTTCAGTTAAAAGTTTTCTCCTGCAAAACCTAGGGACTGATACTGTTCTGTCAGGTCAAACAGATAAGCTGTTTCACCTGAAGTTTGTACCTAGCTCTTGTAGGCTACTTTTCCGTGATGGGTTTGCTAAGCTGCTGTGAGTGCACTTCCTCAGTCTCCATTGCTGCTTGCTCATGGGTGGAGGAGTGCACATATGGCCACCTCATAGCGAGAGGTCACCTCTGCTAGTGCAGCTATCCTGTGGGCTTTCCGTCATTTGAGAGGGTTGGAAGGTAAGAAGAAATGAGATTGTTTTAGAGTCCATTCTCTTTGAACATCTGGGGTGATATCCTTTCTGGGGTGATATCCTTTCTGGGGTGATATCCTTTCTGTATATGCAAAGTTAAAATTTCAAGTGCTATATTGTCTCATTTTTGCAGAGGTTAAGTGTGATCTGAGGATAGGGATGCTTCTAAGCTGCCTATCTGATCAAGAAGTGCAGGTCTGAAGGTACTAAATACCCAAGTGAATGCAGACTAGCTGCAACACTGACGTATGCAGCATGGTGGAGGAAGGTGAAGACTGTAAGAATGTGCTTAAACTCACCCTGCTAAATTAACATTGCTGTTCTGAGTATCTTAGCTGAGAAATATGCAAGCATGCAAAATGTACACTTGTCATTCTTAAAGTAGTTGGTTTCCAACCTTTAATTTCTGAAGGACTGTTGAATGATGGAACTACTTTGACTTTTTCCACACAAATCCCTCTAATGAAATGCGTTTCTGCTTCACACCCGTCAGAGTTGCCAGTGGCAGTCACTGTCTCGCTTGAAATGGGATCTTTCTCCAGTAATCTACTGCCAGTTAATCATGGCTAAGTGAGACCTGGTAATCCCATTGATGTGCCTGGACTTATCTGAAGACAAGACCTAATTTTTATTTTTTTAAAAAGAGCTGTAGTAACATCATTTGTAATTATAGTGATATGAACTTGGTCACGCTTCCTGCCTACAATATCATGTATGTAAACACTACAATAAATTCTGTCTAAACACGTTCTGCTTTAACTCTACCTCTGTCTTAAGAAGTAAATGTGCATTTGCTGTCTTTATTTATCTCTGTACTGTACCACTCTGCACTAATAAATTCATTTCTTAATGAATTCATGTAGCCGTATGGCCAGAAATATATTTTTTAACTAGCTAAGAGTCTGTGATAAGCAGTGCAAAGAATCTGTTTCTTTAAAATATGTTTTACTGTACTTTCAAACTGGCTTCTAAAGATACTGAATGTTTCCATCAACTTGGTAATACTCATAACCAGCTCCTGGTATATACAATATATTAAAATGATGCTAAATATAAAAGTGTGTGTGTATAATGATTTTAAGAAAACTAATATATATGTCTCTGCACTCTGAATAAATCTGTCTCTGGACTTGTGATCAAGGAAGAGGACAGAGCTGTTTCTTGTTACTTAAGGTAACACAGGAATTCAGGCACATAGCAAAAAGCTTTTAATCACACTAATGTGATGCATTGTATCAACATCTTAATGCTAAGATGATCTTTAGGATGAAGAAAGTATTTCAAACAAACACCATGTAGTTCCCTGCAACATCAGTGCTTTTTGTTCTAGACAGTGAAGGTCTGTTGTGTAGTCAAAGCCGTAAATGGAATGAAATGAGGTTGCTTTAAACAAAGGTTTCATAAGTTGTTGAAAATCAGTTTTGAGGAAAATGTCTGAAATGTTTTGCAGAGGTGAATCTGGTGCTGGGAAGACTGAAAACATGAAGAAGGTTTTTCCATACCTTGCTCATGTTGCTTCCTCCCATAAAGGAAGAAAGGACCATAATATTCCTGTAAGTTGGGATATTTTATCATTTGTTTATTGTTCTTTTTGAAAACTACCATCTTTGCATTTAAAAAAACAACTAACTGCAGTGGACAGGACTTTCCCCTACTTGGAATCCTGTTAGCTCATAATTTTTGTGTTACTCTAGCTAGCAATAACACCTAGTTTTGTATTTTTGACTTGTTGCCTTTCTTTCCTTTTCATGACGTACCAAGGAACATTATTTTCTTTTATTTAATTTCAGTTGGCTGATGCTAAGAAAAAGGTAGATGATGACTTGGGAACCATTGAAGGCTTGGAGGAAAACAAAAAGAAATTACTGAAGGACGCGGAGTCCTTAAGCCAACGCCTAGAGGAGAAGGCAATGGCTTATGACAAACTGGAAAAGACAAAGAATCGCCTGCAGCAAGAGCTGGATTACGTGGTGGTAGACCTAGATCATCAGCGCCAGATTGTTTATAGCCTGAAGAAAAAGCTGAAGAAGTTTGATCAGGTAGTCTACTTTCCTGTCATCTTGCTGATTTCTATGATTTTTAAATGGCATCTTGTTTGTGTTGATTGATAAATCTTTTGGGAGCAGCTTGGCCTTTGTTAGGAGTAACTTGTTGCTTCTGATTTCAGTGAATAAATGCCATCTTGGAATCGTGTTAGATCAAGTAATAAGCTCTTTCTATACAAAAAAGAAATTCTATTGGAACAAAAACTTCAGACTATTATTGTAATCCCTCAGGATAGACTAAGAAAGGGTGTGAAGACCGAACGATGGAAATAATAGGAAAATTATTTCATCTTTATTAGTAGCTTGCTTTCCTCACCTCATTCCAGAGTAGCTGTAGCTGTTTTCTTACTAGTCTTTGGATCAAGACTGAGGGACTAGACAGCTTCTGAATGCCAGTTAAACTTAGAGCATTAACAACTTCAGTGACTAAAACACCTCTGAGGCAGGAAGGACCTGATTATAGAACTGATGAGATGGATTAATTGTTTCTTATATTCAGATGCTGGCAGAAGAAAAGAACATTTCTGCCAGATATGCAGAGGAAAGAGATCGTGCTGAAGCAGAGGCAAGGGAGAAGGAAACCAAAGCACTGTCTCTGGCTCGGGCTTTGGAAGAAGCCCTGGAAGCTAAGGAAGAGTTTGAAAGACAGAACAAACAGTTGCGGGCAGATATGGAAGACTTAATGAGCTCGAAAGATGATGTGGGCAAAAATGTAAGTAACTTTCCAGACCCTATTTTGTTATGAACTGCACAGGGAACAACACAGGAAAATTCCCTGGTTGGAGAAGTGTTTTTGACACAAATATGGAACGTTTTGAGGCTGATTTGTAACCCAAAATTCTGGAGGAATTAATGCTCAGAACACGAGGATGGTCTCTATTAAGATGAGGCCTGTTCAAAAGATGTGAAGACTTGGAGAGCAGCAGTTGCTGGCCCAATGCCTAATGGCACTTGTGCTGGATTTAAGAGCTTGTCTTACTACTACTACTTTTTCTCTGTGAATATTGCACAGCTCATCTCTCCATTCATCTGCACGGATGTTTGTTTGGTTCTCTAATCTGTATCTTAGAGATGCTGCTCTCCCTGTTCTGACTGTCCAGTTTGGAGCATCACAAAGTGTAGTGTACTGAGTTCATATAATGTCTACTTTTGCTGTTAACTGCTGATTTTGAGAGGGTCTGATTAATGTTTGTGGCTTAGGTCCATGAACTGGAGAAATCAAAAAGAACTTTAGAGCAACAGGTTGAAGAGATGAGGACTCAGCCTGAGGAACTGGAAGATGAACTGCAGGCCACAGAAGATGCTAAACTTCGTTTGGAGGTGAACATGCAAGCTATGAAAGCCCAGTTTGAGAGAGATCTGCAAGCCAGAGATGAACAGAATGAAGAGAAAAAGAGGATGCTGGTTAAACAAGTGTGTATCTTACTGTGCTTCATAGTGGGAAGGGCGTGATGATCTTTTGACAAAGCTCTATGGCTTTGAGAACTTGCTACCAGGAAAATAAAACTCTGTGCTTAAAGATCCCATCCTATAGAAGTCCCAAGCACGGATCTTTACCAACAAGACAATAGGTCTTGTTGTGGATTAGCCACTGTTCATGTTAGTCTGCCAGTGATGGTCCTCCAATTCAACTGTACCTTGCCTCCAAAGCACTCAATATACAAGTAGATTTGGCTGTTGCTGCATGGGTGTCCTTCAAGCCCGTCCTGTTTGGTGTACAGCAACGAATCCATGGATGCCGACATAGACTGAAAGACTGTAATTAAGCGAACAGTTTCTTAAATGAAAAACGTAGCAAAGATTCCAGATTTGCCAGACTTGAGTCTCTTCAGATCTGCTTTATGATACTAGAATTCTAAAGAAATGCCTTTAAAATTTCATGCTTGTAGGAGAAGATAGATCTAAATTAACATTTCTAAAGCTTTAAGGAAAAAGCACCTAATATTTCAAGATTTATCACAAGAAAACAAAAACTTACTGAAAATCACCTGTATAGAGATCTCCTAGAAATAAATAAAAGCATTGACCTGGAAGGCTTTTGAAGTTCCCTGCAATGCTGAATTGCTATTGTCTTGCACGGGACAAGAGCTCCTGACCTGGCATGAGGAGGGAGGCTTGATTCAAAAGAAACATATTCCTTCATGTTGGCAACCTGTGGCACTTCTGGCTCACTTTTATTGTTGTATGATTTCATCTTAGTTCTTGTTAGTTGCTTTCCTAGATACTTTGCTTCTCTGTTTTCTTTTGAAAAAAAGAAAAGTTGTTGGTGTATACATTCTAGTAGCACATCTGTTTCAAAGAGAATTATTTCTTTTTTTTTTCTTGAGAATGTGTGGTGATTCTATGTCGTATTTTCCTCTTAGTGGTTCGATCAGAATTAGCAACATCTGCCCCCAAGTCATACCTAAATGTAGACAGATGTACTGGGCCAGAAGCTGATTATGAAGTAGCTGAACAGATGAAATGGAAATGCTTCAGACGCTGAGCTCTTTTCTTTATTTTCCTTTTGTCAGTTCAGAGATCTCTGCTTACAGTTTGTGGATTTTTTTGCTGTCTGCAATGTCTTCCCATGTAGCTTGAGTTCTGTAGGCTCTTCGAATCGAGTAATGCTAATTCTGATCTGCAAAGGCCTTTTGGATTCATCAGCCGTTTTGTTAGGATTTTGTGTTTGCTCTGTTCCTGGAGCTTGAGCCTGTTAAATCCCTTGATTTCACAGGTGCGAGAGCTGGAGGCAGAACTGGAAGATGAGCGCAAACAGAGGGCTCTTGCTGTGGCAGCCAAGAAGAAAATGGAGATGGATATGAAAGACCTGGAAGGTCAGATAGGAGCTGCAAACAAGGCTCGAGATGAAGCAATCAAACAGCTCCGTAAGCTCCAGGTAGGCACAGCAAATCAGCTGAGCTGCTTTCCCTCCTGCTGACAGTCTGTCAAGGGTGCTGCTTTTCGTTACATGCATTTGTAGTGTGAAGGCAAGAAGGAGTATCAGACTCAGCTATGCTGGCATACGTCACAGTATCTGGCCTGAACTTATCAGACGCTCAAAACTCCTCTCATCCTTTTGTTGCTAAGGAGTTAAGATTGTCCCCCACGTGCTTCTATTCAATAGTCATCATTTTCAACGCTTTGCATAAGGATTTACTGAGGATTGCTTTTGAGGCTGAATCTTTAAAATTTATGGTTGTTTGTATCTTTGAATTTACTGATTTCAGCTCAGCTCTTGCTGATTGCTACTTCCTCTAGTTGAGGAAGCCAAAAATGCTGCAGAGAAATAGGAGGAGTAAATTTTAGTTGCTTTGAAAAAGCTCCAAGATGCCTATTCTTTTTAGATTGGCAAGAAGAATCCAGTACTTGTGTCAAGGATTTATTTCCCATTCCCAGAGAAATACTCCGTCTTTAGTAGAGGTCAGTTTTCCCAAGGCTTTCAGTGCCATGGCCCAAAGCTGCAGGAGTATGAGGCCGTGGCAAGACCATGTAAAGCATAGAGCAAACTGCATTGCCTTTCTGCCCTGTCCACTCTATTCCTTGGCAATCCTACTTCAACTGAATGAGGGCAATTTTGGAACTTGGTCCAGGCGCTGGATGAGAAGGGAATGGAGATTAAAGCAAGAAATGCTGGTACCTAGCAGTAGCGGCTTCTCTATTCCCAGAGGCTGAGTCAGTTACAGAGTTCATACCTGATCTCTGTACACTTTCATGCAAGCACCTGAAATAAGTGGTCTCATGACTAGTGGTATTGCGAAGATGCAGGTACAACTTCAATGCAGTTTCTCCAGCTTTATTCTTTTAGCATCTGAAGTCAAACTTGTGTGAATTAAGATATCAGTCTGTGTGAAGTGTCTTACGGGAAGGATAAGTATGTGCTTCTACGTTATATGTGCAAAATGGTGAATTGTGGTACTTCTACACTGAGAAGTTTCTTACCTTGAGTACTTGTAATAGGTTTTATCAGTCAATTTAAGTAAATAGGTTTGTTTTTTTCCAAGACAATTGCAAGAGCATTACCTATCTACTACAAAGGTATCTCTACTACCTCTACTAGAGGTTTTTTCCTACAAGAAATATACTAATAAATGAAGTGAAGTCTTCTAATGGGATATTTCTGATGAGGAGTGAGTGATGGAAAGATGAGAAAATGAAGGGTTTAGACTGAAAGAGGGTAGAATTAAATTGGATATAAGAAAGAAATTCTTCACTCTGAGGGTGATGAGGCACTGGTCCAGGTTGCCCAGAGAAGCTGTGGCTGCCCCCTCCCTGGCAGTGTTCAAGGCCAGGTTGGATGGGGCTTTGAGCAGCCTGGAAGGTGTCTCTGCCCGTGGCAGAGGGATAGATCTCAGATCTTTAAAGGTCCTGTCCAACCCAAACCATTCTATAATTCTATGAAAATAAGAACTGAAAATAAATATATTTAAGTGGAATGAAGCCACTTTAGGAGGAAGGTCTTGCCTCCTAAGGGCAAAAAAGCTTCAGAGCTACTAATAAATCTTGTGGTTGTCCTGCTGTATCATGGCTTATTCTTTCCTCTGCTCTCCAACTGCAGGCTCAAATGGAAGACTACCAGCGGGAGCTAGAAGAAGCCCGTGCATCCAGAGATGAGATCTTTGCACAGTCCAAAGAAAGTGAAAAGAAGCTCAAAGGTCTTGAAGCAGAAATACTCCAGCTCCAAGAGGTGAGATTGAAATCCAAGAAATCTGTTTTTCTTTCTAGAGAAAAGGAAAAGGCCAGAGTGTGTTTGTTTTTTTTTAAAAAAAAAAAAAAGAGTAAAAAGCCATCCAGTGAGTTGAACAGAAAAGTGGGAGCCTGGAGATGTTTCTCTTCCTCACTGCCCCAGGTCATTAGTGAGCTTCTTATAGCTTTGTAGGAATCCTTCTAGTAGTCTGGACTTCCTTTCCCTGCCTGGGTAGCAGGGAAGCCTTACTACTGCTTAAACAGATTTCAAGCCTCACTAAAATTTGCAAGGTGGTTTGAGAGTCTCTGGAAGCTGTGGTGCACAGTTGTCAGTACTAAAACTGGTCACTGGAAGTATATAAAAACCTAACAATCTCTCCAGTACCTCAGTGGACCATGTAAGTCTGTGGAGGTTTATCTCTCTGCTGTCTGAGGTCCTCATCCCTTTCTTTTACGGGCATTTGTTCCCTCATTGTTGGCAATTCATGTAAGAGCTCCAAGTCGTGCTACATATCGCTGTCACTTATCTCCGATTATCTCCGTTGTCTGCCACAAGGTTAAACGTTTGAGGTTTGAAGGCAACAGAATTGCCTTGTGTGAGAGACGGCCTCTTTTTGCCCTGTTAGCTGCAAAGGTTGAAGCAATCACTCAGCTTACACTGCACTTAATGTTTGAGACTTTTACGTACAACTTACTAGAGCTTCTCCATGTCATTCTTTCACAGACTTCAAACTTGTCAGTCTTGCACTTGCAGTGCATTAGATTGTGTCCTTCTTGGTGAATGTCTGGGTGTTTCTACCACTCAATACAATTTCACAATACAAGATTCAGCGCTGTTATAGTTTTGTGCTAAAAATTCATTTTCTATACTTTGCTTTCAGTCATGCTACGTACTCTGTAGGAACCTAAAAAATTTGCTTAATTTAGTGCCCACGTTATACTTAATGAATTAGAGCATGTGACAGAACGGTTTTCTCCTCCTGCTTAGGGCTTGAATGTTACTGGCCTTTTCAGGGGACGGGGAGAAGTAAATTCATAGTAGTCATGTGGCAGTTACGGGAAGTTTGATCAGGTAGTCTACTTTCCTGTCATCTTGCTGATTTCTATGATTTTGAATGGCATCTTGTTTGTGTTGATTGATAAATCTTTTGGGAGCAGCTTGGCCTTTGTTAGGAGTAACTTGTTGCTTCTAATTTCAGTGAGCTAAATGCCATCTTGGAGTCTTGTTAGATCAAGTAATAAGCTCTTTCTATACAAAAAAGAAATTCTATTGGAACAAAAACTTCAGACTATTATTGTAATCCCTCAGGATAGACTAAGAAAGGGTGTGAAGACTGAACGATGGAAATAATAGGAAAATTATTTCATCTTTATTAGTAGCTTGCTTTCCTCACCTCATTCCAGAGTAGCTGTAGCTGTTTTCTTACTAGCCTTTGGATCAAGACTGAGAGACTAGAGAGCTTCTGAATGCCAGTTAAACTTAGAGCATTAACCACTTCAGTGACTAAAACACCTCTGAGGCAGGAAGGACCTGATTATAGAACTGATGAGATGGATTAATTGTTTCTTATATTCAGATGCTGGCAGAAGAAAAGAACATTTCTGCCAGATATGCAGAGGAAAGAGATCGTGCTGAAGCAGAGGCAAGGGAGAAGGAAACCAAAGCACTGTCTCTGGCTCAGGCTTTGGAAGAAGCCCTGGAAGCTAAGGAAGAGTTTGAAAGACAGAACAAACAGTTGCGGGCAGATATGGAAGACTTCATGGGCTCGAAAGATGATGTGGGCAAAAATGTAAGTAACTTTCCAGACCCTATTTTGTTATGAACTGCACAGGGAACAACACAGGAAAATTCCCTGGTTGGAGAAGTGTTTTTGACACAAATATGGAACGTTTTGAGGCTGATTTGTAACCCAAAATTCTGGAGGAATTAATGCTCAGAACACGAGGGTGGTCTCTATTAAGATGAGGCCTGTTCAAAAGATGTGAAGACTTGGAGAGCAGCAGTTGCTGGCCCAATGCCTAATGGCACTTGTGCTGGATTTAAGAGCTTGTCTTACTACTACTACTTTTTCTCTGTGAATATTGCACAGCTCATCTCTCCATTCATCTGCACGGATGTTTGTTTGGTTCTCTAATCTGTATCTTAGAGATGCTGCTCTCCCTGTTCTGACTGTCCAGTTTGGAGCATCACAAAGTGTAGTGTACTGAGTTCATATAATGTCTACTTTTGCTGTTAACTGCTGATTTTGAGAGGGTCTGATTAATGTTTGTGGCTTAGGTCCATGAACTGGAGAAATCAAAAAGAACTTTAGAGCAACAGGTTGAAGAGATGAGGACTCAGCCTGAGGAACTGGAAGATGAACTGCAGGCCACAGAAGATGCTAAACTTCGTTTGGAGGTGAACATGCAAGCTATGAAAGCCCAGTTTGAGAGAGATCTGCAAGCCAGAGATGAACAGAATGAAGAGAAAAAGAGGATGCTGGTTAAACAAGTGTGTATCTTACTGTGCTTCATAGTGGGAAGGGCGTGATGATCTTTTGACAAAGCTCTATGGCTTTGAGAACTTGCTACCAGGAAAATAAAACTCTGTGCTTAAAGATCCCATCCTATAGAAGTCCCAAGCACGGATCTTTACCAACAAGACAATAGGTCTTGTTGTGGATTAGCCACTGTTCATGTTAGTCTGCCAGTGATGGTCCTCCAATTCAACTGTACCTTGCCTCCAAAGCACTCAATATACAAGTAGATTTGGCTGTTGCTGCATGGGTGTCCTTCAAGCCCGTCCTGTTTGGTGTACAGCAACGAATCCATGGATGCCGACATAGACTGAAAGACTGTAATTAAGCGAACAGTTTCTTAAATGAAAAACGTAGCAAAGATTCCAGATTTGCCAGACTTGAGTCTCTTCAGATCTGCTTTATGATACTAGAATTCTAAAGAAATGCCTTTAAAATTTCATGCTTGTAGGAGAAGATAGATCTAAATTAACATTTCTAAAGCTTTAAGGAAAAAGCACCTAATATTTCAAGATTTATCACAAGAAAACAAAAACTTACTGAAAATCACCTGTATAGAGATCTCCTAGAAATAAATAAAAGCATTGACCTGGAAGGCTTTTGAAGTTCCCTGCAATGCTGAATTGCTATTGTCTTGCACGGGACAAGAGCTCCTGACCTGGCATGAGGAGGGAGGCTTGATTCAAAAGAAACATATTCCTTCATGTTGGCAACCTGTGGCACTTCTGGCTCACTTTTATTGTTGTATGATTTCATCTTAGTTCTTGTTAGTTGCTTTCCTAGATACTTTGCTTCTCTGTTTTCTTTTGAAAAAAAGAAAAGTTGTTGGTGTATACATTCTAGTAGCACATCTGTTTCAAAGAGAATTATTTCTTTTTTTTTTCTTGAGAATGTGTGGTGATTCTATGTCGTATTTTCCTCTTAGTGGTTCGATCAGAATTAGCAACATCTGCCCCCAAGTCATACCTAAATGTAGACAGATGTACTGGGCCAGAAGCTGATTATGAAGTAGCTGAACAGATGAAATGGAAATGCTTCAGACGCTGAGCTCTTTTCTTTATTTTCCTTTTGTCAGTTCAGAGATCTCTGCTTACAGTTTGTGGATTTTTTTGCTGTCTGCAATGTCTTCCCATGTAGCTTGAGTTCTGTAGGCTCTTCGAATCGAGTAATGCTAATTCTGATCTGCAAAGGCCTTTTGGATTCATCAGCCGTTTTGTTAGGATTTTGTGTTTGCTCTGTTCCTGGAGCTTGAGCCTGTTAAATCCCTTGATTTCACAGGTGCGAGAGCTGGAGGCAGAACTGGAAGATGAGCGCAAACAGAGGGCTCTTGCTGTGGCAGCCAAGAAGAAAATGGAGATGGATATGAAAGACCTGGAAGGTCAGATAGGAGCTGCAAACAAGGCTCGAGATGAAGCAATCAAACAGCTCCGTAAGCTCCAGGTAGGCACAGCAAATCAGCTGAGCTGCTTTCCCTCCTGCTGACAGTCTGTCAAGGGTGCTGCTTTTCGTTACATGCATTTGTAGTGTGAAGGCAAGAAGGAGTATCAGACTCAGCTATGCTGGCATACGTCACAGTATCTGGCCTGAACTTATCAGACGCTCAAAACTCCTCTCATCCTTTTGTTGCTAAGGAGTTAAGATTGTCCCCCACGTGCTTCTATTCAATAGTCATCATTTTCAACGCTTTGCATAAGGATTTACTGAGGATTGCTTTTGAGGCTGAATCTTTAAAATTTATGGTTGTTTGTATCTTTGAATTTACTGATTTCAGCTCAGCTCTTGCTGATTGCTACTTCCTCTAGTTGAGGAAGCCAAAAATGCTGCAGAGAAATAGGAGGAGTAAATTTTAGTTGCTTTGAAAAAGCTCCAAGATGCCTATTCTTTTTAGATTGGCAAGAAGAATCCAGTACTTGTGTCAAGGATTTATTTCCCATTCCCAGAGAAATACTCCGTCTTTAGTAGAGGTCAGTTTTCCCAAGGCTTTCAGTGCCATGGCCCAAAGCTGCAGGAGTATGAGGCCGTGGCAAGACCATGTAAAGCATAGAGCAAACTGCATTGCCTTTCTGCCCTGTCCACTCTATTCCTTGGCAATCCTACTTCAACTGAATGAGGGCAATTTTGGAACTTGGTCCAGGCGCTGGATGAGAAGGGAATGGAGATTAAAGCAAGAAATGCTGGTACCTAGCAGTAGCGGCTTCTCTATTCCCAGAGGCTGAGTCAGTTACAGAGTTCATACCTGATCTCTGTACACTTTCATGCAAGCACCTGAAATAAGTGGTCTCATGACTAGTGGTATTGCGAAGATGCAGGTACAACTTCAATGCAGTTTCTCCAGCTTTATTCTTTTAGCATCTGAAGTCAAACTTGTGTGAATTAAGATATCAGTCTGTGTGAAGTGTCTTACGGGAAGGATAAGTATGTGCTTCTACGTTATATGTGCAAAATGGTGAATTGTGGTACTTCTACACTGAGAAGTTTCTTACCTTGAGTACTTGTAATAGGTTTTATCAGTCAATTTAAGTAAATAGGTTTGTTTTTTTCCAAGACAATTGCAAGAGCATTACCTATCTACTACAAAGGTATCTCTACTACCTCTACTAGAGGTTTTTTCCTACAAGAAATATACTAATAAATGAAGTGAAGTCTTCTAATGGGATATTTCTGATGAGGAGTGAGTGATGGAAAGATGAGAAAATGAAGGGTTTAGACTGAAAGAGGGTAGAATTAAATTGGATATAAGAAAGAAATTCTTCACTCTGAGGGTGATGAGGCACTGGTCCAGGTTGCCCAGAGAAGCTGTGGCTGCCCCCTCCCTGGCAGTGTTCAAGGCCAGGTTGGATGGGGCTTTGAGCAGCCTGGAAGGTGTCTCTGCCCGTGGCAGAGGGATAGATCTCAGATCTTTAAAGGTCCTGTCCAACCCAAACCATTCTATAATTCTATGAAAATAAGAACTGAAAATAAATATATTTAAGTGGAATGAAGCCACTTTAGGAGGAAGGTCTTGCCTCCTAAGGGCAAAAAAGCTTCAGAGCTACTAATAAATCTTGTGGTTGTCCTGCTGTATCATGGCTTATTCTTTCCTCTGCTCTCCAACTGCAGGCTCAAATGGAAGACTACCAGCGGGAGCTAGAAGAAGCCCGTGCATCCAGAGATGAGATCTTTGCACAGTCCAAAGAAAGTGAAAAGAAGCTCAAAGGTCTTGAAGCAGAAATACTCCAGCTCCAAGAGGTGAGATTGAAATCCAAGAAATCTGTTTTTCTTTCTAGAGAAAAGGAAAAGGCCAGAGTGTGTTTGTTTTTTTTTAAAAAAAAAAAAAAGAGTAAAAAGCCATCCAGTGAGTTGAACAGAAAAGTGGGAGCCTGGAGATGTTTCTCTTCCTCACTGCCCCAGGTCATTAGTGAGCTTCTTATAGCTTTGTAGGAATCCTTCTAGTAGTCTGGACTTCCTTTCCCTGCCTGGGTAGCAGGGAAGCCTTACTACTGCTTAAACAGATTTCAAGCCTCACTAAAATTTGCAAGGTGGTTTGAGAGTCTCTGGAAGCTGTGGTGCACAGTTGTCAGTACTAAAACTGGTCACTGGAAGTATATAAAAACCTAACAATCTCTCCAGTACCTCAGTGGACCATGTAAGTCTGTGGAGGTTTATCTCTCTGCTGTCTGAGGTCCTCATCCCTTTCTTTTACGGGCATTTGTTCCCTCATTGTTGGCAATTCATGTAAGAGCTCCAAGTCGTGCTACATATCGCTGTCACTTATCTCCGATTATCTCCGTTGTCTGCCACAAGGTTAAACGTTTGAGGTTTGAAGGCAACAGAATTGCCTTGTGTGAGAGACGGCCTCTTTTTGCCCTGTTAGCTGCAAAGGTTGAAGCAATCACTCAGCTTACACTGCACTTAATGTTTGAGACTTTTACGTACAACTTACTAGAGCTTCTCCATGTCATTCTTTCACAGACTTCAAACTTGTCAGTCTTGCACTTGCAGTGCATTAGATTGTGTCCTTCTTGGTGAATGTCTGGGTGTTTCTACCACTCAATACAATTTCACAATACAAGATTCAGCGCTGTTATAGTTTTGTGCTAAAAATTCATTTTCTATACTTTGCTTTCAGTCATGCTACGTACTCTGTAGGAACCTAAAAAATTTGCTTAATTTAGTGCCCACGTTATACTTAATGAATTAGAGCATGTGACAGAACGGTTTTCTCCTCCTGCTTAGGGCTTGAATGTTACTGGCCTTTTCAGGGGACGGGGAGAAGTAAATTCATAGTAGTCATGTGGCAGTTACGGGAAGTTTGATCAGGTAGTCTACTTTCCTGTCATCTTGCTGATTTCTATGATTTTGAATGGCATCTTGTTTGTGTTGATTGATAAATCTTTTGGGAGCAGCTTGGCCTTTGTTAGGAGTAACTTGTTGCTTCTAATTTCAGTGAGCTAAATGCCATCTTGGAGTCTTGTTAGATCAAGTAATAAGCTCTTTCTATACAAAAAAGAAATTCTATTGGAACAAAAACTTCAGACTATTATTGTAATCCCTCAGGATAGACTAAGAAAGGGTGTGAAGACTGAACGATGGAAATAATAGGAAAATTATTTCATCTTTATTAGTAGCTTGCTTTCCTCACCTCATTCCAGAGTAGCTGTAGCTGTTTTCTTACTAGCCTTTGGATCAAGACTGAGAGACTAGAGAGCTTCTGAATGCCAGTTAAACTTAGAGCATTAACCACTTCAGTGACTAAAACACCTCTGAGGCAGGAAGGACCTGATTATAGAACTGATGAGATGGATTAATTGTTTCTTATATTCAGATGCTGGCAGAAGAAAAGAACATTTCTGCCAGATATGCAGAGGAAAGAGATCGTGCTGAAGCAGAGGCAAGGGAGAAGGAAACCAAAGCACTGTCTCTGGCTCAGGCTTTGGAAGAAGCCCTGGAAGCTAAGGAAGAGTTTGAAAGACAGAACAAACAGTTGCGGGCAGATATGGAAGACTTCATGGGCTCGAAAGATGATGTGGGCAAAAATGTAAGTAACTTTCCAGACCCTATTTTGTTATGAACTGCACAGGGAACAACACAGGAAAATTCCCTGGTTGGAGAAGTGTTTTTGACACAAATATGGAACGTTTTGAGGCTGATTTGTAACCCAAAATTCTGGAGGAATTAATGCTCAGAACACGAGGGTGGTCTCTATTAAGATGAGGCCTGTTCAAAAGATGTGAAGACTTGGAGAGCAGCAGTTGCTGGCCCAATGCCTAATGGCACTTGTGCTGGATTTAAGAGCTTGTCTTACTACTACTACTTTTTCTCTGTGAATATTGCACAGCTCATCTCTCCATTCATCTGCACGGATGTTTGTTTGGTTCTCTAATCTGTATCTTAGAGATGCTGCTCTCCCTGTTCTGACTGTCCAGTTTGGAGCATCACAAAGTGTAGTGTACTGAGTTCATATAATGTCTACTTTTGCTGTTAACTGCTGATTTTGAGAGGGTCTGATTAATGTTTGTGGCTTAGGTCCATGAACTGGAGAAATCAAAAAGAACTTTAGAGCAACAGGTTGAAGAGATGAGGACTCAGCCTGAGGAACTGGAAGATGAACTGCAGGCCACAGAAGATGCTGAACTTTGTTTGGAGGTGAACATGCAAGCTATGAAAGCCCAGTTTGAGAGAGATCTGCAAGCCAGAGATGAACAGAATGAAGAGAAAAAGAGGATGCTGGTTAAACAAGTGTGTATCTTACTGTGCTTCACAGTGGGAAGGGCGTGATGATCTTTTGACAAAGCTCTATGGCTTTGAGAACTTGCTACCAGGAAAATAAAACTCTGTGCTTAAAGATCCCATCCTATAGAAGTCCCAAGCACGGATCTTTACCAACAATACAATAGGTCTTGTGGTGGATTAGCTACTGTTAATGTTAGTCTGCCAGTGATGGTCCTCCAATTCAACTGTACCTTGCCTCAAAAGCACTCAACATGCAAGTAGATTGGGCTGTTGCTGCATGGGTGTCCTTCAAGCCCGTCCTGTTTGGTGTACAGCAACGAATCCATGGATGCCGACATAGACTGAAAGACTGTAATTAAGTGAACAGTTTCTTAAATGAAAAACGTAGCAAAGATTCCAGATTTGCCAGACTTGAGTCTCTTCAGATCTGCCTTATGATACTAGAATTCTAAAGAAATGCCTTTAAAATTTCATGCTTGTAGGAGAAGATAGATCTAAATTAACATTTCTAAAGCTTTAAGGAAAAAGCACCTAATATTTCAAGATTTATCACAAGAAAACAAAAACTTACTGAAAATCACCTGTATAGAGATCTCCTAGAAATAAATAAAAGCATTGACCTGGAAGGCTTTTGAAGTTCCCTGCAATGCTGAATTGCTATTGTCTTGCACGGGACAAGAGCTCCTGACCTGGCATGAGGAGGGAGGCTTGATTCAAAAGAAACATATTCCTTCATGTTGGCAACCTGTGGCACTTCTGGCTCACTTTTATTGTTGTATGAGTTCATCTTAGTTCTTGTTAGCTGCTTTCTTAGATACTTTGCTTCTCTGTTTTCTTTTGAAAAAAAGAAAAGTTGTTGGTGTATACATTCTAGTAGCACATCTGTTTCAAAGAGAATTATTTCTTTTTTTTTTTTCTTGAGAATGTGTGGTGATTCTATGTCGTATTTTCCTCTTAGTGGTTCGATCAGAATTAGCAACATCTGCCCCCAAGTCATACCTAAATGTAGACAGATGTACTGGGCCAGAAGCTGATCATGAAGTAGCTGAACAGATGAAATGGAAATGCTTCAGATGCTGAGCTCTTTTCTTTATTTTCCTTTTGTCAGTTCAGAGATCTCTGCTTCCAGTTTGTGGATTTTTTTGCCGTCTGCAGTGTCTTCCCATGTAGCTTGAGTTCTGTAGGCTCTTCGAATCGAGTAATGCTAAGTCTGATCTGCAAAGGCCTTTTGGATTCATCAGCCATTTTGTTAGGATTTTGTGTTTGCTCTGTTCCTGGAGCTTGAGCCTGTTAAATCCCTTGATTTCACAGGTGCGAGAGCTGGAGGCAGAACTGGAAGATGAGTGCAAACAGAGGGCTCTTGCTGTGGCAGCCAAGAAGGAAATGGAGATGGATATGAAAGACCTGGAAGGTCAGATAGAAGCTGCAAACAAGGCTCGAGATGAAGCAATCAAACAGCTCCGTAAGCTCCAGGTAGGCACAGCAAATCAGCTGAGCTGCTTTCCCTCCTGCTGACAGTCTGTCAAGGGTGCTGCTTTTCGTTACATGCATTTGTAGTGTGAAGGCAAGAAGGAGTATCAGACTCAGCTATGCTGGCACACGTCACAGTATCTGGCCTGAACTTATCAGACGCTCAAAACTCCTCTCATCCTTTTGTTGCTAAGGAGTTAAGATTGTCCCCCACATACTTCTATTCTATAGTCATCATTTTCAACGCTTTGCGTAAGGATTTACTGAGGATTGCTTTTGAGGCTGAATCTTTAAAATTTATGGTTGTTTGTATCTTTGAATTTACTGATTTCAGCTCAGCTCTTGCTGATTGCTACTTCCTCTAGTTGAGGAAGCCAAAAATGCTGCAGAGAAATAGGAGGAGTAAATTTTAGTTGCTTTGAAAAAGCTCCAAGATGCCTATTCTTTTTAGATTGGCAAGAAGAATCCAGTACTTGTGTCAAGGATTTATTTCCCATTCCCAGAGAAATACTCCGTCTTTAGTAGAGGTCAGTTTTCCCAAGGCTTTCAGTGCCATGGCCCAAAGCTGCAGGAGTATGAGGCCATGGCAAGACCATGTAAAGCATAGAGCAAACTGCATTGCCTTTCTGCCCTGTCCACTCTATTCCTTGGCAATCCTACTTCAACTGAATGAGGGCTATTTTGGAACTTGGTCCAGGCGCTGGATGAGAAGGGAATGGAGATTAAAGCAAGAAATGCTGGTACCTAGCAGTAGCGGCTTCTCTATTCCCAGAGGCTGAGTCAGTTACAGAGTTCATACCTGATCTCTGTACACTTTCATGCAAGCACCTGAAATAAGTGATCTCATGATTAGTGGTATTGCGAAGATGCAGGTACAACTTAAATGCAGTTTCTCCAGCCTTATTCTTTTAGCATCTGAAGTCAAACTTGTGTGAATTTGAATTAAGATATCAGTCTGTGTGAAGTGTCTTACGGGAAGGATAAGTATGTGCTTCTACGTTATATGTGCAAAATGGTGAATTGTGGTACTTCTACACTGAGAAGTTTCTTACCTTGAGTACTTGTAATAGGTTTTATCAGTCAATTTAAGTAAATAGGTTTGTTTTTTTCCAAGACAATTGCAAGAGCATTACCTATCTACTACAAAGGTATCTCTACTACCTCTACTAGAGGTTTTTTCCTACAAGAAATCTACTAATAAATGAAGTGAAGTCTTCTAATGGGATATTTCTGATGAGGAGTGAGTGATGGAAAGATGAGAAAATGAAGGGTTTAGACTGAAAGAGGGTAGATTTAAATTGGATATAAGAAAGAAATTCTTCACTCTGAGGGTGATGAGGCACTGGCCCAGGTTGCCCAGAGAAGCTGTGGCTGCCCCCTCCCTGGCAGTGTTCAAGGCCAGGTTGGATGGGGCTTTGAGCAGCCTGGAAGGTGTCTCTGCCCGTGGCAGAGGGATAGAACTCTGATCTTTAAAGGTCCTGTCCAACCCAAACCATTCTATAATTCTATGAAAATAAGAACTGAAAATAAATATATTTAAGTGGAATGAAGCCACTTTAGGAGGAAGGTCTTGCCTCCTAAGGGCAAAAAAGCTTCAGAGCTACTAATAAATCTTGTGGTTGTCCTGCTGTATCATGGCTTATTCTTTCCTCTGCTCTCCAATTGCAGGCTGAAATGAAAGACTACCAGCGGGAGCTAGAAGAAGCCTGTGCATCCAGAGATGAGATCTTTGCACAGTCCAAAGAAAGTGAAAAGAAGCTCAAAGGTCTTGAAGCAGAAATACTCCAGCTCCAAGAGGTGAGATTGAAATCCAAGAAATCTGTTTTTCTTTCTAGAGAAAAGGGGAAGGCCAGAGTGTGTTTGTTTTTTTTTTTTTTAAAAAAAAAGTAAAAAGCCATCCAGTGAGTTGAACAGAAAAGTGGGAGCCTGGAGATGTTTCTCTTCCTCACTGCCCCAGGTCATTAGTGAGCTTCTTATAGCTTTGTAGGAATCCTTCTAGTAGTCTGGACTTCCTTTCCCTGCCTGGGTAGCAGGGAAGCCTTACTACTGCTTAAACAGATTTCAAGCCTCACTAAAATTTGCAAGGTGGTTTGAGAGTCTCTGGAAGCTGTGGTGCACAGTTGTCAGTACTAAAACTGGTCACTGGAAGTATATAAAAACCTAACAATCTCTCCAGTACCTCAGTGGACCATGTAAGTCTGTGGAGGTTTATCTCTCTGCTGTCTGAGATCCTCATCCCTTTCTTTTACGGGCATCTGTTCCCTCATTGTTGGCAATTCATGTAAGAGCTCCAAGTCGTGCTACATATCGCTGTCACTTATCTCCGATTATCTCCGTTGTCTGCCACAAGGTTAAACGTTTGAGGTTTGAAGGCAACAGAGTTGCCTTGTGTGAGAGACGGCCTCTTTTTGCCCTGTTAGCTGCAAAGGTTGAAGCAATCACTCAGCTTACACTGCACTTAATGTTTGAGACTTTTACCTACAACTTACTAGAGCTTCTCCATGTCATTCTTTCACAGACTGCAAACTTGTTAGTCTTGCACTTGCAGTGCATTAGATTGTGTCCTTCTTGGTGAATGTCTGGGTGTTTCTACCACTCAATACAATTTCACAATACAAGATTCAGCGCTGTTATACTTTTGTGCTAAAAATTCATTTTCTATACTTTGCTTTCAGTCATGCTACATACTCTGTAGGAACCTAAAAAATTTGCTTAATTTAGTGCCCACGTTATACTTAATGAATTAGAGCATGTGACAGAACGGTTTTCTCCTCCTGCTTAGGGCTTGAATGTTACTGGCCTTTTCAGGGGACGGGGAGAAGTAAATTCATAGTAGTCATGTGGCAGTTACGGGAGGGAAAGATCAAGGTGATGCGTCCTGCTAGCTTTTACAGCTGTTGGTTCTGTTTATCCATTAAAAGACCTCAGCGATATCACACTTCACAGCATCTCCCAGAAGTTATTAGAAGGCATAATTTTTTGCAGAAGTTTTGAGATTCCTAATGCTGTAATGAATATTTCCTAAACCTTCACAGGAGTTTGCTGCGTCTGAAAGAGCTCGTCGTCATGCTGAGCAAGAAAGGGATGAGTTGGCTGATGAGATTGCAAACAGCGCTTTGGGAAAGTGAGTCATCAAATGTATTAATTGTGCATCTGAAGAACTTCAGGCACCAGCAGCTGCAGTTCTTGGTAGCCTGCTTGCAATTTCTGTATTGACCTGTTGTCCCGATAAAAATTCCTTCTTGTTACGAAGAGAATTGCTTACACAGTAGCTTCTCATTACAGTTTGGAATGTCTAAAGTATCAAAAGCAAAATAGCCAATTGCTTTGTATCAGATCTGAGCGTGTCTTGACCCAAATACTTCTTTTCTAGGTCAGCGCTGCTGGATGAGAAGCGCCAGCTGGAAGCTTGGATTGCACAATTGGAGGAAGAGCTCGAGGAAGAGCAGAGCAACATGGAGCTTCTCAATGAGCGGTTCCGAAAGACCACGTTGCAGGTGAGTCCATTGGTGGCAATGCTGTAGGGGCAATCTATGTTTCAGTGTGCAGATAAGTGGAGGATCTCAATAGCACCAAATGATCTTCTATCGTTCTCCTCTGAAAGGTTGACACGCTGAATTCTGAGCTAGCTGGGGAGCGGAGTGCTGCCCAGAAGAGTGAAAATGCACGGCAGCAGCTACAAAGGCAGAACAAAGAGCTGAAAGCCAAGCTGCAGGAACTGGAGGGATCTGTGAAGTCGAAGTTCAAGGCAACAATTTCTACTCTAGAAGCCAAGATTGTGCAGCTAGAAGAACAGCTTGAGCAGGAAGCCAAGTAAGGAGAAAAAGGAAAAAAAAAATCTGTTTGCTTGTGTTTGCCATGTCTGAAACCTCTGTGCCTTAGGTTTTTGTAGGGCTGAGATATGAGCTTCCGGCAAAGGCATTGGGGTTTCTGATCAGGAAACCTACTGTTTGGGGGACACATATTGACAAGATATCTGCAAAGTAACTGGGGTTGAAATTTTCAGAAACTATTTGCTCCGTAACTAAAGCTGCTGAATTAACTCTGGACATTAACCAGGTTAATATGTTGACTGGTAGTCCCAGGATGCACAAGGTGATGCAGAAGTTTCTTGAGACAAGATGAAACATCGCCTTGAGACACCTGGTCTCTTTGGTTAGAGGAAGCCAGTTGAAGAGCTTAGGTGTGACAGCTTTAGTTGGTTGAGATGAATCCTGTACTCTGCAGAAGTCTTTCTGCAGTGAGCTCTTCCTGTCTATCCTTGTCATCTTGGTCCTCCAAATATATGTATTTGTTTTAAGCTAGTTCCTCCCAGAATCTGAAGGTCTTATAACAATCTTTTTTCTTTTTGTGCTTTTGGCTCTATGGGAGGAACATGTTACTGGTTAGCAATAACTCTGTAAGAAGCACCTTGATATCCCTCTTTTGAGCCTGCATACCATATTGGATATTGCTCCAGTGCTAAGGCTTCATGTTTTCAAAGCTGCATCCCAGCCAACCACCAGCACGCTAAAACTGTTGCTGCTGTTGATGGTGGCAGGCATGTTAGGAGAACTCAAGTATCAGTTACACCATGAGGCGAGAGCCTTTCAGAAGGAACAGATTTAGTCTTCCTGGCCTTCAAGTACTGGGACAAATGACGGCTTTTGATTATTCTAGGGAAAGAGCAGCTGCTAACAAACTGGTCCGTCGTACGGAGAAGAAATTGAAGGAAGTCTTCATGCAGGTGGAGGATGAGCGTCGACACGCAGACCAGTACAAGGAGCAGGTAGGTGGAAGGGCTTAGATTTTGAGGCCTATTTCTCAGAAAAGGTAAATAAAACCATACTTTAAGTAGAAAGGGCTTGCTAAGAAGCATGTTAATGAAAAGATGTTGGGGAATCTATCTTGATGACTAAACCACTAGAGTAGTTCCCAGTGGTCAAAACCTCCCCGTGATAGCTCTGATGTGACGGTCCGTTACGCAACCTGGTCTCCCAGACCCAGGAGCTCTGCAGTGTTTCCAGGAGCCCGGGCTGCAGTCTGCAGTGAGGCTGTGTTGGTTCATCTCCAGCTGGAGTGCTGGGTGGACAGGACATTGGCTAACTCCTGGTCGTGGCGTTGCAGCTGTCTAGTTTGATCCTGAGTCCCTGGGTTTATATTTCAGATGGAAAAGGCAAATGCCAGAATGAAGCAGCTCAAACGCCAGCTGGAGGAGGCTGAAGAGGAAGCCACACGTGCAAATGCTTCCCGACGTAAACTTCAGCGTGAGCTGGACGATGCCACAGAGGCTAACGAGGGCCTGAGCCGGGAGGTCAGCACCCTGAAGAACGGGCTAAGGTAGGTGGTGCCAGTGGCGGTGGGCAGGGTTTGTCTGAGCCCTCGTTTGCCCACAGACTCTCCGCAGTGCATCCTTGGGGAGTATCCAGCTGTGGCGCTGCTGGTGTTAGGGATGTTCAGCTCAGGAAGTGTGGGCTGGATGAGTGCTCGGTGTGGTGGATTGAGAACCGACTGAATGGCAGAGCTCAGAGGGCTGTCATCAGCGGCGCCGAGTCTGGTTGGAGGCCGGTAACTAGTGGTGTGCCTCAGGGGTCAGTACTGGGCCCAGTCTTGTTTAACTTCATCAGTGACCGGGATGAAGAGACGGAGTGTACCCTCAGCAAGTTTGCTGATGACACCAACCTGGGAGGAGTGGTAGATACACCAGCAGGCTGTGCTGCCATTCAGCGAGACCTGGACAGGCTGGAGAGCTGGGCAGAGAGGAACCTGATGAGGTTCAACAAGGGCAAGTGCAGGGTCCTGCACCTGGGGAGGAACAACCCCAGGCACCAGTACAGGCTGGGGCGGACCTGCTGGAGAGCAGCTCTGTGGAGAGGGACCTGGGTGTTCTGGCAGACGACAGGTTGACCATGAGCCAGCAGCGTGCCCTGGGTGCCAAGAAGGCCAATGGGATCCTGGGGTGCATCAAGAGGAGTGTGGGCAGCAGGTCGAGGGAGGTTCTCCTTCCCCTCTACACTGCCCTAGTGAGGCCCCATCTGGAGTGCTGTGTCCAGTGCTGGGCTCCCCAGTTCAAGAAAGATGAGGAGCTACTGGAGAGAGTCCAGCGGAGGGCTATGAGGATGGCGAGGGGACTGGAGCATCTCTCCTACGAGGAAAGGCTGAGGGAGCTGGGCTTGTTCAGCCTGAAGAAGAGAAGGCTGAGAGGGGACCTTAGAAATGCTGATAAATATCTGCAGGGTGGGGGTCAGGAGGACGGGGCCAGACTCTTTCCAGTGGTGCCCAGTGACAGGACAAGGGACAACGGGCACAAACTGAAGCAGAGAAAGTTCCATCTGAACATGAGGAAGAACTTCTTCACTCTGAGGGTGACGGAGCCCTGGCCCAGGCTGCCCAGGGAGGCTGTGGAGTCTCCTTCTCTGGAGATATTCCAGCCCCGCCTGGACGCGGTGCTGTGCAGCCTGCTCTGGGTGACCCTGCTTGGGCAGGGGGTTGGGCTGGGTGACCCACAGAGGTCTCTTCCAACCCCCACCATTCTGTGATTCTGTGATTTTTCCAGTGGCTGGTACCAATCCCTTTTTTTCCCATACCCACTCCAGTGGGAATGTCTCAGCATTTTCCTTGAGAGCAGCTCTTGGAGATCAAGGTCTCTACCGAATACAGATGGGAGACAGCAGTGGTGAGGTTGCTGCAGAACAAAACCATCTCGGGGGTAGAGGCAGGCTTATAGGAGCAGCAGGAGGGGTGCAGCGCAGCGCTGCACAAACGAGTAGTTGGTATTATTTTAGAGACCCTGCTCTGTTTAGGACTTGGTCTGTGCTCGGTGCTTGTACAGAGGCAATATTTTAGGTTGCTTGGGACTTGCAAAATTAAGATAATGGTAAGCGCTAAGCAGGAATACCAGAATACCGGAATGTTTGCGCACAGCCTGTCTTCTCCTTGGTCAGAGAAGGGGTTTCAAGACCCTGTGTGTGAAATTTGCCCCGTGGCTGGGGGCAAAATGTTCCCCCATGGTTCAGTGCGGAGGTCTTCCCGGAGCAGCCACCAGCATGGGGCCGTGGGCTGTGGGCGAGCCACGACCCTTCATGGATTGTCTGGTTGCTGTTCGCAGGAGGGGGGGCCCCATCACCTTCTCCTCAAGCCGATCCGGGAGACGCCAGCTGCACTTCGAAGGGGCCTCGCTGGAGCTCTCGGACGAGGACGCGGAGAGCAAAGGCAGCGACGTGAACGAAGCGCAGCCGGCGCCCGCCGAGTAGAGCCCCGTCTGTACCCTGCTTCAGATATAGTTACAACTGCTTTTTTCCTGTAGTAAATAAAATGGAATTGTCTCTGTTCAGTGCATCTATTTTCCAGATACTCATTGTATAGCCATTTTATAAAGCATCATGTGAAGGATGGAACTTTTTTTTTTATCAACACGGAAACTTCATTCCCAGAGGGTAGGTGGTTGGGGCAGACCCGTCGTCATGACTATGCATGCTTTGTTGTACAGACAGCATCCTTCCGTTTCTCCTGTGCTCAGGTGGCCCGTGGCTGTATCGAGTCTGGTGGATCATTGAAGACCAAACTGCACCTGTATTTTTTTTTTTCTTTTCTCCTAATTGTTGTGATCAGCACACAATCAGCGAGTGAACTGTGAAAAGGCCTTGGGAAGTGTTAGAGGGAGATGTAGGGATGAATGAGTAGCGTCCATTTTTAACCTGCAATACCCTTTTGAAGTGTTCTCAGCACCTGCTTCATCAGTTAGCGTTCCTGCAGTACAGGCAAACTGAAACAGCGTCGCCGTTCCTCATCTGTACAGTACTTCTGCGTTTGTAGAGACCCGCTATCACCATGCCCGACAGATCTGTGTATATATTAAGGCTACTATAATGTGAACACTAGTGGAAAATAAACAGACAACACAGGCAAAATTAATTTATTAATTTAGGGCCGAGTGAGTTAGCCTTCAAGTCGCAGAGCCGAGCGGCTGCACGGTGCGTGGAGGCCGAGGCGGTGCGGCGGCTCCGGCGGGAGCGGCTCCGGGGCCGCGCGGGGCGGGTGCGGAGCCGGCGGTGACAGGGGTTCAGGGACGGATGTTGCCTGCCTAGGAGTTGACATGCCAGTGGATGTGAATCCTTTTTGTTGTTGTTGTGTTTTGTTTTTTTTTTTATTTTGAACAGTATTACAGCGAGTAGTTAGCATTCTTTTTGTTTAAATAGCTGAAAAACTAACATTACAGAAAGTGCCTTAGACACTACAGTACTAAGACAACGTTACATATATAATTTGCCTATATAACAATGATTTAATGTATTAATTTTGACTGTGCTTCATATCACGTACCTCTCTAGTCCAAGTGGTATTATTGATATTAGTGACAATGAATCAGTGTTAACCAGGAACCTTCCTCTGCCACATACTCAAAAACCGTGGATTTCCTTTTTTGGTTAAAAGCTTTAACATCTGTCACAAAGGTTTTGTTGTGTGTGTTTGGATACTTTTAATCAAACTGGCTGTTGACCACCAGGCATCTGACTGCAAATATCTTGTTTTCTTGTATACCCATATTTCTAGACAATGATTTTTGTAAGACAATAAATTTATTCATTATAGATGTGGCCGCCTGCTACGTTTACTTACAGGAAGAGCTATCTCCTGAGGCTGGCGTAGACCTTAATAAACAAGAATATGACTGGAAGCTGCATTTACCCTTCTTCCGCTTTTGTTTGCTCAGGGTTTTTTTTCTCTTTTGACCTAAACACAGTGTAAATGGCCTGGTCAGGGCTGAGCCTTTGTGTTGCCATTAGAGTCCAAAGTCCCCTCCTGCTGACCTGCAGGGCTGGGACCCAGGCAGAGGCACCATGGCTGCCTTCAGCGAAGTCTGGGCTTTCTGCTGGGCGGTGGAATCTCCTGTTTCGGAGGTCCCAGTGTGCAGTACCTGCTCCCCTGGCCCAAGGTAGTGATGGTGTTGGGTAAGGCCAAGGCTGGCACTGGTGCCCTGGGGCTGGTCCCTGCACAGAGAAGGTGGACCAGCGTGGGGAGCTGATAGGAGCAGGGAAATGGTGGACTTAAAACTGGAGTGAGAGGAGAGGGGTGGGGGAGAGCAGGAAGCCTCTGCCTGGGCTCTACAGTCCAGGGCTGCTGTCAGTGGTCCCTCTGGTCCCAGCAAGCCTGGGCTGAGGGAGCCTCCAGCACCGAAGGGCTGCTGGGGACCAGAGCTGATCCCAGGCACCCGCTCCTGGAACCCAGTTCAGTCAGGGGTACCGTTACCTCAGGTGTCTCCTTCAAGGCAGTGGCTGCTGCTCCTCCTGCTGTGAGGACCATACTGGGGAGGGGGCAGGGGCTGCTGAAGGGCTTTTCCCTGCCTCTCTCATGGCTTCCATACCTCAGGGCAGGGTTTGGGCCACTACCAGGCACAAACACAGGCTGGGCAGAGAATGGGAGCGAGAGCGGCCCTGAGGAGAAAGGCTTGGGGTGCTGCTGGGTGAGAAGCTGGACACGACCCAGCCGTGTGTGCTCACAGGGCAAGGGGGGGATTCTGCCTCTCTGCCCCATGCTGGTGAGACCCCCCGGGGTACGGGGCTTGGGAATGTGAGGGCCCGGCTGATGAGGATGCGGGTGAAGCTCCAACCAGGAGGTTGCCCAGTGTGAGTCGGTCAGCCCCATGCATTACGGCTGCCTCAGCTAAGAAAAAAAAGGAGGGTAACTGTCACAGGTGATTCCCTGCAGAGGGGAACAGAGGGTCCGATCTGCTGACAGGACCCATCCCAAGGGAAGTCTGCTGCCTCCCTGGGGCCCGGGTCAAGGATGTTGCTTGGAAACTCCCTGGTCTGGTGTGATCCTCTGACTGTTACCCCCTCTTGGTAATGCAGGTTGGTGGGGACAAGATCGCGGAGAGAAGTCCCAAGGCCATCAAAGGGGACTTCAGGGCACTGGTCAAGGGATCGGGGGCACAGGTGGTGTTTTCCTCCATCCCATCAGTGGCAGGGAACAGCACTGAAAGGGGAGGAAAGCTCACCTGGTTAACAGGTGGCTCAGGCACTGGTGCCTTCGGTTGAATTTTGGCTTCTTTGATCATGGGGAGGTGCACACAGCACCGGGCCTGCTGGGGACAGACGGAGTACAGCTGTCTCAAAGGGGAAAAAGGATTCACTGAGAGGGCTTTAAACAAGGTTCCAAGGGGGATCACATCGCTAGGGATGAGCCCAGGTGTGTCATGGTAGGGTCAGGGGGAGATCGACAGCCCAGCTCAAGTGCATCTACACTAGTGCACGTAGCATGGGCAATAAACAGGAGGAGCTGGAAGCCATTGTACAGCAGGACAGCTAGGTCGTCATCACAGAAATGTGGTGGGACAGCTCGCATGACAGGCATGCTGTCATGGATGGCTACAGACCCTGCTTCGGCGGGGGGGGGGGGGGTTGGACCAGATGACCCACAGAGGTCCCTTCCAACCCCCACCACTCTGTGATTCCGTGGGAGCCCTGCATCCAGCTCTGGAGCCCTCGGCACAGGACAGACCTGGAGCTGGTGGAGCGGGGCCAGAGGAGGCCCCAGCAATGATCTGAGGGCTGGAACCCCTCTGCTGGGAGGAAAGGCTGGGAGAGCTGGGGCTGTTTAGCCTGGGGAAAGGAAGGCTCCGGGGACACCTTAGAGCAGCCTGAAGGGACCTGCGAGAGAGCTGGAGAGGGTCTTGTGACAAGGGCATGGAGTGATAGGCCAAGGAGTGATGGCTTCAAGCTGCAAGAAGGGAGGGTTTGATTGAACGTGAGAAAGAAATTCTCCACTCTGTGGGTTGTGAGGCCCTGGCCCAGGCTGCCCAGAGAAGCTGTGGCTGCCTCCTCCCTGGCAGGGTTCAAGGCCAGGTTGGAGGGGGCTTGGAGCACCCCAGGCTGGTGGAAGGGATCCCTGCCCATGACATGGGGGGCTGGACCTGGATGACCTGTAAGGCCCCTTCCAACCCAGACCATCCTATGGTTCCATGAACATGCAGAAGGCCCAGGCTCTGTGCAAGAACAGCATCCTCTTACTGGGGATTTTTTAAGGGGAGGGTGTTCCTGCTCCCCCGAGGAGGGAGCTGGTCCCAGGGTGGGGGGAGCTGTGTGGCCTCCCCCTGCATGGCACTGGGGCTCTGGCGGGAACTGGAGGCCTCCGTCGCTTTGCAGGCTCTTCCCAAAAATCAGATCTTGAGGTCCAAGACAGTCGGTGCCATAGAGGGAAGGCGCTTGCTCAGCCGCCGCTCCCCTCTCTGCGCAGAGGGAAGGGGGAGGTAACACTGCAAGGGAAAGGCAGCAAGCGCTTCGCAGCAGCGCACAGCAGCATCGCTATGTGACAAAACCACGGCCACTGCCACCGGTTCTGCAAAATCCACTGATTTCACATTAAAAGACCTTTATTTTTGGAAGATGGCGGTAATTTGGGTTTGGGTTTTTTTTTTAAAACCCCTTCACGATCTGTGTCACCACGGTCGTATGGTACACTGTCCTACTGCAACATGCCATATAGATTTCAAATAAATAAAGCTACAAAGCCCAAGTTATGTACAAAGATCTTCGGCAAAGATAATTATGTTTACAAACCTATGTACAATAAAACAAATGTAAACAGTCAAATGCAGCAGAGGATGCACAGGAAAGGACGACCATACAAACCCTGACGGTGAGGGGGGGGCTTCCCGCCTCCCCTCTGCTGGGGCCGATGGTTTTTTTCTCAGCACTTGTAAATAAACCAGCTTGGAGCTGCAGAGCCAAGTGAACGCGACGGCCCCGAGCAGGAATGAAGATATCTAAACCCACAGATCAAACCCCGGCTGGGTTTGCTGGTTCTTTGTATAAAATCCACCGACTTCGAGGCACACGGACAGAGAACTCGCACAAACACGTTGCTCGAAAGACCCACGAGGTACACGCAGTCGCCCAACACTGTCGCAGAAGCACGCAGGTGACGCTGTGAGATCCAGTCCTATATTACACGGATCGGAACAGGGGTGGGGTGGTGGCGGGGTCCCAGGAGGGGGCTTTGTGGATTTGTGGCTTCCTAACGCTCTGGCGGAGTTCCCAGTGTGGCGGTGTGTGGATGTTTGCCTGACGAAGGCACCGGGAGCACGCTCCAGCCGCTCGCTGCGTTGCTGCACGGGTGGGGGAGCACCGAGGGGCCGCTTCAGCACGGCTCAGCCGCGCCAGCACCCAGCAAGGCAGGCGATGTTCTGACTGACGAGTGCTGGGCACGGGACCGTCACCCCCGCGCCCCCAGCCCCTCCATCCCTCCCCCCGTAGGGCTGCGCAGCTCAGCCTCCCATGCCCACTCCAACCCACGGCCACGCGCTGGCCCCGCAGTGATTTATTAAGCTGTGGTAACTGAGTCATGGACCTGATTCCTGTCCAAAGAGCCGCGGCGCAGCCTCAGCCAGGGGTCTGAGGTCTGAGCCTTACCGGGAGGGCAGCAGCTGCCCGTCCTGAGCAGCAAGATGCTGGAGCAGGCAGGGAGAAACGCTGCCAAACCTAAGTTAGAGTAGAGATACGGTGAGGGGCTGAGGACCGCCAGGCCGAGCAAGACTCCTGCAGCCCGTGAAACAGACCACTGCGGGTGGCAGCTTGGCAGCGCGGGGTATGGGGCCAAGGCAGAGAACGTCCGCTACAGCGACAGGAGAAAACAAACTGTATTAATGTGACATGGAGGGCCATGAGCTCAGGGTCTCCTCGGGCAGCAGGGCGCAGGTCGTGTTCCAGCGGGGCAGGAATGGGCAGCAATCGGGAGCCGTTCTTCTCGTGGTGGGCTGAGAAAAGCATCCTCAAGTCCGAACACGACCTCCTGCGGGCTCATACGCTCTGGGGGAGCATGCCAGGCGCTGAGGACGGTCGAGAGGCTCCCAGTCCGGGGGGACCTTGATCAAAGCCGTTTACTGCCCTGAGGAGCAAGAAGAGACAGGCCGGTAAGTGATGAGCCCCAGGAGATGGCACCGCTCACCCCTCCCGGCCCCAGCAGCTGGAGAACAGACCCCTCTCCTCCCCTCTCACCTCACCCTGGCTGTACGATGGCTGCAAGGCCACTGTGACCACAACAGGGCTCCCATGGCTGCACCCACCCGCAGCCAGGGACAGGCGCAGGTGGGTGCTCACCCCGCTGCCTGGAGGTGGTGGGTGCTGCCTGATGACCACCCCAGGAGGACAAGCAGCTCCTGCGCAGACCCCAGGCCCCCACGTCGGGATCTGGGCAGCTGAGGGGCCGGGCACAGCAGCGCTGCAGGCTCGCTCCCCACGGCCAGCTCCCCTCCCCTCTTCATGGGTGCTGGTGGGCTGCGAGAGGAGAACATGGGTCTGACAGCTTTTCCATCTCTACTCCGTTCTGGCTTTGGCAGATCTTCTGTGATCAGGCTCAACACACAGCGTCTGCCCAGGCTCACCATCTGCTGATCATCACCACCACCACAGCCTTGACAACCAGAAGCGATGGCATCCCCATATCAGGACAGCACGTCCACCCCCACTGTTGTCCCAGAACCAGCACCCTGCCCTCACAGTCGGGTTTGTAATAACAAAGGCGAGGGAGAACTCCCCCAGCCCTGCAAGGTCCCTACCTCGACTTCTGCTGGCTCCCAAGTGCTGCCTCTGCAGCCCTTCACCAGCTTCGCCCGAACCACCGGCACCCCAGAAGATGCCATTGAGATCCCTCCTGGCAGAGCTACGTTTGGGAGAGGGGACACCTGAGGAGACAGCCTCTGTTGCCCAGAGCTGCGAGCTGCGGTGAGTAGAAGCAAGAAGGAAGAGAAGCCGAGGGCTCTCCTGACGAGCTCAAAGCCAAGCCAGGAGCCGGCAGCTCCGGGGTCCCAGGCTGCGCCCACTCCGCGGAGCACATCCCACTCGCTACCGTCACTGCCCACGGGACCGAGATGCCACCAGCCCACGCGCGGTGGCTCACGACTGCATCCCCGGGCAGAGCAGCGCGGTTTCCGCACTCCTGTTCCTGTGCTGCGCACATTCACCGGTGACCTTGCAGCTCCTGCGTCAGGGATGAAAAAACCCCACCAGCAACCCCAGAGGCTGCTGCCGTTGCACTGGGCAGTCACAAGCTCCTTCCATGAAGAGCTAAAATCCCGACTGTCGCTAGCAAGAACAGATTCCCATGGTAACGAAGCTCGCTGCCGCAGGGAGTCAGGCTGTTTCCTTTCCCCATAGAATCTCAGAATGGTGGGGGTTGGAAGGGACCTCTGTGGGTCACCCAGCCCAACCCCTTGCCCAAGCAGGGTCACCCAGAGCAGGCTGCACAGCACCGCGTCCAGGCGGGGCTGGAATATCTCCAGAGAAGGAGACTCCACAGCCTCCCTGGGCAGCCTGGGCCAGGGCTCCGTCACCCTCAGAGGGAAGAAGTTCTTCCTCGTGTTCAACTGGAACTTCCTCAGCTTCAGTTTGTGCCCATTGCCCCTTGTCCTGTCGCTGGGCACCACTGGAAAGAGTCTGGCCCCATCCTCCTGACACCCACCCTGCAGATATTTATCAGCATTTCTAAGGTCCCCTCACAGCCTTCTCTTCTTCAGGCTGAACAAGCCCAGCTCCCTCAGCCTCTCCTCGTAGGAGAGATGCTCCAGTCCCCTCACCATCCTCGTAACCCTCCGCTGGACTCTCTCCAGTAGCTCTTCATCTTTCTTGAACTGGGGAGCCCAGCACTGGACACAGCACTCCAGATGGGGCCTCACCAGGGCAGAGTAGAGGGGAAGGAGAACCTCCCTCGCCCTGCTGCCCACACTCCTCCTAATGCACCCCAGGAGCCCATTGACCTTCTTGGCAGCCAGGGCACACTGTTGGCTCATGGTCACCCTGCATCCACCAGGACACCCAGGTCCCTCTCTGCAGAGCTGCTCTCCAGCAGGTCCGCCCCAGCCTGTACTGGTGCCTGGGGTTATTCCTCCCCAGGTGCAGGACCCTGCACTTGCCCTTGTTGAACCTCATCAGGTTCCTCTCTGCCCAGCTCTCCAGCCTGTCCAGGTCACACTGAATGGCAGCACAGCCTTCCGGTGTGTCTATCACACCTCCCAGTTTGGTGTCATCAGCAAACTTGCTGAGGGTACACTCAGTCTCTTCATACAGGTCATTGATGAAGAAGTTGAACAAGGCTGGGCCCAGTACTGACCCCTGGGGGACACCACTAGTTACTGGCCTCCAACTAGACTCAGCACCACTGATGACAACCCGCTGAGCTCTGCCATTCAGCCACTTCTCAATCCACCGCACCGAGCACTCCTCCAGTCCACACTTCCTGAGCTTCCCTAGAAGGATGTTATGGGAAACCGTGTCGAAAGCCTCGCTGTTAAACACCCACACTAGCACAGCCTGGCTCAGAGCAGGGAGAAACCACCTTTCCCACCTCCTCCCCATTGAGCTGGAAACTTCAGCTCCCATTCGAGCATTGCCTTGACACAGGGAGGTGCCTCCCTGGCTGCACGCAGTAAAAAGCTGCTGGAAGAAGCTCAGGGGCAGACGTATCTCACTGTCTACATTTGGATGACGGGCCATGAAGCCAACCTGATCCTGACACGACTCTGCAAATTAGTTAACAGCTCGGAAGCACCTCTGACAAGTAGGACGGGGGGGGGAAACAAAACCAAACAACAACAAAAAAAAACAACCCAAACTGGATTAAAACGTGGTACTTTGCTCCCTTCTGAAAGGATCAGAGAAAAGTGGCATTCCACGTCAGCAGCCTGGGTGTGCTCAGGTCTGATGAGCTGCGTTCAAGCCCAGCTCTACAGCTCTGTCACGTTTCCTGCACTAAACTCCGGGCTGCTCTTTCACAGAATGGTTTGGGTTGGAAGGGACCTTCAGAGGCCATCTAGCCCAACCGCCTGCAGTAAGTAGGTGCCCAGCGACAGGACAAGGGGCAACGGGCACAAACTGAAGCAGAGGAAGCTCCAGCTGAACACGAGGAAGAACTTCTTCACTCTGAGGGTGACGGAGCCCTGGCCCAGGCTGCCCAGGGAGGCTGTGGAGTCTCCTTCTCTGGAGATATTCCAGACCCGCCTGGATGCGGTGCTGTGCAGCCTGCTCTGGGTGACCCTGCTTGGGCAGGGGGTTGGGCTGGAGACCCACAGAGGTCCCTTGCAACCCCTACCATTCTGTGATTCTCTGAAATTAAAATACATTAAACAGAGGAACTGTGAAAAATAACAAATAAAGTATGCTGGATGACTCCTGGCTAACCTCCCAGAGGAGAGAGCGGGGAAGAGAAGTCCTTGCGCCCGGTCTCCAAGGTCTCCGACAGTGCCGGGAGGAGCACACGCATCGCTCCAGCCTTCAGCCGCTCTGCCCAGGCCTGACACAGGCGCGGGGCTCCTGCATGCAGCTGACGCTGCCCGACAGCCTGGAGACCTGCCCACAGCCATTAATCCCAGCCAGATCACTTGCCTGCTGCTTCTGCCTCATTTCGCCATCCCTCAGACCCGACCCACTCTGTGGGGCCCGCGCTGCGCCCTTGCTCTGGGCTTCCTAAGAAACTGGGCTCAGGGGTGCTTCACAGGGAGCCGAAGCCCCAGTCCCTGCTGGGAACAGCCCCAGCAGTGGTTTCTGATGGATGTTCCTGACTGCCTGCCCCTGCAGTGGCGTGGACCTTGTGCCCGTTTCCAACTGCTCTCTCTGCCCTGTGATTGCTAAAGACAGATTTTTACATATTAATCTTTATTCCAAGCTGTATTTTGTGCTTGGCACCTTATCTCCAAGACTCTCTCAACTCTAAGTATCCAACAAAGCCTCAGCAGAAAATTCTCCTGTTGCTGAATAGCCCAGGCTGAGGAGTAAATGGATGGGCTCAAAGCATGCTTGGAGACCAGCCCCCCAATAAAACAAAAGGAAAAGGGAGTTTTCAGGCAGGGCAGTGCTTTGAAACACACCGCTTACCCTCCCAAGCAGCAGTAACAGCACAAGGAGGCAGAGGAACGCCCAGCACGGAGATGCAAGGAGGAAGATGGGGACAAGGCTGTGGCAGATGAAGCTGGCAGGGACCTGCACCTTTCGACAGCACAGGGAACCCTCCGCGCTCCCTCGAGAGGCAGATGAGGGAGACGAGCCAGACCCTTGGATGCTGGAGGTGGTGCCTGCACCGAGCCCCTGTGCTCAGGATCCCACCACAGAGCCCGGGACCCCGGGGTCTGCGCAGGCTGCTTCCAGCTGGCACGGCTGTGGCGGGCAGGGACGGTGGCACCGAGCCGGAGCACTGCTGTCTCGACGCGCACGCTGCTGATCACACCGTCCTCCGCCCCTGCTCTGCAACCCTGGCCGGCTCCCAGCACATCTGTGCCTTTGTTGGCTTTCCCATCGGCCAGAACCACAGCAACCGAGCATCGACAAGACGACAGCAACGAAACGTCGAAGGAAAAACACGACCAAAGGGCAAACTAACTTTCAAAATTCACTAAATTAACAGCAGGGATACTTCATCCTGTATCTCTGATGTGACTGATTCAATCAGAACCATGCATGTATTTGAAGAACTATTGATTAGATCAAGAAAGCAAGCAGCACTCGATCTTATGTTTGCAACAGGTCACAGCAGCAGAGGAGTTTATCTAAAGTAAGGAGAAAGAGAGGGATTGCGGCCTCAGGCTTTGATCATGGACCATTAGTTTGTAACGCTGAGAGAACTACCCCATGCAGTTAGCACAACCACCGACTCTGCACCTCCAAGCACCGAGTTAAAAGGCATGCAGCTTATCATTGCAAATGAATTGATTTACCCATGACCAAGGTGGGGAATATGACCTTTTCACGCCTAGTGGAGAAAAATTGAAACAGTTTATGCACACGATAAAGACATTCTTGGCCATAGCCCTGAACACAAGGAATGGGGCAAAGCAAAGGTGTTCAGCTGAACCTCACCAGACCTCTCCCCTTCCACCTCTGCCCGGGCAGACGAGGGGTCCTATTTCAGCGACAACCAGCACTCCCACCATACTCCACGGCCGCAAGCGCGTGACCCAGATAAAACCCTGGAGCATTGCAAAGCACGTTACAGGACATGGGATTACTCACCTGCATCCGAGGTACCCACACGTCCCTCTTTTCCAGGAAAACTTTTTCATAAGGCGGACTAGGGAACGGGAAGACCGCCCTGCTTTCACTGCCTGATGTATTACGATCAGCGTTGGGGTAACTGTGTGCACTGTGTAAATATCCCTACGTGCTTCACGGGACTGCTACAAGTGTGCAAGCAGAGGTGCTTCTCACATTCAAACCTGAGCTTGTTTGAATAAAACAAAGCCCAGCAGATTGACCAAAATAACCTAAGCATAAACACCATCTACAAGGACTTTGATAAGAGTGCAGGCAGGGGAGTGGGGGAGCAGTGAACACAGAGTTCATGCCTCAAGCAACAAACACTACATGCTGGCTCACATGCTGCCTCAGCTCTGCTGTTCAAGTGCCAAGGCTCTTCAGAGCCCATCAAAGTCAGAGCCATTTTGTTCCCCAACTGGATCGAAGTTAATAACCAATTAAGAAATATTACAACACCAAAAAAAACAAGTATCTATTCGAGAACATCCTCAGGTGCTGTTCGGCCATGCCCGGGCATCCGAACAGTAACAGCACATTCCTGAAGGAACAAGTCTGCAGGAATCTAATCTCACAGCAGACATTGAGTTTTGAAAAAGTAGGCAAGTCCTGACTCTTCCAATTCCCCAGCAAAGCCTCGCTGCGGGCCCAGCTGTCCTCCAGGCCTCTGCTAAAGTGATACTCCCCTATGTCAGCTCCTGCCCATCGCTGTCTTCGGCTGCCTGCTCAGCTCCGCTCAGCAAGCAAAGAGCAGATGTTTGACAGGAGATGGAGACTGCCCAAACACTTTAACCAACAAAATGGCAGAGGAAGGAAAGTAAGTGGAAATGTAATGCTACAGCTGAGTTACCTCTGTCCCATTCCCACCACCCAACAACGGGCTGCTCTTTAGGCAGCGGCTGCAGATGGGATGGCATCTACAATCACATGTGGCTGTTTCAGGCTCCAGCAACAATGAGGGGCAGGGAGGAGAGTACAGGGGCTGGGGAGAGAGGAGGAGAGGGGATAAGCAAGGCATGCCTTGCCTCAACCCCTCGTGCCCAGCCACCGCCGCATGCTCCAGGTCCAACTCCTGCCAGCGCGGCTGGAGCTGGGCGGCTGCTGCAGCGTGCGGGCGTGATGGGGCTGACCACATTGCGGTTCAGAGCTCGGTTCAGCTTACACGTGCAAAGTTGTACAGGTTTTACACGGCAGCCGCGGAGACGCGTGCCCAGCACAGACACTGCCATCAGCCCCAGCACTCAGAGACCTCCACAGGGGCAGCAAGATTGAGCAGGACCCAATGCGGGGAAGAGGCACGGGCCATCCGCTGTCAACAGCATGTGGGCGCGCAGAGGAGGAGGACAGGACAGCAGGAATCTCTAACAACCTGCCGATAAGGACGTCAGTCATTTCCACCCCCTTTTCTAGCCCACTAACATCCTCCAGCTCGGCTGTAGAAGTTAGTTTTCAGGAGGGTGGGTTTCTAAACCTTTTTCAGCTACAACCTGCTGGTAACTCCAGGCAGCCAGCCCAGATAGCAAGTGTGATGACAATCCAGATAATTAAAAGTGACCCCACCCCACACAGCAATCAGCTTATTTGTCACACCACAACTCGATATAGCCATGCTGCCTCCTAAGAACAGCTATAATCTCTCCCTAGCAACTACCCTGACAGCTTGTACCTGAAATATCGCCCGTGCCCTGCAAGTGTGAGCTGCCGTGGTGATGCACAGACCCCAGCCAGCCTTGCAGTGCACAGATGACCCAAAAGTCTGTCCGATTTGCACAGGACACTGACTTTGTTATGTCTCTAAACTCTTCTTTTCCAAAACCAGCAAACAACAGTGACTCTAAAAAAACTCCGAATACCAGTTTCTAAGATGCAACTTGCCCCGCTACCCACGTAGCAACACAATTCAGCTCAAACAAGGATGATTGTAGGAAGCTCAGCTTGTCTGCTCTGTATACGGCACTCTTCAGGTCGGCAACTGCTCATTTACTTCTCCAAAATGAATTCTGTATTGAGGATGTGCGGAAAGCCCTGACCACGGGCGAGTCACGGGAGACACACGGGGTCGTTTCTCCTGTGAAAGCAGTTTCTGGCTTCACGGCTGACGCACAGCACAGACAGCATGGAAGCAGTTGCTCCCTCGATCAGCCAGAACTATGCCCTTCATGACGTTTTCTTTTTCCCCTCATAGAGGGGGAAGTAGAGCAAACAGGGCACCACCCTCCAAGCGAGCATTTGCTGCCTGCACTCAGCTGTTCTCACCAAGGGAACCTCCAGATTTGCCATCACGTACTTCCACCGTGTGAGCACACCAGTAGCTATGGCAACTCCACCGCTACTTACTTGAGATCCTTTCGAAGGGCACATTCACTTCACCAGCAGGTTTGATGCCTCGGTTGATTTTTTTATTACCTGAGATGCAGCTGCCAAGAGATTCGGCAGCAGAGGGACAGGACAGGCACTGACACCCTGCCAGCTACGAGACAATCACGCTTGCTTTGCTCTTTGCTTTACAGAAATCAGCACTGTCACCCTCCCCATCCCCTTGAGACTGGCTCCACAATTTATTTGTCCTATAGGATGAAAGCTGTGGTGGGCTAAAGACAAACCAAGAATAACTTCTGCTCCAAGTAGCATCCTGAAACACACTCCCTTTCAGGATAAAAGCATATCCTTACTTACCCTTTGTCAAAGAAAGAAGTATGTCTCGGATGAGGGTACTTTGTGCCATTGCTGTTCATCACGCCGCTGTTAACATTCCCTGAAATGTAGGATTTCCGTGATGCCTGGTCCTTTGCAAAATTTCTGCAAGCAGCTAATTTGGATTCTAAGGCCTGTGAAAGGGGAAAAAAAAAATGACGTCAAAAAAGTAATACCTTTAAGAGGAAGTATTTTGCTGCTCAAGTTCAGGCTTTGTCATGACCCCAAGATCACCACGATCAGGAACCCAGTGTGATCACCTTTGGCGAAAGCTGAACTGAATGGGAACAAAGCTGTCATTTTCTCTGTCATCCAACCACAAAGGAAACCCACACAACGAGACGCTGACGCAGACTGCCACGCGTGACTCAGTTCCATCAGGGCTCAAATTTTACAACATATCAACACTCAATTAATTACCTAAAATAAGGAAGCCAATTCCTAGCAGAAGTTACCAAAACTTCCTGCTTCAGCAGCTGCAGTAAGGCTGGCATAAGCTAATCAGAAGTCTAAGACAGAGCCTAAAGCAGAATCCTCAAGTTTTGCGAGGGACTTTGTATTTGGGACTTTGTATTTGGAAATTCGAATTTTTTTCTCCAGGGCAATGCCTTCTAGCATTTCTTTCTTAATTTTGGCCTGCAAAACAAAGCCAGTTTCTTAAGTGCCATTGGTATGCTTCAGAACAAGAAGTGCTACAGCATCAGGTGAGGAACCCAAGGCAGCAACTAAGCCTGTCTCTGTGGTCTGTACCTCACCTGTACTACTTCGCAGCAAGCCTGGTGAGATCTTGTTCCCCTGTACAAGGTGACAGTCTCTGCCTCATCTGCTGACTCCTGCCAGAAGGGAGGCCAAAATCCTGATTCTCTCCTTCACTGCAGCACACCCCCTGCCCTTTCTGCTGTCTGTCACAAACTGAGGCTTTGCTTCAATAGCAGTCCGGTCTAGCAGAAAGTCCTTGCAACAATTTCTTACATCCACCCTGCGCATGGGAGCATTCATACACTTGCAAATGCATACAGCGGAGACAAAACCTCATCTCCCCAAACACGGGGCTTGGTCCCATTCCACGTAGAAAAATATTCCACTGATAAGACACTGGCATGCTATCACAAGTAAGTGAACACTACACAGTGTTCTAGAAATCCATGCAAGCTTACTCAGTGGCTATATAGGCAGATATATTGTGGTCAGCAGGTCGAGGGAGGTTCTCCTTCCCCTCTACTTGGTCCTAGTGAGGCCCCATCTGCAGTACTCTGTCCAGTTCTGGGCTCCCCAGTTCAAGAAAGATGAGGAGCTACTGGAGAGAGTCCAGCGGAGGGCTATGAGGATGGTGAGGGGACTGGAGCATCTCTCCTACGAGGAGAGGCTAAGGGAGCTGGGCTTGTTCAGCCTGGAGAAGAGAAGGCAGAGAGGGGACCTTATAACTGCCTAGAAACATCTTCAGGGTCGGTGTCAAGAGGATGTGGTCAGATTCTTTTCAGTGGTGCCCAGCGACAAGAGGCAACAGGCACAAATTGAAGAATAGGAAGTTCCAGCTGAACATGAAGAACAACTTCTTCACTCTGAGGGTGACAGAGCACTAGAACAGGCTACCCAGAGAGGCTGTGGAGTCTCCTTCTCTAGAGATACGCAAACCCTCCTGGACAAGGTCCTGTGCAGCCTGCTCTGGGTGACCCTGCTTCGGCAGGGGGCTGGACCGGGTGACCCACAGAGGTCCCTTCCAACCCCCACCATTCTGTGACCCTGTGAGATATAGATAACTACCTACCTCTTGGTCTCAAAGCACCTATCAGCTGGAAATAGCCTGTGTGATCTGTGCCAAGTGACTATCTCAGCTGCATGCAAGAAAGCTGAGGGGAAACTTCTTGCAGAGAAATGGAGTCTGAGGCTCAGGATGAGGCATCTTATGAGTAGCCAAAGCCACAGAAATCCTAAACATCCTCTAATCATTACTGAACAAATGCATGAGCTGGAATTTTGTACCACTGGCAGAGCGTGTGTCTCGGAGCAGGCTGGGAACAACCATGCTTATTTGGCATTTCCTGTCCTTGCAGAGTAATCACACGGGATTGTGCTTAAGCTCTCTAAATCCCCTGCAGACTCTTACTCACAATGATCCCATTTTAAACATGTCACTCCATAACCCCGAGTTATCCTGCTGCCCTTTCAAACCAGCTACGAGCTCACCGACTCCAAACATGAACAATGAGTTAATTTTTAATTTCAAACTTTGCTAAAACAACTCTCTGTACTGCAGCTATTGCTGTTCTCAGTGCTAACCACAAGAGACAGAGGAAAGCCAGCACCGGCGGCGAGACACGGAGGCTACCCATGCTTCCACTCAGAACACCAGCCACTGAGGCACGTCAACAAGCTTCTCATAACTCAAGAGTCGCCTTCATTCAACTGGAAAGCCTGGCATCCTAAACAACACTGTAACAGATGTTTAAACCACTTCTTCCTTGCTTATTGTGGTAATCCCTTTAAAGGCTCACACATTTCACTTCCCCATCAACTACAGATGGGAACATTTGGCTTTCTCCTGATTTATTTTCTCACTTTCTTAGCACAGGCTTCTACTTTTTTTTCTGTTTTCAGCACCTGTTGCAGATCTCCCCAGGCATGATCTCAGCTCCCCTCCCATGACACACAGTTACTGTGCAGCAGGCACCCAGAGTCTGAGTGCCAGTTCTGCATCTGGGTCTCACTAGAGAGGAAGCCACAGGCCACACCTGAGGTAAGAACAAGTGGCTGACAGTGTCTAACCCCATACACCAAAGTGCTTGAGAAACTTCTTACTCCAAATATGAATTTCATCACCCAAAGTTGGAATCGGAACCTTAGTAATATGCTTTACAAATCAAGATCATTAAAAAAAATACATTATCACATACTAAACACTGAATATGGATGCTTTGGAAACTACAGCACAGGCCAAGACCTTGTGATTGTGCACAAGGATGAAAGCTCAGTGACAACCCCACCGAGACAGGAATACTTCAGTTCAGAGCACTCACCCCCACTTTCCGCAACAGATCTCCCACAATGTTGAGCGCAGATATTCTAGCTGAAGGAGTAAGGGGGCTGGTACCAAATCCATTTGGTATAGCTGCAAACACAGACACATTTTATTACCTGCTCCACTTCTCCACAGGTTTTTTTATTTTTTTTTTTGTTTGTTTGTTTCAATTTCAATAAATCAACTCCAAGGTAAAAAAGTAAATCTAAAATCCTACTGCAGGCTATTCACACAATTACCCCACAATAACACGCAGACTACATGATCACTAGCCATGGAAAAACGAAAAAGCTTAATTCCTGTCCACTGCCCTCTTTCCCATTAGAACTACACACAGAGTTCTCGCACTCTCCATCTGCAAGGCTATTGCCCGCAATCCATCTAATCCAGCCAGAGCTTCCCATGGAATCTATTCTTTCTAATTTGAAAAATAACTTATTAATCCTTGCAGTTGTCCAGAGCCTTCCAGACAGGGAAGCAGACTGGACTAACACCCTGCTGCCTCATAGAGAAAACAAGACCCCCAAAAAGTATGTGTTGTAACAGGGGCAGTCTAGACTGTTTGAATTATTGCCCACCATTTACTCACCACTGCTGCTCCACATTTAAGCAGAAATATCAGCCACTGCACTTCCCTGCGATCTCAAAGGTCTTCAGAGCTCTGCTGCAGGCATCCACTGCAGAGCACAAACCCTTGCCCCGGTAAAAGCAGTATCTAAGCTTCACCATCCTGCTTCTCCATGCTGCTTACTGATTATACTCCTTAAATGCACCTGATACTGCCCCAGGATTTAAACACACCTGATCCAATGCAGGTGGGATCCACACCTACCTACACTTACTTCAAGTTCACCAACAAGCACCTGGCCTGAAATTGTTTGTTAACAAGCTGCAGGTACTGCCTAACAACTAGACACAGTTTCTACAAATTATACATTTTGGGGAAGGAAAACTATTTTCTGATCCTTTTCCAACAGGTGTAGCTGGCAAGGAGAGAGATGCCTGGACAGCCGAATCCATCTTTTCACAGTCTAGAGTCGGAGAAACGGGCGCTGACTTTCGGGTGACTTCTTGTTGCCTCTCCTGTACTGCTAGCTCTTGCCGTAAGTCTGAGGGTTGAAAGAATAAAAAACCCACACGTCTTGGTGACCGAGTTCCCTAATAAACACTGTCTCTATTCATTTGGGAGGGATGAGGAGGAAACACTTTGCAACAACTCTGTATTAACTGCCTGCTGCTGGCTTTCTGCAGCAGCGAGAACCCCCACCTCAGGGCAGTCACAGCCCCAGACCATCACTACCTGTCACGTGTAAGCACAGCAGGTGACTTTTCCGCAGTATCTTCCCCATCTGTGGTGCGAGACCCATGGAAAGTGCGTTAAGCGAACTGCAGCTGGTCACAAATGCCTGCGGAATTACACTCCGCTCCTGCTCAAACAGCGGTGGGGAAAAGGGAGGAATGACCCATTCTTACGTTTCCAGCTCCCCACATCATTCTTCCTGTTAAGCTGTGAGCTATCTGCAGACGTTCGCATTTTCAGAGCAGGGATGCGGGAGGCCCCCGGCACGGAACAACTAAGCTACGTTTCAAGTTTGAGGTGGCAAGACAAGCAAGCAGCCCCAGTCTCTGTGCCTCTGTGCGAGCAGTGCCATGGGCAGATGAGGCTGAGCAACAGCTTTCCAGGCTAGCTCTTTCTGGCTGAGAGCTATCTGCAGACGTTCTCATATTTGGAGCAGGCCTGGCGGAGCCCCCTGCATAGAACCCCAAATCTACGTTTGAATTTTGAGAGGGAAAGACAAGCAAGCAGCCCCAGTCTCTGTGCCTCTGTGCGAGCAGTGCCATGGGCAGATGAGGCTGAGCAACAGCTTTCCAGGCTAGCTCTTTCTGGCTGCGAGCTATCTGCAGACGTTCGGATTTTCAGAGCGGGGCTGCCAGAAGAGCCCGGCACGGAACACCTAAGCTACGTTTGAAGTTTGAGGGGGCAAGACAAGCAAGCAGCCCCAGTCTCTGTGCCTCTGTGCGAGCAGTGCCATGGGCAGATGAGGCTGAGTGTCTTGGTTTCGGCTGCTGCCGGCAACAAAAGCGCCACGCGGCCGCCCCTCCCCCCGCCGGCGTGCGGAGGGGAATGGAAAGAAAGAGGCAGAAACTGGTGGGTCGGGATAAGGGCAGTTTAACAGAACAGCAAACAGAGGGAAAACAGGAACAACAACGATACAAATAAGGATAAAACACAACCACGAACCGTACAACAGCCGCTCTCCCGAAACCGGACCGGCGCTGCGCCCGCCCAAGCTGCGAGTGCGTTCCCGCCGCGCCGCTCCCCCCCCCACCGGAACCCAGCGTGACGTCACAAGGTATGGAACACCGGGCTCTGTTTGGCCAGGTGGGGTCAGCCCCCATCCCCCCGGCTGTGCCCCTTCCTGGATTCCGGTGAAAATTAACCCTGTTCTGGCCAAACCCAGGACTTTATCCACTCCTTATTCCATACCATCTACGTCATGCCCAGGTCCCCCATTGTCCAGTTGATCACCACCACTTCTCCTGTCTCCAGATATCATTCCCTTAGTCTATGGATCATCACTCTAAAGTGTCCATTGAGTTCATTTAATCCATGACTTCAGGCTCCATCTGTCGTTATGGTCTTCCGTGGCAGGGGAGGTGATGTGTGGTGATGGGCGGTCACTTGCTGCATCCGGAGCTCACGGCTGATGTATCTGGTGCGGCCCGTGCCCACAGTCTGCAGGAGATGTTGATCTTGATGAAGTTGCTGAATGCCAGTTGTTGAAAACCAGGTCCAGTTCCATCATCACTGTGCTCTGCTAGGTTTTCATCAAAAAAGTCCATCCTTCTTTAATCTGGACGATTCTTACTATGCTACTACTGGTACAAAATATAACAATTATAACAGTGATAACAGACAGTGACAGGGTTATTTAACAATTAACTTTATACAATTTATTTATGGACTATTCTCGCCCGTAATTAAATCCCCATGAGGTACACATTGGACTTCCCCATCCTTCCGCATTACCCACCAGGTACACCCAGGTCCTTGAGCAAAAGCAATCCCGCGGACGGGCTTGCCTTTGCCCGAGGCAGGACTAACCCAAACCGTCTTCCCTAACATGTTCCGCATGTGCACTACAGGGACTTTATCCCCTTCTACGGGGCGCTGAGGTTTTGACTGGGCAGGACCAGCCCGGTTGGTGGACCCTCTGGTGTTAACCAACCAGGTGGCCTTTGCTAAATGGGTATCCCAATTTTTGAAAGTCCCACCCCCCATTGCCCTCAAAGTGGTTTTTAGCAGCCCATTGTACCGCTTGATCTTTCCAGAGGCTGGTGCATGGTAGGGGATGTGATACACCCACTCAATACCGTGTTCTTTGGCCCAGGTGTCTATGAGGCTGTTGCGAAAATGAGTCCCGTTGTCCGACTCAATTCTTTCGGGAGTGCCATGTCGCCACAGGACTTGTTTTTCCAGGCCCAGGATGGTATTCCGGGCGGTGGCATGGGGCACAGGGTAGGTTTCCAGCCATCCGGTGGTGGCCTCCACCATTGTGAGCGCATAGCGCTTGCCTTGGCGGGTTTGTGGCAGTGTGATGTAGTCAATCTGCCAAGCCTCCCCGTATTTATATTTTAGCCATCGTCCTCCATACCACTGAGGCTTTACCCGCTTGGCTTGCTTGATTGCAGTGCATGTTTCACATTCATGGATAACCTGTGTGATGGTATCCATGGCCAAGTCCACCCCTCGGTCACGAGCCCATCTGTATGTCGCGTCTCTTCCTTGGTGGCCCGAGGTGTCATGGGCCCACCGAGCTATAAACAGTTCACCCTTATGTTGCCAGTCCAGATCCACCTGAGCCACTTCAATCTTAGCAGCCCGATCTACCTGGTGGTTGTTTTGATGTTCTTCAGTGGCCCGACTCTTAGGGACGTGGGCGTCCACGTGACAGACTTTTACAGCCAACTGCTCTAGCCGGGCAGCAATATCTTGCCACAATGGGGCAGCCCAGATAGGTTTGCCTCTGCGCTGCCAGTTGTTCTTCTTCCATTGCTGCAGCCACCCCCACAAGGCATTGGCCACCATCCAAGAGTCAGTGTAAAGATAGAGCACTGGCCACTTCTCTCGACTGGCAATGTCTAAAGCCAGCTGGATGGCTTTCACCTCTGCAAAATGGCTGGACTCACCTTCTCCCTCGGCAGTTTCCGCGACTTGTCGTGTAGGGCTCCATACAGCAGCCTTCCACCTCCGCTGCTTCCCCACAATGCGACAGGACCCATCCGTGAACAGGGCATACTGTTTCTTATCTTCTGGCAGCTGGTTATACAGTGGGGCCTCTTCAGCACGTGTCACCTCCTCCTCTGGCGATGCTCCAAAATCTTTGCCTTCTGGCCAGTCCATGATGACCTCCAGAATTCCTGGGCGACTGGGGTTTCCCATTCGGGCACGCTGGGTGATCAGAGCGACCCACTTACTCTACGTAGCATCGGTGGCATGATGCGTAGAGGGGACCCTCTCTTTGAACATCCAGCCCAGGACCGGCAATTGTGGAGCTAGGAGGAGCTGTGCTTCAGTGCCGACCACTTCTGAAGCAGCTCGAACGCCTTCATATGCTGCCAGAATCTCTTTTTCAGTGGGAGTATAGCGGGCCTCAGATCCTTTGTATCCCCGGCTCCAGAACCCCAGGGGTCGACCTCGAGTCTCCCCTGGTGCTTTCTGCCAGAGACTCCAGGTTGGGCCATTCTCCCCGGCTGCGGTGTAGAGCACGTTTTTAACATCTTGCCCTGACCGGACTGGACCAAGGGCTACGGCATGAACTATCTCCCGTTTAATCTGTTCAAATGCCTGTCGTTGCTCAGGGCCCCATTCAAAATCATTCTTCTTCCGGGTCACGTGGTACAGAGGACTCACAATTTGGCTGTAATTTGGGATGTGCATCCTCCAAAAACCCACAACACCCAGGAAGGCCTGTGCTTCCTTTTTGCTGGTTGGTGGAGACATAGCTGCTATTTTGTTGATGACATCCATTGGGATTTGACGGCGCCCATCCTGCCATTTTATTCCCAAAAACTGGATCTCTTGCGCAGGTCCCTTGACTTTACTTCGCTTAATGGCGAAACCGGCTTTCAGAAGGATCTGAACTATTTTCTCCCCTTTCTCAAAAACTTCCTCCGCTGTGTCGCCCCATATAATGATGTCATCGATGTACTGCAGATGTTCTGGGGCTTCACCCTTTTCCAGTGCAGTCTGGATTAGTCCATGGCAAATGGTGGGACTGTGTTTCCACCCCTGGGGCAGTCGGTTCCAGGTGTACTGGATGCCCCTCCAGGTGAAAGCAAACTGTGGCCTGCACTCTGCTGCCAAGGGATGGAGAAGAATGCATTGGCAATGTCAATTGTAGCATACCACTTGGCTGCCTTTGACTCCAGCTGATACTGAAGTTCTAGCATGTCTGGCACGGCAGCACTTAGCGGTGGTGTGACTTCATTCAGGCCACGGTAGTCTATTGTCAGTCTCCACTCTCCAGTAGATTTTCTCACTGGCCATATGGGACTATTAAAGGGTGAACGAGTTTTGCTGATCACTCCTTGACTCTCCAGCTGGCGGATCAGCTGATGAATGGGGAGAAGGGAGTCTCGGTTGGTACGATACTGTCGCCGGTGCACCGTTGTTGTCGCGATAGGTACTTGTTGTTCTTCAACCCTCAGCAACCCCACAACGGAAGGATCCTCCGAGAGACCAGGCAAAATGGACAGCTGTTTAATTTCTTCCGTCTCCACAGCAGCTATGCCAAAAGCCCACCGATACCCCTTTGGGTCCTTGAAATAGCCTCTCCTAAGATAGTCTATCCCAAGGATGCACGGAGCCTCGGGGCCAGTTACAATGGGGTGCTTCTGCCAGTCCTGCCCAGTGAGGCTCACTTCAGCCTCCAGTAGACTCAGCTTTTGGGACCCCCCTGTCACTCCCGAAATGCAAATGGACTCTGACCCTTTGAATTCTGATGGCATTAAAATACACTGTGCACCAGTGTCCACTAGAGCTTGATACTCTTGTGGATCTGACGTGCCAGGCCACCGAATCCACACCGTCCAATAAACGCGGTTGTCCCTTTCCTCCACCTGGCTGGAGGCAGGGCCCCTCTAATCCTCATCAGAAAATTTGCTGCTCACTTGCTGTAAAAATGACTTGGAGGTCCCCTCCAGAGGATCGGAATCAAGGTCAAACTGTCTACCTGGTTTGGAGAGCTGGCTTCTGGAAACTGGAGCGGCACTTTTCCTAACAGAATCCCCTTTTGTGATTGTTTTACCTCGCAACTCACGCACTCGTGCCTCTAGACTTGAGGTGGGTTTTCCATCCCACTTCCTCATGTCCTCTCCGTGGTCACGCAGGTAAAACCACAGGGTGCCTCGGGGTGTATAGCCTCTGTATTCCCTCTCCTGAGCAGAGAAACGCCTGCCCCTAATAGCTGAGACACTGGCCCGTACAGGTGGGGAGTAGGACATATTCCTGTCTAGTCGCTTGACCAGTTTCTCCACAGCTGAGACAAGGGAGGAAGAGAGACTTTCCTCATATTGGCGGAGTCTGACAGCCACCTCGTCCACTGTTGGTGCGTCTTTACCTTTCCAGTTTACAACTGCCAGTGAGTTGGCATGCGAGGAGGGTGCGCTCCGCACAAACTTCCTCCACATGGATTGTGAGCACTGGAGTTCATCTGGGTCTGTGGGTACCTGCTCATCGTCTGTGTCACAGTAAACCAGCTCCCGCACAGCTAATTCCCTCAAGTACTGAATACCCCTTTCCATATTGGTCCACTTGCCAGGATAGCATACAAAATCGTCACTGAAGGGGTACCTCTCCCTCACACCTGACAGAAGTCTCCTCCAGAGGCTGAGGACTTGTTCCTTTTTCCCAATGGCCTTGTCAATGCCCCCATCCCTGGCCAGGGATCCCAGCTGCTTGGCTTCCTTGCCCTCTAACTCCAAGCTGCTGGCCCCGTTATCCCAGCACCGCAGCAGCCAGGTGGCAATGTGCTCGCCTGGGTGGCAGCTGAAATCTTTCCGCATGTCTCGCAGCTCGCCCAGGGACAGGGACCGGGTGATGATCTCTGTCTCTATCTCCCGTGATGACCCTGGCTCATCATCATCCCTCCCGGAGCGATCTGCTCTCTTTGCATCTTTCTTTAGTTTTACAGGGGCGACTGCTACCTGCACAGGTTGGTCATTGGGCTCAGTCACTGTGCCTGTGGCTGGAGCTGGGGCTGGAGCAGCTGCTGTGCCCGCTGGGGAAACCGAGGCAGACCCTGCAGCTGTGGCTGCAGCAGCGGTGGTGCCGGTCAGGGGGGCTGGGACTGCCTGCTGGGCTGGAGGGGCTGCAGGGCCGGCTGGGGGGGCAGCGCCAGTTGCAGCGCCTGCTGCTTCGCTTCCCCCCCTTTCCCCTTTAAGGCACTGAACAGTGTTGAACAGGGCTCGGTAGGCATGGGCCAGACCCCAGCACATTGTGGTGATCTGTGTCTCTCTGGAGTTCCCAGGGTGGCAGCACACATTTTGCAGATATTTTACCAGATTGTCCGGATTCTGTATTTGTTCAGGGGTGAGTTTAAAACACACCGCAGGTGCCCACTGCTCTAGACATCTGCCCATGCTGTCCCACACACCCAGCCACTCACAGCTATCCAGCCCCGGGGCAGGTCTCTGCACGATGTTCTTAACGACTTGCTTAACCCTAAACAAAACCCAGAACCCGTTCAGCAGGCAGAATAAAAGGAGAGTGCTGCCCTGAGCATCCCACGGGTACTCGAAATTCTCAAAAGCAGTTAGGACCAGCCTGAGGGAGAGAGGGGGGGCGAAAGAGTGGGGGAAGGTATCCCCTTCGGTTTTCCCCACAGACTGGGTTTGATTATTAACAAAATCTAAGACATAGGATCCGAGGTACGGAAATGACCGCAGTGCCGCATGCAAATACAAGACTAATTTCATGCACAGTGATGTTATCATATCATAAGTCGATATCGTACAGTACAGCAAAATCATCATCTTAATCCTTTTTCCAGTGATGATGAACAGCATGGCAATGAACACATAGTGCAAGTACGGATTTACATAGCAGAGCCACTTGATCAAAGTCAGAAACATTTTTTTTTTTCTTTTTTACCGGCGACTACTTAACACAGAAAAATGCGTATAACAAAATTTAAGCAAATCTAAGAAAACAGTTTTAACACCCGCTGCTCAGCCCTGCCGTTATCCCTACCCCACGTCTGGGCGCCAATTTAATGTTTTGGTTTCGGCTGCCGCCGGCAACAAAAGCGCCACGCAGCCGCCCCTCCCCCCGCCGGCGTGCGGAGGAGAATGGAAAGAAAGAGGCAGAAACTGGTGGGTCGGGATAAGGGCAGTTTAACAGAACAGCAAACAGAGGGAAAACAGGAACAACAACGATACAAATAAGGAGAAAACACAACCACGAACCGTACAACAGCCGCTCTCCCGAAACCGGACCGGCGCTGCGCCCGCCCAAGCTGCGAGTGAGTTCCCGCCGCGCCGCTCCGCCCCCCACCGGAACCCAGCGTGACGTCACAGGGTATGGAATACCGGGCTCTGTTTGGCCAGGTGGGGTCAGCCCCCACCCCCCCGGCTGTGCCCCTTCCTGGATTCCGGTGAAAATTAACCCTGTTCTGGCCAAACCCAGGACACTGAGCAACAGCTTTCCAGGCTAGCTCTTTCTGCCTGCGACCTATCTGCAGACGTTCACATTTTCGGAGCACGGGTGCTGAAGGCCCTCTGCAAGGAACACCTAATACTTTTGAAGTTTAAGGGGGCAAGAAGGGCAAGCAGCCCCAGTCTCTGTGCGAGCAGTGCCATGGGCAGATGAGGCTGAGCAACAGCTTTCCAGGCTAGCTCTTTCTGACTGCCAGCTATCTGCAGACGTTCGCATTTTCGGAGCAGGTCTACTGGAGGCCCTCTGCACGGCCCACCTAAGATACGTTTGAAGTTTAAGGGGGCAAGACAAGCAAGAAACCCCAGTCTCTGTGCCTCTGTGCGAGCAGTGCATGGGCAGATGATGCTGAGCAACAACTTTCTAGGCAAGCCCCTTCAGGCTGCTAGCTATCTGCAGACGTTCGGATTTTCAGAGCATGGCTGAAAAAGGCGCCTGCACGGACTTCCAAACATACGTTTGAAGTTTGAGGTGGCAAGACAAGCAAGCAGCCCCAGTCTCTGTGCCTCTGTGCGAGCAGTGCCATGGGCACATGAGGCTGAGCAACAGCTTTCCAGGCTAGATCTTTCTGGCTGTGAGCTATCTGCAGACGTTCTCATTTTGGGAGCATGGCTTTTGGAGGCATCCACCACGGACCAACAAAGATACTTTTGAAGTTTGAGGGGGCAAGACAAGCAAGCAGCCCCAGTCTCTGTGCCTCTGTGCGAGCAGTGCCATGGGCAGATGAGGCTGAGCAACAGCTTTCCAGGCTAGCCCTTTCTGGCTGCCAGCTATCTGCAGACGTTCGCATTTTAGGAGCAGGGCTGTTGCAGGCGCCCGGCACGGACCCCCAAAGATACAGTAAAAGTGTGAGATGGCAAAACAAGGAAGCAGCCCCAGTCTCTGTGCCTCTGTGCGACCAGTGCCATGGGCAGATGAGGCTAAGCAACAACTTTCCAGGCTATCTCTTTCTGGCTGCGAACTATCTGCAGACGTTCGCATTTTCGTAGCAGGGCTACTGGAGGCCCTCTGCACGGACCACCTAAGCTACGTTTGAAGTTTGAGGGGGCAAGACAAGCAAGCAGCCCCAGTCTCTGTGCCTCTGTGCGAGCAGTGCCATGGGCAGATGAGGCTGAGCAACAGCTTTCTAGGCTAGCCCCTTCAGGCTGCGAGCTATCTGCAGACGTTCGTATTTTGGGAGCATGGCTGCCGGAGGCGCCCTGCAAAGACCCCCAAAGATACAATAGAAGTTTGAGGTGGCAAGACAAGCAAGCAGCCCCAGTCTCTGTGCCTCTGGGCGAGCAGTGCCATGGGCAGATGAGGCTGAGCAACAGCTTTCCAGGCTAGCTCTTTCTGTCTGCGATCTATCTGCAGACGTTCGCATTTTCAGAGCAAGGCTACCGGAGTCTCACTCCACACACCCCCAAATATATGATTGAAGTTTGAGGTGGCAAGACAAGCAAGCAGCCCCAGTCTCTGTGCCTCTGTGCGAGCAGTGCCATGGGCAGATGAGGCTGAGCAACAGCTTTCCAGGCTAGCTCTTTCTGCCTGCGAGCTATCTGCAGATGTTCGCATTTTCATAGCAGGGCTTTCGCAGGCCATCGTCACGAACTACCTCAGATACTTTTGAAGTTAGGTGGCAAGACAAGCAAGCAGCCCCAGTCTCTGTGCCTCTGTGCAAGCAGTGCCATGGGCAGATGAGGCTGAGCAACAACTTTCCAGGCTAGCTCTTTCTGGCTGCGAGCTATCTGCAGACGTTCGCATTTTCGGAGCAGGGCTTTTGGAGGCCCCATGCACAGACCCCAAATCTACGTTTGAAGTTTGAGGCGGCAAGACAAGCAAGCAGCCCCAGTCTCTGTGCCTTTTTGCAAGCAGTGCCATGGGCAGATGAGGCTGAGCAACAGCTTTCCAGGCTAGCTCTTTCTGTCTGCGTTCTATCTGCAGACGTTCGCGTTTTTGGAGCAGGGCTGCTGTAGGCCCCATGCACAGACCCCAAAAACTACGTTTGAGGTTTGAGGTGCCAAGACAAGCAAGCAGCCCCAGTCTCTGTGCCTCCGTGCGAGCAGCGCCATGGGCAGATGAGGCTGAGCAACAGCTTTGCAATCTAAATGTTTCTGCCTGTGAGCTATCTGCAGACGTTCGCATTGTCGGACCAGGCCTGATGGAGGCGCCGGGTACGGACCACTTAAGATTTGTTTGAAGTTTGAGGTGGTAAGACAAACAAGCAGCCCCAGTCTCTGTGCCTCTGTGCGAGCAGTGCCATGGGCAGATGAGGCTGAGAAACAGCTTTCCAGGCTAGCTCTTTCTGCCTGCGAGCTATCTGCAGACGTTCGCATTTTCGCAACAGGGCTGCCGGAGGCCCCACGCACAGACCCCAAAATTACGTTTGAAGTTTGAGGTGGCAAGACAAGCAAGCAGCCCCAGTCTCTGTGCCTCTGTGCGAGCAGTGCCATGGCCGGGCAGATGAGTCTGAGCAACAGCTTTCCAGGCTAGCTCTTTCTGCCTGCGAGCTATCTGCAGACGTTCTCATTTTCAGACCAGGGATGCCGGAGGCGCTCGGCAAGGACCCCTAAGCTACGTTTGAAGTTTTAGGTGGCAAGAGAAGCAAGCAGCCCCAGTCTCTGTGCCTCTGTGCGAGCAGTGCCATGGGCAGATGAGGCTGAGCAATAGCTTTCCATGCTATCCCCTTCTACCTGCGAGCTATCTGCAGACGTTCGCATTTTCGGAGCAAGGCTGCCGTAGGCGCCCGGCACGGACCCCCAAAGTAACTTTGGAAGTTTGAGGTGGCAAGACAAGCAAGCAGCCCCAGTCTCTGTGCCTCTGTGCGAGCAGTGCCATGGGCAGATTAGGCTGAGCAACAGCTTTCCAGGCTAGCTCTTTCTGGCTGCCAGCTATCTGCACAAGTTCTCATTTTCGAAGCAGGGCTGCCGGAGGCGACCGGCACGTACGTCCTAGCTACGTTTGAAGTTTGAGGTGGCAAGACAAGCAAGCAGCCCCAGTCTCTGTGCCTCTGGGCGACCAGTGCCATGGGCAGATGAGGCTGAGCAACAGCTTTCCAGGCTAGCCCCTTCTGCCTGCCGGCTATCTGCACAGGTTCGCATTTTTGAAGCAGGGCTGCAAAGGAGCCTGGCAGGGAACACCCCCATTCCCTGGCTACATTTGATGGTTGAGATGGCAAGACAAGCAAGCAGCTCCAGTCTCTGTGCCTCTGTGTGAGCAGTGCCATGGGCAGATGAGGCTGAGCAATAGCTTTCCAGGCTATCTCATTCTGGCTGCCAGCTATCTGCAGACGTTCGCATTTTCGGAGCAGGGCTGCCGGAGGCGCCCGGCACGTACGTCCTAAGCTACGTTTGAAGTTTGAGTTGGCAAGACAAGCAAGCAGCCCCAGTCTCTGTGCCTCTGTGCGAGCAGTGCCATGGGCAGATGAGGCTGAGAAACAGCTTTCCAGGCTAGCCTTTTCTGCCTGCCAGCTATCTGCAGACGTTCGCATTTTCGGAGCAAGGCTGCCGTAGGCGCCCGGCACGGACCCCCAAAGAAACATTGGAAGTTTGAGGTGGCAAGACAAGCAAGCAGCCCCAGTCTCTGTGCCTCTGTGCGAGCAGTGCCATGGGCAGATGAGGCTGAGCAACAGCTTTCCAGGCTAGCCCCTTCTGCCTGCCAGCTATCTGCAGACGTTCGCGTTTTTGGAGCAGGGCTGCTGGAGGCCCCATGCACAGACCACAAAAACTAGGTTTGAGGTTTGAGGTGCCAAGACAAGCAAGCAGCCCCAGTCTCTGTGCCTCTGTGCGAGCAGTGCCATGGGCAGATGAAGCTGAGCAACAGCTTTCCAGGCTAGCTCTTTCTGTCTGCGATCTATCTGCAGACGTTCGCGTTTTTGGACCAGGGCTGCTGGAGGCCCCATGCACAGACCACAAAAACTAGGTTTGAGGTTTGAGGTGCCAAGACAAGCAAGCAGCCCCAGTCTCTGTGCCTCCGTGCGAGCAGTGCCATGGGCAGATGAGGCTGAGCAACATCTTTGCAATCTAAATGTTTCCTCCTGTGAGCTATCTGCAGACGTTCGCATTGTCGGACCAGGCCTGCCGGAGGCGCCGGGTACGGACCACCTAAGCTATGTTTGAAGTTTGAGGTGGTAAGACAAACAAGCAGCCCCAGTCTCTGTGCCTCTGTGCGAGCAGTGCCATGGGCAGATGAGGCTGAGAAACAGCTTTCCAGGCTAGCTCTTTCTGGCTGCGAGCTATCTGCAGACGTTCGCATTTTCGCAACAGGGCTGCTGGAGGCCCCACGCACAGACCCCAAAATTACGTTTGAAGTTTGAGGTGGCAAGACAAGCAAGCAGCCCCAGTCTTTCTGGTTCTGTGTGAGCAGTGCCATGGGCAGATGAGGCTGAGCAACAGCTTTCCAGGCTAGCTCTTTCTGTCTGCGATCTATCTGCAGACGTTCGCGTTTTTGGAGCAGGGCTGCTGTAGGCCCCATGCACAGACCCCAAAAACTACGTTTGAGGTTTGAGGTGCCAAGACAAGCAAGCAGCCCCAGTCTCTGTGCCTCCGTGCGAGCAGCGCCATGGGCAGATGAGACTGAGCAACAGCTTTGCAATCTAAATGTTTCTGCCTGTGAGCTATCTGCAGACGTTCGCATTGTCGGAGCAGGCCTGCCGGAGGCGCCGGGTACGGACCACTTAAGCTATGTTTGAAGTTTGAGGTGGTAAGACAAACAAGCAGCCCCAGTCTCAGTGCCTCTGTGCGAGCAGTGCCATGGGCACATGAGGCTGAGAAACAGCTTTCCAGGCTAGCTCTTTCTGCCTGCGAGCTATCTGCAGACGTTCGCATTTTCGCAACAGGGCTGCCGGAGGCCCCACGCACAGACCCCAAAATTACGTTTGAAGTTTGAGGTGGCAAGACAAGCAAGCAGCCCCAGTCTCTGTGCCTCTGTGCGAGCAGTGCCATGGCCGGGCAGATGAGTCTGAGCAACAGCTTTCCAGGCTAGCCCCTTCTGCCTGCCAGCTATCTGCAGACGTTCGCATTTTCGGAGCAGGGCTGCCAGAGGCGCTCACAACGGACAACCTAAGATAAGTTTGAAGTTTGAGGTGGCAAGACAAGCAAGCAGCCCCAGTCTCTGTGCCTCTGTCCGAGGAGAGCCATGGGCAGATGAGGCTGAACAACAGCTTTCCAGGCTAGCCCCTTCTGGCTGCCAGCTATCTGCAGACGTTCACATTTTCAGAGCAGGGCTGGGAAAGGAGCCTGGCAGGGACTCACTCATTCCCAGGTTACATTTGAAAATTGAGGGGGCAAGACAAGCAAGCAGCCCCAGTCTCTGTGCCTCTGTGCGAGGAGTTTCATGGGCAGATGAGGCTGAGCAACAGCTTTCCAGGCTAGCTTCTTCTGGCTGTCAGCTATCTGCAGACGTTCTCATTTTCGGAGCAGGGCTCTAAAAGGAGATTGGCAGGAACACACCCATTTCCAGTCTTCGTTTGAAGTTTGAGGTGGCAAGACAAGCAAGCAGCCCCAGTCTCTGTGCCTCTGTGCGAGCAGTGCCATGGGCAGATGAGGCTGAGCAACAGCTTTCCAGGCTAGCCCCTTCTGGCTGCCAGATATCTGCAGACGTTCGCATTTTCAGAGCAGGGCTGGGAAAGGAGCCTGGCAGGGACTCCCTCATTCCCAGATTACATTTGAAAACTGAGGTGGCAGGACAAGCAAGCAGCCCCGGTCTCTGTGCCTCTGTGCGAGCAGTGCCATGGGCAGATGAGGCTGAGCAACAGCTTTCCAGGCTAGCCCCTTCTGGCTGCCAGCTATCTGCAGATGTTCGCATTTTCGGTGCAGGGCTGCGAAAGGAGCCTGACAGGGACACCCCCATTCCCAGTCTACTTTTGAAGTTTGAGGTGGCAAGACAAGCAAGCAGCCCCAGTCTCTGTGCCTCTGTGCGAGCAGTGCCATGGGCAGATGAGGCTGAGCAATAGCTTTCCAGGCTATCTCATTCTGGCTGCCAGCTATCTGCAGACGTTCGCATTTTCGGAGCAGGGCTGCCGGAGGCGCCCGGCACGTACGTCCTAAGCTACGTTTGAAGTTTGAGTTGGCAAGACAAGCAAGCAGCCCCAGTCTCTGTGCCTCTGTGCGAGCAGTGCCATGGGCAGATGAGGCTGAGAAACAGCTTTCCAGGCTAGCCTTTTCTGCCTGCCAGCTATCTGCAGACGTTCGCATTTTCGGAGCAAGGCTGCCGTAGGCGCCCGGCACGGACCCCCAAAGAAACATTGGAAGTTTGAGGTGGCAAGACAAGCAAGCAGCCCCAGTCTCTGTGCCTCTGTGCGAGCAGTGCCATGGGCAGATGAGGCTGAGCAACAGCTTTCCAGGCTAGCCCCTTCTGCCTGCCAGCTATCTGCAGACGTTCGCGTTTTTGGAGCAGGGCTGCTGGAGGCCCCATGCACAGACCACAAAAACTAGGTTTGAGGTTTGAGGTGCCAAGACAAGCAAGCAGCCCCAGTCTCTGTGCCTCTGTGCGAGCAGTGCCATGGGCAGATGAAGCTGAGCAACAGCTTTCCAGGCTAGCTCTTTCTGTCTGCGATCTATCTGCAGACGTTCGCGTTTTTGGACCAGGGCTGCTGGAGGCCCCATGCACAGACCACAAAAACTAGGTTTGAGGTTTGAGGTGCCAAGACAAGCAAGCAGCCCCAGTCTCTGTGCCTCCGTGCGAGCAGTGCCATGGGCAGATGAGGCTGAGCAACATCTTTGCAATCTAAATGTTTCCTCCTGTGAGCTATCTGCAGACGTTCGCATTGTCGGACCAGGCCTGCCGGAGGCGCCGGGTACGGACCACCTAAGCTATGTTTGAAGTTTGAGGTGGTAAGACAAACAAGCAGCCCCAGTCTCTGTGCCTCTGTGCGAGCAGTGCCATGGGCAGATGAGGCTGAGAAACAGCTTTCCAGGCTAGCTCTTTCTGGCTGCGAGCTATCTGCAGACGTTCGCATTTTCGCAACAGGGCTGCTGGAGGCCCCACGCACAGACCCCAAAATTACGTTTGAAGTTTGAGGTGGCAAGACAAGCAAGCAGCCCCAGTCTTTCTGGTTCTGTGTGAGCAGTGCCATGGGCAGATGAGGCTGAGCAACAGCTTTCCAGGCTAGCTCTTTCTGTCTGCGATCTATCTGCAGACGTTCGCGTTTTTGGAGCAGGGCTGCTGTAGGCCCCATGCACAGACCCCAAAAACTACGTTTGAGGTTTGAGGTGCCAAGACAAGCAAGCAGCCCCAGTCTCTGTGCCTCCGTGCGAGCAGCGCCATGGGCAGATGAGGCTGAGCAACAGCTTTGCAATCTAAATGTTTCTGCCTGTGAGCTATCTGCAGACGTTCGCATTGTCGGAGCAGGCCTGCCGGAGGCGCCGGGTACGGACCACTTAAGCTATGTTTGAAGTTTGAGGTGGTAAGACAAACAAGCAGCCCCAGTCTCAGTGCCTCTGTGCGAGCAGTGCCATGGGCACATGAGGCTGAGAAACAGCTTTCCAGGCTAGCTCTTTCTGCCTGCGAGCTATCTGCAGACGTTCGCATTTTCGCAACAGGGCTGCCGGAGGCCCCACGCACAGACCCCAAAATTACGTTTGAAGTTTGAGGTGGCAAGACAAGCAAGCAGCCCCAGTCTCTGTGCCTCTGTGCGAGCAGTGCCATGGCCGGGCAGATGAGTCTGAGCAACAGCTTTCCAGGCTAGCCCCTTCTGCCTGCCAGCTATCTGCAGACGTTCGCATTTTCGGAGCAGGGCTGCCAGAGGCGCTCACAACGGACAACCTAAGATAAGTTTGAAGTTTGAGGTGGCAAGACAAGCAAGCAGCCCCAGTCTCTGTGCCTCTGTCCGAGGAGAGCCATGGGCAGATGAGGCTGAACAACAGCTTTCCAGGCTAGCCCCTTCTGGCTGCCAGCTATCTGCAGACGTTCACATTTTCAGAGCAGGGCTGGGAAAGGAGCCTGGCAGGGACTCACTCATTCCCAGGTTACATTTGAAAATTGAGGGGGCAAGACAAGCAAGCAGCCCCAGTCTCTGTGCCTCTGTGCGAGGAGTTTCATGGGCAGATGAGGCTGAGCAACAGCTTTCCAGGCTAGCTTCTTCTGGCTGTCAGCTATCTGCAGACGTTCTCATTTTCGGAGCAGGGCTCTAAAAGGAGATTGGCAGGAACACACCCATTTCCAGTCTTCGTTTGAAGTTTGAGGTGGCAAGACAAGCAAGCAGCCCCAGTCTCTGTGCCTCTGTGCGAGCAGTGCCATGGGCAGATGAGGCTGAGCAACAGCTTTCCAGGCTAGCCCCTTCTGGCTGCCAGATATCTGCAGACGTTCGCATTTTCAGAGCAGGGCTGGGAAAGGAGCCTGGCAGGGACTCCCTCATTCCCAGGTTACATTTGAAAACTGAGGTGGCAGGACAAGCAAGCAGCCCCGGTCTCTGTGCCTCTGTGCGAGCAGTGCCATGGGCAGATGAGGATGAGCAACAGCTTTCCAGGCTAGCCCCTTCTGGCTGCCAGCTATCTGCAGATGTTCGCATTTTCGGTGCAGGGCTGCGAAAGGAGCCTGACAGGGACACCCCCATTCCCAGTCTACTTTTGAAGTTTGAGGTGGCAAGACAAGCAAGCAGCCCCAGTCTCTGTGCCTCTGTGCGAGCAGTGCCATGGGCAGATGAGGCTGAGCAACAGCTTTCCAGGCTAGCCCCTTCTGGCTGCCAGCTATCTGCAGACGTTCGCATTTTCGGAGCAGGGCTGCGAAAGGAGCCTTGCAGTAACTCCACCATTTCCAGCCTAAGTTTAAAAGTTTGAGGTGGCAAGACAAGCAAGCAGCCCCAGTCTCTGTGCCTCTGTGCGAGCAGAGCCATGGGCAGATGAGGCTGAGCAACAGCTTTCCAGGCTAGCCCCTTCTGGCTGCCAGCTATCTGCAGACGTTCGCATTTTCGGAGAAGGGCTGCGAAACGAGTCTGGCAGGAACACCCCCCCATTTCCAGTCTACGTTTGAAGTTTGAGGTGGCAAGACAAGCAAGCAGCCCCAGTCTCTGTGTCTCTGTGCGAGTAGTGTCATGGGCAGATGAGGCTGAGCAACAGCTTTCCAGGCTAGCCCCTTCTGGCTGTCAGCTATCTGCAGATGTTCTCATTTTGGGAGCAGGGCTGCTAAAGGAGCTTGGCAGGAACACACCCATTTCCAGTCTACGTTTGAAGTTTGAGGTGGCAAGACAAGCAAGCAGCCCCAGTCTCTGTGCCTCTGTGCGAGCAGAGCCATGGGCAGATGAGGCTGAGCAACATCTTTCCAGGCTAGCCCCTTCTGGCTGCCAGCTATCTGCAGACGTTCACATTTTCAGAGCAGGGCTGGGAAAGGAGCCCGGCAGGGACTCCCTCATTCCCAGGTTACGTTTGAAAATTGAGGTGGCAGGACAAGCAAGCAGCCCCAGTCTCTGTGCCTCTGTGCGAGCAGTTTCATGGGCAGATGAGGCTGAGCAACAGCTTTCCAGGCTAGGCCCTTCTGGCTGCCAGCTATCTGCAGACGTTCGCTTTTTGGAAGCAGGGCTGCCGTAGGCGCCCAGCTCGGACAGCCTAAGATACTTTTGAAGTTTGAGGTGGCAAGACAAGCAAGCAGCCCCAGTCTCTGTGCCTCTGTGCGAGCAGTGCCATGGGCAGATGAGGCTGAGCAACAGCTTTCCAGGCTAGCACCTTCTGGCTGCCATCTATCTGCAGACGTTCGCATTTTCGGTGCAGGTCTGCGAAAGGAGTCTGACAGGGACACCCCCATTCCCAGCCTATGTTTAGAAGTTTGAGGTGGCAAGACAAGCAAGCAGCCCCAGTCTCTGTGCCTCTGTGCGAGCAGTTTCATGAGCAGATGAGGCTGAGCAACAGCTTTCCAGGCTAGGCCCTTCTGGCTGCCAGCTATCTGCAGACGTTCGCATTTTCGGAGCAGGGCTGGGAAAGGAGCCTGGCAGGGACTCCCTCATTCCAAGGTTACATTTGAAAATTGAGGTGGCAAGACAAGCAAGCATCCCCCGTCTCTGTGCCTCTGTGCGAGCAGTGCCATGGGCGGATGAGGCTGAGCAACAGCTTTCCAGGCTAGCTCTTTGTGGCTGCCAACTATCTGCAGACGTTCGCATTGTCGGAGAAGGGCTGCGAAACGAGTCTGGCAGGAAAACCCCCCCATTTCCAGTCTACGTTTGAAGTTTGAGGTGGCAAGACAAGCAAGCAGCCCCAGTCTCTGTGCCTCTGTGCGAGCAGCGTCATGGGCAGATGAGGCTGAGCAACAGCTTTCCAGGCTAGCACCTTCTGGCTGTCAGATATCTGCAGACGTTCTCATTTTGGGAGCAGGGCTGCGAAAGGAGTTTGGCAGGAACACACCCATTTCCAGTCTACGTTTGAAGTTTGAGGAGGCAAGACAAGCAAGCAGCCCCATTCTCTGTGCCTCTGTGTGAGCAGTGCCATGGGCAGATGAGGCTGAGCAACAGCTTTCCAGGCTAGGCCCTTCTGGCTGCCAGCTATCTGCAGACGTTCGCATTTTCGGAGCAGGGCTGCCAGAGGCGCTCAAAACGGACAACCTAAGATAAGTTTGAAGTTTGAGGTGGCAAGACAAGCAAGCAGCCCCAGTCTCTGTGCCTCTGTCCGAGGAGAGCCATGGGCAGATGAGGCTGAAAAACAGCTTTCCAGGCTAACCCCTTCTGGCTGCCAGCTATCTGCAGACGTTCACATTTTCAGAGCAGGGCTGGGAAAGGAGGCTGGCAGGGACTCACTCATTCCCAGGTTACATTTGAAAATTGAGGGGGCAAGACAAGCAAGCAGCCCCAGTCTCTGTGCCTCTGTGCGAGCAGTGCCATGGGCAGATGAGGCTGAGCAACAGCTTTCCAGGCTAGCCTCTTCTGGCTGTCAGCGATCTGCAGACGTTCTCATTTTGGGAGCAGGGCTCTAAAAGGAGATTGGCAGGAACACACCCATTTCCAGTCTTCGTTTGAAGTTTGAGGTGGCAAGACAAGCAAGCAGCCCCAGTCTCTGTGCCTCTGTGCGAGCAGTGCCATGGGCAGATGAGGCTGAGCGACAGCTTTACAGGCTAGCCCCTTCTGGCTGCCAGCTATCTGCAGACGTTCGCACTTTCAGAGCAGGGCTGGGAAAGGAGCCTGGCAGGGACTCCCTCATTCCCAGGTTACATTTGAAAATTGAGGTGGCAGGACAAGCAAGCAGCCCCGGTCTCTGTGCCTCTGTGCGAGCAGTGCCATGGGCAGATGAGGCTGAGCAACAGCTTTCCAGGCTAGCCCCTTCTGCCTGCCAGCTATCTGCAGACGTTCGCGTTTTTGGAGCAGGGCTGCTGGAGGCCCCATGCACAGACCACAAAAACTAGGTTTGAGGTTTGAGGTGCCAAGACAAGCAAGCAGCCCCAGTCTCTGTGCCTCTGTGCGAGCAGTGCCATGGGCAGATGAAGCTGAGCAACAGCTTTCCAGGCTAGCTCTTTCTGTCTGCGATCTATCTGCAGACGTTCGCGTTTTTGGACCAGGGCTGCTGGAGGCCCCATGCACAGACCACAAAAACTAGGTTTGAGGTTTGAGGTGCCAAGACAAGCAAGCAGCCCCAGTCTCTGTGCCTCCGTGCGAGCAGTGCCATGGGCAGATGAGGCTGAGCAACATCTTTGCAATCTAAATGTTTCCTCCTGTGAGCTATCTGCAGACGTTCGCATTGTCGGACCAGGCCTGCCGGAGGCGCCGGGTACGGACCACCTAAGCTATGTTTGAAGTTTGAGGTGGTAAGACAAACAAGCAGCCCCAGTCTCTGTGCCTCTGTGCGAGCAGTGCCATGGGCAGATGAGGCTGAGAAACAGCTTTCCAGGCTAGCTCTTTCTGGCTGCGAGCTATCTGCAGACGTTCGCATTTTCGCAACAGGGCTGCTGGAGGCCCCACGCACAGACCCCAAAATTACGTTTGAAGTTTGAGGTGGCAAGACAAGCAAGCAGCCCCAGTCTTTCTGGTTCTGTGTGAGCAGTGCCATGGGCAGATGAGGCTGAGCAACAGCTTTCCAGGCTAGCTCTTTCTGTCTGCGATCTATCTGCAGACGTTCGCGTTTTTGGAGCAGGGCTGCTGTAGGCCCCATGCACAGACCCCAAAAACTACGTTTGAGGTTTGAGGTGCCAAGACAAGCAAGCAGCCCCAGTCTCTGTGCCTCCGTGCGAGCAGCGCCATGGGCAGATGAGGCTGAGCAACAGCTTTGCAATCTAAATGTTTCTGCCTGTGAGCTATCTGCAGACGTTCGCATTGTCGGAGCAGGCCTGCCGGAGGCGCCGGGTACGGACCACTTAAGCTATGTTTGAAGTTTGAGGTGGTAAGACAAACAAGCAGCCCCAGTCTCAGTGCCTCTGTGCGAGCAGTGCCATGGGCACATGAGGCTGAGAAACAGCTTTCCAGGCTAGCTCTTTCTGCCTGCGAGCTATCTGCAGACGTTCGCATTTTCGCAACAGGGCTGCCGGAGGCCCCACGCACAGACCCCAAAATTACGTTTGAAGTTTGAGGTGGCAAGACAAGCAAGCAGCCCCAGTCTCTGTGCCTCTGTGCGAGCAGTGCCATGGCCGGGCAGATGAGTCTGAGCAACAGCTTTCCAGGCTAGCCCCTTCTGCCTGCCAGCTATCTGCAGACGTTCGCATTTTCGGAGCAGGGCTGCCAGAGGCGCTCACAACGGACAACCTAAGATAAGTTTGAAGTTTGAGGTGGCAAGACAAGCAAGCAGCCCCAGTCTCTGTGCCTCTGTCCGAGGAGAGCCATGGGCAGATGAGGCTGAACAACAGCTTTCCAGGCTAGCCCCTTCTGGCTGCCAGCTATCTGCAGACGTTCACATTTTCAGAGCAGGGCTGGGAAAGGAGCCTGGCAGGGACTCACTCATTCCCAGGTTACATTTGAAAATTGAGGGGGCAAGACAAGCAAGCAGCCCCAGTCTCTGTGCCTCTGTGCGAGGAGTTTCATGGGCAGATGAGGCTGAGCAACAGCTTTCCAGGCTAGCTTCTTCTGGCTGTCAGCTATCTGCAGACGTTCTCATTTTCGGAGCAGGGCTCTAAAAGGAGATTGGCAGGAACACACCCATTTCCAGTCTTCGTTTGAAGTTTGAGGTGGCAAGACAAGCAAGCAGCCCCAGTCTCTGTGCCTCTGTGCGAGCAGTGCCATGGGCAGATGAGGCTGAGCAACAGCTTTCCAGGCTAGCCCCTTCTGGCTGCCAGATATCTGCAGACGTTCGCATTTTCAGAGCAGGGCTGGGAAAGGAGCCTGGCAGGGACTCCCTCATTCCCAGGTTACATTTGAAAACTGAGGTGGCAGGACAAGCAAGCAGCCCCGGTCTCTGTGCCTCTGTGCGAGCAGTGCCATGGGCAGATGAGGATGAGCAACAGCTTTCCAGGCTAGCCCCTTCTGGCTGCCAGCTATCTGCAGATGTTCGCATTTTCGGTGCAGGGCTGCGAAAGGAGCCTGACAGGGACACCCCCATTCCCAGTCTACTTTTGAAGTTTGAGGTGGCAAGACAAGCAAGCAGCCCCAGTCTCTGTGCCTCTGTGCGAGCAGTGCCATGGGCAGATGAGGCTGAGCAACAGCTTTCCAGGCTAGCCCCTTCTGGCTGCCAGCTATCTGCAGACGTTCGCATTTTCGGAGCAGGGCTGCGAAAGGAGCCTTGCAGTAACTCCACCATTTCCAGCCTAAGTTTAAAAGTTTGAGGTGGCAAGACAAGCAAGCAGCCCCAGTCTCTGTGCCTCTGTGCGAGCAGAGCCATGGGCAGATGAGGCTGAGCAACAGCTTTCCAGGCTAGCCCCTTCTGGCTGCCAGCTATCTGCAGACGTTCGCATTTTCGGAGAAGGGCTGCGAAACGAGTCTGGCAGGAACACCCCCCCATTTCCAGTCTACGTTTGAAGTTTGAGGTGGCAAGACAAGCAAGCAGCCCCAGTCTCTGTGTCTCTGTGCGAGTAGTGTCATGGGCAGATGAGGCTGACCAACAGCTTTCCAGGCTAGCCCCTTCTGGCTGTCAGCTATCTGCAGATGTTCTCATTTTGGGAGCAGGGCTGCTAAAGGAGCTTGGCAGGAACACACCCATTTCCAGTCTACGTTTGAAGTTTGAGGTGGCAAGACAAGCAAGCAGCCCCAGTCTCTGTGCCTCTGTGCGAGCAGAGCCATGGGCAGATGAGGCTGAGCAACATCTTTCCAGGCTAGCCCCTTCTGGCTGCCAGCTATCTGCAGACGTTCACATTTTCAGAGCAGGGCTGGGAAAGGAGCCCGGCAGGGACTCCCTCATTCCCAGGTTACGTTTGAAAATTGAGGTGGCAGGACAAGCAAGCAGCCCCAGTCTCTGTGCCTCTGTGCGAGCAGTTTCATGGGCAGATGAGGCTGAGCAACAGCTTTCCAGGCTAGGCCCTTCTGGCTGCCAGCTATCTGCAGACGTTCGCTTTTTGGAAGCAGGGCTGCCGTAGGCGCCCAGCTCGGACAGCCTAAGATACTTTTGAAGTTTGAGGTGGCAAGACAAGCAAGCAGCCCCAGTCTCTGTGCCTCTGTGCGAGCAGTGCCATGGGCAGATGAGGCTGAGCAACAGCTTTCCAGGCTAGCACCTTCTGGCTGCCATCTATCTGCAGACGTTCGCATTTTCGGTGCAGGTCTGCGAAAGGAGTCTGACAGGGACACCCCCATTCCCAGCCTATGTTTAGAAGTTTGAGGTGGCAAGACAAGCAAGCAGCCCCAGTCTCTGTGCCTCTGTGCGAGCAGTTTCATGAGCAGATGAGGCTGAGCAACAGCTTTCCAGGCTAGGCCCTTCTGGCTGCCAGCTATCTGCAGACGTTCGCACTTTCGGAGCAGGGCTGGGAAAGGAGCCTGGCAGGGACTCCCTCATTCCAAGGTTACATTTGAAAATTGAGGTGGCAAGACAAGCAAGCATCCCCCGTCTCTGTGCCTCTGTGCGAGCAGTGCCATGGGCGGATGAGGCTGAGCAACAGCTTTCCAGGCTAGCTCTTTGTGGCTGCCAACTATCTGCAGACGTTCGCATTGTCGGAGAAGGGCTGCGAAACGAGTCTGGCAGGAAAACCCCCCCATTTCCAGTCTACGTTTGAAGTTTGAGGTGGCAAGACAAGCAAGCAGCCCCAGTCTCTGTGCCTCTGTGCGAGCAGCGTCATGGGCAGATGAGGCTGAGCAACAGCTTTCCAGGCTAGCACCTTCTGGCTGTCAGATATCTGCAGACGTTCTCATTTTGGGAGCAGGGCTGCGAAAGGAGTTTGGCAGGAACACACCCATTTCCAGTCTACGTTTGAAGTTTGAGGAGGCAAGACAAGCAAGCAGCCCCATTCTCTGTGCCTCTGTGTGAGCAGTGCCATGGGCAGATGAGGCTGAGCAACAGCTTTCCAGGCTAGGCCCTTCTGGCTGCCAGCTATCTGCAGACGTTCGCATTTTCGGAGCAGGGCTGCCAGAGGCGCTCAAAACGGACAACCTAAGATAAGTTTGAAGTTTGAGGTGGCAAGACAAGCAAGCAGCCCCAGTCTCTGTGCCTCTGTCCGAGGAGAGCCATGGGCAGATGAGGCTGAAAAACAGCTTTCCAGGCTAACCCCTTCTGGCTGCCAGCTATCTGCAGACGTTCACATTTTCAGAGCAGGGCTGGGAAAGGAGGCTGGCAGGGACTCACTCATTCCCAGGTTACATTTGAAAATTGAGGGGGCAAGACAAGCAAGCAGCCCCAGTCTCTGTGCCTCTGTGCGAGCAGTTTCATGGGCAGATGAGGCTGAGCAACAGCTTTCCAGGCTAGCCTCTTCTGGCTGTCAGCGATCTGCAGACGTTCTCATTTTGGGAGCAGGGCTCTAAAAGGAGATTGGCAGGAACACACCCATTTCCAGTCTTCGTTTGAAGTTTGAGGTGGCAAGACAAGCAAGCAGCCCCAGTCTCTGTGCCTCTGTGCGAGCAGTGCCATGGGCAGATGAGGCTGAGCGACAGCTTTACAGGCTAGCCCCTTCTGGCTGCCAGCTATCTGCAGACGTTCGCACTTTCAGAGCAGGGCTGGGAAAGGAGCCTGGCAGGGACTCCCTCATTCCCAGGTTACATTTGAAAATTGAGGTGGCAGGACAAGCAAGCAGCCCCGGTCTCTGTGCCTCTGTGCGAGCAGTGTCATGGACAGATGAGGCTGAGCAACAGCTTTCCAGGATAGCCCCTTCTTGCTGCCAGCTATCTGCAGATGTTCGCATTTTCGGTGCAGGGCTGCGAAAGGAGCCTGACAGGGACACCCCCATTCCCAGTCTACTTTTGAAGTTTGAGGTGGCAAGACAAGCAAGCAGCCCCAGTCTCTGTGCCTCTGTGCGAGCAGTGCCATGGGCAGATGAGGCTGAGCAACAGCTTTCCAGGCTAGCCCCTTCTGGCTGCCAGCTATCTGCAGACGTTCGCATTTTCGGAGAAGGGCTGCGAAACGAGTCTGGCAGGAACACCCCCCCATTTCCAGTCTACGTTTGAAGTTTGAGGTGGCAAGACAAGCAAGCAGCCCCAGTCTCTGTGTCTCTGTGCGAGCAGTGTCATGGGCAGATGAGGCTGAGCAACAGCTTTCCAGGCTAGCCCCTTCTGGCTGTCAGCTATCTGCAGATGTTCTCATTTTGGGAGCAGGGCTGCCAAAGGAGCTTGGCAGGAACACACCCATTTCCAGTCTACGTTTGAAGTTTGAGGTGGCAAGACAAGCAAGCAGCCCCAGTCTCTGTGCCTCTGTGCGAGCAGAGCCATGGGCAGATGAGGCTGAGCAACATCTTTCCAGGCTAGCCCCTTCTGGCTGCCAGCTATCTGCAGACGTTCACATTTTCAGAGCAGGGCTGGGAAAGGAGCCCGGCAGGGACTCCCTCATTCCCAGGTTACGTTTGAAAATTGAGGTGGCAGGACAAGCAAGCAGCCCCAGTCTCTGTGCCTCTGTGCGAGCAGTTTCATGGGCAGATGAGGCTGAGCAACAGCTTTCCAGGCTAGGCCCTTCTGGCTGCCAGCTATCTGCAGACGTTCGCTTTTTGGAAGCAGGGCTGCCGTAGGCGCCCAGCTCGGACAGCCTAAGATACTTTTGAAGTTTGAGGTGGCAAGACAAGCAAGCAGCCCCAGTCTCTGTGCCTCTGTGCGAGCAGTGCCATGGCCAGATGAGGCTGAGCAACAGCTTTCCAGGCTAGCCTCTTCTGGCTGCCAGCTATCTGCAGACGTTCACATTTTCAGAGCAGGGCTGGGAAAGGAGGCTGGCAGAGACTCACTCATTCCCAGGTTACATTTGAAAATTGAGGTGGCAAGACAAGCAAGCAGCCCCAGTCTCTGTGCCTCTGTGCGAGCAGTTTCATGGGCAGATGAGGCTGAGCAACAGCTTTCCAGGCTAGCTTCTTCTGGCTGTCAGCTATCTGCAGACATTCTCATTTTGGGAGCAGGGCTCTAAAAGGAGATTGGCAGGAACACACCCATTTCCAGTCTTCTTTTGAAGTTTGAGGTGGCAAGACAAGCAAGCAGCCCCAGTCTCTGTGCCTCTGTGCGAGCAGTGCCATGGGCAGATGAGGCTGAGCAACAGCTTTACAGGCTAGCCCCTTCTGGCTGCCAGATATCTGCAGACGTTCGCATTTTCAGAGCAGGGCTGGGAAAGGAGCCTGGCAGGGACTCCCTCATTCCCAGGTTACATTTGAAAACTGAGGTGGCAGGACAAGCAAGCAGCCCCGGTCTCTGTGCCTCTGTGCGAGCAGTGTCATGGGCAGATGAGGCTGAGCAACAGCTTTCCAGGCTAGCCCCTTCTGCCTGCCAGCTATCTGCAGACGTTCGCATTTTCAGAGCAGGACTGGGAAAGGAGCCTGGCAGGGACTCCCTCATTCCCAGGTTACATTTGAAAATTGAGGTGGCAGGACAAGCAAGCAGCCCCGGTCTCTGTGCCTCTGTGCGAGCAGTGTCATGGACAGATGAGGCTGAGCAACAGCTTTCCAGGCTAGCCCCTTCTGGCTGCCAGCTATCTGCAGATGTTCGCATTTTCGGTGCAGGGCTGCGAAAGGAGCCTGACAGGGACACCCCCATTCCCAGTCTACTTTTGAAGTTTGAGGTGGCAAGACAAGCAAGCAGCCCCAGTCTCTGTGCCTCTGTGCGAGCAGTGCCATGGGCAGATGAGGCTGAGCAACAGCTTTCCAGGCTAGCCCCTTCTGGCTGCCAGCTATCTGCAGATGTTCGCATTTTCGGAGCAGGGCTGCGAAAGGAGCCTTGCAGTAACTCCACCATTTCCAGCCTAAGTTTAGAAGTTTGAGGTGGCAAGACAAGCAAGCAGCCCCAGTCTCTGTGCCTCTGTGCGAGCAGAGCCATGGGCAGATGAGGCTGAGCAACAGCTTTCCAGGCTAGCCCCTTCTGGCTGCCAGCTATCTGCAGACGTTCGCATTTTCGGAGAAGGGCTGCGAAACGAGTCTGGCAGGAACACCCCCCCATTTCCAGTCTACGTTTGAAGTTTGAGGTGGCAAGACAAGCAAGCAGCCCCAGTCTCTGTGTCTCTGTGCGAGCAGTGTCATGGGCAGATGAGGCTGAGCAACAGCTTTCCAGGCTAGCCCCTTCTGGCTGTCAGCTATCTGCAGATGTTCTCATTTTGGGAGCAGGGCTGCCAAAGGAGCTTGGCAGGAACACACCCATTTCCAGTCTACGTTTGAAGTTTGAGGTGGCAAGACAAGCAAGCAGCCCCAGTCTCTGTGTCTCTGTGCGAGCAGTGTCATGGGCAGATGAGGCTGAGCAACAGCTTTCCAGGCTAGCCCCTTCTGGCTGTCAGCTATCTGCAGATGTTCTCATTTTGGGAGCAGGGCTGCCAAAGGAGCTTGGCAGGAACACACCCATTTCCAGTCTACGTTTGAAGTTTGAGGTGGCAAGACAAGCAAGCAGCCCCAGTCTCTGTGCCTCTGTGCGAGCAGAGCCATGGGCAGATGAGGCTGAGCAACATCTTTCCAGGCTAGCCCCTTCTGGCTGCCAGCTATCTGCAGACGTTCACATTTTCAGAGCAGGGCTGGGAAAGGAGCCCGGCAGGGACTCCCTCATTCCCAGGTTACGTTTGAAAATTGAGGTGGCAGGACAAGCAAGCAGCCCCAGTCTCTGTGCCTCTGTGCGAGCAGTTTCATGGGCAGATGAGGCTGAGCAACAGCTTTCCAGGCTAGGCCCTTCTGGCTGCCAGCTATCTGCAGACGTTCGCTTTTTGGAAGCAGGGCTGCCGTAGGCGCCCAGCTCGGACAGCCTAAGATACTTTTGAAGTTTGAGGTGGCAAGACAAGCAAGCAGCCCCAGTCTCTGTGCCTCTGTGCGAGCAGTGCCATGGGCAGATGAGGCTGAGCAACAGCTTTCCAGGCTAGCACCTTCTGGCTGCCATCTATCTGCAGACGTTCGCATTTTCGGTGCAGGTCTGCGAAAGGAGCCTGACAGGGACACCCCCATTCCCAGCCTATGTTTAGAAGTTTGAGGTGGCAAGACAAGCAAGCAGCCCCAGTCTCTGTGCCTCTGTGCGAGGAGTGCCATGGCCAGATGAGGCTGAGCAACAGCTTTCCAGGCTAGCCCCTTCTGGCTGCCAGCTATCTGCAGACGTTCGCATTTTCGGAGAAGGGCTGCGAAACGAGTCTGGCAGGAACACCCCCCCATTTCCAGTCTACGTTTGAAGTTTGAGGTGGCAAGACAAGCAAGCAGCCCCAGTCTCTGTGTCTCTGTGCGAGCAGTGTCATGAGCAGATGAGGCTGAGCAACAGCTTTCCAGGCTAGCCTCTTCTGGCTGCCAGCTATCTGCAGACGTTCACATTTTCAGAGCAGGGCTGGGAAAGGAGGCTGGCAGGGACTCACTCATTCCCAGGTTACATTTGAAAATTGAGGTGGCAAGACAAGCAAGCAGCCCCAGTCTCTGTGCCTCTGTGCGAGCAGTTTCATGGGCAGATGAGGCTGAGCAACAGCTTTCCAGGCTAGCTTCTTCTGGCTGTCAGCTATCTGCAGACGTTCTCATTTTGGGAGCAGGGCTCTAAAAGGAGATTGGCAGGAACACACCCATTTCCAGTCTTCTTTTGAAGTTTGAGGTGGCAAGACAAGCAAGCAGCCCCAGTCTCTGTGCCTCTGTGCGAGCAGTGCCATGGGCAGATGAGGCTGAGCAACAGCTTTACAGGCTAGCCCCTTCTGGCTGCCAGGTATCTGCAGACGTTCGCATTTTCAGAGCAGGGCTGGGAAAGGAGCCTGGCAGGGACTCCCTCATTCCCAGGTTACATTTGAAAACTGAGGTGGCAGGACAAGCAAGCAGCCCCGGTCTCTGTGCCTCTGTGCGAGCAGTGTCATGGGCAGATGAGGCTGAGCAACAGCTTTCCAGGCTAGCCCCTTCTGCCTGCCAGCTATCTGCAGACGTTCGCATTTTCAGAGCAGGACTGGGAAAGGAGCCTGGCAGGGACTCCCTCATTCCCAGGTTGCATTTGAAAATTGAGGTGGCAGGACAAGCAAGCAGCCCCGGTCTCTGTGCCTCTGTGCGAGCAGTGTCATGGACAGATGAGGCTGAGCAACAGCTTTCCAGGCTAGCCCCTTCTGGCTGCCAGCTATCTGCAGATGTTCGCATTTTCGGTGCAGGGCTGCGAAAGGAGCCTGACAGGGACACCCCCATTCCCAGTCTACTTTTGAAGTTTGAGGTGGCAAGACAAGCAAGCAGCCCCAGTCTCTGTGCCTCTGTGCGAGCAGTGCCATGGGCAGATGAGGCTGAGCAACAGCTTTCCAGGCTAGCCCCTTCTGGCTGCCAGCTATCTGCAGATGTTCGCATTTTCGGAGCAGGGCTGCGAAAGGAGCCTTGCAGTAACTCCACCATTTCCAGCCTAAGTTTAGAAGTTTGAGGTGGCAAGACAAGCAAGCAGCCCCAGTCTCTGTGCCTCTGTGCGAGCAGAGCCATGGGCAGATGAGGCTGAGCAACAGCTTTCCAGGCTAGGCCCTTCTGGCTGCCAGCTATCTGCAGACGTTCGCATTTTCGGAGAAGGGCTGCGAAACGAGTCTGGCAGGAACACCCCCCCATTTCCAGTCTACGTTTGAAGTTTGAGGTGGCAAGACAAGCAAGCAGCCCCAGTCTCTGTGTCTCTGTGCGAGCAGTGTCATGGGCAGATGAGGCTGAGCAACAGCTTTCCAGGCTAGCCCCTTCTGGCTGTCAGCTATCTGCAGATGTTCTCATTTTGGGAGCAGGGCTGCTAAAGGAGCTTGGCAGGAACACACCCATTTCCAGTCTACGTTTGAAGTTTGAGGTGGCAAGACAAGCAAGCAGCCCCAGTCTCTGTGCCTCTGTGCGAGCAGAGCCATGGGCAGATGAGGCTGAGCAACATCTTTCCAGGCTAGCCCCTTCTGGCTGCCAGCTATCTGCAGACGTTCACATTTTCAGAGCAGGGCTGGGAAAGGAGCCCGGCAGGGACTCCCTCATTCCCAGGTTACGTTTGAAAATTGAGGTGGCAGGACAAGCAAGCAGCCCCAGTCTCTGTGCCTCTGTGCGAGCAGTTTCATGGGCAGATGAGGCTGAGCAACAGCTTTCCAGGCTAGGCCCTTCTGGCTGCCAGCTATCTGCAGACGTTCGCTTTTTGGAAGCAGGGCTGCCGTAGGCGCCCAGCTCGGACAGCCTAAGATACTTTTGAAGTTTGAGGTGGCAAGACAAGCAAGCAGCCCCAGTCTCTGTGCCTCTGTGCGAGCAGTGCCATGGGCAGATGAGGCTGAGCAACAGCTTTCCAGGCTAGCACCTTCTGGCTGCCATCTATCTGCAGACGTTCGCATTTTCGGTGCAGGTCTGCGAAAGGAGCCTGACAGGGACACCCCCATTCCTAGCCTATGTTTAGAAGTTTGAGGTGGCAAGACAAGCAAGCAGCCCCAGTCTCTGTGCCTCTGTGCGAGCAGTGCCATGGGCAGATGAGGCTGAGCAACAGCTTTCCAGGCTAGCCCCTTCTGGCTGCCAGCTATCTGCAGACGTTCGCATTTTCAGAGCAGGACTGGGAAAGGAGCCTGGCAGGGACTCCCTCATTCCCAGGTTACATTTGAAAATTGAGGTGGCAGGACAAGCAAGCAGCCCCGGTCTCTGTGCCTCTGTGCGAGCAGTGTCATGGACAGATGAGGCTGAGCAACAGCTTTCCAGGCTAGCCCCTTCTGGCTGCCAGCTATCTGCAGATGTTCGCATTTTCGGTGCAGGGCTGCGAAAGGAGCCTGACAGGGACACCCCCATTCCCAGTCTACTTTTGAAGTTTGAGGTGGCAAGACAAGCAAGCAGCCCCAGTCTCTGTGCCTCTGTGCGAGCAGTGCCATGGGCAGATGAGGCTGAGCAACAGCTTTCCAGGCTAGCCCCTTCTGGCTGCCAGCTATCTGCAGATGTTCGCATTTTCGGAGCAGGGCTGCGAAAGGAGCCTTGCAGTAACTCCACCATTTCCAGCCTAAGTTTAGAAGTTTGAGGTGGCAAGACAAGCAAGCAGCCCCAGTCTCTGTGCCTCTGTGCGAGCAGAGCCATGGGCAGATGAGGCTGAGCAACAGCTTTCCAGGCTAGCCCCTTCTGGCTGCCAGCTATCTGCAGACGTTCGCATTTTCGGAGAAGGGCTGCGAAACGAGTCTGGCAGGAACACCCCCCCATTTCCAGTCTACGTTTGAAGTTTGAGGTGGCAAGACAAGCAAGCAGCCCCAGTCTCTGTGTCTCTGTGCGAGCAGTGTCATGGGCAGATGAGGCTGAGCAACAGCTTTCCAGGCTAGCCCCTTCTGGCTGTCAGCTATCTGCAGATGTTCTCATTTTGGGAGCAGGGCTGCCAAAGGAGCTTGGCAGGAACACACCCATTTCCAGTCTACGTTTGAAGTTTGAGGTGGCAAGACAAGCAAGCAGCCCCAGTCTCTGTGTCTCTGTGCGAGCAGTGTCATGGGCAGATGAGGCTGAGCAACAGCTTTCCAGGCTAGCCCCTTCTGGCTGTCAGCTATCTGCAGATGTTCTCATTTTGGGAGCAGGGCTGCCAAAGGAGCTTGGCAGGAACACACCCATTTCCAGTCTACGTTTGAAGTTTGAGGTGGCAAGACAAGCAAGCAGCCCCAGTCTCTGTGCCTCTGTGCGAGCAGAGCCATGGGCAGATGAGGCTGAGCAACATCTTTCCAGGCTAGCCCCTTCTGGCTGCCAGCTATCTGCAGACGTTCACATTTTCAGAGCAGGGCTGGGAAAGGAGCCCGGCAGGGACTCCCTCATTCCCAGGTTACGTTTGAAAATTGAGGTGGCAGGACAAGCAAGCAGCCCCAGTCTCTGTGCCTCTGTGCGAGCAGTTTCATGGGCAGATGAGGCTGAGCAACAGCTTTCCAGGCTAGGCCCTTCTGGCTGCCAGCTATCTGCAGACGTTCGCTTTTTGGAAGCAGGGCTGCCGTAGGCGCCCAGCTCGGACAGCCTAAGATACTTTTGAAGTTTGAGGTGGCAAGACAAGCAAGCAGCCCCAGTCTCTGTGCCTCTGTGCGAGCAGTGCCATGGGCAGATGAGGCTGAGCAACAGCTTTCCAGGCTAGCACCTTCTGGCTGCCATCTATCTGCAGACGTTCGCATTTTCGGTGCAGGTCTGCGAAAGGAGCCTGACAGGGACACCCCCATTCCCAGCCTATGTTTAGAAGTTTGAGGTGGCAAGACAAGCAAGCAGCCCCAGTCTCTGTGCCTCTGTGCGAGGAGTGCCATGGGCAGATGAGGCTGAGCAACAGCTTTCCAGGCTAGCCCCTTCTGGCTGCCAGCTATCTGCAGACGTTCGCATTTTCGGAGAAGGGCTGCGAAACGAGTCTGGCAGGAACACCCCCCCATTTCCAGTCTACGTTTGAAGTTTGAGGTGGCAAGACAAGCAAGCAGCCCCAGTCTCTGTGTCTCTGTGCGAGCAGTGTCATGAGCAGATGAGGCTGAGCAACAGCTTTCCAGGCTAGCCTCTTCTGGCTGCCAGCTATCTGCAGACGTTCACATTTTCAGAGCAGGGCTGGGAAAGGAGGCTGGCAGGGACTCACTCATTCCCAGGTTACATTTGAAAATTGAGGTGGCAAGACAAGCAAGCAGCCCCAGTCTCTGTGCCTCTGTGCGAGCAGTTTCATGGGCAGATGAGGCTGAGCAACAGCTTTCCAGGCTAGCTTCTTCTGGCTGTCAGCTATCTGCAGACGTTCTCATTTTGGGAGCAGGGCTCTAAAAGGAGATTGGCAGGAACACACCCATTTCCAGTCTTCTTTTGAAGTTTGAGGTGGCAAGACAAGCAAGCAGCCCCAGTCTCTGTGCCTCTGTGCGAGCAGTGCCATGGGCAGATGAGGCTGAGCAACAGCTTTACAGGCTAGCCCCTTCTGGCTGCCAGATATCTGCAGACGTTCGCATTTTCAGAGCAGGGCTGGGAAAGGAGCCTGGCAGGGACTCCCTCATTCCCAGGTTACATTTGAAAACTGAGGTGGCAGGACAAGCAAGCAGCCCCGGTCTCTGTGCCTCTGTGCGAGCAGTGTCATGGGCAGATGAGGCTGAGCAACAGCTTTCCAGGCTAGCCCCTTCTGCCTGCCAGCTATCTGCAGACGTTCGCATTTTCAGAGCAGGACTGGGAAAGGAGCCTGGCAGGGACTCCCTCATTCCCAGGTTGCATTTGAAAATTGAGGTGGCAGGACAAGCAAGCAGCCCCGGTCTCTGTGCCTCTGTGCGAGCAGTGTCATGGACAGATGAGGCTGAGCAACAGCTTTCCAGGCTAGCCCCTTCTGGCTGCCAGCTATCTGCAGATGTTCGCATTTTCGGTGCAGGGCTGCGAAAGGAGCCTGACAGGGACACCCCCATTCCCAGTCTACTTTTGAAGTTTGAGGTGGCAAGACAAGCAAGCAGCCCCAGTCTCTGTGCCTCTGTGCGAGCAGTGCCATGGGCAGATGAGGCTGAGCAACAGCTTTCCAGGCTAGCCCCTTCTGGCTGCCAGCTATCTGCAGACGTTCGCATTTTCGGAGCAGGGCTGCGAAAGGAGCCTTGCAGTAACTCCACCATTTCCAGCCTAAGTTTAGAAGTTTGAGGTGGCAAGACAAGCAAGCAGCCCCAGTCTCTGTGCCTCTGTGCGAGCAGAGCCATGGGCAGATGAGGCTGAGCAACAGCTTTCCAGGCTAGGCCCTTCTGGCTGCCAGCTATCTGCAGACGTTCGCATTTTCGGAGAAGGGCTGCGAAACGAGTCTGGCAGGAACACCCCCCCATTTCCAGTCTACGTTTGAAGTTTGAGGGGGCAAGACAAGCAAGCAGCCCCAGTCTCTGTGTCTCTGTGCGAGCAGTGTCATGGGCAGATGAGGCTGAGCAACAGCTTTCCAGGCTAGCCCCTTCTGGCTGTCAGCTATCTGCAGATGTTCTCATTTTGGGAGCAGGGCTGCTAAAGGAGCTTGGCAGGAACACACCCATTTCCAGTCTACGTTTGAAGTTTGAGGTGGCAAGACAAGCAAGCAGCCCCAGTCTCTGTGCCTCTGTGCGAGCAGAGCCATGGGCAGATGAGGCTGAGCAACATCTTTCCAGGCTAGCCCCTTCTGGCTGCCAGCTATCTGCAGACGTTCACATTTTCAGAGCAGGGCTGGGAAAGGAGCCCGGCAGGGACTCCCTCATTCCCAGGTTACGTTTGAAAATTGAGGTGGCAGGACAAGCAAGCAGCCCCAGTCTCTGTGCCTCTGTGCGAGCAGTTTCATGGGCAGATGAGGCTGAGCAACAGCTTTCCAGGCTAGGCCCTTCTGGCTGCCAGCTATCTGCAGACGTTCGCTTTTTGGAAGCAGGGCTGCCGTAGGCGCCCAGCTCGGACAGCCTAAGATACTTTTGAAGTTTGAGGTGGCAAGACAAGCAAGCAGCCCCAGTCTCTGTGCCTCTGTGCGAGCAGTGCCATGGGCAGATGAGGCTGAGCAACAGCTTTCCAGGCTAGCCCCTTCTGGCTGCCAGCTATCTGCAGACGTTCGCATTTTCAGAGCAGGACTGGGAAAGGAGCCTGGCAGGGACTCCCTCATTCCCAGGTTACATTTGAAAATTGAGGTGGCAGGACAAGCAAGCAGCCCCGGTCTCTGTGCCTCTGTGCGAGCAGTGTCATGGACAGATGAGGCTGAGCAACAGCTTTCCAGGCTAGCCCCTTCTGGCTGCCAGCTATCTGCAGATGTTCGCATTTTCGGTGCAGGGCTGCGAAAGGAGCCTGACAGGGACACCCCCATTCCCAGTCTAATTTTGAAGTTTGAGGTGGCAAGACAAGCAAGCAGCCCCAGTCTCTGTGCCTCTGTGCGAGCAGTGCCATGGGCAGATGAGGCTGAGCAACAGCTTTCCAGGCTAGCCCCTTCTGGCTGCCAGCTATCTGCAGATGTTCGCATTTTCGGAGCAGGGCTGCGAAAGGAGCCTTGCAGTAACTCCACCATTTCCAGCCTAAGTTTAGAAGTTTGAGGTGGCAAGACAAGCAAGCAGCCCCAGTCTCTGTGCCTCTGTGCGAGCAGAGCCATGGGCAGATGAGGCTGAGCAACAGCTTTCCAGGCTAGCCCCTTCTGGCTGCCAGCTATCTGCAGACGTTCGCATTTTCGGAGAAGGGCTGCGAAACGAGTCTGGCAGGAACACCCCCCCATTTCCAGTCTACGTTTGAAGTTTGAGGTGGCAAGACAAGCAAGCAGCCCCAGTCTCTGTGTCTCTGTGCGAGCAGTGTCATGGGCAGATGAGGCTGAGCAACAGCTTTCCAGGCTAGCCCCTTCTGGCTGTCAGCTGTCTGCAGATGTTCTCATTTTGGGAGCAGGGCTGCCAAAGGAGCTTGGCAGGAACACACCCATTTCCAGTCTACGTTTGAAGTTTGAGGTGGCAAGACAAGCAAGCAGCCCCAGTCTCTGTGCCTCTGTGCGAGCAGAGCCATGGGCAGATGAGGCTGAGCAACAGCTTTCCAGGCTAGCCCCTTCTGGCTGCCAGCTATCTGCAGACGTTCGCATTTTCGGAGAAGGGCTGCGAAACGAGTCTGGCAGGAACACCCCCCCATTTCCAGTCTACGTTTGAAGTTTGAGGTGGCAAGACAAGCAAGCAGCCCCAGTCTCTGTGTCTCTGTGCGAGCAGTGTCATGGGCAGATGAGGCTGAGCAACAGCTTTCCAGGCTAGCCCCTTCTGGCTGTCTGCTATCTGCAGATGTTCTCATTTTGGGAGCAGGGCTGCCAAAGGAGCTTGGCAGGAACACACCCATTTCCAGTCTACGTTTGAAGTTTGAGGTGGCAAGACAAGCAAGCAGCCCCAGTCTCTGTGCCTCTGTGCGAGCAGAGCCATGGGCAGATGAGGCTGAGCAACATCTTTCCAGGCTAGCCCCTTCTGGCTGCCAGCTATCTGCAGACGTTCACATTTTCAGAGCAGGGCTGGGAAAGGAGCCCGGCAGGGACTCCCTCATTCCCAGGTTACGTTTGAAAATTGAGTAGGCAGGACAAGCAAGCAGCCCCAGTCTCTGTGCCTCTGTGCGAGCAGTTTCATGGGCAGATGAGGCTGAGCAACAGCTTTCCAGGCTAGGCCCTTCTGGCTGCCAGCTATCTGCAGACGTTCGCTTTTTGGAAGCAGGGCTGCCGTAGGCGCCCAGCTCGGACAGCCTAAGATACTTTTGAAGTTTGAGGTGGCAAGACAAGCAAGCAGCCCCAGTCTCTGTGTCTCTGTGCGAGCAGTGTCATGAGCAGATGAGGCTGAGCAACAGCTTTCCAGGCTAGCCCCTTCTGGCTGCCAGCTATCTGCAGATGTTCGCATTTTCGGTGCAGGGCTGCGAAAGGAGCCTGACAGGGACACCCCCATTCCCAGTCTACTTTTGAAGTTTGAGGTGGCAAGACAAGCAAGCAGCCCCAGTCTCTGTGCCTCTGTGCGAGCAGTGCCATGGGCAGATGAGGCTGAGCAACAGCTTTCCAGGCTAGCCCCTTCTGGCTGCCAGCTATCTGCAGACGTTCACATTTTCAGAGCAGGGCTGGGAAAGGAGGCTGGCAGGGACTCACTCATTCCCAGGTTACATTTGAAAATTGAGGTGGCAAGACAAGCAAGCAGCCCCAGTCTCTGTGCCTCTGTGCGAGCAGTTTCATGGGCAGATGAGGCTGAGCAACAGCTTTCCAGGCTAGCTTCTTCTGGCTGTCAGCTATCTGCAGACGTTCTCATTTTGGGAGCAGGGCTCTAAAAGGAGATTGGCAGGAACACACCCATTTCCAGTCTTCTTTTGAAGTTTGAGGTGGCAAGACAAGCAAGCAGCCCCAGTCTCTGTGCCTCTGTGCGAGCAGTGTCATGGGCAGATGAGGCTGAGCAACAGCTTTCCAGGCTAGCCCCTTCTGGCTGCCAGCTATCTGCAGACGTTCGCATTTTCGGAGCAGGGCTGCGAAAGGAGCCTTGCAGTAACTCCACCATTTCCAGCCTAAGTTTAGAAGTTTGAGGTGGCAAGACAAGCAAGCAGCCCCAGTCTCTGTGCCTCTGTGCGAGCAGAGCCATGGGCAGATGAGGCTGAGCAACAGCTTTCCAGGCTAGCCCCTTCTGGCTGCCAGCTATCTGCAGACGTTCGCATTTTCGGAGAAGGGCTGCGAAACGAGTCTGGCAGGAACACCCCCCCATTTCCAGTCTACGTTTGAAGTTTGAGGTGGCAAGACAAGCAAGCAGCCCCAGTCTCTGTGCCTCTGTGCGAGCAGTGTCATGAGCAGATGAGGCTGAGCAACAGCTTTCCAGGCTAGCCCCTTCTGGCTGCCAGCTATCTGCAGACGTTCGCATTTTCAGAGCAGGGCTGGGAAAGGAGCCTGGCAGGGAAGCCCTGATTCTCAGGATACATTTGAAAATTGGGGTGGCAAGACAAGCAAGCAGCTCCAGTATGTGTGCCTCTGTGCGAGCAGTGCCATGGGCAGATGAGGCTGAGCAACAGCTTTCCAGGCTAGCCCCTTCTTGCTGCCAGCTATCTGCAGATGTTCGCATTTTCGGTGCAGGGCTGCGAAAGGAGCCTGACAGGGACACCCCCATTCCCAGTCTACTTTTGAAGTTTGAGGTGGCAAGACAAGCAAGCAGCCCCAGTCTCTGTGCCTCTGTGCGAGCAGTGCCATGGGCAGATGAGGCTGAGCAACAGCTTTCCAGGCTAGCCCCTTCTGGCTGCCAGCTATCTGCAGACGTTCGCATTTTCGGAGCAGGGCTGCGAAACGAGTCTGGCAGGAACACCCCGCCATTTCCAGTCTACGTTTGAAGTTTGAGGTGGCAAGACAAGCAAGCAGCCCCAGTCTCTGTGTCTCTGTGCGAGCAGTGCCATGGGCGGATGAGGCTGAGCAACAGCTTTCCAGGCTAGGCCCTTCTGGCTGCCAGCTATCTGCAGACGTTCGCATTTTCAGAGCAGGGCTGGGAAAGGAGCCTGGCAGGGACTCCCTCATTCCCAGGTTACATTTGAAAATTGAGGTGGCAGGACAAGCAAGCAGCCCCGGTCTCTGTGCCTCTGTGCGAGCAGTGTCATGGACAGATGAGGCTGAGCAACAGCTTTCCAGGATAGCCCCTTCTTGCTGCCAGCTATCTGCAGATGTTCGCATTTTCGGTGCAGGGCTGCGAAAGGAGCCTGACAGGGACACCCCCATTCCCAGTCTACTTTTGAAGTTTGAGGTGGCAAGACAAGCAAGCAGCCCCAGTCTCTGTGCCTCTGTGCGAGCAGTGCCATGGGCAGATGAGGCTGAGCAACAGCTTTCCAGGCTAGCCCCTTCTGGCTGCCAGCTATCTGCAGACGTTCGCATTTTCGGAGAAGGGCTGCGAAACGAGTCTGGCAGGAACACCCCCCCATTTCCAGTCTACGTTTGAAGTTTGAGGTGGCAAGACAAGCAAGCAGCCCCAGTCTCTGTGTCTCTGTGCGAGCAGTGTCATGGGCAGATGAGGCTGAGCAACAGCTTTCCAGGCTAGCACCTTCTGGCTGCCATCTATCTGCAGACGTTCGCATTTTCGGTGCAGGTCTGCGAAAGGAGCCTGACAGGGACACCCCCATTCCCAGCCTATGTTTAGAAGTTTGAGGTGGCAAGACAAGCAAGCAGCCCCAGTCTCTGTGCCTCTGTGCGAGCAGTGCCATGGCCAGATGAGGCTGAGCAACAGCTTTCCAGGCTAGCCCCTTCTGGCTGCCAGCTATCTGCAGACGTTCGCATTTTCGGAGAAGGGCTGCGAAACGAGTCTGGCAGGAACACCCCCCCATTTCCAGTCTACGTTTGAAGTTTGAGGTGGCAAGACAAGCAAGCAGCCCCATTCTCTGTGTCTCTGTGCGAGCAGTGTCATGAGCAGATGAGGCTGAGCAACAGCTTTCCAGGCTAGCCCCTTCTGGCTGCCAGCTATCTGCAGACGTTCACATTTTCAGAGCAGGGCTGGGAAAGGAGGCTGGCAGGGACTCACTCATTCCCAGGTTACATTTGAAAATTGAGGGGGCAAGACAAGCAAGCAGCCCCAGTCTCTGTGCCTCTGTGCGAGCAGTTTCATGGGCAGATGAGGCTGAGCAACAGCTTTCCAGGCTAGCTTCTTCTGGCTGTCAGCTATCTGCAGACGTTCTCATTTTGGGAGCAGGGCTCTAAAAGGAGATTGGCAGGAACACACCCATTTCCAGTCTTCTTTTGAAGTTTGAGGTGGCAAGACAAGCAAGCAGCCCCAGTCTCTGTGCCTCTGTGCGAGCAGTGCCATGGGCAGATGAGGCTGAGCAACAGCTTTACAGGCTAGCCCCTTCTGGCTGCCAGATATCTGCAGACGTTCGCATTTTCAGAGCAGGGCTGGGAAAGGAGCCTGGCAGGGACTCCCTCATTCCCAGGTTACATTTGAAAACTGAGGTGGCAGGACAAGCAAGCAGCCCCGGTCTCTGTGCCTCTGTGCGAGCAGTGTCATGGGCAGATGAGGCTGAGCAACAGCTTTCCAGGCTAGCCCCTTCTGGCTGCCAGCTATCTGCAGAGGTTCGCATTTTCAGAGCAGGACTGGGAAAGGAGCCTGGCAGGGACTCCCTCATTCCCAGGTTACATTTGAAAATTGAGGTGGCAGGACAAGCAAGCAGCCCCAGTCTCTGTGCCTCTGTGCGAGCAGTGTCATGGACAGATGAGGCTGAGCAACAGCTTTCCAGGCTAGCCCCTTCTTGCTGCCAGCTATCTGCAGATGTTCGCATTTTCGGTGCAGGGCTGCGAAAGGAGCCTGACAGGGACACCCCCATTCCCAGTCTACTTTTGAAGTTTGAGGTGGCAAGACAAGCAAGCAGCCCCAGTCTCTGTGCCTCTGTGCGAGCAGTGCCATGGGCAGATGAGGCTGAGCAACAGCTTTCCAGGCTAGCCCCTTCTGGCTGCCAGCTATCTGCAGACGTTCGCATTTTCGGAGCAGGGCTGCGAAAGGAGCCTTGCAGTAACTCCACCATTTCCAGCCTAAGTTTAGAAGTTTGAGGTGGCAAGACAAGCAAGCAGCCCCAGTCTCTGTGCCTCTGTGCGAGCAGAGCCATGGGCAGATGAGGCTGAGCAACAGCTTTCCAGGCTAGCCCCTTCTGGCTGCCAGCTATCTGCAGACGTTCGCATTTTCGGAGAAGGGCTGCGAAACGAGTCTGGCAGGAACACCCCCCCATTTCCAGTCTACGTTTGAAGTTTGAGGTGGCAAGACAAGCAAGCAGCCCCAGTCTCTGTGTCTCTGTGCGAGCAGTGTCATGGGCAGATGAGGCTGAGCAACAGCTTTCCAGGCTAGCCCCTTCTGGCTGTCAGCTATCTGCAGATGTTCTCATTTTGGGAGCAGGGCTGCCAAAGGAGCTTGGCAGGAACACACCCATTTCCAGTCTACGTTTGAAGTTTGAGGTGGCAAGACAAGCAAGCAGCCCCAGTCTCTGTGCCTCTGTGCGAGCAGAGCCATGGGCAGATGAGGCTGAGCAACATCTTTCCAGGCTAGCCCCTTCTGGCTGCCAGCTATCTGCAGACGTTCACATTTTCAGAGCAGGGCTGGGAAAGGAGCCCGGCAGGGACTCCCTCATTCCCAGGTTACGTTTGAAAATTGAGGTGGCAGGACAAGCAAGCAGCCCCAGTCTCTGTGCCTCTGTGCGAGCAGTTTCATGGGCAGATGAGGCTGAGCAACAGCTTTCCAGGCTAGGCCCTTCTGGCTGCCAGCTATCTGCAGACGTTCGCTTTTTGGAAGCAGGGCTGCCGTAGGCGCCCAGCTCGGACAGCCTAAGATACTTTTGAAGTTTGAGGTGGCAAGACAAGCAAGCAGCCCCAGTCTCTGTGCCTCTGTGCGAGCAGTGCCATGGGCAGATGAGGCTGAGCAACAGCTTTCCAGGCTAGCACCTTCTGGCTGCCATCTATCTGCAGACGTTCGCATTTTCGGTGCAGGTCTGCGAAAGGAGCCTGACAGGGACACCCCCATTCCCAGCCTATGTTTAGAAGTTTGAGGTGGCAAGACAAGCAAGCAGCCCCAGTCTCTGTGCCTCTGTGCGAGCAGTTTCATGAGCAGATGAGGCTGAGCAACAGCTTTCCAGGCTAGCCCCTTCTGGCTGCCAGCTATCTGCAGACGTTCGCATTTTCAGAGCAGGGCTGGGAAAGGAGCCTGGCAGGGAAAACTTGATTCCCAGGATACATTTGAAAATTGAGGTGGCAAGACAAGCAAGCAGCTCCAGTATGTGTGCCTCTGTGCGAGCAGTGCCATGGGCAGATGAGGCTGAGCAACAGCTTTCCAGGCTAGCACCTTCTGGCTGCCAGCTATCTGCAGACGTTCGCATTTTCGGAGAAGGGCTGCGAAACGAGTCTGGCAGGAACACCCCCCCATTTCCAGTCTACGTTTGAAGTTTGAGGTGGCAAGACAAGCAAGCAGCCCCAGTCTCTGTGCCTCTGTGCGAGCAGTGTCATGAGCAGATGAGGCTGAGCAACAGCTTTCCAGGCTAGCCCCTTCTGGCTGCCAGCTATCTGCAGACGTTCGCATTTTCAGAGCAGGGCTGGGAAAGGAGCCTGGCAGGGAAGCCCTGATTCTCAGGATACATTTGAAAATTGAGGTGGCAAGACAAGCAAGCAGCTCCAGTCTCTGTGCCTCTGTGCGAGCAGTGCCATGGGCAGATGAGGCTGAGCAACAGCTTTCCAGGCTAGCCCCTTCTTGCTGCCAGCTATCTGCAGATGTTCGCATTTTCGGTGCAGGGCTGCGAAAGGAGCCTGACAGGGACACCCCCATTCCCAGTCTACTTTTGAAGTTTGAGGTGGCAAGACAAGCAAGCAGCCCCAGTCTCTGTGCCTCTGTGCGAGCAGTGCCATGGGCAGATGAGGCTGAGCAACAGCTTTCCAGGCTAGCCCCTTCTGGCTGCCAGCTATCTGCAGACGTTCGCATTTTCGGAGCAGGGCTGCGAAACGAGTCTGGCAGGAACACCCCCCCATTTCCAGTCTACGTTTGAAGTTTGAGGTGGCAAGACAAGCAAGCAGCCCCAGTCTCTGTGTCTCTGTGCGAGCAGTGCCATGGGCAGATGAGGCTGAGCAACAGCTTTCCAGGCTAGGCCCTTCTGGCTGCCAGCTATCTGCAGACGTTCGCATTTTCGGAGCAGGGCTGGGAAAGGAGCCTGGCAGGGACTCCCTCATTCCAAGGTTACATTTGAAAATTGAGGTGGCAAGACAAGCAAGCATCCCCCGTCTCTGTGCCTCTGTGCGAGCAGTGCCATGGGCGGATGAGGCTGAGCAACAGCTTTCCAGGCTAGCTCTTTGTGGCTGCCAACTATCTGCAGACGTTCGCATTGTCGGAGAAGGGCTGCGAAACGAGTCTGGCAGGAAAACCCCCCCATTTCCAGTCTACGTTTGAAGTTTGAGGTGGCAAGACAAGCAAGCAGCCCCAGTCTCTGTGCCTCTGTGCGAGCAGCGTCATGGGCAGATGAGGCTGAGCAACAGCTTTCCAGGCTAGCCTCTTCTGGCTGTCAGATATCTGCAGACGTTCTCATTTTGGGAGCAGGGCTGCGAAAGGAGTTTGGCAGGAACACACCCATTTCCAGTCTACGTTTGAAGTTTGAGGCGGCAAGACAAGCAAGCAGCCCCATTCTCTGTGCCTCTGTGTGAGCAGTGCCATGGGCAGATGAGGCTGAGCAACAGCTTTCCAGGCTAGGCCCTTCTGGCTGCCAGCTATCTGCAGACGTTCGCATTTTCGGAGCAGGGCTGCCAGAGGCGCTCACAACGGACAACCTAAGATAAGTTTGAAGTTTGAGGTGGCAAGACAAGCAAGCAGCCCCAGTCTCTGTGCCTCTGTCCGAGGAGAGCCATGGGCAGATGAGGCTGAACAACAGCTTTCCATGCTAGCCCCTTCTGGCTGCCAGCTATCTGCAGACGTTCACATTTTCAGAGCAGGGCTGGGAAAGGAGGCTGGCAGGGACTCACTCATTCCCAGGTTACATTTGAAAATTGAGGTGGCAAGACAAGCAAGCAGCCCCAGTCTCTGTGCCTCTGTGCGAGCAGTTTCATGGGCAGATGAGGCTGAGCAACAGCTTTCCAGGCTAGCCTCTTCTGGCTGTCAGCTATCTGCAGACGTTCTCATTTTGGGAGCAGGGCTCTAAAAGGAGATTGGCAGGAACACACCCATTTCCAGTCTTCGTTTGAAGTTTGAGGTGGCAAGACAAGCAAGCAGCCCCAGTCTCTGTGCCTCTGTGCGAGCAGTGCCATGGGCAGATGAGGCTGAGCAACAGCTTTCCAGGCTAGCCCCTTCTGGCTGCCAGCTATCTGCAGACGTTCGCACTTTCAGAGCAGGGCTGGGAAAGGAGCCTGGCAGGGACTCCCTCATTCCCAGGTTACATTTGAAAATTGAGGTGGCAGGACAAGCAAGCAGCCCCGGTCTCTGTGCCTCTGTGCGAGCAGTGTCATGGGCAGATGAGGCTGAGCAACAGCTTTCCAGGCTAGCCCCTTCTGGCTGCCAGCTATCTGCAGACGTTCGCATTTTCAGAGCAGGGCTGGGAAAGGAGCCTGGCAGGGACTCCCTCATTCCCAGGTTACATTTGAAAATTGAGGTGGCAGGACAAGCAAGCAGCCCCGGTCTCTGTGCCTCTGTGCGAGCAGTGTCATGGACAGATGAGGCTGTGCAACAGCTTTCCAGGATAGCCCCTTCTTGCTGCCAGCTATCTGCAGATGTTCGCATTTTCGGTGCAGGGCTGCGAAAGGAGCCTGACAGGGACACACCCATTCCCAGTCTACTTTTGAAGTTTGAGGTGGCAAGACAAGCTAGCAGCCCCAGTCTCTGTGCCTCTGTGCGAGCAGTGCCATGGGCAGATGAGGCTGAGCAACAGCTTTCCAGGCTAGCCCCTTCTGGCTGCCAGCTATCTGCAGACGTTCGCATTTTCGGAGAAGGGCTGCGAAACAAGTCTGGCAGGAACACCCCCCCATTTCCAGTCTACGTTTGAAGTTTGAGGTGGCAAGACAAGCAAGCAGCCCCAGTCTCTGTGTCTCTGTGCGAGCAGTGTCATGGGCAGATGAGGCTGAGCAACAGCTTTCCAGGCTAGCCCCTTCTGGCTGTCAGCTATCTGCAGATGTTCTCATTTTGGGAGCAGGGCTGCCAAAGGAGCTTGGCAGGAACACACCCATTTCCAGTCTACGTTTGAAGTTTGAGGTGGCAAGACAAGCAAGCAGCCCCAGTCTCTGTGCCTCTGTGCGAGCAGAGCCATGGGCAGATGAGGCTGAGCAACATCTTTCCAGGCTAGCCCCTTCTGGCTGGCAGCTATCTGCAGACGTTCACATTTTCAGAGCAGGGCTGGGAAAGGAGCCCGGCAGGGACTCCCTCATTCCCAGGTTACGTTTGAAAATTGAGTAGGCAGGACAAGCAAGCAGCCCCAGTCTCTGTGCCTCTGTGCGAGCAGTTTCATGGGCAGATGAGGCTGAGCAACAGCTTTCCAGGCTAGCCCCTTCTGGCTGCCAGCTATCTGCAGACGTTCGCATTTTCGGAGAAGGGCTGCGAAACGAGTCTGGCAGGAACACCCCCCCATTTCCAGTCTACGTTTGAAGTTTGAGGTGGCAAGACAAGCAAGCAGCCCCAGTCTCTGTGTCTCTGTGCGAGCAGTGTCATGAGCAGATGAGGCTGAGCAACAGCTTTCCAGGCTAGCCCCTTCTGGCTGCCAGCTATCTGCAGACGTTCGCATTTTCAGAGCAGGGCTGGGAAAGGAGCCTGGCAGGGAAGCCCTGATTCCCAGGATACATTTGAAAATTGAGGTGGCAAGACAAGCAAGTAGCCCCAGTCTCTGTGCCTCTGTGCGAGCAGAGCCATGGGCAGATGAGGCTGAGCAACAGCTTTCCAGGCTAGCCCCTTCTTGCTGCCAGCTATCTGCAGATGTTCGCATTTTCGGTGCAGGGCTGCGAAAGGAGCCTGACAGGGACACCCCCATTCCCAGTCTACTTTTGAAGTTTGAGGTGGCAAGACAAGCAAGCAGCCCCAGTCTCTGTGCCTCTGTGCGAGCAGTGCCATGGGCAGATGAGGCTGAGCAACAGCTTTCCAGGCTAGCCCCTTCTGGCTGCCAGCTATCTGCAGACGTTCGCATTTTCGGAGCAGGGCTGCGAAAGGAGCCTTGCAGTAACTCCACCATTTCCAGCCTAAGTTTAGAAGTTTGAGGTGGCAAGACAAGCAAGCAGCCCCGGTCTCTGTGCCTCTGTGCGAGCAGAGCCATGGGCAGATGAGGCTGAGCAACAGCTTTCCAGGCTAGCCCCTTCTGGCTGCCAGCTATCTGCAGACGTTCGCATTTTCGGAGAAGGGCTGCGAAACGAGTCTGGCAGGAACACCCCCCCATTTCCAGTCTACGTTTGAAGTTTGAGGTGGCAAGACAAGCAAGCAGCCCCAGTCTCTGTGTCTCTGTGCGAGCAGTGTCATGGGCAGATGAGGCTGAGCAACAGCTTTCCAGGCTAGCCCCTTCTGGCTGTCAGCTATCTGCAGATGTTCTCATTTTGGGAGCAGGGCTGCCAAAGGAGCTTGGCAGGAACACACCCATTTCCAGTCTACGTTTGAAGTTTGAGGTGGCAAGACAAGCAAGCAGCCCCAGTCTCTGTGCCTCTGTGCGAGCAGAGCCATGGGCAGATGAGGCTGAGCAACATCTTTCCAGGCTAGCCCCTTCTGGCTGCCAGCTATCTGCAGACGTTCACATTTTCAGAGCAGGGCTGGGAAAGGAGCCCGGCAGGGACTCCCTCATTCCCAGGTTACGTTTGAAAATTGAGGTGGCAGGACAAGCAAGCAGCCCCAGTCTCTGTGCCTCTGTGCGAGCAGTTTCATGGGCAGATGAGGCTGAGCAACAGCTTTCCAGGCTAGGCCCTTCTGGCTGCCAGCTATCTGCAGACGTTCGCTTTTTGGAAGCAGGGCTGCCGTAGGCGCCCAGCTCGGACAGCCTAAGATACTTTTGAAGTTTGAGGTGGCAAGACAAGCAAGCAGCCCCAGTCTCTGTGCCTCTGTGCGAGCAGTGCCATGGGCAGATGAGGCTGAGCAACAGCTTTCCAGGCTAGCACCTTCTGGCTGCCAGCTATCTGCAGACGTTCGCATTTTCGGTGCAGGTCTGCGAAAGGAGCCTGACAGGGACACCCCCATTCCCAGCCTATATTTAGAAGTTTGAGGTGGCAAGACAAGCAAGCAGCCCCAGTCTCTGTGCCTCTGTGCGAGCAGTTTCATGAGCAGATGAGGCTGAGCAACAGCTTTCCAGGCTAGCCCCTTCTGGCTGCCAGCTATCTGCAGACGTTCGCATTTTCAGAGCAGGGCTGGGAAAGGAGCCTGGCAGGGAAAACTTGATTCCCAGGATACATTTGAAAATTGAGGTTTCAAGACAAGCAAGCAGCTCCAGTATGTGTGCCTCTGTGCGAGCAGTGCCATGGGCAGATGAGGCTGAGCAACAGCTTTCCAGGCTAGCCCCTTCTTGCTGCCAGCTATCTGCAGATGTTCGCATTTTCGGTGCAGGGCTGCGAAAGGAGCCTGACAGGGACACCCCCATTCCCAGTCTACTTTTGAAGTTTGAGGTGGCAAGACAAGCAAGCAGCCCCAGTCTCTGTGCCTCTGTGCGAGCAGTGCCATGGGCAGATGAGGCTGAGCAACAGCTTTCCAGGCTAGACCCTTCTGGCTGCCAGCTATCTGCAGACGTTCGCATTTTCGGAGCAGGGCTGCGAAACGAGTCTGGCAGGAACACCCCCCCATTTCCAGTCTACGTTTGAAGTTTGAGGTGGCAAGACAAGCAAGCAGCCCCAGTCTCTGTGTCTCTGTGCGAGCAGTGCCATGGGCAGATGAGGCTGAGCAACAGCTTTCCAGGCTAGGCCCTTCTGGCTGCCAGCTATCTGCAGACGTTCGCATTTTCGGAGCAGGGCTGGGAAAGGAGCCTGGCAGGGACTCCCTCATTCCAAGGTTACATTTGAAAATTGAGGTGGCAAGACAAGCAAGCATCCCCCGTCTCTGTGCCTCTGTGCGAGCAGTGCCATGGGCGGATGAGGCTGAGCAACAGCTTTCCAGGCTAGCTCTTTGTGGCTGCCAACTATCTGCAGACGTTCGCATTGTCGGAGAAGGGCTGCGAAACGAGTCTGGCAGGAAAACCCCCCCATTTCCAGTCTACGTTTGAAGTTTGAGGTGGCAAGACAAGCAAGCAGCCCCAGTCTCTGTGCCTCTGTGCGAGCAGCGTCATGGGCAGATGAGGCTGAGCAACAGCTTTCCAGGCTAGCCTCTTCTGGCTGTCAGATATCTGCAGACGTTCTCATTTTGGGAGCAGGGCTGCGAAAGGAGTTTGGCAGGAACACACCCATTTCCAGTCTACGTTTGAAGTTTGAGGCGGCAAGACAAGCAAGCAGCCCCATTCTCTGTGCCTCTGTGTGAGCAGTGCCATGGGCAGATGAGGCTGAGCAACAGCTTTCCAGGCTAGGCCCTTCTGGCTGCCAGCTATCTGCAGACGTTCGCATTTTCGGAGCAGGGCTGCCAGAGGCGCTCACAACGGACAACCTAAGATAAGTTTGAAGTTTGAGGTGGCAAGACAAGCAAGCAGCCCCAGTCTCTGTGCCTCTGTCCGAGGAGAGCCATGGGCAGATGAGGCTGAACAACAGCTTTCCATGCTAGCCCCTTCTGGCTGCCAGCTATCTGCAGACGTTCACATTTTCAGAGCAGGGCTGGGAAAGGAGGCTGGCAGGGACTCACTCATTCCCAGGTTACATTTGAAAATTGAGGTGGCAAGACAAGCAAGCAGCCCCAGTCTCTGTGCCTCTGTGCGAGCAGTTTCATGGGCAGATGAGGCTGAGCAACAGCTTTCCAGGCTAGCCTCTTCTGGCTGTCAGCTATCTGCAGACGTTCTCATTTTGGGAGCAGGGCTCTAAAAGGAGATTGGCAGGAACACACCCATTTCCAGTCTTCGTTTGAAGTTTGAGGTGGCAAGACAAGCAAGCAGCCCCAGTCTCTGTGCCTCTGTGCGAGCAGTGCCATGGGCAGATGAGGCTGAGCAACAGCTTTCCAGGCTAGCCCCTTCTGGCTGCCAGCTATCTGCAGACGTTCGCACTTTCAGAGCAGGGCTGGGAAAGGAGCCTGGCAGGGACTCCCTCATTCCCAGGTTACATTTGAAAATTGAGGTGGCAGGACAAGCAAGCAGCCCCGGTCTCTGTGCCTCTGTGCGAGCAGTGTCATGGGCAGATGAGGCTGAGCAACAGCTTTCCAGGCTAGCCCCTTCTGGCTGCCAGCTATCTGCAGACGTTCGCATTTTCAGAGCAGGGCTGGGAAAGGAGCCTGGCAGGGACTCCCTCATTCCCAGGTTACATTTGAAAATTGAGGTGGCAGGACAAGCAAGCAGCCCCGGTCTCTGTGCCTCTGTGCGAGCAGTGTCATGGACAGATGAGGCTGTGCAACAGCTTTCCAGGATAGCCCCTTCTTGCTGCCAGCTATCTGCAGATGTTCGCATTTTCGGTGCAGGGCTGCGAAAGGAGCCTGACAGGGACACACCCATTCCCAGTCTACTTTTGAAGTTTGAGGTGGCAAGACAAGCTAGCAGCCCCAGTCTCTGTGCCTCTGTGCGAGCAGTGCCATGGGCAGATGAGGCTGAGCAACAGCTTTCCAGGCTAGCCCCTTCTGGCTGCCAGCTATCTGCAGACGTTCGCATTTTCGGAGAAGGGCTGCGAAACAAGTCTGGCAGGAACACCCCCCCATTTCCAGTCTACGTTTGAAGTTTGAGGTGGCAAGACAAGCAAGCAGCCCCAGTCTCTGTGTCTCTGTGCGAGCAGTGTCATGGGCAGATGAGGCTGAGCAACAGCTTTCCAGGCTAGCCCCTTCTGGCTGTCAGCTATCTGCAGATGTTCTCATTTTGGGAGCAGGGCTGCCAAAGGAGCTTGGCAGGAACACACCCATTTCCAGTCTACGTTTGAAGTTTGAGGTGGCAAGACAAGCAAGCAGCCCCAGTCTCTGTGCCTCTGTGCGAGCAGAGCCATGGGCAGATGAGGCTGAGCAACATCTTTCCAGGCTAGCCCCTTCTGGCTGGCAGCTATCTGCAGACGTTCACATTTTCAGAGCAGGGCTGGGAAAGGAGCCCGGCAGGGACTCCCTCATTCCCAGGTTACGTTTGAAAATTGAGTAGGCAGGACAAGCAAGCAGCCCCAGTCTCTGTGCCTCTGTGCGAGCAGTTTCATGGGCAGATGAGGCTGAGCAACAGCTTTCCAGGCTAGCCCCTTCTGGCTGCCAGCTATCTGCAGACGTTCGCATTTTCGGAGAAGGGCTGCGAAACGAGTCTGGCAGGAACACCCCCCCATTTCCAGTCTACGTTTGAAGTTTGAGGTGGCAAGACAAGCAAGCAGCCCCAGTCTCTGTGTCTCTGTGCGAGCAGTGTCATGAGCAGATGAGGCTGAGCAACAGCTTTCCAGGCTAGCCCCTTCTGGCTGCCAGCTATCTGCAGACGTTCGCATTTTCAGAGCAGGGCTGGGAAAGGAGCCTGGCAGGGAAGCCCTGATTCCCAGGATACATTTGAAAATTGAGGTGGCAAGACAAGCAAGTAGCCCCAGTCTCTGTGCCTCTGTGCGAGCACTGTCATGGTCAGATGAGGCTGAGCAACAGCTTTCCAGGCTAGCCTCTTCTGGCTGTCAGCTATCTGCAGACGTTCTCATTTTGGGAGCAGGGCTGCAAAAGGAGCTTGGCAGGAACACACCCATTTCCAGTCTTCGTTTGAAGTTTGACGTGGCAAGACAAGCAAGCAGCCCCAGTCTCTGTGCCTCTGTGCGAGCAGTGCCATGGGCAGATGACGATGAGCAACAGCTTTCCAGTCTATCCCCTTCTGCCTGCCAGCTATCTGTAGACGTTCGCATTTTCAGAGCAGGGCTATCGGAGGCACCCAGCACGGACAACATAAGCTACGTTTGAAGTTTGAGGTGGCAAGACAAGCAAGCAGCCCCAGTCTCTGTGCCTCTGTGTGAGCAGAGCCTTGGGCAGATGAGGCTGAGCAACACCTTCCCAGGCTAGCCCCTTCTGGCTGCCACCTATCTGCAGACGTTCGCTTTTTGGAAGCAGGGCTGCCGGAGGCGCCCAGCTCGAACAGCCTAAGCTACGTTTGAAGTTTGAGGGGGCAAGACAAGCAAGCAGCCCCAGTCTCTGTGCCTCTGTGCGAGCAGTGCCATGGGCAGATGAGGCTGAGCAACAGCTTTCCAGGCTAGCTCTTTCTGCCTGCGAGCTATCTGCAGATGTTCGCATTTTCAGAGCAGGGCTGTCAGAGGTGCCCTGCGCGGACCCCCAAAGCTACGTTTGAAGTTTGAGGGGGCAAGACAAGCAAGCAGCCACAGTCTCTGTGCCTCTGTACGAGCAGTGCCATGGGCAGATGAGGCTGAGCAACAGCTTTCCAGGCCAGCTCTTTCTGGCTGCCAGCAATCTGCAGACGTTCGCATTTTCAGAGCAGGGCTGCCGGAGGTGCCCTGCACGGAACCTTAAAGCAACGTTTGAAGTTTGAGAGGGCAAGACAAGTAAGCAGCCCCAGTCTCTGTGCCTCTGTGCGAGGGGTGCCATGAGTAGATGAGGCTGAGCAACAGTTTTCCAGGCTAGCTCTTTCTGGCTGCGAGCTATCTGCAGACGTTCGCATTTACGGAGCAGGGCTGCGTAGGCCCTGCATGGACACCCAAAGATACGTATAAAGTTGGAGGTGGCAAGACAAGCAAGCAGCCCCAGTCTCTGTTCCTCTGTGCGAGCAGTGCCATGGGCAGATGAGGCTGAGCAATAGCTTTCCAGGCTAGCTATTTCTGGCTGCGAGCTATATGCAGACCTTCGCGTTTTCGGAGCAGGCCTTCTGAAGCCCCCCCCACTTACCCACAAATCTATGTTTCAAGTTTGAGGGTGCAAGACAAGCAAGCAGCCCCAGTCTCTGTGCCTCTGTGCGAGCAGTGCCATGGGCAGATGAGGCTGAGCAACAGCTTTCCAGGCTAGCTCTTTCTGCCTGCGAGCTATCTGCAGACGTTCGCTTTTTCAGAGCAGGGCTGCTGGAGGCCCACTGCGTGGAGCACCTAAGCTACGTCTGAGGTTTGAGGTGTCAAGACAAGCAAGCAGCCACAGTCTCTGTGCCTCGGTGCGAGCAGTGCCATGGGCAGATGAGGATGAGCAACAGCTTTCCAGGCTAGCTCTTTCTGGCTGTGAGCTATCTGCAGACGTTCGCATTTACAGGGTAGGCCTGCTGGAGGCGCCGGCACAAGAACCTAAGCTACGTTTGAAGTTTGAGAGGGTAAAACAAGCAAGCCGCCCTAGTCTCTGTTCTTTTGTGCTAGCAGTGCCATGGGCAAATGAGGCTGAGTAACAGATTTCCAGGCTAGCCCTTTCTGTCTGCAAGCTATCTGCAGACATTAGCATTTTCAGAGCAGGGCTACTGGAGGCCCCCTACACAGACTTCCAAAGCTACGTTTGAAGTTTGAGGGGGCAAGACAAGCAAGCAGCCCCAGTCTCTGTGCCTCTGTGCGAGCAGTGCCATGGGCAGATGAGGCTGAGCAACAGCTTTCCAGGCTAGCTCTTTCTGGCTGTGAGCTATCTGCAGACATCCAAATTTTCGGAGCAGGCCTCCCCGAGTCCCCAATCACGGACCACCAAATTTATGTTTGAAGTTTGAGGGGGCAAGACAAGCAAGCAGCCCCAGTCTCTGTGCCTCTGTGCGAGCAGTGCCATGGGCAGATGAGGCTGAGCAACAGCTTTCCAGGCTAGCTCTTTCTGCCTGCGAGCTATCTGCACACGTTCGCATTTTGATAGCAGTGCTGCCGGAGTCCTTATGCACAGACTCCCAAAGCTACGTTTGAAGTTTGAGGGGGCAAGACAAGCAAGCAGCCCCAGTCTCTGTGCCTCTGTGAGAGCAGTGCCATGGGCAGATGAGGCTGAGCAACAGCTTTCCAGGCTAGCTCTTTCTGCCTGCGAGCTATCTGCAGGCGTTCGCATTTTCAGAGTAGGCCTGCTGCAGGCGCCGGCACGGAGAACCTCAGCTACGTTTGAAGTTTGAGGGGGTAAAATAAGCAAGCAGACACAGTCTCTGTGCCTCTGTACGAGCAGTGCCATGGGCAGATGAGGCTGAGCAACAGCTTTCCAGGATAGATTTTCTGGCTGCGATCTATATGCAGACGTTCGCATTTTAAGCAGCGGTGAAGCAGACACATTGCCCGGACCACCAAAGATAAATTTGAAGTTGGAGGTGGCAAGACAAGCAAGCAGCCCCAGTGTCTGTGCCTCTGTGCGAGCAGTGCCATGGGCAGATGAGGCTGAGCAACAGCTTTCCAGGCTAGCTCTTTCTGGCTGCGAGCTATCTGCAGACGTTCACATTTTCAGAGCAGGCCTGCCGGAGGCGCCCTGCACGGACCCCCAAAACTACTTTTGAAGTTTGAGATGGCAAGACAAGCAAGCAGCCGCAGTCTCTCTGTCTCTGTGCGAGCAGTGCCATGGGCAGATGAGGCTGAGCAATAGCATTCCGGAATAGCTCTTTCTGCCTGCGAGCTATCTGCAGACGTTCGCATTTTCAGAGCAGGGCTGCCGGAGATGCACGGCACGGACCACCTAAGCTACGTTTGAAGTTTGAGGGGGCAAGACAAGCAAGCAGCCCCAGTCTCTGTGCCTCTGTGCGAGCAGTGCCATGGGCAGATGAGGCTGAGCAACAGCTTTCCAGGCTAGCTCTTTCTGCATGCGAGTTATCTGCAGACATTCGCATTTTCGGAGCAGGGCTGTCAGAGGCGACCTGCGCGGACCCCCAAAGCTACTTTTAAAGTTTGAGGGGGTAACACAAGCAAGCAGCCCCAGTCTCTGTGCCTCTGTACGAGCAGTGCCATGGGCAGATGAGGCTGAGCAACTGCTTTCCAGGCTAGCTCTTATTGGCTGCGAGATATCTGCAGACGTTCGCATTTGCGGAGCAGGGTTGCCTCACGCCCCATGCACGGACCAGCTAAGGTACGTTTGAAGTTTGAGGTGGCAAGACAAGCAAGCAGCCCCAGTCTCTGTGCCTCTGTGCGAGCAGTGCCATGGGCAGATGAGGCTGAGCAACAGCTTTCCAGGCTAGCTCTTTCTGCCTGCGAGCTATCTGCAAACGTTCGCATTTTGAGAGCAGGGCTGCCGGAGTCCTTATGCACAGACTCCCAAAGCTACGTTTGAAGGTGGAAGTGGCAAGACAAGCAAGCAGCCCCAGTATCTGTGCCTCTGTGCGAGCAGTGCCATGGACAGATGAGGCTGAGCAACAGCTTTCCAGGCTAGCTCTTTCTGCCTGCGAGCTATCTGCAGACGTTCGCATTTTCAGAGTAGGCCTGCTGGAGGCGCCGGCACGGAGAACCTAAGCTACGTTTGAAGTTTGAGGGGGTAAAACAAGCAAGCCGCCCTAGTCTCTGTTCTTTTGTGCTAGCAGTGCCACGGGCAAATGTGGCTGAGCAACAGCTTTCCAGGCTAGCCCTGTCTGTCTGCAAGCTATCTGCAGACATTAGCATTTTAGGAGCAGGGCTACTGGAGGCCCCCTACACAGACTTCCAAAGCTACGTTTGAAGTTTGAGGGTGCAAGACAAGCAATCAGCCCCACTCTCTGTGCCTCTGTGCGAGCAGTGCCATGGGCAGATGAGGCTGAGCAACAGCTTTCCAGGCTAGCTCTTTCTGGCTGCGAGCTATCTGCAGACGTTCGCATTTTCAGAGTAGGCCTGCTGCAGGCGCCTGTCGGGGCGATCGGCTAAGTCCTGCCCCGAGGGTCGTGAACCTGGAGAAGCGGCGGAAGAATGCAGCCGACTCAATGTGAGTGATAAGCAAGCTTCGTTTATTACAGTTTGGTTACACAATTTATAGAGTGATTAATTAGCTACTACATATTGCAAAGTTAGAGCTCATTATTGGCTAGCCAGCTAAATGTCAACTTCGCCCATACTCCCTCATTCTTCTCCAGCTGCAACCTGTTTTTCACATTCTTGCTAACCGCAGAGTTGATTTGTTAAATTCCTTGTTCTGTCAAGGACACCGTGTGCTAAGCTTAAAATGGATTTTCTACAACAAGCAATTCGGTCGAGCCTTGCCATCCCCCCACACTTCCCCCTTTTTCTTTTTAAATTGCGATAGGGCTCCTAATAGATGAGAATTTGTTAAAAATACACAAAGGTCAATAGGGAGGTCGGGGTCACGACGGTGGACGAAACGTGAGGCAATCTGGTCAGCAATTTGAGAGAGGATACGCTGCTGTTCCGACGTAAGTTGCACCGGTGTGGTTGGGTCTGTCCCACGTAGTAACGGTCGAAGGCTGTCCAACTGTGCGTTGGATATTCCGACGACAGGACGGATCCATTGGATGTCTCCCATCAGCCTCTGGGCATCATGTAGCGTGTTGATTGACGTGTTGAGTTGTAGTTTTTGTGGTTGAATCTGAGAGTCAGCAATCTTCCAGCCTAGATATAGCCATGGCGCTTTCGTTTGAATTTTTTCAACAGCTATTATTAAGCCATTCTCTCTCAGTGTCGTATGTAATAGCTGAACTTGTTCGGCGCTGAACTCCGACTCCTGCGCGAGCAGGATATCATCCATATAATGATAAATTAACGTGTGTGGCCATAATTTCCTTAAGGGTTGTAGTGCATTGTCCACATACAACTGGCACAGCGTGGGACTATTCTTCATCCCTTGTGGTAATACTGTCCATTCAAAACGCTGTGCTGGCGCCTCTTTGTTAACAGAGGGCAAAGTAAACGCGAAGCGTTGCATATCTTGCTCGTGTAATGCAATAGTAAAAAAGCAATCTTTTAAGTCCACTATCAACAGTCTCCAATGCTCTGGTAACATAGCGGGGTTAGGTAGTCCTGGCTGCAGCGCTCCCATCGATTGCATTTGAGTGTTAACTGCCCTTAAGTCATGTACTAGCCTAAATTTTCCAGATTTTTTCTTGATCACAAAAATTGGGGTATTCCAAGGGCTTGTCGATAACCGCAGATGTTTTTGGTCTAGTTGTTCTTGCACTATTTGATGAGCGGCGGCGAGGCTTTCCTGCTTTAACGGCCACTGCTCGACCCACACTGGTTCGTTCGTTATCCACTGCAATGGGATCGGGAAAGCCCAGGTTGCAGTGACCGTTACTGAAAAACCTTCTCGGTGGTTAGCACCACCCCCAATTGGTCAAGAACATCTCTTCCAATTAGACCATTCACTCCAGTCGGGAGGGGCATGACAGTGACTGGCACGGTCGCATGTCTGTTGTCTATGATTATCAAAATATGGTCCACGCTCCGTTGTACCGGAGTGTATCCCCCCACTCCTTCAACTCCTCGCTCCATTGGTTTCGTAGGCCATGTTTTAGGCCAGACCCCTTCTTCTACAATAGTTAAGTCAGCACCTGTATCCAACAGCAGCGAGAGGTGGATCTGTTGACCCTGGGCCTCTAGTGTAGCCATCGTAGTCGGTCGACGGTTCATAGACATGGTCAGAAATACTCCTGCTCCCGTTGAGCCAAATCCTCGATCCTCCCGGGGGGTGGTGATTTTCGGGGAAATACCCGCAGTCAGGTGCGGCAGCGGCACCAATTGGGCAATTTTGCTGCCTGTTGGAATATGTATTGGCGGAAACGATGTCTGGACAATGATGCTAATAGTCCCGGTAAAATCGGCGTCAATGAGTCTTGGGATGACCGTCAAACCTTTTAGGCTTGTTGACGAGCGGCCGAGTAATAACGTTTCACATGCTTGTTTATTAATAATCACTGGTCCCTTTACATTGCTTGGTACTCGTTGGGGTCTTTGATCCAATAGGGTGACAGTTACTGCCGTTGCCAGATCCATCCCGAGGCTGCCGGCTGTTGCTGGTTGCAACTTGTCGCTGACGTCGTGGTGGGCGTTGGTAAGCTGGGAGCTTCTTGTTGCACTGCTGGAGCTGCTACTTGTGTCGGGGCGCGGCGACTCGACGCGCTCATCCGACCGTTTCCCGACTTGAGGCATATCTCGGTATTGTGATTATTCGTACGACAGTTCTCACACCACACCCTCGTGGCTTGACAATTTCGCCTCATATGTCCTTCTCGCCCACATCGGTAACATTTAAAGCTTCGTGGCGGCTTCGGTCGTGCCTCCGCAGCATTAACTCGAAGGGGTTGCAGAGCGGCGAACACTTGCTGTTGGAATTGCTGTTGGGCTGTGAAGGCCTGTTGTTGGGCTTGAAGGATATCGCTTCCTAACTGTTTCATAGCCTCGACCAACATAGCTTGTGGTCCTACCGGTACCCTACTCATTCTATCCAACATCAGTTCTACTGTGGCATCAGCGGGTAAAGAACTTATGATGTTTCTGGTTTGAGTATTCGAATTCTGAATAACACACTGCCTTAGCAAAGCTGCCCTCATCCACTCCGGTACATCTGACTGTTCTATGGCACTAGTGAGGCGATCAATAAAGCGAGCAAAAGTTTCCTCCCTTCCTTGCTTAATGCCCATATAGGACGGCGAGGGCTGTGCGGTTTTAACGTGTTCAAGAGCAGCTCTAGCCGTACGCATAGCCTCCAAGCATCGCTGCGGCCCCATCTGCAGTTGTGCCCTGATTGTGACAAAAGGACCTGCCCCCATCAGTTGTTCTACTGTTACGCCTCGCAGCGGATCGCCCTGCTCCCGCGGCGTTTGAGCGGACGCTTCACAATATCGCTGCCAATGGGCCTGCCACAACAATAACTGCGACTGAGTCATAATCATTCGCATAATAACCTTAATATCCTCAGGACAAAGCACAGCACCCCCCCATATATAATTCAACATCTGCTTAGATGGCTCGCCGTGCAAACCTGATTCATTCACCGTGTTCCGTAACTGTGACAACAATTTCCAGCCTAACGGAGCATGATTACCATGATAATCCCCATGCGCATCTGCTTCAAACGCTACCGGAAAGGCCAAGGGGAGAAATTCCCCTGCCTCAGACGCTTCGTCTGCCACCTTCCTCCAATTAATACCCATCGGTCTCCTACAGGTCCCACTATCCTTTCCCGTTTCTTTATTCCCTTGCTCCCCCTTTCCTTGCTCCATCCCTTGCTGCTCCACCTTCCGCCCTATCCCTAACTCCTTTTCTTCCTCAGCCTCTTGATTGTTACTAGACCCTTCCATCGTCACCTTCTCTTTTTCCCAGCACGGAGGCTCCGGGACCTTACTTGTACTAAATAATAAGGCATTGTCTCCAGGGGGTGCCGTGGTTCCACTAGAAAACAAGGAACATCCCGCCTCCGGCGGGGGGGCTGACGGCTCTACCTTTTCCAACTTCTGAGTAACAACGGCCGCAAGGTTTTTCTCAACTTTATACCTCTTAATGCAATTGATAACCTCCCGCCACGGCTTCATTAACTTTTTACCTATCTTGTCATCATCAATCACCATATCCCATAACACGTCTCCAAAATCCCTCCACTCCTTCTCCTCAAATAACGAATCTGGAGTCTTAAAAAACCCCTTGAGCTTACCGGTTGCCACTAGTCCCGCTAGCTGTTTAATACAACCAAGCTCTACTCCCCGCTTTTCTAAAAAGCGCTGTAATAACTCTAGGGCTACTTCCTTATCCATACCTTTAACAATAAGCCTTTATCCTTTAACAACAATTAAAAACATATACCTGCCGAAGCGATATCCTTGCAGCCCTTAACCTGTAGCCCTTGCGGTGGCGAGCGTACGCAAAATCACGTAGTCAGGCTCCTAAGTCGACACACCACAGCGCAGTGTTCGGTCGCTTCTGCCCCCTGGTCGCTGCTCCCAGTGCCCCGCTCCTTGCCGCTGCTCCAGGTCGCTGTTCGGGCGCCAAATGTCGGGGCGATCGGCTAAGTCCTGCCCCGAGGGTCGTGAACCTGGAGAAGCGGCGGAAGAATGCAGCCGACTCAATGTGAGTGATAAGCAAGCTTCGTTTATTACAGTTTGGTTACACAATTTATAGAGTGATTAATTAGCTACTACATATTGCAAAGTTAGAGCTCATTATTGGCTAGCCAGCTAAATGTCAACTCCGCCCATACTCCCTCATTCTTCTCCAGCTGCAACCTGTTTTTCACATTCTTGCTAACCGCAGAGTTGATTTGTTAAATTCCTTGTTCTGTCAAGGACACCGTGTGCTAAGCTTAAAATGGATTTTCTACAACAAGCAATTCGGTCGAGCCTTGCCATCCCCCCACAGGCGCCGGCACGGAGAACCTAAGCTACGTTTGAAGTTTGAGGGGGTAAAACAAGCAAGCAGCCACAGTCTCTGTGCCTCTGTACGAGCAGTGCCATGGGCAGATGAGGCTGAGCAACAGCTTTAGAGGATAGATTTTCTGGCTGCGATCTATATGCAGACGTTCGCATTTTAAGCAGCGGTGAAGCAGACACATTGCCCGGACCACCAAAGCTAAATTTGAAATTGGAGGTGGCAAGACAAGCAAGCAGCACCAGTGTCTGTGCCTCTGTGCGAGCAGTGCCATGGGCAGATGAGGCTGAGCAACAGCTTTCCAGGATAGATTTTCTGGCTGCGCGCTATCTGCAGACGTTCGCATTTTCGAAGCAGGGCTGCCGGAGGCTTCAGGCAAGGACCACCTAAGCTACGTTTGAAGTTTGAAGTGGCAAGACAAGCAAGCAGCCCCAGTCTCTGTGCCTCGGTGCGAGCAGTGCCATGGGCAGATGAGGCTGAGCAACAGCTTTCCAGGATAGATTTTCTGGCTGCGAGCTATCTGCAGACGTTCGCATTTTCAGAGCAGGCATGCCGCAGGCCCCCTGCACAAACGCCCAATGGTACTTTTGAAGTTTGAGATGGCAAGACAAGCAAGCAGCCCCAGTCTCTGTGTCTCTGTGCGAGCAGTGCCATGGGCAGATGAGGCTGAGCAATAGCATTCCGGGCTAGATCTTTCTGCCTGCGAGCTATCTGCAGACGTTCGCATTTTCAGAGCAGCGCTGCCGGAGATGCACGGCACGGACCACCTAATTTACGATTGAAGTTTGAGGTGGCAAGACAAACAAGCAGCCCCAGTCTCTGTGCCTCTGTGCGAGAAGTGCCATGGGCAGATGAGGCTGAGCAACAGCTTTCCAGGCTAGCTCTTTCTGCCTGCGTGTTATCTGCAGACATTCGCATTTTCGGAGCAGGCCTGCCGGAGGCGCCCGGCACGGACCCCCAAATCTACTTTTGAAGTTTGAGGGGGTAAGACAAGCAAGCAGCCCCAGTCTCTGTGCTTCTGTGCGAGCAGTGCCATGGGCAGATGAGGCTGAGCAACAGCTTTCCAGGCTAGCTCTTTCTGGCTGTGAGCTATATGCAGACATCCAAATTTTCGGAGCAGGCCTCCCCGAGTCCCCAATCACGGACCACCAAATTTATGTTTGAAGTTTGAGGGGGCAAGACAAGCAAGCAGCCCCAGTCTCTGTGCCTCTGTGCGAGCAGTGCCATGGGCAGATGAGGCTGAGCAACATCTTTCCAGGCTAGCTCTTTCTGCCTGCGAGCTATCTGCAGACGTTTGCATTTTCAGAGCAGGCCTGCCGGAGGCCCCCTGCACGGACCGCCAAATCTATGTTTGAAGTTTGAGACGGCAAGACAAGCAAGCAGCCCCAGTCTCTGTGCCTCTGTGCGAGCAGTGCCATGGGCAGATGAGGCTGAGCAGCAGCTTTCCAGGCTAGCTCTTTCTGGCTGCGAGCTATCTGCAGACGTTCACATTTTCAGAGCAGGCCTGCCGGAGGCGCCCTGCACGGACCCCCAAAACTACTTTTGAATTTTGAGATGGCAAGACAAGCAAGCAGCCGCAGTCTCTCTGTCTCTGTGCGAGCAGTGCCATGGGCAGATGAGGCTGAGCAATAGCATTCCGGAATAGCTCTTTCTGCCTGCGAGCTATCTGCAGACGTTCGCATTTTCAGAGCAGGGCTGCCGGAGATGCACGGCACGGACCACCTAAGCTACGTTTGAAGTTTGAGGGGGCAAGACAAGCAAGCAGCCCCAGTCTCTGTGCCTCTGTGCGAGCAGTGCCATGGGCAGATGAGGCTGAGCAACAGCTTTCCAGGCTAGCTCTTTCTGCATGCGAGTTATCTGCAGACATTCGCATTTTCGGAGCAGGGCTGTCAGAGGCGACCTGCGCGGACCCCCAAAGCTACTTTTAAAGTTTGAGGGGGTAACACAAGCAAGCAGCCCCAGTCTCTGTGCCTCTGTACGAGCAGTGCCATGGGCAGATGAGGCTGAGCAACTGCTTTCCAGGCTAGCTCTTATTGGCTGCGAGATATCTGCAGACGTTCGCATTTGCGGAGCAGGGTTGCCTCACGCCCCATGCACGGACCAGCTAAGGTACGTTTGAAGTTTGAGGTGGCAAGACAAGCAAGCAGCCCCAGTCTCTGTGCCTCTGTGCGAGCAGTGCCATGGGCAGATGAGGCTGAGCAACAGCTTTCCAGGCTAGCTCTTTCTGCCTGCGAGCTATCTGCAAACGTTCGCATTTTGAGAGCAGGGCTGCCGGAGTCCTTATGCACAGACTCCCAAAGCTACGTTTGAAGGTGGAAGTGGCAAGACAAGCAAGCAGCCCCAGTATCTGTGCCTCTGTGCGAGCAGTGCCATGGACAGATGAGGCTGAGCAACAGCTTTCCAGGCTAGCTCTTTCTGCCTGCGAGCTATCTGCAGACGTTCGCATTTTCAGAGTAGGCCTGCTGGAGGCGCCGGCACGGAGAACCTAAGCTACGTTTGAAGTTTGAGGGGGTAAAACAAGCAAGCCGCCCTAGTCTCTGTTCTTTTGTGCTAGCAGTGCCACGGGCAAATGTGGCTGAGCAACAGCTTTCCAGGCTAGCCCTGTCTGTCTGCAAGCTATCTGCAGACATTAGCATTTTCAGAGCAGGGCTACTGGAGGCCCCCTACACAGACTTCCAAAGCTACGTTTGAAGTTTGAGGGTGCAAGACAAGCAATCAGCCCCACTCTCTGTGCCTCTGTGCGAGCAGTGCCATGGGCAGATGAGGCTGAGCAACAGCTTTCCAGGCTAGCTCTTTCTGGCTGCGAGCTATCTGCAGACGTTCGCATTTTCAGAGTAGGCCTGCTGCAGGCGCCTGTCGGGGCGATCGGCTAAGTCCTGCCCCGAGGGTCGTGAACCTGGAGAAGCGGCGGAAGAATGCAGCCGACTCAATGTGAGTGATAAGCAAGCTTCGTTTATTACAGTTTGGTTACACAATTTATAGAGTGATTAATTAGCTACTACATATTGCAAAGTTAGAGCTCATTATTGGCTAGCCAGCTAAATGTCAACTCCGCCCATACTCCCTCATTCTTCTCCAGCTGCAACCTGTTTTTCACATTCTTGCTAACCGCAGAGTTGATTTGTTAAATTCCTTGTTCTGTCAAGGACACCGTGTGCTAAGCTTAAAATGGATTTTCTACAACAAGCAATTCGGTCGAGCCTTGCCATCCCCCCACACTTCCCCCTTTTTCTTTTTAAATTGCGATAGGGCTCCTAATAGATGAGAATTTGTTAAAAATACACAAAGGTCAATAGGGAGGTCGGGGTCACGACGGTGGACGAAACGTGAGGCAATCTGGTCAGCAATTTGAGAGAGGATACGCTGCTGTTCCGACGTAAGTTGCACCGGTGTGGTTGGGTCTGTCCCACGTAGTAACGGTCGAAGGCTGTCCAACTGTGCGTTGGATATTCCGACGACAGGACGGATCCATTGGATGTCTCCCATCAGCCTCTGGGCATCATGTAGCGTGTTGATTGACGTGTTGAGTTGTAGTTTTTGTGGTTGAATCTGAGAGTCAGAAATCTTCCAGCCTAGATATAGCCATGGCGCTTTCGTTTGAATTTTTTCAACAGCTATTATTAAGCCATTCTCTCTCAGTGTCGTATGTAATAGCTGAACTTGTTCGGCGCTGAACTCCGACTCCTGCGCGAGCAGGATATCATCCATATAATGATAAATTAACGTGTGTGGCCATAATTTCCTTAAGGGTTGTAGTGCATTGTCCACATACAACTGGCACAGCGTGGGACTATTCTTCATCCCTTGTGGTAATACTGTCCATTCAAAACGCTGTGCTGGCACCTCTTTGTTAACAGAGGGCAAAGTAAACGCGAAGCGTTGCATATCTTGCTCGTGTAATGCAATAGTAAAAAAGCAATCTTTTAAGTCCACTATCAACAGTCTCCAATGCTCTGGTAACATAGCGGGGTTAGGTAGTCCTGGCTGCAGCGCTCCCATCGATTGCATTTGAGTGTTAACTGCCCTTAAGTCATGTACTAGCCTAAATTTTCCAGATTTTTTCTTGATCACAAAAATTGGGGTATTCCAAGGGCTTGTCGATAACCGCAGATGTTTTTGGTCTAGTTGTTCTTGCACTATTTGATGAGCGGCGGCGAGGCTTTCCTGCTTTAACGGCCACTGCTCGACCCACACTGGTTCGTTCGTTATCCACTGCAATGGGATCGGGAAAGCCCAGGTTGCAGTGACCGTTACTGAAAAACCTTCTCGGTGGTTAGCACCACCCCCAATTGGTCAAGAACATCTCTTCCAATTAGACCATTCACTCCAGTCGGGAGGGGCATGACAGTGACTGGCACGGTCGCATGTCTGTTGTCTATGATTATCAAAATACGGTCCACGCTCCGTTGTACCGGAGTGTATCCCCCCACTCCTTCAACTCCTCGCTCCATTGGTTTCGTAGGCCATGTTTTAGGCCAGACCCCTTCTTCTACAATAGTTAAGTCAGCACCTGTATCCAACAGCAGCGAGAGGTGGATCTGTTGACCCTGGGCCTCTAGTGTAGCCATCGTAGTCGGTCGACGGTTCATAGACATGGTCAGAAATACTCCTGCTCCCGTTGAGCCAAATCCTCGATCCTCCCGGGGGGTGGTGATTTTCGGGGAAATACCCGCAGTCAGGTGCGGCAGCGGCACCAATTGGGCAATTTTGCTGCCTGTTGGAATATGTATTGGCGGAAACGATGTCTGGACAATGATGCTAATAGTCCCGGTAAAATCGGCGTCAATGAGTCTTGGGATGACCGTCAAACCTTTTAGGCTTGTTGACGAGTGGCCGAGTAATAACGTTTCACATGCTTGTTTATTAATAATCACTGGTCCCTTTACATTGCTTGGTACTCGTTGGGGTCTTTGATCCAATAGGGTGACAGTTACTGCCGTTGCCAGATCCATCCCGAGGCTGCCGGCTGTTGCTGGTTGCAACTTGTCGCTGACGTCGTGGTGGGCGTTGGTAAGCTGGGAGCTTCTTGTTGCACTGCTGGAGCTGCTACTTGTGTCGGGGCGCGGCGACTCGACGCGCTCATCCGACCGTTTCCCGACTTGAGGCATATCTCGGTATTGTGATTATTCGTACGACAGTTCTCACACCACACCCTCGTGGCTTGACAATTTCGCCTCATATGTCCTTCTCGCCCACATCGGTAACATTTAAAGCTTCGTGGCGGCTTCGGTCGTGCCTCCGCAGCATTAACTCGAAGGGGTTGCAGAGCGGCGAACACTTGCTGTTGGATTTGCTGTTGGGCTGTGAAGGCCTGTTGTTGGGCTTGAAGGATATCGCTTCCTAACTGTTTCATAGCCTCGACCAACATAGCTTGTGGTCCTACCGGTACCCTACTCATTCTATCCAACATCAGTTCTACTGTGGCATCAGCGGGTAAAGAACTTATGATGTTTCTGGTTTGAGTATTCGAATTCTGAATAACACACTGCCTTAGCAAAGCTGCCCTCATCCACTCCGGTACATCTGACTGTTCTATGGCACTAGTGAGGCGATCAATAAAGCGAGCAAAAGTTTCCTCCCTTCCTTGCTTAATGCCCATATAGGACGGCGAGGGCTGTGCGGTTTTAACGTGTTCAAGAGCAGCTCTAGCCGTACGCATAGCCTCCAAGCATCGCTGCGGCCCCATCTGCAGTTGTGCCCTGATTGTGACAAAAGGACCTGCCCCCATCAGTTGTTCTACTGTTACGCCTCGCAGCGGATCGCCCTGCTCCCGCGGCGTTTGAGCGGACGCTTCACAATATCGCTGCCAATGGGCCTGCCACAACAATAACTGCGACTGAGTCATAATCATTCGCATAATAACCTTAATATCCTCAGGACAAAGCACAGCACCCCCCCATATATAATTCAACATCTGCTTAGATGGCTCGCCGTGCAAACCTGATTCATTCACCGTGTTCCGTAACTGTGACAACAATTTCCAGCCTAACGGAGCATGATTACCATGATAATCCCCATGCGCATCTGCTTCAAACGCTACCGGAAAGGCCAAGGGGAGAAATTCCCCTGCCTCAGACGCTTCGTCTGCCACCTTCCTCCAATTAATACCCATCGGTCTCCTACAGGTCCCACTATCCTTTCCCGTTTCTTTATTCCCTTGCTCCCCCTTTCCTTGCTCCATCCCTTGCTGCTCCACCTTCCGCCCTATCCCTAACTCCTTTTCTTCCTCAGCCTCTTGATTGTTACTAGACCCTTCCATCGTCACCTTCTCTTTTTCCCAGCACGGAGACTCCGGGACCTTACTTGTACTAAATAATAAGGCATTGTCTCCAGGGGGTGCCGTGGTTCCACTAGAAAACAAGGAACATCCCGCCTCCGGCGGGGGGGCTGACGGCTCTACCTTTTCCAACTTCTGAGTAACAACGGCCGCAAGGTTTTTCTCAACTTTATACCTCTTAATGCAATTGATAACCTCCCGCCACGGCTTCATTAACTTTTTACCTATCTTGTCATCATCAATCACCATATCCCATAACACGTCTCCAAAATCCCTCCACTCCTTCTCCTCAAATAACGAATCTGGAGTCTTAAAAAACCCCTTGAGCTTACCGGTTGCCACTAGTCCCGCTAGCTGTTTAATACAACCAAGCTCTACTCCCCGCTTTTCTAAAAAGCGCTGTAATAACTCTAGGGCTACTTCCTTATCCATACCTTTAACAATAAGCCTTTATCCTTTAACAACAATTAAAAACATATACCTGCCGAAGCGATATCCTTGCAGCCCTTAACCTGTAGCCCTTGCGGTGGCGAGCGTACGCAAAATCACGTAGTCAGGCTCCTAAGTCGACACACCACAGCGCAGTGTTCGGTCGCTTCTGCCCCCTGGTCGCTGCTCCCAGTGCCCCGCTCCTTGCCGCTGCTCCAGGTCGCTGTTCGGGCGCCAAATGTCGGGGCGATCGGCTAAGTCCTGCCCCGAGGGTCGTGAACCTGGAGAAGCGGCGGAAGAATGCAGCCGACTCAATGTGAGTGATAAGCAAGCTTCGTTTATTACAGTTTGGTTACACAATTTATAGAGTGATTAATTAGCTACTACATATTGCAAAGTTAGAGCTCATTATTGGCTAGCCAGCTAAATGTCAACTCCGCCCATACTCCCTCATTCTTCTCCAGCTGCAACCTGTTTTTCACATTCTTGCTAACCGCAGAGTTGATTTGTTAAATTCCTTGTTCTGTCAAGGACACCGTGTGCTAAGCTTAAAATGGATTTTCTACAACAAGCAATTCGGTCGAGCCTTGCCATCCCCCCACAGGCGCCGGCACGGAGAACCTAAGCTACGTTTGAAGTTTGAGGGGGTAAAACAAGCAAGCAGCCACAGTCTCTGTGCCTCTGTACGAGCAGTGCCATGGGCAGATGAGGCTGAGCAACAGCTTTAGAGGATAGATTTTCTGGCTGCGATCTATATGCAGACGTTCGCATTTTAAGCAGCGGTGAAGCAGACACATTGCCCGGACCACCAAAGCTAAATTTGAAATTGGAGGTGGCAAGACAAGCAAGCAGCACCAGTGTCTGTGCCTCTGTGCGAGCAGTGCCATGGGCAGATGAGGCTGAGCAACAGCTTTCCAGGATAGATTTTCTGGCTGCGCGCTATCTGCAGACGTTCGCATTTTCGAAGCAGGGCTGCCGGAGGCTTCAGGCAAGGACCACCTAAGCTACGTTTGAAGTTTGAAGTGGCAAGACAAGCAAGCAGCCCCAGTCTCTGTGCCTCGGTGCGAGCAGTGCCATGGGCAGATGAGGCTGAGCAACAGCTTTCCAGGATAGATTTTCTGGCTGCCAGCTATCTGCAGACGTTCGCATTTTCAGAGCAGGCATGCCGCAGGCCCCCTGCACAAACGCCCAATGGTACTTTTGAAGTTTGAGATGGCAAGACAAGCAAGCAGCCCCAGTCTCTGTGTCTCTGTGCGAGCAGTGCCATGGGCAGATGAGGCTGAGCAATAGCATTCCGGGCTAGATCTTTCTGCCTGCGAGCTATCTGCAGACGTTCGCATTTTCAGAGCAGCGCTGCCGGAGATGCACGGCACGGACCACCTAATTTACGATTGAAGTTTGAGTGGGCAAGACAAACAAGCAGCCCCAGTCTCTGTGCCTCTGTGCGAGAAGTGCCATGGGCAGATGAGGCTGAGCAACAGCTTTCCAGGCTAGCTCTTTCTGCCTGCGAGTTATCTGCAGACATTCGCATTTTCGGAGCAGGCCTGCCGGAGGCGCCCGGCACGGACCCCCAAATCTACTTTTGAAGTTTGAGGGGGTAAGACAAGCAAGCAGCCCCAGTCTCTGTGCTTCTGTGCGAGCAGTGCCATGGGCAGATGAGGCTGAGCAACAGCTTTCCAGGCTAGCTCTTTCTGGCTGTGAGCTATATGCAGACATCCAAATTTTCGGAGCAGGCCTCCCCGAGTCCCCAATCACGGACCACCAAATTTATGTTTGAAGTTTGAGGGGGCAAGACAAGCAAGCAGCCCCAGTCTCTGTGCCTCTGTGCGAGCAGTGCCATGGGCAGATGAGGCTGAGCAACATCTTTCCAGGCTAGCTCTTTCTGCCTGCGAGCTATCTGCAGACGTTTGCATTTTCAGAGCAGGCCTGCCGGAGGCCCCCTGCACGGACCGCCAAATCTATGTTTGAAGTTTGAGAGGGCAAGACAAGCAAGCAGCCCCAGTCTCTGTGCCTCTGTGCGAGCAGTGCCATGGGCAGATGAGGCTGAGCAACAGCTTTCCAGGCTAGCCCTTTCTGCCTGCGAGCTATCTGCAGACATTCGCATTATCAGAGCAGGGCTGCTAGAAGAGACCGGCATGGACCACCTAAGCTACGTTTGAAGTTTGAGGTGGCAACACAAGCAAGCAGCCCCATTCTCTGTGCCTCTGTGCGAGCAGTGCCATGGGCAGATGAGGCTGAGCAACAGCTTTCCAGGCTACCTCTTTCTGGCTGTGAGCTATCTGCAGACGTTCGCAATTTCAGAGCAGGCCTCCCAGAGTCCCCAATCACGGACCACCTAAGCTACGTTTGAAGTTTGAGGGGGCAAGACAAGCAAGCAGCCCCAGTCTCTGTGCCTCTGTGCGAGCAGTGCCATGGGCAGATGAGGCTGAGCAACAGTTTTCCAGGCTAGCTCTTTCTGGCTGCGAGCTATCTGCAGACGTTCGCATTTTCAGAGCAGGCCTGCCGGAGGCCCCCTGCACGGACCGCCAAATTTATGTTTGAAGTTTGAGAGGGCAAGACAAGCAAGCAGCCCCAGTCTCTGTGCCTCTGTGCGAGCAGTGCCATGGGCAGATGAGGCTGAGCAACAGCTTTCCAGGCTAGCTCTTTCTGGCTGCGATCTATCTGCAGACGTTCGCATTTTCGGAGCCGCTCTGCCGGACGTCTCCCTGCACGGACCCCTAAATCTGCGTTTGAAGTTTGAGGTGGCAAGACAAGCAAGCAGCCCCAGTCTCTGTGCCTCTGTGCGAGCAGTGCCATGGGCAGATGAGGCTGAGCAACAGCTTTCCAGACTAGCTCTTTCTGGCTGCCAGCTCTCTGCAGACGTTCGCTTTTTAAGAGCAGGACTGGAGGAGCAGCCCGGCACCAAACACCTAAGCTACGTTTGAAGATTGAGGTGGCAAGACAAGCAAGCAGCCCCAGTCTCTGTGCCTCTGTGTGAGCAGTGCCATGGGCAGATGAGGCTGAGCAACAGCTTTCCAGGCTACCTCTTTCTGGCTGTGAGCTATCTGCAGACGTTCGCAATTTCGGAGCAGGCCTCCCCGAGTCCCCAATCACGGACCACGAAATTTATGTTTGAAGTTTGAGAGGGCAAGACAAGCAAGTAGCCCCAGTCTCTGTGCCTCTGTGTGAGCAGTGCCATGGGCAGATGAGGCTGAGCAACAGCTTTCCAGGCTAGCTCTTTCTGCCTGGGAGCCATCTGCAAACGTTCACATTTTCGCAACAGTGCTGCCGCAGGCCCCATGCACAGACCAGCTAAGGTACGTTTGAAGTTTGAGGTGGCAAGACAAGAAAGAAGCCCCAGTCTCTGTGCCTCTGTGTGAGCAGTGCCATGGGCAGATGAGGCTGAGCAACAACTTTCCAGGCTAGCTCTTTCTGGCTGCGAGCTATCTGCAGACGTTCGCATTTTCAGAGCATGACTGGCGAAGGAGTCCGGTACCAACCACCTATAGCTACGTTTGAAGTTTGAGGGGGCAAGACAAGCAAGCAGCCCCAGTCTCTGTGCCTCTGTGCGAGCAGTGCCATGGGCAGATGAGGCTGAGCAACAGCTTTCCAGACTAGCTCTTTCTGGCTGCCAGCTCTCTGCAGACGTTCGCTTTTTAAGAGCAGGACTGGAGGAGCAGCCCGGCACCAAACACCTAAGCTATGTTTGAAGATTGAGGTGGCAAGACAAGCAAGCAGCCCCAGTCTCTGTGCCTCTGTGTGAGCAGTGCCATGGGCAGATGAGGCTGAGCAACAGCTTTCCAGGCTACCTCTTTCTGGCTGTGAGCTATCTGCAGACGTTCGCAATTTCGGAGCAGGCCTCCCCGAGTCCCCAATCACGGACCACGAAATTTATGTTTGAAGTTTGAGAGGGCAAGACAAGCAAGCAGCCCCAGTCTCTGTGCCTCTGTGTGAGCAGTGCCATGGGCAGATGAGGCTGAGCAACAGCTTTCCAGGCTAGCTCTTTCTGCCTGGGAGCCATCTGCAAACGTTCACATTTTCGCAACAGTGCTGCCGCAGGCCCCATGCACAGACCAGCTAAGGTACGTTTGAAGTTTGAGGTGGCAAGACAAGAAAGCAGCCCCAGTCTCTGTGCCTCTGTGCGAGCAGTGCCATGGGCAGATGAGGCTGAGCAACAGCTTTCCAGGCTAGCTATTTCTGGCACGAGCTATCTGCAGACGCTTGCATTTTAAAAGCAAGCCCACCGGAGGCGCCCTGCACGGACAAACTAAGCTACGTTTGAAGTTTGAAGTGGCAAGACAAGCAAGCACCCCAGTCTCTGTGCCTCTGTGCGAGCAGTGCCATGGGCAGATGAGGCTGAGCAACAGCTTTCCAGGCTAGCTATTTCTGGCTGCGAGCTATATGCAGACGTTCATATTTTCGGAGCAGGCCTTCTGGAGCCCCCCCCACTTACCCACAAATCTATGTTTCAAGTTTGAGGTGGCAAGACAAGCAAGCAGCCCCAGTCTCTGTGCCTCTGTGCGAGCAGTGCCATGGGCAGAAGAGGCTGAGCAACAGCTTTCCAGGCTAGCTCTTTCTGGCTGCCAGCTATCTGCAGACGTTCGGATTTTCTAAGCAAGTCTGCTGGAGACCCCACGCACAGATACAAAAATTACGTTTGAAGTTTGAGGGGGCAAGACGAGCAAGCAGCCCCAGTCTTTTTGCGTTTCTGCGAGCAGTGCCATGGGCACATGAGGCTGAGCAACAGCTTTCCAGGCTAGCTATTTCTGCCTGCGAGCTATCTGCAGACGTTCGGATTTGCGTAGCAGGGATGCCACAGGACCCTTTCACGGACCACCTACGCTACGTTTGAAGTTTAAGGTGGCAAAACAAGCAAGCAGCCCCAGTCTCTGTGCCTCTGTGTGAGCAGTACCATGGGCAAATGAGGCTGACCAACAACTTTCCAGGCTAGCTCTTTCTGGCTGCCAGCTATCTGCAGACTTTCGCATTTTCAGAGCAGAACTGGCGAAGGAGCCGGGTACCAACCACCTATAGCTACGTTTGAAGTTTAAGGTGGCAAAAGAAACAAGCAGTCCCAGTCTCTGTGCCTCTATGCGAGCAGTGCCATGGGCAGATGAGGCTGAGCAACAGCTTTCCAGGCTAGCTCTTTCTGGCTGCCAGCTCTCTGCAGACGTTCGCTTTTTAAGAGCAGGACTGGAGGAGGAGCACGTCATCAAACACCTAAGCTACGTTTGAAGATTGAGGTGGCAAGACAAGCAAGCAGCCCCAGTCTCTGTGCCTCTGTGTGAGCAGTGCCATGGGCAGATGAGGCTGAGCAACAGCTTTCCAGGCTAGCTCTTTCTGCCTGGGAGCTATATGCAAACGTTCGCATTTTCGCAACAGTGCTGACGCAGGCCCCATGCACAGACCCCAAAAATACGTTTCAAGTTTGAGGTGGCAATACAAGCAAGCAGCCCCAGTCTATCTGGCTCTGTACGAGCAGTGCCATGGGCACATGAGGCTAAAAAACAGCTTTCCAGGCTAACTCTTAATGGCTGCGAGCTATCTGCAGACGTTCGCATTTGCGGAGCAGGGCTGCCTCAGGCCCCATGCACGTACTAGCTAAGGTACGTTTGAAGTTTGAGGTGGCAAGACAAGCAAGCAGCCCCAGTCTCTGTGCCTCTGTGCGAGCAGTACCATGGGCAGATGAGGCTGAGCAACAACTTTCCAGGCTAGCTCTTTCTGCCTGCGAGCTATCTGCAGACGTTCGCTTTTTCAGAGCAGGGCTGTCAGAGGTGCCCTGCGCGGACCCCCAAAGCTACGTTTGAAGTTTGAGGGGGCAAGACAAGCAAGAAGCCACAGTCTCTGTGCCTCTGTACGAGCAGTGCCATGGGCAGAAGAGGCTGAGCAACAGCTTTCCAGGCTAGCTCTTTCTGGCTGCCAGCTATCTGCAGACGTTCGGATTTTCTAAGCAAGTCTGCTGGAGACCCCACGCACAGATACAAAAATTACGTTTGAAGTTTGAGGGGGCAAGACGAGCAAGCAGCCCCAGTCTTTTTGCGTTTCTGCGAGCAGTGCCATGGGCACATGAGGCTGAGCAACAGCTTTCCAGGCTAGCTCTTTCTGCCTGCGAGCTATCTGCAGACATTCGGATTTGCGTAGCAGGGATGCCACAGGACCCTTTCACGGACCACCTACGCTACGTTTGAAGTTTAAGGTGGCAAAACAAGCAAGCAGCCCCAGTCTCTGTGCCTCTATGTGAGCAGTACCATGGGCAAATGAGGCTGAGCAACAACTTTCCAGGCTAGCTCTTTCTGGCTGCCAGCTATCTGCAGACTTTCGCATTTTCAGAGCAGAACTGGCGAAGGAGCCGGGTACCAACCACCTATAGCTACGTTTGAAGTTTAAGGTGGCAAAAGAAACAAGCAGCCCCAGTCTCTGTGCCTCTGTGCGAGCAGTGCCATGGGCAGATGAGGCTGAGCAACAGCTTTCCAGGCTAGCTCTTTCTGCCTGCGAGCTATCTGCAAACGTTCGCATTTTGAGAGCAGTGCTGCCGGAGTCCTTATGCACAGACTCCCAAAGCTACGTTTGAAGTTTGAAGTGGCAAGACACGCAAGCACCCCAGTCTCTGTGCCTCTGTGCGAGCAGTGCCATGGGCAGATGAGGCTGAGCAACAGCTTTCCAGGCTAACTATTTCTGGCTGCGAGCTATCTGCAGACGTTCGTATTTTCGGAGCAGGCCTTCTGGAGCCCCCCCCAATTACCCACAAATCTATGTTTCAAGTTTGAGGTGGCAAGACAAGCAAGCAGCCCCAGTCTCTGTGCCTCGGTGCGAGCAGTGCCATGGGCAGATGAGGCTGAGCAACAGCTTTCCAGGCTAGCTCTTTCTGCCTGCGAGGTATCTGCAGACGTTCGCATTTGCGGAGCAGGGCTGCCACAGGACCCATTCACGGACCACCTACGCTACGTTTGAAGTTTAAGGTGGCAAAACAAGCAAGCAGCCCCAGTCTCTGTGCCTCTGTGTGAGCAGTACCATGGGCAGATGAGGCTGAGCAACAACTTTCCAGGCTAGCTCTTTCTGCCTGCGAGCTATCTGCAGACGTTCGCATTTTCAGAGCAGGGCTGCCGTAGGCGCCCGACACGAAACACTTGATTTACTTTTGAAGTTTGAGGGGGAGAGACAAGCAAGCAACCCCAGTCTCTGTGCCTCTGTGCGAGCAGTGGCATGGACAGATGAGGCTGAGCAACAGCTTTCCAGGCTAGCTCTTTCTGGCTGCAATCTATCTGCAGACGTTCGCATGTTCGGAGCAGGGGTGCCGGAGGCGCCCGGCACGGACCACCAAATCTACGTTTGAAGTTTGAGGTGGCAAGACAAGCAAGCAGCCCCAGTCTCTGTGCCTCTGTGCGAGCAGTGCCATGGGCAGATGAGGCTGAGCAACAGCTTTCCAGGCTAGCTCTTTCTGGCTGCGAGCTATCTGTAGTGGTTTGCATTTTCAGAGCAGGGCAACCTTAAGTTTGATCATCGAATCGTAGAACCATCGCATCATTTAGGTTGGAAAAGATCCTTCGTATCATCAAGTCCAACCGCAAACCCGACACTGCCAACTGCATCACCATACCGTGTCCCAAAGCGCCACGTCCACACAACTTTCAAATAGCTGCAAGCATGCTGCCTCAATCACTTCCCTGGGCAGCCTGTTCCAATGCTTGGCAACCCTTTCGGGGAAGACATTTTTCCTAATAGCCCACCGAAAAATGTCTCCTTCTCTGGAGATATTCAAGACCCGCCTGTACAAGGTCCTCTACAGCCTGCTGTAGGTGACCCTGCTTCGGCAGGAGGGTTGGACTAGATGACCCACAGAGGTGCCTTCCAACCCCAACCATTCTGTGGTTCTGTGATTCTGTGTAAAACCTCCCCTTGCGGGAGTCGGCTGGGCCGAGGGTGGTCTTGATGGTCTTGATGGAATAGAGTCATCTCTCTGAGCTAATTATTTTGCACATCTGTGGTTGAAAAACAGGAGGAAAGGAGCGAAGAAACAGGATGGGAAAATCCACCTCTTTGATAAGCGTGAAGGTCATGTGAACGGACACATGATGACCAATCAGAAGAACAAAGGAGCGACATGCCAAAAGACCCTCACCAGTGAGGCTCTGGGGGTGGGGAAAAAGGGGATATAAAAATGTTATGATTAGCCATTACAGTGCTTCTGCTGCTGCTTCTGTTTGCTTTTGCTTGCCTTGTGTCTGCCGTAACTTCTTGTGGCGTGTCGCCACAGCTAACGATGACACGAAGTTTGGGCTCAGCAAGTAACGATTTGCATTGTGCAATTAGGACTTGAATTACAGGACACAAGCTGCGTTTCAGGCCCCTTCCCGCGTCCACCCGTGGCTGGCAGGATGCTGCCTGGAACCAGGAATGAACGGGTTTTCCCTGCCGACAGCAAGCGGCCCCGTGGCACCAAGCCTGCCTGCGTACTCCGCAAGGCGATTTGGCTCCAAGGCAAGCCACAGAACTCCCGCGACACCTCCCCAGCCTCCGCGCATCTCACTACTGAATTACCTTTTAACTCACATACAATGTAGTTTGTAATGCTGCAGTATCACCTCCTGTTTCCAAAACAACATTTTCAATTTTCTTGTGTCCTGCACACTCCAGAAAGTCCACGTCACGACGAAACCCGACCTAAGGAGCAGGTTTTCTTGTGCTTATGAGCAGGCTGGAACTCACACTGCCTTCTCCTCAAGCCTGCAAGGAATTCATAGCCTAGCCTGCTATTCGCACCGACCTCTTTTCATAAAACTCGCGGGAAATTCACTACCTTGGTGAAGATTCTCTCTTCTCACCACTTCAGCTGATTTTGGCTGATGAGTTCAGCAGTTTTGGGGGCCAAGTTAAACACACAGTGACCAAACGCAGCCCTTCTCAGAAACCAGGTTAAAAAGGCAATCCCTAAGGAATTACCACTATTTACCTTCTCGATAGTCTTCTTTTTCTTGGCCTGATTTCAGCTTTGCCAACTGCCTACATGAAGAAAGAGGACAGAGGAAAGGAGAAAAGAATTCTTGTACAGAAGTATTCTGTCGCATCATGCTGTATTGCATTGCATAGTTCCCCCTTAAGGCTGGGAACTTCACCAAGTTTACAACCCGGTGCTCCAGGTCATCCCAAGAAAAGCCTGGAGACAACAAAGAGGGTTCAGATCCCAAGTCTGCTGCGTACCACACACACAAAGTTTTCTCAGGACAGACATTCCCCAACCTGCGTGTCTTCCAGTCTCAACAGGGCAAGTAATATCTCGGTACCCAAAGTGGTGGAGAGATCTCCAAGCACTTGGGAGAAGATGCATGTTTTTTATACAAGCACAAGATTTTGATGAAGAACAGTGATTCTCGTTCCGAGACACTGGCACTGATATTAACATGATCGTTCTCCCCTGCAGAGTTTTAGCTGTAGATTTATCACCATGTGACTCCTTGGGCACTCTTTCGCTTTTCCTTTTCATTCTATAAATCCAACAGAGATTAAACACTTAGAAATACCTTGTAAAGTGTCTTTGCTGGACATTTTCACTTAACATTTCCATGCTTTTGTCAAAGCTAGAGTCTGTACAGGGTGGCATGCTTTTTCTCATTGATCTTAAACAGTGTCCATTGAAACATTCAGTTTTGACAACGAATGTTTGGACAAACACATGAGGCAGAAGCAAAGAAAACGGAAACACACCTCCAAAACCAAGCCCACACGGAGGGACTGCACAGTTTGGCATTCAGCGTCACCGCACCTTGCGTATGGGAGGTGGCCTAACGCAACAGCCATGGATCCTGCCACACAGTTTATGGCAACTGAAAGAAAATTTGATTCTCATAAAATTCAACTTTGCTTATGCTGTTATCAATTTTTTAAAAAAATAACTGTCAAATGAACTGAGAGACATTTTCTCTGCTCAAGAGGCATGCAGACATCTTCAAAACAGCGTACTGCTTTGCTTTGACTTAAATATAGTTACCACAATCCTCCAGCATCAAGAAGATTGTCACCGTTACAAGCAAGACTCAACTTTACCTCAGAAAGTTACAGCAGTCAGTCTCGCTTTGTTGCAAGTCCCGTTGTTTTGACAGGCAAAAATATGCCATCGCAAAAGCTCTTCTGTTTGTGGAAAAAGGGTTTCTCCGAGATCCCGTCTTGAGATGGTGGATTCTGTGAAAGCCACCTGAGGTGCTACCAGGTCATTAAAAGAAATCACCTCTGAACTGCATGAAGAGGTTTCTAAAGCATTGACTTTTCACACGCCTAAATGAGATTGCTTGAAAACTTTGATTTAATATGCAGTGGACTGTCCAGCACCACAGACCACTTCAGAAAACTCTGTCGCCACAAGCTGAAAACAATGATAAAAGTTCATCAAGTTTTCCATCGTCTTCTTCTAAAGAGAGGGACTGAAACCTCTGGGAGATGTTCAGGTCTGCAGCGTTCCAAAGGCAATCACAGCGAGATGTCTCATAAAAATATGTACCTAGCTGTCGGACGAAAATATCAAATAAATGCAGCCAAACGTCTTCAGCTTTCTTAATAAATTTTAATATATATTTGGTATCTGTATAAATAAATATGTACAAGTAATCTATTGAATTCTGCAGATAACAAACAGTGCGTCACGAAAAGAACACCTTCCAGAGCTGAAGTCAAGTCTGCTGAAATCCACTGTCACTGTTTGCTCATGAAGGCTGCAATTTCTTTCTTCATTTCCTAGTAAGAAAAACAGACAAGCCAGCAGTCAGCGTGAAGAAAAGCTCAAGCACCCTGTTTATTTCTTCATGAAAAGAATAGAAAGTCTGTACATACATACAACTGTTAGGAGCATTTAGCAAATACATGTACTCCCACCACCAGCACAGTGTCCTTCCAGCGTCTCTCTAGCTTCAAACGCGTCCTTATGCATCCAAACTAGAGAGCAGGCCAGAGGGAGTGGAGGGATCTGTATCAGCAGTGGCTTCAACAATTGGAAAGAGGAGCCAGTTCCTGAAAAGCCACAGCTAAAAGCTGGAAATTCTGTTTTTTGCATTCTGAATAATAATAAGAGAGACTTGTTCAAGTCTCTCTCTTTGTACGCTAGAGCTTGCCCCTGAGCGACTTGCGCAGTCAAGGATCTGAGGATCCTGAATCGGAAGGCCGAAGATCCAACCCATCTAAATCGACTCAGTACTGGGAATGCCCGACTGGGACCACAGGTGCCTCTGCAAGATTTCTGCCGCGTTCTGACAACTCAGAAATCCTCTCTTACAGGAAGAGATCCCAGCATTTGACTCATCAGCATTAAAGCGGCATGGTTTTGCAATAGGGACCAACTTCTTCCAGACTGCAATGAGAAAGTCTTGAAACACAGGCACCTGAGCAGTACAGAGGAACGCTACATAGGCGTGACGTGCGGAGCGCACGCGTACATACCTGTAACACACACATGCGTCACAGTGATGGAAAGGGCTAGAAGACAAAAAAAATTTACCTTCACCAATTCGGTTTTGTCATCATCTTTCCGATGGCGGTAAATGCACTGACTGAGAATAGTGTACAGTCTTTCCAACTGAACTAGAGTGAAGTTGTTTGTTGTCTCAGTGACAAAATGCAGCAGTTGCTGAAGAAAGAAAAATGGAAACTGCAAGTTTAGAATAGCACAGGATCCTTTGAACAAGCTCGTCATGTTTTCCAAAGCTAAACAATAACAGTACAACACAAGGGACATCCTGCTTTCTTATATTGCTAAATAGAATAGGAGTGACACTTCAGAGAACAGATGAAACCTCTCACAAGATGTAACGGGAGAAAATGCGTTCATTTTTCGTACTTCAGAGAAAAGGATGGCTTAAATTGCAGACAATATTTCATTACAAATCAATCAATCACATCAAGCATCGTCCCTGCGAATCAATGGCTGCCAGAAGAGCAGGCAATGACACAACCCACTTGGTCGTAGAGTCGCTGCCACAGCAAAGCCACTGTTGAATTTCGTTAGAGTCACTGCTGCTGCAACGCAGGGCACCGTCAAAGGGATCTTTGGGAGGGAGGCTACACATCCTCTAGCTACAGCTGTGCTGGCTGGAAACGGAAGCATCCGTAGGTGCTCCCCGCTCCCCGGGAGCGGAGCGCGTCCCGTGCCTGCAGCTCTGCTAGCGGAACGCACCACCCAAGGGGCTGAGGCAGGTCGGGAGGCACAGCTGGATCAGTCAGCTCCTACCTTTCACCTGCCGAGTGGATACAGCGGCAGAGCGGCTCTGCCTGTAGCAGATCACCAGCTGTCACACAGTCCTTTCTGGGCCCAAAGCTGTGAATGGTATCGCCTCTGGGAAAGCAACCCCAACAAGCCAGCGGCAGCACCTGCTTCCACTGCAACCGCTGTGCAGTGGCCACGTGTTGTGTGAGGCCGTAAAGACGGAGCTCAAGAGAGCAGCCCCTCCAAAGGAAAATATTACTGCCTCGCCGCTGCCTGTCATCAAACTCTGCCTCCCTCACATCAGCCAGCACAGAACCTGAGTGTTCCCCTCAGCTTCCTTCTACACAACATGCAGGTTAAGACGCACACAAAACACGCAGCGTGCTTTCAGCTGCTGCAAACAGAAAAGGCAGGCTGTGACAGAGGCGTATGGTCAACGTCCCACAGGAAACTAGTTCTAACTGCTGCCACACAGACGACCGCATGCTCTTCTCTATCTTCCTAAAGTTCTAGTCCTACTGCCAAGAAAAGAAACAAACAACCCCCCCCCCAAAAAAAAAAAACCAAGCAGCTCCATTTTGGGAGGTTCACCTCGCTTATTCACTGCAGGCAAGTTCCAAAGACGCTGTCTGGTACGAGCAGCTAGTTCCAGCGGCACCCATGTTAATGAGCAAAGTTTTCTAAAAGCCGCGTTTCCTGACTGTAGCTCTGCTCAGAGCTGAAAGCTATAGAAGCTGAAACATATATAATACGGGCTCTACCGTAGCATTTCTCCAATGCAAAATTCTAACACTGGATTCTGAAAGAATTTCAGAAAAGGAGATAGCAGTATTTTCTCCTGCTGACTTCAGCGTTGAAGTCACCACTGCTAGAAATAAAGGCCCTTTTCAGGTTCTCAATACATGAAAACACGCAAAACCCAACCTAAACCCTCAAAGCCGTCATAAAAACTGTCACCACATTAATAACCAACACTACTAGTACTACTAGGCTGTCAGTGGGCTCTTTGAAAATTCAACAAGCCCTTCTAAATTAACAATCAGCAAGACAACCCAGTCTCCTCAAATGTAGTTCTCCAAAAGCAACAACAGCAGTCTGCACCAGGTGTGCAAACACAACACTCATAGGCCATTACAGGCTGACTTCTTTCACAAGCTCTATATCCTTCCCATACACTGTTTTAAATGGCATTGGTTAACAACTGACTTCATTTACAACTCTCCATGGAGCAAGAAAACATTCTTCAGTATTAACAAAATTGAAATGAGACTTACTTTCAGCTGGGTGAGAATTCCCTGTGCTTTCTCCACACCCATCACATGTTGCTCTTTCATGCAAGAACGTCTCGCCCGAGCCACACAGCGTACCCACGAGTCTGGAACGACACACAGCTCTTAGGCAGGGATTTTTGTTTCTCTGCCGTACAGCATCAGTGAAGTGTCCTGCACCTGGAATGCAGTCTCTCTCTGCAATGACAGACAGAGACCACTTTTTTCCACTGAGAAATCCCTGACTTGTACTTTCTTTCTGGTAAAAGTCCCTGTTCCATCAAAATTCCAAACTCGGACACAAAAGAAAACCCACCAGAGAAAAAGGCAGGGCAAAACCAGGAAAAAAAAAGACAGTCCTGTTGCCATTACAGCACTGCATGGTAAAACTCCAAGGTAATTTCGGTTAGGAGACACACCCTATCACAGAATCCCAGAATGCGAGGGGTTGGAAGGGACCTCTGTGGGTCACCTAGTCCAACCCCCCTGCCGAAGCAGGGTCACCCAGAGCAGGCTGCACAGGACCCCGTCTGCAACCGTGTGGACATAAGTCTCCTATTCCACAGGTGACTCTGGACCCACACTGCTGCTTGAAGGACGTTTCCATTTTCTTCCAGAGAGGAATCCTGGGTGGACCCACCTTCAGTGAAAGTGGTCTTAGGAACATGTTTTTCTGAAGGTTCGTCCTGACTCTCGGCTTCATTTTGGTCTTCCGGAACATTCTTCTCTTTCTTGAACTGAAAATTCCTCCTCTTTGCTGTAATACCTGAAGATCTTTTGTTCATTCTGCGCTTTCTTTTTGACCTATCTACAAAGAGATATCAGAAAAAGTAAGGCATCACATTACGAAAACAGTCCTTCCTTCAAAATCCACCATCCTCATCTATGGTAACTCATCAATTTAGAAGCCTTTAAAAGTCAGCTAGGCCGTCAAGGCCAGGGTCTCACACCGTAAAGCAACCACGGCACTTGAACTTCATAACCATCTGGAATGAATCGCCTCTGGGGCTTTACCTCACATTTTGAAACTTTTAGTCAACTTACGGTACTCAGATACAAGCATATGAAAAAGTATTGATTACCACCAAAGCATGTACTTTCTAGCTGTTAAGTCATCATTAGCAAAGTTTTATACGTGGAATACCCTCACCTGCGTTGCTTTTTGACGCAGGACTTTTAGCAGCTTGATTGATAATGATGTCCTCAAAAAACATTCTTCTTTCTTCCTTGGTAGGCAGCTGGATTTTGAAAACTTGTCCATAAGCATCCAAAAACAATTCTTTGATCTAAAGCATGAGGAGAAAATGTATTTCAGATAGAAGGCCACACAAATTCATATTCTATTCCAAAAAGATCAGTATCTCTCTACGTTAAGCTGAATAAACATCTGGATAAGACAAACTGGGAACAGTTATCTTCTTGGCCTCAAAAGGTGAATTAAAATATCTTCTCAAAGGAACACCTCAAGAGAACACGCTGCTCTGAGAAGGGACCTTATCATACACTGAGGAAGTGGTGACAGTCACCACCTCCAAGACTGCTTATTTTGTGTTTACCTGCCTCGCTGTCTTTTCGTTTCAATCGTTATGGCAGCTACAGAGGGAAGAGGCAGGCTTCAAACAAGTGCCAGGGCCTTTTGGTAAGGTGGCTTTTTGGTCTGGGCTTTGTTTTTTCTTTTTTTCAATGAATTACTTAAAATGATGTGTCTGAAGTTACATACTTCCAAGTTTTACTCCCATTTTTCAATCTCTACTACCATCAGGTCTGGAAGGAATTCCAGTACTTAGTTGAGAAGGCATTTATTAGCAGCATGAAAAACTTCTGCAGAAAGTTAAGCTAACGTATCTTTCACTTTTCAGAAACAATGTTTTCGGTCCAAATATACCGTATATTCCTAAGTACATACCGAACCACCTTGAGGTCACTGCAATTACTGTCTCAAGTCAATTTAGACATTTGTCTCCTAAGCATGATGGTGTGAGAAGGGGAGAAAGCTGGGTCAAAGCCAATCTCTTGACTCAGAAAACACTTCAGACACACGCTTTCAGCACTCTTTTGTCTACGGAAATTTGAAAAGACCTGGTGAGGGTGCTTGAGTAATACCAGCATGAATTTGCTGAAGAGTGCACTGTACTCCAATACTTAAAGTATTTCTCCACTAACAGGAAGTCGAAGAAAAAAGCAAGAAAAGTATCGACAGAAATACCTCTTCTGGGAGATCTGCGTGAGACACATCAGATGTTGCAAGCAGCAAAACTGGAGCAAAAGTCGGGATGTTCTGCAGTAGTGTCATAAAAGTAGGTCTGAGTGCAATTCCAACAGCCTCCCACCACAAATCGATATGGGGGATATAAATTATGCTTGGTGTCATTCTTTGAGCGTCTCGCATCAACTGGGAAAATGAAAGCTTGGATCAGAACACTAAACCGTGTAGAACAGGACCTACGTATCGGTCAGACCTGAATCTCTGCCTGGTTTCAAAACTGCTTAGGAGGAAGATAACTCCTGGAGAGCCTCACAACTCAGCCGGTGTGGTGGTCTGCCTGAAAGGACAAGACTGACCCTTAAGCAAGACCTAGACGTGGTAGTTACATGACCGCAGATGCAAGCATCACAGAACAGAAAAGGGATTACTCCTTTGTGTGACAAAAAGAGTATCCAGCCATGTCATGTGTCTGTCCTTACTCGTACAGCTCTCAAATGCTGCTACAACAGGTCAAAATATTTGAATACAGTGATGCCATCCAGGGAAATGCATTTCCTGCCTAACAGGAAAAAAGAAGACAGCACTAATTCTGCTTCGATTTCCTTTTCCTAGTTAAGAAAAACACACTAGTGTACAAAAGGCCCATCAGTTTTAATGCATCTACTGCATATACTGCAGCAATACCAGCTGTACAGTGTTCAGATAAGAAACACTTCTTTTCCCCAGAACCTTCATTGCCTTAGAAATACAACAAAAAAGAAGGCTACCAGAAGTGCCTGACCCGCACCGCAGTCAGGCTGATGCACAGCCATCTACTGGGAGCACAGAGCCTTAAAAAGCAATGAAAACAACCTGCTGGGTCCCAACAGGATGGGCAGCATTTCTTGCCCATGAAGAGCGGTTTATCAGCAGCACCTCCCAGCTTCCTGAGCTGCTAGCAGCATCCTCACCGTTTCATTTGGAATGGAAAAAATGCGCATGTAAAGCATCCTTACTGGGTGTCATTCAGTCTAGAAGATAAGCGGATTCCCAGGACTAAACCTAACAGCACACTCAAACCAGGCCAACTCCATGAACAATGACTTTTCCTTACTCTACAGACAGTTCATTCATCCCATGGGATTAAAGAGAGAAAAAAAGATACCTGTGCACATGTTTCTTCCGGTGATGTGGTGCTATCAAACAAAATGGATAGGCCTAGCGTATAAACGGGGAACTTCTCCAGGGCATGTAGTGCTGCAGGTGCCAGATGAGACGCTTGCCCATATTCTGCCTCTCCAACTAGTAAGAACCGTGGCTTCCAGGACGTTGGCTGGTAATTAGCGTTTCTAGAACAACAACAAGAAAATACGTCTAAAAATGAAGTGGAAGTGATCAATAGGCACACAGATCTTCAAATGTTTTTCCTATCTATCTATCTATCTATCTATTGAAATACTCTCCATATTCCAGCACCATATTAATATCCAGACGACTATCCGAGCCCATTTTGTTACAAACTTGTACCATACCTCCCCGAAGAAATCCTGCCTGGGTGAAGTAACAGCTCTCAAATCACACAGGGGGATTGTCCAGCTAAACACACACACGACAAGCGGTCAGGAGCCTGAGATGGGCAAGAATAACAACTCTCTCTCTCTCTCTCAACACACCCCAATCTGGATCTCTTCACCGCCCGTACACACCAATTTTCAGTAGGTCGTGAGCTGAAGTAACTGTGAGATCTCTACACCTGTCAAGTGTAGCTCAAATTTGGCCATGGAGCTAGTGGGACGCAAGGAGCAGAACAACATTTCTAGAGAAAAATCACCGTGGGCACTGAAACACGTTTGCTGTATCTGAAGAAGTACACAAATGGATTGGTTGAATTTGAGCAGTACTCTAAATAGGCAGAAGACTTATATCTATTCAGTCAGAAATTCTAACTGCTTAATCTTTGAAGCGTGTATTCATTTCCTACTCCTCTTGCTCGACTAGCATGAAACACATTTGTGAAGAGCACTTGTTTTTTCCACCACAATACTGTTGGACATTTGCTGGCTGAAATCCAAGATCCTACAGACCTATTCAAGCTCTGCACGTCAGAAGATTTTCTGGACAGCACAGCAATAGATACTGAGAAAAAGAACTGACCCAACAGTGATGACAACATTCTATTTCTTCAACCCTTGGCTTATATGACTTCCACAGTAAAATGTCAAAAGATTAACATCAGCTTAGGAGGCTAAAGGCACAAACCACAGACATGGTTTAGGTTTTTCTCACGCTGTTGTAACAAACCATTTCTCTATTTTGTTTCTGCTACAGAATTGATGAATGCTTCAACGATCTTGGGAGGCAGAAGGGCAAAAGATGGCTACACAAATCCATACAGCTTTTATCGTTAAAAGGACAGACAGCGCACTTCTTTGGTCTTGAGTCTTTCAAGGAATACCATGGATCAAATCAACACGTTAGAATGGTCTGTGGACCACTCTGACTTCGGAGGAGAGGGCTGGGCCGTTCACTTGGATGGTTTCTGGCCATGTACTCCATTAGAACGTTAGCACCCAGCTGGATCTCCACACTTACTTCTTACAAATAGTGATCAACGCACACGCAGACATTTTACTCCTTCAGCTACCACCCATCACACCAAAACTGCTTTCAGACCCAGCCATCTTTCAAATGGAAACATATAGCTGACAAACCTTTACCTGCTAAAATGGAGGCATTTTTTCTGCTGTGTACCAGGCACTTGATGTGTTGCCTGACCTTCAAAGATTGATGGTGATTTCTCATCACTGTCAACTGCACCGTTTCTTAAAACATCATGGAAAGTGTCTGAAAGACAAGAGAGGTTGGTTAACTTTCCTGAATAGTCTGTATCTGGCTCCTGCATTAATACAGCTTCTCAGTCGGTGCTGGAGACCCCTTAGCTTGTAGTTCTTCATTTGAGGGCACATGTTGATTACTGAAGAGTTCATCCTACCACAGATCTAAGGAGATTGCACAAGTCTCCACAAAGCTGTCCTGCATCCCGTGATTTGCTTAAGGTGTATCTCGCTGGTGGTGAAAACTTGGAGGATTCTTCCTTAGAATAAAAATGACTGCGGACAAGGTCTGTAGTTCCTAGACACCTGAAAAACTCCACAAGGCCACTTCCTTCTGGAGCAGGCTCGCCCACTGGAAGTCGGGGAATTAAGTGAAGGTGGTGGCCGCAGACTTCCATTTGTCTGCGACTGGTGAGTCAGAACATACAGACCAACCCATCTTCTAAAGAAGGCTCCTCAAAGATCACCGGGCAGGGAGATAACGGAAGGCGGACAACGGAGAGGGGACACAGTTACCCATCCGCCGGCCTCTCTGCTTTTATTTTGCTGGTGGATTTCTGCCTCTCTTTTACCAACGCAAACCTGTCTCCCAGCTCTACTGCGGTTGACACTGGTAGGATATTCTCAAGGGATCAGCATCAGAACTCCTCAGGGATCTCCATTAATCAGCAGTGGAGTGAGCTAAACAACTTATTTGCTCTCACCAACAGACAGACTAAACCTGATCCCGGCTGATGCAGTTAGGAGCGTGAACTCACATGTGCTATGCAAGCCAAGCCCCAGAGTACGCACTACTAAAACATTTGGAGCTCACATGCAAGTGCACAGTGTGATCCACAAACATTTAAACGACGAGAATGTCGTTAAAAATCATGAGAGCTAAAACAGTATTTAGCTGAAGCCATTTAGATTTGTATTGTGGTCCTGACATTCTCCAGACAGGAATTAGAAGTATTCCTGGAAAGATGCCCTTCTCCCCCCCAATTTAGGTATTTGTTTTGAAGGAGGTGCCTCTCCTACATGAAGCCTTAAATCCCTCTCTACAAATGATACATCTCAGCTGCTGTCAGAAACAGGGTGCTCTAGCACAGAACGCATCCTTCTCTGCTGCTTTTTGTGAGGCATGTACAGCTCCCACCCAGCACTTCAGTGCAGAATCCAGCACAAAAACTACGCACGGTGTTCCTGAAATAAAGGCGTGCACATGCACGCGATAGAATTCTACTGTCATCGCGCCTGGGAGGTTTGTGTATGTCAGTTGCACCAGTCAGAAGTTTTTGCTCTGGCAGAATTTGAAAGAAGTGGACGTTACTGGTCTACCTTGCTGTTGGTTCTTCTCTAGCGCAAGCTCTGTGTGAGGAAATACTCTCTGCAAGGCTTCTAAAATTCTTGCTAGTGTGTTTTCCAGCAGTGGTTTTGACATAGGTGGTAGCGCTCGCCCAGCTGAAGCCACAGCCCTCTGTGAAGCTGGAACAGTCTTCTGCATCGCCATCACAAAATCCTTCACTCTTATTTCAATAGAAGCGACATCTACCTGCAGTTTCTCACGACTTTGGTAGATCTGAGGACAGTGCCGGCGCAAAGCACACAGGGCAGCTTCAGCACACAAGGCTTTAATATCAGCGCCACAGTATCCTAATAAACAAAACAGGAATCAAAGGTTACGTTGGTCTCAGGCAACACAGAAGCCAAGGTTGCCCAAGTGAAACACTGAAAGATTCTGTATGCAGCCACAAATTGAGAGGTTCAGAGAGAACTGACAGAGTTACTGCACTGCAGAGAAGTTCTGTTACGGGGCTCGCAGCCTGAGACCCAGCACCTTGGAAGCAGCCTCCTAAGCAAAGCTCTGCTCCTGAGGAAGATGCCCAAAACCCATTCAATGTTCTGAGAGACAAAGAAAATGAAAAGAAAAGAAGCATCTGACTTTGTCTGCCCGCAGGGCGAGCCAGCTGCCTCACTGCCTCGCCCTGCGGCAAGGCACAAGAGCTCGGGGGCTGCCCGGTAGAAGCTCAGGTTCCCGAGGACTCAAGTCACGCGCAGCAACTCACTTGGTTTTCCAACTTACCAACGCATTTTTCAGCTAGCTCTTCCAGAAACGTGTCCAAAGGTTTAGGGGTCCAGTCTCGTGTGTGAATCTTGAAAATATCTTTTCTAGCCTGGAAACAAAATGGTTGCCTTTGAGCTTGTCCTAAGTTTTCCCTTCAAATCCAATCATTCTAAACTTGTTACAGTCAACTTTTTTCCTGGGGGCCTGCAGCCAAATAAAAGGCATTTATAGCTTCCATAAAATTTCATTTCCACAGGTATCAAACTTAATGATCCTGAGGAAAAAAAACTGTAGTCAAAAGCTTCTCTGCAATCAGCGGTTTTTCCTCACAGAAAATTCTCTCACATTTCTCTGATCTTAACAAGACTTTCACTGAAGGATTTCTTGCTACACAGAATAATTATGGCAGATTTCTAGAATTCCTCCCCAGCAGGGAATCACACTACTACATCTGTTTCATGGCACCTCCTCTGCTGTCCCGGAAACCAGATAAAAGCCGGGGACAAAGGTTTGTGTTAAATACACTCCTTGGTGCACTTCTACTGGCCTTCAACCCAACAAGCGGTAGTAAAACAAGTAGCAGTGACAGCCAGAGAATAACCACAAAAACAGGGTTCCGGTTTCGCACAGTATCTTCTCCCCCACACGTATTTTTTGCTTGCTTGATACATATTTTTTCATTGCTTAGCTGTCGCCATTGAACTAGAAGCTTCCCAAACCCTGCACCTGGGCAGTGTACCGCATCCTTCTCCAACTCCCTGTTAGGAAGTGCCAGCGAGAAGGTCAGATCCGACAATACGTGATTGGGGAATGAAAAATTTGAATTTGCTCCAGCACCAGCCTCAAGAAGAGTTCTTTGTCAGCAAAAAGGAATACTTGTGCACACACCACGCCTTTCATTTTCAAGATGAGACTGCAGTAATTGATAGCTAATTCAGACATTCATCCTTACTTACACATTTCAGGGACTAGCAGCATCCCATTTTCCTGGCTGGTCCCAATCAAACCAAAACTAGTTCTAAAACCAACTCCCTGTTGAAATCAGCTGAATCCTACATACTCAGTACCAGAACTGCCCTCCACAGTACGACACCGTCTCTCCAGATAGCCCTCCTTTGCCCAAGTTGCGCAACACTGATAGTGACTTTAACTGCTCCATGATACTGCATTGTCAGGTAGCTCTAGCATAAAGGTGGACTTGGTCACGTCAGCATTAAGGCTGAGCTGAAGTTCTGACCTCTTTATTCGGAAATCTGAAGAGGAACTCTCGATCAAAGCGTCCGGGTCTTCGCAAAGCCGGATCTATAGAATCCAGTCTGTTGGTGGCTCCGATGACCACAATTTCTCCTCTGCTGTCTACACCATCCATAAGTGCCAGAAGTGTTGATACAATAGAACTAACAGAAAAATTACTAGTTTAGTAAATTTTGTTCTGTTCTACACACCACCTTCTCCAGTGATCTCTCAAAAATGACAAGCTTTTATTGATGAGACGCTGATTAGTGAAAGATTCATTTTAGCACTTGAAAAAACCAGACAAGGTAACACAGAGCACATGCTGTTATCAAGCTTAGTGAATTGTGTTCAATTATTGCTTAAAAATCATCTGACATTTTGTAGCACTCAGTTACTAGTTTTCAGGAGAAACGAGTGGGTCACATTAAGCTAAATAGGTTGGGGGCTTCTTTTCACAAAGATCAAGCAGCTTCTGTGTAGATACATAAAATGTACTACTTGTGAATGTGGTCTTGTCTACTGGACCGCACCGGAGCAAGACCATCTATCTCATCAAAGAAAATAATGGAAGGTCGCATCTGGTAGGCCTAGAAGGAAAACACAGGAATATCGACTCCAGTAAAACAGCGCCATTTGAAAGAGAAAATGCATAGAATACATGATGGTTGGAAAGTCATTGGAGCTAGATTTTTCACACTAGCATCAGGGATCTCTACTCATTGAGCTAATGCAGTAAGTGGCACGAGTAACACAAGACAGCAGCCTCTGTCAGCCCGCTGAGATGGGGTGACAGGGAGCAAATCACACCAGCAGTTCTTACAGCCATTTGGCAACCGCCGAGAACAGAGCCGGGACTTCATTCAATTACAGCTTCTGGAAGCAACCAAACAACCCTGCTTTTAGCCTGCATCTCTTTCCCTCTGATCTAAGGCCACCATCTCCTGCCTCCTGCAGCCTTTTTTGTGGCTGGACTGTTGGTTTGGGGTTATTTTGTGGCTGGGGGAGGGGGTTGCTTTGCGAGGTTTTCTCATTGGTTTTATTAACCTTTCCCAATACATCTGGAGATTTCAAGCCCCTAAGAACTCACTGAAAAACAAAACCCTGACAATCCCCTTTCAGTGACAAGAACCGGAAAAACACAAAAAATGAGTGAGTTCTCCTTAAAAACACTGACCACAGAAAAGGACAGTTACGACTTGGACAGAACACACAGCGCATTTTGGCCTTACCTTATCAAATAATAAACGAAGCTGTCGTTCAGATTCTCCCACCACTTCATTCAGGCAGTCGGCACCTTTTCTCATAAAAAAGGCTATTCTCCTGGCACCTTGGCTACATTCATTAGCAAGGGCACGAGCAACCAGTGTCTTTCCAGTCCCTGGTGGGCCATGGAATAGACAGCCTCTGCAATTGAAAGAAAAAAGATTCACCTAGGAAAAAAGCCTTGTGGAAAAGTAGCTCTTACTACCTCCACCCCTAAAACACCCAACTCTTCTCTCCTAACCGAAGCACTTCATGCATTAGACAGTGGTAGCAGCTCAAGTGTGAGAAAAGTCAAAACAGATGGAGGTTTTGTGTTCCTACACAATTCAAGAAGGCAGCAAACAAAAAGAGCACAGAGGACAAGGCAGATGTAGAAAACCTCGAGAATAGATGGCAGTGTCCCAGAAGGACCCTTCCAGAGCTGCTGACAAACTAACAGGGGTGCTTACAGCACCGCGGAGCCAAACAGGAACAAACGGCAGCACAGAATCGGAGACTGGGCTAACTCGCGAATCAGCAGCTCACTCTTCAGCGAGACACTGCCCATTCATTCGTGTGTCACAAAAGGCAAGATCTGATAGCGAAGCATTGAATTCTCCCTTGAAAACCTTGAAGTTGCTGGATTTGGTTTCCGCGGAATTCTAAAACTGGGAAGGTATTCTGCATTTCCAGATAAATATAGCCATAAACTGGAAAAGCCAATGCACTGCTGTTTCAAAGAGCATTTCAACCAATAACAGAGCAAAACACAGATTTCACTGTTATTTGCAATACTTTGAATGTTACTGAAAACAAAGAATTTAAAGTTGCATCTCCATATACCGTGATTGAGTTTCTCAATCCTACTCAACCCAAGCACAACAAACACTACAAGGTCCTATCCATTGGAAAACTGATACTTCCACACTTCAAAAACAGAGTTGGTGGGAGAGCCAAGTGGACTTCGAAGAAACCAATTACAGTTGACTACCAGGAGATAATTCCAATTAGAATTTTTAGTTTTAAACAATCTCTGTTACCTTGGAGGCTGAAGTTTGAATCTCTCAAAGACTTCCGGGTAAAGCAAGGGAAAAACGACCGTCTCTTTTAGAGATGAAATGTGGTCAGAAAGGCCACCCACGCCATCAAATCGTACCTAAAGATAAATTCAACAGAACACATTGGATAAGTTAAAGAAAGCTGCAACCTCGATAAGGTTGCATCAGAAATTATCTGTCAGCACAAAGGAAATGTCCTGGGCAATTTCCAAATTGCTCCAGAGAAAACTGTAAACCAAGGCATCTGTAGGCAGCACGCTACTGAAGGCTTTCACCAACACTGACACAATGAACTAGAAATACTTACCGAACGATCTATTTTCATTGGATCCACATCAGCCAGACTTGCTCCGATTTCCATTTGATCCTGGTGAATTCCCTTTAACTCCTCTTCCCCAAAGTTAAGTGGAAGACACCTGATTTCAATGAAGGACAAAGAGAAAGGCACTTTCTAACTTCAGATTTTTGCTTTCAGCATCATGGCAAGGGAATGCAGAAGACCTTATAAATGAGCATAAACTTCCCAAATAGTTCAAAATACCTTCAGACTCTCTTGCATTTAATGTCCATGAGTAAATACAAGAAAATAAAATTGCTCCAGACATTAAACTGAGTTAATGATTTTAACACGAATAGCCATGCTAGTCAGCACAGTACACGCATGAATGCAAGCTTAGAACAAGTTCTTCCGGATGCGGAGACCGTGAACTGACATTGCTTTGTGTGATGGAAGAACCCCCCCCAAAACACACCGACATCTTTTAAAGATTTTTTTGCTCCTCCATTCAAAAAGTTACAGCCCGAGTGGATACTTCTTTCATGCGAATTAATATCGTACAGGCTGCCAAGCACTGCTGGTGCGTCCTGAGAACTCTGGGGTGTGTGTGCCAGGGGACACACGTCAGAGACATCAGCCAGAAAGCTTCTTTGTTAAGTCTGTTATCAACATACTTTTTCTAGAGCATTTGTTAAGTAACAAAACCTCCATCATTTCCTCTATCACATTTTCTGTTATGGTGGTCTTCTTTCTGAACAAACTCAATCTAAAGCACAGGAGCAGTAGAATTTCACATTAAAAAACTACATAAACGTTTTCCTCCCCCTATTGCCACTTATCAATCAAACTGCTGATTATCATTCAATTCTAAAAATCCAGTTGTAAAGAGTCCAGTTACAGCTGTCAGTGCTGACAGGTATGATTAAATATTGCCACAATGTAGAAAGTGTACAAGAGGAAAGTGTACAAGAGGAAGAGAATAACACACAGGGTTAGGCAGATGCAAGCTCCTCCCAGGTAGACCCCTCCCTCCCCTGTTCTCCAGTTTCATGAACCTCCTCAAAACTCTGCTGCGGCTGCGCTTCCTGCGCCTCTCCAAATGCTCTTCATCATCACATGAGGAAGAGGATGTGGAGCCACTGTTGTGGACTCTGTGTCTCTGTCCGCAAACATTTAAACAAACAAAACTTAATTTTTCTTAGGAAGGTAGAACGTTTCACTGTTTCCCAAAAAAATTTCAAAAAAATACCTACTCATTTTGTCCCATCCCTTCCTCTCACACACACACAAAAATACAGAACCACAGAATCACAGAATGGTCGGGGTTGGAAGGGACCTCTGTGGGTCATCTAGTCCAACCCTCCTGCCGAAGCACGGTCACCTACAGCAGGCTGCACAGGACCGCGTCCAGGGAGGGTCTTGAATGTCTCCAGAGAAGGAGACTCCACAACCTCCCTAGGCAGCCTGTGCCAGGGCTCCGTCACCCTCAGAGGGAAGAAGTTCTTCCTCATCTTCAGACGGAATTTCCTCTGCTTCAGTTTGTGCCCGTTGCCCATTGTCCTGTCACTGGGCACCACTGAAAAGAGCTTGGCCCCATCCTCCTGACACCCACCCTTTAGATATTGATAAGCATATATTACGTCCCCTCGCAGCCTTCTCTTCTTCGGGCTGAACAAGCCCACCTCCCTCAGCCTTTCCTCGTAGGAGAGATGCTCCAGTCCCCTCACCATCCTCGTAGCCCTCCGCTGGACTCTCTCCAGTAGCTCCTCATCTTTCTTGAAGTGGGGAGCCCAGAACTGGACAGAGTACTCTAGATGGGGCCTCACTAGGGCAGTGTAGAGGGGAAGGAGAGCCTCCCTCGACCTGCTGGCCACACTCCACCTAATGCATCCCTCGCCCACCCCAGCCTCCCCCCGGACGCATACTCACTGCTGGCCAAGACTGTACTGGGGCAGTGCTGTTGGCTGGTACCCTTCTATATCCACCCCCATTGTGACGCGTCCCCTGTGATGTCACGGGTGTCTTAGCGCATCACAGTCTCGCCCGCCGGCCATTGGCCCCACCCCGGCTCAGCGACCCACAGCTGCCCTGGTGTACTGGTTGAGGCTGGCCTGCAGATCATGTTCTTCACAGGAGCTTGCACTATGCTTCATTCTGGAGATGTTATCACCTGCCTGCCACTCGGAATCTCCTAATCATAGAATATTCTGAGTTGGAAGGGACCCACGAGGATTCCGAGTCCAACCCCTGAGTCCACACAAGGCAACCTTAAGTTTGATCATCGAATCGCAGAACCATCGCATCATTTAGGTTGGAAAAGATCCTTCAGATCATCGAGTCCAACCGCAAACCCGACACTGCCAACTCCATCACCATACCGTGTCCCAAAGCGCCACGTCCACACAACTTTCAAATACCTGCAAGCATGCTGCCTCAAGCACTTCCCTGGGCAGCCTGTTCCAATGCTTGGCAACCCTTTTGGGGAAGACAGTTTTCCTAATAGCCAACCGAAAAAAGTCTCCTTCTCTGGAGATATTCAAGACCCACCTGGACAAGGTCCTCTACAGCCTGCTGTAGGTGACCCTGCTTCGGCAGGAGGGTTGGACTAGATGACCCACAGAGGTGCCTTCCAACCCCTACTATTCTGTGGTTCTGTGATTCTGTGTGAAACCTCTCCTCGCGGGAGTCAGCTGGGCCGAGGGCGGCCTTGATGGTCTTGATGGAATAGAGTCATCTCTCTGAGCTAATTATTTTGCACATCTGTGGTTGAAAAACAGGAGGAAAGGAGCGAAGAAACAGGATGGGAAAATCCACCTCTTTGATAAGCGAGAAGGTCATGTGAACGGACACATGATGACCAATCAGAAGAACAAAGGAGCGACATGCCAAAAGACCCTCACCAGTGAGAATCTGGGCGTGGGGAACAAGGGGATATAAAAATGTTATGATTAGCCATTACAGTGCTTCTGCTGCTGCTTCTGTTTGCTTTTGCTTGCCTTGTGACTGCCGTAACTTCTTGTGGCGTGTCGCCACAGCTAACGATGACACGAAGTTTGGGCTCAGCAAGTAACGATTTGCATTGTGCAATTAGGACTAGATTTACAGGGCACAAGCTGCACTTCAGGCCCCTTCCCGCGTCCAGCCTGTGGCTGGCAGGATGCTGCCTGGAACCAGGAATGAACGGGTTTTCCCGGCCGACAGCAAGCGGCCCCGTGGCACCAAGCCTGCCTGCGTACTCCGCAAGGCGATTTGGCTCCAAGGCAAGCCACAGAACTCCCGCGACACCTCCCCAGCCTCCGCGCATCTCACTACTGAATTACCTTTTAACTCACATACAATGTAGTTTGTAATGCTGCAGTATCACCTCCTGTTTCCAAAACAACATTTTCAATTTTCTTGTGTCCTGCACACTCCAGAAAGTCCACGTCACGACGAAACCCGACCTAAGGAGCAGGTTTTCTTGTGCTTATGAGCAGGCTGGAACTCACACTGCCTTCTCCTCAAGCCTGCAAGGAATTCATAGCCTAGCCTGCTGTTCGCACCGACCTCTTTTCATAAAACTCGCGGGAAATGCACTACCTTGGTGAAGATTCTCTCTTCTCACCACTTCAGCTGATTTTGGCTGATGAGTTCAGCAGTTTTGAGGGCCAAGTTAAACACACAGTGACCAAACGCAGCCCTTCTCAGAAACCAGGTTGAAAAGGCAATCCCTAAGGAATTACCACTACTTACCTTCTCGATAGTCTTCTTTTTCTTGGCCTGATTTCAGCTTTGTCAACTGCCTACATGAAGAAAGAGGACAGAGGAAAGGAGAAAAGAATTCTTGTACAGAAGTATTCTATCGCATCATGCTGTATTGCATTGCATAGTTCCCCCTTAAGGCTGGGAACTTCACCAAGTTTACAACCCGGTGCTCCAGGTCATCCCAAGAAAAGCCTGGAGACAACAAAGAGGGTTCAGATCCCAAGTCTGCTGCGTACCACACACACAAAGTTTTCTCAGGACAGACATTCCCCAACCTGCGTGTCTTCCAGTCTCAACAGGGCAAGTAATATCTCGGTACCCAAAGTGGTGGAGAGATCTCCAAGCACTTGGGAGAAGATGCATGTTTTTTATACAAGCACAAGATTTTGATGAAGAACAGTGATTCTCGTTCCGAGACACTGGCACTGATATTAACATAATCGTACTCCCCTGCAGAGTTTTAGCTGTAGATTTATCACCATGTGAATCCTTGGGCACTCTTTCGCTTTTCCTTTTCATTCTATAAATCCAACAGAGATTAAACACTTAGAAATACCTTGTAAAGTGTCTTTGCTGGACATTTTCACTTAATATTTCCATGCTTTTGTCAAAGCTAGAGTCTGTACAGGGTGGCATGCTTTTTCTCATTGATCTTAAACAGTGTCCATTGAAACATTCAGTTTTGACAACGAATGTTTGGACAAACACATGAGGCAGAAGCAAAGAAAACGGAAACACACCTCCAAAACCAAGCCCACACGGAGGGATTGCACAGTTTGGCATTCAGCATCACCGCACCTTGCGTATGGGTGTGGATAGTTAGGGCCTGGCGGTCGGAAGATGTCGCGCTGTACGGAAAGGTAGGACCCCCCCTCCTCTCCTGATAGCCAGTAGCGTTTAGCCAATGAAGTAAGCAGACGGAAGTGACGCTGTAAACCTAAGCTATATAATGCTGTGCTACTTATCAATAAACACCATTTGCTGTCCACCACATTGGTGTCTGCGAGCTGATGGCCCAAGCGGCTGGGGGATAGGTTGCCATGCCGTTCCTGAACCAGGTCGCCACGCATATGAAGGCAACATATGGGAGGTGGCCCAACGGAACAGCCATGGATCCTGCCACACAGTTTATGGCAACTGAAAGAAAATTTGATTCTCATAAAATTCAACTTTTCTTATGCTGTTATCAATTTAAAAAAAAAATAACTGTCAAATGAACTGAGAGACATTTTCTCTGCTCAAGAGGCATGCAGACATCTTCAAAACAGCGTACTGCTTTGCTTTGACTTAAATATAGTTATCACGATCCTCCAGCATCAAGAAGATTGTCACCGTTACAAGCAAGACTCAACTTTACCTCAGAAAGTTACAGCAGTCAGTCTCGCTTTGTTTCAAGTCCGGTTGTTCTGACAGGCAAAAATATGCCATCGCAAAAGCTCTTCTGTTTGTGGAAAAAGGGTTTCTCCGAGATCCCGTCTTGAGATGGTGGATTCTGTGAAAGCCACCTGAGGTGCTACCAGGTCATTAAAAGAAATCACCTCTGAACTGCATGAAGAGGTTTCTAAAGCATTGACTTTTCACACGCCTAAACGAGATGGCTTGAAAACTTTGATTTAATATGCAGTGGACTGTCCAGCACCACAGACCACTTCAGAAAACTCTGTCGCCACAAGCTGGAAACAATGATAAAAGTTCATCAAGTTTTCCATCGTCTTCTTCTAAAGAGAGGGACTGAAACCTCTGGGAGATGTTCAGGTCTGCAGCGTTCCAAAGGCAATCACAGCGAGATGTCTCATAAAAATATGTACCTAGCTGTCGGACGAAAATATCAAATAAATGCAGCCAAACGTCTTCAGCTTTCTTAATAAATTTTAATATATATTTGGTATCTGTATAAATAAATATGTACAAGTAATCTATTGAATTCTGCAGATAACAAACAGTGCGTCACGAAAAGAACACCTTCCAGAGCTGAAGTCAAGTCTGCTGAAATCCAGTGTCACTGTGTGCGCGAGAAGGCTGCAAATTCTTTCTTCATATCCTAGTAAAAAAAACAGACAAGCCAGCAGTCAGCGTGAAGAAAAACTCATGCAGGCGTTCGCATTTTCAGACCAGCACTGCCAGAGGCCCCCTGCACAGACTCACAAAGCTATGTTTGAAGTTTGAGGGGGCAAGACAAGCAAGCAGCCCCAGTCGCTGTGCCTCTGTGTGAGCAGTGCCATGGGCAGATGAGGCTGAGCAACAGCTTTCCAGGCTAGCTCTTTCTGCCTGCGAGCTATCTGCAGACGTTCGCATTTTCGGAGCCGGGCTGCCGGAGGCGCCATGCACGGACCCACTAAGCTACGTGTGACATATGAAGTGGCAAGACAAGCAAGCAGCCCCAGTCTCTGTACCTCAGTTCCGAGTACTGCCATGGGCAGATGAGGCTGAGCAACAGCTTTCCAGGCTAGCCCCTTCTGCCTGCGAGCTATCTGCAGACATTCGCATTTTAGGAGCAGGGCTGCCAGCGGCACCCTGCACGGAGCCTGAAAGCTACGTTTGAAGTTTGAGGTGGCAAGACAAGCAAGCAGCCCCAGTCTCTGTGCCTCTGTGCGAGCAGTGCCATGGGCAGATGAGGCTGAGCAACAGCTTTCCAGGCTAGCCCTATCTGCCTGCCAGCTATCTGCACACGTTTGCATTTTCGAAGCACGGCTGCGAAGGAGCCTGACAGGGACCCTCCCCGTTCCCAGGCTACGTGTGAAGTTTGAGGTGGTAAGACAAGCAAGCAGCCCCAGTCTGTGTGCTTCTGTGTGAGCAGTGCCATGAGCACAGGAGGCTGAGCAACAGCTTTCCAGGCTAGCCCTTTCTGCCTGCCAGCTATCTGCAGACATTCGCATTTTCGGAGCAAGGCTGCCAGACGGAGCCTGGCAGGGACCCCTGCAATTCGCAGTCCATGTTTAACGTTTGAGGGGGCAAGACAAGCAAGCAGCCCCAGTCTCTGTGCCTCTGTGCGAGCAGTGCCATGGGTAGATGAGGCATGTGTCTTTGCCTTTCCATGTGCCCTAAGGACTGGCGTGGGCCTTTCGGGACAAACGAGCAGCTGCAAAAGGGTATTTTGGTCCCTCCCAAGGACCTCCATTTCTCCTTTTGTGCTTTCCAAGCCGCTCTGTTTGCCCTCTGGTGTGGCTTGCAGCTCTACGGGTGCCGTTTGGTGCAGCCCACAGCTCTCCGTCTGCCCTCGGTGACACCCAGAGCCCTCCCTCTGTCTTTCTCTGTGCCCCACAAATGCCTTTAGCCTCTTCTCCCCTCAGGATTGGCTCCAGTGGCCTCCCACCCTGTCCTCAACAAGAAGCAGCTGGGGGACGCACAGTGCACACACGGCGCTTTGGGTCTGGGGCGGCCCCCGGCGGGCGATTCCCAGCGCTGCCGGCTCCACCCCGCGCCCGTCCGCCGGGGAGCGAGGGCCCTGCTCCCGCCGCGCAGCCCCGGGCCCGGCTCCCCTCACGGGCGCTGCCCCCCCTCGCGGGGTCCTTCCGTGCCGCGGGGTGCCCATTCCCATCGCCTGCGTGCGGCGCCGCCTCGGAGCGCCGGCGCGGGTCAGGCGAGCGGCGCGGGCAGCTCCGGCGGGGTCCTGGCGGGAGGGGTCCTGGCTGGCACGGCGAGGCGGGAGGCGGCGGGGCGGGAGGGCTCTGAGCGCGGAATGGCGCTGGGCCCGGGCTGCGGTACCGGTGGGGTAGGGTTTGTGCCGGCAGCAGCCGCGCCTCCCGCCCTGGGGGGGGTGGTGATGTGATGAACCGCGCAGTCCCTGGACGTGTCGGACTCGAACCCTCCCTTCTGCCCCGACCGCCGCGGTGCCTGGCGCTGGTTACCGACAGCCACAAATTAGCTCGTCAACGCGGTAAGAACATCACGTCACAAAACGGGTTTCATTCCTTAAAGTCAGCAACGCTAACCTGGGCTGAAGTGTGGTTTTTTTTAGTAGCAGCTATAAATGTTCTGCTATTTATTCTTTTTTTAATATTACAAACAGTGTTCCAGCGTTTGCTGCTGAGCCGCAGAATCACAGAATGGTTGGGGTTGGAAGGGCCCTCTGTGGGTCACCCAGCCCAACCCCCTGCCCAAGCAGGGTCACCTGCAGTAGGTTGTAGAGGACCTTGTCCACGCGGGTTTGGAAGGAGACTCCACAACCTCCCTGGGCAGCCTGGGCCGGGGCTCCGTCACCCTCAGAGGGAAGAAGTTCTTCCTCGTGTTCAGCTGGAGCTTCCTCTGCTTCAGTTTGTGCCCGTTGCCCCTTGTCCTGTCGCTGGGCACCACTGGAAAGAGTCTGGCCCCGTCCTCCTGAACCCCACCCTGCAGATATTTAGAGGCATTTCTAAGGTCCCCTCGCAGCCTTCTCTTCTCCAGGCTGAACAAGCCCAGCTCCCTCAGCCTCTCCTCGCAGGAGAGATGCTCCAGTCCCCTCCTCATCCTCGTAGCCCTGCGCTGGACTCTCTCCAGTAGCTCCTCATCTTTCTTGAACTGGGGAGCCCAGCACTGGACACAGCACTGCAGATGGGGCCTCATCAGGGCAGAGCAGAGGGAGAGGAGAACCTCCCTGGACCTGCTGCCCACACTCCTCCTGATGCACCCCAGGATCCCATTGGCCTTCTTGGCACCCAGGGCACGCTGCTGGCTCATGGTCACCCTGTCGTCCCCCAGCACTCCCAGTCCCTCTCCACAGAGCTGCTCCGAGCAGGTCCGCCCCAAGCCTGTCCTGGTGCCTGGGGTTGTTCCTCCCCAGGTGCAGGACCCTGCCCTTGCCCTGGTTGAACCTCATCAGGTGCCTCTCTGCCCAGCTTTCCAGCCTATCCAGGTCACGCTGAATGGCAGCACAGCCTGCTGGTGTATCTACCACACCTCCCAGTTTGGTGTCATCATCAAACTTGCTGAGGGTACATTCTAACTCTTCATCCAGGTTGTTGATGAAGAAGTTAAGCAAGACTGGGCCCAGTACTGACCCCTGGGGCACACCACTGGTTACTGGCCTCCAACCAGACTCCGCGCCGCTGATGCCGACCCTCTGAGTTCTGCCACTCAGCCAGTTCTCAACCCACCCCACCGACCACTTGAGCGATGTTCTGCTGTGATAGCTGTAAGCCTTGAAATGCACGTTGACAGATCACCAAACCAAACCTGAGAGTATCGACATCCTGCTGAGCAAACGAGCACGAATCCTTCCTGCTTCGTGCTGGACCAGCATGACCAAATGAGAAAAGAAACTGATCCACAACGCGGAGGAAAACTACAACCTTCATTCTCACGACCCCCAGAGGGACCACGATGACCCCCTCGCAACAGTACGTGCAGCCGCAAAAACAATATACCAGGATGTGCCACATAGAGCCCGGAACCACTACACTATAAAAAGAGACTCTGCTGGGGGGTGGGGTGCGTACCGTTGGCGGAGGAGGAGGCTCCCCGGCCGCCCAGCGCTGTTTTGCCTGCTTCATTGCTTGCTTAAATAAATTCTATTGCTAATAAGTTCACAACTGATTAATTAACAATTGGCTGCTCAATTTGAATTCGTCACGGGAGGCGAGCTTCTATAACAGGTATAAATGTTTTACAATTTATTTTTTTGAATATTACGAACTGTGTTCTAGCGTTTGCTGCTGAGCCGGTGTTTCAGCGAGGGCAAGGGCCGGAACGTCACGCAGGGGCTGATGCAGCGCAGGTCACTGAAGCTGCTGCCGCGAAAGAACATCGCAAAATTCCATAAAAATATTGCCAGGTATGTTTTCAGCTTGTTTCATTCCTGACTATCGCAATTGTTACTTCATTTCAAATTTTCAATCTGTTATTCTTTTAATTCTAAAGCCGTATCTGCTCAAAGGCTCAGGGCTTTTAATTTGGCTGCTGTATGTAAACACATCAAATACTTTGTGCAACTGGGTTACATCTCTACAGCTGCCGAACGGGAGCTGTGAAGAAACAGGCGGGGCAGACGCTGCACACGCTGTATCGTCTCATCGCATCTTTTTTAACCTGTCTCTTAAAACCTCGTCTGAGCTCTGCGTAACCTCCCGCTCGGGGCCGTGCGCGTGCCGCAGGGACGAGTGCCAGCTCTGGCGACACCTCCCTGCCCCTCGCTGGAATCCGGTGCCAGCAACGGGAGCCAGACCCAGGGCGTGGGTGCCCCGGGCTGGGGGGCAGTGGGAGTGGGGTCCCAGTGCTGCTGCTGGGGCCGGTGGGCTGCCCGTGCAGCTGTGGGAGCAACTGGGGGTCTTTAGCTTCCAGCCACTGCAGCAGGGACGGTCTGGGTCCCCAAAACCAGCTGCTGGGGGGGACTGGCGTGAGTGAGGGGCTCTGTGCCTGGGGCCGGGGGGCGAGGGTCCGCGTCCCCCCGAGGCAGCGGGGCGGGGGCTGCAGGGGTACTCACCGGGGAATCGGTACCCGGGCTGGGGTACCGGTCGGGCAGGGTCTGTGCCGGCAGCAGCCGCGTCCCCCGCCCTGGGCAGAGACCGCGGCTCCCGGGGGTCCCGGGCCGGCTCTGCTGGAGGCGGTGGCAGCTCCCGACAGCCCGCGGCGTCCCGCTCTGCAGAGCTATAAATTATCTGTCTGCATTGCTGTCATGGCTGCCACAAAGACACGATTTCGTTGCCTGCGGCAGGATACAGGGCAGCAGCACCTTCTGTTCGCTGCCCTGCTGTGCGCTGAGCGGGCGTAACGGGGGAGCACACAGCTGAGATCAGGCCGTGCCAACATCTGCCTTTCTTTGCAGAGCATTCGGAAACCTCGAGGTACCCTAAAAGTTTGTATAAATAACAAAACAACTCTAAATATCCTATTATTTATGGAAAGTTTTTGATTTTTGCCTGACAGCTCCTTCCAACACCGACATGTCAACAAGAATCTGTATGGCTATGTTGCCCCCCACCCTCTGTTCCCTCTCTGAGAGCAGAAACGGGTGCAGGGACGGAGTGTTCGCACAACCCCCCAGCTCTGCCCGGGTCCCAGGACCCCAGCGCAGCTCCCGCCGGGCAGGGCCGTCTCCTCCGCAGCACCGGCCCCGCTCCCTCCCCGGCCGCCCTGCTGGATGAGACCCCTACGGGATCGTCCCTGGGCATCAGCGGGGAGCGGGATGGCGCGGGCAGAGCCGCAGCACACAGCCCTCGGCACCAGCTCCGTCCCGCTGGCAGGGCCAGGTGCCATCGAGGTGGCGGGGACGGCTGCGGGCCGTGACACCGGGGCTGAGAGCAGCCCCGGCTCGGGGATGGCCGCCATTCCTGCTCTCCAGACGCCCCGCGCCCTCACCTGACGTTCCAGGGCTGGGGCTGGAGCTGGACGTGAGCGTCAGTCTGGGCACAGCGGCGCGGCAGAGCCCCCAGGCAGCTCTCGGACCCCTCGGGAGCCCACCCGGAATCACGGAGGGTGAAGCAGAGCTGTGCTGCCGGCATTGCCACCCCGTGAATGCTCCCCGACCTCTGCAAATGGAGGCATTTCCCAGTTGTCACAGCCTGCCAGTGTTTCTGCCCAGAAACCTCTGTTACACGCTGCCTTTCCTGGGGGTCTCGGCGGAGATCTGCGCTCCCAAGTTCCCCCGTTCAGTGAGCAAGCAGCCGCTCGCTGGCGGCTTTCCGCACGGGGCCGTTCAGCAGGGATTTGCAACAGCTGCCGGGTGCTGCTTGCAGACACGAGTGGGAAAAGACAGGGAAAACCTTGGGTTAAAATTCTTCCCATTCTGCTCTTCGAGTGCCTCTACCCTGTCTTGGGCTGCCTTTAAGCCTGAGCCCTTCATTCCCCGTCGCAAGTCGCTCGCTGAAGGGAAGGAGAGCAAATTGTGATGTGCCTAAGAAGAACCCGTGCCTCAGTACGAGGGACACTGGCGATACTGGAGAGAGGGAGACCTTGTTGCGGCCGCCAGTACTTAAAGGGGGGCTGTAGGAAAGCTGGGGACAGGCTTTTCAGCAGAGCCTGTTGTGACAGGACAAGGGATAGCAGTTTTAAACTGAAAGAGGGTAGATGTAGATCAGATCTAAGGAAGGCATTTTTTTCGGAGGAGGGTGGTGGGACAGTGGAACAGGTTGCCCAGAGAAGCTGTGCAGGTCCCATCCCTGGCAACGTTCCAGGTCAGGTTGGACAAGGGCTTTGGGTAGCCTCGTCTCGTGGAAGATGTCTCTGCCCGTCTCAGCAGGATGTTCTGACTGGGTGATCCCCGAAGGTCCCTCCCAACCCAACCCATGATTCTGTGGCTCTCAGCCTGTGGATGGTGGTAAGTGCTTCTGAGGTCACTCGTGCCCCGGTACGTGGTGGGCCGGCAGCAGGCGCAGGGGGTGGGCAGGTCTTGTCTCCTTGTAGGAAAACCCTGAAGCAGCTCCAGACTGGAGCGTGAGGCCGTACGTCATAGTCTCGGCCCCGCTCTGTGCCTGGTGCGGGGCAGCCCGCAGCCACCTCCAAAGTGTCATCCCTGCGGGTCCCCGCTACCAAAACCCTGCTGATTGCGCCCAATACAGGCACTTTTACGTTCATCCTTGGAGTGCGGGGTCGAACTGGGGCAGGTGGTCCGTGAGTCGGTGGCTGCGATCTCCCCGTGCCGCAGTTGGCTTTCCCCGAGGTCCCTGTTCCTTTTGGCATTCCCCGCAGCTTTTCACAGCTCGTTAGCTACGCTTACGATTCGTCGCTCTGGGGTTCTGCTTTGGACAGCTTCATCCTTCCATGAAACAGTAACACGTTCTTCACAATCCTGTTTCTTAGTTTCTGTGGTGAATTTTGAACTTACAAGATTACGAAACTGTAGCTATGCTAAGGGTAGGGCTTTACAAAACTACCTACAGCAGCAATAGCCCAGCTGTTTCGATGATCATGTCACATTTTGATTCCCCTTTTTATTCCTCAGTACAACGCCGGGGCTGGAGCTCAGGGTGGTGCTGGCTGAGCCCTGGGGCGAGGGGACAGGGCTGAGCTCTGCCCAGCTGGGTCCCTGCTGTGCTTGACCCGTCCGCCCCACGGCTGCGGCAGCGGCTCCGGGCAGCGCTGCGGTCTCAGGCCGGCGTTGCGGCGTGAATCCCGACCCCTTTTCCCGGGGCGTTTGCAGCATCGCCCCGTGGCGCGGGAGGCGAAGCCCCGGGATTCCTCGTGGAGGTGCTGAGGGATCTCGCTGTGGGTGAGAAGTTCAGGCGTCGAGGGTGGCGCGTGGACTTTGAAGGCGCGCAGCGTCTGCCCCGGGGCTTGGCTTGAGGAACCTGGTGCCGCAGTCCGCTTGCTGGGCGCGTGGGCTAGCGCCGAGGTGCGGACGTTGCTGTGGGTGGGGGAGGCCTCTAAATATCTGCAGGGTGGGGGTCAGGAGGACGGGGCCAGACTCTTTGCAGTGGTGCCCAGCGACAGGACAAGGGGCAACGGGCACAAACTGGAGCAGAGGAAGCTCCAGCTGAACCCGAGGAAGAACTTCTTCCCTCTGGGGGTGACGGAGCCCTGGCCCAGGCTGCCCAGGGAGGCTGTGGAGTCTCCTTCTCTGGAGATATTCCAGCCCTGCCTGGCCGCGGTGCTGTGCAGCCTGCTCTGGGTGACCCTGCTTGGGCAGGGGGTTGGGTTGGGGGACCCACAGAGGGCCCTGCCAACCCTGAACATTCTGTGATTCTGTGGTACATGGGTACCCCCAAACACCATGGCCACCCCGGTTCTGGTTCAGCCGTGGCTCTGAGCGTTCTCAGACCCGTCCAGATGCAGCCCCTCGAGGGCTGTATCCCGTAGGCAACCTCCCTGGGGCAGCTCCTTGCCCTCCTACCAGGGCGCTGGGCGCCTGCTCATGGCACCAGCCGTCTTCACGTGGCTGGGCTTGGTCCCTGGGGCTTTTCCCCGTGGGAGCTGTGTGCTCAGTGGGGAGCGCAGTTGCCCTTTTCCCAGCAGCAGTGGTTAATGCTCGGAAAGGGTCTGCAGCTGATGAAGGAAAGGGTTGGCAGTGCAAATGAGGGCTGCAGATGTGCTCCTGTTCCCGTCCCCTGCACAGGGACATGGGTCGTTCGCTCTTGTTGCGGGGCAGTTTCAGTTCTCGCAAGCGTCTCTGTTCCTGGAATTCCAGAGAAACCTTTGAATCTGTTTGGAGGCTGAGGTGGTCCTGGAGAGCCCCGTCCCGTGTCCAGGCAGCCCAGTGCTCCGCTCCTCGAGGGCTTGCTGGTCCGAGTGAAAGGCAGCAGCTTGCTTTCCCTGGGAACCCCTCCTCCAAAGCTGACCAAAGCAAGCACAGTCTTTGTGTGTGGATGGCAACAGTCTGTGCATGGGTAAGTGTCCCGGTTCGTGTCGATCTCTCAAATTTACAGGACAACGCACTTTGTAAATTCAGATTTATTTCGCAAGCTCCTCTGGTTAAAAAAAAAAACAATCAAGCAAAGGCTTAGTCCCCTTTGTACAGATGAGTCTGCCATGTGAATTCTCTAATTCATTAACTTGTGGATTTGCTGCACCTTCTCAAATACCTCGTGTGTGATGGAGCAGCTTATGCTGGAGGCCATCATGAAGCAAGTGGAAGAAAAGAAGGTTATCAGGAGTAGTCAGCATGGATTCACCAAGGGGAAATCATGCCTGACCAATCTGATAGCTTTCTACAATGACATGACTGGCTGGGTAGACGAAGGGAGAGCCATGGATGTTGTCTACCTCGACTTCAGCAAGGCTTTCGACACTGTCTCCCATGATATCCTCCTAGGGAAGCTGAGGAAGTGTGGGCTGGATGAGTGGTCGGTGAAGTGGATAGAGAACTGGCTGAATGGCAGAACTCAGAGGGTTGTCATCAGCGGCGCTGAGTCAAATTGGAGGCTGGTAACAAGTGGTGTGCCCCAGGGGTCAGTACTGGGCCCAGTCTTGTTTAACTTCTTCATCAACGACCTGGATGAAGAGTTAGAATGTACCCTCAGCAAGTTTGCTGATGACCCCAAACTGGGAGGTGTGGTAGATACACCAGAAGGCTGTGCTGCCATTCAGCGTGACCTGGATAGGCTGGAAAGCTGGGCAGAGAGGAACCTGATGAGGTTCAACCAGGGCAAGGGCAGGGTCCTGCACCTGGGGAGGAACAACCTCGTGCACCAGTACAGGCTTGGGGTGGACCTGCTGGAGAGCAGCTCTGTGGAGAGGCACTGGGAGTGCTGGGGGACGACAGGGTGACCATGAGCCAGCAGTGTGCCCTGGCTGCCAAGAAAGCCAATGGGATCCTGGGGTGCATCAAGAAGAGTGTGGCCAGCAGGGCGAGGGAGGTTCTCCTTCCCCTCTACACTGCCCTGGTGAGGCCTCATCTAGAGTACTGTGTCCAGTTCTGGGCTCCCCAATTCAAGAAAGATGAAGAGCTACTGGAGAGAGTCCAGCGAAGGGCTACGAGGATGATGAGGGGACTGGAACATATCCCCTACGAGGAGAGGTTGAGGGAACTGGGCTTGTTCAGCCTGAAGAAGAGAAGGCTGCGAGGGGACCTTATAAATGCTTACAAATATCTGAAGGGTGGGTGTCAGGAGGATGGGGCCAAGCTCTTTTCAGTGGTGCCCAGTGACAGGACAAGGGGCAACGGGCACAAACTGGAGCAGAGGAAGCTCCAGCTGAACCCGAGGAAGAACTTCTTCCCTCTGAGGGTGACAGAGCACTGGCCCAGGCTGCCCAGGGAGGCTGTGGAGTCTCCTTCTCTGGAGATATTCCAGCCCCGCCTGGACAAGGTCCTCTACAGCCTGCTGTAGGTGACCCTTCTTCGGCAGGAGGGTTGGACTAGATGACCCACAGAGGTCCCTTCCAACCCCTACTACTCCGTGATTCTGTGTTCTCCAGAATCTTGCAGATTCTCTGGCTGCGTGTCCGAGAGGGCAAGAGTTACCCAACCAATGGTGGGAGTGCTGCTGCACCCCAGTGCGTGCCCAGCGTGCCCTGTGAGCGTGCTGCTCGCACTTGGACCTAGCGGTGCTGCTGCCGGTGGTGTCCCAAACTCGGGGTTGGTTTGCCCGGTGTGCAGGACGCCAATGTGCGCTCCGAGCAGAGGGGTTTGGCTGCATGTCTGCGCAGATACGGGTGTCTGTCCCGAGGTAGCAGCCCTCGTTCACAAGCCGACAGCCATTGATGCTCTTCGCATTGCCATAGTCCTCTTCCTAACACACGTGCCCTGTGATCGTGTTAACCTAACTGGTTTGAGTCTCTTTGCGCAGCGTGTAAATTAGTAGGCGTGCTGAGTTTCTTCAGCCTTGGAGTGCGGGGTCGAACTGGGGCAGGTGGTCCGTGAGTCGGTGGCCACGATCTCCCCGTGCCGCAGTTGGCTTTCCCCGAGGTCCCTGTTCCTTTTGGCATTCCCCGCAGCTTTTCACAGCTCGTTAGCTACGCTTACGATTCGTCGCGCTGGGGTTCTGCTTTGGACAGCTTCATCCTTCCATGAAACAGTAACACGTTCTTCAAAATCCTGTTTCTTAGTTTCTGTGGTGAATTTTAAACTTACAAGATTATGAAACTTAACTATAGTAAGGGTAGGGCTTTACAAAATTACCTACAGCAGCAATAGCCCAGCTGTTTCGATGATCATGTCACATTTTGATTCCCCTTCTTATTCCTCAGTACAACACCAGTACGCGTCGGGCCTCGGTGAGAGCCACGTGTTGCGCCAGAAGCTGTGCAGAAGTCGGGTGAACGGTCGCTGCGCGCCTCGTTGGTGAGGACTCTCGATGCCTTGAACGTCTGAGCCAGCGCTGCAGGGCGTGAGCCACGTCTGGTTTTCAGATGACCTGCAACAAAGTGGGAGTGCACACCATCCTGGGCGGGTGATGCTCCTTGACGTGCTGTCCTGATGTCTGTCAACTAGTGACGGATCCGGCGTGCCACCTCTCATGCAGAGCATCTCCTCGGTCCCTCTTCCAGGCAGCCAGCCCCGGCAGAGCAGTCACAGTCATCACCTCTGTCCCTGCTCCGTCAAGCTGTAGGGAATCCGAGGAGCAAGTTGAAGACACTCGGGTGAGAAAACTGTTCATAGAATCACAGAATCTTTAAGGTTGGAAAAGACCTCAAAGGTCATCAAGTCCAGCCGTCAACCCAACCCCACCATGCCTGCTCAACCATGTCCTGAAGTGCCACGTCCACACGGTTTTTGAACCCCTCCAGGGATGGTGACCCACCACTGCCCTGGGCAGCCGGTTCCGCTGCTCGACCACTCTTCAGTGAAGACGTTTTTCCTAATGTCCAATCTAAGCGTCCCCTGGTGCGACTTGAGGCCATTGCCTCTCCTCCTATTGCCTGTCACTGGGGAGAAGAGAACGACCCCCAGCTCACTACAGCCTGTGTTCAGGCAGCGGTAGAGAGCGATAAATTCCCCTCAGCCTCCTTTTCTGCAGACGGAACAACCACAGCTCCCTCAGCCGCTCCTCATAAGACGTGTGTTCTAGACCCTTCTCCAGCCTCATGGCCTTGCTCTGGACACGCTCCAGCACCTCAACGTCCTTCCATTCTGCTCTGCTGAGAAGAGCCTTTTGTTGCCTTCTGGGGAGAAACGGGCCCGGAGGACGCCGAGGGATGGGCTTGGAGCAAGCTGTGACTCCAGCACCGAGCTCGTGGCCAAGCACTGGATCCCATGAGTGTGGGCAGGGTTTCTGGCTGTGGCATGCTGGCATCAGCCCATTGAGAGCCTGCTGGGTGGTGACGTCTGTCCTGGTGACAGTGAGGGCCTTGAGTCATGTTTTGATGGTCCCTTTGGTGTGTCTCCCCTGCAGGCTGCGATATTCCAGCTGACCAGCGCTGGCTGCGGGGACCTGGCCGCTGCGCTCAGCCCCAGTCTGCAGGAGCTGGACCTGGGTGATGGTGACGTTGGAGACCCCGGACTTCAGCTGCTGTGTGAGGGGCTGAAGCAACCCACCTGCCCGCTGGAGATCATGGGGTGAGGGACCCGGGGCTCCTCGGGGCAGCCCTTGGTGAGGTCTGGGCTGGGGCTGGGCAGCTGCTGCCGGCGGGGACGGGGAGAGGCTGCCGTGGGTCCCTGCACATCCCATGCTCCCTGCCTGCCCACCCGCAGAGCAAGAGGGGAGCGTAAAAGTGTGTCCCTCCAGGCACCGTCTTCCCTTTCCCTGGGTCCTACACCCCTGGGGTGGCTTCCAGGTGAGCCTTGTGGGGCAGAGTGGGTGGATTCTCACTCAACGCCTGAAGAAGTTCGCTGGTAGCTCTAACTGTGCCATTGCTTTGGTCCAGCCACGTCCAGTCAACTCCTGGCCACGTTAGCATCTTGCCTGGAGGGTCGTATCCTGTTTCTAGAATTGCCGCTCCAAGATTTACCTCTTTCTTAAGGCTGTTGAGAGGTTGAACGACATTGCTGTTTCGTGGTGGAAGACCTGAGGTTGGACTTCAGTGGTTGTCCTGTCCCCCAGCCAGAATGGAGCAGACTCCACCTCTCCGACACCTGGACATCTTCGCACTGCGCGCATGGGTGGGTCGTGCCTCCTCTCAGCGGAAGAAGGGTTCTGGTACCAAGGTCCTTCTTCTGAAGGAAGGGCGGGCTCTGTCAGACCAGAGTCGTATGTGGGGCTGCTGATGGACTTTTCCCAAGTCCGCGAGGTGTTGCGCTGCACTGCTTTGGCTGAAGAATCAGCAAAGACGGGCGTCCTGCTGGTTTCCACTGCCTGAAGCCCGGCTGAGTCTCAGTGACCTGGGCGAAGGGTGAGCTGGCTGGGGCTTGCGTGCTTTGGACAGAGAGGAATGGCCTCGATGAAGGGTCCTCAGGGGAGCAGAAATCCTCAGACCAGCTCAGCCCATTAACCTCCCCGCTCCCCGCCCCGTGCCAGCTCCCGGGCAGGGAGAGCAGCAGCTGGGGAGTGGGGAGGACAGCGAGGGGGGCTCTGGCAGGCGCTCGGGAGTGGGAGGGGGTGAAGCAGAGGTGCTGCTGGTGCCCAGTCGTGCAGTGTGCTGGGGTGTCAGGCAGTGGTCAGTGCCAGGCAGATTTAAGAGTTCTTCTTCTCTGCTTCTCTCCAAAGGTTGATCAGATCTGGATTAATGAAGGGACGCAGCAGAAGCTGGCTCTCTGAAAGAGAAAAAGCCAAGGTAGAATAAATTGCACATTTCTGGAGCAGGGCGAGGTCCCTGGCCTCATGGTGCTCTCACAGAGACAGGCTGAACACTAAAAGTGAGGCAGGGCTGAGGGGATGTTTGTAGCATTTATGGATATTCCCTTTAATGCCAGAAAGGGGTTACCAGCGTCTCTGGTCGGGACGTGGCTGCAGTCTTGGCTGACTGTCGTGACGAGGGCGGGAGATGCTGCTGGGGACTGAGTTCTGCTCGGGCGCGACGGCAGCTCGAAGGGGTCCTGTCCGGATCCCCGTTAGGGCGCGAGGCAGGCAGAGGGACTTAGGGCAGGGATGTAGAAGAACGGCGCTGAGGGTGCAGACAGAGGAGTGTAGGCCCTCCTGCTTGAAGTTTCTGGGAGCTTTGTATGTCAAAGCGGGTGTTTTTCCTGTTCCCAGGGCCCATGGATGAAGATTTTGATAGTTCTGATTTGACAGCTTCAGAGGAGCTTGCTTCTGTCTCTTTTGTTTGTCTTGCTTTTATGCCGGAGTGTCGGGGCGATCGGCTAAGTCCTGCCCCGAGGGTCGCGAACCTGGAGAAGCGGCGGAAGAATGCAGCCGACTCAATGTGAGTGATAAGCAAGCTTCGTTTATTACAGTTTGGTTACACAATTTATAGAGTGATTAATTAGCTACTACATATTGCAAAGTTAGAGCTCATTATTGGCTAGCTAGCTAAAATGTCAACTCCGCCCATACTCCCTCATTCTTCTCCAGCTGCAACCTGTTTTTCACATTCTTGCTAACCGCAGAGTTGATTTGTTAAATTCCTTGTTCTGTCAAGGACACCGTGTGCTAAGCTTAAAATGGATTTTCTACAACAAGCAATTCGGTCGAGCCTTGCCATCCCCCCACACTTCCCCCTTTTTCTTTTTAAATTGCGATAGGGCTCCTAATAGATGAGAATTTGTTAAAAATACACAAAGGTCAATAGGGAGGTCGGGGTCACGGCGGTGGACAAAACGTGAGGCAATCTGGTCAGCAATTTGAGAGAGGATACGCTGCTGTTCCGACGTAAGTTGCACCGGTGTGGTTGGGTCTGTCCCACGTAGTAACGGTCGAAGGCTGTCCAACTGTGCGTTGGATATTCCGACGACAGGACGGATCCATTGGATGTCTCCCATCAGCCTTTGGGCATCATGTAGCGTGTTGATTGACGTGTTGAGTTGTAGTTTTTGTGGTTGAATCTGAGAGTCAGAAATCTTCCAGCCTAGATATAGCCATGGCGCTTTCGTTTGAATTTTTTCAACAGCTATTATTAAGCCATTCTCTCTCAGTGTCGTATGTAATAGCTGAACTTGTTCGGCGCTGAACTCCGACTCCTGCGCGAGCAGGATATCATCCATATAATAATAAATTAACGTGTGTGGCCATAATTTCCTTAAGGGTTGTAGTGCATTGTCCACGTACAACTGGCACAGCGTGGGACTATTCTTCATCCCTTGTGGTAATACTGTCCATTCCAAACGCTGTGCTGGCGCCTCTTTGTTAACAGCGGGCAAAGTAAACGCGAAGCGTTGCATATCTTGCTTGTGTAATGCAATAGTAAAAAAGCAATCTTTTAAGTCCACTATCAACAGTCTCCAATGCTCTGGTAACATAGCGGGGTTAGGTAGTCCTGGCTGCAGCGCTCCCATCGATTGCATTTGAGTGTTAACTGCCCTTAAGTCATGTACTAGCCTAAATTTTCCAGATTTTTTCTTGATCACAAAAATTGGGGTGTTCCAAGGGCTTGTCGATAACCGCAGATGTTTTTGGTCTAGTTGTTCTTGCACTATTTGATGAGCGGCGGCGAGGCTTTCCTGCTTTAACGGCCACTGCTCGACCCACACTGGTTCGTTCGTTATCCACTGCAATGGGATCGGGAAAGCCCAGGTTGCAGTGACCGTTACTGAAAAACCTTCTCGGTGGTTAGCACCACCCCCAATTGGTCAAGAACATCTCTTCCAATTAGACCATTCACTCCAGTCGGGAGGGGCATGACAGTGACTGGCACGGTCGCATGTCTGTTGTCTATGATTATCAAAATACGGTCCACGCTCCGTTGTACCGGAGTGTATCCTCCCACTCCTTCAACTCCTCACTCCATTGGTTTCGTAGGCCATGTTTTAGGCCAGACCCCTTCTTCTACAATAGTTAAGTCAGCACCTGTATCCAACAGCAGCGAGAGGTGGATCTGTTGACCCCGGGCCTCTAGCGTAGCCATCGTAGTCGGTCAACGGTTCATAGACATGGTCAGAAATACTCCTGCTCCCGTTGAGCCAAATCCTCGATCCTCCCGGGGGGTGGTGATTTTCGGGGAAATACCCGCAGTCAGGTGCGGCAGCGGTACCAATTGGGCAATTTTGCTGCCTGTTGGAATATGTATTGGCGGAAACGATGTCTGGACAATGATGCTAATAGTCCCGGTAAAATCGGCGTCAATGAGTCTTGCGATGACCGTCAAACCTTTTAGGCTTGTTGACGAGCGGCCGAGTAATAACGTTTCACATGCTTGTTTATTAATAATCACTGGTCCCTTTACATTGCTTGGTACTCGTTGGGGTCTTTGATCCAATAGGGTGACAGTTACTGCCGTTGCCAGATCCATTCCGAGGCTGCCGGCTGTAGCTGGTTGTAACTGGCTGCTGATGTCGCTGTGGGCGTTTTTAAGTTGGCAGTCACTTGCTGCACTGCTGGAGCTGCTACTTGTGTCGGGGCGCGACGGCTCGACGCGCTCATCCGTCCGTTTCCCAACTTGAGACATATCTCAGTATTGTGATTGTTCGTACGGCAGTTCTCACACCACACCCTGGTGGCTTGACAATTACATCTCATATGTCCTTCTCGCCCACATCGGTAACACTTAAAGTTTCGTGGCGGCTTCGGTCGTGCCTCCGCAGCATTAACTCGAAGGGGTTGCAGAGCGGCGAACACTTGCTGTTGGATTTGTTGTTGGGCTGTGAAGGCCTGTTGTTGGGCTTGAAGGATGTCGCTTCCTAACTGTTTCATAGCCTCGACCAACATAGCTTGTGGTCCTACCGGTACCCTACTCATTCTATCCAACATCAGTTCTACTGTGGCATCAGCGGGTAAAGAACTTATGATGTTTCTGGTTTGAGTATTCGAATTCTGAATAACACACTGCCTTAGCAAAGCTGCCCTCATCCACTCCGGTACATCTGACTGTTCTATGGCACTAGTGAGGCGATCAATAAAGCGAGCAAAAGTTTCCTCCCTTCCTTGCTTAATGCCCATATAGGACGGCGAGGGCTGTGCGATTTTAACGTGTTCAAGAGCAGCTCTAGCCGTACGCATAGGCTCCAAGCATCGCTGCGGCCCCATCTGCAGTTGTGCCCTGATTGTGACAAAAGGACCTGCCCCCATCAGTTGTTCTACTGTTACGCCTCGCAGCGGATCGCCCTGCTCCCGCGGCGTTTGAGCGGACGCTTCACAATATCGCTGCCAATGGGCCTGCCACAACAATAACTGCGACTGAGTCATAATCATTCGCATAATAACCTTAATATCCTCAGGACAAAGCACAGCACCCCCCCATATATAATTCAACATCTGCTTAGATGGCTCGCCGTGCAAACCTGATTCATTCACCGTGTACCGTAACTGTGACAACAATTTCCAGCCTAACGGAATATGATTACCATGATAATCCCCATGCGCATCTTCTTCAAACGCTACCGGAAAGGCCAAGGGGAGAAATTCCCCTGCCTCAGACGCTTCGTCTGCCACCTTCCTCCAATTAATACCCATCGGTCTCCTACAGGTCCCACTATCCTTTCCCGTTTCTTTATTCCCTTGCTCCCCCTTTCCTTGCTCCATCCCTTGCTGCTCCACCTTCCGCCCTATCCCTAACTCCTTTTCTTCCTCAGCCTCTTGATTGTTACTAGACCCTTCCATCGTCACCTTCACTTTTTCCCAGCACGGAGGCTCCGGGACCTTACTCGTGCTAAATAACCAGGCATTGTCTCCAGGGGGTGCCGTGGTTCCACTAGAAAACAAGGAACATCCCGCCTCCGGCGGGGGGGCTGACGGCTCTACCTTTTCCAACTTCTGAGTAACAACGGCCGCAAGGTTTTTCTCAACTTTATACCTCTTAATGCAATTGATAACCTCCCGCCACGGCTTCATTAACTTTTTACCTATCTTGTCATCATCAATCACCATATCCCATAACACGTCTCCAAAATCCCTTCACTCCTTCTCCTCAAATAACGAATCTGGAGTCTTAAAAAACCCCTTGAGCTTACCGGTTGCCACTAGTCCCGCTAGCTGTTTAATACAACCAAGCTCTACTCCCCGCTTTTCTAAAAAGCGCTGTAATAACTCTAGGGCTACTTCCTTATCCATACCTTTAACAATAAGCCTTTATCCTTTAACAACAATTAAAAACATATACCTGCCGAAGCGATATCCTTGCAGCCCTTAACCTGTAGCCCTTGCGGTGGCGAGCGTACGCAAAATCACGTAGTCAGGCTCCTAAGTCGACACACCACAGCGCAGTGTTCGGTCGCTTCTGCCCCCTGGTCGCTGCTCCCAGTGCCCCGCTCCTTGCCGCTGCTCCAGGTCCCTGTTCGGGCGCCAAATGTCGGGGCGATCGGCTAAGTCCTGCCCCGAGGGTCGCGAACCTGGAGAAGCGGCGGAAGAATGCAGCCGACTCAATGTGAGTGATAAGCAAGCTTCGTTTATTACAGTTTGGTTACACAATTTATAGAGTGATTAATTAGCTACTACATATTGCAAAGTTAGAGCTCATTATTGGCTAGCTAGCTAAAATGTCAACTCCGCCCATACTCCCTCATTCTTCTCCAGCTGCAACCTGTTTTTCACATTCTTGCTAACCGCAGAGTTGATTTGTTAAATTCCTTGTTCTGTCAAGGACACCGTGTGCTAAGCTTAAAATGGATTTTCTACAACAAGCAATTCGGTCGAGCCTTGCCATCCCCCCACACCGGAGAACTGCTTCTGGTTTTGCAAAGGGGGCCTGGCTCGGGGATTTCCTTAGGTTGTGAGGTTTTCCTCCCCTCCTGTAGCCGGTGCCAGCCTCTGGACTTTCCTGGTGCCAGACGATCCCTAGGGACGCCAGCCATGAAATCTTTCCGGGTCTGGTTTTCAGTCCACGAGCAACAACAACATTGCAGTGGCAAAGCAGGAGCTCCCTGAGCTGCAGAGACGCCCTCTGCTTTGAACTCCCTTGACCTCCCAGGAAATCCCTGAAAATACCCGTCCAGGTCCTTCCTCCTCCCGCCTGGCTGTTCCTGTGCGTGTGTAGTGACGGGATCACGGATCGGTTCTGACGCGAGGGGACTTCGCCGTGAATGCACAGCAGTTTGTGCCTGTAACCACGCGGACGAGGCGGGCGTCCCTGACGGCGCTGGGGCGAGGATTCGTGGAAGCAGAGAACGGCAGAATAGCTGGGCTGGGCAGGACCCAACCGCCTGCTCGAGCTGGGTCGGCTGGAGCAGCTTGCCTCGGTCGTGTCCCTTCGGGTCTTGAGTACCCCCAGGGACTGAGAAGCTGCAGCCTCTCCGGGCAGCCAGGTCTGACGCTTGATCACGCGCACAGTAACAAGCTTTTTCTTACGTTTGCAGAGTCCCCAAGTGCGAGGTGCAGCAGCTGGGGGGGACAGGGGACGGGAAGGAGGGGCTCCTGGGCTCGGAGTGCCAGCCAACCTGACAGCCGAAGGCCGGGGGGCTCAGCCCCAGGCTGGCCGGTTGTGCTGCTGGTGGTCTGGGTCTGTCCCAGCCCAGCCCCTGCCTGGCAGAGGGGCTGGGGAGCCGCAGCTGGGCCACGCTGAGCGGGATCTCCTGGGGTGCGACAGTGGGGGGTGCACGGGCTGCTCGTCTCTCCTGCTCTGCGCGTGTGGGTGCCAGTGCCGTCCCCGCCAGCAAGTCTCCTCGTTCTGCCTCCAGAACAGCTGAGGAGGAGTCTGTCGGAGCAGCTGCCGCCCTGCGTTCGCTGTCCCTGCGGAGAAGCGACCTCGAGCCCGTTCTCAGAGCCGGCGAGCCAGTGACCACGCTTGGGCGGACGTGCCCGTCCTCAGCCCCCTCCTCGTGCTTGCGCTCGGTGGCAGCAAAAGCCAAACTCCTCCAGCAGTGCCTCCCCGGGGGGTCAGCTACGGGAGAGCCGGTCTGCGCGGGGCTGGGACCAGTCTGTGCGACTCAGAGCAGTGACCTGGGTGTGATGTGCAGGCAGGGCGAAGGAAGGAGTGTGTGGAGAGCAGGAATGGCGGCCATCCCCGAGCCGGGGCTGCTCTCAGCCCCGGTGTCACGGCCCGCAGCCGTCCCCGCCACCTCGATGGCACCTGGCCCTGCCAGGGGGATGGAGCTGGTGCCGAGGGCTGTGTGCTGCGGCTCTGCCCGCGCCATCCCGCTCCCCGCTGATGCCCAGGGACGATCCCGTAGGGGTCTCATCCAGCAGGGCGGCCGGGGAGGGAGCGGGGCCGGTGCTGCGGAGGAGACGGCCCTGCCCGGCGGGAGCTGCGCTGGGGCCCGAGCACCCGGGCAGAGCTGGGGGGTTGTGCGAACACTCCGTCCCTGCACCCGTTTCTGCTCTCAGAGAGGGAAGCGGGATGCAGGTGGTAAACAGGGTGGGGGGCAACAAAGCCATACAGATTCTTGTTGACATGTCGGTGTTGGAAGGAGCTGTCAGGCAAAAATCAAAAACTTTCCATAAATAATAGGATATTTAGAGTTGTTTTGTTATTTATACGAACTTTTAGGGTACCTCGAGGTTTCCGAATGCTCTGCAAAGAAAGGCAGATGTTGGCACGGCCTGATCTCAGCTGTGTGCTCCCCCGTTACGCCCGCTCAGCGCACAGCAGGGCAGCGAACAGAAGGTGCTGCTGCCCTGTATCCTGCCATAGGCAACGAAATCGTGTCTTTGTGGCAGCCATGACAGCAATGCAGACAGATAATTTATAGCTCTGCAGAGCGGGACGCCGCGGGCTGTCGGGAGCTGCCACCTCCTCCAGCAGAGCCGGCCCGGGACCCCCGTGAGCCGCGGTCTCTGCCCAGGGCGGGGGACGCGGCTGCTGCCGGCACAGACCCTGCCCGACCGGTACCCCAGCCCGGGTACCGATTCCCCGGTGAGTACCCCCGCACCCCCCGCCCCGCTGCCTCTGGGGGACGCGGACCCTCGTCCCCTGGCCCTAGGCACAGAGCCCCTCACTCACGCCAGTCCCCCCCAGCAGCTGGTTTTGGGGACCCAGACCGTCCCTGCTGCAGTGGCTGGAAGCTAAAGACCCCCAGTTGCTCCCACAGCTGCACGGGCAGCCCACCGGCCCCAGCAGCAGCACTGGGACCCCACTCCCACTCCCCCCCCCAGCCCGGGGCACCCACGCCCTGGGTCTGGCTCCCGTTGCTGGCACCGGATTCCAGCGAGGGGCAGGGAGGTGTCGCCAGAGCTGGCACTCGTCCCTGCGGCACGCGCATGGCCCCGAGCGGGAGGTTACGCAGAGCTCAGACGAGGTTTTAAGAGACAGGTTAAAAAAGATGCGATGAGACGATACAGCGTGTGCAGCGTCTGCCCTGCCTGTTTCTTCACAGCTCCCGTTCGGCAGCTGTAGAGATGTAACCCAGTTGCACAAAAAAAAGTATTTGATGTGTTTACATACAGCAGCCAAATTAAAAGCCCTGAGCCTTTGAGCAGATACGGCTTTAGAATTAAAAGAATAACAGATTGAAAATTTGAAATGAAGTAACGATTGCGATAGTCAGGAATGAAACAAGCTGAAAACATACCTGGCAATATTTTTATGGAATTTTGCGATGTTCTTTCGCGGCAGCAGCTTCAGTGACCTGCGCTGCATCAGCCCCTGCGTGACGTTCCGGCCCTTGCCCTCGCTGAAACACCGGCTCAGCAGCAAACGCTAGAACACAGTTCGTAATATTCAAAAAAATAAATTGTAAAACATTTATACCTGTTATAGAAGCTCGCCTCCCGTGACGAATTCAAATTGAGCAGCCAATTGTTAATTAATCAGTTGTGAACTTATTAGCAATAGAATTTATTTAAGCAAGCAATGAAGCAGGCAAAACAGCGCTGGGCGGCCGGGGAGACTCCTGCTCCGCCAACGGTACGCACCCCACCCCCCAGCAGAGTCTCTTTTTACAGTGTAGTGGTTCCGGGCTCTATGTGGCACATCCTGGTATATTTTTTTTGCGGCTGCACGTACTGTTGCGAGGGGGTCATCCTGGTCCCTCTGGGGGTCGTGAGAATGAAGGTTGTAGTTTTCCTCCGCGTTGTGGATCAGTTTCTTTTCTCATTTGGTCATGCTGGTCCAGCACGAAGCAGGAAGGATTCGTGCTCGTTTGCTCAGCAGGATGTCGATACTCTCAGGTTTGGTTTGGTGATCTGTCAACGTGCATTTCAAGGCTTACAGCTATCACAGCAGAACATCGCTCAAGTGGTCGGTGGGGTGGGTTGAGAACTGGCTGAGTGGCAGAACTCAGAGAGTCGGCATCAGCGGCGCGGAGTCTGGTTGGAGGCCGGTAACCAGTGGTGTGCCCCAGGGGTCAGTACTGGGCCCAGTCTTGCTTAATTTCTTCATCAACGACCTGGATGAAGAGTTAGAATGTACCCTCAGCAAGTTTGCTGATGACCCCAAACTGGGAGGTGTGGTAGATACACCAGCAGGCTTTGCTGCCATTCAGCGTGACCTGGATAGGCTGGAAAGCTGGGCAGAGAGGAACCTGATGAGGTTCAACAAGGGCAAGGGCAGGGTCCAGCCCCTGGGGAGGAACAACCCCAGGCACCAGGACAGGCTTGGGGCGGACCTGCTGGGAGCAGCTCTGTGGAGAGGGACTGGGAGTGCTGGGGGACGACAGGGTGACCATGAGCCAGCAGCGTGCCCTGGGTGCCAAGAAGGCCAATGGGATCCTGGGGTGCATCAGGAGAAGTGTGGGCAGCAGGTCGAGGGAGGTTCTCCTCTCCCTCTGCTCTGCCCTTGTGAGGCCCCATCTGCAGTGCTGTGTCCAGTGCTGGGCTCCCCAGTTCAAGAAAGATGAGGAGCTACTGGAGAGAGTCCAGCGAAGGGCTACGAGGATGGTGACGGGACTGGAGCATCTCTCCTGCGAGGAGAGGCTGAGGGAGCTGGGCTTGTTCACACTGGAGAAGAGAAGGCTGCGAGGGGACCTTAGAAATGCCTGTAAATATCTGCAGGGTGGGGTTCAGGAGGATGGGGCCAAGCTCTTTCCAGTGGTGCCCAGCGACAGGACAAGGGACAACGGGCACAAACTGGAGCCGAGGAAGCTCCAGCTGAACCCGAGGAAGAACTTCTTCCCTCTGAGGGTGCCGGAGCCCTGGCCCAGGCTGCCCAGAGGGGCTGTGGAGTCTCCTTCTCTGGAGATATTCCAGCCCCGCCTGGACGCGGTGCTGTGCAGCCTGCTCTGGGTGACCCTGCTTGGGCAGGGGGTTGGGCTGGGTGACCCACAGAGGTCCCTTCCCCCCCCCCCCCCCCCCCCCGGTGTCTTTGTGACATAGCGACCGGCCCCGTTCCGCCCTCAGCCCCGGTCAGAGCCCAGAGCGAGGCCAGGCCCTGGCCCCACCGCCTCCCCAGCCGGACAGCGCCGGCAGCCGCCACGGGTCACCTGGGCAAGATGTCGGCCTTCAGAGCCGGCCGGGTGAGCGGGGGGGGGCCGGGCCGGGCTGGGCCGGGCGGGAGGCCGCGGGGCGGGGGGCGGCGGGAGCAGCCGCAGGCCGAGGCGCCGGGGTCCCCCCGCCGGGCAGCTGGACGCGGGGCGGCCCCCCCTCCCCCGCCGCCCCGGCCCTGCGCTCCCAACTGGGTGAAGGGTGAAGGGCGGCGGGACGGGCGGCCATCGCCCTGGGGCCTCGCCAGCGTCGCACTGCCCTTGGCGGTTCTTCTGGCCCTGGTGGCTCTGGTGGCCCTGGTGGCTCTGCTGGCCCAGGTGGTTCTGCTGGCTCTGGTGGCCCTGGTGGTTCTGGTGGCCCTGGTGGCTCTGCTGGCCCTGGTGGAACGTTCTGCTGGCCCTGGTGGCTCTGCTGGCCCTGGTGACTCTGCTGGCCCTGGTGGTTCTGCTGGCTGTGGTGGCTTTGGGTGGCCTCGGTGGCTCTGGTGGCGTTGGGACGCGGCAGGCACTGGGCGTGAGCATGGCTGCGGGTGCCTCAGCGCCCAGCCCACCGAGCTGGCCAGCGGGGCGGCCAGCTGAGTGGGCGGGGGTCGGCCGGACCCCCAGATGTCGGGAGCGGCGGGTTCCCGGCTGTAACCCGCAGGAACGACGTTGCGCGCTGCTCGGGCGTGAACGCCGCGCGAGTTCTCTGGCACGACCTTGGCAGCTGCCTCCGCATTGGGCATCGCCGCCGAGCTCTGGACTTTGGCTGCTTCAGGCCCAGCTTTCTGGTGGCAAAAATTATGACAATTACCTGGCTTTTTCTCAGCCCCATCTGCTTCTTGCCCGCTTCCGGATAAAATAAGGTGTGAAATGTTTTGGGGGGATCCAGCTCTTTGCAGCGGTTGGTCGGAGCTGTTTGATCCCGTTGGTTTTACCGCGTGACAGCGGCCGCAGCGAGGGGAGAATGCTCAGCCGGGCAGGTGGGGCTGGGGGAAGGCAGCGACCTGGCCAGGCTGGAGAGCTGGGCAGAGAGGAACCTGATGAGGTTCAACCAGGGCAAGGGCAGGGTCCTGCACCTGGGGAGGAACAACCCCAGGCACCAGGACAGGCTGGGGCGGCCCTGCTGGAGAGCAGCTCTGTGGAGAGGGACTGGGAGTGCTGGGGGACGACAGGGTGACCATGAGCCAGCAGTGTGCCCTGGGTGCCCAGAAGGCCAATGGGACCCTGGGATGCATGAGGAGGAGTGTGGGCAGCAGGTCGAGGGAGGTTCTCCTCCCCCTCTGCTCTGCCCTGGTGAGGCCCCATCTGCAGTGCTGTGTCCAGTGCTGGGCTCCCCAGTTCAAGAAAGATGAGGAGCTACTGGAGAGAGTCCAGCGCAGGGCTACGAGGATGAGGAGGGGACTGGAGCATCTCCACTACGAGGAGAGGCTGAGGGAGCTGGGCTTGTTCAGCCTGGAGAAGAGAAGGCTGAGAGGGGACCTTAGAAATGCCTGTAAATATCTGCAGGGTGGGGTTCAGGAGGATGGGGCCAAGCTCTTTCCAGTGGTGCCCAGCGACAGGACAAGGGACAACGGGCACAAACTGAGGCACAGGAAGTTCCGTCTGAACGTGAGGAAGAACTTCTTCCCTCTGAGGGTGACGGAGCCCCGGCCCAGGCTGCCCAGGGAGGCTGTGGAGTCTCCTTCTCTGGAGATATTCCAGCCCCGCCTGGACGCGGTGCTGTGCAGCCTGCTCTGGGTGACCCTGCTTGGGCAGGGGGTTGGGCTGGGTGACCCCCAGAGGTCCCTTCCAACTCCGACCATCCTGTGACGCACCGTGCCGCAGCGGCTGGCGGTGGCGAGCGGTCCAGGCGCAACGCAGTGCCTGCTGGCAAGCACGGTCCCGAACTACGATGCCCTCATCGGCGGTGCCGTGCCCAGCAGCGGCCGGCCTGCGCTTCATCACCCTTTACCTTCGCAGACGTTTTCCGTTTTCTCTGGAAACGCCTCGTCTCCCCCTGGTCCTGCCTTGTGCTCTCCCCGCTGCGGCACGCGGGAGCGGCGGAGATCTCACACCCGTCTGCTTGCTTCCTCAGCAGATGCTGCGAGCCGTGGTGGGGCACGGGTGGAGGCCGCGCTCCAGCAAACCCGCTCCCAGCGCGCACGCCAGCAGGCCCGGGGCTGGCTTCAGCTTTGGTAAGTACGACAGGTTTGGGGAGGAATACGGCATTACGGACAAATCAGAGTTAGGAGGAAAGCCAGCCGCGCTGCGGTTTGGTGGGAATTTACAAGGGGTTTCTTCTGAGTAGATTTCTGTCCTCTTTTAAAAAATCATTTGAAAACCAAAATCACTTTCCTCTCCAGCTGAGGAAAGCCGGGCATGTTTGTGATGTTTATGGGGTTTTATTCTTTTTCAAACTGATGTCTGTCTTCAGCTTTTTCATTGCCAGAGTTCCCTCAGCTTTGAAGAATGATCTCAAGTTGGCTTTTACAATGTTAAAATAACTGTCTGTAGTCTTAGTGGAACGCGGTTGTAAAGAAATTCACCCCCGATTAGGCCTGGTACGTAGGTAAGAGCAGATTTAGCAGCCAGATGTTTGGAGCGAGTAACCAGAACCACCAGATGAGGAACGCCGCTCTGCCTCCGTCTCCTCCTCCGTTACGCAGCGCTCCCCGCTGCGTCGCCACTGGCGTGCGGATGAGTCGGTCAGAGATCAGCGCGGGTTTTCTCTGGAGCGAAGGAGGCGGTCGAGCTGCTTGGTTGCTGGAGAGGCGCGGGGAGGCGGGTCCGCGCGGTCTGGGTTGTCCTGGGAGGAACTCACGCTTGGTTCTTCTTTTCTCGTCACCTGACAACTGGCAGAATGAAAAAGAGTACGGAATTTGCGAGGTGGGTTTTTTTTACGTTCTTTTTTTGCTAGAACTGACTGATGAACAGAAAGAGTTTCAAGCCACTGCTCGGAAATTTGCTGTGGAAGAAGTTATTCCTGTTGCTGCACAGTACGACAAAACTGGAGAGGTAAATTACCATAGAGTAGGGGGGAAAAAGTCGATTTTTATCTTAATCTGTGTCAAATTTAAAATGTTAATGGTGACGAATCCGGAAGTGATTCTGCCTGTCTGTTCCAGTATCCTCTGCCGCTCATAAAACGAGCTTGGGAGCTTGGTCTTATGAATTCGCACATACCGGAGAGCTGCGGTAAGTAACCGTTCTTTTTCATCTGTAAAATAAAACAAAGAAAAGGCCTTTGAGGAGATTTATATGTTCCGTATAAAACGAACAGTCGCCCACTCGACGCTCTAAACTTCCTCAGCAGGCAGGCTGGCGCCTGCAGCTGGTGCCGGGGGCGGACGTCGTCTGGCCACAAACTGGGCAGATCACCATTTCCTAATTTGTGACCAGGTTTTCTACCGTGGCGACAGCTGCCCGACGGTCCCCTGGCGCGGCGCGGCCGCTGGTGGGGTGGAGGGGTCAGAAGATCGCGTTTTGATCTCGTTTCTGACGCAGGCTGGAGCAATTTCCGAGTTTAGTCCGGAAGGACGGTGTTCCAGTTTAGGTGCCGTGCGGTACAGCAGCGCTTCGGTGTGTGACTGACCTTGGAAAGAAAGAGATTTTCCTTTTGCGTTTATATTACCTGAAAACGAAGCTGGGGAATTGTCCCTAGCAGAGCCTGTATTTTTGAAGTCAGCGGAGGGTGGACCTTTTATCAATAATTTAATTAATAAGGAAGAAAGAGACAAAAGGAGTAATTGTGAGGAGCAGCCACAAATTCTAGGGAAACTCGAGGCTGAAAGACCATTAAATTAAAACTTAGAAGGGACAAACTGGACGCCATTCCTTTACAAGGTCTGCAAGGGAGAGCGGGGAAAATGCACCCCAGTCAGCCTGATGCACCGTGTAAATTAAGAACACGATGAAGTACAGTGGAGCAGACACGCCTCTGGCACGCCGTGGGGTTTTCCTAAAAGGAAGTCAGGGCACAAAAAATAAATGGAGTTTGCTGCAGGAGCTGATAAGCCTGTGAACACCTGGGTGGTATAAAATGCTCAAACTTTGGAAATTAATGTGAACAATCAGCTGGTTTCATAGCGGAAAAATCAGCAGCACAGACTGGCTGGCGCTTGGGCTGAAGAACCGGGGAGAGGGTGTCCCCAGGGAGGTCACAGAGTTAGCTGGGAATACCGAGTTACTCCGTGTCGAAAAGGTGTGAAGAGCTGCAGGGGAAGGCTGTGAAACTGGGCGACTGTTAAAATGGCAGACGAAAATCAGAACAGGAAAAATGATGCACCCAGGAAAGGAAAGAAGCAATCCAAGCTTCCCAGAGCAAATGGTGTCGTCTGAGCAAGTTAGTGCCTCTGGAAAAAAAAACAAGATTTGGGGGGTTAGAATATAAAGTGTTGTGAAGATGTCAGCAAAATGCCCACAAGTGGTCAAAGCCATAAACTTCAGGTCAGAAATTAAGAAGAGAATGATGAAAAAAGCAGAAGGCATAATTCTGCTGCTGCCTGAATCCAAACTGCGCTTGCCTCTGCAGTTCTTTAAGCAGCCTGATCCTGCCACCTGGAAAGGGCGTCGTGGGAAGGGAGGAGATTCCTAAAAAGGTGACAAAGATGGTAAAAGGTACAGAACAGCTGCTGAGTGAGAAACACCGCAGCCGTCAGTGTGGTGGGGCGTCTGAGAAGGGACCGCTAGCTCACCGTCCCTTCGGTGCGACCCGAAGGCAGCAGGGCCAGAGCAAGTGAAAGGAGGTGGCTCCACACTAAGTGCAGAGTTAATTTGTGCGGCTCGTTACCCCTGGATGATACCGGTGCTCAAATTGTATGTGGGGGCAAAAAGAGAGCGGGCAAATCCCCAGAAGAAATGTCTTGTCAGGGGCTGGCTGACAGAGAGACCAAGGAAACTTCTGGCTGAGGAAGTCACCTGAAGGCTGAGGAAAATATTCTGAGGACGTATAGCTGTATCGTTACTGTGTTTTTATCCACTTGCCAAAGTGCTGGCTGCTGTCGGGAGCAGATTACCGGGTTGGTTTTCTGACCGATGCTTGGTTTTTGTATTCCTGAGTGCTGTGGTAGCTCAGGAGCCCGTGTCGCCCTTCCTCTGCTTCCTAAGAACTCTTCAGAAGATTCTCAAATGTGAGGTAGTTGAAAGGCTTTGGCAGTGCATTCTCGCAGTTGTCCCACATCAAGCCCGTCACCCTGGAACGGAGAAATGTGATTTTTAAGTCATCTGTTACTAATTGCGAAAACTTTTCTTTAGAAGTCTTGCGTGGGAATGTCTGATCGAACACAGGGCACAATCAGATGCATGAGGGGGAATGTGTTTCCGTTAATTAATTTTTGTCGCTCACTGATGTGTTCCACTTCAGCCTCGTTTTAGTCAGTGAAATATTTGAACTGTAGGTGGTCTGGGCCTCGGCACTTTTGAGTCCTGCCTTATAACGGAAGAGTTAGCGTACGGATGCACGGGGGTTCAGACTGCCATTGAGGGGAACTCCCTAGGGGTAAGCGCTGTCCCTTCCTGCCTCCTTTCAGCTGGAGTCCGTGCCCTTTAGAAAGGTGGCTTAATGCTCTAAATATTTAATTTTCTTTCAGGAAATGCCAGTAATCATTGCGGGAAATGAGCAGCAGCAGAAGAAATACTTGGGAAGAATGATAGAGGAACCACTTATGTGTGTAAGTAGGACCTGGGAACACTGTAGAATGTTCCGAAATTACATTCATTGGGTTTTTGGGGCTGTTTAAAACACTGATATCTACTCACAACTTAGCCTGTGTTGGTTTTTAAACAAACCGTGGCGTTTACTGAAAGCCAGGGAGTACTGAATTAGATGTAAGCAGGAAGCAAACAGAAGATACTGCCTGGAAAAGCATCCGAAGTCGCTTCCAGGAAATTAACGCCTTTGAATTCACTCTCAAGGGAAGCTGCAGGGGTGTAAGGAAAATGCAAGGTTTGTAGGAGCACAAACGCAATCAGATGGGCATTAAACTGCACTTAGGGATGTCAGGTGATATTTAAGCAGAACTTGTCACATAGAAAGATGTAAAGATTTATGTGCAGTGCGTTAAAATGGGAGAAACTAAGCCTCATGAAATGAAGAGCATGGTTCCCATAAAATTTTACTCTGTGCTCTTACTTTCAGATTTCAAAGATCGTCAGCTTTCGTATCAGAGTTTGTGAAGCATAAGGGAGGGGGGTGACTTATTAAAAGTTACAGAATGGTTCTGGTTATCATTAGAAGATAATTCCAATTATTATTATGGACTTATAAGGAGAACTAACCCTATGTGCTTGGACTCTTGCTCAGACAGCTATTGGGGTTTTTCGATGTAGTATTTTGGGGTTTTCCACACAGCCCACTTAAGACTTTTACAGATCAGTTTGGTGCACGTGATTCTGCAATAATTTCTGATTGCTTAAAACCAGAGTTTTATTCCTCAATATTTGGCATTTTCTTTTCTTCTAGGCTTACTGTGTAACCGAGCCTGGCGCAGGCTCTGACGTGGCCGGTATAAAAACCAAGGCTGAGAAGAAAGGAGACGAATATGTCATCAATGGTCAGAAGATGTGGATCACAAACGGTGGGAAAGCAAACTGGTGTGTTGGCTTTTGACTGGCGTCCCATTCTGTTACTCTGTTCCGACCTGAGGTGCCCCCCACACCCCCCAGTTAGACACCAGCGGTTCTCTGAAGGTCTGGTACAAAGCTGAGCCTTCGTCATGGTGCATCTCGCTGCCCTTGGACCTGTGACCAGTTCGTCAGGGCAAGGTGTGAGGCAGGGCCGTGCAGCGTCTCACATGGACACTGAGCGATGACGGGACGACTCCGCTCAAGAAGGCCTCTCAATTTTTGCTGCTGTCAAACAAAACCAGTTCCGCTGTCTCTTCCGGGAAGGGCAGCACCAGTCAGAGTTAACTGGCCCAGTGCTCAAGAGGCTCCTGCTACAAGGGACCTTGCTCTGTGGCTGTGGTGGCCGAGATCAGGTGCTTCTGATTCTGCTGGAAACGTCTCTCACTTCCAGTGAAGACAGAAAAATGCCAGCATTGTGGTGTGACCTTTTATTTTGCTAAGGGAAGACATTTGCCCAGTGCCAACGGATCCAGGTTTTGCTGTGGCGTCTGTGGAGGTGCTTTACAACACAGACCTCCTTCATCACGTCTCACACAAGAGCATGCTCATCCCCACCACACAGATTCTTTTGAATTCAAGAGGAAAAACTTGACACATTTATGTCTAAAGCTGCATTTTCTTGTTATTTATTTCTTTGTTCAAGGCAGACCCCTCAAGGAGAATCTACCACAGAATCACAGAATCACAGAATGGTAGGGGTTGGAAGGGACCTCTGTGGGTCATCTAGTCCAACCCTCCTGCCGAAGCAGGGTCACCAACAGCAGGTTGTAGAGGACCTTGTCCAGGCGGGTCTGGAATATCTCCAGAGAAGGAGACTCCACAGCCTCCCTGGGCAGCCTGGTCCAGGGCTCCGGCACCCTCAGAGGGAAGAAGTTCTTCCTCGTGTTCAGACGGAACTTCCTGTGCCTCAGTTTGTGCCCGTTGCCCCTTGTCCTGTCGCGGGGCACCACTGGAAAGAGCTTGCCAACCAACCAGCTCTCATTGATGTTACTGAGCACCATCAGTGTGATTTAGCACTGTTTGATTTCTAATGGAAAAAAACTCCTTTATAGCTTATACTTAGCAGAACAAAACTGAGATCTTCGAAATCAGCTGATAACTTGAAGGTTCTGCACGCAGTACTGTAATTCCTGATTTTTACGTACGTGCTGTGAATCGGTTTCTGTTGTACTGTGCGTGAAGCCGATGGGAATGTTAAGACTTAAAATACATGGAAAAGGTGAAGGACCTTTGCGTGCTGACCTGAGGTGACTGTAGTAAATCTGGACTTTGGCGGTAAGAGACGCACTGACACTTCCTCTCTCTCGCTGCCTCTCCGTTTATTTTTGGCAGGGCCAAAGGGTTGTTAACTGAGTGGCAGATCTATTATATGGTAGAAAGACACATAAAAGCATCCCATGTGTTAGCTAAAAAAGTACCTGATCGTTAATTGCGAGGAGAAACGGACTGCCCTCGTCTCTGTTTTACACCAGGTATTTTCTGCTAGCGCGTACCGATCCAGACCCAAAAGCTCCCACAGGCAAAGCCTTTACTGGATTCATTGTGGAAGCGAATAGCCCTGGAATCCAAGTCGGAAGAAAGGTGAGGAGCGTACCTCTGCTTTGACAAGTCAGGAATTCTCATTTGCTTCTAAAGCGGTAACGCAACAATCTGCCGTTCACACTGGAGACCCTGGGCTAGTTCTCTTTGGGGAAAGAAAGACAAACGAATGATTACAGCTGCAGAATCGATTTCACAGAGACAGGAAACCGCTTGGACAAATTACGGGCATGGCGGTCTGTAAATGCAAAGCTAGTGTTTGTTGTGTACGTGATGATTTTTAGACAAAGCCAAAGTGTTTGGGGGAAAAAAAAAATTACCTGATGCTTTGAGTAAACTGAAGAATGAAAATGTGTTGCACTTTGGCAGAATCCCATTGAGTTGCACCTCTGTCAGCTTCCCTGTACAGGAAATGAACATGGGCCAGCGCTGCTCCGACACAAGAGGTATTGTCTTTGAAGATGTCAGAGTTCCAAAAGAAAATGTATTACTAGGTGAAGGAGCTGGCTTTAAAATCGCAATGGGAGCTTTTGATAAGACCAGACCACCCGTAAGTATCAGAAAGAAGTTACTTAGAAATTCCCTTTATATTTTCCGATTTTCATGCTGTGCTGTGTTTAATTCAGGTAGCAGCTGGTGCTGTTGGGTTAGCAAAAAGAGCGCTTGATGAAGCTACCAAATATGCCTTGGAAAGAAAAACCTTTGGGAAACCAATTGTTGAAGTAAGTTAAATATATAAAAATAAGTATATCCAAAAGCTACGTTTTCATACCTGATGTACTACGAGTGAATTTTCAGCGTTGTTCCTTTACATTCAGGACGTGTGATTTATGGTATCTCTGCCACTGCTTGGCTTTTCAAGTATATAGGTCAGCGCTATCTGAGTAAATCTAGTTATGCCGTAACTCCTGGGATTCTTCAGTAATTTATTGATGATAATAGCAAAATCACAAAGAAAACTCCACCCAAAACCCTGAAACTGTCAGGACACACTGAAGCTCTTCAATGCTCATGAGCAGGGATTTTCAGGGAAGGAGGAAATCTCCCTGAGGCAGGGACACAAGACTCACAGTATGACTAACGGAACACATTGCCAATCACACTGTTTTCCTGACTTAAAGAAATATCCATAAACATCCGACTAAATACAGATCTCATAAAAAGGAAAGCACATCTTCATCAATCAATACTTAATCCCTGTGACTAAGTGGATTTTAGAATTAAAAACTTAAAAGTCTGGGCGGCCCAAACGGTTCAGGAACGGGGCTTGAGGTGAACCGGTGTGCTACACCGAGGGATGGAAAGGGGAATCAAAATGTGAAGTGATAACTGGAGGGCTGGAGTACCTCTCCTCCGAGGACAGGCTGAGGGAGCTGGGGCTGCTCAGCCTGGAGAAGAGAAGACTCCGGGGTGACCTTAGAGCAGCTGCCAGTGCCTGGAGGGGCCAACAGGAAGGATGGAGAGGGGCTTTTCACAAGGGGGTGCAGTGATAGGACAAGGGGGAACGGCTCTAAACTAAAAGAGGGCAGATTTAGAGTAGATACAGGAAAGAAATTCTTCCCTCTGAGGGTGGTGAAGCACTGGCCCAGGCTGCCCAGAGAAGCTGTGGCTGCCCCCTCCCTGGCAGGGCTCAGGGCCAGGTTGGATGGAGCTCTGAGCACCCTGGGCTGGTGGGAGGGGTCCCTGCTGATGGCAGGGGGTTGGACCCAGATGATCTTTAAGGTCCCTTCCAACCCTTACTATTCCATGATTCTATTCCATGATTCCATGATTTTGAGAGCCTGATCCAAATTCTGGAGAACTCAGGTATGATTTCCTGAGCACGTTGAGCTTGCAAATTAAGATATTAAGAAGACTTTATTCTGCTTGGAAGTCAGAGGGTTTTAGGCAGGCAACGTTAACGTGGTTTGTTTCCTCAACCGCAGCACCAAGCAGTGTCTTTCATGCTTGCTGAAATGGCCATGAAAGTGGAGCTGGCCAGGATGGCTTACCAGAGGGCTGCGTGGGAAGTCGACGCTGGCCGCAGGAACACCTACTACGCTTCCATCGCAAAGGCCTTCGCCGGTGATATTGCGAACCAAGTAGCTACGGACGCAGTGCAGATTTTTGGAGGAAATGGATTTAATACTGAATATCCTGTGGAAAAACTCATGAGAGATGCTAAAATCTACCAGGTGAGTAAAAGAGAGGATGCAATCTGTATAGTCATGCATACATTTTACATAAAATACACTAATGGCTACTTATTTGAAATGGTGACGTGCACACACATAGAAGTTTTGAGGCTGAGAGCAATAATCCTTCCATTTAAAAAAAGGGCATGCAAATCAGGCAAATTCTTGCCTACAAAACTCTGTGTGCATGAGATCAACAGCTTAACCTGCCCAAGAGGAACAGCTGAGTCTTCCCCTCAGCCCCATACCTGGTGCAGAGAGCGGTCGCTGGAAATCGCATCCTGTGCCTTGTCATACCCAAAGCGGGCGCACAGAACAAGCGACACGCGGTGGCTGCACCGAGTGTGCCGCTTGCCTCCCTCCTCGTTGAGTCTAGAGGAGAACACTCCAGCAGCTTCTGCCTCATTCCTCATCAGTCACGGTGGGGGTTGGTTTAGGGGTTGGTTTTTTTTCCTTTCTGCTTCCCAGGCTCTGCATCACTTCTTGCTGTGCTCTGAACCTTCCGCCTGAAACTCTGGTGTCGTAAGCTGGGCTTTACTTCACCTGAGATACCACCAGCACTGAGTGTCACGTGTTAGTTATCTTGTGTGTGTTCATTAACAGAAGTGTGGCGCAGCCTGCAGTGATTAGCCTTAAAAAAAAAAAAAAAAAAAGCCCAGAACAAAACCCCCAACAAAATGTTCTCATATTTACTCATATTTAGCCCATAGTCGCTCATAATCCCCAGATCTTTTTCTTCAGCGTTATTACCAAGAAATTATTCCCCATCATAATTCTTCTTGTAGCATATACTATGCTACAGTTCTTTATTCGGAAAGAATGATTGAATTATGTTCAGGAAAACCAGGAATCTTTTATCTTTTCACATCTTCCTGACATTAATAATGACTAGAAAAAAACACACCGAAATAGAGGACAACAAGAAATGCATGTGGGCCGTGACCCGCAGCGCTGTAACAGGTGTCATTCTGAAGATTCTAGGTAGTTGAAATTTCGTTTATTGCTGACTTCAAAACTATTCTCACTAGCTGAGAATTTTTCTCTGTCTAAGGACAGAAAACTGCTGGTTTGGAATCTAAAGGTTCTTCGTATTAATCACACTCCTGCTACTGGGGAAATGAATGAGTAACTGAATTTGTCATGATTGGGCTTTTTTGCTGTCAGGCTCCACCCTAATGTGACCACAGGTTACAGCGTCTTTATTTCTGCGAAGCTGCCTAAGGTTCTGGGGAGGATTATCCCCGTTTTATGACTACAGACAAAGTGAAATTCCATACCTCTGAGCAATCTGCCAAAGATTCGCTTTGGCAGAGCTGGGAGCTGAAAGACTTCAGCCCCTGAGCTCTGTTTCTGGAGGAAAATGTAAAAATACATGCTCAAGAAAAAAAGGAGGTAATAGTGTGTTGAAGACAGTATTAGTTCAGAAAGAGTAGTGGGAATAAATGGATGAAAGGGACCGTTTGCTATGGCCTTGAAAGGCTAGTCAAAGGAAATGCAGCACTTCCAGCACAGGTCACCTCCTCCCCTCCACCCACCGTTTCCAAACCCGCTTTGTGAAGCCTAAGTTACGTATTTTCTTCCCCAGAGAAGACATTTCCCCCATCCTTCTTTACTCACTACCTCTGTTAATTCCATGAGAACCTTACTGAGTTTTGCTGAGCGCATCGGAGAGAACAAGACGGTCACTTGGGATCTCGTGTGGGATTTATTGCATTCAGCCCGCTGTAGTTACTCCAGACACACTGGAATTTTATTCAGTTTTCTTTGTCTTTTGGCACGCCCTAACCCACACAGGGGTAGTGCTATGAAGGTTTACACGTGTAGAAAGATCTGTTAAAATATTAAAAACAACACAAAACAAAAATCAGCTAACATTATTGTAATTCTTCTTTTCAGATTTATGAAGGAACTGCTCAGATTCAAAGGATGATCATAGCCCGGGAACATATCGGCAAATACAAGGCTTAAAGAAACGTTTCAGGCATGCCTGGTGTGGATGAAGTGTTCTGTGTTCTAATGGAAGAGGATCTGGGAGCGTTTCTCAAGACAGAAGGGCGTGGAAAGACACCTTTTCCTTCAAAATCTTTGCTGTGCACATGATTAAGTAGTCCTGCTGCACACCCCGTCCATTCCCTAACTTCGCTCCTTCTGGCGAAAGGAGACTGGCAGGGACCCTCCCCGTTCCTAGGCTACGTGTGAACTTTGAGGTGGCAAGATAAGCAAGCAGTCCCAGTCTCTGTGCCTCTGTGCGAGCAGTGCCATGGGCAGATGAGGCTGAGCAACAGCTTTCCAGGCTAGCTCCTTCTGGCTGCCAGCTATCTGCACAGGTTCGCATTTTCGAAGCAGGGCTGCGAAGGAGCGTGGCAGGGACCACCCCCATTCCCAGGCTAGATTTGACGTTTGAGGTGGCAAGACAAGCAAGCAGCCCCAGTCTCTGTGCCTCTGTGCAAGCAGTGCCATGGGCAGATGAGGCTGAGCACCAGCTTTCCAGGCTAACCCCTTCTGCCTGCGAGCTATCTGCAGAAGTTCGCATTTTCGGAGCAAGACTGCAGAAGGCGCCCGGCACGGACCCTCAAAGGAACATTGAAAGTTTGAGGTGGCAAGACAAGCAAGCAGCCCCAGTCTCTGTGCCTCTGTGTGAACAGTGCCACGAGCAGAGGAGGCTGAGTAAAAGCTTTCAAGGCTAGCCCCTTCTGCCTGCGAGCTATCTACACAGTTTCGCATATTTGAAATAGGGCTGCCGAGGCTCTCGGCACAGACCCTTATTGTACGTTTGAAGTTTGAGGTGGCAAGACAAGCAAGCAGCCCCAGTCTTTGTGCCTCTCTGCGAGCAGTGCCATGGGCAGATGAGGCTGAGCAACAGGTTTCCAGGCTAGCTCCTTCTGGCTGCCAGCTATCTACACAGGTTCGCATTTTCGAAGCAGGGCTGCGAAGGAGCCTGGCAGGGACCACTCCCATTCCCAGGCTAGATATGACGTTTGAGGTGGCAAGACAAGTAAGCAGCCCCAGTCTCTGTGCCTCTGTGCGAGCAGTGCCATGGGCAGATGAGGCTGAGCAACAGCTTTCCAGGCTAACCCTTTCTGCCTGCGAGCTATCTGCAGACGTTCGCATTTTCGGAGCAAGACTGCAGAAGGCGCCCGGCACGGACCCTCAAAGGAACATTGGAAGTTTGAGGTGGCAAGACAAGCAAGCAGCCCCAGTGTCTGTGCCTCTGTGCGAACAGTGCCATGGGCAGATGAGGCTGAGCAACAGGTTTCCAGGCTAGACCCTTCTGCCTGCCAGCTATCTGCAGACGTTTCCATTCTCGATGAACGGCTGCGAAGGAGCCTGACAGGGACCCTCCCCGTTCCCAGGATACGTGTGAAGTTTGAGGTGCCAAGACAAGCAAGCAGCCCCAGTCTCTGTGCCTCTGTGTGAACAGTGCCACGAGCAGAGGAGGCTAAGCAACAGCTTTCCAGGCTAGCCCCTTCTGCCTGCGAGCTATCTGCACAGTTTCGCATTTTTGAAATAGGGCTGCGGAGGCTCTCGTCACAGACCCTTATGCTACGTTTGAAGTTTGAGGTGGCAAGACAAGCAAGCATCCCCAGTCTTTGTGCCTCTGTGTGAGCAGTGCCATGGGCAGATGAGGCTGAGCAACAGGGTTCCAGGCTAGACCTTTCTGCCTGCGAGCTATCTGCACAGTTTCGCATATTTGAAATAGGGCTGCCGTAGGCTCTCGGCACAGACCCTTATGCTACATTTGAAGTTTGAGGTGGCAAGACAAGCAAGCATCCCCAGTCTTTGTGCCTCTGTGTGAGCAGTGCCATGGGCAGATGAGGCTGAGCAACAGGTTTCCAGGCTAGCCCTTTCTGCCTGCCACCTATCTGCAGACGTTCGCATTTTCAGACCAGGACTGCCGGAGGCGCTCGGCAAGGACCCCTAAGCTACGTTTGAAGTTTGAGGTGGCAAGACAAGCAAGCAGCCCCAGTCTCTGTGCCTCTGTGCGAGCAGTGCCATGGGCAGATGAGGCTGAGCAACAGCTTTCCAGGCTAGCTCCTTCTGCCTGCCAGCTATCTGCACAGGTTCGCATTTTCGAAGCAGGGCTGCGAAGGAGCCTGGCAGGGACCACACCCATTCCCAGGCTACGTTTGAAGTTTGAGGTGGCAAGACAAGCAAGCAGCCCCAGTCTCTGTGCCTCTGTGCGAGCAGTGCCATGGGCAGATGAGGCTGAGCAACAGCTTTCCAGGCTATCTCATTCTGGCTGCCAGCTATCTGCAGACGTTCGCATTTTCGGAGCAGGGCTGCCGGAGGCGACCGGCACGTACGTCCTAGCTACGTTTGAAGTTTGAGGTGGCAAGACAAGCAAGCAGCCCCAGTCTCTGTGCCTCTGTGCGAGCAGTGCCATGAGCACATGAGGCTGAGCAACAGCTTTCCAGGCTAGCCACTTCTGCCTGCCAGCTATCTGCAGACGTTCGCGTTTTCGAAGCAGGGCTACCCGAGGCGTCTGGCATGGACCCACTAACCTACTATTGAAGTTTGAGGTGGCAAGACAAGCAAGAAGCCCCAGTCTCTGTGCCTCTGCGTGAACAGTGCCAAGAGCAGAGGAGGCTGAGCAACAGCTTTCCAGGCTAGCGCCTTCTGCCTGCGAGCTATCTGCACAGTTTCGCATATTTGAAATAGGGCTGCCGAGGCTCTCGTCACAGACCCTTATGCTACATTTGAAGTTTGAGGTGGCAAGACAAGCAAGCAGCCCCAGTGTCTGTGCCTCTGTGCGAGCAGTGCCATGGGCAGATGAGGCTGAGCAACAGCTTTCCAGGCTAGCCCCTTCTACCTGCCGGCTATCTGCAGACGTTCGCATTTTTGGAGCAAGGCTGCCGTAGGCGCCCGGCACGGACCCCCAAAGTAACATTGGAAGTTTGAGGTGGCAAGACAAGCAAGCAGCCCCAGTCTCTGTGCCTCTGTGCGAGCAGTGCCATGGGCAGATGAGGCTGAGCAACAGCTTTCCAGGCTAGCGCATTCTGCCTGCGAGCTATCTGCAGACGTTCTCATTTTCGAAGCAGGGCTGCCTGAGGCGCCAGGCACGGACCCCCTAAGCTACGTTTGAAGTTTGAGGTGGCAAGACAAGCAAGCAGCCCCAGTCTCTGTGCCTCTGTGCGAGTAGTGCCATGGGCAGATGAGGCTGAGCAACAGCTTTCCAGGCTAGCTCTTTCTGCCTGCCAGCTATCTGCACAGGTTCGCATTTTTGAAGCAGGGCTGCGAAGGAGCCTGGCAGGGAACACCCCCATTCCCTGGCTACATTTGATGGTTGAGATGGCAAGACAAGCAAGCAGCTCCAGTCTCTGTGCCTCTGTGCGAGCAGTGTCATGGGCAGATGAGGCTGAGCAACAGCTTTCCAGGCTAGCACCTTCTGCCTGACAGCTATCTGCAGACGTTTGCATTTTCAGACCAGGGCTGCCGGAGGCGCACGGCACGTACGTCCTAAGCTACGTTTGAAGTTTGAGTTGGCAAGACAAGCAAGCAGCCCCATTCTCTGTGCCTCTGTGTGAGCAGTGCCATGGGCGGGGAGATGAGGCTGAGCAACAGCTTTCCAGGCTAGCCCCTTCTGCTTGCGAGCTATCTGCAGACGTTCGCATTTTCACACCAGGTCTGCTGCAGGCCCCCTGCAAGGACAACCTAGTTTACGTTTGATGTTTGAGGGGGAAAGAGAAGCAAGCAGCCCCAGTCTCTGTGCCTCTGTGCGAGCAGTGCCATGGGCAGATGAGGCTGAGCAACAGCTTTCCAGGCTAGCTCTTTCTGCCTGCGAGCTATCTGCACACGTTCGCATTTTCACAGCAGGGCTGACGGAGGCGCCCAGCACGGAACACCTAATATGCATGTGAACTTTGGGGGGGCAAGACAAGCAAGCAGCCCCAGTCTCTGTGCCTCTGTGCGAGCAGTGCCATGGGCAGATGAGACTTAGCAACAGCTTTCCAGGCTAGCTCTTTCTGCCTGCGAGCTATCTGCAGACGTTCGCATTTTCAGAGCAGGGCTGCCTGTGGGGCCCGGCACGGACCACCTAAGTTACTTTTGAAGTTTGAGGTGGCAAGACAAGCAAGCAGCCCCTGTCTCTGTGCCTCTGTGCGAGTAGTGCCACGGGCAGATGAGGCTGAGCAACAGCTTTCCAGGCTAGCTCTTTCTGGCTGCCAGCTATCTGCAGACGTACGCATTTTCGGAGCAAGGCTCCAGCGGCCCCATGCAGCGACCCCAAAAGCTACGTTTGAAGTTTGAGGTGGCAAGAGAAGCAAGCAGCCCCAGTCTCTGTGCCTCTGTGCGAGCAGTGTCATGGGCAGATGAGGCTGAGCAACAGCTTTCCAGGCTAGCTCTTTCTGCCTGCAATCTATCTGCAGACGTTCGCATATTCAGAGCAGGGCTGCCGTCAGCGCCCAGCACAGACCACCTCAGTTACGTCTGAATTTTGAGTGTGCAAGACAAGCAAGCAGCCACAGTCTCTGTGCCTCTGTGCGAGCAGTGGCATGGGCAGATGAGGCTGAGCAACAGCTTTCCAGGCTAGCTCTTTCTGGCTGCGAGCTATCTGCAGACGTTCGCATTTTCGGAGCTGCGCCGCCGTAGCCCCCTGCACGGACCACCTTAGATACATTTGAATTTTGAGGTGGCAAGACAGAAAAGCAGAACTAGTCTCTGTGCCTCTCTGCGAGCAGTGCCATGGGCAGATGAGGCTGAGCAACAGCGTTCCAGGTTTGGTCTTTCTGGCTGCCAGCTATCTGCAGACGTTCGCATTTTCGGAGCAAGGCTCCAGCGACCCCATGCAGCGACCCCAAAAGCTACGTTTGAAGTTTGAGGAGGCAAGACAAGCAAGCAGCCCCAGTCTCTGTGCCTCTGTGCGAGCAGTGTCATGGGTAGATGAGGCTGAGCAACAGGTTTCCAGGCTAGCTCTTTCTGCCTGCAATCTATCTGCAGACGTTCGTGTATTCAGAGCAGGGCTGCCGTCAGCGCCCGGCACAGACCACCTCAGCTACTTCTGAATTTTGAGTGTGCAAGACAAGCAAGCAGCCCCAGTCTCTGTGCCTCTCTGCGAGCAGTGCCATGGGCAGATGAGGCTGAGCAAAATCTTTCCAGGTTAGCGCTTTCTGTCTGCGAGCTATCTGCAGATGTTCGCATTTTCAGAGCAGGGCTGCTAGAGGCCCTTTGCACGGACCCCCAAATATACATTTGATGTTGAAGGTGGCAAGACAAGCAAGCAGCCCCAGTCTCTGTGCCTCTGTGTGAGCAGTGCCATGGGCAGATGAGACTGAGCAACAGCTTTCGAGGCTAGCTCTTTCTGGCTGCGAGCTATCTGCAGACGTTCGCATTTTCAAAGCAGGGCTGCCGGAGGCTCCCAGCACGGGCCCCCTAACCTACGTTTGAATTTTGAGGTGTCAAGACAAGCAAGCAGCCCCAGTCTCTGTGCCTCTGTGGGAGCAGTGCAATTTGCAGATGAGGCTGAGCAACAGCTTTAAAGGCCAGCTTTTTCTGGCTGCGAGCTATCTGCAGATGTTCACATTTTCGAAGCAGGGCTGTGAAAGGAGCCTGCCAGGGACCTCCCTCATTCCCAAATGACTTTCCAAGTTTGGTGTAGCAAGACAAGCAAGAAGCCCCAGTCTCTGTCTCTCTGCGCGAGCAGTGCCATGGACTGATGAGGCTGAGCAACAGGTTTCCAGGCTAGCTCTTTCTGCCTGCAATCTGTCTGCAGACGTTCGCATATTCAGAGCAGGGCTGCCGGCAGCGCCCGGCACAGACCACCTCATCTACGTCTGAATTTTGAGTGTGCAAGACAAGCAAGCAGCCAAAGGCTCTGTGCCTCTGTGCGAGTAGTGCCATGGGCAGATGAGGCTGAGCAACAGCTTTCCAGGCTAGCTCTTTCTGCCTGCGATCTATCTGCAGACGTTCGCATTTTCAGACCAGGTCTGCTGCAGGCCCCCTGCAAGGACAACCTAATTTACGTTTGAAGTTTGAGGGGGAAAGAGAAGCAAGCAGCCCCAGTCTCTGTGCCTCTGTGCGAGCAGTGCCATGGGCAGATGAGGCTTAGCAACAGCTTTCCAGGCTAGCTCTTTCTGCCTGCGAGCTATCTGCAGACGTTCGCATTTTCGGAGCAGCGCCGCAGTAGCCCTCTGCACGGACCACCTTAGCTACATTTGAATTTTGAGGTGGAAAGACAAGGAAGCAGCCCCAGTCTCTGTGCCTCTCTGCGAGCAGTGCCATGGGCAGATGAGGCTGAGCAGCAGCTTTCCAGGCTAGCTCTTTCTGGCTGCGAGCTATCTGCACACTTTCGCATTTTCACAGCAGGGCGGAAGGAGGCGCCCAGCACGGACCACCTTATCTACATTTGAAGTTTAAGGGGCAAGACAAGCAAGCAGCCTCAGTCTCTCTGCCTCTCTGCGAGCAGTGCCATGGGCAGATGAAGGTGATCAACTGCTTTCCAGGCTAGCTCTTTCTGGCTGCTAGCTATCTGCAGACATTCACATTTTCGGAGCAAGGCTCCAGCAGGCCCCCTGCAGGGACCCCCAAAGTTAAGTTTCAAGTTTGAGGAGGCAAGACAAGCAAGTAGCCCCAGTCTCTGTGCCTCTGTGCGAGCAGTGCCATGGGCAGATGAGGCTGAGCAACAGCTTTCCAGACTAGCTCTTTCTGGCTGCGAGCTATCTGCAGACGTTCGCATTTTCATAGCAGGGCTGCTAGAGGCCCTTTGCACGTGTGGGGGGATGGCAAGGCTCGACCGAATTGCTTGTTGTAGAAAATCCATTTTAAGCTTAGCACACGGTGTCCTTGACAGAACAAGGAATTTAACAAATCAACTCTGCGGTTAGCAAGAATGTGAAAAACAAGATGCAGCTGGAGAAGAATGAGGCAGTATGGGCGGAGTTGACATTTTAGCTAGCTAGCCAATAATGAGCTCTAACTTTGCAATATGTAGTAGCTAATTAATCACTCTATAAATTGTGTAACCAAACTGTAATAAACGAAGCTTGCTTATCACTCACATTGAGTCGGCTGCATTCTTCCGCCGCTTCTCCAGGTTCGCGACCCTCGGGGCAGGACTTAGCCGATCGCCCCGACATTTGGCGCCCGAACAGGGACCTGGAGCAGTGGCAAGGAGCGGGGCACTGGGAGCAGCGACCAGGGGGCAGAAGCGACCGAACACTGCGCTGTGGTGTGTCGACTTAGGAGCCTGACTACGTGATTTTGCGTACGCTCGCCACCGCAAGGGCTACAGGTTAAGGGCTGCAAGGATATCGCTTCGGCAGGTATATGTTTTTAATTGTTGTTAAAGGATAAAGGCTTATTGTTAAAGGTATGGATAAGGAAGTAGCCCTAGAGTTATTACAGCGCTTTTTAGAAAAGCGGGGAGTAGAGCTTGGTTGTATTAAACAACTAGCGGGACTAGTGGCAACCGGTAAGCTCAAGGGGTTTTTTAAGACTCCAGATTCGTTATTTGAGGAGAAGGAGTGGAGGGATTTTGGAGACGTGTTATGGGATATGGTGATTGATGATGACAAGATAGGTAAAAAGTTAATGAAGCCGTGGCGGGAGGTTATCAATTGCATTAAGAGGTATAAAGTTGAGAAAAACCTTGCGGCCGTTGTTACTCAGAAGTTGGAAAAGGTAGAGCCGTCAGCCCCCCCGCCGGAGGCGGGATGTTCCTTGTTTTCTAGTGGAACCACGGCACCCCCTGGAGACAATGCCTGGTTATTTAGCACGAGTAAGGTCCCGGAGCCTCCGTGCTGGGAAAAAGTGAAGGTGACGATGGAGGGGTCTAGTAACAATCAAGAGGCTGAGGAAGAAAAGAAGTTAGGGATAGGGCGGAAGGTGGAGCAGCAAGGGATGGAGCAAGGAAAGGGGGAGAAAGGGAATAAAGAAACGGGAAAGGATAGTGGGACCTGTAGGAGACCGATGGGTATTAATTGGAGGAAGGTGGCAGACGAAGCGTCTGAGGCAGGGGAATTTCTCCCCTTGGCCTTTCCGGTAGCGTTTGAAGAAGATGCGCATGGGGATTATCATGGTAATCATGCTCCGTTAGGCTGGAAATTGTTGTCACAGTTACGGAACACGGTGAATGAATCAGGTTTGCACGGCGAGCCATCTAAGCAGATGTTGAATTATATATGGGGGGGTGCTGTGCTTTGTCCTGAGGATATTAAGGTTATTATGCGAATGATTATGACTCAGTCGCAGTTATTGTTGTGGCAGGCCCATTGGCAGCGATATTGTGAAGCGTCCGCTCAAACGCCGCGGGAGCAGGGCGATCCGCTGCGAGGCGTAACAGTAGAACAACTGATGGGGGCAGGTCCTTTTGTCACAATCAGGGCACAACTGCAGATGGGGCCGCAGCGATGCTTGGAGCCTATGCGTACGGCTAGAGCTGCTCTTGAACACGTTAAAATCGCACAGCCCTCGCCGTCCTATATGGGCATTAAGCAAGGAAGGGAGGAAACTTTTGCTAGCTTTATTGATCGCCTCACTAGTGCCATAGAACAGTCAGATGTACCGGAATGGATGAGGGCAGCTTTGCTGAGGCAGTGTGTTATTCAGAATTCGAATACTCAAACCAGAAACATCATAAGTTCTTTACCCGCTGATGCCACAGTAGAACTGATGTTGGATAGAATGAGTAGGGTACCGGTAGGACCACAAGCTATGTTGGTCGAGGCTATGAAACAGTTAGGAAGCGATATCCTTCAAGCCCAACAACAGGCCTTCACAGCCCAACAGCAAATCCAACAGCAAGTGTTCGCCGCTCTGCAACCCCTTCGAGTTAATGCTGCGGAGGCACGACCGAAGCCGCCACGAAACTTTAAGTGTTACCGATGTGGGCGAGAAGGACATATGAGACGTAATTGTCAAGCCACGAGGGTGTGGTGTGAGAACTGCCGTACGAACAATCACAATACTGAGATATGTCTCAAGTCGGGAAACGGACGGATGAGCGCGTCGAGCCGTCGCGCCCCGACACAAGTAGCCGCTCCAGCAGTGCAGCAATCGGCCACCAACTTACAAATGCCCGCAACGACATCGGCAGCCAGTTACAGCCAGCAACCGCCGGCAGCCTCGGATTGGATGTGGCAACGACAGTAGCTGTCATCCTCTTGGATCAAAAGCCCCAACAAATACCCAGCAATGCGAAGGGACCCGTGACTATCAACAAGCAAGCGTGTGGAGCGTTGCTGCTTGGTCGCTCGTCAACAAGCCTAAAGGGTTTAACGGTCATCCCAGGACGCATTGATGCCGACTATACTGGAACTATTGACATCATTGTCCAGACATCGTTTCCGCCAATACATATTCCAGCAGGCAGCAGAATTGCTCAGTTGGTACCGCTGCCGCACCTGACCGCGGACATTCCTCCGAAGAACGTCACCCCCCGGGAAGACCGAGGATTTGGCTCAACGGGAGCAGGAGTATTCCTGACCATGTCAATGAACCGCCGACCGGCCACGGTGGCTACATTAGAAGCCCGGGGTCAACAAATTCAACTATCACTGTTATTGGACACAGGTGCTGATTTAACTATTGTAGAGGAGAGGCTTTGGCCTAAAACATGGCCTACCAAACCAATGGAGCGAGGTGTGGAAGGGGTAGGAGGATACACTCCGGTACAACGGAGCGTAGACCGTATTGTGATAACCATAGACAACAGACACGCAACCGTACCAGTCACCATCATGCCTCTCCCGAACGGAGTGAATGGCCTAATTGGAAGAGACGTTCTTGATCAGCTGGGAGTAGTGTTAACCACCGAAAGGGTTTTTCAGTAACGGTCACTGCAGCCTGGGCTTTCCCGATCCCTTTGCAATGGATGACAAATGATCCAGTGTGGGTCGAGCAGTGGCCGTTAAGGCAGGAAAGCCTCGCCGCCGCTCATCAAATAGTGCAAGAACAATTAGACCAAAAACATCTGCGGTTATCGACAAGCCCTTGGAATACCCCAATTTTTGTGATCAAGAAGAAATCTGGGAAATTTAGGCTAGTGCATGACTTAAGGGCAGTTAACACTCAAATGCAATCGATGGGAGCGCTGCAGCCAGGACTACCTAACCCCGCTATGTTACCAGAGCATTGGAGACTGTTGATAGTGGACTTAAAAGATTGCTTTTTTACTATTGCATTACACGAGCAAGATATGCAACGCTTCGCGTTTACTTTGCCCTCTGTTAACAAAGAGACGCCAGCACAGCGTTTTGAATGGACAGTATTACCTCAAGGAATGAAAAATAGTCCCACGCTGTGCCAGTTGTACGTGGACAATGCACTACAACCCTTAAGGAAATTATGGCCACACACGTTAATTTATCATTATATGGATGATATCCTGCTCGCGCAGGAGTCGGAGTTCAGCGCCGAACAAGTTCAGCTATTACATACGACACTGAGAGAGAATGGCTTAATAATAGCTGTTGAAAAAATTCAAACGAAAGCGCCATGGCTATATCTAGGCTGGAAGATTTCTGACTCTCAGATCCACCCACAAAAACTGCAACTCAACACGTCAATCAAGACACTGCATGACGCCCAAAGGCTGATGGGAGACATCCAGTGGATCCGTCCTGTCGTCGGAATATCCAACGCACAGCTGGACAGCCTTCGACCGTTACTACGTGGGACAGACCCAACTACACCGGTGCAACTTACGTCGGAACAGCAGCGTATCCTCTCTCAAATTGCTGACCAGATTGCCTCACGTTTCGTTCACCGTCGTGACCCCGACCTCCCTATTGACCTTTGTGTATTTTTAACAAATTCTCATCTATTAGGAGCCCTATCGCAATTTAAAAGGAAAAAGGGGGAGGTGGAGGGTGAAGGCAAGGGCGTGAAAGAGGAAATACGGGTGTTAGAATGGGTTTTTCCTAGACTTCAGCCAAGAAAATCGATACAGACTAGGGTAGAATCAGTAGCGGAGTTGATTAAGAAAGGGCGAAAACGCATATGGCAGGTTACAGGGCAAGAGGTTAAAACAATATATCTTCCCCTGCACAAGGAAGCCATTGACTGGTATTTGGCAAATAACTCAGAATTTTGTGAGGCATTATTGACCACAGGCCTGGAAATTGCAATAGCACCCCTAAAATCACCGTTGGTACAATGGATCGGTCATAACGAATGGGTTCAACAGCCACTGTACAGCGAAATCCCCTTGAAAGAGGCTCAAACAGTATTCACCGATGCGGGAAAAAGGTCAAAAAGGGCGGCAGTCACATGGTTTGTCAACAATGAGTGGCACCACCACTTGTTGGAGGCAGCCAGTGGCGATTCGCTACAAACCTTAGAACTCGCTGCGGTGGTGTGGGCCCTGGGGAAGTGGCTAGAAAACCGACTTAATATAGTGACTGATTCCCTGTATGTGGCCGGGGTGCTGCAAAGAATTGAGGATGCACAGATTAAAGAAGTTAGAAATACCAGACTTGGGCAGCTCTTTCGCCAGCTACATACACTAATACGAGGGGGAAGGGTCCCTTATGCAGTCATACACATACGGAGCCATATGTGGGACATTGGCCTTGGGGAAGGGAATCAAAGAGCAGATAAGTTAGTTATGATTACCGCTCCAGTTAACGAGTTTGTGAAAGCTAGGGAATCACACAATGCTTTCCACCAAAATGCTAGAGGCCTTCAAAAGCAATTTCGTATCACAACAGAAGAAGCAAGAGGTATCGTGAGAACATGCCCACAGTGTAGTCATCATGGTCCTGGCTTAGGGATAGGGGTCAACCCACGAGGTCTCGGCCCGAATGAAATATGGCAAATGGACGTGACGCACGTCCCGTCGTTTGGTCAACAGAAATATTTACATGTCACCATTGATACCTTCAGTCACTTTGTCTGGGCCACTGCACAAAGGGGGGAGAAAGCTATCCATGTAGCCAGGCACCTCACTAGTTGTTTTGCCGTTATGGGTCTACCAAAACAGATAAAGACAGATAACGGCCCGGCATATAAAAGTGAAAAGATTAGAAAGTTTGTTCAGCAATGGGGCATTCAGCACGTCACAGGAATTCCGCATTCACCTACCGGTCAGGCCATCGTAGAGCGGATGAATCAAACCTTAAAGGATTATGTAAACAAATTTGGAGATGTATCAGATATTAGTGAGAGGGTTAACAAAACGCTGTTTGTGCTTAATTATTTGTGTATATTTGAGGGACACCAGGAACCCCCTGTGAGAATACATGCCGGAACGGCTCCCAAAGAATTACCCAAAATGCGGGTGATGTATAAAGACCCAGAATCCGGACAATGGTTAGGCCCTGCTGCCGTACAGTATATAGGTAGAGGTTATATGTGTGTCATTACTCCTGTAGGCCCAAAGTGGGTACCTGCCAGATGGACTCGGCCGGTCTGTCAATTGGATGAGGAGAAGAACTGAAGATTGAGAACTGGATCAACAGCGAATTACCAACAGGAACATGGGTTCATGGATGACTGGTTAGAAAGGTTATTTGGGAATATTCCTATATGGCTGAAGGGGTTAATCAAGGAAGGTTTGCGCTCGCTATTATCTATCTTAGTTTTAATTTTAGGGGTAGGGATAGCCATTAAGTGTGTGAAGAAAACGGTGCATGCAGTAGTTGGTCAAGTCTGGCTTGCCCAAAAAGAAAAAGGGGGAAGTGTGGGGGGATGGCAAGGCTCGACCGAATTGCTTGTTGTAGAAAATCCATTTTAAGCTTAGCACACGGTGTCCTTGACAGAACAAGGAATTTAACAAATCAACTCTGCGGTTAGCAAGAATGTGAAAAACAAGATGCAGCTGGAGAAGAATGAGGGAGTATGGGCGGAGTTGACATTTAGCTGGCTAGCCAATAATGAGCTCTAACTTTGCAATATGTAGTAGCTAATTAATCACTCTATAAATTGCGTAACCAAACTGTAATAAACGAAGCTTGCTTATCACTCACATTGAGTCGGCTGCATTCTTCCGCCGCTTCTCCAGGTTCGCGACCCTCGGGGCAGGACTTAGCCGATCGCCCCGACAGCACGGACCCCCAAATATACATTTGATGTTGAAGGTGGCAAGACAAGCAAGCAGCCCCAGTCTCTGTGCCTCTGTGCGAGCAGTGCCATGGGCAGATGAGGCTGAGCAACAGCTTTCCAGGCTATTTCATTCTGGCTGCCAGCTATCTGCAGACGTTCGCATTTTCGGAGCAGGGCTGCCGGAGGCGACCGGCACGTACGTCCTAGCTACGTTTGAAGTTTGAGGTGGCAAGACAAGCAAGCAGCCCCAGTCTCTGTGCCTCTGTGCGAGCAGTGCAATGGGCAGATGAGGCTGAGCAACAGCTTTAAAGGCCAGCTTTTTCTGGCTGCGAGCTATCTGCAGATGTTCACATTTTCGAAGCAGGGCTGTGAAAGGAGCCTGCCAGGGACCTCCCTCATTCCCAAATGACTTTCCAAGTTTGGTGTAGCAAGACAAGCAAGAAGCCCCAGTCTCTGTCTCTCTGCGCGAGCAGTGCCATGGACTGATGAGGCTGAGCAACAGGTTTCCAGGCTAGCTCTTTCTGCCTGCAATCTGTCTGCAGACGTTCGCATATTCAGAGCAGGGCTGCCGGCAGCGCCCGGCACAGACCACCTCATCTACGTCTGAATTTTGAGTGTGCAAGACAAGCAAGCAGCCAAAGGCTCTGTGCCTCTGTGCGAGTAGTGCCATGGGCAGATGAGGCTGAGCAACAGCTTTCCAGGCTAGCTCTTTCTGCCTGCGATCTATCTGCAGACGTTCGCATTTTCAGACCAGGTCTGCTGCAGGCCCCCTGCAAGGACAACCTAATATACGTTTGAAGTTTGAGGGGGAAAGAGAAGCAAGCAGCCCCAGTCTCTGTGCCTCTGTGCGAGCAGTGCCATGGGCAGATGAGGCTGAGCAACAGCTTTCCAGGCTAGCTCTTTCTGCCTGAGAGCTATCTGCAGACGTTCGCATTTTCGGAGCAGCGCCGCAGTAGCCCTCTGCACGGACCACCTTAGCTACATTTGAATTTTGAGGTGGAAAGACAAGGAAGCAGCCCCAGTCTCTGTGCCTCTCTGCGAGCAGTGCCATGGGCAGATGAGGCTGAGCAACAGCTTTCCAGGCTAGCTCTTTCTGGCTGCGAGCTATCTGCACACTTTCGCATTTTCACAGCAGGGCGGAAGGAGGCGCCCAGCACGGACCACCTTATCTACATTTGAAGTTTAAGGGGCAAGACAAGCAAGCAGCCTCAGTCTCTCTGCCTCTCTGCGAGCAATGCCATGGGCAGATGAGGTTGAGCAACAGCTTTCCAGGCTAGCTCTTTGTGCCTGCGAGCTATATGCAGACGTTCGCATATTCGTAGCAGGCGTGCAGGAGCGCGCTGCATGGACCCGAGAAGATACGTTTGAAGTTTGAGGGCGCAACACAAGCAAGCAGCACCAGTCTCTGTGCCTCTGTGCGAGCAGTGCCATGGGCAGATGAAGGTGATCAACTGCTTTCCAGGCTAGCTCTTTCTGGCTGCCAGCTATCTGCAGACATTCGCATTTTCGGAGCAAGGCTCCAGCAGTCCCCCTGCAGGGACCCCCAAAGTTAAGTTTCAAGTTTGAGGAGGCAAGACAAGCAAGTAGCCCCAGTCTCTGTGCCTCTGTGCGAGCAGTGCCATGGGCAGATGAGGCTGAGCAACAGCTTTCCAGACTAGCTCTTTCTGGCTGCGAGCTATCTGCAGACGTTCTCATTTTCAGAGCAGGGCTGCTAGAGGCCCTTTGCACAGACCCCCAAATATACATTTGATGTTGAAGGTGGCAAGACAAGCAAGCAGCCCCAGTCTCTGTGCCTCTGTGGGAGCAGTGCCATGGGCAGATGAGGCTGAGCAACTCCTTTCCAGGCTAGCTCTTTCTGTCTGCGATCTATCTGCAGACGTTCGCATATTCGGAGCAGGCCTGCAGGAGCCCGCTGCACGGACCCCCAAAGATACTTTTGAAGTTTGAGAGTGCAACACAAGCAAGCAGACCCAGTCTCTGTGCCTCTGTGCGAGCAGTGCCATGGGCAGATGAGGCTGAGCAACAGCTTTCCAGGCTAGCTCTTTCTCCCTGCGAGCTATCTGCAGACGTTCGCATTTTCAAGGCAGGGCTGCCGGAGGCGCCTTTACGGAACACCTAAGCTACGTTTGAGGTTTAAGGAGGCAAGACAGGCAAGCAGCCCCAGTCCCTGTGCCTCTCTGCGAGCAGTGCCATGGGCAGATGAGGCTGAGCAACAGCTTTCCAGGCTAGCTCTTTCTGGCTGCGAGCTATCTGCACACTTTCGCATTTTCACAGCAGGGCGGAAGGAGGCGCCCAGCACGGACCACCTTATCTACATTTGAAGTTTAAGGGGCAAGACAAGCAAGCAGCCTCAGTCTCTCTGCCTCTCTGCGAGCAATGCCATGGGCAGATGAGGTTGAGCAACAGCTTTCCAGGCTAGCTCTTTGTGCCTGCGAGCTATATGCAGACGTTCGCATATTCGTAGCAGGCGTGCAGGAGCGCGCTGCATGGACCCGAGAAGATACGTTTGAAGTTTGAGGGCGCAACACAAGCAAGCAGCACCAGTCTCTGTGCCTCTGTGCGAGCAGTGCCATGGGCAGATGAAGGTGATCAACTGCTTTCCAGGCTAGCTCTTTCTGGCTGCCAGCTATCTGCAGACATTCGCATTTTCGGAGCAAGGCTCCAGCAGTCCCCCTGCAGGGACCCCCAAAGTTAAGTTTCAAGTTTGAGGAGGCAAGACAAGCAAGTAGCCCCAGTCTCTGTGCCTCTGTGCGAGCAGTGCCATGGGCAGATGAGGCTGAGCAACAGCTTTCCAGACTAGCTCTTTCTGGCTGCGAGCTATCTGCAGACGTTCTCATTTTCAGAGCAGGGCTGCTAGAGGCCCTTTGCACAGACCCCCAAATATACATTTGATGTTGAAGGTGGCAAGACAAGCAAGCAGCCCCAGTCTCTGTGCCTCTGTGGGAGCAGTGCCATGGGCAGATGAGGCTGAGCAACTCCTTTCCAGGCTAGCTCTTTCTGTCTGCGATCTATCTGCAGACGTTCGCATATTCGGAGCAGGCCTGCAGGAGCCCGCTGCACGGACCCCCAAAGATACTTTTGAAGTTTGAGAGTGCAACACAAGCAAGCAGACCCAGTCTCTGTGCCTCTGTGCGAGCAGTGCCATGGGCAGATGAGGCTGAGCAACAGCTTTCCAGGCTAGCTCTTTCTCCCTGCGAGCTATCTGCAGACGTTCGCATTTTCAAGGCAGGGCTGCCGGAGGCTCAGGGCACGGACCCCTTAAGGTACATTTGAAGTTTGAGGAAGCAAGACAAGCAAGCAGCCCCAGTCTCTTTGCCTCTGTGCGAGCAGTGCCATGGGCAGATGAGGCTGAGCAACAGCTTTACAGGCCAGCTCTTTCTGGCTGCGAGCGATCTGCAGACGTTCACATTTTCGAAGCAGGGCTGTGAAAGGAGCCTGCCAGGGACATCTTTCATTCCCAAACTACTTTCCAAGTTTGATGTGGCAAGACAAGCAAGAAGCACCATTCTCTGTCTCTCTGCGCGAGCAGTGCCATTGTCAGATGAGGCTGAGCAACAGCTTTCCAGGCTAGCTCTTTCTGCCTGCAATCTATCTGCAGACGTTCGCATATTCAGAGCAGGGCTGCCGGCAGCGCCCGGCACAGACCACCTCAGCTACGTTTGAATTTTGAGTGTGCAAAACAAGCAAGCAGCCCCAGTCTCTGTGCCTCTGTGCGTGCAGTGCCATGGGCAGATGAGGCTGAGCAACAGCTTTCCAGGCTAGCTCTTTCTGTCTGCGATCTATCTGCAGACGTTCGCATATTCGGAGCAGTCCTGCAGGAGCCCGCTGCACGGACCCCCAAAGATACTTTTGAAGTTTGAGGTGGCAAGACAAGCAAGCAGCCCCAGTCTCTGTGCCTCTGTGCGAGCAGTGCCATGGGCAGATGAGGCTGAGAAACAGCTTTACAGGCCAGCTTTTTCTGGCTGCAAGCTATCTGCAGACGTTCGCATTTTCGGAGCAGGGCTGCCGGAGGTTCCCGGCACGGACCACCTAAGCTACGTTTGAAGTTTGAGGTGGCAAGACAAGCAAGCAGCCCCAGTCTCTGTGCCTCTGTGCGAGCAGTGCCATGGGCAGATGAGGCTGAGCAACAGCTTTACAGGCCAGCTCTTTCTGGCTGCGAGCTATCTGCAGACGTTCACATTTTCGAAGCAGGGCTGTGAAAGGAGCCTGCCAGGGACCTCCCTCATTCCCAAACTACTTTCCAAGTTTGATGTGGCAAGACAAGCAAGAAGCACCATTCTCTGTCTCTCTGCGCGAGCAGTGCCATGGACTGATGAGGCTGAGCAACAGCTTTACAGGCCAGCTCTTTCTGCCTGCAATCTATCTGCAGACATTCGCATTTTCGGAGCAGGGTTGTGAAAGGAGCCTGCCAGGGACCTCCCTCATTCCCAGACTACTTTCCAAGTTTGATGTGGCAATACAAGCAAGCAGCCGCAGTCTCTGTGCCTCTGTGCGAGCAGTGCCATGGGCAGATGAGGCTCAGCAACAGCTTTCCAGGCTAGCTATTTCTTGCTGCGAGCTATCTTCAGACGTTCACATTTTCAGAGCAGGGCTGCCGGAGGACCCCTGCACGGCTCCTCATATATACGTCGGAAGTTTGAGGGGGCAAGACAAGCAAGCAGCCCCAGTCTCTGTGCCTCTGTGCGAGCAGTGCCATGGACAGATGAAACTGAGCAACAGCTTTCCAGGCTAGCTATTTCTGGCTGCGAGCTATCTGCAGACGTTCGCATTTTTGGAGCAGGGCTTCCGGAGGCGCCCGGCACAGACCACCTAAGCTATGTTTGAAGTTTGAGGTGGCAAGACAAGCAAGCAGCCCCAGTCTCTGTGCCTCTGTGCGAGCAGAGCCATGTGCAGATGAGGCTGAGCAACAGCTTTCCAGGCTAGCTCTTTGTGGCTGCCAGCTATCTGCAGACGTTCACGTTCTAAGAGCAGGCCTGCCGGAAGAACCCGGCACCAACCAACTAATCTAAATTTGAAGTTTGAGGGGCAAGACAAGGAGACATCCCCAGTCTCTGTGCCTCTGTGCGAGCAGTGCAATGGGCAGATGAGGCTGAGCAACAGCTTTCGAGGCTAGCTCTTTCTGCCTGAGAGCTATCTGCAGACGTTCGCATTTTCAAAGCAGGGCTGCCGGAGGCTCCCGGCACGGACCCCCTAACCTACGTTTGAAGTTTCAGGTGGCAAGACAAGCAAGCAGCCCCAGTCTCTTTGCCTCTGTGCGAGCAGTGCCATGGGCAGATGAGGCTGAGCAACAGCTTTACAGGCCAGCTTTTTCTGGCTGCGAGCTATCTACAGATGTTCACATTTTCGAAGCAGGGCTGTGAAAGGAGCCTGCCAGGGACCTCCCTCATTCCCAAACTACTTTCCAAGTTTGATGTAGCAAGACAAGCAAGAAGCCCCAGTCTCTGTCTCTCAGCGCGAGCAGTGCCATGGACTGATGAGGCTGAGCAACAGCTTTCGAGGCTAGCTCTTTCTGCCTGCAATCTGTCTGCAGATGTTCGCATATTCGGAGCAGGCCTGCAGGAGCCCGCTACACGGACCCTCAAAGATACTTTTGAAGTTTGAGGGTGCAAGACAAGCAAGCAGCCCCAGTCTCTGTGCCTCTGTGCGAGCAGTGCCATGGGCAGATGAGGCTGAGCAACAGCTTTCCAGGCTAGCTCTTTCTGTCTGCGATCTATCTGCAGACGTTCGCATATTCGGAGCAGTTCTGCAGGAGCCCGCTGCACGGACCCCCAAAGATACTTTTGAAGTTTGAGGTGGCAAGACAAGCAAGCAGCCCCAGTCTCTGTGCCTCTGTGCGAGTAGTGCCATGGGCAGATGAGGCTGAGCAACAGCTTTCCAGGCTAGCTCTTTCTGGCTGCGAGCTATCTGCAGACGTTCGCATTTTCAGAGCAGGACTGCCGTAGGCCCCCTGCAAGGACCACCTAAGCTAAGTTTGAATTTGGAGGGGACAAGACCAGCAAGCAGCCCCAGTCTCTGTGATTCTGTGCGAGCAGTGCCATGGGCAGATGAGGCTGAGCAACAGCTTTCGATGCTAGCTCTTTCTGGCTGCGAGCTATATGCAGACGTTCGCATTTTCAGAGCAGGGCTGCCGGAGGCGCCTTTACGGAACACCTAAGCCACGTTTGAGGTTTAAGGAGGCAAGACAAGCAAGCAGGCCCAGTCTCTGTGCCTCTGTGCGAGCAGTGCCATGGGCAGATGAGGCTGAGCAACAGCTTTCCAGGTTAGCTCTTTCTGGCTGCGAGCTATCTGCAGACGTTGGCATTTTCGGAGAAGGCCTGCCAGAGGCCCCCTGCAAGGACCACCTAAGCTACGTTTGAATTTGGAGGGGACAAGAGAAGCAAGCAGCCCCAGTCTCTGTGCCTCTGTGCGAGCAGTGCCATGGGCAGATGAGGCTGAGCAACAGCTTTCCAGGCTAGCTCTTTCTGCCTGCGAGCTATCTGCAGACGTTAGCATTTTCAGAGCAGAGCTGCTGGAGGTCCCCTGTACGGACCACCTAAGCTACGTTTGAAATTTGAGGTGGCAAGACAAGCTAGCAGCCCCAGTCTCTGTGCCTCTGTGCGTGCAGTGCCATGGGCAGATGAAGCTGAGTAACAGCTTTCCAGGCTAGGTCTTTCTGACTGCGAGCTATCTGCAGACGTTCGCATTTTCAGAGCAGGGCTGCCGGAGTTCCCCTGCACGGACCCCCAAATATACGTTTGAAGTTTGAGGTGGCAAGACAAGCAAGCAGCCCCAGTCTCTGTGCCTCTGTGTTAGCAGTTCCATGAGCAGATGAGGCTGAGCAACAGCTTTCCAGGCTCGCTGTTTCTGGCTGCGAGGTATCTGCAGATGTTCGCATTTCCAGAGCAGAACTGCCGGAGCCCCCGGCACGCACCCCCAAATCTACGTGTGAAGTTTGATGGGGCAAGACAAGCAAGCAGCCCCAGTCTCTGTGCCTCTGTGCGAGCAGTGCCATGGGCAGATGAAGCTGAGCAACAGCTTTCCAGGCTAGCTCTTTCTGGCTGCAATCTATCTGAAGACGTTCACATTTTCAAAGCAGGGCTACCGGAGACGCCTGGCACGGACCCCCTATCTAAGTTTGAAGTTTGAGGGGGCAAGACAAGCAAGCAGGCCCAGTCTCTGTGCCTCTGTGCGAGCAGTGCCATGGGCAGATGAGGCTGAGCAACAGCTTTCCGAGCTATCGTCTTCTGGCTGTGATCTACTTGAAGATGTTTGCATTTTTGGAGCAGGTCTGCGAAATGCTCCTGGCAGAGACCCCGTAAGGTACGTTTGAATTTTGAGGTGGCTAGACAGGCAAGCTGCCCCAGTCTCTGTGCTCCTATGTGAGCAGTGCCATGGGCAGATGAGGCTGAGCAACAGCTTTCCAGGCTAGCCTCTTCTGGCTGCGAGCTACATGCTCTAATACTAGAAGCATATGTGGTTAGCACAGTATACAGTTTGTTTAGGGATAACTACTGAAGAAGGAAACATCAGATATACAGTTTCTGTAATGACATGTAACACTATTTGAATTAATTATTTGTTTGGACATAGTAAAAGTTTACATAGCTAAGAAGCTATCCCTCAGGGAATATGTATATATTTTTTTTGCAACCTGTCCAAGCAATTAATTCTGTTTTCTTTCTTTCTTCTGTTCTGTTGTGTTCACATGTAGTATTCTCTTGCTTTCTGTAATATTGTGTTGTGTTCTCCTGTGTTCTGATGTGTACTCATTTTTCGTGTTCTGTTGTTTTTTGTTGTGTTCTGTTGTGTTCTGTTGTGTTCTGCTGTGTTCTGACGTGTTCTTTTGTGTTCTGATGTATTGTGTTCTTTTTTGTTCTGTTCTGTTTTTTTCTGTTTTGTTCTGATGTGTTCTATTGTGTTCTGATGTGTAGTGTTCTATTGTGTTCTGATATGTTTTCTTGTGTTCTCATTTATAGTATTCTCCTGTGTTCTGATGTGTTCTGCTGTGTTATGTTGTGTTCTGTTGTGTTCTCTGATGTTCTGATGTATTCTCATGTGTACTGTTCTGTTGTGTTCTTTTGTGTTCTGTTGTGTTCTGTTGTGTTCTCATGTGTAGTGTTCTGTTCTGTTCTCTTCTGTTTTGTTCTGTTGTGTTCTATTGTGTTCAATTCTGTTCACATGTGTAGTGTTCTCATGTTCTGTTGTGTTCTTGTGTGTTCTGTTGTGTTCTGATGTGTTCTCATGTGTAGTATTGTGTTGTGTTCTATTGTGTTCTTTTGTGTTCTGTTGTGTCTTCATGTGTTGTGTTGTGTTCTGTTTTGTTCTGATGTGTTCTCAGGTGCAGTGTTCTTTTGTGTTCTGTTGTGTTCTGTTGTGTTCTATTGTGTTCTCATGTGTAGTGTTCTGTGGTGTTCTGTTGTGTTCTGTGGTGTTCTGTTGTGTTCTGATGTGTACTCATGTATAGTGTTCTGTTGTGTTCTGTTGTGTTCTGATTACTTCACATGTAGCATTTTGTAGTGGTGTGTAGTGTTCTGTTGTGTTCTGCTGTGTTATGATGTGTTCTGATGTGTTCTGTTGTGTTCTGATGTGTTCTCAGATGTAGGGTTCTGTTGTGTTCAGTGGTGTTCTGTTGTGTTCTGTGTGTTCTGTTGTGTTCTGATGTGTTCTCATGTGTAGTGTTCTGTTGTTTTCTGTTGTCTTCTGTTGTGTTCTGCTGTGTTCTGATGTGTTCTGTTGTGGTCTGTTGTGTTCTCATGTGTAGTGTTCTTTTGTGTTCTGTTGTGATCTCTTGTGCTCTGTTGTGTTTACGTGTAGTGTTCTGTGTTGTGTAATATTGTGTTGTGTTCTGTTGTGTTCTGTTGTGTTCTGCTGTGTTCTGCTGTGTTCTGTTGTGTTCTAATGTGTTGTGTTCTGTTGTGTTCTGTTGTGTTCTGTTTTGTTCTGATGTGTTCTGATGTGTTCTCATGTGTAGTGTTCTGTTGTTTTCTGTTGTCTTCTCTTCTGTTGTGTTCTGCTGTGTTCTGATGTGTTCTGTTGTGGTCTGTTGTGTTCTCATGTGTAGTGTTCTGTTGTGTTCTGTTGTGATCTCTTGTGCTCTGTTGTGTTTACATGTAGTGTTCTCCTGTGTTGTGTAATATTGTGTTGTGTTCTGCTGTGTTCTGTTGTGTTCTGATGTGTTCTCATGTGTTCTCATGTTTAGTGTTCTGTTGTTTTTTGTTGTGTTCTAATGTGTTCTGTTCTGTTGTGTTCTGTTGTGTTCTGTTGTGTTCTGTTTTGTTCTGATGTGTTCTGCTGTGTTCTCATTTTTAGTGTTCTGTTGTTTTTTGTTGTGCTCTGATGTGTTCTGTTATATTCTGATGTGCAGTGTTCTGTTGTGTTCTGTTGTGTTCTCTTGTGTTCTCATGTGTTCTCATGTGTAGTGTTCTGTTGTCTTCTGTTGTGTTCTGATGTGTTCTGTTGTATTATGTGTTCTGTTGTGTTCTGATGTGTAGTGTTCTGTTGTGTTCTGATGTGTTCTCTTGTGTTCTCAAGTGTATTGTTCTGTTCTGTTGTGTTCTGTTGTGTTCTACTGTGTTCTGTTCTGTTCACATGTGTAGTGTTGAGTTGTGTTCAGTGATGTTCTTATGTGTTCTGTTGTGTTCTGATGTGTTCTCATGTGTACTATTGCGTTGTCTTCTGTTGTGTTTTCAAGTGTAGTGTTCTGTTGTGTTCTGTTTTGTTATGATGTGTTCTCCTGTGTAGTGTTCTACTGTGTTCCGTAGTCTTCTGTTGTGTTCTGTTGTATTCTCTTGGGTTCTGTGATGTTCTGATGTGTAGTGTTCTGTTTCGTTCTATTGTGTTCTGATGTGTTCACATGTGAAGTGTTCTGTTGTGTTCTGTTCTCTTCAAGTGTGTAGTGTTCTGTTTTGTTCTGTTGTGTTCTCTTGTCTTCACATGTGTAGTGTTCTGCTGTGTTCTGTTTGGTTCTGATGTGTTCTGATGTGTTCTCATTTTCACCGGACTCCAGGAAGGGGCACAGCCGGGGGGTGGGGGCTGACCCCACCTGGCCGAACAGAGCCCGGTGTTCCATACCCTGTGACGTCACGCTGGGTTCCGGTGGGGAGGGCGGGGCGGCGGGAAGGCACTCGCGGCTTGGGGGGACGCAGCACCGGTCCTGTTTCGGGAGAGCGGCTGTCTGGGTTGTACGGTTCGTTGTTGTGTTTTCTCCTTATTTGTATCATTGTTGTTCCTGTTTTCCCTCTGTTTGCTGTTCTGTTAAACTGCCCTTATCCCGACCCACCTGTTTCTGCCTCTTTCTTTTCATTCTCCTCCTCCGCACGCCGGCAGGGGGAGGGGCGGCCGCGTGGCGCTTTTGTTGCCGGTGGCAGCCGAAACCGAAACAGTTTTTCAGCAATTTAAGTCACAGATATGATCTGTAATGGGACAGATGACACTAACTGCATCTGACCATCCTAATATACTCCAGATGTTTATCTTTGCAAATATTGTTAGCTTGCAGTAGACTTTGTGCAAAGGTAGCAAGAGGAAGAGAAGTCTGTCTTTGAATTTTAAAGCTTTCTTTGCATGTGTCATTTTGTGTCCTTCTGTCTACGTGACTCGCAGCACTACACTGCACGTTCTGCGGAGCCCCTGATCTGCTAGTGACATTAACGGCTAGCTGGGTGGTGGACAGGGTTAATTTTCACCGGACTCCAGGAAGGGGCACAGCCGGGGGGTGGGGGCTGACCCCACCTGGCCGAACAGAGCCCGGTGTTCCATACCCTGTGACGTCTAGCTGGGTTCCGGTGGGGGGGGCGGCTCGGCGAGAACCCTCTCGCGGCTCGGGAGCGTGCGGCACAGGTGCGGTCCGAGAGAGTGGGTCTGTTGTTGTCGTGTTTTCTCCTTATCTGTATCGTTGTTGTTCCTGTTCCCTCTGTTTGCTGTTCTGTTAAACTGCCCTTATCCCGACCCACCGGTTTTCTGCCTGTTTTCTTTCCATTCTCCTCCACACCGCGGCGGGGGGGAGGGGGGGTCGCGTGGCGCTTTTGTTGCCGGCGGCAGCTGAAACTAAAACACTGTAGCTTGCACAAGAAGATGTGCAGATGTTGCAAACGTGCCTGACAATAAGAAAAGCAACTGTTTTGCTACCGTTTTCCTTTAGAACAACGTCTTTCCCAGGCAGGCGTTTGACCTGTTCGTGGAATAACAACTGCCATTAGAAGTGGGCCACATGGGAAGAGCATGCTGTTCTCCTGGAAGTCAGAAGACTGGCTTCCATTCCTGCGTGTTGCTGATTTGCTTTATGACCTGCGAGTCTTCTCCCGCTATATTTGCTTTACTTGTTTTCTCGTTGGCGATCTGTTCAGCAGAGGAAATGCCTTTTACTTCTGTGCAAGATCTGGGCTCAAGTTGCTTGGGGGGGAAATTGCAGCTGGTTGAGAAGTCAGTCACTAATTTTTGCTAACCAAATTGTAGCTGAGATACATTTGCCTGAAAAGTACTTTATTGGAAAGGACTCTATAGCTTTACACGCAATGAATTTAAAACCATGTAGAAACTTCAAAGTGCTTATGCCAGCTGAGCTTTTTGTATTTTAAATGTGTTTGAAGCTGCTTCAGAGCAGAAGCTTTTGCTGCTCTAGGGAAAAAAGCTTTAATTCTAGATACTGCATCAATTTACCAGCGACTGTTAGACTTTCCTTGACCTGTCTGTGTAACGTAGTTTGTAATGGAGAGATCCTTCAGTTAATTGATGGAATAACCTTGTACCTCCAGCTTGAGGCTATTGCTAAGGACGGTTTGCTTGCTTGGATGCGCTGTTTGCCGTAGCCCCTGGCTGGAGTTGATGCAGCATTTGAATTCGGGCTGGTAAGGTTTTGTTTCTACTGGTAGTGGAATTGAGACTGAAATAAAGCAGGTGAAATTACGACCTTACTGAAGTCATTAGCAAAGCTGCCATTGACTGAAGTAAGGCTAGGATCTCAGCCAAGGGTTTTGGTTGTTTAATTTATGGTAACATATTAATTGAGTTATATTAAAACAAGGTTTTGAAAAAGTTAATCTTTAGCTTCGTGATACAATCTCCATTCCATAAATATTGTACATAGTGTTACTAAAAGTTTACCTTTTTTTGGCAGGTTGATAGAGGTAGATTTTAATTTATTTTTATAATCTGTGTGTTTGCACTCCTAGGAAAGAACTAAAGTACGCAGATGTCATTATTTCTGTAAATGAAAAGGACTTAATCCTAAATCTTCTAATTCTTTTATAGTATATGGCAGCAGAGCTATCTAACACTCTGTCCTGCAGGAAATATTTGGCATACTTGTAAGCTCCAGGGAGAGGAGAACTAGGATGATAATATCCATTAACGTTGTTTTTGAATGAGAACTTGCATAAAGACTTTCTCGAGGAAAAAAAAGAAAATCACTATTAGATTTAAAGGCTTTTTAGCAAAAGGAATGTATTGCAAGCTTTTGACCTTCCTGTGCTGTATGAAGCTTTACTGGTGCGTATGCCAGAAAATCCTGTTGATTACTGGACTCTTCCAATGTGTGCTGCCCTTCTAGAAAGTCGACATCTGGACTGTATTTATTCTACTATTTTCTCGTCACTGGATGAGTCAGAGTAGATTTTCCTCCTTTAAATTTTGATAAACTTTGTTTCTATGATTTGGCAGAAAAGATTTTGTGCAATTTTAAAGGCACAACTAATAATGCGTTCCCAAGCTCTGATGACAGTTAGAACAAACGGTATTGTTTTAAAACATAAATGTATATTTTGCTGTACTACTCTTCTTGCTTCTCTTATCTGCTAGAATAGTTTTAGCATTGAGCATATTTTAATACACATCTAGAAACAGGCAAGACTGCTTTTATTATATTATTATATTGCTTGAAGTCATGAATTATGTTAATGTAAACACTGTAGTAAAAGGGAGACTGTATTGGCACCTGAGGTCTTTTATTCCTGCTTGTCAGTCTTCACGTTTGTCTTGTTTGTGGAGACTCTGGCCTGGGTAGAAATGGGATTGTTCATTAAGAGTTAAAGTGTGTTCTTCCACTTGTAGCAGTCCCAAAGTACACCCAGTTTGTGTTGCACATCGATGGTATCTTGGCAAAAAGGAAACCGAGTTATCCATTAGCTAATTCTCAGAGTAATCTTCTTTGTAACCAGCTCTTCAAGTAATACCTTCCAAGTTTTCCCATGCAATGAGTAAAGCTAGCATAGTCAACAAGTTTCAAGGAACTACTCTCTCAATCACTGGAAAGTTTTGACTAATTGAGCACAGTGATTTTTAATCTCTGGTATTCTGTATTATTTTTCAGTGATGTTTGTCTTATGAGGAACAATGGAACAAAATGGTTTTGGACAGGTTGATGTAGTTGCTTCTGAGAATTCGGGAGCGTGCGGCGCTGGTGTGCGGTCCGAGAGAGCGGGTCTGTTTTATTGATGTATGCCATCAATAAAATCAGGTGCCTTGATTAACCCTCTAGTATTGCAGGCCACAACTTGGTAACTGAGGCTGTGATAAATGTCCCATAGCTTGTCTGCAGAATCAACTTTTTTTTTTAGTGTTTTCAGTTAAAAGTTTTCTCCTGCAAAACCTAGGGACTGATACTGTTCTGTCAGGTCAAACAGATAAGCTGTTTCACCTGAAGTTTGTACCTAGCTCTTGTAGGCTACTTTTCCGTGATGGGTTTGCTAAGCTGCTGTGAGTGCACTTCCTCAGTCTCCATTGCTGCTTGCTCATGGGTGGAGGAGTGCACATATGGCCACCACATAGCGAGAGGTCACCTCTGGTAGCGCAGCTATCCCGTGGGCTTTCCGTCATTTGAGAGGGTTGGAAGGTAAGAAGAAATGAGATTGTTTTAGAGTCCATTCTCTTTGAACATCTGGGGTGATATCCTTTCTGGGGTGATATCCTTTCTGGGGTGATATCCTTTCTGTATATGCAAAGTTAAAATTTCAAGTGCTATATTGTCTCATTTTTGCAGAGGTTAAGTGTGATGTGAGGATAGGGATGCTTCTAAGCTGCCTATCTGATCAAGAAGTGCAGGTCTGAAGGTACTAAATACCCAAGTGAATGCAGACTAGCTGCAACACTGACGTATGCAGCATGGTGGAGGAAGGTGAAAACTGTAAGAATGTGCTTAAACTCCCCCTGCTAAATTAACATTGCCGTTCTGAGTATCTTAGCTGAGAAATATGCAAGCATGCAAAATGTACACTTGTCATTCTTAAAGTAGTTGGTTTCCAACCTTTAATTTCTGAAGGACTGTTGAATGATGGAACTACTTTGACTTTTTCCACACAAATCCCTCTAATGAAATGCGTTTCTGCTTCACACCCGTCAGAGTTGCTAGTGGCAGTCACTGTCTCGCTTGAAATGGGATATTTCTCCAGTAATTTACTGCCAGTTAATCATGGCTAAGTGAGACCTGGTAATCCCATTGATGTGCCTGGACTTATCTGAAGACAAGACCTAATTTTTATTTTTTTAAAAAGAGCTGTAGTAACATCATTTGTAATTATAATGATATGAACTTGGTCACGCTTCCTGCCTACAATATCATGTATGTAAACACTACAATAAATTCTGTCTAAACACGTTCTGCTTTAACTCTACCTCTGTCTTAAGAAGTAAATGTGCATTTGCTGTCTTTATTTATCTCTGTACTGTACCACTCTGCACTAATAAATTCATTTCTTAATGAATTCATGTAGCCGTATGGCCAGAAATATATTTTTTAACTAGCTAAGAGTCTGTGATAAGCAGTGCAAAGAATCTGTTTCTTTAAAATATGCTTTACTGTACTTTCAAACTGGCTTCTAAAGATACTGAATGTTTCCATCAACTTGGTAATACTCATAACCAGCTCCTGGTATATACAATATATTAAAATGATGCTAAATATAAAAGTGTGTGTGTATAATGATTTTAAGAAAACTAATATATATGTCTCTGCACTCTGAATAAATCTGTCTCTGGACTTGTGATCAAGGCAGAGGACAGGGCTGTTTCTTGTTACTTAAGGTAACACAGGAATTCAGGCACATAGCAAAAAGCTTTTAATCACACTAATGTGATGCATTGTATCAACATCTTTATGCTAAGATGATCTTTAGGATGAAGAAAGTATTTCAAACAAACACCATGTAGTTCCCTGCAACATCAGTGCTTTTTGTTCTAGACAGTGAAGGTCTGTTGTGTAGTCAAAGCCGTAAATGGAATGAAATGAGGTTGCTTTAAACAAAGGTTTCATAAGTTGTTGAAAATCAGTTTTGAGGAAAATGTCTGAAATGTTTTGCAGAGGTGAATCTGGTGCTGGGAAGACTGAAAACATGAAGAAGGTTTTTCCATACCTTGCTCATGTTGCTTCCTCCCATAAAGGAAGAAAGGACCATAATATTCCTGTAAGTTGGGATATTTTATCATTTGTTTATTGTTCTTTTTGAAAACTACCATCTTTGCATTTAAAAAAACAACTAACTGCAGTGGACAGGACTTTCCCCTACTTGGACTCCTGTTAGCTCATAATTTTTGTGTTACTCTAGCTAGCAATAACACCTAGTTTTGTGTTTTTGACTTGTTGCCTTTCTTTCCTTTTCATGATGTACCAAGGAACATTATTTTCTTTTATTTAATTTCAGTTGGCTGATGCTAAGAAAAAGGTAGATGATGACTTGGGAACCACTGAAGGCTTGGAGGAAAACAAAAAGATATTACTGAAGGACGCGGAGTCCTTAAGCCAACGCCTAGAGGAGAAGGCAATGGCTTATGACAAACTGGAAAAGGCAAATAATCGCCTGCAGCAAGAGCTGGATGACTTGATGGTAGACCTAGACCATCAGCGCCAGATTGTTTATAGCCTGGAGAAAAAGCAGAAGAAGTTTGATCAGGTAGTCTAGTTTCCTGTCATCTTGCTGATTTCTATGATTTTTGAATGGCATCTTGTTTGTGTTGATTGATAAATCTTTTGGGAGCAGCTTGGCCTTTGTTAGGAGTAACTTGTTGCTTCTAATTTCAGTGAGCTAAATGCCATCTTGGAGTCTTGTTAGATCAAGTAATAAGCTCTTTCTATACAAAAAAGAAATTCTATTGGAACAAAAACTTCAGACTATTATTGTAATCCCTCAGGATAGACTAAGAAAGGGTGTGAAGACTGAACGATGGAAATAATAGGAAAATTATTTCATCTTTATTAGTAGCTTGCTTTCCTCACCTCATTCCAGAGTAGCTGTAGCTGTTTTCTTACTAGCCTTTGGATCAAGACTGAGAGACTAGACAGCTTCTGAATGCCAGTTAAACTTAGAGCATTAACCACTTCAGTGACTAAAACACCTCTGAGGCAGGAAGGACCTGATTATAGAACTGATGAGATGGATTAATTATTTCTTATATTCAGATGCTGGCAGAAGAAAAGAACATTTCTGCCAGATATGCAGAGGAAAGAGATCGTGCTGAAGCAGAGGCAAGGGAGAAGGAAACCAAAGCACTGTCTCTGGCTCGGGCTTTGGAAGAAGCCCTGGAAGCTAAGGAAGAGTTTGAAAGACAGAACAAACAGTTGTGGGCAGATATGGAAGACTTAATGAGCTCGAAAGATGATGTGGGCAAAAATGTAAGTAACTTTCCAGACCCTATTTTGTTATGAACTGCACAGGGAACAACACAGGAAAATTCCCTGGTTGGAGAAGTGTTTTTGACACAAATATGGAACGTTTTGAGGCTGATTTGTAACCCAAAATTCTGGAGGAATTAATGCTCAGAACAAGAGGGTGGTCTCTATTAAGATGAGGCCTGTTCAAAAGATGTGAAGACTTGGAGAGCAGCAGTTGCTGGCCAAATGCCTAATGGCACTTGTGCTGGATTTAAGAGCTTGTCTTACTACTACTACTTTTTCTCTGTGAATATTGCACAGCTCATCTCTCCATTCATCTGCACGGATGTTTGTTTGGTTCTCTAATCTGTATCTTAGAGATGCTGCTCTCCCTGTTCTGACTGTCCAGTTTGGAGCATCACAAAGGGTAGTGTACTGAGTTCATATAATGTCTACTTTTGCTGTTAACTGCTGATTTTGAGAGGGTCTGATTAACGTTTGTGGCTTAGGTCCATGAACTGGAGAAATCAAAAAGAACTTTAGAGCAACAGGTTGAAGAGATGACGACTGAGCTTGAGGAACTGGAAGATGAACTGCAGGCCACAGAAGATGCTAAACTTCGTTTGGAGGTGAACATGCAAGCTATGAAAGCCCAGTTTGAGAGAGATCTGCAAGCCAGAGATGAACAGAATGAAGAGAAAAAGAGGATGCTGGTTAAACAAGTGTGTATCTTACTGTGCTTCATAGTGGGAAGGGCGTGATGATCTTTTGACAAAGCTCTATGGCTTTGAGAACTTGCTACCAGGAAAATAAAACTCTGTGCTTAAAGATCCCATCCTATAGAAGTCCCAAGCACGGATCTTTACCAACAATACAATAGGTCTTGTTGTGGATTAGCCACTCTTCATGTTAGTCTGCCAGTGATGGTCCTCCAATTCAACTGTATCTTGCCTCAAAAGCACTCAACATGCAAGTAGATTTGGCTGTTGCTGCATGGGTGTCCTTCAAGCCCGTCCTGTTTGGTGTACAGCAACAAAACCATGGATGCCGACATAGACTGAAAGACTGTAATTAAGTGAACAGTTTCTTAAATGAAAAACGTAGCAAAGATTCCAGATTTGCCAGACTTGAGTCTCTTCAGATCTGCTTTATGATACTAGAATTCTAAAGAAATGCCTTTAAAATTTCATGCTTGTAGGAGAAAATAGATCTAAATTAACGTTTCTAAAGCTTTAAGGAAAAAGCACGTAATATTTCAAGATTTATCACAAGAAAACAAAAACTTACTGAGAATCACCTGTATAGAGATCTCCTAGAAATAAATAAAAGCATTGACCTGGAAGGCTTTTGAAGTTCCCTGCAATGCTGAATTGCTATTGTCTTGCACTGGACAAGAGCTCCTGACCTGGCATGAGGAGGGAGGCTTGATTCAAAAGAAACATATTCCTTCATGTTGGTAACCTGTGGCACTTCTGGCTCACTTTTATTGTTGTATGAGTTCATCTTAGGTCTTGTTAGTTGCTTTCTTAGATACTTTGCTTCTCTGTTTTCTTTTGAAAAAAAGGAAAGTTGTTGGTGTATACATTCTAGTAGCACATCTGTTTCAAAGAGAATTATTTCTTTTTTTTTTTCTTGAGAATGTGTGGTGATTCTATGTCGTATTTTCCTCTTAGTGGTTCGATCAGAATTAGCAACATCTGCCCCCAAGTCATACCTAAATGTAGACAGATGTACTGGGCCAGAAGCTGATCATGAAGTAGCTGAACAGATGAAATGGAAATGCTTCAGATGCTGAGCTCTTTTCCTTATTTTCCTTTTGTCAGTTCAGAGATCTCTGCTTCCAGTTTGTGGATTTTTTTGCCGTCTGCAGTGTCTTCCCATGTAGCTTGAGTTCTGTAGGCTCTTCGAATCGAGTAATGCTAATTCTGATCTGCAAAGGCCTTTTGGATTCGTCAGCCATTTTGTTGGATTTTGTGTTTGCTCTGTTCCTGGAGCTTGAGCCTGTTAAATCCCTTGATTTCACAGGTGCGAGAGCTGGAGGCAGAACTGGAAGATGAGCGCAAACAGAGGGCTCTTGTTGTGGCAGCCAAGAAGAAAATGGAGATGGATATGAAAGACCTGGAAGGTCTGATAGAAGCTGCAAACAAGGCTCGAGATGAAGCAATCAAACAGCTACTTAAGCTCCAGGTAGGCACAGCAAATCAGCTGAGCTGCTTTCCCTGCTGCTGACAGTCTGTCAAGGGTGCTGCTTTTCGTTACATGCATTTGTAGTGTGAAGGCAAGAAGGAGTATCAGACTCAGCTATGCTGGTACACGTCACAGTATCTGACCTGAACTTATCAGCCGCTCAAAACTCCTCTCATCCTTTTTTTGCTAAGGACTTAAGATTGTCCCCCGCGTACTTCTATTCAATAGTCATCATTTTCAATGCTTTGCGTAAGGATTTACTGAGGATTGCTTTTGAGGCTGAATCTTTAAAATTTATGGTTGTTTGTATCTTTGAATTGACTGATTTCAGCTCAGCTCTTGCTGATTGCTACTTCCTCTAGTGGAGGAAGCCAAAAATGCTCCAGAGAAATAGGAGGAGTAAATTTTAGTTGCTTTGAAAAAGCTCCAAGATGCCTATTCTTTTTAGATTGGCAAGAAGAATCCAGTACTTGTGTCAAGGATTTATTTCCCATTCCCAGAGAAATACTCCGTCTTTAGTAGAGGTCAGTTTTCCCAAGGCTTTCAGTGCCATGGCCCAAAGCTGCAGGAGTATGAGGCCGTGGCAAGACCATGTAAAGCATAGAGCAAACTGCATTGCCTTTCTGCCCTGTCCACTCTATTCCTTGGCAATCCTACTTCAACTGAATGAGGGCAATTTTGGAACTTGGTCCAGGCGCTGGATGAGAAGGGAATGGAGATTAAAGCAAGAAATGCTGGTACCTAGCAGTAGCGGCTTCTCTATTCCCAGAGGCTGAGTCAGTTACAGAGTTCATACCTGATCTCTGTACACTTTCATGCAAGCACCTGAAATAAGTGGTCTCATGACTGGTGGTATTGCGAAGATGCAGGTACAACTTCAATGCAGTTTCTCCAGCTTTATTCTTTTAGCATCTGAAGTCAAACTTGTGTGAATTAAGATATCAGTCTGTGTTAAGTGTCTTACGGGAAGGATAAGTATGTGCTTCTACGTTATATGTGCAAAATGGTGAATTGTGGTACTTCTACACTGAGAAGTTTCTTACCTTGAGTACTTGTAATAGGTTTTATCAGTCAATTTAAGTAAATAGGTTTGTTTTTTTCCAAGACAATTGCAAGAGCATTACCTATCTACTATAAAGGTATCTCTACTACCTCTACTAGAGTTTTTTTCCTACAAGAAATATACTAATAAATGAAGTGAAGTCTTCTAATGGGATATTTCTGATGAGGAGTGAGTGATGGAAAGATGAGAAAATGAAGGGTTTAGACTGAAAGAGGGTAGAATTAAATTGGATATAAGAAAGAAATTCTTCACTCTGAGGGTGATGAGGCACTGGTCCAGGTTGCCCAGAGAAGCTGTGGCTGCCCCCTCCCTGGCAGTGTTCAAGGCCAGGTTGGATGGGGCTTTGAGCAGCCTGGAAGGTGTCTCTGCCCGTGGCAGAGGGATAGAACTCTGATCTTTAAAGGTCCTGTCCAACCCAAACCATTCTATAATTCTATGAAAATAAGAACTGAAAATAAATATATTTAAGTGGAATGAAGCCACTTTAGGAGGAAGGTCTTGCCTCCTAAGGGCAAAAAAGCTTCAGAGCTACTAATAAATCTTGTGGTTGTCCTGCTGTATCATGGCTTATTCTTTCCTCTGCTCTCCAACTGCAGGCTCAAATGGAAGACTACCAGCGGGAGCTAGAAGAAGCCCTTGCATCCAGAGATGAGATCTTTGCACAGTCCAAAGAAAGTGAAAAGAAGCTCAAAGGTCTTGAAGCAGAAATACTCCAGCTCCAAGAGGTGAGATTGAAATCCAAGAAATCTGTTTTTCTTTCTAGAGAAAAGGGGAAGGCCAGAGTGTGTTTGGTTTTTTTAAAAAAAAATAAAAATAAAAAGCCATCCAGTGAGTTGAACAGAAAAGTGGGAACCTGGAGATGTTTCTCTTCCTCACTGCCCCAGGTCATTAGTGAGCTTCTTATAGCTTTGTAGGAATCTTTCTAGTAGTCTGGACTTCCTTTCCCTGCCTGGGTAGCAGGGAAGCCTTACTACTGCTTAAACAGATTTCAAGCCTCACTAAAATTTGCAAGGTGGTTTGAGAGTCTCTGGAAGCTGTGGTGCACAGTTGTCAGTACTAAAACTGGTCACTGGAAGTATATAAAAACCTAACAATCTCTCCAGTACCTCAGTGGACCATTTAAGTCTGTGGAGGTTTATCTCTCTGCTGTCTGAGGTCCTCATCCCTTTCTTTTACGGGCATCTGTTCCCTCATTGTTGGCAATTCATGTAAGAGCTCCAAGTCGTGCTACATATCGCTGTCACTTATCTCCGATTATCTCCGTTGTCTGCCACAAGGTTAAACGTTTGAGGTTTGAAGGCAACAGAATTGCCTTGTGTGAGAGACGGCCTCTTTTTGCCCTGTTAGCTGCAAAGGTTGAAGCAATCACTCAGCTTACACTGCACTTAATGTTTGAGACTTTTACCTACAACTTACTAGAGCTTCTCCATGTCATTCTTTCACAGACTTCAAACTAGTCAGTCTAGCACTTGCAGTGCATTAGATTGTGTCCTTCTTGGTGAATGTCTGGGTGTTTCTACCACTCAATACCATTTCACAATACAAGATTCAGCGCTGTTATAGTTTTGTGCTAAAAATTCATTTTCTATACTTTGCTTTCAGTCATGCTACGTACTCTGTAGGAACCTAAAAAATTTGCTTAATTTAGTGCCCACGTTATACTTAATGAATTAGAGCATGTGACAGAACGGTTTTCTCCTCCTGCTTAGGGCTTGAATGTTACTGGCCTTTTCAGGGGACGGGGAGAAGTAAATTCATAGTAGTCATGTGGCAGTTACGGGAAGTTTGATCAGGTAGTCTAGTTTCCTGTCATCTTGCTGATTTCTATGATTTTTGAATGGCATCTTGTTTGTGTTGATTGATAAATCTTTTGGGAGCAGCTTGGCCTTTGTTAGGAGTAACTTGTTGCTTCTAATTTCAGTGAGCTAAATGCCATCTTGGAGTCTTGTTAGATCAAGTAATAAGCTCTTTCTATACAAAAAAGAAATTCTATTGGAACAAAAACTTCAGACTATTATTGTAATCCCTCAGGATAGACTAAGAAAGGGTGTGAAGACTGAACGATGGAAATAATAGGAAAATTATTTCATCTTTATTAGTAGCTTGCTTTCCTCACCTCATTCCAGAGTAGCTGTAGCTGTTTTCTTACTAGCCTTTGGATCAAGACTGAGAGACTAGACAGCTTCTGAATGTCAGTTAAACTTAGAGCATTAACCACTTCAGTGACTAAAACACCTCTGAGGCAGGAAGGACCTGATTATAGAACTGATGAGATGGATTAATTATTTCTTATATTCAGATGCTGGCAGAAGAAAAGAACATTTCTGCCAGATATGCAGAGGAAAGAGATCGTGCTGAAGCAGAGGCAAGGGAGAAGGAAACCAAAGCACTGTCTCTGGCTCGGGCTTTGGAAGAAGCCCTGGAAGCTAAGGAAGAGTTTGAAAGACAGAACAAACAGTTGCGGGCAGATATGGAAGACTTAATGAGCTCGAAAGATGATGTGGGCAAAAATGTAAGTAACTTTCCAGACCCTATTTTGTTATGAACTGCACAGGGAACAACACAGGAAAATTCCCTGGTTGGAGAAGTGTTTTTGACACAAATATGGAACGTTTTGAGGCTGATTTGTAACCCAAAATTCTGGAGGAATTAATGCTCAGAACAAGAGGGTGGTCTCTATTAAGATGAGGCCTGTTCAAAAGATGTGAAGACTTGGAGAGCAGCAGTTGCTGGCCAAATGCCTAATGGCACTTGTGCTGGATTTAAGAGCTTGTCTTACTACTACTACTTTTTCTCTGTGAATATTGCACAGCTCATCTCTCCATTCATCTGCACGGATGTTTGTTTGGTTCTCTAATCTGTATCTTAGAGATGCTGCTCTCCCTGTTCTGATTGTCCAGTTTGGAGCATCACAAAGGGTAGTGTACTGAGTTCATATAATGTCTACTTTTGCTGTTAACTGCTGATTTTGAGAGGGTCTGATTAACGTTTGTGGCTTAGGTCCATGAACTGGAGAAATCAAAAAGAACTTTAGAGCAACAGGTTGAAGAGATGACGACTGAGCTTGAGGAACTGGAAGATGAACTGCAGGCCACAGAAGATGCTAAACTTCGTTTGGAGGTGAACATGCAAGCTATGAAAGCCCAGTTTGAGAGAGATCTGCAAGCCAGAGATGAACAGAATGAAGAGAAAAAGAGGATGCTGGTTAAACAAGTGTGTATCTTACTGTGCTTCATAGTGGGAAGGGCGTGATGATCTTTTGACAAAGCTCTATGGCTTTGAGAACTTGCTACCAGGAAAATAAAACTCTGTGCTTAAAGATCCCATCCTATAGAAGTCCCAAGCACGGATCTTTACCAACAATACAATAGGTCTTGTTGTGGATTAGCCACTCTTCATGTTAGTCTGCCAGTGATGGTCCTCCAATTCAACTGTATCTTGCCTCAAAAGCACTCAACATGCAAGTAGATTTGGCTGTTGCTGCATGGGTGTCCTTCAAGCCCGTCCTGTTTGGTGTACAGCAACAAAACCATGGATGCCGACATAGACTGAAAGACTGTAATTAAGTGAACAGTTTCTTAAATGAAAAACGTAGCAAAGATTCCAGATTTGCCAGACTTGAGTCTCTTCAGATCTGCTTTATGATACTAGAATTCTAAAGAAATGCCTTTAAAATTTCATGCTTGTAGGAGAAAATAGATCTAAATTAACGTTTCTAAAGCTTTAAGGAAAAAGCACCTAATATTTCAAGATTTATCACAAGAAAACAAAAACTTACTGAGAATCACCTGTATAGAGATCTCCTAGAAATAAATAAAAGCATTGACCTGGAAGGCTTTTGAAGTTCCCTGCAATGCTGAATTGCTATTGTCTTGCACTGGACAAGAGCTCCTGACCTGGCATGAGGAGGGAGGCTTGATTCAAAAGAAACATATTCCTTCATGTTGGTAACCTGTGGCACTTCTGGCTCACTTTTATTGTTGTATGAGTTCATCTTAGGTCTTGTTAGTTGCTTTCTTAGATACTTTGCTTCTCTGTTTTCTTTTGAAAAAAAGAAAAGTTGTTGGTGTATACATTCTAGTAGCACATCTGTTTCAAAGAGAATTATTTCTTTTTTTTTTTCTTGAGAATGTGTGGTGATTCTATGTCGTATTTTCCTCTTAGTGGTTCGATCAGAATTAGCAACATCTGCCCCCAAGTCATACCTAAATGTAGACAGATGTACTGGGCCAGAAGCTGATCATGAAGTAGCTGAACAGATGAAATGGAAATGCTTCAGATGCTGAGCTCTTTTCCTTATTTTCCTTTTGTCAGTTCAGAGATCTCTGCTTCCAGTTTGTGGATTTTTTTGCCGTCTGCAGTGTCTTCCCATGTAGCTTGAGTTCTGTAGGCTCTTCGAATCGAGTAATGCTAATTCTGATCTGCAAAGGCCTTTTGGATTCGTCAGCCATTTTGTTGGATTTTGTGTTTGCTCTGTTCCTGGAGCTTGAGCCTGTTAAATCCCTTGATTTCACAGGTGCGAGAGCTGGAGGCAGAACTGGAAGATGAGCGCAAACAGAGGGCTCTTGTTGTGGCAGCCAAGAAGAAAATGGAGATGGATATGAAAGACCTGGAAGGTCTGATAGAAGCTGCAAACAAGGCTCGAGATGAAGCAATCAAACAGCTACTTAAGCTCCAGGTAGGCACAGCAAATCAGCTGAGCTGCTTTCCCTGCTGCTGACAGTCTGTCAAGGGTGCTGCTTTTCGTTACATGCATTTATAGTGTGAAGGCAAGAAGGAGTATCAGACTCAGCTATGCTGGTACACGTCACAGTATCTGACCTGAACTTATCAGCCGCTCAAAACTCCTCTCATCCTTTTTTTGCTAAGGACTTAAGATTGTCCCCCGCGTACTTCTATTCAATAGTCATCATTTTCAACGCTTTGCGTAAGGATTTACTGAGGATTGCTTTTGAGGCTGAATCTTTAAAATTTATGGTTGTTTGTATCTTTGAATTGACTGATTTCAGCTCAGCTCTTGCTGATTGCTACTTCCTCTAGTGGAGGAAGCCAAAAATGCTCCAGAGAAATAGGAGGAGTAAATTTTAGTTGCTTTGAAAAAGCTCCAAGATGCCTATTCTTTTTAGATTGGCAAGAAGAATCCAGTACTTGTGTCAAGGATTTATTTCCCATTCCCAGAGAAATACTCCATCTTTAGTAGAGGTCAGTTTTCCCAAGGCTTTCAGTGCCATGGCCCAAAGCTGCAGGAGTATGAGGCCGTGGCAAGACCATGTAAAGCATAGAGCAAACTGCATTGCCTTTCTGCCCTGTCCACTCTATTCCTTGGCAATCCTACTTCAACTGAATGAGGGCAATTTTGGAACTTGGTCCAGGCGCTGGATGAGAAGGGAATGGAGATTAAAGCAAGAAATGCTGGTACCTAGCAGTAGCGGCTTCTCTATTCCCAGAGGCTGAGTCAGTTACAGAGTTCATACCTGATCTCTGTACACTTTCATGCAAGCACCTGAAATAAGTGGTCTCATGACTGGTGGTATTGCGAAGATGCAGGTACAACTTCAATGCAGTTTCTCCAGCTTTATTCTTTTAGCATCTGAAGTCAAACTTGTGTGAATTAAGATATCAGTCTGTGTTAAGTGTCTTACGGGAAGGATAAGTATGTGCTTCTACGTTATATGTGCAAAATGGTGAATTGTGGTACTTCTACACTGAGAAGTTTCTTACCTTGAGTACTTGTAATAGGTTTTATCAGTCAATTTAAGTAAATAGGTTTGTTTTTTTCCAAGACAATTGCAAGAGCATTACCTATCTACTATAAAGGTATCTCTACTACCTCTACTAGAGTTTTTTTCCTACAAGAAATATACTAATAAATGAAGTGAAGTCTTCTAATGGGATATTTCTGATGAGGAGTGAGTGATGGAAAGATGAGAAAATGAAGGGTTTAGACTGAAAGAGGGTAGAATTAAATTGGATATAAGAAAGAAATTCTTCACTCTGAGGGTGATGAGGCACTGGTCCAGGTTGCCCAGAGAAGCTGTGGCTGCCCCCTCCCTGGCAGTGTTCAAGGCCAGGTTGGATGGGGCTTTGAGCAGCCTGGAAGGTGTCTCTGCCCGTGGCAGAGGGATAGAACTCTGATCTTTAAAGGTCCTGTCCAACCCAAACCATTCTATAATTCTATGAAAATAAGAACTGAAAATAAATATATTTAAGTGGAATGAAGCCACTTTAGGAGGAAGGTCTTGCCTCCTAAGGGCAAAAAAGCTTCAGAGCTACTAATAAATCTTGTGGTTGTCCTGCTGTATCATGGCTTATTCTTTCCTCTGCTCTCCAACTGCAGGCTCAAATGGAAGACTACCAGCGGGAGCTAGAAGAAGCCCTTGCATCCAGAGATGAGATCTTTGCACAGTCCAAAGAAAGTGAAAAGAAGCTCAAAGGTCTTGAAGCAGAAATACTCCAGCTCCAAGAGGTGAGATTGAAATCCAAGAAATCTGTTTTTCTTTCTAGAGAAAAGGGGAAGGCCAGAGTGTGTTTGGTTTTTTTTAAAAAAAATAAAAATAAAAGGCCATCCAGTGAGTTGAACAGAAAAGTGGGAACCTGGAGATGTTTCTCTTCCTCACTGCCCCAGGTCATTAGTGAGCTTCTTATAGCTTTGTAGGAATCTTTCTAGTAGTCTGGACTTCCTTTCCCTGCCTGGGTAGCAGGGAAGCCTTACTACTGCTTAAACAGATTTCAAGCCTCACTAAAATTTGCAAGGTGGTTTGAGAGTCTCTGGAAGCTGTGGTGCACAGTTGTCAGTACTAAAACTGGTCACTGGAAGTATATAAAAACCTAACAATCTCTCCAGTACCTCAGTGGACCATTTAAGTCTGTGGAGGTTTATCTCTCTGCTGTCTGAGGTCCTCATCCCTTTCTTTTACGGGCATCTGTTCCCTCATTGTTGGCAATTCATGTAAGAGCTCCAAGTCGTGCTACATATCGCTGTCACTTATCTCCGATTATCTCCGTTGTCTGCCACAAGGTTAAACGTTTGAGGTTTGAAGGCAACAGAATTGCCTTGTGTGAGAGACGGCCTCTTTTTGCCCTGTTAGCTGCAAAGGTTGAAGCAATCACTCAGCTTACACTGCACTTAATGTTTGAGACTTTTACCTACAACTTACTAGAGCTTCTCCATGTCATTCTTTCACAGACTTCAAACTAGTCAGTCTAGCACTTGCAGTGCATTAGATTGTGTCCTTCTTGGTGAATGTCTGGGTGTTTCTACCACTCAATACCATTTCACAATACAAGATTCAGCGCTGTTATAGTTTTGTGCTAAAAATTCATTTTCTATACTTTGCTTTCAGTCATGCTACGTACTCTGTAGGAACCTAAAAAATTTGCTTAATTTAGTGCCCACGTTATACTTAATGAATTAGAGCATGTGACAGAACGGTTTTCTCCTCCTGCTTAGGGCTTGAATGTTACTGGCCTTTTCAGGGGACGGGGAGAAGTAAATTCATAGTAGTCATGTGGCAGTTACGGGAAGTTTGATCAGGTAGTCTAGTTTCCTGTCATCTTGCTGATTTCTATGATTTTTGAATGGCATCTTGTTTGTGTTGATTGATAAATCTTTTGGGAGCAGCTTGGCCTTTGTTAGGAGTAACTTGTTGCTTCTAATTTCAGTGAGCTAAATGCCATCTTGGAGTCTTGTTAGATCAAGTAATAAGCTCTTTCTATACAAAAAAGAAATTCTATTGGAACAAAAACTTCAGACTATTATTGTAATCCCTCAGGATAGACTAAGAAAGGGTGTGAAGACTGAACGATGGAAATAATAGGAAAATTATTTCATCTTTATTAGTAGCTTGCTTTCCTCACCTCATTCCAGAGTAGCTGTAGCTGTTTTCTTACTAGCCTTTGGATCAAGACTGAGAGACTAGACAGCTTCTGAATGTCAGTTAAACTTAGAGCATTAACCACTTCAGTGACTAAAACACCTCTGAGGCAGGAAGGACCTGATTATAGAACTGATGAGATGGATTAATTATTTCTTATATTCAGATGCTGGCAGAAGAAAAGAACATTTCTGCCAGATATGCAGAGGAAAGAGATCGTGCTGAAGCAGAGGCAAGGGAGAAGGAAACCAAAGCACTGTCTCTGGCTCGGGCTTTGGAAGAAGCCCTGGAAGCTAAGGAAGAGTTTGAAAGACAGAACAAACAGTTGCGGGCAGATATGGAAGACTTAATGAGCTCGAAAGATGATGTGGGCAAAAATGTAAGTAACTTTCCAGACCCTATTTTGTTATGAACTGCACAGGGAACAACACAGGAAAATTCCCTGGTTGGAGAAGTGTTTTTGACACAAATATGGAACGTTTTGAGGCTGATTTGTAACCCAAAATTCTGGAGGAATTAATGCTCAGAACAAGAGGGTGGTCTCTATTAAGATGAGGCCTGTTCAAAAGATGTGAAGACTTGGAGAGCAGCAGTTGCTGGCCAAATGCCTAATGGCACTTGTGCTGGATTTAAGAGCTTGTCTTACTACTACTACTTTTTCTCTGTGAATATTGCACAGCTCATCTCTCCATTCATCTGCACGGATGTTTGTTTGGTTCTCTAATCTGTATCTTAGAGATGCTGCTCTCCCTGTTCTGATTGTCCAGTTTGGAGCATCACAAAGGGTAGTGTACTGAGTTCATATAATGTCTACTTTTGCTGTTAACTGCTGATTTTGAGAGGGTCTGATTAACGTTTGTGGCTTAGGTCCATGAACTGGAGAAATCAAAAAGAACTTTAGAGCAACAGGTTGAAGAGATGACGACTGAGCTTGAGGAACTGGAAGATGAACTGCAGGCCACAGAAGATGCTAAACTTCGTTTGGAGGTGAACATGCAAGCTATGAAAGCCCAGTTTGAGAGAGATCTGCAAGCCAGAGATGAACAGAATGAAGAGAAAAAGAGGATGCTGGTTAAACAAGTGTGTATCTTACTGTGCTTCATAGTGGGAAGGGCGTGATGATCTTTTGACAAAGCTCTATGGCTTTGAGAACTTGCTACCAGGAAAATAAAACTCTGTGCTTAAAGATCCCATCCTATAGAAGTCCCAAGCACGGATCTTTACCAACAATACAATAGGTCTTGTTGTGGATTAGCCACTCTTCATGTTAGTCTGCCAGTGATGGTCCTCCAATTCAACTGTATCTTGCCTCAAAAGCACTCAACATGCAAGTAGATTTGGCTGTTGCTGCATGGGTGTCCTTCAAGCCCGTCCTGTTTGGTGTACAGCAACAAAACCATGGATGCCGACATAGACTGAAAGACTGTAATTAAGTGAACAGTTTCTTAAATGAAAAACGTAGCAAAGATTCCAGATTTGCCAGACTTGAGTCTCTTCAGATCTGCTTTATGATACTAGAATTCTAAAGAAATGCCTTTAAAATTTCATGCTTGTAGGAGAAAATAGATCTAAATTAACGTTTCTAAAGCTTTAAGGAAAAAGCACCTAATATTTCAAGATTTATCACAAGAAAACAAAAACTTACTGAGAATCACCTGTATAGAGATCTCCTAGAAATAAATAAAAGCATTGACCTGGAAGGCTTTTGAAGTTCCCTGCAATGCTGAATTGCTATTGTCTTGCACTGGACAAGAGCTCCTGACCTGGCATGAGGAGGGAGGCTTGATTCAAAAGAAACATATTCCTTCATGTTGGTAACCTGTGGCACTTCTGGCTCACTTTTATTGTTGTATGAGTTCATCTTAGGTCTTGTTAGTTGCTTTCTTAGATACTTTGCTTCTCTGTTTTCTTTTGAAAAAAAGAAAAGTTGTTGGTGTATACATTCTAGTAGCACATCTGTTTCAAAGAGAATGATTTCTTTTTTTTTTTCTTGAGAATGTGTGGTGATTCTATGTCGTATTTTCCTCTTAGTGGTTCGATCAGAATTAGCAACATCTGCCCCCAAGTCATACCTAAATGTAGACAGATGTACTGGGCCAGAAGCTGATCATGAAGTAGCTGAACAGATGAAATGGAAATGCTTCAGATGCTGAGCTCTTTTCCTTATTTTCCTTTTGTCAGTTCAGAGATCTCTGCTTCCAGTTTGTGGATTTTTTTGCCGTCTGCAGTGTCTTCCCATGTAGCTTGAGTTCTGTAGGCTCTTCGAATCGAGTAATGCTAATTCTGATCTGCAAAGGCCTTTTGGATTCGTCAGCCATTTTGTTGGATTTTGTGTTTGCTCTGTTCCTGGAGCTTGAGCCTGTTAAATCCCTTGATTTCACAGGTGCGAGAGCTGGAGGCAGAACTGGAAGATGAGCGCAAACAGAGGGCTCTTGTTGTGGCAGCCAAGAAGAAAATGGAGATGGATATGAAAGACCTGGAAGGTCTGATAGAAGCTGCAAACAAGGCTCGAGATGAAGCAATCAAACAGCTACTTAAGCTCCAGGTAGGCACAGCAAATCAGCTGAGCTGCTTTCCCTGCTGCTGACAGTCTGTCAAGGGTGCTGCTTTTCGTTACATGCATTTGTAGTGTGAAGGCAAGAAGGAGTATCAGACTCAGCTATGCTGGTACACGTCACAGTATCTGACCTGAACTTATCAGCCGCTCAAAACTCCTCTCATCCTTTTTTTGCTAAGGAGTTAAGATTGTCCCCCACGTACTTCTATTCAATAGTCATCATTTTCAACGCTTTGCGTAAGGATTTACTGAGGATTGCTTTTGAGGCTGAATCTTTAAAATTTATGGTTGTTTGTATCTTTGAATTGACTGATTTCAGCTCAGCTCTTGCTGATTGCTACTTCCTCTAGTGGAGGAAGCCAAAAATGCTCCAGAGAAATAGGAGGAGTAAATTTTAGTTGCTTTGAAAAAGCTCCAAGATGCCTATTCTTTTTAGATTGGCAAGAAGAATCCAGTACTTGTGTCAAGGATTTATTTCCCATTCCCAGAGAAATACTCCGTCTTTAGTAGAGGTCAGTTTTCCCAAGGCTTTCAGTGCCATGGCCCAAAGCTGCAGGAGTATGAGGCCGTGGCAAGACCATGTAAAGCATAGAGCAAACTGCATTGCCTTTCTGCCCTGTCCACTCTATTCCTTGGCAATCCTACTTCAACTGAATGAGGGCAATTTTGGAACTTGGTCCAGGCGCTGGATGAGAAGGGAATGGAGATTAAAGCAAGAAATGCTGGTACCTAGCAGTAGCGGCTTCTCTATTCCCAGAGGCTGAGTCAGTTACAGAGTTCATACCTGATCTCTGTACACTTTCATGCAAGCACCTGAAATAAGTGGTCTCATGACTGGTGGTATTGCGAAGATGCAGGTACAACTTCAATGCAGTTTCTCCAGCTTTATTCTTTTAGCATCTGAAGTCAAACTTGTGTGAATTAAGATATCAGTCTGTGTTAAGTGTCTTACGGGAAGGATAAGTATGTGCTTCTACGTTATATGTGCAAAATGGTGAATTGTGGTACTTCTACACTGAGAAGTTTCTTACCTTGAGTACTTGTAATAGGTTTTATCAGTCAATTTAAGTAAATAGGTTTGTTTTTTTCCAAGACAATTGCAAGAGCATTACCTATCTACTATAAAGGTATCTCTACTACCTCTACTAGAGTTTTTTTCCTACAAGAAATATACTAATAAATGAAGTGAAGTCTTCTAATGGGATATTTCTGATGAGGAGTGAGTGATGGAAAGATGAGAAAATGAAGGGTTTAGACTGAAAGAGGGTAGAATTAAATTGGATATAAGAAAGAAATTCTTCACTCTGAGGGTGATGAGGCACTGGTCCAGGTTGCCCAGAGAAGCTGTGGCTGCCCCCTCCCTGGCAGTGTTCAAGGCCAGGTTGGATGGGGCTTTGAGCAGCCTGGAAGGTGTCTCTGCCCGTGGCAGAGGGATAGAACTCTGATCTTTAAAGGTCCTGTCCAACCCAAACCATTCTATAATTCTATGAAAATAAGAACTGAAAATAAATATATTTAAGTGGAATGAAGCCACTTTAGGAGGAAGGTCTTGCCTCCTAAGGGCAAAAAAGCTTCAGAGCTACTAATAAATCTTGTGGTTGTCCTGCTGTATCATGGCTTATTCTTTCCTCTGCTCTCCAACTGCAGGCTCAAATGGAAGACTACCAGCGGGAGCTAGAAGAAGCCCGTGCATCCAGAGATGAGATCTTTGCACAGTCCAAAGAAAGTGAAAAGAAGCTCAAAGGTCTTGAAGCAGAAATACTCCATCTCCAAGAGGTGAGATTGAAATCCAAGAAATCTGTTTTTCTTTCTAGAGAAAAGGGGAAGGCCAGAGTGTGTTTGGTTTTTTTTAAAAAAAATAAAAATAAAAAGCCATCCAGTGAGTTGAACAGAAAAGTGGGAACCTGGAGATGTTTCTCTTCCTCACTGCCCCAGGTCATTAGTGAGCTTCTTATAGCTTTGTAGGAATCTTTCTAGTAGTCTGGACTTCCTTTCCCTGCCTGGGTAGCAGGGAAGCCTTACTACTGCTTAAACAGATTTCAAGCCTCACTAAAATTTGCAAGGTGGTTTGAGAGTCTCTGGAAGCTGTGGTGCACAGTTGTCAGTACTAAAACTGGTCACTGGAAGTATATAAAAACCTAACAATCTCTCCAGTACCTCAGTGGACCATTTAAGTCTGTGGAGGTTTATCTCTCTGCTGTCTGAGGTCCTCATCCCTTTCTTTTACGGGCATCTGTTCCCTCATTGTTGGCAATTCATGTAAGAGCTCCAAGTCGTGCTACATATCGCTGTCACTTATCTCCGATTATCTCCGTTGTCTGCCACAAGGTTAAACGTTTGAGGTTTGAAGGCAACAGAATTGCCTTGTGTGAGAGACGGCCTCTTTTTGCCCTGTTAGCTGCAAAGGTTGAAGCAATCACTCAGCTTACACTGCACTTAATGTTTGAGACTTTCACGTACAACTTACTAGAGCTTCTCCATGTCATTCTTTCACAGACTTCAAACTAGTCAGTCTAGCACTTGCAGTGCATTAGATTGTGTCCTTCTTGGTGAATGTCTGGGTGTTTCTACCACTCAATACCATTTCACAATACAAGATTCAGCGCTGTTATAGTTTTGTGCTAAAAATTCATTTTCTATACTTTGCTTTCAGTCATGCTACGTACTCTGTAGGAACCTAAAAAATTTGCTTAATTTAGTGCCCACGTTATACTTAATGAATTAGAGCATGTGACAGAACGGTTTTTTCCTCCTGCTTAGGGCTTGAATGTTACTGGCCTTTTCAGGGGACGGGGAGAAGTAAATTCATAGTAGTCATGTGGCAGTTACGGGAGGGAAAGATCAAGGTGATGCGTCCTGCTAGCTTTTATAGCTGTTGGTTCTGTTTATCCATTAAAAGACCTCGGCGATATCACACTTCACAGCATCTCCCAGAAGTTATTAGAAGGCATAATTGTTTGCAGAAGTTTTGAGATTCCTAATGCTGTAATGAATATTTCTTAAACCTTCACAGGAGTTTGCTGCGTCTGAAAGAGCTCGTCGTCATGCTGAGCAAGAAAGGGATGAGTTGGCTGATGAGATTGCAAACAGTGCTTCGGGAAAGTGAGTCATCAAATGTATTAATTGTGCATCTGAAGAACTTCAGGCACCAGCAGCTGCAGTTCTTGGTAGCCTGCTTGCAATTTCTGTATTGACCTGTTGTCCCGATAAAAATTCCTTCTTGTTACGAAGAGAATTGCTTACACAGTAGCTTCTCATTACAGTTTGGAATGTCTAAAGTATCAAAAGCAAAATAGCCAATTGCTTTGTATCAGATCTGAGCGTGTCTTGACCCAAATACTTCTTGTCTAGGTCAGCGCTGCTGGATGAGAAGCGCCGGCTGGAAGCTTGGATTGCACAATTGGAGGAAGAGCTCGAGGAAGAGCAGAGCAACATGGAGCTTCTCAATGAGCGGTTCCGAAAGACCACGTTGCAGGTGAGTCCGTTGGTGGCAATGCTGTAGGGGCAATCTATGTTTCAGTGTGCAGATAAGTGGAGGATCTCAATAGCACCAAATGATCTTCTATCGTTCTCCTCTGAAAGGTTGACACGCTGAATTCTGAGCTAGCTGGGGAGCGGAGTGCTGCCCAGAAGAGTGAAAATGCGCAGCAGCAGCTAGAAAGGCAGAACAAAGAGCTGAAAGCCAAGTTGCGGGAACTGGAGGGATCCGTGAAGTCGAAGTTCAAGGCAACAATTTCTACTCTAGAAGCCAAGATTGTGCAGCTAGAAGAACAGCTTGAGCAGGAAGCCAAGTAAGGAGAAAAAGAAAAAAAAATCTGTTTGCTTGTGTTTGCCATGTCTGAAACCTCTGTGCCTTAGGTTTTTGTAGGGCTGAGATATGATCTTCCGGCAAAGGCATTGGGGTTTCTGATCAGGAAACCTACTGTTTGGGGGACACATTTTGACAAGAGATCTGCAAAGTAACTGGGGTTGAAATTTTCAGAATCTATTTGCTCCGTAACTAAAGCTGCTGAATTAACTCTGGACATTAACCAGGTGAATATGTTGACTGGTAGTCCCAGGATGCACAAGGTGATGCAGAAGTTTCTTGAGACAAGATGAAACATCGCCTTGAGACACCTGGTCTCTTTGGTTAGAGGAAGCCAGTTGAAGAGCTTAGGTGTGACAGCTTTAGTTGGTTGAGATGAATCCTGTACTCTGCAGAAGTCTTTCTGCAGTGAGCTCTTCCTGTTTATCTTTGTCATCTTGGTCCTCCAAATATATGTATTTGTTTTAAGCTAGTTCCTCCCAGAATCTGAAGGTCTTATAACAATCTTTGTTCTTTTTGTGCTTTTGGCTCTATGGGAGGAACATGTTACTGGTTAGCAATAACTCTGTAAGAAGCACCTTGATATCCCTCTTTTGAGCCTGCATACCATACTGGTATTGCTCCAGTGCTAAGGCTTCATGTTTTCAAAACTGCATCCCAGCCAACCACCAGCACGTTAAAACTGTTGCTGCTGTTGATGGTGGCAGGCGTGTTAGGAGAACTCAAGTATCAGTTACACCATGAGGCGAGAGCCTTTCAGAAGGAACAGATTTTGTCTTCCTGGCCTTCAAGTACTGGGACAAATGACGGCTTTTGATTATTCTAGGGAAAGAGCAGCTGCTAACAAACTGGTCCGTCGTACGGAGAAGAAATTGAAGGAAGTCTTCATGCAGGTGGAGGATGAGCGTCGACACGCAGACCAGTACAAGGAGCAGGTAGGTGGAAGGGCTTAGCTTTTGAGGCCTATTTCTCAGAAAAGGTAAATAAAACCATACTTTAAGTAGAAAGGGCTTGCTAAGAAGCATGTTAATGAAAAGATTTTGGGGAATCTATCTTGATGACTAAACCACTAGAGTAGTTCCCAGTGGTCAAAACCTCCCCGTGATAGCTCTGATGTGATGGTCCGTTACGCATCCTGGTCTCCCAGACCCAGGAGCTCTGCAGTGTTTCCAGGAGCCCGGGCTGGAATCTGCAGTGAGGCTGTGCTGGTTCATCTCCAGCTGGAGTGGTTGGGTGGACAGGACGTTGGCTAACTCCTGGTCGTGGCGTTGCAGCTGTCTAGTTTGATCCTGAGTCCCTGGGTTTATATTTCAGATGGAAAAGGCAAATGCCAGAATGAAGCAGCTCAAACGCCAGCTGGAGGAGGCCGAAGAGGAAGCCACACGTGCAAATGCTTCCCGACGTAAACTTCAGCGTGAGCTGGACGATGCCACAGAGGCTAACGAGGGCCTGAGCCGGGAGGTCAGCACCCTGAAGAACAGGCTAAGGTAGGTGGTGCCAGTGGTGGTGGGCAGGGTTTGTCTGAGCCCTCGTGTGCCCACAGACTCTCCGCAGTGCATCCTTGGGGAGTATCCAGCTGTGGCACTGCTGGTGTTAGGGATGTTCAGCTCAGGAAGTGTGGGCTGGATGAGTGCTCGGTGCGGTGGATTGAGAACTGGCTGAATGGCAGAGCTCAGAGGGCTGTCATCAGCGGCGCCGAGTCTGGTTGGAGGCCGGTAACTAGTGGTGTGCCTCAGGGGTCAGTACTGGGCCCAGTCTTGTTTAACTTCATCAGTGACCTGGATGAAGAGACGGAGTGTACCCTCAGCAAGTTTGCTGATGACACCAACCTGGGAAGAGTGGTAGATACACCAGCAGGCTGTGCTGCCATTCAGCGAGACCTGGACAGGCTGGAGAGTTGGGCAGAGAGGAACCTGATGAGGTTCAACAAGGGCAAGGGCAGGGTCCTGCACCTGGGGAGGAACAACCCCACGCACCAGTACAGGCTTGGGGCGGACCTGCTGGAGAGCAGCTCTGCGGAGAGGGACCTGAGTGATCTGGTGGACAACAGGTTGACCATGAGCCAGCAGCGTGCCCTGGCTGCCAAGAAGGCCAATGGTCTCCTGGGGTGCATTAGGAGGAGTGTGGGCAGCAGGTCGAGGGAGGTTCTCCTTCCCCTCTACACTGCCCTGGTGAGGCCCCATCTGGAGTGCTGTGTCCAATGCTGGGTTCCCCAGTTCAAGAAAGATGAGGAGCTACTGGAGAGAGATCAGCGGAGGGCTATGAGGATGGTGAGGGGACTGGAGCATCTCTCCTACAAGGAGAGGCTGAGGGAGCTGGGCTTGTTCAGCCTGAAGAAGAGAAGGCTGCGAGGGGACCTTAGAAATGCTGATAAATATCTGCAGGGTGGGTGTCAGGAGGACGGGGCCAGACTCTCTCCAGTGGTGCCCAACGACAGGACAAGGGGCAATGGGCACAAACTGAAGCTGAGGAAGTTCCAGCTGAACATGAGGAAGAACTTCTTCCCTCTGAGGGTGACGGAGGCCTGGCCCAGGCTGCCCAGGGAGGCTGTGGAGTCTCCTTCTCTGGAGATATTCCAGCCCCGCCTGGACGCGGTGCTGTGCAGCCTGCTCTGGGTGACCCTGCTTGGGCAGGGGGTTGGGCTGGGTGACCCACAGAGGTCCCTTCCAACCCCCACCATTCTGTGATTCTGTGATTTTTCCAGTGGCTGGTACCAATCCCTTTTTTTCCCATACCCACTCCAGTGGGAATGTCTCAGCATTTTCCTTGAGAGCAGCTCTTGGAGATCAAGGTCTCTACCGAGTACAGATGGGAGACAGCAGTGGTGAGGTTGCTGCAGAACAAAACCATCTCGGGGGTAGAGAGAGGCTTATAGGAGCGGCAGGAGGGGTGCAGCGCAGCGCTGCACAAACGAGTAGTTGGTATTATTTTAGAGACCCTGCTCTGTTTAGGACTTGGTCTGTGCTCGGTGCTTGTACAGAGGCAATATTTTAGGTTGCTTGGGACTTGCAAAATTAAGATGATGGTAAGCGCTAAGCAGGAATACCAGAATACCGGAATGTTTGCGCACAGCCTGTCTTCTCCTTGGTCAGAGAAGGGGTTTCAAGACCCTGTGTGTGAAATTTGCCCTGTGGCTGGGGGCAAACTCTTCCCCCATGGTTCAGTGCGGAGGTCTTCCCAGAGCAGCCACCAGCATGGGGCCGTGGGCTGTGGGCGAGCCACGACCCTTCATGGATTGTCTGGTTGCTGTTCGCAGGAGGGGGGACCCCATCACCTTCTCCTCGAGCCGATCCGGGAGACGCCGGCTGCACTTCGAAGGGGCCTCGCTGGAGCTCTCGGACGACGACGCGGAGAGCAAAGGCAGCGACGTGAACGAAGCGCAGCCGGCGCCCGCCGAGTAGAGCCCCGTCTGTACCCTGCTTCAGATATACTTACAACTGCTTTTTTCCTGTAGTAAATAAAATGGAATTGTCTCTGTTCAGTGCATCTATTTTCCAGATACTCATTGTATAGCCATTTTATAAAGCATCATGTGAATAATGGAACTTTTTTTTTTTATTAACACGGAAACTTCATTCCCAGAGGGTAGGTGGTTGGGGCAGACCCGTCGTCATGACTATGCATGCTTTGTTGTACAGACAGCATCCTTCCGTTTCTCCTGTGCTCAGGTGGCCCGTGGCTGTATCGAGTCTGGTGGATCATTGAAGACCAAACTGCACCTGTATTTTTTTTTTTCTTTTCTCCTAATTGTTGTGATCAGCACACAGTCAGCGAGTGAACTGTGAAAAGGCCTTGGGAAGTGTTAGAGGGAGATGTAGGGATGAACGAGTAGCGTCCATTTTTAACCTGCAATACCCTTTTGAAGTGTTCTCAGCACCTGCTTCATCAGTTAGCGTTCCTGCAGTACGGGCAAACTGAAACAGCGTCGCCGTTCCTCATCTGTACAGTACTTCTGCGTTTGTAGAGACCCGCTATCACCACGCCCGACAGATCTGTGTATATATTAAGGCTACTATAATGTGAACACCAGTGGAAAATAAACAGACAACGCAGGCGAAATTAATTTATTAATTTAGGGCCGAGTGAGTTAGCCTTCAAGCCACAGAGCCTAGCGGCTGCACGGTGCGTGGAGGCCGAGGCGGTGCGGCGGCTCCGGCGGGAGCGGCTCCGGGGCTGCGCGGGGCGGGTGCGGAGCCGGCGGTGACAGGGGTTCAGCGACGGATGTTGCCTGCCTAGGAGTTGACATGCCAGGGGATGTGAATCCTTTTTGTTGTTGTTGTGTTTTGTTTTTTTTTTTTATTTTGAACAGTATTACAGCGAGTAGTTAGCATTCTTTTTGTTTAAATAGCTGAAAAACTGACATTACAGAAAGTGCCTTAGACACTACAGTACTAAGACAACGTTACATATATAATTTGCCTATATAACAATGATTTAATGTATTAATTTTGACTGTGCTTCATATCACGTACCTCTCTAGTCCAAGTGGTATTATTGATATTAGTGACAATGAATCAGTGTTAACTAGGAAGCTTCCTCTGCCACATACTCAAAAACCGTGGATTTCCTTTTTTGGTTAAAAGCTTTAACATCTGTCACAAAGATTTTGTTGTGTGTGTTTGGATACTTTTAATCAAAGTGGCTGTTGACCACCAGGCATCTGACTGCAAATATCTTGTTTTCTTGTATACCCATATTTCTAGACAATGATTTTTGTAAGACAATAAATTTATTCATTATAGATGTGGCCGCCTGCTCTGTTTACTTACAGGAAGAGCTATCTCCTGAGGCTGGCGTAGACCTTAATAAACAAGAATATGACTGGAAGCTGCATTTACCCTTCTTCCTCTTTTGTTTGCTCAGGGTTTTTTTTCTCTTTTGACCTAAACACAGTGTAAATGGCCTGGTCAGGGCTGAGCCTTTGTGTTGCCATTAGAGTCCAAAGTCCCCTCCTGCTGACCTGCAGGGCTGGGACCCAGGCAGAGGCCCCACGGCTGCCTTCAGCGGGGTCTGGGCTTTCTGCTGGGCGGTGGAATCTCCTGTTTTGGAGGTCCCAGTGTGCAATACCTGCTCCCCTGGCCCAAGGTAGTGATGGCGTTGGGTAAGGCCAAGGCTGTCACTGGTGCCCTGGGGCTGGTCCCTGCACAGAGAAGGTGGACCAGCGTGGGGAGCTGATAGGAGCAGGGAGATGGTGGGCTTAAAACTGGAGTGAGAGGAGAGGGGTGGGGGAGAGCAGGAAGCCCCTGCCTGGGCTCTACAGTCCAGGGCTGCTGTCAGTGGTCCCTCTGGTCCCAGCAAGCCCGGGCTGAGGGAGCCTCCAGCACCGAAGGGCTGCTGGGGACCAGAGCTGATCCCAGGCACCCGCTCCTGGAACCCAGTTCAGTCAGGGGTACCGTTACCTCAGGTGTCTCCTTCAAGGCAGTGGCTGCTGCTCCTCCTGCTGTGAGGACCATACTGGGGAGGGGGCAGGGGCTGCTGAAGGGCTTTCCCCTGCCTCTCTCATGGCTTCCATACCTCAGGGCAGGGGTTGGGCCACTACCAGGCACAAACACAGGCTGGGCAGAGAATGGGAGTGAGAGCAGCCCTGAGGAGAAAGGCTTGGGGTGCTGCTGGGTGAGAAGCTGGACACGACCCAGCCGTGTGTGCTCACAGGGCCAGGGGGGGATTCTGCCTCTCTGCCCCACGCTGGTGAGACCCCCTGGGGTACGGGGCTTGGGAATGTGAGGGCCCGGCTGATGAGGATGTGGGTGAAGCTCCAACCAAGAGGTTGCCCAGCGTGAGTCGGTCAGCCCCATGCATTACGGCTGCCTCAGCTAAGAAAAAAAAGGAGGGTAACTGTCACAGGCGATTCCCTGCGGAGGGGAACAGAGGGCCCGATCTGCTGACAGGACCCATCCCAAGGGAAGTCTGCTGCCTCCCTGGGGTCCGGGTCAGGGATGTTGCTTGGAAACTCCCTGGTCTGGTGTGGTCCTCTGACTCTTACCCCCTCTTGGTAATGCAGGTTAGCGGGGACAAGATCGCGGAGAGAAGTCCCAAGGCCATCAAAGGGGACTTCAGGGCATTGGTCGAGGGATCGGGGGCACAGGTGGTGTTTTCCTCCATCCCATCAGTGGCAGGGAACAGCACTGAAAGGGGAGGAAAGCTCACCTGGTTAATAGGTGGCTCAGGGACTGGTGCCATCGGTTGAATTTTGGCTTCTTTGATCATGGGGAGGTGCACACAGCACCGGGCCTGCTGGGGACAGACGGAGTACAGCTGTCTCAAAGGGGAAAAAGGATTCACTGAGAGGGCTTTAAACAAGGTTCCAAGGGGGATCACATCACTAGGGATGAGCCCAGGTGTGTCATGGCAGGGTCAGGGGGAGATCGACAGCCCAGCTCAAGTGCATCTACACTAATACACGTAGCATGGGCAATAAACAGGAGGAGCTGGAAGCCATTGTACAGCAGGAGAGCTAGGTTGTCATCACAGAAATGTGGTGGGACAGCTCGCATGACTGACATGCTGTCATGGATGGCTTCAGACCCTGCTTCGGCGGGGCGGGGGGGGGGGGGGGGGTGGACGTGGACCAGATGACCCACAGAGGTCCCTTCCAACCCCCACCACTCTGTGATTCCGTGGGAGCCCTGCATCCAGCTCTGGAGCCCTCGGCACAGGACAGACCTGGAGCTGGTGGAGCGGGGCCAGAGGAGGCCCCAGCAATGATCTGAGGGCTGGAACCCCTCTGCTGGGAGGAAAGGCTGGGAGAGCTGGGGCTGTTTAGCCTGGGGAAGGGAAGGCTCCGGGGACACCTTAGAGCAGCCTGAAGGGACCTGCGAGAGAGCTGGAGAGGGTCTTGTGACAAGGGCATGGAGTGATAGGCCAAGGAGTGATGGCTTCAAGCTGCAAGAAGGGAGGGTTTGATTGAACGTGAGAAAGAAATTCTCCACTCTGTGGGTTGTGAGGCCCTGGCCCAGGCTGCCCAGAGAAGCTGTGGCTGCCTCCTCTCTGGCAGGGTTCAAGGCCAGGTTGGAGGGGGCTTGGAGCACCCCAGGCTGGTGGAAGGGATCCCTGCCCATGACATGGGGGGCTGGACCTGGATGACCTGTAAGGCCCCTTCCATCCCAGACCATCCTATGGTTCCATGAACATGCAGAAGGCCCAGGCTCTGTGCAAGAGCAGCATCCTCTTACTGGGGATTTTTTAAGGGGAGGGTGTTCCTGCTCCCCCGAGGAGCGAGCTGGTCCCAGGGTGGGGGGAGCTGTGTGGCCTCCCCCTGCATGGCACTGGGGCTCTGGCGGGAGCTGGAGGCCTCCGTCGCTTTGCAGGCTCTTCCCAAAAATCAGATCTTGAGGTCCAAGACAGTCGGTGCCATGGAGGGAAGGCGCTTGCTCAGCCGCCGCTCCCCTCTCTGCTCAGAGGGAAGGAGGAGGCAACACTGCAAGGGAAAGGCAGCAAGCGCTTCGCAGCAGCGCACGGCAGCATCGCTACGTGACAAAAACACGGCCACTGCCACCGGTTCTGCAAAATCCACTGATTTCACATTAAAAGACCTTTATTTTTGGAAGATGACGGTAATTTGGGTTTGGGTTTTTTTTTGAAAACCCCTTCACGATCTGTGTCACCATGGTGGTATGGTACACTGTCCTACTGCAACATGCCATATAGATTTCGAATAAATAAAGCTACAAAGCCCAAGTTATGTACAAAGATCTTCGGCAAAGATAATTATGTTTACAAACCTATGTACAATAAAACAAATGTAAACAGTCAAATGCAGCAGAGGATGCACAGGAAAGGACGACCATACAAACCCTGACGGCGAGGGGGGGGCTTCCCGCCTCCCCTCTGCTGGGGCCGATGGTTTTTTTCTCAGCACTTGTAAATAAACCAGCTTGGAGCTGCAGAGCCAAGTGAACGCGACAGCCCCAAGCGGGAATGAAGATTTCTAAACCCACAGATCAAACCCCGGCTGGGTTTGCTGGTTCTTTGTATAAAATCCACCGACTCCGAGGCACACGGACAGAGAACTCGCACAAACACGTTGCTCGAAAGACCCACGAGGTACACGCAGTCGCCCAACACTGTCGCAGAAGCACGCAGGTGACACTGTGAGATCCAGTCCTATATTACACGGATCGGAACAGGGGTGGGGTGGTGGCGGGGTCCCAGGAGGGGGCTTTGTGGATTTGTGGCTTCCTAACGCTCTGTCGGACTTCCCGGTGTGGCGGTGTGTGGATGTTTGCCTGACGAAGGCACTGGGAGCACGCTCCAGCCGCTCGCTGCGTTGCTGCACGGGTGGGGGAGCGCCGAGGGGCCGCTTCAGCACGGCTCAGCCGCGCCAGCACCCAGCAAGGCAGGCGATGTTCTGACTGACGAGTGCTGGGCACGGGACCGTCACCCCCGCGCCCCCAGCCCCTCCATCCCTCTGCCCCGTAGGGCCGCGCAGCTCAGCCTCCCATGCCCACACCAACCCACGGCCACGCGCTGGCCCCGCAGTGATTTATTAAGCTGCGGTAACTGAGTCATGGACCTGATTCCTGTCCAAAGAGCCGCGGCGCAGCCTCAGCCAGGGGTCTGAGGTCTGAGCCTTACCGGGAGGGCAGCAGCTGCCCGTCCTGAGCAGCAGGATGCTGGAGGAGGCAGGGAGAAACGCTGCCAAACCTAAGTTAGAGAAGAGATACGGTGAGGGGCTGAGGACCGCCGGGCCGAGCAAGACTCCTGCAGCCCGTGAAACAGAGCACTGCGGGTGGCAGCTTGAGCAGCGCGGGGTGTGGGGCCAAGGCAGAGAACATCCGCTACAGCGACAGGAGAAAACAAACTGTATTAATGTGACATGGAGGGCCATGAGCTCAGGGTCTCCTCGGGCAGCAGGGCGCGGGTCGTGTTCCAGAGGGGCAGGAATGGGCAGCAATCGGGAGCAGTTCCTCTCGTGGTGGGCTGAGAAAAGCATCCGCAAGTCCGAACACGACCTCCTGCGGGCTCATATGCTCAGGGGGAGCATGCCAGGCGCCGAGGACAGTCGAGAGGCTCCCAGTCTGGGGGGACCTTGATCAAAGCCGTTTACTGCCCTGAGGAGCAAGAAGAGACAGGCCGGTAAATGATGAGCCCCAGGAGATGGCACCGCTCACCCCTCCCGGCCCCAGCAGCTGGAGAACAGACCCCTCTCCTCCCCTCTCACCTCACCCTGGCTGTACGATGGCTGCAAGGCCACTGTGACCACAACAGGGCTCCCATGGCTGCGCCCACCCGCACCCACCACTCCTGCCTGGAGGTGGTGGGTGCTGCCTGATGACCACCCCAGGAGGACAAGCAGCTCCTGCGCAGACCCCAGACCCCCACGCCGGGCTCTGGGCAGCTGAGGGGCCGGGCACAGCAGTGCTGCAGGCTCGCTCCCCACGGCCAGCTCCCCTCCCCTCTTCACGGGTGCTGGTGGGCTGCGAGAGGAGAACATGGGTCTGACAGCTTTTCCATCTCTACTCCGTTCTGGCTTTGGCAGATCTTCTGTGATCAGGCTCAACACACAGCGTCTGCCCAGGCTCACCATCTGCTGATCATCACCACCACCACAGCCTTGACAACCAGAAGCGATGGCATCCCCATATCAGGACAGCACGTCTGTAGGCGTGGGTAACGGACCGTTGTAACGATGTGACCCCAATATGAGTATGATCGTACAGCTTTATTAGTCAGCAAAACAAGGTTTATATAGCAAAACTATTACAGCATCTGAATGGTTAAAACCCCAACCCATATATAGGCAAAACTACTGCAACTCGTTGTGATTGATGCAGAGCTGCACCTCGAAGTGAAAACAGTACTGTGGCAGGAAACAGCAACGTGGCAGGAAGGAAGTGACAGTGTGGCAGGAAACGGTGACGTTCCCCCTGCTCCAGTGTCCTGAGCTCGTCGCTCTGCCTTCCCAGCAGGGTTCCGTGTCAGCCGCTCCCAAGGCTCACCTCCGGATCAGAACCTGGGTTGCTCAGCGCACCAAACTATGTCCCCTCTCGTCCAGCCAGGACTCCACAATTCCCCCTTTTTGTTTTTTGAGCAAGCCAGGTTTGCTTCGTCATCTTGGAGAGAGCCTTTTTAAGACAGCTAAAGCAAATACATATTATAACTCCAACAGCAAGTAACACGATACATATGCGCAAAATTTCTATAATTAAACCGTTAAGCCAAGCGGGCAGATTACCAAAGAGCGAGGTGAGAAATCCATCAAAAAATCCCTGGCTTTGTTGTATTTGATTGGCGTGCTGTTCAAGCCATTATAATTGCTTGTGGATGGACTTACTACGATCGGACAAGTTCATACAGCACATGCCTTCGAAATCCTCACAACCATGTCCCTGGGCCAGCAGTAAAAAATCAATTGCTGCTCTATTTTGCAATACCGCATGTCGTAGACTACTCTGATCTTCTAGCAGGGATTGCAAGACTTTTGTGGTAACACTGGCTTGCTTCTCTGCCCAGCGTTCCGTGTTCACCAATCTACTTCTGTAGCAGTGTTCCGTGTTCGCTACTTTCAAGGTCTATCTCCATTACCAAGCCTGGGTTGCTCAACAGCACCAAACTATGTCCCCTCTCATCCAGCCAGGACTCCACAATTCCCCCTTTTTGTTTTTTGAGCAAGCCAGGTATAGTTGATGAGGTTGTTGATGATGATGAGAGCTGACACTAATTTTGGTCTTCAGCTTGCTACCACTCTTTCAGAGGCCCACACAAACTACAATACTAACAGTATAAGAACACAAATGCTAGTTGAAGACATAGAGATGTGAAGTGCATACCACAACCTGCTGGATATAAAGAAAGATTAAATTAACTTGAGAATGATTCATACTGATGGTAAATCTGTTACCTAGCATATTGGTGTAGATTGATTTACTTGTATTCAATTTTCTTGCTGGATTTACTTGTATCCAATTTTCTTCCTGTGTGGATGGTGGGACTAAAGTACCGCTTGACCACAACATATCATTATTGTCAATGGGAGGGAATGCATGTCACCACGTCAGGCATCGAAATAGCAGTGTATCGATAGTATGAGCGCAGTAAATTTGCACTTGGGTTATAGGTATACTTATCATATATACAAACATCCATAACATTTAGTATTGGCTATCGATATTAATTACCTAGGTTAAGATCAATGTACCTAGAACTACGACTCATGAACTATATAGGCTAAAATTAATGTACAGAAAAGCATAAAGCTGCAAACATCACCACATCTATTCCCTGCTGCATCAAATGCTTCCGAAGCCCCGACAAATCAGAGTCCAAATACAACAATCTAAAGTCAAAAACCAGAAATAGTCAATACCTGCAGAACTTACCAAACCAAAAGACACAAAACAGTTACTTAGTCCAGACAAATCCGTTAGATCACAGAAACCAAATAAATCCATCAGAACACAGAAATACAAACACGGTAACATAAAATCACACGTTCATGGTCGCGACCACACACACACACAGGCACACCAAGTTTTCAGCATAAATCCAAATATTGCAAAGACAGGACTTACAATAATATTCAACATTTAACAGACAAATACCCAAGCTTCAGTTTCAGGAAGAGTACTCTCTTTTCAATTTTGGATTAGAAAGGACACTTTCCCTTCTCGTCAGGGATATAGCTCAATGCTGTGAAGCTTTTACTATGACTAAAAAATAGGCAACAAAAAACAATACTGGAAGACTGCCTTTGCCTTATTAATAGTTCACGCTCAGAACTTTTTGGTCCAGTGATCAGAGGTTCTCCCCGAGAATCCCTCGGTGCCGGCTGGAGGTCCTGCAATCCCTCGGACCATTGAAGTTCAAGAGCAGCGTCCTACCTGGGTACCCAAAATCTATTACTAGAAAGCAGCAAAATAATTAACTTCCTAAAACTTAATGTTGGAGTTCTAGAAAGCAGGCATTCTTTACTGCAGTACTGAACGCACAGGGAATAGTTCTACTCAAATGTGTGTACCGAAAAGACACTCTTACTAGATATTTATGCCATGTTAACATACATAATCATTACATTTCTGCAAAGTACTTATCATTCTCCATTTCCCCCCTCCCCCTTTTTTTTTTTTTTTTAATATTAATGTCTTTTGTACATGCATATTGGCACCTCTAGGCAGTTGTCAGGAGCCCTCAGGTGAAGGTTTATACTTTTCCTCACGGTGTCTGCTAGTTAACCTTTGCTCTTGTACAGACGCAGTTCTAAAATCGCGTATACCGTGTCCTCCAAGATAGCTTCGTTATACAAAAGCTGTTGTGGGAGATAATTGCCAAATATGCAAGGAATGTATTAACTGGTGTGGGTGGTGCACCCACTGCAGTCATCAGAGTACTTGCGTTTGCTGTAATTTTTTCAGTGTTCCCTGTGTAATAGGATCATCCAGAGTGGATCTCTTCTGCTTCCATGTCAGAGGTTGCTCCCTGAGAGTGAGCGTGGTCACCTCTGGCATCGGATTCTGCGTTACGTTCTTTCAGCTCATGATATAGCTTCACATATTTTACCGGAAACCATCGAGGGCCTGTTGAAAGAAGAACACACGCACACGCTCTTCCCCACGTTATTAGTTCTACAGGACCTGTCCATTGTGATTCCCCAAATTCTTTATACCATGCTTTTGGTCGAACCACAAATGGAGGGACCATCCCGAATTGACGGTCAGCTGCTGTTGTAAATAATTGATCATCAAAACGATTTTAAAAATTAAGTACATATAATGCTTTGTCTAACTGTTCCTGTGGGGTAACACTGCCCATAGGATTCCCCCTTTTTTGTTTATTTAGCATAGCTTTGAGGGTCCCGTGGACACTTTCAACAATGGCTTGTGCAGTAGAAGAATGTTGTATACCTGTAACAAGTTGTATACTCCAGTCCTGTAGGAAAACAGAAATTGTCCGTGAAACGTTCCTTTTCTCCCGTATGTGCCGTGGCTACCAGAAATCCTGAGAAAGTATCCACACTAACATGTACACAATGCAGTCGACCAAATGTTGATATATGTGGAACATCACTTTGCCACAACTCATCAGCTCGTAAACCACGAGGGTTCCCTCCTGCACACGATGGTACGGGTGTAATACATTGACAATCAGGGCATGCATGAACATTTTTTGTAGCTTGCCCCTGGGGCAAAGCAAATTGTTTATGCAAGGAAGAGGCGTTTTGATGAAAGAAGTCATGAGATAATCGGGCTTGCTTGAAACCGTGTGGCAGTACTGCTGCCATTGTCAATTTATCTGCTACAACTTTTTCTTCAGTTATTGGTTTTAGTAGAGTAGTATGTAACTACATATGCATTATAAAATATACACATACACGATTTTCTAATTTCAATAGCAATTTCATCTGCAATGCATTGAACAATATTCACAACATGCAGAATCTGAGACAACATTGAGTGGTTCAGTCGAAAACAATTGAAAAAAAGTGCAAGGCCGCTGATAGCTTAAAAATTTGTGTGGATCCTTCAATGACTAAAATAGATGATTGTTAATCTGATGAATTTGTTTGTTTCCAAAACACTATTCGTGCTCCTTTAATAGGAACAGAAACACGTCGTTTTTTTCGCTGCAATGAAATTTGAGAAAGGGAATGTAACAGCTTATTTTGTGGAAGGGTATAACGTATGTTATTTAAATAATCAGCTAGAGCAGCTTGCAGTGATAAGGATTCACTGTTTAAAGCGACAAAGTCATCTTTAGCCAGCAGCAGGTAAATAATATCAACTTGCTGACAGTGATTCCAACCTTGTGCTATTAAGGACACTATGATGTGTACCTTTGAAGTCAATGTTTTCATGGGCGTATGAGACAAAGAGATTCATTCCAGAGTCTTCAACTGCTGCGTGTTAACACACCACTGATCGAAAAGAGGGTAAGGCTGTAAAACAAAACCTTCATAAATGATATACAAATTTGTTGGCAATTCGACATTAATTCTGAAGGTAAAGGCAATTGCAATTCTATCTGAAATCTTTTGTAAAACAGTTTTTGCTTTTGTCATTGATCTTCGGGAAAATAATAAATTTGAGTCCCTTTTAACAAAGTAAATAGAGGGGACAAATCTTCAGCTGTAAAGTCAATATTTTCACCTTTCAGCAGAGTGAATAACATCATCTAGGTAGACCATCTGAACCCTGGAAAGATAATAAAGTCCAGCTGTTTGTTCACAAGGAATTCTACTGCAGTAATTGAATTGTATACATTTTTTGGTAACCAAGTCCTTGAATGTCAGAAAGATGGTTCTCGCCGTGCCGCTTCTGGGCTGGCCAGGACGGGCCGGCGCGCTGGGATCAAGGGAAGGGGGTGGGGGGGGGGGGTGGAGTGGGAGAGAACCGAGCCGCCGGTTGCCCGGGGCGGGCCATGTGCCCCACCAGGTGTAAGGTTTGCTGACCCGTTCGATGCGGTGGCTGCTGGCGCGGCGGCTGTACAGCGTCTGAGGGACCGTGCATTTTTATGTTGGAATTCACCTCGTTTTGATCTCAGGTCGGGTACGCCAATTGCTGTCGCGAGACCCTGTCGTGCACTTTTGGGATGCCGGATTTTTACACCCCACTTCCCATTTCTCTGGATTCAAAGGATCGTCAGGTTTTGGCAGATTTACTTCCCACATTTCTCATGTTCGGTAGGAATTTCGTCGTATGTAGGGTTAAATTTCAACAGACTGCTGCTCTGTCCTTGCTTTTGAGATAAGGACAGAGGTATAGCAGCTGCTTCTAAGATAGTCTCTGTAAGTTTTAGAGCATTTAAAGCTGTATGCACTGATTTCCAAGTAATGATTTTCTCAGGGATTTTAAACTGCAAGGCTTTGTTCTTTCAAACTTCACTGTAAAAAAGTTTTTAATGGAGCCTTCGCTCCTTTTTTCGGTGACTGTCCCATTCTCCAGTGAGCCGGAGGCAGGGCGCAGACCCGATTACTGCTCAGGGTCTGCTGGACCCAGCCCCTGCTCACGGCTTTTTTCAGGTGCTACATTTGCAACAAAAGGACTTTTCTGAATGACTCTGGCCACTTTTTTTCTCTGCTAACACATTTTTTAACGCTTCATAAACCAAACGCCAAGTTGTTAATACTCGGCTCGCATTCACGTCACGCCTTGAAGTATGTTTAAAAGGTAAATCTCCTAACACCTTCCAAGTTAAAATACCAAAAACACGCGGTGATTCCACGGGCACTCCATTACTTCTGAGTCAGGCTAACAACAGCTCGAAAAACAGGGACTAATTATCGCTCCTCTTTGTTGCCAACCTGTATGCACAGAGTCCACGATTCTCTGCCACACATCCAAGTCGAACAACTGATCTGTTTCCTGATTTTTTGCACTCGCTGGTATTGTGGTTATCCCCCTTACAGTTCACACCCCACTTTAGCTATCCCTCTCCACCGTACCCCCGACCCTTCCCTGGTTCCCAACCCCCCATTCCACGGCACAGCGCAAGGTGGGGCTGGAAGAGAAAACGGGTTATATGGGTTAGGGACTGGTGGCTCCGGCAGCAAAGTATCCGTAACCTTCTCATCTGTACAACGAGTCACTGGAGTCCTTGGAGACAGCGACGTAGGCAGAGGAAGTGGAGGATACCGCGGTATAGGATTCGGGGACATGGGACAATCGGAAGGGGCAGCGGTGGCGCCTGGCCAATCTGCGGGCGGTGGCGCCTCAGCACATCCCTCTCCGCGGCGCGGTGGCGGTGGTGGTGACTCTGGCGGTGGGGGTGGAAACCCTGTGCCAGTGGGTCTAGCCGCACGTACTCCTTTTCCTGGACCGCAGGTTTCCCTGCCTCCACGGGCTGCCGACTCGGACCCCCTCATGCTTTCAAAGATGGCATAGGGAGGCTAGGACCCTGAAACAGCAGAGTTGTTGCCAAGCAGGTCCCTCCCTCGGGTGTTAATGTAGCGAAAGTAGAGGTAACAGCTTAAGTCCTTTCTCCGTGCAGCAGCAACAGAAACTTCAAGGTAGCTGAGTCATATTGTAACCATCTCACAGAGAGGATGGGTTGGAGGAGATTAACCACTGCTGACTCTTCCTATATCAGTGTGGACCCCATCTCCTCCCCGGCCCAATCAACTTCACGAGTTGCTTTGCCGTTGCGTCTATTCCTCTCTTAGAGAGCATACCGACAAGCAACGTTGCCGCAGCCTCTATCTTCATGCTTGCGACCCTGGCCTCCACATTCAATTTTAGCTGCGCCAGGCAGCACCAGTGGGGCTCGTTTTCTCCCTGGGAGGCGGCCGTCCGTGTCTGCCCTGCGACGCTGCACCCAGGCAGCACCACTCTCAACCGTTGTTTTCCCACTCCCCTCCTCTAGCTGCTTACTGCAGACTCGGAGATTCTGCAGGAAGATGAATCATTTTTTGCCGCAGGAAACTAAACCATCCTCTGCTACCAGTTGTTGGAGTGGGAGACGGACCCGGAGTAACAATGAAATCTCAATGTGAGTGTGATCGTTCTCCTTTATTAGTCAGCAAAACAAGGTTTATATAGCAAAGCAGTTACAGCCTCTGATTGGTTAGTTATCTTAACCATATATAGTCAAAATAGCTACAACTCGCTGTGATTGGTGCAGAGCTGCATCTCGATGCGGAAGCGACAATAAGGCAGGAAGCAACAACGTGGCAGTCCCCCTGCTCCAGTGTTCCGTGTTCGCCACTCTACTTCTGTAGCAGTGTTCCGTGTTCACTACTTTCAAGGTCTGTCTCCGTTACCAAGCCTGGGTTGCTCAACTGCACCAAACTATGTCCCCTCTCGTCCAGCCAGGACTCCACACACGCTGCGACTTCTTCGGTCTCGGCTGGCGCAGGCAACAGGAGTCCTTGCTTCTCGCTCTTCTGATACTCGGAGATCTCCTCTTTGAGCTGTTCATCCTTCAAAAGGAAAACATTTGCTTGTATTTTTGGTGAAGGTTCATCTTGCTGTCTTAGAGAATTAACATTCCCCTCAAATTCGCTGTAGATACGCCGCAGATTTATTAATATTAACCACTCAGCTTGAGGGATCGGTTGAGATCATGCGGCTGCTCCAACCGGGCGGCCTCAGACTATTCAGAGAGCTAAAAGCAGTAAAAGGGGGAACGCTGCTATGTTCAAGGGTAAGCGATTTTTCTCCATTTATTTCAATTACTGATCACGCACATGTCGTACTTTCCCTTTTACCGAACAGGACTGGGTGCAGAGGGGTAGACAATCACTGTTTCTGAGGATGCCTTTTGGCCTTTGCTGTTATCGATGGGATCAATAGAATACTGTTATTAGCAGGTAACTCTTCACGTCACACACTCACTCACTCACTCACACACTCACTCACACTCGCTCTTGGCTACCAGTTGGAGCAGCAGCCGGGAAGCAAAGCCCAGCCATCGACTCACAAGCACGGGGTCGTACCGCAGTGACTTCTGGCCTGGTGTTGGTGAAGCCCTGCAGAGGGTGCTCACCTTCACCAGATGCAGGTACCATCCCGTGCTCTTCAAGCGTGGCCAGCAGCACCCATGGGTGCCAGCTGAGCCTCACGCAGTTGATGCCACGGACCTCGCATGGGTTCAGCAGAACACTGCCGTCCCCACTTTATCATTTTTCACAGATTTAGCAGCACTGCTAGTCTCTGAAGCTACCAGCCCTCGCAAAGCGTTCACAGGCCACCTTCTCAGCACGCATTTTTCCTTTCTTCAGCCTCGTGCTATGCCTCCACCCACACCCACAGGCGCCTGGCGAGCCCGCTCACGCCACGCAGATGCCGAATCCTGCAGGGTTAAGGCTCAGTACACCAACTGGTGGAGCACATGGCAGGGATGGGGTCGGTCTCCCACAGACCACCAAGCCAGAGCCAGCCGGCCAGCCTGCTCCTCACCCTGCTGTCCGGAACTCACCGGCAGCAAAAAGACCTCAGGATGCAGAACTTCTGTGTCTCCTAACAAAGTAGAGTTTCAGCTTCTACATACTAAAAATGGTGGGTTTCTAACTTCTGTGCCAACAGTTAAACCTCATTCCTAAGGAATAAAGGTAATTTGCTTTTAGCTTAACAACGTGGTTGGTTGGAAGCAGTCTCACTCTGGCTGCATTTTTTTTCTGTACAGAGAAAACAATATCTTACACTTCTCTGCAAATTTTTTGTGTCTATGTATTTCTCTCTTTATATGTAATAAAAACATAGGTATACACACAAAAGTGTATGTATACATAGCGACCGAAAGAAGCAGTGTGCTAAAGCAAATACAATGTTATCTGGAATTAAAAAAAAGTAAACTGAGCAGTACGAACTAAATTACGTAATGTTTTTGCAGACCCAGAAACAGACTGTCCTGCAAATACAAGCTTTGAGATTACAGACGCGCTTAGATGCTATGCTAAGGAAGAACCAGCAACTTCTTTCAGCGGAAGGAACAGAACTACATACTCAAATTTTTAAATTCTCAAATGTGAATAAATTATATTCAAGAAAGTAAGTTTTCAATATTATCATAAAGAGACGGGCATGGTACTGTCAGAGATACTTCTATTGATTTAAAAATACTCATTTTGATCCGAGAGACCAGCAAGACAGCTGCTGAGCTATCTGTGCTGGGGCAGCATACGTAATTATAGGCTGCCGGCAAGCAATTACAGGCTGCTGAAGGACTGATATAAAGAATTGGAGTTAAGAACAGACACCAAATTTGTGCCAAATGACACTTTTTAATGGGAAACAGACTGTTGTGTTCATTCACTGTTGGCAATCTCAGTAAGGAACTATCTTGTTGATAGAGACTACTGCATTTAGAGAATCCTAAATTCATTATGTCAAACATTAATGGTAATGACAGTCACTTAAGAAAGCCAACACAAAATGAAAAGGAATGAGTTTATCTGCTACTGAGCAAATCAACGCAGCCACAATAAAAAGCCAAAGAGGTAGAGAAGTATCAAAACATAAGCATAAATTAAAAATTGTTTAAAAATGGCTAGGTATTGGGGTTTAGACTAACTTATTTGTTGTCTTTAATAACAGTCCCTAGGAAAAGATAGGAATGTTGCGTACTCTGTTTGCTCGCTTAAATTGTACAGACGTTGGCCGGTAACAGCAAGCACCGAGCCGATACTGCTCGCGTCTTTCAGGACTCTGCTGCAAGCCCTAAAGCACATACGCAGTGTGAGCCCGTGCAGCCCCCTCCGTTTGGCGAGGCATCAAACCCTTCCTGCACCAGAGGATGCTCTGAGAGCCGCCTTTTTTCAGGGCTGCAGTAACAGCAGCTGCCTTAAAGCACTCTTTGGATAATTGTTCTGCCCATTTCCCAAAGTCTATTACTCCATGAGTCACACAGCGTCAGAACCGCAGCTCTGGAAAGAGTTGCTGCAGAAAAAGAGAGGGGAAATCAGAGCGGCGAGGCAGGTGAAGGAGTGAGGCGGAACGTCCAGAGACAGCCCTGGGCTGTGGACCACGCAGAGGCTTCTCGGTGCCGCAGGAGACCCGGCAGCGGGAGATGGGTACTCACCAAATCAAGGAACGCTTTCCTTTCCAAGTCAAGTGCTTGGACCCGTTCTCGCAGCGCCAGGATTTCCTTGTCCAGTCTGCTGTTGTGCTCCATGGTCTTCTGTAGCTCAGTTTTGTCTGTACAGAACAGGAAAAACACCTGGTCACCAGCCCTGGTCTGGACTTTGACCTCCACCAAGCTCAGAGAGGAATAAGGGTTCACAGGAATAAGGGTTCCAAAATTGCACTGCCCTTATGCACAGGTGTACGCGTGCGACAGCAGAGAGAGGAGTTCCCCAGACGTATGGGAACATCTTCTCTTATTCGAATGGTAGAGGTTTATGTTTCTGGAGATCCAGGCTCAATAGCAGTGCTCTGTTTATTACAGCGGTCCCTCCATAGTTATTCCAGAGACTCAGTTTACCTCTAGAATATGGAAAATGCCTCACCTCGGATATTTAGGTACGGGTTTCACAAACAGCTAGGGTAAGTTTTGAAAAGCCCAAACAGCCATATTTCTGATTTTCATCACAAATTTCATAATTTGCTGCAAGCCAAAACACAGTCACAGTTCATGTATCAGTGCTGTGCTAGCACCTACGTTTACGAAATGGCCAGTACAGTAAAAATTGTGGTTGTATACCAACCCTCCAAGCCTGAATCAACAAACATCTGCAACCATCACACCAGTTAATGCAGACTATCCCTTATTTCGAGTGCAAGAAATAGGAAAAGATGTATTAGGAGCAGACTGACAGAAATTTGTCCGCATATACACTGGTATCCTAATCCTAAGCAGAACTAGCAAGAAGACAGTTTTCCTTATAGAAAAGATGAACAAAGATTTTTCCCTTTTCAGCTTCATGCTGGGCACAGGAAATTTCAGCTTAAATTTGACTTTTATTCAGACAAAAATAACAACATACCTTCTTTCTTAGTCCCAATCTGGCAAAAAAAAAACAAAAACACAACCCCAAACCTCTGTTTCAAACAAGGATTTTGATATTGGATTTTCTGTTTTGTTATTTAAAATAAAAGGCAAGGAATGCCTCCTACCGAAGCGTTCATTTTGCTGAAGAGCCTGTTTACCGCTGCAGAAAGCCTTGCTAAAATTCTGGATCTTCTCTGCATGTTGACACCGTGACTTAGCGCTCGCTCTCCGCTCGCTCACCCCTTCCTCCCGGTGCTCAGGCGCTTGCAGGGCTGAGCACGGGGCCGGTTCTACAAGGATAACAGAGTTTTGCTGTGTTCAGGTTTGGAAGGGACCTCTGTGGATCATCTAGTCCAACCCCTCTGCCGAAGAAGGGTCACCTAGACCAGGCTGCACAGGACTGCGTCCAGGTAGGTCTTGAATATCTCCAGAGAAGGAGACTCCACAGCCTCCCTGGGCAGCCTGTTCCAGGACTCCGTCACCCTCAGAGGGAAGAAGTTCTTCCTCATGTTCAGACGGAACTTCCTCTGCTTCAGTTTGTGCCCGTTTGCCCCTTCTCCTGTCGCTGGGCACCACTGGAAAGAGTCTGGCCACGTCCTCCTGACACCCACCCTGCAGATACTTAGAGGCATTTCGAAGGTCCCCTCGCAGCCTTCTCTTCTTCAGGCTGAACAAGCCCAGCTCTCTCAGCCTCTCCTCGTAGGAGAGAAGCTCCAGTCCCCTCATCATCCTCGTAGCCCTCCGCTGGACTCTCTCCAGTAGCTCTTCATCTCTCTTGAAATGGACACAGCACTGCAGATGGGGCCTCACTAGGGCAGTGTACATGGGAAGGAGAACCTCCCTGGACCTGCTGGCCACACTCCTCCTAATACACCCCAGGAGACCATTGGCCTTCTTGGCAGCCAGGGCACACTGCTGGCTCATGGTCAACCTGTCGTCCACCAGGCCACCTAGGTCCCTCTCCACAGAGATGCTCTCCAGCAGCTCAGCCCCAAGCCTGTACTGGTGCCTGGGGTTGTTCCTCCCCAGGTGCAGGACCCTGCATTTGCCCTTGTTGAACATTATCAGGTTCCTCTCTGCCCAGCTTTCCAGCCTGTCCAGGTCACGCTTAATGGCAGCACAGCCTGACGGTGTATCCATCACTCCTCCCAGTTTGGTGTCATTAGCAAACTTGCTGAGCGTACACTCTAACTCTTCATCCAGGTCATTGATGAAGAAGCTAAACAAGACTGGGCCCAGTACTGACCCCTGGGGGACACCACTAGTGACCGGCCTCCAACTAGACTCAGCACCGCTGATGACAACCCTCTGAGTTCTGCCATTCAGCCAGTTCCCAATCCACCTCACCGAACACTCATCCAGCCCACACTTCCTGAGCTACCCTAGGAGGATGTTCTGGGAGACTGTGTCGAAAGTCTTGCTGAAGTCTAGGTAGACAACATCCACGGCTCTCTCCTCATCTACCCAGCCAGTCATGCCATCGTAAAAAGCTATCAGACTGGTCAGGCATGATTTCCCCTTGGTGAATCCATGCTGACTACTCCTGATAACCTTCTTTTCCTCCACTGAATCAGTGTCCCCGAGTGGAGGCTCTCTTCCCAGCCAAGGTCAGCCCAGCGCAGTGTCCCTGCGGGCAGGGACAGAGGACAGGCCATCCCCCGGCGTCATGACGGGGCGCTCAGTGCCCAGGGAGGGACTGCAGCTCCCAGCATGCCCCGGCGTGGGGGAGAGGCACTGCAGCTCCCAGCATGCCCCGGCGTGGGGGAGAGGGACTGCAGCTCCCAGCATGCCCCGGGGCCGGGGACTACAGCTCCCAGCATCCCCCGTGCCCTGCCCAGGCCACTGCCGCCCAGCCCACTCCCAGCCCAGGCCCCGGGCCCTCTTCCAGGCCGCTCTCCATGGAGCCCCCGCCCTGCCTGAGCCCCAGGCCCCCGGCCCCGCAGCATGGAGCAGCTCCGTGCAGGGCTCGGCTGCCCCGGCCCCAGGGAGAGCCCCCGGGGACGCCCGCCCTGCCCGGGACCGGCACCGGGCCTCCCCCAGACCCCCCTAGCCAGCCCCCGGCCTGACCCCCGGCCCCCACACCCACGCTGAGGAGAGTCCCGCAGGCCGAGCTGGCCTCCCCCGAGCTGGGACGGCGACCGTGGCCCCTCCAGCATTGCGGAGACCCCCTCGCTGGAGAGGCAGGCGGGGGACAGCTGCCAGGGCTCTGCTGTCCCCAGCCATGGAGCCTTGCTGAGCCCCATGCTGTGGGGGCTCACGCAGGGACGCCATGGGAAAGCACAGGAGGATCGGGGCAGACAAACAATTCTGACAAGCTTCCAGGAGTATTGAGTTCCCCTCTAATAGCTGCTGTTGCAAGCGCCACAGTCAGGCGGTGTTGGCCTGCGAGGGCACGTCCTGGGCTTTATTCTGCTTTTGCCAAGGAGCAGGAGATGTATGTGCAGGGAGGATCCCCAGCAGATGCAGTTTCATCTTCACGACCGCACACAACAGATGAACCCACCCAAATGGCATCTGCTTACACTTCAGAGCCCTGAGGCCCCTTTGCCCTCAAGTGCCCCGTTTTCCCAGGAAGCTCAGCAGAGGGCTTTTCTGGAGCACAAGGTTTTGCACCAGCTTCTGCCTTCCTCCCCACCAAAGCACAGGATCGTCTGTCTTTGAGCAGACAAAGCTCCGCTATCGAAGCCAGGCCAAGAAATTCTCTCAGCACAGCACGGGTCCATCCTTCCCAGGTGGACATAGGTAGAATTTGTCCTGCCAGAACACCTTCTGTGCCCACCCACCTTATGCAGACAAAGCCTCAAAAGCAAATCAGCGCTTTGGGAGCTCAAGACTCCAGAGGAGCAAGGGTCCTGAAATCGGTTCAATTCTTCAAGCCCACCTGACCACTGAAGAGCCACATCTGGAGCTGCTTACCTGAGCCCGATGGGTTTCCGCTCTGTGCCCTGGTCTGGGCCAGACTCTCTGCCTTGCCACTGAAGCATCCGCACCGCGGGTCCTGAGGGCTCTTAGCAACGGCTTCTGCTAACATCTCATTAGCCCTGTGAAAAAGGCAGGAGCATGCAAGAACGGCTGTTACTCATCGTGGCACAAAGGTGTTCCCCAAGGGTGATGCTGCGCTGTTGGACTCATGCACACAAACTTCCCAGCCACCCAAAGGTACTGCTTCTCAGGCTCTTCTGAGCAACCTGTCTTATATCTTCCCTTGTAGGACCTTTCCTTGAAGGTGGTAGGGACTGCAGGCTCCCTCCCTCCCCCTGCTGTAAACTCCAACAGACGATGCACCGCCATAACGGCAGCTGAACAAAGTCCTGTTGCCTCACAGACTCCTCTTGTGTCCCCTCTGCCTTTCCAAGTGCGTCTATCCTAAGGTGGAGCAGAAGAGCAGCAGAAATGAAGCTCCTCTTTTCCACCACCATGCAGCAAGGAGAGACGGCTACAAAAAACTGTTTGAAGAAAAAGAACCAAAACGTCCTGCAGACAGGCCTGATTTGTTGTGTTACTTCAGGGTCAGTAAAGAGAAAGGCAAACAGGCCTCCGTAATGGGAGAGCCCAAGGCGTGCTCTTCTGAGAAGTACGCCGTCTTGAGCGTACGCATCCTGCTGACCAGATCCAAGAAAGGGAAGTGGGGTGGAAAAGCCACGAAGAAGAGGGTCGTATTCCCATAACGTGGGGGAAAAACAGAAGACATTTGGACTTACTTTTTTAATGTCTTTGTAAAGCATCTTCTAATTTCCTGGTCCACCAGATAACATTTCTCCCAACTTTTAAGTTCAGCCTGCGCACGTGCCATTTGCAGTGCGCTCTTCTCCTGCAAGCTCTGTGCTCTCTCCAGCTCCGATTCCAGAGCGCTCACTCTCTGCTCCAGCAGTTTTCTCCAGGAGGCGTCAGTGGTGCAGATCTCCTCTCTTCTGGCTGGAGTGGCTGCCTGTGTCTAAAGCAGAAGGCGCAACTTCAAGAAACAGGAAGAAAAAGACAACGCCCCCGGCTCTCAAAAAGCCTGCTCTTCCTGCCATTTGTACACAAAAGCTGGTATTAAACAGCCTACAGCGCTGCATGGACAGGGAGAAGGAAAAGGCGGCATCTTTCTCATGAACACAGGTCCCACCACACGCACAGAGGCACTTTGATGCAGCCTTTTGCAGCTCCCCAGCTTCCCTACGGGAAAGGCAAACCCACAGCACCAACAAGGAGAGCCGGATGCCCAAGACCAAACACCTAAAACGCCATCGCCACCACCACGAATGAACGCAATGCAGACTACAGATGCAAATGGTACATAAACTGACCTGCAAAAGTGGGCTGAGATGCTGCTTCTGTCCCGTTTCTGCCTGTGCTATCTGTTCACACTGTTCTCCAGAAAGCGCTGCTGCCGTACGAGCCACGCCAGCAGTCGCCAAGCCGTGCGGCACAAGAGTAGCCACCAGCCCTCGCAGCTGCTGGTTTGCAGGTGCGAGCTGCAGAGATGTTTCACGCTCCAACTCCAGCTGCGCAGAGAGTTCACACATCTGGATGCAGGGAATAAACAATCTGTCTTAGGCAAAGGGCTCTCAAATCTCCGCCAAACTCAATCACATGGCCACAACCTCTGCACGGTGTCGGAACAGAACCCAGTCTCCAAAGAGCACGGCCGCCTCGTTCTTCCCCACCCAGGTGCTGTCCCAAGCTCACTGCCTTCCCACAGCCTCGGAACGAGCTCCCTGAAGAGCCAGCTGACTTTTTCAAGGTGAGAGGGGAGGAGGCAGCGAGGAGAAAGGAGCTAAAAGCACCCTCGAGCCTGGACAACTGTTGTTAGTGATGCAGAAGCTCATAACGTCCTCAGAGAAGTCTCTCCTGTATTTGTTCCCAAATTATTTTCTTGTCTGGCACTCTTTGAAGCAACGGAACAGCTTCCTCCATACTGACAGGTTTACAGACTTTGCATACCTTGGCCTTAGCCTTGTCCAAGTCCTCTTGCAAGCGGGAGTTTTCCTCCTTCAGGTAATCGCGTTGGAGTGTGGAAGCTTTCAGCGACTTTTCTGCTATCCACTGCTTTCTTGAAGCATCAGTGAGCTCTTCTTGCAGCCGTCCCACTGTTCTCTAGGGAAACAATGTCACGGGAGGACAGAGAAAAAGGTAAGAAGCCAAAATCTGTCTTTTGACTTGCAGTTACCAGATAATATACCGAGATCGGTTCTCTAAGTGCATTGCAAAGCAGAGCAGCCTCATCCCCTGGAAGAAGGCGACATCTGCACAGCTGACGGTCTCTAGCCATCCTTGGCAAGTGAAGACAACTACAGAAATGCCATCTCTGAAGGATGATTTCTGTTTCCAGCACATTCTGCTGGGAAGATGCGGAGACTGTATCTAAGTATGTGTCTATAAGCACGTCTCAAGGCTTGCCGGCACCTTCCGCAATTCCAACAAAACCAGAACCAGCTCGAGTGATGGACTCCCACGCAGGTAGCTTACACCTGCTGACTTTCCGGAGCACCAGACAGCCTTGGGAACTGCTCTGCTTTCAGTCGTTCCTGCTCAGTGATCATCTCACCTCTTTTTCTACTTGGTCCGCCTCGCATATAAAGGCATCGCTCACCTTATGTTCTTGGGCGGCCTTGTTCCGCACCTCTCCCAGCTGCTGACAGAGGAAAACGTTTTCACTCTGGAGCTGGGACAGTTGTTCCTGCAGCCCTTCTGCCTGCTTGATGACATCTTTTCTCTCTTGAGCGTTCTTCGGGGGTAGAGCGTGCTGCTCCTTTGCCTGCCTCCGAGCCTGATGTAATTCTCTTTCTGCTCTATCTAAAGCCAGTGTCTTCTCCCGGAGAGTTTCTTTCAGTTGCTCCACTTCCTGCTCCAGCCTGCCAGCTTTTCTTTTGGCTTTGTTCAGCTGCTGACACAAGCTCTTGTTGGTTTCCAGCACCTCAGAGATGTGCGCGGGCACAGTGAGCCGGACATCACATGCTCTCAGAATCTCTTGCACATCGGCACTTTCTGGTGTCCCAGGACTTCTGAGGCTCCGGTGGCAAAGGGACGAGTCCAACCCTGGGGTCGGTATTTGGGCTGTGATGTTTCCTGTCTGCTCAAAGGGAAAGAATAAAAATGGATGGAACTTAGGAAATCAGCTCAAAACAGGAGAGAGCGGCAGCATGTCACAGACCCAGAAGAGGACTGTCACTAACTTGACGTCGGATGAGAAAAGAGTTTCCAAGAACCCTGCCTTTGGCATTACTCATGGAAAAGTCTTCTTCTGCATTAGGGTGTGATAGAAGCCTAAAAGGAAGTCTCCAATGTAAAGCCTTGGGGTTTACATACCTCCCCCTCAGAGCTTTTGCCCTCCTCGATGGCTTCTTCATCAGCTGGCGACTCACGGCCGGCAGACTCCCAGTATACGGCAGGCTCATCTACATTAAAACCACACATTTTTGGAACCACAGTGATGTAATACAGCTCCTTGGTGCCTAGAGCGCTTCCCGAATCATCGTGCTTCCCGAGACAATCTTAGCACAAACACACACCCCAAACCCATGAAATCCTAGTGAGAGACCTGTCACAACGCGGATGCGAAATGCATCTCTTCTCCTGCTTGGGAGTTTGTTTCCTCGAGAGCACGCGCCTGCGCCATGTGCCAGGGACATCACTCGAAGTGACGAGAAAGGAGCCAAAAAGGAAGCAGTGTCTCAAGAATTCTGCTTCCCAGGGACAACACCTGGCAGAGCATTTGTTCCCGGATGACAAGGAACCCCTCCACGCCGTTTCCAAACACCCTGTCTCCCTGGCAGCCCACCAAAAGGGCAGGCGACAGCCCTTTTCCCCATCGCCTCCTCCGCGCTGGAGAGTCCTACCTGCTCTCCCCAGAGCGGGTGCACACCGCCCCTCTCCAGCAGCTCCTGCCCTGCGGCGAGCGCTGGGTGCTGACACCCGTTTTGCATGGCCTGGGGCAGCTCCTCCCTCGTTTTCCTGCTCCCTGGGGACCGCAGGGCACACGCTGGGTCTGGGCCTGGAAAGACAGACAGCGCAACCTCTTGGACTCACCGCAAGAACAACGGCCCTTTCCATCTTTCCCTCCTTTGGGAACCAACACGCCCAGGCATGAAGCGAAGCCCCAGGGCAGGAGAACAGCCCAGGAGTTTCCCAAAGACTTCCCGCCTGCCTGCGCCCGTTACCTCTCGTCCTTCTCCTGGCAGTTGTTGTCACCAACAGCCGCCTGCTTCTTCACCGGCAGCGGCGCTGGGGCCAAGCCCCCGGTGATGGACATGCAGTGTGGCTTGTTCCAGACGTCCTGCAAGATCTTGTTGTCAGCGATGCTTCCGAAGGACACATGCTGCTTCTGTGCCCTCCTCCTGCACAGGAACCGCCAGATGCTCTTCATGGCCCAGCAGGAATGGGCACCGCACTGCCTTGCCTCTCACCGACGAGCGGAGACAGGCAGGATTGGGTGGGCGCTGCCGGGTGCCGGCTGCCAGCAGAGGAGCCAAGCCCTGAGGAGCGGCAGGGTACGGGCAACTGCCTCCGGGCCGAGCCCACCACCAGCAGCAACGGCAGCACCAGCACAACACCACTGGCACAGCACCAGAAGCACCAGTACAGCAGCACCAGCACCAGCACAGCACCACTACCACCAGCACGGTACCAGTACCACCAGTACCACCAGCACAGCACCAGCAGCACCAGCACAGCACCAGCAGCACCGCCAGGTACTGTGTGTGCAGGGTCTGTGCCAGTGCCCCAGGTCTAGCGAACGCGTGTGCTGACGTCATGAACGGCTCAGTGACATCATAAGGTGCTGGGAACTGGGCGGTGCTGGGGGCAGAGGCCTGCAGGGCGGACGTGCGCGTGTGCTCAGCACCTTTCTGCGCACACCCAGGCCACGTGCCCAAGGGAAACGGCCCCTGGCGCACGGTGTCCAGGTCCACCAGCTTGCCCAAGGCCACCTCTCCAAGGCTCCCAGCACCCTGCACGCTCGGGGCACCCACCGTCCTCCTCTCCTCTCCCACACATGGGGTCGGCAGGGCGGGCTCTGGCCGCCAAGGCTCCCTGCAAGCACGAGAGGCGGTGGCTGGACACCCCGTGTGCCATTTTGGGCTTCCTGGGCTCTGGCTGTGTGTTCTGGGGCACCCTGGACCCCTCGGGGCACCCCTCTCTGCAGCCCCGGGTGTGTCCCTTGGAGGGCACCCCAAGCCCCCGCTGTCCACTGTGGAATGCCCCTGTGCCTCGCTTTTGCTTGCTGGTCTGCCCGGTTCCCCTCAGTGTGCCGTTTGGGGTGCTCCGAGACGCTCGTTCAGCTCTCTGGGCTTCCCCTGCACGTGCCTCTCTGGCTTTGGATGCTGCCTCAGGCCGTGGCTCTGCCTTTCAGGGTGCCCCAGGCCCCTGTTGTGTGAATTGCAGTGCTCTCCGGGGCAACGGGTGTGCCATTCCCCTGGCCGAGCACCCCGAACGATGCCGTTCTGAGCACCCCAAGGCCCCTCGGAGTGCATTTTCGGCTCCCCCAGCTCCTTGGCGTGCCTTTGGGTGCCTCTGCAGGCCCCGCAGTGTGCTTTCTGCTGCACCCCATCTTCCCTGGTGTGCCTTTCACTACGCCCCAGGGCAATCGGTGTGCCTTTTGGGGCGTCCCTGGGCTTGGTGTTTCCCTGGACGCAGGACTCCCGGGGGGTCTTACCAGAGCGGGGCAGAGGGGCACAGTCACCTCCCTTGCCCTGCTGCCCACGCTGCTGGGGATGCAGCCCGGGATGCGATTGCCTTCTGGACTGCGAGCGCACATCGCCGGCTCGTGTCCAGCTTTTCATCCTCCGGCACCCCCAAGTCCTTCTCGGCAGGGCTACTCTCCACCCCTTCATCCCCAGCCTGGATTTATGCGTGCGATTGCACCCACCCCTTGCACTTGGCCTTTTTCAACTTTTGGCAGCTTGTTGCTTTACTAAGCTTTCTGCTGCTTTACGAAGCTTGCATTTGTTGACTGGACAAGTAATTAGGGTTCCGGGGAAGATATGCTTCACCCCACCCCTCTTCCATTTGACTGAGTTTGTCTACAAATTCCAGCCTCCACGTGGCTCTGGGATCACACACACATACACACACACACTTGCCGTTGGGTAAGTTGAAAAAAAACTGTTGAATAATTTAGGTGAAATATATCACAGAAATCACCAGGTCAGTCCATTTGGCAATTCTTCCCCTGCAGTCCTTCTCAACCCATGGCAACAGGAACCCAAAACCTTGCAGTCCAGCTAATATTTTACAAACATTTCTCCCGGTTTAGAAGTTCTCAGAGCTGACACTCTGACTCTCCTCCTGCAGCTGGGAGGCTGTGGTGTCTCCAGGCGAAGCAACATTTAAGTACCAAATCTCAGAAGGTTGAGAGGGGGATAAGGAAAAGGGTGAGTTGGCTTTCAGCTTCTCCTTCAGGCTTCGTGTCTGGTGTGGCCTTCAGGGTGCTGAGAAAGTCTGGCGGTTCTCTTGACGGGAAGCTGAAAACAAATTTCCTCTCTTAAGTCATTCTGCAAACTTCATCTGACCCTCCATCACCTGCCACAGTCCCAACACTCCTCCCAACGTCTCTGTGAGGCAGTGCAGGGCGATGCTCAATGCCTTTCGCTTGGACTGAGTCTCCGCTACTCCTCCTCTCTAGCTGCTCACCGTAGACTGAGGGACTCATGCAGGGAAACCGTCCATCGTCTGCTATCAAATTTTGGCGTGGGTTACGGATACGTTGCAACGATGTGACCCCAATATGAGTATGATCGTTCACCCTTTATTAGTCAGCAAAACAAGGTTTATATAGCAAAACAATTACAGCATCTGAATGGTTAAACCCCCAACACATATATAGGCAAAATTACTGCAACTCGTTGTGATTGGTGCAGAGCTGCATCTCGAAGTGAAAACAGTACTGTGGCAGGAAACAACAACGTGGCAGGAAGGAAGTGACAGTGTGGCAGGAAATGGTGACGTTCCCCCTGCTCCAGAGTCCTGAGCTTGTCGCTCTGCCTTCCCAGCAGGGTTCCGTGTCAGCCGCTCCCAAGGCTCACTTCCGGATCGGAACCTGGGTTGCTCAACACACCAAACTATGTTCCCTCTCTTCCAGCCAGGACTCCACACAGACCCAGTCTCTGTGCCTCTGTGCGAGCAGTGAAATGAGCAGATGAGGCTGAGCAACAGATTTACAGGTTAGCCCCTTCTGGCTGCGAGCTATCTGCAGCCGTTCGAATTTTCGGAGCAGGGCTGCCGGAGGCGCAGAGCAAGCACCTCCTAAGCAGCGTTTGAGGTTTGAGGTGGCAACACAAGCAAGCAGCACCAGTTTCTGTGCATCTGTGCGAGAAGTGTCATGGGCAGATGAGGCTGAGCAACAGCTTTCCAGGCTAGCACCTTCTGGGTGCGAGCTACAGGAAGATGTTCGCATTTTTGGAGCAAGACTGTGAAATGAACCTGAAAGTGACCCCCAAAGATACGTTTGAGGTTTGCGGTGGCAAGACAAGCAAGCAGCCCAAGTCTCTGTGCCTCTGTGCGAGCAGTGCCATGGGCAGATGAGGCTGAGCAACAGCTTTCGAGGCTAGCTCTTTCTGGCTGCGAGCTATCTGCAGACGTTCACATTTCCAGAGCAGGGCTGTCGTTGGCGATTGGAAAGGACCACCTAAGTTACGTTTGAAGTTTGAGGTGGCAAGAGAAGCAAGCAGCCCCAGTCTCTGTGCCTCTGTGCGAGCAGTGTCATGGGCAGATGAGGCTGAGCAACATCTTTGCAGGCCAGCTATTTCTGCCTGTGATCTATCTGCAGACGTTCGCATTTTCGAAACAGCGCTGCCCTAAGCCCCCGGCACGGACCACCTAATTTACATTTGAAGTTTGAGGGGGGAAGACAAGCAAGCAGCCCCAGTCTCTGTGCCTCTGTGCGAGCAGTGCCATGGGCAGATGAGGCTGATAAACAGCTTTCCAGGCTAGCACCTTCTGGCTGCCAGGTATCTGCAGACGTTCGCATTTTCACAGCATGGCTGCCGGAGGCCCACGGCACGGACACCACAATTTACTTTTCAAGTTTGAGATGGCAAGACAAGCAAGCAGCCCCAGTCTCTGTGCCTCTGTGCGAGCAGTGCCATGGGCAGATGAGGCTGAGCAACATCGTTCCATGCTAGCTCTTTCTGGCTGCGAGCTATCTGCAGACGTTCGCATTTTCGGAACAGCACTGCCCTAGGCCTTCTGCACGGATCACCTAATTTACATTTGAAGTTGGAGGTGGCAACACAAGCAAGCAGCCCCAGTCTCTGTGCCTCTGTGCGAGCAGTGCCATGTGCAGGTGAGGCTGAACAACAGCTTTTCAGGCTAGCTCTTTCTGGCTGCAAGCTATCTGCAGACGTTCGAATTATTAGAGCAAGGCTGCCGGAGGCACCGTGCTTGGAACCCCAAAGCTACGTTTGAAGTTTGAGGCGGCAAGACAAGCAAGCAGCCCCAGTCTCTGTGCCTCTGTGCGAGCAGTTCCATGGGCAGATGAAGCTGAGCAACATCTTTCCAGGCTAGCTCTTTCTGGCTGCGAGCTATCTGCAGACGTTCGCATTTTCGGAACAGCACTGCCCTAGGTCTTCTGCACGGACCACCTAATTTGCATTTGAAGTTGGAGGTGGCAAGACAAGCAAGCAGCCCCAGTCTCTGTGTCTCTGTGCGAGCAGTGCCATGGGCAGATGAGGCTGAACAACATCTTTCCAGGCTAGCTCTTTCTGGCTGCCAGCTATTTGCAGATGTTTGCATTTTCAGAGCAGGGCTGCCGGATGAGAACTGCACGGACCACCTAAAGTATGTTTGAAGTTTGAGATGGCAAGACAAGCAAGCAGCCTCAGTCTCTGTGCCTCTGTGCAAGCAGTGCCATGTGCAGACAAGGCTGGGCAACACGTTTTCTGGAGAGCTCTTTCTGGCTGCAAGCTATCTGCAGATGTTCGCATTTTCGGAGCAGGGCTGCCGGAGGACCCCGACACAAAAAACCTACTTTATATTTGAAGTTTGAGGGGGAAGACAAGCAAGCAGCCCTAGTCTCTGTGCCTCTGTGCGAGCAGTGCCATGGGCAGATGAGGCTGAGCAACAGCTTTCCAGGCTAGCTATTTCTGGCTGCGAGCTATCTGCAGACATTCACATTTCCAGAGCAGGGCTGCCGTTGGCGATTGGAAAGGACCACCTAAGATACGTTTGAAGTTTGAGTTAACAAGACAAGCAAGCAGCCCTAGTGTCTGTGCCTCTGTGCGAGCAGTGCCATGGGCAGATGAGGCTCAGCAACAGCTTTCCAGGCTAGCTCTTTCTGCCTGCGAGCTATCTGCAGACGTTCGCATTTTCAGAGGAGCGCTGCCGGAGGAACACTGCACGGACCCCCAAAGCTACATTTTAAGTTTGAGGTGGCAAGACAAGCAAGCAGGCCCGGTCTCTGTTGAAAGCTTGTGGCTTAGAATTAACGGACAGTCTCACACGGGTGACTTTACGGTGGGTGTATACTACAGGCCACCTGATCAGGAGGAGGAGGTTAATGAGGCCTTCTACAAACAGCTGCAAGCAGCCTCAGAGTCACAGGCCCTGGTTCTCATGGGGGACTTCAACCACCCTGACGTCAGCTGGGAAGACCACACAGCTAGGCAGGCGCAATCCAGGAGGTTCCTACAGAGCATCGATGATAACTTTCTGATGCAAGTGGTGGAGGAACCAACAAGGAAAGATGTGCTGCTGGACCTCGTGTTAACAAACAAGGAGGGACTGGTGGAGGATGTGAAGGTTGGAAGTGGACTCGGCTGCAGTGACCATGAAATGGTCGAGTTCAGGATCCTGCGTGGAGGAAGCAGGGCGATAAGCAGGATCAAAACCCTGGACCTCAGGAGGGCTGACTTTGCCCTCTTCAAGGAGCTACTGGGAGGAATCCCGTGGGCCAGGGCTCTCGAAGGCAGGGGGGTCCATGAGTGCTGGTCGCTTTTTAAACAACACTTCTTCCATGCACAGGAGCAATGCATCCCCCTGAGAAAGAAACCGAGCAAAGGAGGAAGGAGACCTGCATGGTTAAATAAGGAGCTTCTAGCGGAGATCAGGCAGAAGAGAAAGGTCCATGGAATGTGGAAAGAGGGGCAGGCCACTTGGGAAGAGTACAGAAACGTGGTGAGAGCATGCAGGGATGCAACGAGGAAGGCCAAGGCTCACCTGGAATTGAAGCTGGCAAGGGATGTCAAAAACAACAAGAAGGGCTTCTTCAACTACATCAGCAGCAAAAGGAAGGCTAGGGACAACGTGGGGCCGCTGCTGAATGAGGCGGGTGTCCTGGTGACGGAGGATGCGGAGAAGGCAGAGCTACTGAATGCCTTCTTTGCTTCAGTCTTCAGTGCTAAGACTGGCCCTCAGGAATCCCAGGCCCCGGAGGGAAGAGATGAAGCCTACAAAGAGAACGACTTTCCCTTGGTCGAGGAGGACTGTGTGAGGGATCGCTTAAGTGATCTGGACATCCGCAAATCCATGGGCCCCGATGGAACGCACTCACGAGTGCTGAGGAAGCTGGCGGATGTCATTGCTGAGCCACTCTCCATTATCTTTGAGAGGTCCTGGAGGACAGGAGAGGTGCCCGAGGACTGGAGAAAGGCCAATGTCACTCCAATCTTCAAAAAGGGCAAGAAGGAGGACCAGGGAACTACAGGCCGGTCAGCCTCACCTCCATCCCGGGAAAGGTGATGGAGCAGCTTATCCTGGAGGCCATCATGAAGCAAGTGGAAGAAAAGAAGGTTATCAGGAGTAGTCAGCATGGATTCACCAAAGGGAAATCATGCCTGACCAATCTGATAGCTTTCTATGATGACATGACTGGCTGGGTAGACGAAGGGAGAGCCGTGGATGTTGTCTACCTAGACTTCAGCAAGGCTTTCGACACAGTCTCCAATGATATCCTCCTAGGGAAGCTGAGGAAGTGTGGGCTGGATGAGTGGTCGGTGAAGTGGATAGAGAACTGGCTGAATGGCAGAACTCAGAGGGTTGTCATCAGCGGCGCTGAGTCTAGTTGGAGGCTGGTGACAAGTGGTGTCCCCCAGGGGTCAGTACTGGGCCCAGTCTTGTTTAACTTCTTCATCAACGACCTGGATGAAGAGTTAGAATGTACCCTCAGCAAGTTTGCTGATGACCCCAAACTGGGAGGTGTGGTGGACACAGCGGAAGGCTGTGCTGCCATTCAGCGTGACCTGGATAGGCTGGAAAGCTGGGCAGAGAGGAACCTGATGAGGTTCAACAAGGGCAAGTGCAGGGTCCTGCACCTGGGGAGGAACAACCTCATGCACCAGTACAGGCTTGGGGTGGACCTGCTGGAGAGCAGCTCTGCGGAGAGGGACCTGGGTGTCCTGGTGGACGACAGGTTAACCATGAGCCAGCAGTGTGCCCTGGCTGCCAAGAAAGCCAATGGGATCCTGGGGTGCATCAAGAATAGTGTGGCTAGCAGGAGGAGGGAGGTTCTCCTTCCCCTCTACACTGCCCTGGTGAGGCCTCATCTGGAGTACTGTGTCCAGTTCTGGGCTCCCCAGTTCAAGAAAGATGAAGAGCTACTGGAGAGAGTCCAGCGGAGGGCTACGAGGATGGTGAGGGGACTGGAGCATCTCCCCTACGAGGAGAGGTTGAGGGAACAGGGCTTGTTCAGCCTGAAGAAGAGAAGGCTGCGAGGGGAACTTATAAATGCCTACAAATATCTGAAGGGTGGGTATCAGGAGGATGGGGCCAAGCTCTTGTCAGTGGTGCCCAGTGACAGGACAAGGGGCAATGGGCACAAACTGAGGCACAGGAAGTTCCACCTGAACATGAGGAAGAACTTCGTCCCTCTGAGGGTGACGGAACCCTGGAACAGGCTACCCAGGGAGGTTGTGGAGTTTCCTTCTCTGGAGATATTCAAGACCCGCCTGGACGGGGTCCTGTGCGGCTTGCTGTAGGTGACCCTGCTTGGGCAGGGGGTTGGACTAGATGACCCACAGAGGTCCCTTCCAACCCCTACTATTCTGTAATTCTGTGTTTCTGTGATTCTGTGCCTCTGTGCGAGCAGTGCCATGGGCAGATGAGGCTGAGCAACAGCTTTCCAGGCTAGCTCTTTCTGCCTGCGAGCTATCTGCAGACTTTTGCATTTTCAGAGTAGCGCTTCTGGAGGCCCCCTGCATGGACCACCTAGGCAACGTGTGAAGTTTCAGGGGGCAAGACAAGCAAGCAGCCCCGGTCTCTGTGCCTCTGTGCGAGCAGTGCCATAGGCAGACGAGGCTGATCAACAGCTTTCCACGCTAGCCTCTTCTGGCTGTGATCTACATGAAGATGTTCGTATTTTTGTAGCAGGTCTGGTGGAAGTGCCCAGCAGAGACTCTCTAACATACCTTTGAATTTTGAGGTGGCAAGACAAGCAAGCAGCCCCAGTCTCTGTGCCTCTGTGCGAGCAGTGCCATGAGCAGATGAGGCTGAGCAACAGCTTTCCGAGCTCGCGTCTTGTGGCTGTGATCTACATGAAGATGTTTGCATTTTTGGAGCAGGTCTGCGAAATGCTCCTGGCAGAGACCCCGTAATGTACGTTTGAAGTTTGAGGTGGCAAGACAGGCAAGCTGCCCCAGTCTCTGTGCTCCTATGTGAGCAGTGCCATGGGCAGATGAGGCTGAGCAACAGCTTTCCAGGCTAGCCTCTTCTGGCTGCGAGCTACATGCTCTAATACTAGAAGCATATGTGGTTAGCACAGAATACAGTTTGTTTAGGGATAACTACTGAAGAAGGAAACATCAGATATACAGTTTCTTTAATGACATGTAACACTATTTGAATTAATTATTTGTTTGAACATAGGAAAAGTTTACATAGCTAAGAACCTATCCCTCAGGGAATATGTATATATATTTTTTTGCAACCTGTCCAAGCAATTAGTTCTGTTTTCTTTCTTTCTTCTGTTCTGTTGTGTTCACATGTAGTATTCTCTTGCGTTCTGTAATATTGTGTTGTGTTCTCCTGTGTTCTGATGTGTACTCATTTTTCATGTTCTGTTGCTTTTTGTTGTGTTCTGTTGTGTTCTGCTGTGTTCTGATGTGTTCTTTTGTGTTCTGATGTATTGTGTTCTTTTTTGTTCTGTGTTCTGTTTTTTTCTGTTTTGTTCTGATGTGTTCTATTGTGTTCTGATGTGTAGTGTTCTATTGTGTTCTGATATGTTTTCTTGTGTTCTCATTTATAGTATTCTGCTGTGTTCTGATGTGTTCTGCTGTGTTATGTTGTGTTCTGTTGTGTTCTCTGATGTTCTGATGTATTCTCATGTGTACTGTTCTGTTGTGTTCTTTTGTGTTCTGTTGTGTTCTGTTGTGTTCTCATGTGTAGTGTTCTGTTCTGTTCTCTTCTGTTTTGTTCTGTTGTGTTCTATTGTGTTCAATTCTGTTCACATGTGTAGTGTTCTCATGTTCTGTTGTGTTCTTGTGTGTTCTGTTGTGTTCTGATGTGTTCTCATGTGTAGTATTGTGTTGTGTTCTATTGTTTTCTTTTGTGTTCTGTTGTGTCTTCACGTGTAGTGTTGTGTTGTGTTCTGTTTTGTTCAGATGTGTTCTCATGTGTAGTGTTCTTTTGTGTTCTGTTGTGTTCTGTTGTGTTCTATTGTGTTCTCATGTGTAGTGTTCTGCGGTGTTCTGTTGTGTTCTCTTGTGTTCTGTTGTGTTCTGATGTGTACTCATGTATAGTGTTCTGTTGTGTTCTGTTGTGTTCTGATTACTTCACATGTAGCATTTTGTAGTGCTGTGTAGTGTTCTGTTGTGTTCTGCTGTGTTATGATGTGTTCTGATGTGTTCTGTTGTGTTCTGATGTGTTGTATTCTCTTGTGTTCTCTTGTGTTCTGATGTGTTCTCGTGTGCAGTGTTCTTTTGTGTTCTGTTGTGTTCTGTTGTGTTCTGATGTGTTCTCAGGTGTAGTGTTCTGTTCTGTTGTTTTCTGTTGTGTTCCGTTGTGTTCTGTTCTGTTCTGTTTTATTGTGTTCCGTAGTCTTCTTTTGTGTTCTGTTGTATTCTCTTGCGTTCTGTGGTGTTCTGATGTATAGTGTTCTGTTTCGTTCTATTGTGTTCTGATGTGTTCACATGTGAAGTGTTCTGTTGTGTTCTGTCCTCTTCAAGTGTGTAGTGTTCTGTTTTGTTCTGTTGTGTTCTCTTGTCTTCACATGTGTAGTGTTCTGCTGTGTTCTGTTTTGTTCTGATGTGTTCTGATGTGTTCTCATTTTTAGTGTTCAATTGTTATTTGCTGTGTTCTGTTGTGTTCTGTTGTGTTCTGTTGTGTTCTGTTGTGTTCTGCTGTGTTCTGATGTATTCTTATGTGTAGTGTTCTGTTGTGTTCTGTTGTGTTCTGTGTGTTCTGTTGTGTTCTGATGTGTTCTCCTGTGTAGTGTTCTGTTGTGTTCTGTTGTGATCTCTTGTGCTCTGTTGTGTTCTGCTGTGTTCAGATGTGTTCTGATGTGTTCTCGTATGTTCTCATGTTTAGTGTTGTGTTGTTTTTTGTTGTGTTCTGTTGTGCTCTGTTGTGTTCTGTTTTGTTCTGATGTGTTCTGCTGTGTTCTGTTGTGTTCTAATGTGTTGTGATCTTTTGTGTTCTGTTGTGATGTGTTCTCATCTTTACTGTTCTGTGGTGTTCTGTTGTGTTCGGTTGTGTTCTGTTGTGTTCTCATGTGTAGTGTTCTGTTCTGTTGTGTACTTTTGTGTTCTGTTGTGGTCTTTTGTGTTCTGTTGTGTTCTGATGTGTTCTCATGTGTAGTGTTCTGCTGTGTTCTGTTGTGTTCTGTTCTGTTGTGACGTGTTCTGATATTTTCTCATGTGTTGTTTTTTGTTGTGTTCTATTGTGTTCTGATGTGTTCTCACGTGTTGTGTTCTGTTGTGTTGACTTGACTTCAGCAAGGCTTTCGACGCTGTCTCCCATAATATCCTCCTAGAGAAGCTGAGGAAGTGTGGGCTGGATGAGTGGTCGGTGAAGTGGATTGAGAACTGGCTGAATGGCAGAACTCAGAGGGTTGTCATCAGCGGCGCTGAGTCTAGTTGGAGGCTGGTAACTAGTGGTGTCCCTCACGGGTCAGTGCTGGGCCCAGTCTTGTTTAGCTTCTTCATCCACAACCTGGATGAAGAGTTAGAATGTACCCTCAGCAAGTTTGCTGATGACACCAAACTGGGAGGTGTGGTGGACACAGCGGAAGGCTGTGCTGCCATTCAGCGTGACCTGGATAGGCTGGAAAGCTGGGCAGAGAGGAACCTGATGAGGTTTAACAAATACAAATGCAGGGTCCTGCACCTGGGGAGGAACATCAGTACAAGCTTGGGGTGCACCTGCTGGAGAGTAGCTCTGCAGAGAGGGACCTGGGTGTCCTGGTGGACGACAGGTTAACCATGAGGCAGCAGTGTGCCCTGGCTGCCAAGAAAGCCAATGGGATCCTAGGGTGCATCAAGAAGAGTGTGGCCAGCAGGACGAGGGAGGTTCTGCTTCCCCTCTACACTGCCCTGGTGAGGTCTCATCTGGAGTACGCTGTCCAGTTCTGGGCTCCCCAGTTCAAGAAAGATGAGAAGCTACTGGAAAGAGTCCAGCGGAGGGCTACGAGGATGGTGAGGGGACTGGAACATGTTCCTTACGAGGAGAGGCTGAGGGAGCTGGGCTTGTTCAGCCTGAAGAAGAGAAGGCTGGGAGGGGACCTAATAAATGCTGATAAATATCTGAAGGGTGGGTATCAGGAGGATGGGGACAAGCTCTTTTCAGTGGTGCCCAGTGACAGGACAAGGGGCAATGGGCACAAACTGAGGCACAGGAAGTTCCACCTGAACATGAGGAAGAAGTTCGTCCCTCTGAGGGTGACGGAACCCTGGAACAGGCTGCCCAGGGAGGTTGTGGAGTCTCATTCTCTGGAGATGTTCAAGACCCACCTGGACAAGGTCCTGTGCAGCCTGCTCTAGGTTTCCCGGTGTCCTGGGTTCGGCCAGGACAGGGTTAATTTTCACCGGACTCCAGGAAGGGGCACAGCCGGGGGGGGGGGGGGCTGACCCCACCTGGCCGAACAGAGCCCAGTGTTCCATACCCTGTGATGTCACGCTGGGTTCCGGTGGGGGGGGCGGGGCGGTGGGAAGGCACTCGCAGCTTGGGGGGACGCAGCGCCGGTCCTTTTTCGGGAGAGCGGCTGTCTGGTTTGTACGGTTCGTTGTTGTGTTTTCTCCTTATTTGTATCGTTGTTGTTCCTGTTTTCCCTCTGTTTGCTGTTCTGTTAAACTGCCCTTATCCCGACCCACCTGTTTCTGCCTCTTTCTTTTCATTCTCCTCCGCAAGCCGGCAGGGGGAGGGGCGGCCGCGTGGCGCTTTTGTTGCCGGCGGCAGCCGAAACCGAAACAGTTTTTCAGCAATTTAAGTCACAGATATGATCTGTAATGGGACAGATGACACTAACTGCATCTGACCATCCTAATATACTCCAGATGTTTATCTTTGCAAATATTGTTAGCTTGCAGTAGACTTTGTGCAAAGGTAGCAAGAGGAAGAGAAGTCTGCCTTTGAATTTTAAAGCTTTCTTTGCAGGTGTCATTTTGTGTCCTTCTGTCTACGTGACTCGCAGCACTACACTGCACGTTCTGCGGAGCCCCTGATCTGCTAGTGACATTAACGGCTAGCTGGGTGGTGGTGGAAGGGTGCCAGTTCTCGCAGTGCGATTTCAGTAAGGAATTTCAAACTTGTTAGACTTCCCTAAAATCCAGAAACTCATTTACCAGTTCAGGAAGAGGTGGTGGTGTTGCCTTGTCCTGCCAGTGCTGAGTGCTGTATGTCCTGGGTTCGGCCAGGACAGGATTAATTTTCACCGGACTCCAGGAAGGGGCACAGCCGGGGGGTGGGGGCTGACCCCACCTGGCCGAACAGAGCCCGGTGTTCCATACCCTGTGACGTCACGCTGGGTTCCGGGGGGGGGGGCGGGGCGGCGGGAAGGCACTCGCGGCTTGGGGGGACGCAGCACCGGTCCTGTTTCGGGAGAGCGGCTGTCTGGGTTGTACGGTTCGTTGTTGTGTTTTCTCCTTATTTGTATCGTTGTTGTTCCTGTTTTCCCTCTGTTTGCTGTTCTGTTAAACTGCCCTTATCCCGACCCACCTGTTTCTGCCTCTTTCTTTTCATTCTCCTCCGCACGCTGACGTGGAGAGGGGCGGCCGCGTGGCGCTTTTGTTGCCGGCGGCAGCCGAAACCGAAACAGTTTTTCAGCAATTTAAGTCACAGATATGATCTGTAATGGGACAGATGACACTAACTGCATCTGACCATCCTAATATACTCCAGATGTTTATCTTTGCAAATATTGTTAGCTTGCAGTAGACTTTGTGCAAAGGTAGCAAGAGGAAGCGAAGTCTGTCTTTGAATTTTAAAGCTTTCTTTGCATGTGTCATTTTCTGTCCTTCTGTCTACGTGACTCGCAGCACTACACTGCACGTTCTGCGGAGCCCCTGATCTGCTAGTGACATTAACGGCTAGCTGGGTGGTGGTGGAAGGGTGCCAGTTCTCGCAGTGCGAGAACTTATGTGATGCATTGTATCAGCATCTTAATGCTAAGATGATCTTTAGTATGAAGAAAGTATTTTAAACAAACACCATGTAGTTCCGTGCAACATCAGTGCTTTTTGTTCTAGACAGTGAAGATCTGTTGTGTAGTCAAAGCCGTAAATGGAATGAAATGAGGTTGCTTTAAACAAAGGTTTCATAAGTTGTTGAAAATCAGTTTTGAGGAAAATGTCTGAAATGTTTTGCAGAGGTGAATCTGGTGCTGGGAAGACTGAAAACACAAAGAAAGTTATTCAATACCTTGCTCCTGTTGTTTCCTCCCATAAAGGAAGAAAGGACCATAATATTCCTGTAAGTTGGGATATTTTATCATTTGTTTATTGTTCTTTTTGAAAACTACCATCTTTGCATTTAAAAAAACCATAACTTTTTTATTAATGATAAGCTGTAATGTAATCCACATAATTTTCTCAACTGTTATTTTCTCTTTAGTAGGGTCTGAAATGAGCAGTTACATTAAAATTTCCAGTTGATGTTAGCTGTTTAACTTCTCTTCTGAAATTAAAGGCTTTATGCAACCATTGTAACTAGGAACGGTATCAAAGCTTTCTGATGCAGTGTATGCCAGTTTTCCAGAAATTTAATTAACTTGGGCAAGTCTTAGTGAATTTAGTTCCCACAGATGCAGTTTTCAGTACTATATTTGTGAACAAGCTTTCTGTTCTTTCAAAAATTATCTTGTAAATAAGAAAAATCATCAAGCTTCAAAACTGCTGTAGACTTGATATGTCTACAAGCAAGCAGCTAATAAAAAGCTCTAGTTTTAGTACATTACAGACAAAAGCATATACACTTATGTCAGAGTCTTGGGTTTTTTGGTAACTTGTCACTAACTGATTTATGTAGAACTTTCTTCAGATTTACTGCTAGACTTCAAAATTCACAATGAGTTTTTATCAATGTTTTACTTTACGAGATATGGATGGGTTTGAATATCTGTTGCTATGAGCACTTGGATCTCTTTGCAGTGGAATATTAATTCAACTTGCTAGAAGCAAGTGGCTTGCTATATTCGATACTGGCGTATGTGGTTGGAAGTTTTCAAACTATATCAGACTCAGAAGCATCAGCTTCTGTAATTTCTAGTGTATAACACTTAATATTAAGATATTCTGGAATGTGTCAAGACTCAAACTCCTAGAAAACCAGGAGAGGACTTTTGACCAGTCTGTGAAGAAAAAAAAGCAAGAATTTGAAGTTGGAGAGAGGGAAAGATTGCTCTGCAGATAGATTTGGAGGCCTTAGGAGGATGCTGTGACTGGAGTGTCGGCAGCATTAGCATTGTCATGTGCTAGGGGAATACATGGCTCTGCAGAATGCTATTTAGAAAGTCATCCTTCAGAACTTGTTTTCTCTGTGGGTTTTGATTTATAAATATTCTTGGATTTATGGCTGTGCAGCCTTGAACAAAACTAGGGGTTTTAAAATTTCTACAGGAGTATAATTGCCTACAACTTTTTTTGGGGGGAAGGCAATTATGCAGAGAAAGGAACTGCACAGAGTTTGTATACCAAGTACTTCTAAACACACTATTGACAGCTTGGAATGCACCAGGTTGAAGAGACTTCTGTGAGCCTCTTGTCGAGCCTCCTTTCAAAATATGCTTCCCTTTAAAGCTGAGTTTTGAAAACCTTGTGTGACGAAGATTATACAAACTTTCTGCAAAACTTTTCCTGTGCTTAACCACTTAAACAGTCAAAAACAGGGGTTTAAAAAGTACTCCTTGTTTGTTTGGCTGTGTTTCCATAAGCACTTTGTGCCAGTACCTGTGCTAAAAGTAGTCCCCTTTTTGAGTTTTGTCATCGTAACAATTCCTGTGGCCACTCACTGGGCTTGGAGACTGCAGGCTCAAACTACTGTTCTGAAAGTCATAGAATCATAGAATGGTTTGGGTTGGAAAGGACCTTCAAGATCATCTGGTTCCAACCCCCCTGCCATCAGCAGGGACATCTTCCACCAGACCAGGTTGCTCACAGCTCCATCCAACCTGGCCTTGAACCCTGCCAGGGAGGGGGCAGCCACAGCTTCTCTGGGCAACCTGGACCAGTGTTTCATCACCCTCATGGGGAAGAAATGAAGTCCATCTGGCTTTAGATGAAACAAGTTTCCTCTCTTTGTTGCGTGGCTGCATAACTGATATGAAGTGAAGGCACAGAAAAAAGCTGGGGTGGAAGATGTTGGTGAAGGGAAGGATGAGTTGCTCAGTCTAATGCAGTGCTGGCTAATTCTGTTTAAGTTGCTGGTTGAACTGGAATCTAATTCTCTACTTAGCAGCGTGATCAAATGGGACAGGAGTTTAAGATGGTGGGTGTAATCAGCTGCTTCGTGAGCCATCGAAGACTGTCACGATGAAGAAGACTGGAAAAGATTTATTCTTTGTAAAACATAGTTCAGACACAGTAAAAAGAATAGGGTAGTGTCCTGAATAGAAGTTTGATACTTTGATTGTGCGCTTCATTCAATGCACTGCTATAGTAAGCACTGAATTAAGTGTATGTTTATGAAAAATGCAAAATGTTCACGTAACCTAAACCGTTTTGAAAATACAAATGAGTCTCGCTTCTGTAACAATTAATTTTTATTTATATACTGCAGATGAAGAATGTCTAATCTACACACCTAGCACTCAAAAGTTAGGAAGTGTCAGAATTGGTTATATTTAAGCAGCCTTAACTTGTTCCTGTTCACATATATATTAGAAAACTGTAGAGGGCTGGTGGTGATCCGTAGTATCCATCTGTACAGCCTTTGCACTGACCTGTGCACAAAGATGATGCTAAACAGGCTTGTTAAATAGACAGCAAGTCATGGATTTACTTTTATCCATCCTGTAACGAATAATTATCAGTGCTATGCATATTACTGAGACTTCTGAAAGTTGCATGGATTTTTTTTTATGAACAATTTGTATGCTGATGAATGAATAATTATCTTCCCGACACCATTCTGAAGTGTAGGGTTAACTTCGTCTCTTTTGCCTGACAGGCAAACCTTTACAGGGTGCTGTAGAAGTATTACAAACAAACGCAGCCCCCAGTTTGACACCTCAGGCCATGGCCAGAGTAACAGTAATGGTCTGCCATGCCACAAATGCTCACCATGTACGTTCTCCAGCGGCACTGGCTGTGAAATGTTTGGCTTACGCAAGGAGCATCACATAGGAGCTCTACTCATCCCTTCAACAGCCTTCTTGTGTCTGGCATTCAGCTGTTTGTCTGTGACACTTTTCTTTCCCAGCCGCCCTGTTTCATCACAGCTGGTGGCTGTGTGCCTGCAGAGGAGTCCTGCGTAGCCCTTGGCACGTCATCCCCAGGCAGGGGTCCTGTGGGGAACGGAGCCAGTAACACAGTGTAACCACGGAGGGTGGAATTACAGCGCCCAACAGCCTGAATACTAACGTTTCCTAGTTTTTGAGTGTTTGAATCTGTAGCCACACTGTCTCATTTCTGTTTAATCACAAAGAATGTTAAAGGTATTGTCTTGGGCACAGTGCTAGGAAGCGTGGGTGGGTGGTGGTGGTAAAAAGGTAGAAGAGAAGCTTTAGTGCTTGTGGGGCTTGGCAGAGCTAGGTGAGACTAGGGTAGTCCCTTAAATTAGGAATTGAGTCTGGGCTTTCTAGAGCCAGGTGATGGAGAGCAGGGAGAAGCGCATGGCAGTGAGTTATGAACAGGCTCATCTATAGATTGAAGGTGGAATGAAAGCGAGCCTGAATCCTTGTCTGCAGTGTGCTTGGTTGAGCATCAGAACTAACACGTGTACAGTTCTAGTTGGTGCGTAGCAAGGGAGAAAAGATGGAAGATATCTGTTGTAAATAACTGGAAGCTTTAGCTTCACATCCAACACATCTGCGCTCTAATGAATCTGGGGGGAGTGGGACGGTAGTGTTACGAACTTTACCAGTAAATCTGAATATTTTATCTGCACCAGGCATATTGTGGTTTATTCGGTTGTTAACCAGGTCATACATGGACCAGCTTTCTAAAGGCAACCATTGTGCTTTAGCCTGGGCATCTCAGACCAAAGGTGACCCACACTGGTGTCTGTTGGTCTGGTCAGCTATCCCATGCTCCTAGGCCAGCATAGGAGCCTCTCTTGCCTTTGCTGTCAATTATTCCTCTGTAGACTCAGGTGGTGTGGAGAAAAGGTTATTTAGAATGAAAGGGTGAGGAAGAGAACAAGGACAGGTAACTGGTGAGTGGAGGGGGGGGCTCATGTGTCCAGAGAGGGTTTTTGACAGATTAAGCAAGGAGGGTAGGGAGTAAACAGAGTCTTCTAAACTACTTGTCTTTGTGGCTCATCAATCCTGTGTGCACTAAGTGGCATGGGAAAGAGAGAAAAGAATGAAATCGTGTTAATGCATGTGTTAGAGCTGCTTTAATATGGTTAAGTAATGAGTCCTAATTCTGACTCTTGGGCTCTGCTTTAGTTTAGAAACTTTGTGTTTTTGAATGGGGAGGGAAGTCAGTGCAAAATGTAGAAATAACTAAAAAAAAGTTTGCATACACAGCTTTCCAAAAGAAGGAAAAGTGCTGGTTGTCACTCACTGCCTGGGGGCTGCCATGAACTTGCAGGTTCTCCAGGCTGCGTGAGGTTAAGGGGGTACTCTAAGCTGGACTGTGGACATACCTGGACCCTATTCATGGTCAGATACCTGAAATGGGCAGGTGTGTTCCATCGTGGTAGTGTGTGAAGTAAAGTTCTATAAATAACTGCATCCATCTACCACCGCTGTATCCACTTCTAGGCATTCTGGTACTGTGTACCTCTGGTTCAGGTGAATGGAATTAGACTTTTGTTCACTTCCCTGCTCCTCAAAGCCTTCACATCCCAAACCCACTCTTATTGTCACTAAAATTCAGGTTTCTAGGTGGTGCCGTTTTAAGCTTCAGAAATAGAAGCATAGAATCACTTAAGCTGGAAAAGACCTTTAAGGTCATCGAGTTCAACCGTAACATAATTACTGGTACTTGCAGGTTAATGATGGCTTTCAGTGACTGCATTTGCCTTTGTAGCTGAAATACTAAATTGTTTAATCTGTTTTATGAATTTCAGAAGAAATATAATTGGCTTTGAAGTACAGGATCATGGGTAGGCTCATTCAGACTGAAGCTCCCCTTGGTGAGGATTTCCCAGATGAGCTTTAACTGCCCTAATTGAAACACAGAAGTTAAGTGTGTGTCTGATTATGTTCCGTTCTGTTTCTAAGTGAGGACAGAGATGGACACCCTGAGGAAGCAGTCTATCCTGTCTGAAGATAAGCAAAAGAAATGCCTCTTAAGTTCCCAGGTGTACCTATCCTTCTCCAGTGATTTCGGAAGGAGCGGTAGCTTCATACTGAAACATCTAACCTTATTTTTAGATCCTGAGTTGTTTTCTGAGCAGGTATGATGCAGCTTTGCAAAATTCACATCACTTAGCTGAGTAAACTAAACCTTTGCTAGCTGCTTTACAGAACTCTGTCAAAACCTGTTATTCTTCACTAAAACAGTGCTAGTTGCTAGTTATTTAAATTAGTAGACATAAACGGAAGAAGTGTGCGTCTGTCTTGGTGTGAAAATTTCTTGTGGTCTGAGTTTCACCACCGCGTTTTCTCCCTAGGCTCTCCGGTGTGAAGCTCAAGATTGTTAAATTTGCTGACTGAGACGAGGGAATAGGGGAATTGAAAATTTCTGCGTTTCTGCAGAAACTGCAAATTTGGATTTGGGGGATTTTTTTGTTTGGCTTTATTACACTCATGTTCCATTTACCCTTTTTTCTGGCAAAAGTTAAAGGTATTCCAGTTTTTTAAGACTTTGCTTCTCATGTGGACGGTAATTCTTGAAAGAAAGCTTCTGTCTCGATTGTAGGATTGCCTTTCTTAAGTACTTGAAGTACAGGGCAAAAACAAAGCCACAGGCTCTGTAAGTATTGCTTTCCTCTTGGTTCTTTCATAACCTTTTTGATTTTTGAAAAATAGTGATGATCTTATCCGTAGAAAAACACCTTGCAGTGACTAAGGCTGTCGAGACAGTTACTTGGTGTTGTGGGTTTATTTTTGTTGTCAAAACTGTGGAAAGCAGGGCTGCCGGAGGCCCGGCCAGTCTGACTAATTGAAGTCTTGCTTGTCTTGCAAGCCCCCCTTTCTGTTTGTTGGAGGACCAAAATTCCAAATTTCTGAAGGTGAGACCAGTATGCGTGGTGGAGATTCTGCTCTTAAGTGATGGTAGTACCAAGTGATAGCTCTCAAAGCATTTCAGGCTGCTGTTGCGTTATCTATAGAGTTTGCGCCTGAAGACTTGTGGGGTTTGACCAAGTGGAAGCTGAGACACTGAGAGCTTTAAAAGGGAGATATTTGCCATGCATTCTTTCCAATTCCATGGGTCTTCCAAACCTAAGAGCTGGAAACAGTGTTTATCATAGCTACTGTTGTTCATTGCAAACAGAGTTCCAAAAGTGTAAAACAAAGGCTGTGCTAAAACCAGACCTCCTGTGTGTTCAATTCCAAGTCTCGCTTTCTTGGAAAACAAGCGTTCATGTCTCTGTACGGTTCCAGTTGATCCGTAGTATTGACAGGTCAGTCACTTGAAATGAAATCTGTATTATATCTGGTGTATGAGACCTCTGTATGGATTTTGTATATTCAGTTATTTGTGTTGCTTAGAGACTATTGTTGTGGAGTCTCCTTCTCTGGAGATATTCAAGACCTGCCTAGACGTGGTCCTGTGCAGCCTGGTCTGGGTGACCCTGCTTCGGCAGGGTTGTTGGACTGGGTGACCCACAGAGGTCCCTTCTAACCCCTACAATTCTGTGATTCTGTGATTCAAATTCTATTGTAGAAGTTATTCTTTCTCCCCTTTCTCATGGCTAGGAAAAGAAGCTGATGGAGGATGGAATTGCTGAATGTACTTCTCAGCTGGCTGAAGAAGAAGAAAAGGCCAAAAACTTGGCCAAACTCAAGAACAAACAGGAAATGATGATCACTGATTTGGAAGGTTTGTTCTTGCTACATTTGCCTGTTAACAGGTTGTACATCATGCGAGAAAGGAGTGGATCACTTATTACAGTGTATGCAGTATCTGGTCCAGTCTGCTAAGTGTAACCTTATATGTAGATACCTTAATAGCTGTTGCTTTTTATCTAAATCTTGAAAGAATAATTTATTGCTTGCAAGCCTTGTTGCATTTGGCTGCTCAGTCTTTCTCGTGTTTAATTTGTTAGCTTTTCATTTTTGAGAATCCATTTTATTTAATGATACACTCCAGAAATTCATGTTGTTGCATGCATCCCTTAGTAACAAGGTAAAACATCTGTCTCTTGGGAAGGCGCTACACTTTTCTATAGTAACACATTAGAACAACATATTTCTGGAAAAACGTTAGTAGGCATTCATTAGTCTTCTAATATTTTTTGAATAAGCAAATCTGAATTGTTCTGCCTTTCTTGATGCTTTGTTTATCTAAAATGGTTCAATTTCTTTGGCCATTTATTTCTGATTGTTTTGCCTGTGTTGTCACGACTGGATTAGCCCTATATGTAACCTTTCATGATGTTATGGTGGCTTTTTTAATTACTTATGGTTGTAAATAGATATTGTGCAACATTAATATACTGCCAAGCCAAAGTTGCAAAATATAAGGCAATGTTGCTATCTGCCCTAATTTGGAAATATTTTTTTCACTTACTGTTATGGGCTGTCTTACTACATATTTTAATACTGATGCGCTTATGGAAAAATACCAAAGTTTAGTCTTATCTGTGTAGGAAGGTATTGAAGTAATACGAATAATAGATGATTGATGTACCTTTTATTTAAAAAGCCTGTTCAGGGACTTTAAGATGGGCATAAGTAAGCTGTACTCATTGGAAAATAATGCTTGAGTAGTTGTGTACTTAAATTGGGACTAGTGTTTCTGAAGATACTTGACAGATGTGGTTGGTTATGGTGCTGTTCCCAGAGTGATGACCTTAGAAATGGAAATTAAAGCTTAAATATAAGGCATGCAACTGCTTGGCTAGTAAAGCACAGTAAAATGATACTCTCTGAGACAATTCAAGAAGCCATGAAGGTCACTCTGCTAGGGTCTTGACACTGGTAAGTACTGAAATTTGGGGGGGGGGGGGCAACAAAAACCCACAAAACACCAGAAAAACCCCACTAATTCAGTTTACTGTGAGTTTTCCCCATTGCGAAATTGTGTCTTATGCCACTCTTCTGTCACCTGCCAGAAATACAATGTAAAAACAGAGAAAAGTGTTATTTTTTTTTTTGAATGAGGAGCTGTTTAGAGAAAAACAATGTTACTTCAGATTGTCTGGAAAATCCCAAATACCCCTCGGTAGCTCTAAGATATGATTCTTGAACATGGCTCCGTTTCCATGTAGAAGATGTCCTGATCTTGTAGCAGGCTTAGGAGGGGTGTGAGAAACCCCTGCACTGAGAACCCACAAAGTATTGAACAAGTCTAATAACTTACATTTATTCTAATAGATGTTGAATTGTGCTAATGCTATGCTAAGCAAAACCTTCCTGTGACTTCAATATATTACATACCTGGTCATTAGCTAACTGTAGACAATGCAGCCAATAACTATCTTAATCAGACCACAGGCAGATCATCTAAATGTATTTTATTGCTAGGGCACTGATAACTGGATGGTTTTCACAAAGAAATACCTTAGGGCAGGAGTATCTTGGCTACACAAAGAAATTACTGGAGGCTATCAGGGTTGCAAAGTCTTGCTAAATATCAATGGGATGTGAGTTAGTGGTACAGATACTTGCAAAAATTGTTTATCCAAGTTTTCTTTAAGTTACACTATTTTCCAGTAGACCTTTTGGAGTCTAGCCTAGCCCTTCCACAACTATGCAAGCCATAATTTTTTCCAGACTGTAGTTCTTCATTTTTGAATCCTGATGTCTGCGATCACCTGGCCGAGCAGCTCAAACTGCTCTTCTGTTAGATTCTATTCCTTATTTTTCTGTCAACATGTGATTATGTTTGTTACCTTACTTCAAACTTTTTTCTCCAGTCATTGACTTTTTCTTGACTTTCTATCTGAATCATGCAGTTCTACTTTGCTATTTCATCTTTCCCAGTCACCCTTCCAGCTGCAGTCTGGAGAAAGAATTGACACAGTGTATATTAAACTTCCCACCCTTCTTGCTGTCCCATTGCCCTGCCCCTGAACCTTCTGAGGATAACAACAGGAAAAAATTGCTTACAAATATAATCCTTTACTTCCATAGAGGGCTTAAAAAAGGAGGAGAAGACCCGTCAAGAATTAGAAAAAGCTAAAAGAAAACTTGATGGTGAAACAACAGACCTACAGGACCAAATAGCTGAGCTGCCAGCCCAGATTGAAGAACTGAAGATCCAGCTGGCCAAGAAAGAGGAAGAACTGCAGGCTGCTCTTGCTAGGTCAGATCATGATGGAGCTTTATGACTACAGAAGTGTGGTAGAAACCTACTTTCCCAGACAGAATTTCAGCTGACTGCAAACTGATGAGTTAAAACTGGGAGTGTTCAAGCAGAAGCCAGTTCATGTTTGTACTACAGCATCTCTAGACACCTGTGTGTTTTGCGTAGACAGGGCAAAAAAGGAACTCAATCTTTCATCACCATCCTTGCTCTATAAAGCTCCAAAACCAATGTTTCATCAGGGCTTAATAGCACTTTGGCTCTGGAAGCTTTTTAGTCTCCCAGAGTTCAGCCTCAGGAGGGGGAAAAAACATGTAATTGTCGAGAGTGTTCTTAGTTGGTCCAAATACTGGATAATGTCTGTCCAACTCAATCAAAGATCTGTGTGGTAGTCTTGCAGCCACATGTTATAAACTAAACACCACCTGAGTTTTCTGAGTAATGATCTCTAACTTTGCAGGAAGAGACAGTCCTACAGACAAGGGTGCATTTTTGGGAGTGTTGAGGTCTACAAAACTGGAATACCTGAATGCAAACTGGAAAGCTTGATCATTCCAGTAGTGCATCTGTAGTACCTGGGGCACTGTGCTCATTAGGATCTTGAGAATAAGAGTGCAGTAGTGGCTTTGTCTGTGAAATTTTAGGAGGTGGATTTTGTTCAAGTGGGAAAGATGAGTTATTTTTTGAGTACATAACTTATACTAGACTTATGAGAAGAGATCTGAAGCTATGAAATATCATTAACTGTTGTGGTTCTGTTTAACAGAGGTGATGAAGAAGCAGTTCAGAAAAACAACGCACTGCAAGTGATAAGAGAGTTGCAGGCTCAAATTGCAGAACTGCAGGAGGATCTTGAATCTGAGAAGGCATCTCGCAACAAGGCGGAAAAGCAGAAAAGAGATTTAAGTGAAGAGCTGGAGGCTTTAAAAATTGAACTAGAAGATACCTTGGATACCTCTGCAGCACAGCAAGAGCTGAGGTAGGATCATGTGTCTGTATAAGCAGGCACCATTAAAATTCACCTTGAATTTACAAAAGACTAAAATGTTGATTTTTGATAACTATTGATGCTTCCTCTAGGACAAACCGAGAGCAGGAGGTGGCTGAATTGAGGAAAGCAATTGAAGAGGAAACCGAAAACCATGAAGCACAGATCCAGGAAATCAGGCAGAGGCATGCTACTGCCCTGGAAGAGCTCTCTAAACAACTGGAACAGGCCGAAAGGGTGAGCAGAAAATTAATTACAGAAATACATTTTTCAGCTTCAGGACTTTTATAAGTAACATCAGTGGCGTGGTCACTTCCAGTGATATCTGCAGATCTAAATTGTCCTCTGTACATACTTAACTACTGCAGTTGAATCAAATATATCCTGCTGTTTGAACATATAGCAACTTTTCAGATAGATGCCAAGACTATCTAAAAGTGTTTGTTAGACCTGGAAACAGTGCACCTAGAGATAAGTTGATGTAGTACTTTTGTGGGAATTCTCGAGCAGCCTATGTGTTTATTTGGTGAAAAGCAGTTCTCTGCCTAAGCGAACTGCGGAATGGTTCCAAATAAAGTAATTGTCATGTCGACACTCACAAATAACAAACTGTGAGTACGGGTAGCGTAAAAGTTCTTCCAGCCACTCTTCACTTTATGCTTGTACCGTGACCTCCAGTGCTAGATATCTGTGGAGTATCTTGCTGATTTGCAGAGTTATATTGTGTCTCTGGTAACCCCTGCCAGAGCAGAGGAAGCGGCACACCTGGACAACGTGGTTCCTACTGGTGCAGCTTCAGTGTCTTTGCTCAGAAGTAGAATTAATCCAACACTGCCAAAGAAAAAAAAAAGTATCTCTAGCTTGTAAAATTTTATTTCTAGTCATTCACAGATATATGGGTGGACAGTTCATATACTGTAGTAATATTTTTGTGTAGGAATATTTCAGAAGCCTCCTTAGTTTAAAATACTACGTGAGAAATATAGTAGTTAAATCTGATGGAAATTATAGTTTATTCACCTGAAAATCTTACGTGTTTCCTGTGCTCTTTATTCATTAAATATTCTCAATAAGAGCATAAAAAGACAGAAGAATACCCTACAATCTTAAACAAAGGTCCTGTGATAAGATTGTCAGTTCTGGCAATATAGTAAGAATGGCACTTAAACATCCCTTATGGCAATTACTACCTTTTTAAAAAGGTTTTTGACAAATGTCAGTGCAGTGGTGAAAAGTGCTTTATTATGCACTTCCAGGCTGCTATGCCTACTAAAATCAGGGCAGCTGTAGCTGATATCTTTCCTTTTATTTCTGTGAGATGAGGCATGCTGATCTGTTAATGGGCACATTCCTTCCTGCTCAGTGCTACTCACATGGTCCTTTTACAGCACTGACATCCCAGATCTTACTGAATTCATAGAAATATCTTCTGGTCCTCGCTGTTACCTGTGATATCTGAGAGTGGATTAACTTGCATTACCTTAATTTTTTTGGCTAACATATGCAAAATGTTACACAGCAGGATTTTAAATGCTCCCTACTTACAACTTGCTGAGCAGTTGTTTTATCTTTGAGCTTATAATCCTGATTTGCTGGACTGAATATTTTTAGCAGAAAACTTTATTGATATGTAAAAAAGTGTTGAAGTTCTTCCTTTTTGTTTTTCCTAGTTCAAAGCAAATCTTGAAAAAAACAAGCAAGACCTAGAGTCCGACAACAAGGAGTTGACCTGTGAAGTGTGGGTACTGCAGCAGGTCGAGGCAGAGTCTGAACATAAGAGGAAGAAGCTCGATGCTCAGGTGCAAGAGCTAACTGCTAGGGTCACAGAAGGAGAAAGAGTGAGGGTGGAGCTGGCGGAGAAAGCTAACAAGCTGCAGGTAAGGCTGTATGGAATTGCTAAACTGCTGAACTATACACAAGAAAGTAAAAGCTTTAACCATATACAGAAGTGGCTAGGAGGAATGACTATCAAAGATGCAGCTAGGTCTACAGGAATGGGGACTGTAGTTGATGTGGGAGGCGATCTCAGTCATGTACTCGTGTACTTGAGTGGCTTGAAAGCGGTGACACACCTCAGATAGCTGGAGAGCCATGACATGAATCCTGAACTTTTTGGACTATGTAAGAATCACAGTGGCTTTGAAGTACATGGCTTCCCATTTTGGAGACCAAATCCTGTAGGAGGCTCTGCTGACAGCTGGCCTACAGGTTTTTGGCTTGGATGTGCAGTTGAGTAGAGTGGGCTGAGCTCATTTGTAGGCTTGAGCAAAAATGTACTGATTGATGATGGCCACACGTTTCCTTTTGTGCTTCAAAAGGAACTTGACAGATAGTGATTGCAAGTAAAGGGCTGTTCCTCTGCGAAATGGAGAAAACAGACAAAATGCAGTCAGAGCTGACTTCTTAGCCACAGCAAAGAGTATTATGAGTAAATCAAGCTAAAGTGCTTGAAAAAGGGAATGGCCCCATTCTTTTTGGGGGAAGCATTTTGGCAGTCTCTCACTGTATATACAAGTAGCATAGCCTAAAATAGCAAGAATTGGCACCTGGCATTGACCTTTTCTCTTGCAGTGATGCTTTAAACCCAGCTGCCACCCTGATAATCCTTGAATTAATGGTACTGTAAAATACACGGTCCTGTAAAATACATGATCCTATAATGAAAAATAGCTTTAAATATGACTGCAGATGTTGGAATGACATGCTCTGCTAAATATCATGGCTAACTCTTATTATGTTCTGTCTTAAGTTCAGGACTGACACATTTCTAACCAAACTTCAGTATTCTTAGCTTGTTGTACCTGGGATGTGTTGTTGTCTTGCCTTCCATGGAATTTGTTGAGGTTTTGTGTTCCGTGTCAGATGTAGGCTTTGCCATGGATCTGCTGCGCGTTATTACCTTTAGACTGCTTGCTTTGCAGAACGAGTTGGATAATGTCTCAAGTCTCCTGAAGGAAGCAGAGAAGAAAGGCATTAAGTTTGCCAAAGATGCGGCTAGTTTGGAATCTCAGCTTCAGGATACACACGTGTGTGTGCAGTGAAGCTTGAACTTAGCGCTGAAGCTTTGTTCCTCATTGAAATGCTAACTACATAACAGAAAATACATTTTCATTCATGGTTTGGAAAGCCCCATGGGTAGAAGCTGTATTTCCTATTGAAGTCTAGTGAAATGCGATGTATGATGATTGCTCAGCTACATGTGGAGCCAGATTTTCATTATCTAAGATTTACTGCTTGATAGACTGTAGCCTTTCAGTTTCTCTTTTTTATTTCTTAGTCTCTGTGGGAGATAAGTATTAAGTCAAAAAAACCTTTCCAAGTAGGATGTTAATGCAAATAAGGTCCTTGGGGTGTGTGAAAGGCACGAGGGACAATACCCTGTCTTTTACTGACTTAGGCTGAAGTTCTTTACTGACTTCAGCTTAAGTTGTTGAAACTGCCAGTGTTTGTTTTTTGGGTTAAATAATGCAGCTTGATACATGTATTCATCACTTAAATATACTCTTTTTTTTTCCCCTGTATAAAAATGCTAATGGTGACTATTTGAGTAATGTTCATTACAGTTGGAGAGTTCTGTGAGGAACAGGGTGGGGGAAGAGAGGGCTGGTGGTTACACTTTTCATTAGTCTCGGTTATGACAGAAGTTTCCACTGCCAAATTACAGCTGTCTTTAAACTGACCTTTACATTTAAGCAATGCAGTGAATCTTGAAAGCATGCTGTCATTGCAGGATTTGTTGCTATATATTCGTCTCAGGTGGTTTAAAATAGGGACTCTATATGCTTGTCGGAAAAGAAAGATATATTTTGAAGACAACTGCTGTGCTTGTCCCTTTGAAGATAGAAAAGTATCATCCATTGGCTTCTATGAACAGACAGTGGCATGGATTCTCTGAGAATAACGCTTCATAAAGGCTTAAGTGTGCCCCAAATGACTGAGCAGTACCTTTTTGAAAACCCAAATTACGGATGGCTTCATAAGCATGTCGTTGTACAAAACTGCTGAGAGAAAAATAATCAAACCTGAACCTCCAAGTAGAGTAATGGAGGGTGGTGGGCCAAGGCCACACTTAACACGCTATGAACCAAACGGAACTTTGAATATGCCTGTTTGTGTAACAGGAGCTGCTTCAGGAAGAAACCCGCCAGAAACTCAACCTGAGCAGTAGGATTAGGCAGCTGGAAGAGGAGAAGAACAACCTGCAAGAGCAGCAGGAAGAGGAAGAGGAGGCCAGAAAGAATTTGGAGAAACAGATGTTTGCCTTACAATCACAGGTAAGCTGTTGTACATGGCAAGACTTCTGTAAGGGCTGCATGTTCCAGGTGAGATGAATTGGTCTCCTAAACCTCTTGGAAAAATGTCATGTAACTTGCACGTATGCTCGACCACACTTTGGAATAAAATTTTCCATGGACTTTCTCAATTGCCATAGTGACCAGTACAACTAACTGCAGTGGACAGGACTTTCCCCTACTTGGACTCCTGTTAGCTCATAATTTTTGTGTTACTCTAGCTAGCAATAACACCTAGTTTTGTATTTTTGACTCTTTGCCTTTCTTTCCTTTTCATGATGTACCAAGGAACATTATATTCTTTTATTTAATTTCAGTTGGCTGATGCTAAGAAAAAGGTAGATGATGACTTGGGAACCATTGAAGACTTGGAGGAAAACAAAAAGATATTACTGAAGGACGCGGAGTCCTTAAGCCAACGCCTAGAGGAGAAGGCAATGGCTTATGACAAACTGGAAAAGACAAAGAATCGCCTGCAGCAAGAGCTGGATGACTTGATGGTAGACCTAGATCATCAGCGCCAGATTGTTTATAGCCTGGAGAAAAAGCAGAAGAAGTTTGATCAGGTAGTCTAGTTTCCTGTCATCTTGCTGATTTCTATGATTTTTAAATGGCATCTTGTTTGTGTTGATTGATAAATCTTTTGGGAGCAGCTTGGCCTTTGTTAGGAGTAACTTGTTGCTTCTAATTTCAGTGAGCTAAATGCCATCTTGGAGTCTTGTTAGATCAAGTAATAAGCTCTTTCTATATAAAAAAGAAATTCTATTGGAACAAAACCTTCAGACTATTATTGTAATCCCTCAGGATAGACTAAGAAAGGGTGTGAAGACTGAACGATGGAAATAATAGGAAAATTATTTCATCTTTATTAGTAGCTTGCTTTCCTCACCTCATTCCAGAGTAGCTGTAGCTGCTTTCTTACTAGCCTTTGGATCAAGACTGAGAGACTAGACAGCTTCTGAATGCCAGTTAAACTTAGAGCATTAACCACTTCAGTGACTAAAACACCTCTGAGGCAGGAAGGACCTGATTATAGAACTGATGAGATGGATTAATTATTTCTTATATTCAGATGCTGGCAGAAGAAAAGAACATTTCTGCCAGATATGCAGAGGAAAGAGATCGTGCTGAAGCAGAGGCAAGGGAGAAGGAAACCAAAGCACTGTCTCTGGCTCGGGCTTTGGAAGAAGCCCTGGAAGCTAAGGAAGAGTTTGAAAGACAGAACAAACAGTTGCGGGCAGATATGGAAGACTCAATGAGCTCGAAAGATGATGTGGGCAAAAATGTAAGTAACTTTCCAGACCCTATTTTGTTATGAGCTGCACAGGGAAAAACACAGGAAAATTCCCTGGTTGGAGAAGTGTTTTTGACACAAATATGGAACGTTTTGAGGCTGATTTGTAACCCAAAATTCTGGAGGAATTAATGCTCAGAACAAGAGGGTGGTCTCTATTAAGATGAGGCCTGTTCAAAAGATGTGAAGACTTGGAGAGCAGCAGTTGCTGGCCAAATGCCTAATGGCACTTGTGCTGGATTTAAGAGCTTGTCTTACTACTACGACTTTTTCTCTGTGAATATTGCACAGCTCATCTCTCCATTCATCTGCACGGATGTTTGTTTGGTTCTCTAATCTGTATCTTAGAGATGCTGCTCTCCCTGTTCTGATTGTCCAGTTTGGAGCATCACAAAGTGTAGTGTACTGAGTTCATATAATGTCTACTTTTGCTGTTAACTGCTGATTTTGAGAGGGTCTGATTAATGTTTGTGGCTTAGGTCCATGAACTGGAGAAATCAAAAAGAACTTTAGAGCAACAGGTTGAAGAGATGAGGACTCAGCCTGAGGAACTGGAAGATGAACTGCAGGCCACAGAAGATGCTAAACTTCGTTTGGAGGTGAACATGCAAGCTATGAAAGCCCAGTTTGAGAGAGATCTGCAAGCCAGAGATGAACAGAATGAAGAGAAAAAGAGGGTGCTGGTTAAACAAGTATGTATCTTACTGTGCTTCATAGTGGGAAGGGCGTGATGATCTTTTGACAAAGCTCTATGGCTTTGAGAACTTGCTACCAGGAAAATAAAACTCTGTGCTTAAAGATCCCATCCTATAGAAGTCCCAAGCACAGATCTTTACCAACAATACAATAGGTCTTGTTGTGGATTAGCCACTGTTAATGTTAATGTGCCAGTGATGGTCCTCCAATTCAACTGTACCTTGCCTCAAAAGCACTCAATATGCAAGTAGATTTGGCTGTTGCTGCATGGGTGTCCTTCAAGCCCGTCCTGTTTGGTGTACAGCAACAAATCCATGGATGCCGACATAGACTGAAAGACTGTAATTAAGTGAACAGTTTCTTAAATGAAAAACGTAGCAAAGATTCCAGATTTGCCAGACTTGAGTCTCTTCAGATCTGCTTTATGATACTAGAATTCTAAAGAAATGCCTTTAAAATTTCATGCTTGTAGGAGAAGATAGCTCTAAATTAACATTTCTAAAGCTTTAAGGAAAAAGCACCTAATATTTGAAGATTTATCACAAGAAAACAAAAACTTACTGAGAATCACCTGTATAGAGATCTCCTAGAAATAAATAAAAGCATTGACCTGGAAGGCTTTTGAAGTTCCCTGCAACGCTGAATTGCTATTGTCTTGCACTGGACAAGAGCTCCTGACCTGGCATGAGGAGGGAGGCTTGATTCAAAAGAAACATATTCCTTCATGTTGGTAACCTGTGGCACTTCTGGCTCACTTTTATTGTTGTATGAGTTCATCTTAGTTCTTGTTAGTTGCTTTCTTAGATACTTTGCTTCTCTGTTTTCTTTTGAAAAAAAGAAAAGTTGTTGGTGTATACATTCTAGTAGCACATCTGTTTCAAAGAGAATTATTTCTTTTTTTTTTTTCTTGAGAATGTGTGGTGATTCTATGTCGTATTTTCCTCTTAGTGGTTCGATCAGAATTAGCAACATCTGCCCCCAAGTCATACCTAAATGTAGACAGATGTACTGGGCCAGAAGCTGATCATGAAGTAGCTGAACAGATGAAATGGAAATGCTTCAGATGCTGAGCTCGTTTCTTTATTTTCCTTTTGTCAGTTCAGAGATCTCTGCTTCCAGTTTGTGGATTTTTTTGCCGTCTGCAGTGTCTTCCCATGTAGCTTGAGTTCTGTAGACTCTTCGAATCGAGTAATGCTAATTCTGATCTGCAAAGGCCTTTCGGATTCATCAGCCATTTTGTTAGGATTTTGTGTTTGCTCTGTTCCTGGAGCTTGAGCCTGTTAAATCCCTTGATTTCACAGGTGCGAGAGCTGGAGGCAGAACTAGAAGATGAGCGCAAACAGAGGGCTCTTGCTGTGGCAGCCAAGAAGAAAATGGAGATGGATATGAAAGACCTGGAAGGTCAGACAGAAGCTGCAAACAAGGCTCGAGATGAAGCAAGCAAACAGCTACTTAAGCTCCAGGTAGGCACAGCAAATCAGCTGAGCTGCTTTCCCTCCTGCTGACAGTCTGTCAAGGGTGCTGCTTTTCGTTACATGCATTTGTAGTGTGAAGGCAAGAAGGAGTATCAGACTCAGCTATGCTGGCATACGTCACAGTATCTGGCCTGAACTTATCAGCCACTCAAAACTCCTCTCATCCTTTTGTTGCTAAGGAGTTAAGATTGTCCCCCACATACTTCTATTCAAAAGTCATCATTTTCAAAGCTTTGCATAAGGATTTACTGAGGATTGCTTTTGAGGCTGAATCTTTAAAATTTATGGTTGTTTGTATCTTTGAATTGACTGATTTCAGCTCAGCTCTTGCTGATTGCTACTTCCTCTAGTTGAGGAAGCCAAAAATGCTGCAGAGAAATAGGAGGAGTAAATTTTAGTTGCTTTGAAAAAGCTCCAAGATGCCTATTCTTTTTAGATTGGCAAGAAGAATCCAGTACTTGTGTCAAGGATCTATTTCCCATTCCCAGAGAAATACTCCGTCTTTAGTAGAGGTCAGTTTTCCCAAGGCTTTCAGTGCCATGGCCCAAAGCTGCAGGAGTATGAGGCCGTGGCAAGACCATGTAAAGCATAGAGCAAACTGCATTGCCTTTCTGCCCTGTCCACTCTATTCCTTGGCAATCCTACTTCAACTGAATGAGGGCTATTTTGGAACTTGGTCCAGGCGCTGGATGAGAAGGGAATGGAGATTAAAGCAAGAAATGCTGGTACCTAGCAGTAGCGGCTTCTCTATTCCCAGAGGCTGAGTCAGTTACAGAGTTCATACCTGATCTCTGTACACTTTCATGCAAGCACCTGAAATAAGTGGTCTCATGACTAGTGGTATTGCGAAGATGCAGGTACAACTTAAATGCAGTTTCTCTAGCTTTATTCTTTTAGCATCTGAAGTCAAACTTGTGTGAATTAAGATATCAGTCTGTGTGAAGTGTCTTACGGGAAGGATAAGTATGTGCTTCTACGTTATATGTGCAAAATGGTGAATTGTGGTACTTCTACACTGAGAAGTTTCTTACCTTGAGTACTTGTAATAGGTTTTATCAGTCAATTTAAGTAAATAGGTTTGTTTTTTTCCAAGACAATTGCAAGAGCATTACCTATCTACTACAAAGGTATCTCTACTACCTCTACTAGAGGTTTTTTCCTACAAGAAATATACTAATAAATGAAGTGAAGTCTTCTAATGGGATATTTCTGATGAGGAGTGAGTGATGGAAAGATGAGAAAATGAAGGGTTTAGACTGAAAGAGGGTAGATTTAAATTGGATATAAGAAAGAAATTCTTCACTCTGAGGGTGATGAGGCACTGGCCCAGGTTGCCCAGAGAAGCTGTGGCTGCCCCCTCCCTGGCAGTGTTCAAGGCCAGGTTGGATGGGGCTTTGAGCAGCCTGGAAGGTGTCTCTGCCTGTGGCAGAGGGATAGAACTCTGATCTTTAAAGGTCCTGTCCAACCCAAACCATTCTATAATTCTATGAAAATAAGAACTGAAAATAAATATATTTAAGTGGAATGAAGCCACTTTAGGAGGAAGGTCTTGCCTCCTAAGGGCAAAAAAGCTTCAGAGCTACTAATAAATCTTGTGGTTGTCCTGCTGTATCATGGCTTATTCTTTCCTCTGCTCTCCAATTGCAGGCTGAAATCAAAGACTACCAGCGGGAGCTAGAAGAAGCCCGTGCATCCAGAGATGAGATCTTTGCACAGTCCAAAGAAAGTGAAAAGAAGCTCAAAGGTCTTGAAGCAGAAATACTCCATCTCCAAGAGGTGAGATTGAAATCCAAGAAATCTGTTTTTCTTTCTAGAGAAAAGGGGAAGGCCAGAGTGTGTTTGTTTTTTTTTAAAAAAAAAAAAGTAAAAAGCCATCCAGTGAGTTGAACAGAAAAGTGGGAGCCTGGAGATGTTTCTCTTCCTCTCTGCCCCAGGTCATTAGTGAGCTTCTTATAGCTTTGTAGGAATCCTTCTAGTAGTCTGGACTTCCTTTCCCTGCCTGGGTAGCAGGGAAGCCTTACTACTGCTTAAACAGATTTCAAGCCTCACTAAAATTTGCAAGGTGGTTTGAGAGTCTCTGGAAGCTGTGGTGCACAGTTGTCAGTACTAAAACTGGTCACTGGAAGTATATAAAAACCTAACAATCTCTCCAGTACCTCAGTGGACCATGTAAGTCTGTGGAGGTTTATCTCTCTGCTATCTGAGGTCCTCATCCCTTTCTTTTACGGGCATCTGTTCCCTCATTGTTGGCAATTCATGTAAGAGCTCCAAGTCGTGCTACATATCGCTGTCACTTATCTCCGATTATCTCCGTTGTCTGCCACAAGGTTAAACGTTTGAGGTTTGAAGGCAACAGAATTGCCTTGTGTGAGAGACGGCCTCTTTTTGCCCTGTTAGCTGCAAAGGTTGAAGCAATCACTCAGCTTACACTGTACTTAATGTTTGAGACTTTTACCTACAACTTACTAGAGCTTCTCCATGTCATTCTTTCACAGACTTCAAACTTGTCAGTCTTGCACTTGCAGTGCATTAGATTGTGTCCTTCTTGGTGAATGTCTGGGTGTTTCTACCACTCAATACAATTTCACAATACAAGATTCAGCGCTGTTATACTTTTGTGCTAAAAATTCATTTTCTATACTTTGCTTTCAGTCATGCTACGTACTCTGTAGGAACCTAAAAAATTTGCTTAATTTAGTGCCCACGTTATACTTAATGAATTAGAGCATGTGACAGAACGGTTTTCTCCTCCTGCTTAGGGCTTGAATGTTACTGGCCTTTTCAGGGGACGGGGAGAAGTAAATTCATAGTAGTCATGTGGCAGTTACGGGAGGGAAAGATCAAGGTGATGCGTCCTGCTAGCTTTTACAGCTGTTGGTTCTGTTTATCCATTAAAAGACCTCGGCGATATCACACTTCACAGCATCTCCCAGAAGTTATTAGAAGGCATAATTGTTTGCAGAAGTTTTGAGATTCCTAATGCTGTAATGAATATTTCCTAAACCTTCACAGGAGTTTGCTGCGTCTGAAAGAGCTCGTCGTCATGCTGAGCAAGAAAGGGATGAGTTGGCTGATGAGATTGCAAACAGTGCTTCGGGAAAGTGAGTCATCAAATGTATTAATTGTGCATCTGAAGAACTTCAGGCACCAGCAGCTGCAGTTCTTGGTAGCCTGCTTGCAATTTCTGTATTGACCTGTTGTCCCGATAAAAATTCCTTCTTGTTACGAAGAGAATTGCTTACACAGTAGCTTCTCGTTACAGTTTGGAATGTCTAAAGTATCAAAAGCAAAATAGCCAATTGCTTTGTATCAGATCTGAGCGTGTCTTGACCCAAATACTTCTTTTCTAGGTCAGCGCTGCTGGATGAGATGCGCCGGCTGGAAGCTTGGATTGCACAATTGGAGGAAGAGCTCGAGGAAGAGCAGAGCAACATGGAGCTTCTCAATGAGCTGTTCCTAAAGACCACGTTGCAGGTGAGTCCGTTGGTGGCAATGCTGTAGGGGCAATCTATGTTTCAGTGTGCGGATAAGTGGAGGATCTGAATAGCACCAAATGATCTTCTATCGTTCTCCTCTGAAAGGTTGACACGCTGAATTCTGAGCTAGCTGGGGAGCGGAGTGCTGCCCAGAAGAGTGAAAATGCACAGCAGCAGCTAGAAAGGCAGAACAAAGAGCTGAAAGCCAAGCTGCAGGAACTGGAGGGATCTGTGAAGTCGAAGTTCAAGGCAACAATTTCTACTCTAGAAGCCAAGATTGTGCAGCTAGAAGAACAGCTTGAGCAGGAAGCCAAGTAAGGAGAAAAAGAAAAAAAAAATCTGTTTGCTTGTGTTTGCCATGTCTGAAACCTCTGTGCCTTAGGTTTTTGTAGGGCTGAGATATGAGCTTCCGGCAAAGGCATTGGGGTTTCTGATCAGGAAGCCTACTGTTTGGGGGACACATTTTGACAAGACAGCTGCAAAGTAACTGGGGTTGAAATTTTCAGAAACTATTTACTCCATAACTGAAGCTGCTGAATCAACTCTGGACATTAACCAGGTGAATATGTTGACTGGTAGTCCCAGGATGCACAAGGTGATGCAGAAGTTTCTTGAGACAAGATGAAACATCGCCTTGAGACACCTGGTCTCTTTGGTTAGAGGAAGCCAGTTGAAGAGCTTAGGTGTGACAGCTTTAGTTGGTTGAGATGAATCCTGTACTCTGCAGAAGTCTTTCTGCAGTGAGCTCTTCCTGTCTATCCTTGTCATCTTGGTCCTCCAAATATATGTATTTGTTTTAAGCTAGTTCCTCCCAGAATCTGAAGGTCTTATAACAATCTTTGTTCTTTTTGTGCTTTTGGCTCTATGGGAGGAACATGTTACTGGTTAGCAATAACTCTGTAAGAAGCACCTTGATATCCCTCTTTTGAGCCTGCATACCATACTGGTATTGCTCCAGTGCTAAGGCTTCATGTTTTCAAAGCTGCATCCCAGCCAACCACCAGCACGCTAAAACTGTTGCTGCTGTTGATGGTGGCAGCCGTTTTAGGAGAACTCAAGTATCAGTTACACCATGAGGCGAGAGCCTTTCAGAAGGAACAGATTTTGTCTTCCTGGCCTTCAAGTACTGGGACAAATGACGGCTTTTGATTATTCTAGGGAAAGAGCAGCTGCTAACAAACTGGTCCGTCGTACGGAGAAGAAATTGAAGGAAGTCTTCATGCAGGTGGAGGATGAGCGTCGACACGCAGACCAGTACAAGGAGCAGGTAGGTGGAAGGGCTTAGATTTTGAGGCCTATTTCTCAGAAAAGGTAAATAAAACCATACTTTAAGTAGAAAGGGCTTGCTAAGAAGCATGTTAATGAAAAGATGTTGGGGAATCTATCTTGATGACTAAAGCACTAGAGCAGTTCCCAGTGGTCAAAACCTCCCCGTGATAGCTCTGATGTGATGGTCCGTTACGCATCCTGCTCTCCCAGACCCAGGAGCTCTGCAGTGTTTCCAGGAGCCCAGGCTGGAATCTGCAGTGAGGCTGTGCTGGTTCATCTCCAGCTGGAGTGCTGGGTGGACAGGACGTTGGCTAACTCCTGGTCGTGGCGTTGCAGCTGTCTAGTTTGATCCTGAGTCCCTGGGTTTATATTTCAGATGGAAAAGGCAAATGCCAGAATGAAGCAGCTCAAACGCCAGCTGGAGGAGGCTGAAGAGGAAGCCACAAGTGCAAATGCTTCCCGACGTAAACTTCAGCGTGAGCTGGACGATGCCACAGAGGCTAACGAGGGCCTGAGCCGGGAGGTCAGCACCCTGAAGAACAGCCTAAGGTAGGTGGTGCCAGTGGCGGTGGGCAGGGTTTGTCTGAGCCCTCGTGTGCCCACAGACTCTCCGCAGTGCATCCTCGGGGAGTATCCAGCTGTGGCGCTGCTGGTGTTAGGGATGTTCAGCTCAGGAAGTGTGGGCTGGATGAGTGCTCGGTGCAGTGGATTGAGAACTGGCTGAATGGCAGACCTCAGAGGGCTGTCATCAGCGGCGCCGAGTCTGGTTGGAGGCTGGTAACTAGTGGTGTGCCTCAGGGGTCAGTACTGGGCCCAGTCTTGTTTAACTTCATCAGTGACCTGGATGAAGAGACGGAGTGTACCCTCAGCAAGTTTGCTGATGACACCAACCTGGGAGGAGTGGTAGATACACCAGCAGGCTGTGCTGCCATTCAGCGAGACCTGGACAGGCTGGAGAGTTGGGCAGAAAGGAACCTGATGAGGTTCAGCAAGGGCAAGTGCAGGGTCCTGCACCTGGGGTGGAACAACCCCAGGCACCAGTACAGGCTGGGGCGGACCTGCTGGAGAGCAGCTCTGCGGAGAGGGACCTGGGTGTTCTGGTGGACAACAGGTTGACCACGAGCCAGCAGTGTACCCTGGGTGCCAAGAAGGCCAATGGGATCCTGGGGTGCATTAAGAGGAGTGTGGGCAGCAGGTCGAGGGAGGTTCTCCTTCCCCTCTACACTGCCCTAGTGAGGCCCCATCTGGAGTGCTGTGTCCAGTGCTGGGCTCCCCAGTTCAAGAAAGATGAGGAGCTACTGGAGAGAGTCCAGCGGAGGGCTACGAGGATGGTGAGGGGACTGGAGCATCTCTCCTACGAGGAGAGGCTGAGGGAGCTGGGCTTGTTCAGCCTGAAGAAGAGAAGGCTGAGAGGGGACCTTAGAAATGCTGATAAATATCTGCAGGGTGGGTGTCAGGAGGACGGGGCCAGACTCTTTCCAGTGGTGCCCAGCGACAGGACAAGGGGCAACGGGCACAAACTTAAGCTGAGGAAGTTCCAGCTGAACACGAGGAAGATCTTCTTCCCTCTGAGGGTGACGGAGCACTGGCCCAGGCTGCCCAGGGAGGCTGTGGAGTCTCCTTCTCTGGAGATATTCCAGACCCGCCTGGACGCGGTGCTGTGCAGCCTGCTCTGGGTGACCCTGCTTGGGCAGGGGGTTGGGCTGGGTGACCCACAGAGGTCCCTTCCAACCCGCACCATTCTGTGATTCTGTGATTTTTCCAGTGGCTGGTACCAATCCCCTTTTTTTCCCATACCCACTCCAGTGGGAATGTCTCAGCATTTTCCTTGAGAGCAGCTCTTGGAGATCAAGGTCTCTACCGAGTACAGATGGGAGACAGCAGTGGTGAGGTTGCTGCAGAACAAAACTATCTCGGGGGCAGAGAGAGGCTTATAGGAGCGGCAGGAGGGGTGCAGCGCAGCGCTGCACAAACGAGTAGTTGGTATTATTTTAGAGACCCTGCTCTGTTTAGGACTTGGTCTGTGCTCGGTGCTTGTACAGAGGCAATATTTTAGGTTGCTTGGGACTTGCAAAATTAAGATAATGGTAAGCGCTAAGCAGGAATACCAGAATACCGGAATGTTTGCGCACAGCCTGTCTTCTCCTTGGTCAGAGAAGGGGTTTCAAGACCCTGTGTGTGAAATTTGCCCCGTGGCTGGGGGCAAACTCTTCCCCCATGGTTCAGTGCGGAGGTCTTCCCAGAGCAGCCACCAGCATGGGGCCGTGGGCTGTGGGCGAGCCACGACCCTTCATGGATTGTCTGGTTGCTGTTCGCAGGAGGGGGGGCACCATCACCTTCTCCTCGAGCCGATCTGGGAGACGCCAGCTGCACTTCGAAGGGGCCTCGCTGGAGCTCTCGGACGACGACGTGGAGAGCAAAGGCAGCGAAGTGAACAAAGCGCAGCCGGCGCCCGCCGAGTAGAGCCCCGTCTGTACCCTGCTTCAGATATAGTTACAACTGCTTTTTTCCTGTAGTAAATAAAATGGAATTGTCTCTGTTCAGTGCATCTATTTTCCAGATACTCATTGTATAGCCATTTTATAAAGCATCATGTGAAGGATGGAACTTTTTTTTTTATCAACACGGAAACTTCATTCCCAGAGGGTAGGTGGTTGGGGCAGACCCGTCGTCATGACTATGCATGCTTTGTTGTACAGACAGCATCCTTCTGTTTCTCCTGTGCTCAGGCGGCCCGTGGCTGTATCGAGTCTGGTGGATCATTGAAGACCAAACTGCACCTGTATTTTTTTTTTTCTTTTCTCCTAATTGTTGTGATCAGCACACAATCAGCGAGTGAACTGTGAAAAGGCCTTGGGAAGTGTTAGAGGGAGATGTAGGGATGAACGAGTAGCGTCCATTTTTAACCTGCAATACCCTTTTGAAGTGTTCTCAGCACCTGCTTCATCAGTTAGCGTTCCTGCAGTACAGGCAAACTGAAACAGCGTCGCCGTTCCTCATCTGTACAGTACTTCTGCGTTTGTAGAGACCCGCTATCACCACGCCCGACAGATCTGTGTATATATTAAGGCTACTATAATGTGAACACCAGTGGAAAATAAACAGACAACGCAGGCAAAATTAATTTATTAATTTAGGGCCGAGTGAGTTAGCCTTCAAGCCGCAGAGCCGAGCGGCTGCACGGTGCGTGGAGGCCGAGGCGGTGCGGCGGCTCCGGCGGGAGCGGCTCCGGGGCCGCGCGGGGCGGGTGCGGAGCCGGCGGTGACAGGGGTTCAGCGACGGATGTTGCCTGCCTAGGAGTTGACATGCCAGTGGATGTGAATCCTTTTTGTTGTTGTTGTGTTTTGTTTTTTTTTTAATTTTGAACAGTATTACAGCGAGTAGTTAGCATTCTTTTTGTTTAAATAGCTGAAAAACTGACATTACAGAAAGTGCCTTAGACACTACAGTACTAAGACAATGTTGCATATATAATTTGCCTATATAACAATGATTTAATGTATTAATTTTGACTGTGCTTCATATCACGTACCTCTCTAGTCCAAGTGGTATTATTGATATTAGTGACAATGAATCAGTGTTAACCAGGAACCTTCCTCTGCCACATACTCAAAAACCGTGGATATTTCCTTTTTTGGTTAAAAGCTTTAACATCTGTCACAAAGGTTTTGGTGTGTGTGTTTGGATACTTTTAATCAAAGTGGCTGTTGACCACCAGGCATCTGACTGCAAATATCTTGTTTTCTTGTATACCCATATTTCTAGACAATGATTTTTGTAAGACAATAAATTTATTCATTATAGATGTGGCCGCCTGCTACGTTTACTTACAGGAAGAGCTATCTCCTGAGGCTGGCGTAGACCTTAATAAACAAGAATATGACTGGAAGCTGCATTTACCCTTCTTCCGCTTTTGTTTGCTCAGGGTTTTTTTTCTCTTTTGACCTAAACACAGTGTAAATGGCCTGGTCAGGGCTGAGCCTTTGTGTTGCCATTAGAGTCCAAAGTCCCCTCCTGCTGACCTGCAGGACTGGGACCCAGGCAGAGGCCCCATGGCTGCCTTCAGCGGGGTCTGGGCTTTCTGCTGGGCGGTGGAATCTCCTGTTTCGGAGGTCCCAGTGTGCAGTACCTGCCTCCCTGGCCCAAGGCAGTGATGGCGTTGGGTAAGGCCAAGGCTGTCACTGGTGCCCTGGGGCTGGTCCCTGCACAGAGAAGGTGGACCAGCGTGGGGAGCTGATAGGAGCAGGGAGATGGTGGGCTTAAAACTGGAGTGAGAGGAGAGGGGTGGGGGAGAGCAGGAAGCCCCTGCCTGGGCTCTACAGTCCAGGGCTGCTGTCAGTGGTCCCTCTGGTCCCAGCAAGCCCGGGCTGAGGGAGCCTCCAGCACCGAAGGGCTGCTGGGGACCAGAGCTGATCCCAGGCACCCGCTCCTGGAACCCAGTTCAGTCAGGGGTACCGTTACCTCAGGTGTCTCCTTCAAGGCAGTGGCTGCTGCTCCTCCTGCTGTGAGGACCATACTGGGGAGGGGGCAGGGGCTGCTGAAGGGCTTTTCCCTGCCTCTCTCATGGCTTCCATACCTCAGGGCAGGGGTTGGCCCACTACCAGGCACAAACACAGGCTGGGCAGAGAATGGAAGTGAGAGCAGCCCTGAGGAGAAAGGCTTGGGGTGCTGCTGGGTGAGAAGCTGGACACGACCCAGCCGTGTGTGCTCACAGGGCAAGGGGGGGATTCTGCCTCTCTGTCCCACGCTGGTGAGACCCCCTGGGGTACGGGGCTTGGGAATGTGAGGGCCCGGCTGATGAGGATGTGGGTGAAGCTCCAACCAGGAGGTTGCCCAGCGTGAGTCGGTCAGCCCCATGCATTACGGCTGCCTCAGCTAAGAAAAAAAAGGAGGGTAACTGTCACAGGCGATTCCCTGCGGAGGGGAACAGAGGGCCCGATCTGCTGACAGGACCCATCCCAAGGGAAGTCTGCTGCCTCCCTGGGGCCTGGGTCAGGGATGTTGCTTGGAAACTCCCTGGTCTGGTGTGGTCCTCTGACTCTTACCCCCTCTTGGTAATGCAGGTTAGCGGGGACAAGATCGCGGAGAGAAGTCCCAAGGCCATCAAAGGGTACTTCAGGGCACTGGTCGAGGGATCGGGGGCACAGGTGGTGTTTTCCTCCATCCCATCAGTGGCAGGGAACAGCACTGAAAGGGGAGGAAAGCTCACCTGGTTAACAGGTGGCTCAGGGACTGGTGCCTTCGGTTGAATTTTGGCTTCTTTGATCATGGGGAGGTGCACACAGCACCGGGCCTGCTGGGGACAGACGGAGTATAGCTGTCTCAAAGGGGAAAAAGGATTCACTGAGAGGGCTTTAAACAAGGTTCCAAGGGGGATCACATCACTAGGGATGAGCCCAGGTGTGTCATGGCAGGGTCAGGGGGAGATCGACAGCCCAGCTCAAGTGCATCTACACTAATGCACGTAGCATGGGCAATAAACAGGAGGAGCTGGAAGCCATTGTACAGCAGGAGAGCTAGGTTGTCATCACAGAAATGTGGTGGGACAGCTCGCATGACTGGCATGCTGTCATGGATGGCTTCAGACCCTGCTTCGGCGGGGGGGTGGGGGGGGGGGGGGTTGGACCAGATGACCCACAGAGGTCCCTTCCAACCCCCACCACTCTGTGATTCCGTGGGAGCCCTGCATCCAGCTCTGGAGCCCTCGGCACAGGACAGACCTGGAGCTGGTGGAGCGGGGCCAGAGGAGGCCCCAGCAATGATCTGAGGGCTGGAACCCCTCTGCTGGGAGGAAAGGCTGGGAGAGCTGGGGCTGTTTAGCCTGGGGAAGGGAAGGCTCCGGGGACACCTTAGAGCAGCCTGAAGGGACCTGCGAGAGAGCTGGAGAGGGTCTTGTGACAAGGGCATGGAGTGATAGGCCAAGGAGTGATGGCTTCAAGCTGCAAGAAGGGAGGGTTTGATTGAACCTGAGAAAGAAATTCTCCACTCTGTGGGTTGTGAGGCCCTGGCCCAGGCTGCCCAGAGAAGCTGTGGCTGCCTCCTCCCTGGCAGGGTTCAAGGCCAGGTTGGAGGGGGCTTGGAGCACCCCAGGCTGGTGGAAGGGATCCCTGCCCATGACATGGGGGGCTGGACCTGGATGACCTGTAAGGCCCCTTCCAACCCAGACCATCCTATGGTTCCATGAACATGCAGAAGGCCCAGGCTCTGTGCAAGAGCAGCATCCTCTTACTGGGGATTTTTTAAGGGGAGGGTGTTCCTGCTCCCCCGAGGAGCGAGCTGGTCCCAGGGTGGGGGGAGCTGTGTGACCTCCCCCTGCATGGGACTGGGGCTCTGGCGGGAGCTGGAGGCCTCCGTCGCTTTGCAGGCTCTTCCCAAAAATCAGATCTTGAGGTCCAAGACAGTCGGTGCCATGGAGGGAAGGCGCTTGCTCAGCCGCCGCTCCCCTCTCTGCTCAGAGGGAAGGAGGAGGCAACACTGCAAGGGAAAGGCAGCAAGCGCTTCGCAGCAGCGCACAGCAGCATCGCTACGTGACAAAACCACGGCCACTGCCACCGGTTCTGCAAAATCCACTGATTTCACATTAAAAGACCTTTATTTTTGGAAGATGACGGTAATTTGGGTTTGGGTTTTTTTTTGAAAACCCCTTCACGATCTGTGTCACCATGGTGGTATGGTACACTGTCCTACTGCAACATGCCATATAGATTTCGAATAAATAAAGCTACAAAGCCCAAGTTATGTACAAAGATCTTCGGCAAAGATAATTATGTTTACAAACCTATGTACAATAAAACAAATGGAAACAGTCAAATGCAGCAGAGGATGCACAGGAAAGGACGACCATACAAACCCTGACGGCGAGGGGGGGGCTTCCCGCCTCCCCTCTGCTGGGGCCGATGGTTTTTTTCTCAGCACTTGTAAATAAACCAGCTTGGAGCTGCAGAGCCAAGTGAACGCGATGGCCCCGAGCGGGAATGAAGATTTCTAAACCCACAGATCAAACCCCGGCTGGGTTTGCTGGTTCTTTGTATAAAATCCACCGACTCCGAGGCCCACGGACAGAGAACTCGCACAAACACTTTGCTCGAAAGACGCACGAGGTACACGCAGTCGCCCAACACTGTCGCAGAAGCGCGCAGGTGACACTGTGAGATCCAGTCCTATATTACACGGATCGGAACAGGGGTGGGGTGGTGGCGGGGTCCCAGGAGGGGGCTTTGTGGATTTGTGGCTTCCTAACGCTCCGGCGGAGTTCCTGGTGTGGCGGTGCGTGGATGTTTGCCTGACGAAGGCACCGGGCGCACGCTCCAGCCGCTCGCTGCGTTGCTGCACGGGTGGGGGAGCGCCGAGGGGCCGCTTCAGCACGGCTCAGCCGCGCCAGCACCCAGCAAGGCAGGCGATGTTCTGACTGACGAGTGCTGGGCACGGGACCGTCACTCCCGCGCCCCCAGCCCCTCCATCCCTCCCCCCCGTAGGGCCACGCAGCTCAGCCTCCCATGCCCACTCCAACCCACGACCACGCACTGGCCCCGCAGTGATTTATTAAGCTGCGGTAACTGAGTCATGGACCTGATTCCTGTCCAAAGAGCCGCGGCGCAGCCTCAGCCAGGGGTCTGAGGTCTGAGCCTTACCGGGAGGGCAGCAGCTGCCCGTCCTGAGCAGCAGGATGCTGGAGCAGGCAGGGAGAAACACTGCCAAACCTAAGTTAGAGAAGAGATACGGTGAGGGGCTGAGGACCGCCGGGCCGAGCAAGACTCCTGCAGCCCGTGAAACAGAGCACTGCGGGTGGCAGCTTGAGCAGCGCGGGATGTGGGGCCAAGGCAGAGAACGTCCGCTACAGCGACAGGAGAAAACAAACTGTATTAATGTGACATGGAGGGCCATGAGCTCAGGGTCTCCTCGGGCAGCAGGGCGCAGGTCGTGTTCCAGCGGGGCAGGAATGGGCAGCAATCGGGAGCAGTTCCTCTCGTGGTGGGCTGAGAAAAGCATCCGCAAGTCCGAACACGACCTCCTGCGGGCTCATACGCTCTGGGGGAGCATGCCAGGCGCTGAGGACGGTCGAGAGGCTCCCAGTCTGGGGGGACCTTGATCAAAGCCGTTTACTGCCCTGAGGAGCAAGAAGAGACAGGCCGGTAAGTGATGAGCCCCAGGAGATGGCACCGCTCACCCCTCCCGGCCCCAGCAGCTGGAGAACAGACCCCTCTCCTCCCCTCTCACCTCACCCTGGCTGTATGATGGCTGCAAGGCCACTGTGACCACAACAGGGCTCCCACGGCTGCGCCCACCCGCAGCCAGGGACAGGCGCAGGTGGGTGCTCACCCCACTGCCTGGAGGTGGTGGGTGCTGCCTGATGACCACCCCAGGAGGACAAGCAGCTCCTGCGCAGACCCCAGACCCCCACGCCGGGCTCTGGGCAGCTGAGGGGCCGGGCACAGCAGTGCTGCAGGCTCACTCCCCACGGCCAGCTCCCCTCCCCTCTTCACGGGTGCTGGTGGGCTGCGAGAGGAGAACATGGGTCTGACAGCTTTTCCATCTCTACTCCGTTCTGGCTTTGGCAGATCTTCTGTGATCAGGCTCAACACACAGCGTCTGCCCAGGCTCACCATCTGCTGATCATCACCACCACCACAGCCTTGACAACCAGAAGCGATGGCATCCCCATATCAGGACAGCACGTCTGTAGGCGTGGGTAACGGACCATTGTAACGATGTGACCCCAATATGAGTATGATCGTACAGCTTTATTAGTCAGCAAAACAAGGTTTATATAGCAAAACTATTACAGCATCTGAATGGTTAAAACCCCAACCCATATATAGGCAAAACTACAGCAACTCGTTGTGATTGGTGCAGAGCTGCATCTCGAAGTGAAAACAGTACTGTGGCAGGAAACAGCAACGTGGCAGGAAGGAAGTGACAGTGTGGCAGGAAACGGTGACGTTCCCCCTGATCCAGTGTCCTGAGCTCGTCGCTCTGCCTTCCCAGCAGGGTTCCGTGTCAGCCGCTCCCAAGGCTCACCTCCGGATCAGAACCTGGGTTGCTCAGCGCACCAAACTATGTCCCCTCTCGTCCAGCCAGGACTCCACAATTCCCCCTTTTTGTTTTTTGAGCAAGCCAGGTTTGCTTCGTCATCTTGGAGAGAGCCTTTTTAAGACAGCTAAAGCAAATACATATTATAATTCCAACAGCAAGTAACACGATACATATGCGCAAAATTTCTATAATTAAACCGTTAAGCCAAGCGGGCAGATTACCAAAGAGCGAGGTGAGAAATCCATCAAAAAATCCCTGGCTTTGTTGTATTTGATTGGCGTGCTGTTCAAGCCATTATAATTGCTTGTGGATGGACTTACTACGATCGGACAAGTTCATACAGCACATGCCTTCGAAATCCTCACAACCATGTCCCTGGGCCAGCAGTAAAAAATCAATTGCGGCTCTATTTTGCAATACTGTATGTCGTAGACTACTCTGATCTTCTAGCAGGGATTGCAAGACTTTTGTGGTAACACTGGCTTGCTTCTCTGCCCAGCGTTCCGTGTTCACCAATCTACTTCTGTAGCAGTGTTCCGTGTTCGCTACTTTCAAGGTCTATCTCCATTACCAAGCCTGGGTTGCTCAACAGCACCAAACTATGTCCCCTCTCATCCAGCCAGGACTCCACAATTCCCCCTTTTTGTTTTTTGAGCAAGCCAGGTATAGTTGATGAGGTTGTTGATGATGATGAGAGCTGACACTAATTTTGGTCTTCAGCTTGCTACCACTCTTTCAGAGGCCCACACAAACTACAATACTAACAGTATAAGAACACAAATGCTAATTGAAGACATAGAGATGTGAAGTGCATACCACAATCTTCTGGATATAAAGAAAGATTAAATTAACTTGAGAATGATACATACTGATGGTAAATCTGTTACCTAGCATATGGGTGTAGATTGATTTACTTGTATTCAATTTTCTTGCTGGATTTACTTGTATCCAATTTTCTTCCTGTGTGGATGGTGGGACTAAAGTACCGCTTGACCACAACATATCATTATTGTCAATGGGAGGGAATGCGTCTCACCATGTCAGGCATCGAAATAGCAGTGTATCAATAATATGAGCTCAGTAAATTTGCACTTGGGTTATAGGTATACTTATCATATATACAAACATCCATAACATTTAGTATTGGCTATCGATATTAATTACCTAGGTTAAGATCAATGTACCTAGAACTATGACTCATGAACTATATAGGCTAAAATTAATGTACAGAAAAGCATAAAGCTGCAAACATCACCACATCTATTCCCTGCTGCATCAAATGCTTCCGAAGTTTTGATAAATCAGAGTCCAAATACAACAATCTAAAGTCAAAAACCAGAAATAGTCAATACCTGCAGAACTTACCAAACCAAAAGACACAAAACAGTTACTTAGTCCAGACAAATCCGTTAGATCACAGAAACCAAATAAATCCATCAGAACACAGAAATACAAACACGGTAACATAAAACCACACGTTCATGGTCGCGACCACACACACACACAGGCACACCAAGTTTTTAGCATAAATCCAAATATTGCAAAGACAGGACTTACAATAATATTCAACATTTAACAGACAAATACCCAAGCTTCAGTTTCAGGAAGAGTACTCTCTTTTCAATTCAGGATTAGAAAGGACACTTTCCCTTCTCGTCAGGGATATAGCTCAATGCTGTGAAGCTTTTACTATGACTAACAAATAGGCAACAAAAAACAATACTGGAAGACTGCCTTTGCCTTATTAATAGTTCACGCTCAGAACTTTTTGGTCCAGTGATCAGAGGTTCTCCCCGAGAATCCCTCGGTGCCGGCTGGAGGTCCTGCAATCCCTCGGACCATTGAAGTTCAAGAGCAGCGTCCTACCTGGGTACCCAAAATCTATTACTAGAAAGCAGCAAAATAATTAACTTCCTAAAACTTAATGTTGGAGTTCTAGAAAGCAGGCATTCTTTACTGCAGTACTGAACGCACAGGGAATAGTTCTACTCAAATGTGTGTACCGAAAAGACACTCTTACTAGATATTTATGCCATGTTAACATACATAATCATTACATTTCTGCAAAGTACTTATCATTCTCCATTTCCCCCCTCCCCCCTTTTTTTTTTTTTTTTAATATTAATGTCTTTTGTACATGCATATTGGCACCTCTAGGCAGTTGTCAGGAGCCCTCAGGTGAAGGTTTATACTTTTCCTCACGGTGTCTGCTAGTTAACCTCTGCTCTTGTGCAGACGCAGTTCTAAAATCGCGTATACCGTGTCCTCCAAGATAGCTTCGTTATACAAAAGCTGTTGTGGGAGATAATTGCCAAATATGCAAGGAATGTATTAATTGGTGTGGGTGGTGCACCCACTGCAGTCATCAGAGTACTTGCGTTTGCTGTAATTTTTTCAGTGTTCCCTGTGTAATAGGATCATCCAGAGTGGATCTCTTCTGCTTCCATGTCAGAGGTTGCTCCCTGAGAGTGAGTGTGGTCACCTCTGGCATCGGATTCTGCGTTACGTTCTTTCAGCTCATGATATAGCTTCACATATTTTACCGGAAACCATCGAGGGCCTGTTGAAAGAAGAACACACGCACACGCTCTTCCCCACGTTATTAGTTCTACAGGACCTGTCCATTGTGATTCCCCAAATTCTTTATACCATACTTTTGGTCGAACCACAAATGGAGGGACCATCCCGAATTGACGGTCAGCTGCTGTTGTAAATAATTGATCATCAAAACGATTTTAAAAATTAAGTACATATAATGCTTTGTCTAACTGTTCCTGTGGGGTAACACTGCCCATAGGATTCCCCCTTTTTTGTTTATTTAGCATAGCTTTGAGGGTCCCGTGGACACTTTCAACAATGGCTTGTGCAGTAGAAGAATGTTGTATACCTGTAACACGTTGTATACTCCAGTCCTGTAGGAAAACAGAAATTGTCCTTTTCTCCCGTATGTGCCGTGGCTACCAGAAATCCTGAGAAAGTATCCACACTAACATGTACACAATGCAGTCGACCAAATGTTGATATATGTGGAACATCACTTTGCCAGAACTCATCACCTCGTAAACCACGAGGGTTCCCTCCTGCACACGATGGTACGGGTGTAATACATTGACAATCAGGGCATGCATGAACATTTTTTGTAGCTTGCCCCTGGGGCAAAGCAAATTGTTTATGCAAGGAAGAGGCGTTTTGATGAAAGAAGTCATGAGATAATCGGGCTTGCTTGAAACCGTGTGGCAGTACTGCTGCCATTGTCAATTTATCTGCTACAACTTTTTCTTCAGTTATTGGCTTTAGTAGAGTAGTATGTAACTACATATGCATTATAAAATATACACGTACACGATTTTCTAATTTCAATAGCAATTTCATCTGCAATGCATTGAACAATATTCACAACATGCAGAATCTGAGACAACATTGAGTGGTTCAGTCGAAAACAATTGAAAAAAAGTGCAAGGCCGCTGATAGCTTAAAAATTTGTGTGGATCCTTCAATGACTAAAATAGATGATTGTTAATCTGATGAATTTGTTTGTTTCCAAAACACTATTCGTGCTCCTTTAATAGGAACAGAAACACGTTGTTTTTTTCGCTGCAATGAAATTTGAGAGAGGGAATGTAACAGCTTATTTTGTGGAAGGGTATAACGTATGTTATTTAAATAATCAGCTAGAGCGGCTTGCAGTGATAAGGATTCACTGTTTAAAGCGACAAAGTCATCTTTAGCCAGCAGCAGGCAAATAATATCAACTTGCTGACAGTGATTCCAACCTTGTGCTATTAAGGACACTATGATGTGTACCTTTGAAGTCAATGTTTTCATGGGCGTATGAGACAAAGAGATTCATTCCAGAGTCTTCAACTGCTGCGTGTTAACACACCACTGATCGAAAAGAGGGTAAGGCTGTAAAACAAAACCTTCATAAATGATATACAAATTTGTTGGCAATTCGACATTAATTCTGAAGGTAAAGGCAATTGCAATTCTACCTGAAATCTTTTGTAAAACAGTTTTTGCTTTTGTCATTGATCTTCGGGAAAATAATAAATTTGAGTCCCTTTTAACAAAGTAAATAGAGGGGACAAATCTTCAGCTGTAAAGTCAATATTTTCACCTTTCAGCAGAGTGAATAACATCATCTAGGTAGACCATCTGAACCCTGGAAAGATAATAAAGTCCAGCTGTTTGTTCACAAGGAATTCTACTGCAGTAATTGAATTGTATACATTTTTTTGTAACCAAGTCCTTGAATGTCAGAAAGATGGTTCTCGCCGTGCCGCTTCTGGGCTGGCCAGGACGGGCCGGCGCGCTGGGATCAAGGGAAGGGGGTGGGGGGTGGGGTGGAGTGGGAGAGAACCGCGCCGCCGGTTGCCCGGGGCGGGCCATGTGCCCCACCAGGTGTAAGGTTTGCTGACCTGTTCGATGCGGTGGCTGCTGGCGCGGCGGCTGTACAGCGTCTGAGGGACTGTGCATTTTTATGTTGGAATTCACCTCATTTTGATCTCAGGTCGGGTACGCCAATTGCTGTCGCGAGACCCTGTCGTGCACTTTTGGGATGCAGGATTTTTACATCCCACTTCCCATTTCTCTGGATTCAAAGGATCGTCAGGTTTTGGCAGATTTACTTCCCACATTTCTCATGTTCGGTAGGAATTTCGTCGTATGTAGGGTTAAATTTCAACAGACTGCTGCTCTGTCCTTGCTTTTGAGATAAGGACAGAGGTATAGCAGCTGCTTCTAAGATAGTCTCTGTAAGTTTTAGAGCATTTAAAGCTGTATGCACTGATTTCCAAGTAATGATTTTCTCAGGGATTTTAAACTGCAAGGCTTTGTTCTTTCAAACTTCACTGTAAAAAAGTTTTTAATGGAGCCTTCGCTCCTTTTTTCGGTGACTGTCCCATTCTCCAGGGAGCCGGAGGCGGGGCGCAGACCCGATTACTGCTCAGGGTCTGTTGGACCCAGCCCCTGCTCACGGCTTTTTTCAGGTGCTACATTTGCAACAAAAGGACTTTTCTGAATGACTCTGGCCACTTTTTTTCTCTGCTAACACATTTTTTAACGCTTCATAAACCAAATGCCAAGTTGTTAATACTCGGCTCGCATTCACGTCACGCCTTGAAGTATGTTTAAAAGGTAAATCTCCTAACACCTTCCAAGTTAAAATACCAAAAACACGCGGTGATTCCACGGGCACTCCATTACTTCTGAGTCAGGCTAACAACAGCTCGAAAAACAGGGACTAATTATCGCTCCTCTTTGTTGCCAACCTGCATGCACAGAGTCCACGATTCTCTGCCACACATCCAAGTCGAACAACTGATCTGTTTCCTGATTTTTTGCACTCGCTGGTATTGTGGTTATCCCCCTTACAGTTCACACCCCACTTTAGCTATCCCTCTCCACCGTACCCCCGACCCTTCCCTGGTTCCCAACCCCCCATTCCACGGCACAGCGCAAGGTGGGGCTGGAAGAGAAAATGGGTTATATGGGTTAGGGACTGGTGGCTCCGGCAGCAAAGTATCCGTAACCTTCTCATCTGTACAACGAGTCACTGGAGTCCTTGGAGACGGCGGCGTAGGCAGAGGAAGTGGAGGATACCGCGGTATAGGATTCGGGGACATGGGACGATCGGAAGGGGCAGCGGTGGCGCCTGGCCAATCTGCGGGCGGTGGCGCCTCAGCACATCCCTCTCCGCGGCGCGGTGGCGGTGGTGGTGACTCTGGCGGTGGGGGTGGAAACCCTGTGCCAGTGGGTCTAGCCGCACGTACTCCTTTTCCTGGACCGCAGGTTTCCCTGCCTCCACGGGCTGCCAACTCGGACCCCCTCATGCTTTCAAAGATGGCATAGGGAGGCTAGGACCCTGAAACAGCAGAGTTGTTGCCAAGCAGGTCCCTCCCTCGGGTGTTAATGTAGCGAAAGCAGAGGTAACGGCTTAAGTCCTTTCTCCGTGCAGCAGCAACAGAAACTTCAAGGTAGCTGAGTCATATTGTAACCATCTCACGGAGAGGATGGGTTGGAGGAGCTTAACCACTGCTGACTCTTCCTGTATCAGTGTGGACCCCATCTCCTCCCCGGCCCAATCAACTTCACGAGTTGCTTTGCCGTTGCGTCTATTCCTCTCTTAGAGAGCATACCGACAAGCAACGTTGCCGCAGCCTCTATCTTCATGCTTGCGACCCTGGCCTCCACATTCAATTTTAGCTGCGCCAGGCAGCACCAGTGGGGCTCGTTTTCTCCCTGGGAGGCGGCCGTCCGTGTCTGCCCTGCGACGCTGCACCCAGGCAGCACCACTCTCAACCGTTGTTTTCCCACTCCCCTCCTCTAGCTGCTTACTGCAGACTCGGAGATTCTGCAGGAAGATGAATCATTTTTTGCCGCAGGAAACTAAACCATCCTCTGCTACCAGTTGTTGGAGTGGGAGACGGACCCGGAGTAACAATGAAATCTCAATGTGAGTGTGATCGTTCTCCTTTATTAGTCAGCAAAACAAGGTTTATATAGCAAAGCAGTTACAGCCTCTGATTGGTTAGTTATCTTAACCATATATAGTCAAAATAGCTACAACTCGCTGTGATTGGTGCAGAGCTGCATCTCGATGCGGAAGCGACAATAAGGCAGGAAGCAACAACGTGGCAGTCCCCCTGCTCCAGTGTTCCGTGTTCGCCACTCTACTTCTGTAGCAGTGTTCCGTGTTCGCTACTTTCAAGGTCTGTCTCCGTTACCAAGCCTGGGTTGCTCAACCGCACCAAACTATGTCCCCTCTCGTCCAGCCAGGACTCCACACACGCTGCGACTTCTTCGGTCTCGGCTGGCGCAGGCAACAGGAGTCCTTGCTTCTCGCTCTTCTGATACTCGGAGATCTCCTCTTTGAGCTGTTCATCCTTCAAAAGGAAAACATTTGCTTGTATTTTTGGTGAAGGTTCATCTTACTGTCTTAGAGAATTAAGATTTCCCTCAAATTCGCTGTAGATACGCCGCAGATTTATTAATATTAACCACTCAGCTTGAGGGATCGGTTGAGATCATGCGGCTGCTCCAACCTTGCGGCCTCAGACTATTCAGAGAGCTAAAAGCAGTAAAAGGGGGAACGCTGCTATGTTCAAGGGTAAGCGATTTTTCTCCATTTATTTCAATTACTGATCACGCACATGTCGTACTTTCCCTTTTACCGAACAGGACTGGGTGCAGAGGGGTAGACAATCACTGTTTCTGAGGATGCCTTTTGGCCTTTGCTGTTATCGATGGGATCAATAGAATACTGTTATTAGCAGGTAACTCTTCACGTCACACACTCACTCACTCACTCACACACTCACTCACACTCGCTCTTGGCTACCAGTTGGAGCAGCAGCCGGGAAGCAAAGCCCAGCCATCGACTCACAAGCACGGGGTCGTACCGCAGTGACTTCTGGCCGGGTGTGCTGGTGAAGCCCTGCAGAGGGTGCTCACCTTCACCAGATGCAGGTACCATCCCGTGCTCTTCAAGCGTGGCCAGCAGCACCCATGGGTGCCAGCTGAGCCTCACGCAGTTGATGCCACGGACCTCGCATGGGTTCAGCAGAACACTGCCGTCCCCACTTTATCATTTTTCACAGATTTAGCAGCACTGCTAGTCTCTGAAGCTACCAGCCCTCGCAAAGCGTTCACAGGCCACCTTCTCAGCATGCATTTTTCCTTTCTTCAGCCTCGTGCTATGCCTCCACCCACACCCACAGGCGCCTGGCGAGCCCGCTCACGCCACGCAGATGCCGAATCCTGCAGGGTTAAGGCTCAGTACACCAACTGGTGGAGCACATGGCAGGGATGGGGTCGGTCTCCCACAGACCACCAAGCCAGAGCCAGCCGGCCAGCCTGCTCCTCACCCTGCTGTCCGGAACTCACCGGCAGCAAAAAGACCTCAGGATGCAGAACTTCTGTGTCTCCTAACAAAGTAGAGTTTCAGCTTCTACATACTAAAAATGGTGGGTTTCTAACTTCTGTGCCAACAGTTAAACCTCATTCCTAAGGAATAAAGGTAATTTGCTTTTAGCTTAACAACGTGGTTGGTTGGAAGCAGTCTCACTCTGGCTGCATTTTTTTTCTGTACAGAGAAAACAATATCTTACACTTCTCTGCAAATTTTTTGTGTCTATGTATTTCTCTCTTTATATGTAATAAAAACATAGGTATACACACAAAAGTGTATGTATACATAGCGACCGAAAGAAGCAGTGTGCTAAAGCAAATACAATGTTATCTGGAATTAAAAAAAAGTAAACTGAGCAGTACGAACTAAATTACGTAATGTTTTTGCAGACCCAGAAACAGACTGTCCTGCAAATACAAGCTTTGAGATTACAGACGCGCTTAGATGCTATGCTAAGGAAGAACCAGCAACTTCTTTCAGCGGAAGGAACAGAACTACATACTCAAATTTTTAAATTCTCAAATGTGAATAAATTATATTCAAGAAAGTAAGTTTTCAATATTATCATAAAGAGACGGGCATGGTACTGTCAGAGATACTTCTATTGATTTAAAAATACTCATTTTGATCCGAGAGACCAGCAAGACAGCTGCTGAGCTATCTGTGCTGGGGCAGCATATGTAATTATAGGCTGCCGGCAAGCAATTACAGGCTGCTGAAGGACTGATATAAAGAATTGGAGTTAAGAACAGACACCAAATTTGTGCCAAATGACACTTTTTAATGGGAAACAGACTGTTGTGTTCATTCACTGTTGGCAATCTTGGTAAGAAACTATCTGGTTGATAAAGACTACTGCATTTAGAGAATCCTAAATTCATTACGTCAAACATTAATGGTAATGACAGTCACTTAAGAAAGCCAACACAAAATGAAAAGGAATAAGTTTATCTGCTACTGAGCAAATCAATGCAGCCAAAATAAAAAGCCAAAGAGGTAGAGAAGTATCAAAACATAAGCATAAATTAAAAATTGTTTAAAAATGGCTAGGTATTGGGGTTTAGACTAACTTATTTGTTGTCTTTAATAACAGTCCCTAGGAAAAGATAGGAATGTTGCGTACTCTGTTTGCTCGCTTAAATTGTACAGACGTTGGCCGGTAACAGCAAGCACCGAGCCGATACTGCTCGCGTCTTTCAGGACTCTGCTGCAAGCCCTAAAGCACATACGCAGTGTGAGCCCGTGCAGCCCCCTCCGTTTGGCGAGGCATCAAACCCTTCCTGCACCAGAGGATGCTCTGAGAGCCGCCTTTTTTCAGGGCTGCAGTAACAGCAGCTGCCTTAAAGCACTCTTTGGATAATTGTTCTGCCCATTTCCCAAAGTCTATTACTCCATGAGTCACACAGCGTCAGAACCGCAGCTCTGGAAAGAGCTGCTGCAGAAAAAGAGAGGGGAAATCAGAGCGGCGAGGCAGGTGAAGGAGTGAGGCGGAACGTCCAGAGCCAGCCCTGGGCTGTGGACCACGCAGAGGCTTCTCGGTGCCGCAGGAGACCCGGCAGCGGGAGATGGGTACTCACCAAATCAAGGAACGCTTTCCTTTCCAAGTCAAGTGCTTGGACCCGTTCTCGCAGCGCCAGGATTTCCTTGTCCAGTCTGCTGTTGTGCTCCATGGTCTTCTGTAGCTCAGTTTTGTCTGTACAGAACAGGAAAAACACCTGGTCACCAGCCCTGGTCTGGACTTTGACCTCCACCAAGCTCAGAGAGGAATAAGGGTTCACAGGAATAAGGGTTCCAAAATTGCACTGCCCTTATGCACAGGTGTACGTGTGCGACAGCTGAGAGAGGAGTTCCCCAGACGTATGGGAACATCTTCTCTTATTCGAATGGTAGAGGTTTATGTTTCTGGAGATCCAGGCTCAATAGCAGTGCTCTGTTTATTACAGCGGTCCCTCCATAGTTATTCCAGAGACTCAGTTTACCTCTAGAATATGGAAAATGCCTCACCTCGGATATTTAGGTACGGGTTTCACAAACAGCTAGGGTAAGTTTTGAAAAGCCCAAACAGCCATATTTCTGATTTTCATCACAAATTTCATAATTTGCTGCAAGCCAAAACACAGTCACAGTTCATGTATCAGTGCTGTGCTAGCACCTACGTTTACGAAATGGCCAGTACAGTAAAAATTGTGGTTGTATACCAACCCTCCAAGCCTGAATCAACAAACATCTGCAACCATCACACCAGTTAATGCAGACTATCCCTTATTTCGAGTGCAAGAAATAGGAAAAGATGTATTAGGAGCAGACTGACAGAAATTTGTCCGCATATACACTGGTATCCTAATCCTAAGCAGAACTAGCAAGAAGACAGTTTTCCTTATAGAAAAGATGAACGAAGATTTTTCCCTTTTCAGCTTCATGCTGGGCACAGGAAATTTCAGCTTAAATTTGACTTTTATTCAGACAAAAATAACAACATACCTTCTTTCTTAGTCCCAATCTGGCAAAAAAAAAACAAAAACACAACCCCAAACCTCTGTTTCAAACAAGGATTTTGATATTGGATTTTCTGTTTTGTTATTTAAAATAAAAGGCAAGGAATGCCTCCTACCGAAGCGTTCATTTTGCTGAAGAGCCTGTTTACCGCTGCAGAAAGCCTTGCTAAAATTCTGGATCTTCTCTGCATGTTGACACCGTGACTTAGCGCTCGCTCTCCGCTCGCTCACCCCTTCCTCCCGGTGCTCGGGCGCTGAGCACGGGGCCGGTTCTACAAGGATAACAGAGTTTTGCTGTGTTCAGGTTTGGAAGGGACCTCTGTGGATCATCTAGTCCAACCCCCTTGCCAAAGCTGGGTGACCTACAGCAGTCTGCACAGGACCTCCTCCAGGTGTGTTTTGAATATCTCCAGAGAAGGAGACTCCACAGCCTCCCTGGGCAGCCTGTTCCAGGACTCCGTCACCCTCAGAGGGAAGAAGTTCTTCCTCATGTTCAGCTGGAGCTTCCTCTGCTTCAGTTTGTGCCCATTGTCCCTTGTCCTGTCGCTGGGCACCACTGGAAAGAGTCTGGCCACGTCCTCCTGACACCCACCCTGCAGATACTTAGAGGCATTTCGAAGGTCCCCTCGCAGCCTTCTCTTCTTCAGGCTGAACAAGCCCAGCTCTCTCAGCCTCTCCTCGTAGGAGAGAAGCTCCAGTCCCCTCATCATCCTCGTAGCCCTCCGCTGGACTCTCTCCAGTAGCTCTTCATCTCTCTTGAAATGGACACAGCACTGCAGATGGGGCCTCACTAGGGCAGTGTACATGGGAAGGAGAACCTCCCTGGACCTGCTGGCCACACTCCTCCTAATACACCCCAGGAGACCATTGGCCTTCTTGGCAGCCAGGGCACACTGCTGGCTCATGGTCAACCTGTCGTCCACCAGGCCACCTAGGTCCCTCTCCACAGAGATGCTCTCCAGCAGATCCACTCCAAGCCTGTACTGGTGCCTGGGGTTGTTCCTCCCCAGGTGCAGGACCCTGCATTTGCCCTTGTTGAACATTATCAGGTTCCTCTCTGCCCAGCTTTCCAGCCTGTCCAGGTCACACTTAATGGCAGCACAGCCTGACGGTGTATCCATCACTCCTCCCAGTTTGGTGTCATTAGCAAACTTGCTGAGCGTACACTCTAACTCTTCATCCAGGTCATTGATGAAGAAGTTAAACAAGACTGGGCCCAGTACTGACCCCTGGGGGACACCACTAGTGACCGGCCTCCAACTAGACTCAGCACCGCTGATGACAACCCTCTGAGTTCTGCCATTCAGCCAGTTCCCAATCCACCTCACCGAACACTCATCCAGCCCACACTTCCTGAGCTACCCTAGGAGGATGTTCTGGGAGACTGTGTCGAAAGTCTTGCTGAAGTCTAGGTAGACAACATCCACGGCTCTCTCCTCATCTACCCAGCCAGTCATGCCATCGTAAAAAGCTATCAGATTGGTCAGGCATGATTTCCCCTTGGTGAATCCATGCTGACTACTCCTGATAACCTTCTTTTCCTCCACTGAATCAGTGTCCCCGAGTGGAGGCTCTCTTCCCAGCCAAGGTCAGCCCAGCGCAGTGTCCCTGCGGGCAGGGACAGAGGACAGGCCATCCCCCGGCGTCATGACGGGGCGCTCAGTGCCCAGGGAGGGACTGCAGCTCCCAGCATGCCCCGGGGTGGGGGAGAGGCACTGCAGCTCCCAGCATGCCCCGGGGTGGGGGAGAGGGACTGCAGCTCCCAGCATGCCCCGGGGCCGGGGACTACAGCTCCCAGCATCCCCCGTGCCCTGCCCAGGCCACGGCCACCCCGCCCACTCCCAGCCCAGGCCCCGGGCCCTCTTCCAGGCCGCTCTCCATGGAGCCCCCACCCTGCCCGAGCCCCAGGCCCCCGGCCCCGCAGCATGGAGAAGCTCCGGGCAGGGCTCGGCTGCCCCGGCCCCAGGGAGAGCCCCTGGGGACGCCCGCCCTGCCCGGGACCGGCACCGGGCCTCCCCCAGACCCCCCTAGCTGGCCCCCGGCCTGACCCCCAGCCCCCACACCCACGCTGAGGAGAGTCCCGCAGGCCGAGCCGGCCTCCCCCGAGCTGGGACGGCGACCGTGGCCCCTCCAGCAGCGCGGAGACCCCCTCGCTGGGGAGGCAGGCGGGGGACAGCTGCCAGGGCTCTGCTGTCCCCAGCCGTAGAGCCTTGCTGAGCCCCATGCTGTGGGGGCTCACGCAGGGACGCCATGGGAAAGCACGGGAGGATCGGGGCAGACAAACCATTCTGACAAGCTTCCAGGAGTATTGAGTTCCCCTCTAATAGCTGCTGTTGCAAGCGCCATAGTCAGGCGGTGTTGGCCTGCGAGGGCACGTCCTGGGCTTTATTCTGCTTTTGCCAAGGAGCAGGAGATGTATGTGCAGGGAGGATCCCCAGCAGATGCAGTTTCATCTTCACGACCGCGCACAACAGATGAACCCACCCAAATGGCATCTGCTTACACTTCAGAGACCTGAGGCCCCTTTGCACTCAAGTGCCCCGTTTTCCCAGGAAGCTCAGCAGAGGGCTTTTCTGGAGCACAAGGTTTTGCACCAGCTTCTGCCTTCCTCCCCACCAAAGCACAGGATCGTGTGTCTTTGAGCAGACAAAGCTCCGCTATCGAAGCCAGGCCAAGGAATTCTCTCAGCACAGCACGGGTCCATCCTTCCCAGGTGGACATAGGTAGAATTTGTCCTGCCAGAACACCTTCTGTGCCCACCCACCTTATGCAGACAAAGCCTCAAAAGCAAATCAGCGCTTTGGGAGCTCAAGACTCCAGAGGAACAAGGGTCCTGAAATCGGTTCAATTCTTCAAGCCCACCTGACCACTGAAGAGCCACATCTGGAGCTGCTTACCTGAGCCCGATGGGTTTCCGCTCTGTGCCCTGGTCTGGGCCAGACTCTCTGCATTGCCACTGAAGCATCCGCACCGCGGGTCCTGAGGGCTCTTAGCAACGGCTTCTGCTAACATCTCATTAGCCCTGTGAAAAAGGCAGGAGCATGCAAGAACGGCTGTTACTCATCGTGGCACAAAGGTGTTCCCCAAGGGTGATGCTACGCTGTTGGACTCATGCACACAAACTTCCCAACCACCCAAAGGTACTGCTTCTCAGGCTCTTCTGAGCAACCTGTCTTATATCTTCCCTTGTAGGACCTTTCCTTGAAGGTGGTAGGGACTGCAGGCTCCCTCCCTCCCCCTGCTGTAAACTCCCAGCGATGATGCACCACCATAACGGCAGCTGAACAAAGTCCTGTTGCCTCACAGGCTCCTCTTGTGTCCCCTCTGCCTTTCCAAGTGCGTCTATCCTAAGGTGGAGCAGAAGAGCAGCAGAAATGAAGCTCCTCTTTTCCACCACCCTGCAGCAAGGAGAGACGGCTACAGAAAACTGTTTGAAGAAAAAGAACCAAAATGTCCTTCAGACAGGCCTGATTTGTTGTGTTACTTCAGGGTCAGTAAAGAGAAAGGCAAAAGGGCCTCCATAATGGGAGAGCCCAAGGCGTGCTCTTCTGAGAAGTACGCCGTCTTGAGCGTACGCATCCTGCTGACCAGATCCAAGAAAGGGAAGTGGGGTGGAAAAGCCATGAAGAAGAGGGTCGTATTCCCATAACGTGGGGGAAAAACAGAAGACATTTGGACTTACTTTTTTAATGTCTTTGTAAAGCATCTTCTAATTTCCTGGTCCACCAGATAACATTTCTCCCAACTTTTTAGTTCAGCCTGCGCACGTGCCATTTGCAGTGCGCTCTTCTCCTGCAAGCTCTGTGCTCTCTCCAGCTCCGATTCCAGAGCGCTCACTCTCTGCTCCAGCAGTTTTCTCCAGGAGGCGTCAGTGGTGCAGATCTCCTCTCTTCTGGCTGGAGTGGCTGCCTGTGTCTAAAGCAGAAGGGGCAACTTCAAGAAACAGGAAGAAAAAGACAACCCCCCCGGCTCTCAAAAAGCCTGCTCTTCCTGCCATTTGTACACAAAAGCTAGTATTAAACAGCCTACAGCGCTGCATGGACAGGGAGAAGGAAAAGGCGGCATCTTTCTCATGAACACAGGTCCCACCACACGCACAGAGGCACTTTGACGCAGCCTTTTGCAGCTCCCCAGCTTCCCTACAGGAAAGGCAAACCCACAGCACCAACAAGGAGAGCCGGATGCCCAAGACCAAACACCTAAAACGCCATCGCCACCACCACGAATGAACGCAATGCAGACTACAGATGCAAATGGTACATAAACTGACCTGCAAAAGTGGGCTGAGATGCTGCTTCTGTCCCGTTTCTGCCTGTGCTATCTGTTCACACTGTTCTCCAGAAAGCGCTGCTGCCGTACGAGCCACGCCAGCAGTCGCCAAGCCGTGCGGCACAAGAGTAGCCACCAGCCCTCACAGCTGCTGGTTTGCAGGTGCGAGCTGCAGAGATGTTTCACGCTCCAACTCCAGCTGCGCAGAGAGTTCACACATCTGGATGCAGGGAATAAACAATCTGTCTTAGGCAAAGGGCTCTCAAATCTCCGCCAAACTCAATCACATGGCCACAACCTCTGCACGGTGTCGGAACAGAACCCAGTCTCCAAAGAGCACGGCCGCCTCGTTCTTCCCCACCCAGGTGCTGTCCCAAGCTCACTGCCTTCCCACAGCCTCGGAACGAGCTCCCTGAAGAGCCAGCTGACTTTTTCAAGGTGAGAGGGGAGGAGGCAGCGAGGAGAAAGGAGCTAAAAGCACCCTCGAGCCTGGATAACTGTTGTTAGTGATGCAGAAGCTCATAACGTCCTCAGAGAAGTCTCTCCTGTATTTGTTCCCAAATTATTTTCTTGTCTGGCACTCTTTGAAGCAACGGAACAGCTTCCTCCATACTGACAGGTTTACAGACTTTGCATACCTTGGCCTTAGCCTTGTCCAAGTCCTCTTGCAAGCGGGAGTTTTCCTCCTTCAGGTAATCGCGTTGGAGTGTGGAAGCTTTCAGCGACTTTTCTGCTATCCACTGCTTTCTTGAAGCATCAGTGAGCTCTTCTTGCAGCCGTCCCACTGTTCTCTAGGGAAACAATGTCACGGGAGGACAGAGAAAAAGGTAAGAAGCCAAAATCTGTCTTTTGACTTGCAGTTACTAGATAATATACCGAAATCGGTTCTCTAAGTGCATCGCAAAGCAGAGCAGCCTCATCCCCTGGAAGAAGGCGACATCTGCACAGCTGACGGTCTCTAGCCATCCTTGGCAAGTGAAGACAACTACAGAAATGCCATCTCTGAAGGATGATTTCTGTTTCCAGCACATTCTGCTGGGAAGATGCGGAGACTGTATCTAAGTATGTGTCTATAAGCACGTCTCAAGGCTTGCCGGCACCTTCCGCAATTCCAACAAAACCAGAACCAGCTCGAGTGATGGACTCCAACGCAGGTAGCTTACACCTGCTGACTTTCCGGAGCACCAGACAGCCTTGGGAACTGCTCTGCTTTCAGTCATTCCTGCTCAGTGATCATCTCACCTCTTTTTCTACTTGGTCCGCCTCGCATATAAAGGCATCGCTCACCTTATGTTCTTGGGAGGCCTTGTTCCGCACCTCTCCCAGCTGCTGATGGAGGAAAACATTTTCACTCTGGAGCTGGGACAGTTGTTCCTGCAGCCCTTCTGCCTGCTTGATGACATCTTTTCTTTCTTGAGCGTTCTTCGGGGGTAGAGCGTGCTGCTCCTTTGCCTGCCTCCGAGCCTGATGTAATTCTCTTTCTGCTCTATCTAAAGCCAGTGTCTTCTCCCGGAGAGTTTCTTTCAGTTGCTCCACTTCCTGCTCCAGCCTGCCAGCTTTTCTTTTGGCTTTGTTCAGCTGCTGACACAAGCTCTTGTTGGTTTCCAGCACCTCAGAGATGTGCGCGGGCACAGTGAGCTGGACATCACATGCTCTCAGAATCTCTTGCACATCGGCACTTTCTGCTGTCCCAGGACTTCCGAGGCTCCGGTGGCAAAGGGACGAATCCAACCCTGGGGTCGGTATTTGGGCTGTGATGTTTCCTGTCTGCTCAAAGGGAAAGAATAAAAATGGACGGAACTTAGGAAATCAGCTCAAAACAGGAGAGAGCGGCAGCATGTCACAGACCCAGAAGAGGACTGTCACTAACTTGACGTCGGATGAGAAAAGAGTTTCCAAGAACCCTGCCTTTGGCATTACTCATGGAAAAGTCTTCTTCTGCATTAGGGTGTGATAGAAGCCTAAAAGGAAGTCTCCAATGTAAAGCCTTGGGGTTTACATACCTCCCCCTCAGAGCTTTTGCCCTCCTCGATGGCTTCTTCATCAGCTGGCGACTCACGGCCGGCAGACTCCCAGTATACGGCAGGCTCATCTACATTAAAACCACACATTTTTGGAACCACAGTGATCTAATACAGCTCCTTGGTGCCTAGAGCGCTTCCCGAATCATCGTGCTTCCCGAGACAATCTTAGCACAAACACACACCCCAAACCCATGAAATCCTAGTGAGAGACCTGTCACAACGCGGATGCGAAATGCATCTCTTCTCCTGCTTGGGAGTTTGTTTCCTCGAGAGCACGCGCCTGCGCCATGTGCCAGGGACATCACTAGAAGTGACGAGAAAGGAGCCAAAAAGGAAGCAGTGTCTCGAGAATTCTGCTTCCCAGGGACAACACCTGGCAGAGCATTTGTTCCCGGATGACAAGGAACCCCAACACGCCGTTTCCAAACACCCTGTCTCCCTGGCAGCCCACCAAAAGGGCAGGCGACAGCCCTTTTCCCCATCGCCTCCTCCGCGCTGGAGAGTCCTACCTGCTCTCCCCAGAGCGGGTGCACACCGCCCCTCTCCAGCAGCTCCTGCCCTGCGGTGAGCGCTGGGTGCTGACACCCGTTTTGCATGGCCTGGAGCAGCTCCTCCCTCGTTTTCCTGCTCCCTGGGGACCGCAGGGCACACGCTGGGTCTGGGCCTGGAAAGACAGACAGCGCAACCTCTTGGACTCACCGCAAGAACAAAGGCCCTTTCCATCTTTCCCTCCTTTGGGAACCAACACGCCCAGGCATGAAGCGAAGCCCCAGGGCAGGAGAACAGCCCAGGAGTTTCCCAAAGACTTCCCGCCTGCCTGCGCCCGTTACCTCTCGTCCTTCTCCTGGCAGTTGTTGTCACCAACAGCTGCCTGCTTCTTCACCGGCAGCGGCGCTGGGGCCAAGCCCCCGGTGATGGACATGCAGTGTGGCTTGTTCCAGACGTCCTGCAAGATCTTGTTGTCAGCGATGCTTCCGAAGGACACATGCTGCTTCTGTGCCCTCCTCCTGCACAGGAACCGCCAGATGCTCTTCATGGCCCAGCAGGAATGGGCACCGCACTGCCTTGCCTCTCACCGACGAGCGGAGACAGGCAGGATTGGGTGGGCGCTGCCGGGTGCCGGCTGCCAGCAGAGGAGCCAAGCCCTGAGGAGCGGCAGGGTACGGGCAACTGCCTCCGGGCCGAGCCCACCACCAGCAGCAACGGCAGCACCAGCACAACACCACTGGCACAGCACCAGAAGCACCAGTACAGCAGCACCAGCACCAGCACAGCACCACTACCACCAGCACGGTACCAGTACCACCAGTACCACCAGCACAACACCAGCAGCACCAGCACAGCACCAGCAGCACCGCCAGGTACTGTGTGTGCAGGGTCTGTGCCAGTGCCCCAGGTCTAGCGAACGCGTGTGCTGACGTCATGAACGGCTCAGTGACATCATAAGGTGCTGGGAACTGGGCGGTGCTGGGGGCAGAGGCCTGCAGGGCGGACGTGCCCGTGTGCTCAGCACCTTTCTGCGCACACCCAGGCCACGTGCCCAAGGGAAACGGCCCCTGGCGCACGGTGTCCAGGTCCACCAGCTTGCCCAAGGCCACCTCTCCAAGGCTCCCAGCACCCTGCACGCTCGGGGCACCCACCGTCCTCCTCTCCTCTCCCACACATGGGGTCGGCAGGGCGGGCTCTGGCCGCCAAGGCTCCCTGCAAGCACGAGAGGCGGTGGCTGGACACCCCGTGTGCCATTTTGGGCTTCCTGGGCTCTGGCTGTGTGTTCTGGGGCACCCTGGACCCCTCGGGGCACCCCTCTCTGCAGCCCTGGGTGTGTCCCTTGGAGGGCACCCCAAGCCCCCGCTGTCCACTGTGGAATGCCCCTGTGCCTCGCTTTTGCTTGCTGGTCTGCCCGGTTCCCCTCAGTGTGCCGTTTGGGGTGCTCCGAGACGCTCGTTCAGCTCTCTGGGCTTCCCCTGCACGTGCCTCTCTGGCTTTGGATGCTGCCTCAGGCCGTGGCTCTGCCTTTCAGGGTGCCTCAGGCCCCTGTTGTGTGAATTGCAGTGCTCTCCGGGGCAACGGGTGTGCCATTCCCCTGGCCGAGCACCCCGAACGATGCCGTTCTGAGCACCCCAAGGCCCCTCGGAGTGCATTTTCGGCTCCCCCAGCTCCTTGGCGTGCCTTTGGGTGCCTCTGCAGGCCCCACAGTGTGCTTTCTGCTGCACCCCATCTTCCCTGGTGTGCCTTTCACTACGCCCCAGGGCAATCGGTGTGCCTTTTGGGGCGTCCCTGGGCTTGGTGTTTCCCTGGACGCAGGACTCCCGGGGGGTCTTACCAGAGCGGGGCAGAGGGGCACAGTCACCTCCCTTGCCCTGCTGCCCACGCTGCTGGGGATGCAGCCCGGGATGCGATTGCCTTCTGGACTGCGAGCGCACATCGCCGGCTCGTGTCCAGCTTTTCATCCTCCGGCACCCCCAAGTCCTTCTCGGCAGGGCTACTCTCCACCCCTTCATCCCCAGCCTGGATTTATGCGTGCGATTGCACCCACCCCTTGCACTTGGCCTTTTTCAACTTTTGGCAGCTTGTTGCTTTACTAAGCTTTCTGCTGTTTTACGAAGCTTGCATTTGTTGACTGGACAAGTAATTAGGGTTCCGGGGAAGATATGCTTCACCCCACCCCTCTTCCATTTGACTGAGTTTGTCTACAAATTCCAGCCTCCACGTGGCTCTGGGATCACACACACATACACACACACACTTGCCGTTGGGTAAGTTGAAAAAAAACTGTTGAATAATTTAGGTGAAATATATCACAGAAATCACCAGGTCAGTCCATTTGGCAATTCTTCCCCTGCAGTCCTTCTCAACCCATGGCAACAGGAACCCAAAACCTTGCAGTCCAGCTAATATTTTACAAACATTTCTCCCGGTTTAGAAGTTCTCAGAGCTGACACTCTGACTCTCCTCCTGCAGCTGGGAGGCTGTGGTGTCTCCAGGCGAAGCAACATTTAAGTACCAAATCTCAGAAGGTTGAGAGGGGGATAAGGAAAAGGGTGAGTCTTGGCTTTCAGCTTCTCCTTCAGGCTTCGTGTCTGGTGTGGCCTTCAGGGTGCTGAGAAAGTCTGGCGGTTCTCTTGACGGGAAGCTGAAAACAAATTTGCTCTCTTAAGTCATTCTGCAAAATTCATCTGACCCTCCATCACCTGCCACAGTCCCAACACTCCTCCCAATGTCTCTGCGAGGCAGTGCAGGGCGATGCTCAATGCCTTTCGCTTGGACTGAGTCTCCGCTACTCCTCCTCTCTAGCTGCTCACCGTAGACTGAGGGACTCATGCAGGGAAACCGTCCATCGTCTGCTATCAAATTTTGGCGTGGGTTACGGATACGTTGCAACGATGTGACCCCAATATGAGTATGATCGTTCACCCTTTATTAGTCAGCAAAACAAGGTTTATATAGCAAAACAATTACAGCATCTGAATGGTTAAACCCCCAACACATATATAGGCAAAATTACTGCAACTCGTTGTGATTGGTGCAGAGCTGCATCTCGAAGTGAAAACAGTACTGTGGCAGGAAACAACAACGTGGCAGGAAGGAAGTGAGAGTGTGGCAGGAAATGGTGACGTTCCCCCTGCTCCAGAGTCCTGAGCTTGTCGCTCTGCCTTCCCAGCAGGGTTCCGTGTCAGCCGCTCCCAAGGCTCACTTCCGGATCGGAACCTGGGTTGCTCAACACACCAAACTATGTTCCCTCTCTTCCAGCCAGGACTCCACACAGACCCAGTCTCTGTGCCTCTGTGCGAGCAGTGAAATGAGCAGATGAGGCTGAGCAACAGATTTACAGGTTAGCCCCTTCTGGCTGCGAGCTATCTGCAGCCGTTCGAATTTTCGGAGCAGGGCTGCCGGAGGCGCAGAGCAAGCACCTCCTAAGCAGCGTTTGAGGTTTGAGGTGGCAACACAAGCAAGCAGTACCAGTTTCTGTGCCTCTGTGCGAGAAGTGCCATGGGCAGATGAGGCTGAGCAACAGCTTTCCAGCCTAGCACCTTCTGGGTGTAAGCTACAGCAAGATGTTCGCATTTCTGGAGCAAGACTGTGAAATGAACCTGCAAGTGATCCCCAAAGACACGTTTGAGTTTTGCGGTGGCAAGACAAGCAAGCAGCCCCAGTCTCTGTGCCTCTGTGCGAGCAGTGCCATGGGCAGATGAGGCTGAGCAACAGCTTTCCAGGCAAGCTCTTTCTGGCTGCAAGCTATCTGCAGACGTCCGCATTTTCTGAACAGGGCTGCCAGAGGAACCCGGCAAGGACCACAAAGATAACTTTGAAGTCTGAGGGGGCAAGACAAGCAAGCAGCCTCAGTCTCTGTGCCTCTGTGCAAGCAGTGCCATGGGCAGATGAGGCTGAGCAACAGCTTTCGAGGCTAGCTCTTTCTGGCTGCGAGCTATCTGCAGACGTTCACATTTCCAGAGCAGGGCTGTCGTTGGCGATTGGAAAGGACCACCTAAGTTACGTTTGAAGTTTGAGGTGGCAAGAGAAGCAAGCAGCCCCAGTCTCTGTGCCTCTGTGCGAGCAGTGTCATGGGCAGATGAGGCTGAGCAACATCTTTGCAGGCCAGCTATTTCTGCCTGTGATCTATCTGCAGACGTTCGCATTTTCGAAACAGCACTGCCCTAAGCCCCTGGCACGGACCACCTAATTTACATTTGAAGTTTGAGGGGGGAAGACAAGCAAGCAGCCCCAGTCTCTGTGCCTCTGTGCGAGCAGTGCCATGGGCAGATGAGGCTGATAAACAGCTTTCCAGGCTAGCACCTTCTGGCTGCCAGGTATCTGCAGACGTTCGCATTTTCACAGCATGGCTGCCGGAGGCCCACGGCACGGACACCACAATTTACTTTTCAAGTTTGAGATGGCAAGACAAGCAAGCAGCCCCAGTCTCTGTGCCTCTGTGCGAGCAGTGCCATGGGCAGATGAGGCTGAGCAACATCGTTCCATGCTAGCTCTTTCTGGCTTCGAGCTATCTGCAGACGTTCGCATTTTCGGAACAGCACTGCCCTAGGCCTTCTGCACGGATCACCTAAATTGCATTTGAAGTTGGAGGTGGCAACACAAGCAAGCAGCCCCAGTCTCTGTGCCTCTGTGCGAGCAGTGCCATGTGCAGGTGAGGCTGAACAACAGCTTTTCAGGCTAGCTCTTTCTGGCTGCAAGCTATCTGCAGACGTTCGAATTATTAGAGCAAGGCTGCCGGAGGCACCGTCCTTGGAACCCCAAAGCTACGTTTGAAGTTTGAGGCGGCAAGACAAGCAAGCAGCCCCAGTCTCTGTGCCTCTGTGCGAGCAGTTCCATGGGCAGATGAAGCTGAGCAACAGCTTTCCAGGCTAGCTCTTTCTGCCTGCGAGCTATCTGCAGACGTTCGCATTTTCGGAACAGCACTGCCCTAGGTCTTCTGCACGGACCACCTAATTTGCATTTGAAGTTGGAGGTGGCAAGACAAGCAAGCAGCCTCAGTCTCTGTGTCTCTGTGCGAGCAGTGCCATGGGCAGATGAGGCTGAACAACATCTTTCCAGGCTAGCTCTTTCTGGCTGCCAGCTATTTGCAGATGTTCGCATTTTCAGAGCAGGGCTGCCGGATGAGAACTGCACGGACCACCTAAAGTATGTTTGAAGTTTGAGATGGCAAGACAAGCAAGCATCCTCAGTCTCTGTGCCTCTGTGCAAGCAGTGCCATGTGCAGACAAGGCTGGGCAACACGTTTTCTAGAGAGCTCTTTCTGGCTGCAAGCTATCTGCAGATGTTCGCATTTTCGGAGCAGGGCTGCCGGAGGACCCCGACACAAAAAACCTACTTTATATTTGAAGTTTGAGGGGGAAGACAAGCAAGCAGCCCTAGTCTCTGTGCCTCTGTGCGAGCAGTGCCATGGGCAGATGAGGCTCAGCAACAGCTTTCCAGGCTAGCTCTTTCTGCCTGCGAGCTATCTGCAGACGTTCGCATTTTCAGAGCAAGGCTCCAGGAGGCCCCCTGCACGGACCACCTAAGCTACGTTTTAAGTTTGAGGTGGCAAGACAAGCAAGCAGGCCCGGTCTCTGTTGAAAGCTTGTGGCTTAGAATTAACGGACAGTCTCACACGGGTGACTTTACGGTGGGTGTATACTACAGGCCACCTGATCAGGAGGAGGAGGTTAATGAGGCCTTCTACAAACAGCTGCAAGCAGCCTCAGAGTCACAGGCCCTGGTTCTCATGGGGGACTTCAACCACCCTGACGTCAGCTGGGAAGACCACACAGCTAGGCAGGCGCAATCCAGGAGGTTCCTACAGAGCATCGATGATAACTTTCTGATGCAAGTGGTGTAGGAACCAACAAGGAAAGATGTGCTGCTGGACCTCGTGTTAACAAACAAGGAGGGACTGGTGGAGGATGTGAAGGCTGGAAGTGGACTCGGCTGCACTGACCATGAAATGGTCGAGTTCAGGATCCTGCGTGGAGGAAGCAGGGCGATAAGCAGGATCAAAACCCTGGACCTCAGGAGGGCTGACTTTGCCCTCTTCAAGGAGCTACTGGGAGGAATCCCGTGGGCCAGGGCTCTCGAAGGCAGGGGGGTCCATGAGTGCTGGTCGCTTTTTAAACAACACTTCTTCCATGCACAGGAGCAATGCATCCCCCTGAGAAAGAAACCGAGCAAAGGAGGAAGGAGACCTGCATGGTTAAATAAGGAGCTTCTAGCGGAGATCAGGCAGAAGAGAAAGGTCCATGGAATGTGGAAAGAGGGGCAGGCCACTTGGGAAGAGTACAGAAACGTGGTGAGAGCATGCAGGGATGCAACGAGGAAGGCCAAGGCTCACCTGGAATTGAAGCTGGCAAGGGATGTCAAAAACAACAAGAAGGGCTTCTTCAACTACATCAGCAGCAAAAGGAAGGCTAGGGACAACGTGGGGCCGCTGCTGAATGAGGCGGGTGTCCTGGTGACGGAGGATGCGGAGAAGGCAGAGCTACTGAATGCCTTCTTTGCTTCAGTCTTCAGTGCTAAGACTGGCCCTCAGGAATCCCAGGCCCCGGAGGGAAGAGATGAAGCCTACAAAGAGAACGACTTTCCCTTGGTCGAGGAGGACTGTGTGAGGGATCGCTTAAGTGATCTGAATGTCCACAAATCCATGGGCCCCGATGGAACGCACCCACGAGTGCTAAGGGAGCTGGCGGATGTCATTGCTGAGCCACTCTCCATCATCTTTGAGAGGTCCTGGAGGACAGGAGAGGTGCCCGAGGACTGGAGAAAGGCCAATGTCACTCCAATCTTCAAAAAGGGCAAGAAGGAGGACCCAGGGAACTACAGGCCGGTCAGCCTCACCTCCATCCCGGGAAAGGTGATGGAGCAGCTTATCCTGGAGGCCATCATGAAGCAAGTGGAAGAAAAGAAGGTTATCAGGAGTAGTCAGCATGGATTCACCAAAGGGAAATCATGCCTGACCAATCTGATAGCTTTCTACGATGACATGACTGGCTGGGTAGACGAAGGGAGAGCCGTGGATGTTGTCTACCTAGACTTCAGCAAGGCTTTCGACACAGTCTCCAATGATATCCTCCTAGGGAAGCTGAGGAAGTGTGGGCTGGATGAGTGGTCGGTGAAGTGGATAGAGAACTGGCTGAATGGCAGAACTCAGAGGGTTGTCATCAGCGGCGCTGAGTCTAGTTGGAGGCTGGTGACAAGTGGTGTCCCCCAGGGGTCAGTACTGGGCCCAGTCTTGTTTAACTTCTTCATCAACGACCTGGATGAAGAGTTAGAATGTACCCTCAGCAAGTTTGCTGATGACACCAAACTGGGAGGTGTGGTGGACACAGCGGAAGGCTGTGCTGCCATTCAGCGTGACCTGGATAGGCTGGAAAGCTGGGCAGAGAGGAACCTGATGAGGTTCAACAAGGGCAAGTGCAGGGTCCTGCACCTGGGGAGGAACAACCTCATGCACCAGTACAGGCTTGGGGTGGACCTGCTGGAGAGCAGCTCTGCGGAGAGGGACCTGGGTGTCCTGTTGGACGACAGGTTAACCATGAGCCAGCAGTGTGCCCTGGCTGCCAAGAAAGCCAATGGGATCCTGGGGTGCATCAAGAAGAGTGTGGCTAGCAGGAGGAGGGAGGTTCTCCTTCCCCTCTACACTGCCCTGGTGAGGCCTCATCTGGAGTACTGTGTCCAGTTCTGGGCTCCCCAGTTCAAGAAAGATGAAGAGCTACTGGAGAGAGTCCAGCGGAGGGCTACGAGGATGGTGAGGGGACTGGAGCATCTCCCCTACGAGGAGAGGTTGAGGGAACTGGGCTTGTTCAGCCTGAAGAAGAGAAGGCTGCGAGGGGACCTTATAAATGCCTTACAAATATCTGAAGGGTGGGTGTCAGGAGGATGGGGCCAAGCTCTTGTCAGTGGTGCCCAGTGACAGGACAAGGGGCAATGGGCACAAACTGAGGCACAGGAAGTTCCACCTGAACATGAGGAAGAACTTCGTCCCTCTGAGGGTGACGGAACCCTGGAACAGGCTACCCAGGGAGGTTGTGGAGTTTCCTTCTCTGGAGATATTCAAGACCCGCCTGGACGGGGTCCTGTGCGGCTTGCTGTAGGTGACCCTGCTTGGGCAGGGGGTTGGACTAGATGACCCACAGAGGTCCCTTCCAACCCCTACTATTCTGTGATTCTGTTTTTCTGTGATTCTGTGCCTCTGTGCGAGCAGTGCCATGGGCAGATGAGGCTGATAAACAGCTTTCCAGGCTAGCACCTTCTGGCTGCCAGGTATCTGCAGACGTTCGCATTTTCACAGCATGGCTGCCGGAGGCCCACGGCACGGACACCACAATTTACTTTTCAAGTTTGAGATGGCAAGACAAGCAAGCAGCCCCAGTCTCTGTGCCTCTGTGCGAGCAGTGCCATGGGCAGATGAGGCTGAGCAACATCGTTCCATGCTAGCTCTTTCTGGCTTCGAGCTATCTGCAGACGTTCGCATTTTCGGAACAGCACTGCCCTAGGCCTTCTGCACGGATCACCTAAATTGCATTTGAAGTTGGAGGTGGCAACACAAGCAAGCAGCCCCAGTCTCTGTGCCTCTGTGCGAGCAGTGCCATGTGCAGGTGAGGCTGAACAACAGCTTTTCAGGCTAGCTCTTTCTGGCTGCAAGCTATCTGCAGACGTTCGAATTATTAGAGCAAGGCTGCCGGAGGCACCGTCCTTGGAACCCCAAAGCTACGTTTGAAGTTTGAGGCGGCAAGACAAGCAAGCAGCCCCAGTCTCTGTGCCTCTGTGCGAGCAGTTCCATGGGCAGATGAAGCTGAGCAACAGCTTTCCAGGCTAGCTCTTTCTGCCTGCGAGCTATCTGCAGACGTTCGCATTTTCGGAACAGCACTGCCCTAGGTCTTCTGCACGGACCACCTAATTTGCATTTGAAGTTGGAGGTGGCAAGACAAGCAAGCAGCCTCAGTCTCTGTGTCTCTGTGCGAGCAGTGCCATGGGCAGATGAGGCTGAACAACATCTTTCCAGGCTAGCTCTTTCTGGCTGCCAGCTATTTGCAGATGTTCGCATTTTCAGAGCAGGGCTGCCGGATGAGAACTGCACGGACCACCTAAAGTATGTTTGAAGTTTGAGATGGCAAGACAAGCAAGCATCCTCAGTCTCTGTGCCTCTGTGCAAGCAGTGCCATGTGCAGACAAGGCTGGGCAACACGTTTTCTAGAGAGCTCTTTCTGGCTGCAAGCTATCTGCAGATGTTCGCATTTTCGGAGCAGGGCTGCCGGAGGACCCCGACACAAAAAACCTACTTTATATTTGAAGTTTGAGGGGGAAGACAAGCAAGCAGCCCTAGTCTCTGTGCCTCTGTGCGAGCAGTGCCATGGGCAGATGAGGCTCAGCAACAGCTTTCCAGGCTAGCTCTTTCTGCCTGCGAGCTATCTGCAGACGTTCGCATTTTCAGAGCAAGGCTCCAGGAGGCCCCCTGCACGGACCACCTAAGCTACGTTTTAAGTTTGAGGTGGCAAGACAAGCAAGCAGGCCCGGTCTCTGTTGAAAGCTTGTGGCTTAGAATTAACGGACAGTCTCACACGGGTGACTTTACGGTGGGTGTATACTACAGGCCACCTGATCAGGAGGAGGAGGTTAATGAGGCCTTCTACAAACAGCTGCAAGCAGCCTCAGAGTCACAGGCCCTGGTTCTCATGGGGGACTTCAACCACCCTGACGTCAGCTGGGAAGACCACACAGCTAGGCAGGCGCAATCCAGGAGGTTCCTACAGAGCATCGATGATAACTTTCTGATGCAAGTGGTGTAGGAACCAACAAGGAAAGATGTGCTGCTGGACCTCGTGTTAACAAACAAGGAGGGACTGGTGGAGGATGTGAAGGCTGGAAGTGGACTCGGCTGCACTGACCATGAAATGGTCGAGTTCAGGATCCTGCGTGGAGGAAGCAGGGCGATAAGCAGGATCAAAACCCTGGACCTCAGGAGGGCTGACTTTGCCCTCTTCAAGGAGCTACTGGGAGGAATCCCGTGGGCCAGGGCTCTCGAAGGCAGGGGGGTCCATGAGTGCTGGTCGCTTTTTAAACAACACTTCTTCCATGCACAGGAGCAATGCATCCCCCTGAGAAAGAAACCGAGCAAAGGAGGAAGGAGACCTGCATGGTTAAATAAGGAGCTTCTAGCGGAGATCAGGCAGAAGAGAAAGGTCCATGGAATGTGGAAAGAGGGGCAGGCCACTTGGGAAGAGTAGAGAAACGTGGTGAGAGCATGCAGGGATGCAACGAGGAAGGCCAAGGCTCACCTGGAATTGAAGCTGGCAAGGGATGTCAAAAACAACAAGAAGGGCTTCTTCAACTACATCAGCAGCAAAAGGAAGGCTAGGGACAACGTGGGGCCGCTGCTGAATGAGGCGGGTGTCCTGGTGACGGAGGATGCGGAGAAGGCAGAGCTACTGAATGCCTTCTTTGCTTCAGTCTTCAGTGCTAAGACTGGCCCTCAGGAATCCCAGGCCCCGGAGGGAAGAGATGAAGCCTACAAAGAGAACGACTTTCCCTTGGTCGAGGAGGACTGTGTGAGGGATCGCTTAAGTGATCTGGATGTCCACAAATCCATGGGCCCCGATGGAACGCACCCACGAGTGCTAAGGGAGCTGGCGGATGTCATTGCTGAGCCACTCTCCATCATCTTTGAGAGGTCCTGGAGGACAGGAGAGGTGCCCGAGGACTGGAGAAAGGCCAATGTCACTCCAATCTTCAAAAAGGGCAAGAAGGAGGACCCAGGGAACTACAGGCCGGTCAGCCTCACCTCCATCCCGGGAAAGGTGATGGAGCAGCTTATCCTGGAGGCCATCATGAAGCAAGTGGAAGAAAAGAAGGTTATCAGGAGTAGTCAGCATGGATTCACCAAAGGGAAATCATGCCTGACCAATCTGATAGCTTTCTACGATGACATGACTGGCTGGGTAGACGAAGGGAGAGCCGTGGATGTTGTCTACCTAGACTTCAGCAAGGCTTTCGACACAGTCTCCAATGATATCCTCCTAGGGAAGCTGAGGAAGTGTGGGCTGGATGAGTGGTCGGTGAAGTGGATAGAGAACTGGCTGAATGGCAGAACTCAGAGGGTTGTCATCAGCGGCGCTGAGTCTAGTTGGAGGCTGGTGACAAGTGGTGTCCCCCAGGGGTCAGTACTGGGCCCAGTCTTGTTTAACTTCTTCATCAACGACCTGGATGAAGAGTTAGAATGTACCCTCAGCAAGTTTGCTGATGACACCAAACTGGGAGGTGTGGTGGACACAGCGGAAGGCTGTGCTGCCATTCAGCGTGACCTGGATAGGCTGGAAAGCTGGGCAGAGAGGAACCTGATGAGGTTCAACAAGGGCAAGTGCAGGGTCCTGCACCTGGGGAGGAACAACCTCATGCACCAGTACAGGCTTGGGGTGGACCTGCTGGAGAGCAGCTCTGCGGAGAGGGACCTGGGTGTCCTGTTGGACGACAGGTTAACCATGAGCCAGCAGTGTGCCCTGGCTGCCAAGAAAGCCAATGGGATCCTGGGGTGCATCAAGAAGAGTGTGGCTAGCAGGAGGAGGGAGGTTCTCCTTCCCCTCTACACTGCCCTGGTGAGGCCTCATCTGGAGTACTGTGTCCAGTTCTGGGCTCCCCAGTTCAAGAAAGATGAAGAGCTACTGGAGAGAGTCCAGCGGAGGGCTACGAGGATGGTGAGGGGACTGGAGCATCTCCCCTACGAGGAGAGGTTGAGGGAACTGGGCTTGTTCAGCCTGAAGAAGAGAAGGCTGCGAGGGGACCTTATAAATGCCTTACAAATATCTGAAGGGTGGGTGTCAGGAGGATGGGGCCAAGCTCTTGTCAGTGGTGCCCAGTGACAGGACAAGGGGCAATGGGCACAAACTGAGGCACAGGAAGTTCCACCTGAACATGAGGAAGAACTTCGTCCCTCTGAGGGTGACGGAACCCTGGAACAGGCTACCCAGGGAGGTTGTGGAGTTTCCTTCTCTGGAGATATTCAAGACCCGCCTGGACGGGGTCCTGTGCGGCTTGCTGTAGGTGACCCTGCTTGGGCAGGGGGTTGGACTAGATGACCCACAGAGGTCCCTTCCAACCCCTACTATTCTGTGATTCTGTTTTTCTGTGATTCTGTGCCTCTGTGCGAGCAGTGCCATGGGCAGATGAGGCTGAGCAACAGCTTTCCAGGCTAGCTCTTTCTGCCTGCGAGCTATCTGCAGACTTTTGCATTTTCAGAGTAGCGCTTCTGGAGGCCCCCTGCATGGACCACCTAGGCAACGTGTGAAGTTTCAGGGGGCAAGACAAGCAAGCAGCCCCGGTCTCTGTGCCTCTGTGCGAGCAGTGCCATAGGCAGACGAGGCTGATCAACAGCTTTCCACGCTAGCCTCTTCTGGCTGTGATCTACATGAAGATGTTCGTATTTTTGTAGCAGGTCTGGTGGAAGTGCCCAGCAGAGACCCTCTAACATACCTTTGAATTTTGAGGTGGCAAGACAAGCAAGCAGCCCCACTCTCTGTGCCTCTGTGCGAGCAGTGCCATGAGCAGATGAGGCTGAGCAACAGCTTTCCGAGCTCGCGTCTTGTGGCTGTGATCTACATGAAGATGTTTGCATTTTTGGAGCAGGTCTGCGAAATGCTCCTGGCAGAGACCCCGTAATGTACGTTTGAAGTTTGAGGTGGCAAGACAGGCAAGCTGCCCCAGTCTCTGTGCTCCTATGTGAGCAGTGCCATGGGCAGATGAGGCTGAGCAACAGCTTTCCAGGCTAGCCTCTTCTGGCTGCGAGCTACATGCTCTAATACTAGAAGCATATGTGGTTAGCACAGAATACAGTTTGTTTAGGGATAACTACTGAAGAAGGAAACATCAGATATACAGTTTCTTTAATGACATGTAACACTATTTGAATTAATTATTTGTTTGAACATAGGAAAAGTTTACATAGCTAAGAACCTATCCCTCAGGGAATATGTATATATATTTTTTTGCAACCTGTCCAAGCAATTAGTTCTGTTTTCTTTCTTTCTTCTGTTCTGTTGTGTTCACATGTAGTATTCTCTTGCGTTCTGTAATATTGTGTTGTGTTCTCCTGTGTTCTGATGTGTACTCATTTTTCATGTTCTGTTGTTTTTTGTTGTGTTCTGTTGTGTTCTGCTGTGTTCTGATGTGTTCTTTTGTGTTCTGATGTATTGTGTTCTTTTTTGTTCTGTGTTCTGTTTTTTTCTGTTTTGTTCTGATGTGTTCTATTGTGTTCTGATGTGTAGTGTTCTATTGTGTTCTGATATGTTTTCTTGTGTTCTCATTTATAGTATTCTCCTGTGTTCTGATGTGTTCTGCTGTGTTATGTTGTGTTCTGTTGTGTTCTCTGATGTTCTGATGTATTCTCATGTGTACTGTTCTGTTGTGTTCTTTTGTGTTCTGTTGTGTTCTGTTGTGTTCTCATGTGTAGTGTTCTGTTCTGTTCTCTTCTGTTTTGTTCTGTTGTGTTCTATTGTGTTCAATTCTGTTCACATGTGTAGTGTTCTCATGTTCTGTTGTGTTCTTGTGTGTTCTGTTGTGTTCTGATGTGTTCTCATGTGTAGTATTGTGTTGTGTTCTATTGTGTTCTTTTGTGTTCTGTTGTGTCTTCACGTGTAGTGTTGTGTTGTGTTCTGTTTTGTTCAGATGTGTTCTCATGTGTAGTGTTCTTTTGTGTTCTGTTGTGTTCTGTTGTGTTCTATTGTGTTCTCATGTGTAGTGTTCTGTGGTGTTCTGTTGTGTTCTCTTGTGTTCTGTTGTGTTCTGATGTGTACTCATGTATAGTGTTCTGTTGTGTTCTGTTGTGTTCTGATTACTTCACATGTAGCATTTTGTAGTGCTGTGTAGTGTTCTGTTGTGTTCTGCTGTGTTATGATGTGTTCTGATGTGTTCTGTTGTGTTCTGATGTGTTGTATTCTCTTGTGTTCTCTTGTGTTCTGATGTGTTCTCGTGTGCAGTGTTCTTTTGTGTTCTGTTGTGTTCTGTTGTGTTCTGATGTGTTCTCAGGTGTAGTGTTCTGTTCTGTTGTTTTCTGTTGTGTTCCGTTGTGTTCTGTTCTGTTCTGTTTTATTGTGTTCCGTAGTCTTCTGTTGTGTTCTGTTGTATTCTCTTGCGTTCTGTGGTGTTCTGATGTATAGTGTTCTGTTTCGTTCTATTGTGTTCTGATGTGTTCACATGTGAAGTGTTCTGTTGTGTTCTGTCCTCTTCAAGTGTGTAGTGTTCTGTTTTGTTCTGTTGTGTTCTCTTGTCTTCACATGTGTAGTGTTCTGCTGTGTTCTGTTTTGTTCTGATGTGTTCTGATGTGTTCTCATTTTTAGTGTTCAATTGTTATTTGCTGTGTTCTGTTGTGTTCTGTTGTGTTCTGTTGTGTTCTGTTGTGTTCTGCTGTGTTCTGATGTATTCTTATGTGTAGTGTTCTGTTGTGTTCTGTTGTGTTCTGTGTGTTCTGTTGTGTTCTGATGTGTTCTCCTGTGTAGTGTTCTGTTGTGTTCTGTTGTGATCTCTTGTGCTCTGTTGTGTTCTGCTGTGTTCAGATGTGTTCTGATGTGTTCTCATATGTTCTCATGTTTAGTGTTCTGTTGTTTTTTGTTGTGTTCTGTTGTGCTCTGTTGTGTTCTGTTTTGTTCTGATGTGTTCTGCTGTGTTCTGTTGTGTTCTAATGTGTTGTGATCTTTTGTGTTCTGTTGTGATGTGTTCTCATCTTTACTGTTCTGTGGTGTTCTGTTGTGTTCGGTTGTGTTCTGTTGTGTTCTCATGTGTAGTGTTCTGTTCTGTTGTGTACTTTTGTGTTCTGTTGTGGTCTTTTGTGTTCTGTTGTGTTCTGATGTGTTCTCATGTGTAGTGTTCTGCTGTGTTCTGTTGTGTTCTGTTCTGTTGTGACGTGTTCTGATATTTTCTCATGTGTTGTTTTTTGTTGTGTTCTATTGTGTTCTGATGTGTTCTCACGTGTTGTGTTCTGTTGTGTTGACTTGACTTCAGCAAGGCTTTCGACGCTGTCTCCCATAATATCCTCCTAGGGAAGCTGAGGAAGTGTGGGCTGGATGAGTGGTTGGTGAAGTGGATTGAGAACTGGCTGAATGGCAGAACTCAGAGGGTTGTCATCAGCGGCGCTGAGTCTAGTTGGAGACTGGTAACTAGTGGTGTCCCTCAGGGGTCAGTGCTGGGCCCAGTCTTGTTTAGCTTCTTCATCCACAACCTGGATGAAGAGTTAGAATGTACCCTCAGCAAGTTTGCTGATGACACCAAACTGGGAGGTGTGGTGGACACAGCGGAAGGCTGTGCTGCCATTCAGCGTGACCTGGATAGGCTGGAAAGCTGGGCAGAGAGGAACCTGATGAGGTTCAACAAGGGCAAGTGCAGGGTCCTGCACCTGGGGAGGAACATCAGTACAAGCTTGGGGTGCACCTGCTGGAGAGTAGCTCTGCAGAGAGGGACCTGGGTGTCCTGTTGGACGACAGGTTAACCATGAGGCAGCAGTGTGCCCTGGCTGCCAAGAAAGCCAATGGGATCCTAGGGTGCATCAAGAAGAGTGTGGCCAGCAGGACGAGGGAGGTTCTGCTTCCCCTCTACACTGCCCTGGTGAGGTCTCATCTGGAGTACGCTGTCCAGTTCTGGGCTCCCCAGTTCAAGAAAGATGAGAAGCTACTGGAAAGAGTCCAGCGGAGGGCTACGAGGATGGTGAGGGGACTGGAACATGTTCCTTACGAGGAGAGGCTGAGGGAGCTGGGCTTGTTCAGCCTGAAGAAGAGAAGGCTGGGAGGGGACCTAATAAATGCTGATAAATATCTGAAGGGTGGGTATCAGGAGGATGGGGACAAGCTCTTTTCAGTGGTGCCCAGTGACAGGACAAGGGGCAATGGGCACAAACTGAGGCACAGGAAGTTCCACCTGAACATGAGGAAGAACTTCGTCCCTCTGAGGGTGACGGAACCCTGGAACAGGCTGCCCAGGGAGGTTGTGGAGTCTCATTCTCTGGAGATGTTCAAGACCCACCTGGACAAGGTCCTGTGCAGCCTGCTCTAGGTTTCCCGGTGTCCTGGGTTTGGCCAGGACAGGGTTAATTTTCACCGGACTCAAGGAAGGGGCACAGCCGGGGGGTGGGGGCTGACCCCACCTGGCCGAACAGAGCCCGGTGTTCCATACCCTGTGACGTCACGCTGGGTTCCGGTGGGGAGGGCGGGGCGGCGGGAAGGCAGTCGCGGCTTGGAGGGACGCAGCGCCGGTCCTGTTTCGGGAGAGCGGCTGTCGGGGTTGTACGGTTCGTTGTTGTGTTTTCTCCTTATTTGTATCGTTGTTGTTCCTGTTTTCCCTCTCTTTGCTGTTCTGTTAAACTGCCCTTATCCCAACCCACCTGTTTCTGCCTCTTTCTTTTCATTCTCCTCCGCACGCCGGCGGGGGGAGGGGCGGCTGCGTGGCGCTTTTGTTGCCGGCGGCAGCCGAAACCGAAACAGTTTTTCAGCAATTTAAGTCACAGATATGATCTGTAATGGGACAGATGACACTAACTGCATCTGACCATCCTAATATACTCCAGATGTTTATCTTTGCAAATATTGTTAGCTTGCAGTAGACTTTGTGCAAAGGTAGCAAGAGGAAGAGAAGTCTGTCTTTGAATTTTAAAGCTTTCTTTGCATGTGTCATTTTGTGTCCTTCTGTCTACGTGACTCACAGCACTACACTGCAGGTTCTGCGGAGCCCCTGATCTGCTAGTGACATTAACGGCTAGCTGGGTGGTGGTGGAAGGGTGCCAGTTCTCGCAGTGCGATTTCAGTAAGGAATTTCAAACTAGTTAGACTTCCCTAAAATCCAGAAACTCATTTACCAGTTCAGGAAGAGGTGGTGGTGTTGCCTTGTCCTGCCAGTGCTGAGTGCTGTATGTCCTGGGTTCGGCCAGGACAGGGTTAATTTTCACCGGACTCCAGGAAGGGGCACAGCCGGGGGGTGGGGGCTGACCCCACCTGGCCGAACAGAGCCCGGTGTTCCATACCCTGTGACGTCACGCTGGGTTCCGGTGGGGGGGGCGGGGCGGCGGGAAGGCACTCGCGGCTTGGGGGGACGCAGCACCGGTCCTGTTTCGGGAGAGCGGCTGTCTGGTTTGTACGGTTCGTTGTTGTGTTTTCTCCTTATTTGTATCGTTGTTGTTCCTGTTTTCCCTCTGTTTGCTGTTCTGTTAAACTGCCCTTATCCCGACCCACCTGTTTCTGCCTCTTTCTTTTAATTCTCCTCCGCACGCTGACGTGGAGAGGGGCGGCCGCGTGGCGCTTTTGTTGCCGGCGGCAGCCGAAACCGAAACAGTTTTTCAGCAATTTAAGTCACAGATATGATCTGTAATGGGACAGATGACACTAACTGCATCTGACCATCCTAATATACTCCAGATGTTTATCTTTGCAAATATTGTTAGCTTGCAGTAGACTTTGTGCAAAGGTAGCAAGAGGAAGCGAAGTCTGTCTTTGAATTTTAAAGCTTTCTTTGCATGTGTCATTTTCTGTCCTTCTGTCTACGTGACTCGCAGCACTACACTGCACGTTCTGCGGAGCCCCTGATCTGCTAGTGACATTAACGGCTAGCTGGGTGGTGGTGGAAGGGTGCCAGTTCTCGCAGTGCGAGAACTAATGTGATGCATTGTATCAACATCTTAATGCTAAGATGATCTTTAGTATGAAGAAAGTATTTTAAACAAACACCATGTAGTTCCGTGCAACATCAGTGCTTTTTGTTCTAGACAGTGAAGGTCTGTTGTGTAGTCAAAGCCGTAAATGGAATGAAATGAGGTTGCTTTAAACAAAGGTTTCATAAGTTGTTGAAAATCAGTTTTGAGGAAAATGTCTGAAATGTTTTGCAGAGGTGAATCTGGTGCTGGGAAGACTGAAAACACAAAGAAAGTTATTCAATACCTTGCTCCTGTTGTTTCCTCCCATAAAGGAAGAAAGGACCATAATATTCCTGTAAGTTGGGATATTTTATCATTTGTTTATTGTTCTTTTTGAAAACTACCATCTTTGCATTTAAAAAAACCATAACTTTTTTATTAAAGATAAGCTGCAATGTAATCCACATAATTTTCTCAACTGTTATTTTCTCTTTAGTAGGGTCTGAAATGAGCAGTTACATTAAAATTTCCAGTTGATGTTAGCTGTTTAACTTCTCTTCTGAAATTAAAGGCTTTATGCAACCATTGTAACTAGGAACGGTATCAAAGCTTTCTGATGCAGTGTATGCCAGTTTTCCAAAAATTTAATTAACTTGGGCAAGTCTTAGTGAATTTAGTTCCCACAGATGCAGTTTTCAGTACTATATTTGTGAACAAGCTTTCTGTTCTTTCAAAAATTATCTTGTAGATAAGAAAAATCATCAAGCTTCAAAACTGCTGTAGACTTGATATGTCTACAAGCGAGCAGCTAATAAAAAGCTCTAGTTTTAGTACATTACAGACAAAAGCATATACACTTATGTCAGAGTCTTGGGTTTTTTGGTAACTTGTCACTAACTGATTTATGTAGAACTTTCTTCAGATTTACTGCTAGACTTCAAAATTCACAATGAGTTTTTATCAATGTTTTACTTTACGAGATATGGATGGGTTTGAATATCTGTTGCTATGAGCACTTGGATCTCTTTGCAGTGGAATATTAATTCAACTTGCTAGAAGCAAGTGGCTTGCTATATTCGATACTGGCGTATGTGGTTGGAAGTTTTCAAACTATATCAGACTCAGAAGCATCAGCTTCTGTAATTTCTAGTGTATAACACTTAATATTAAGATATTCTGGAATGTGTCAAGACTCAAACTCCTAGAAAACCAGGAGAGGACTTTTGACCAGTCTGTGAAGAAAAAAAAGCAAGAATTTGAAGTTGGAGAGAGGGAAAGATTGCTCTGCAGATAGATTTGGAGGCCTTAGGAGGATGCTGTGACTGGAGTGTCGGCAGCATTAGCATTGTCATGTGCTAGGGGAATACATGGCTCTGCAGAATGCTATTTAGAAAGTCATCCTTCAGAACTTGTTTTCTCTGTGGGTTTTGATTTATAAATATTCTTGGATTTATGGCTGTGCAGCCTTGAACAAAACTAGTGTTTTTAAAATTTCTACAGGAGTATAATTGCCTACAACTTTTTTTGGGGGGAAGGCAATTATGCAGAGAAAGGAACTGCACAGAGTTTGTATACCAAGTACTTCTAAACACACTATTGACAGCTTGGAATGCACCAGGTTGAAGAGACTTCTGTGAGCCTCTTGTCGAGCCTCCTTTCAAAATATGCTTCCCTTTAAAGCTGAGTTTTGAAAACCTTGTGTGACGAAGATTATACAAACTTTCTGCAAAACTTTTCCTGTGCTTAACCACTTAAACAGTCAAAAACAGGGGTTTAAAAAGTACTCCTTGTTTGTTTGGCTGTGTTTCCATAAGCACTTTGTGCCAGTACCTGTGCTAAAAGTAGTCCCCTTTTTGAGTTTTGTCATCGTAACAATTCCTGTGGCCACTCACTGGGCTTGGAGACTGCAGGCTCAAACTACTGTTCTGAAAGTCATAGAATCATCGAATGGTTTGGGTTGGAAAGGACCTTCAAGATCATCTGGTTCCAACCCCCCTGCCATCAGCAGGGACATCTTCCACCAGACCAGGTTGCTCACAGCTCCATCCAACCTGGCCTTGAACCCTGCCAGGGAGGGGGCAGCCACAGCTTCTCTGGGCAACCTGGACCAGTGTTTCATCACCCTCATGGGGAAGAAATGAAGTCCATCTGGCTTTAGATGAAACAAGTTTCCTCTGTTTGTTGCGTGGCTGCATAACTGATATGAAGTGAAGGCACAGAAAAAAGCTGGGGTGGAAGATGTTGGTGAAGGGAAGGATGAGTTGCTCAGTCTAATGCAGTGCTGGCTAATTCTGTTTAAGTTGCTGGTTGAACTGGAATCTAATTCTCTACTTAGCAGCGTGATCAAATGGGACAGGAGTTTAAGATGGTGGGTGTAATCAGCTGCTTCGTGAGCCATCGAAGACTGTCACGATGAAGAAGACTGGAAAAGTTTTTATTCTTTGTAAAACATAGTTCAGACACAGTAAAAAGAATAGGGTAGTGTCCTGAATAGAAGTTTGATACTTTGATTGTGCGCTTCATTCAATGCACTGCTATAGTAAGCACTGAATTAAGTATATGTTTATGAAAAATGCAAAATGTTCACGTAACCTAAACCATTTTGAAAATACAAATGAGTCTCGCTTCTGTAACAATTAATTTTTATTTATATACTGCAGATGAAGAATGTCTAATCTACACACCTAACACTCAAAAGTTAGGAAGTGTCAGAATTGGTTATATTTAAGCAGCCCTAACTTGTTCCTCTTCACATATACATTAGAAAACTGTAGAGGGCTGGTGGTGATCCGTAGTATCCATCTGTACAGCCTTTGCACTGACCTGTGCACAAAGATGATGCTAAACAGGCTTGTTAAATAGACAGCAAGTCATGGATTTACTTTTATCCATCCTGTAACAAATAATTATCAGTGCTATGCATATTACTGAGACTTCTGAAAGTTGCATACATAAATAACTCTGTAACTCATGAAATACTTATGGCTCTTGAGGGGGTTAAATTCCCAAATATTTGAAGGTAAGAAGAAATAGACATGGTAACAATGAAGAAAAAAATAAATGGTGGGTGAAAATCTTTGTTAAGGCATTAGCAAATGATGCAACTGGTTTCTAGGAAATTGAAGTAGTAATGTAAAATATAATTTAATGAGAAGGCAAAATAATATAAACATGAAAAAGACAAGATAATTTAGAACATTAAAAAAGAAATCTTTTTTTTTTAATACGATGGCATGAATAGAGCCATGTGACGCTCACTGATGAAATCAAGTATTTAAACAAATAATTTGGTCAGTGTTAGAAATGCAAATCTATGGGCACTTTGAGATATCTGTCCCAAAACAAGAGTTCAAAGAAAAGATCTGAAGTGAAAGAGCTGAATAGATTAGGTAATTATAGCAGACTTTTCAGCTCCAGATCTCTGTTTCAAACTGCAACCAAAAAAGTCATTACAGCCTGAAGGCTGAAATAAATTTGCTTTTCTTAGTCCATTTGTTCCAAGTGAACGTTTTTCCACATCATACTGATTATTCTGAACAGAGAGGATCAAACTGGCTTTGTTCCTGGATTACTTTTTAACTGCAAGAAAATATTTCCTCTAGGACAGGATGTGCTTTACCTTTATGAATAGAACTCTTCACTTGAGAGTTATCAACAAATATGATCTTACAAAAAAATGGAGAGTACTGAAGGGTTGCAATGAAAGTTCAAAAAGAACAGAACTCAATGCGGTTCAGTTTAACACAAGATAAAGATAAGACTTATAGACAGGAATTTCGGAAGGAGCGGTAGCTTCATACTCAAACATCTAACCTTATTTTTAGATCCTGAGTTGTTTTCTGAGCAGGTATGATGCAGCTTTGCAAAATTCACATCACTTAGCTGAGTAAACTAAACCTTTGCTAGCTGCTTTACAGAACTCTGTCAAAACCTGTTATTCTTCACTAAAACAGTGCTAGTTGCTAGTTATTTAAATTAGTAGACATAAACGGAAGAAGTGTGCGTCTCTCTTGGTGTGAAAATTTCTTGTGGTCTGAGTTTCACCACCGCGTTTTCTCCCTAGGCTCTCCGGTGTGAAGCTCAAGATTGTTAAACTTGCTGACTGAGACGAGGGAATAGGGGAATTGAAAATTTCTGCATTTCTGCAGAAACTGCAAATTTGGATTTGGGGGATTTTTTTGTTTGGCTTTATTACACTGATGTTCCATTTACCCTTTTTTCTGGCAAAAGTTAAAGGTATTCCAGTTTTTTAAGACTTTGCTTCTCATGTGGACGGTAATTCTTGAAAGAAAGCTTCTGTCTCGATTGTAGGATTGCCTTTCTTAAGTACTTGAAGTACAGGGCAAAAACAAAGCCACAGGCTCTGTAAGTATTGCTTTCCTCTTGGTTCTTTCATAACCTTTTTGATTTTTGAAAAATAGTGATGATCTTATCCGTAGAAAAACACCTTGCAGTGACTAAGGCTGTCGAGACAGTTACTTGGTGTTGTGGGTTTATTTTTGTTGTTGTCAAAACTGTGGAAAGCAGGGCTGCCGGAGGCCCGGCCAGTCTGACTAATTGAAGTCTTGCTTGTCTTGCAAGCCCCCCTTTCTGTTTGTTGGAGGACCAAAATTCCAAATTTCTGAAGGTGAGACCAGTATGCGTGGTGGAGATTCTGCTCTTAAGTGATGGTAGTACCAAGTGATAGCTCTCAAAGCATTTCAGGCTGCTGTTGCGTTATCTATAGAGTTTGCGCCTGAAGACTTGTGGGGTTTGACCAAGTGGAAGCTGAGACACTGAGAGCTTTAAAAGGGAGATATTTGCCATGCATTCTTTCCAATTCCATGGGTCTTCCAAACCTAAGAGCTGGAAACAGTGTTTATCATAGCTACTGTTGTTCATTGCAAACAGACTTCCAAAAGTGTAAAACAAAGGCTGTGCTAAAACCAGACCTCCTGTGTGTTCAATTCCAAGTCTCACTTTCTTGGAAAACAAGTGTTCATGTCTCTGTACGGTTCCAGTTTATCCGTAGTATTGACAGGTCAGTCACTTGAAATGAAATCTGTATTATATCTGGTGTATGAGACCTCTGTATGGATTTTGTATATTCAGTTATTTGTGTTGCTTAGAGACTATTGTTGTGGAGTCTCCTTCTCTGGAGATATTCAAGACCTGCCTAGACGTGGTCCTGTGCAGCCTGGTCTGGGTGACCCTGCTTCGGCAGGGTTGTTGGACTGGGTGACCCACAGAGGTCCCTTCTAACCCCTACAATTCTGTGATTCTGTGATTCAAATTCTATTGTAGAAGTTATTCTTTCTCCCCTTTCTCATGGCTAGAAAAAGAAGCTGATGGAGGATCCAATTGCTGAATGTACTTCTCAGCTGGCTGAAGAAGAAGAAAAGGCCAAAAACTTGGCCAAATTCAAGAACAAACAGGAAATGATGATCACTGATTTGGAAGGTTTGTTCTTGCTACATTTGCCTGTTAACAGGTTGTACATCATGCGAGAAAGGAGTGGATCACTTATTACAGTGTATGCAGTATCTGGTCCAGTCTGCTAAGTGTAACCTTATATGTAGATACCTTAATAGCTGTTGCTTTTTATCTAAATCTTGAAAGAATAATTTATTGCTTGCAAGCCTTGTTGCATTTGGCTGCTCAGTCTTTCTCGTGTTTAATTTGTTAGCTTTTCATTTTTGAGAATCCATTTTATTTAATGATACACTCCAGAAATTCATGTTGTTGCATGCATCCCTTAGTAACAAGGTAAAACATCTGTCTCTTGGGAAGGCGCTACACTTTTCTATAGTAACACATTAGAACAACATATTTCTGGAAAAACGTTAGTAGGCATTCATTAGTCTTCTAATATTTTTTGAATAAGCAAATCTGAATTGTTCTGCCTTTCTTGATGCTTTGTTTATCTAAAATGGTTCAATTTCTTTGGCCATTTATTTCTGATTGTTTTGCCTGTGTTGTCACGACTGGATTAGCCCTATATGTAACCTTTCATGATGTTATGGTGGCTTTTTTAATTACTTATGGTTGTAAATAGATATTGTGCAACATTAATATACTGCCAAGCCAAAGTTGCAAAATATAAGGCAATGTTGCTATCTGCCCTAATTTGGAAATATTTTTTTCACTTACTGTTATGGGCTGTCTTACTACATATTTTAATACTGATGCGCTTATGGAAAAATACCAAAGTTTAGTCTTATCTGTGTAGGAAGGTATTGAAGTAATACGAATAATAGATGATTGATGTACCTTTTATTTAAAAAGCCTATTCAGGGACTTTAAGATGGGCATAAGTAAGCTGTACTCATTGGAAAATAATGCTTGAGTAGTTGTGTACTTAAATTGGGACTAGTGTTTCTGAAGATACTTGACAGATGTGGTTGGTTATGGTGCTGTTCCCAGAGTGATGACCTTAGAAATGGAAATTAAAGCTTAAATATAAGGCATGCAACTGCTTGGCTAGTAAAGCACAGTAAAATGATACTCTCTGAGACAATTCAAGAAGCCATGAAGGTCACTCTGCTAGGGTCTTGACACTGGTAAGTACTGAAATTTGGGGGGGGGGGCAACAAAAACCCACAAAACCCCAAAAAAACCCCACTAATTCAGTTTACTGTGAGTTTTCCCCATTGCGAAATTGTGTCTTATGCCACTCTTCTGTCACCTGCCAGAAATACAATGTAAAAACAGAGAAAAGTGCTATTTTTTTTTTTGAATGAGGAGCTGTTTAGAGAAAAACAATGTTACTTCAGATTGTCTGGAAAATCCCAAATACCCCTCGGTAGCTCTAAGATATGATTCTTGAACATGGCTCCGTTTCCATGTAGAAGATGTCCTGATCTTGTAGCAGGCTTAGGAGGGGTGTGAGAAACCCCTGCACTGAGAACCCACAAAGTATTGAACAAGTCTAATAACTTACATTTATTCTAATAGATGTTGAATTGTGCTAATGCTATGCTAAGCAAAACCTTCCTGTGACTTCAATATATTACATACCTGGTCATTAGCTAACTGTAGACAATGCAGCCAATAACTATCTTAATCAGACCACAGGCAGATCATCTAAATGTATTTTATTGCTAGGGCACTGATAACTGGATGGTTTTCACAAAGAAATACCTTAGGGCAGGAGTATCTTGGCTACACAAGGAAATTACTGGAGGCTATCAGGGTTGCAAAGTCTTGCTAAATATCAATGGGATGTGAGTTAGTGGTACAGATACTTGCAAAAATTGTTTATCCAAGTTTTCTTTAAGTTACACTATTTTCCAGTAGACCTTTTGGAGTCTAGCCTAGCCCTTCCACAACTATGCAAGCCATAATTTTTTCCAGACTGTAGTTCTTCATTTTTGAATCCTGATGTCTGCGATCACCTGGCCGAGCAGCTCAAACTGCTCTTCTGTTAGATTCTATTCCTTATTTTTCTGTCAACATGTGATTATGTTTGTTACCTTACTTCAAACTTTTTTCTCCAGTCATTGACTTTTTCTTGACTTTCTATCTGAATCATGCAGTTCTACTTTGCTATTTCATCTTTCCCAGTCACCCTTCCAGCTGCAGTCTGGAGAAAGAATTGACACAGTGTATATTAAACTTCCCACCCTTCTTGCTGTCCCACTGCCCTGCCCCTGAACCTTCTGAGGATAACAACAGGAAAAAATTGCTTATAAATATAATCCTTTACTTCCATAGAGGGCTTAAAAAAGGAGGAGAAGACCCGTCAAGAATTAGAAAAAGCTAAAAGAAAACTTGATGGTGAAACAACAGACCTACAGGACCAAATAGCTGAGCTGCCAGCCCAGATTGAAGAACTGAAGATCCAGCTGGCCAAGAAAGAGGAAGAACTGCAGGCTGCTCTTGCTAGGTCAGATCATGATGGAGCTTTATGACTACAGAAGTGTGGTAGAAACCTACTTTCCCAGACAGAATTTCAGCTGACTGCAAACTGATGAGTTAAAACTGGGAGTGTTCAAGCAGAAGCCAGTTCATGTTTGTACTACAGCATCTCTAGACACCTGTGTGTTTTGCGTAGACAGGGCAAAAAAGGAACTCAATCTTTCATCACCATCCTTGCTCTATAAAGCTCCAAAACCAATGTTTCATCAGGGCTTAATAGCACTTTGGCTCTGGAAGCTTTTTAGTCTCCCAGAGTTCAGCCTCAGGAGGGGGAAAAAACATGTAATCGTCGAGAGTGTTCTTAGTTGGTCCAAATACTGGATAATGTCTGTCCAACTCAATCAAAGATCTGTGTGGTAGTCTCGCAGCCACATGTTATAAACTAAACACCACCTGAGTTTTCTGAGTAATGATCTCTAACTTTGCAGGAAGAGACAGTCCTACAGACAAGGGTGCATTTTTGGGAGTGTTGAGGTCTACAAAACTGGAATACCTGAATGCAAACTGGAAAGCTTGATCATTCCAGTAGTGCATCTGTAGTACCTGGGGCACTGCGCTCATTAGGATCTTGAGAATAAGAGTGCAGTAGTGGCTTTGTCTGTGAAATTTTAGGAGGTGGATTTTGTTCAAGTGGGAAAGATGAGTTATTTTTTGAGTACATAACTTATACTAGACTTATGAGAAGAGATCTGAAGCTATGAAATATCATTAACTGTTGTGGTTCTGTTTAACAGAGGTGATGAAGAAGCAGTTCAGAAAAACAACGCACTGCAAGTGATAAGAGAGTTGCAGGCTCAAATTGCAGAACTGCAGGAGGATCTTGAATCTGAGAAGGCATCTCGCAACAAGGCGGAAAAGCAGAAAAGAGATTTAAGTGAAGAGCTGGAGGCTTTAAAAATTGAACTAGAAGATACCTTGGATACCTCTGCAGCACAGCAAGAGCTGAGGTAGGATCATGTGTCTGTATAAGCAGGCACCATTAAAATTCACCTTGAATTTACAAAAGACTAAAATGTTGATTTTTGATAACTATTGATGCTTCCTCTAGGACAAACCAAGAGCAGGAGGTGGCTGAACTGAAGAAAGCAATTGAAGAGGAAACCAAAAACCATGAAGCACAGATCCAGGAAATCAGGCAGAGGCATGCTACTGCCCTGGAAGAGCTCTCTAAACAACTGGAACAGGCCGAAAGGGTGAGCAGAAAATTAATTACAGAAATACATTTTTCAGCTTCAGGACTTTTATAAGTAACATAAGTGGCGTGGTCACTTCCAGTGATATCTGCAGATCTAAATTGTCCTCTGTAATACTTAACTACTGCAGTTGAATCAAATATATCCTGCTGTTTGAACATATAGCAACTTTTCAGATAGATGCCAAGACTATCTAAAAGTGTTTGTTAGACCTGGAAACAGTGCACCTAGAGATAAGTTGATGTAGTACTTTTGTGGGAATTCTCGAGCAGCCTATGTGTTTATTTGGTGAAAAGCAGTTCTCTGCCTAAGCGAACTGCGGAATGGTTCCAAATAAAGTAATTGTCATGTCGACACTCACAAATAACAAACTGTGAGTACGGGTAGCGTAAAAGTTCTTCCAGCCACTCTTCACTTTATGCTTGTACCGTGACCTCCAGTGCTAGATATCTGTGGAGTATCTTGCTGATTTGCAGAGTTATATTGTGTCTCTGGTAACCCCTGCCAGAGCAGAGGAAGCGGCACACCTGGACAACGTGGTTCCTACTAGTGCAGCTTCAGTGTCTTTGTTCAGAAGTAGAATTCATCCAACACTGCCAAAGAAAAAAAAAGTATCTCTAGCTTGTAAAATTTTATTTCTAGTCATTCACAGATATAGGTGTGGACAGTTCATATACTGTAGTAATATTTTTGTGTAGGAATATTTCAGAAGCCTCCTTAGTTTAAAATACTACGTGAGAAATATAGTAGTTAAATCTGATGGAAATTATAGTTTATTTACCTGAAAATCTTACGTGTTTCCTGTGCTCCTTATTCATTAAATATTCTCAATAAGAGCATAAAAATACAGAAAAATACCCTACAATCTTAAACAAAGGTCCTGTGATAAGATTGTCAGTTCTGGCAATATAGTAAGAATGGCACTTAAACATCCCTTATGGCAATTACTACCTTTTTAAAAAGGTTTTTGACAAATGTCAGTGCAGTGGTGAAAAGTGCTTTATTATGCACTTCCAGGCTGCTATGCCTACTAAAATCAGGGCAGCTGTAGCTGATATCTTTCCTTTTATTTCTGTGAGATGAGGCATGCTGATCTGTTAATGGGCACATTCCTTCCTGCTCAGTGCTACTCACATGGTCCTTTTACAGCACTGACATCCCAGATCTTACTGAATTCATAGAAATATCTTCTGGTCCTTGCTGTTACCTGTGATATCTGAGAGTGGATTAACTTGCATTACCTTAATTTTTTTGGCTAACATATGCAAAATGTTACACAGCAGGATTTTAAATGCTCCCTACTTACAACTTGCCGAGCAGTTGTTTTATCTTTGAGCTTATAATCCTGATTTGCTGGACTGAATATTTTTAGCAGAAAACTTTATTGATATGTAAAAAAGTGTTGAAGTTCTTCCTTTTTGTTTTTCCTAGTTCAAAGCAAATCTTGAAAAAAACAAGCAAGACCTAGAGTCCGACAACAAGGAGTTGACCTGTGAAGTGTGGGTACTGCAGCAGGTCGAGGCAGAGTCTGAACATAAGAGGAAGAAGCTCGATGCTCAGGTGCAAGAGCTAACTGCTAGGGTCACAGAAGGAGAAAGAGTGAGGGTGGAGCTGGCGGAGAAAGCTAACAAGCTGCAGGTAAGGCTGTATGGAATTGCTAAACTGCTGAACTATACACAAGAAAGTAAAAGCTTTAACCATATACAGAAGTGGCTAGAAGGAATGACTATCAAAGATGCAGCTAGGTCTACAGGAATGGGGACTGTAGTTGATGTGGGAGGCGATCTCAGTCATGTACTCGTGTACTTGAGTGGCTTGAAAGCGGTGACACACCTCAGATAGCTGGAGAGCCATGACATGAATCCTGAACTTTTTGGACTATGTAAGAATCACAGTGGCTTTGAAGTACATGGCTTCCCATTTTGGAGACCAAATCCTGTAGGAGGCTCTGCTGACAGCTGGCCTACAGGTTTTTGGCTTGGATGTGCAGTTGAGTAGAGTGGGCTGAGCTCATTTGTAGGCTTGAGCAAAAATGTACTGATTGATGATGGCCACACGTTTCCTTTTGTGCTTCAAAAGGAACTTGACAGATAGGGATTGCAAGTAAAGGGCTGTTCCTCTGCGAAATGGAGAAAACAGACAAAATGCAGTCAGAGCTGACTTCTTAGCCACAGCAAAGAGTATTATGAGTAAATCAAGCTAAAGTGCTTGAAAAAGGGAATGGCCCCATTCGTTTTGGGGGAAGCGTTTTGGCAGTCTCTCACTGTATATACAAGTAGCATAGCCTAAAATAGCAAGAATTGGCACCTGGCATTGACCTTTTCTCTTGCAGTGATGCTTTAAACCCAGCTGCCACCCTGATAATCCTTGAATTAATGGTACTGTAAAATACACGGTCCTGTAAAATACATGATCCTATAATGAAAAATAGCTTTAAATATGACTGCAGATGTTGGAATGACATGCTCTGCTAAATATCATGGCTAACTCTTATTATGTTCTGTCTTAAGTTCAGGACTGACACATTTCTAACCAAACTTCAGTATTCTTAGCTTGTTGTACCTGGGATGTGTTGTTGTCTTGCCTTCCATGGAATTTGTTGAGGTTTTGTGTTCCGTGTCAGATGTAGGCTTTGCCATGGATCTGCTGCGCGTTATTACCTTTAGACTGCTTGCTTTGCAGAACGAGTTGGATAATGTCTCAAGTCTCCTGAAGGAAGCAGAGAAGAAAGGCATTAAGTTTGCCAAAGATGCGGCTAGTTTGGAATCTCAGCTTCAGGATACACAGGTGTGTGTGCAGTGAAGCTTGAACTTAGCGCTGAAGCTTTGTTCCTCATTGAAATGCTAACTACATAACAGAAAATACATTTTCATTCATGGTTTGGAAAGCCCCATGGGTAGAAGCTGTATTTCCTATTGAAGTCTAGTGAAATGCGATGTATGATGATTGCTCAGCTACATGTGGAGCCAGTTTTTCATTATCTAAGATTTACTGCTTGATAGACTGTAGCCTTTCAGTTTCTCTTTTTTATTTCTTAGTCTCTGTGGGAGATAAGTATTAAGTCAAAAAAACCTTTCCAAGTAGGATGTTAATGCAAATAAGGTCCTTGGGGTGTGTGAAAGGCACGAGGGACAATACCCTGTCTTTTACTGACTTAGGCTGAAGTTCTTTACTGACTTCAGCTTAAGTTGTTGAAACTGCCAGTGTTTGTTTTTTGGGTTAAATAATGCAGCTTGATACATGTATTCATCACTTAAATATACTCTTTTTTTTTTCCCCTGTATAAAAATGCTAATGGTGACTATTTGAGTAATGTTCATTACAGTTGGAGAGTTCTGTGAGGAACAGGGTGGGGGAAGAGAGGGCTGGTGGTTACACTTTTCATTAGTCTCGGTTATGACAGAAGTTTCCACTGCCAAATTACAGCTGTCTTTAAACTGACCTTTACATTTAAGCAATGCAGTGAATCTTGAAAGCATGCTGTCATTGCAGGATTTGTTGCTATATATTCATCTCAGGTGGTTTAAAATAGGGACTCTATATGCTTGTCGGAAAAGAAAGATATATTTTGAAGACAACTGCTGTGCTTGTCCCTTTGAAGATAGAAAAGTATCATCCATTGGCTTCTATGAACAGACAGTGGCATGGATTCTCTGAGAATAACGCTTCATAAAGGCTTAAGTGTGCCCCAAATGACTGAGCAGTACCTTTTTGAAAACCCAAATTACGGATGGCTTCATAAGCATGTCGTTGTACAAAACTGCTGAGAGAAAAATAATCAAACCTGAACCTCCAAGTAGAGTAATGGAGGGTGGTGGGCCAAGGCCACACTTAACACGCTATGAACCAAACGGAACTTTGAATATGCCTGTTTGTGTAACAGGAGCTGCTTCAGGAAGAAACCCGCCAGAAACTCAACCTGAGCAGTAGGATTAGGCAGCTGGAAGAGGAGAAGAACAACCTGCAAGAGCAGCAGGAAGAGGAAGAGGAGGCCAGAAAGAATTTGGAGAAACAGATGTTTGCCTTACAATCACAGGTAAGCTGTTGTACATGGCAAGACTTCTGTCAGGGCTGCATGTTCCAGGTGAGATGAATTGGTCTCCTAAACCTCTTGGAAAAATGTCATGTAACTTGCACGTATGCTCGACCACACTTTGGAATAAAATTTTCCATGGACTTTCTCAATTGCCATAGTGACCAGTACAACTAACTGCAGTGGACAGGACTTTCCCCTACTTGGACTCCTGTTAGCTCATAATTTTTGTGTTACTCTAGCTAGCAATAACACCTAGTTTTGTATTTTTGACTCTTTGCCTTTCTTTCCTTTTCATGACGTACCAAGGAACATTATATTCTTTTATTTAATTTCAGTTGGCTGATGCTAAGAAAAAGGTAGATGATGACTTGGGAACCATTGAAGACTTGGAGGAAAACAAAAAGATATTACTGAAGGACGCGGAGTCCTTAAGCCAACGCCTAGAGGAGAAGGCAATGGCTTATGACAAACTGGAAAAGACAAAGAATCGCCCGCAGTAAGAGCTGGATGACTTGATGGTAGACCTAGATCATCAGCGCCAGATTGTTTATAGCCTGGAGAAAAAGCAGAAGAAGTTTGATCAGGTAGTCTAGTTTCCTGTCATCTTGCTGATTTCTATGATTTTTAAATGGCATCTTGTTTGTGTTGATTGATAAATCTTTTGGGAGCAGCTTGGCCTTTGTTAGGAGTAACTTGTTGCTTCTAATTTCAGTGAGCTAAATGCCATCTTGGAGTCTTGTTAGATCAAGTAATAAGCTCTTTCTATATAAAAAAGAAATTCTATTGGAACAAAACCTTCAGACTATTATTGTAATCCCTCAGGATAGACTAAGAAAGGGTGTGAAGACTGAACGATGGAAATAATAGGAAAATTATTTCATCTTTATTAGTAGCTTGCTTTCCTCACCTCATTCCAGAGTAGCTGTAGCTGCTTTCTTACTAGCCTTTGGATCAAGACTGAGAGACTAGACAGCTTCTGAATGCCAGTTAAACTTAGAGCATTAACCACTTCAGTGACTAAAACACCTCTGAGGCAGGAAGGACCTGATTATAGAACTGATGAGATGGATTAATTATTTCTTATATTCAGATGCTGGCAGAAGAAAAGAACATTTCTGCCAGATATGCAGAGGAAAGAGATCGTGCTGAAGCAGAGGCAAGGGAGAAGGAAACCAAAGCACTGTCTCTGGCTCGGGCTTTGGAAGAAGCCCTGGAAGCTAAGGAAGAGTTTGAAAGACAGAACAAACAGTTGCGGGCAGATATGGAAGACTCAATGAGCTCGAAAGATGATGTGGGCAAAAATGTAAGTAACTTTCCAGACCCTATTTTGTTATGAACTGCACAGGGAAAAACACAGGAAAATTCCCTGGTTGGAGAAGTGTTTTTGACACAAATATGGAACGTTTTGAGGCTGATTTGTAACCCAAAATTCTGGAGGAATTAATGCTCAGAACAAGAGGGTGGTCTCTATTAAGATGAGGCCTGTTCAAAAGATGTGAAGACTTGGAGAGCAGCAGTTGCTGGCCAAATGCCTAATGGCACTTGTGCTGGATTTAAGAGCTTGTCTTACTACTACTACTTTTTCTCTGTGAATATTGCACAGCTCATCTCTCCATTCATCTGCACGGATGTTTGTTTGGTTCTCTAATCTGTATCTTAGAGATGCTGCTCTCCCTGTTCTGATTGTCCAGTTTGGAGCATCACAAAGTGTAGTGTACTGAGTTCATATAATGTCTACTTTTGCTGTTAACTGCTGATTTTGAGAGGGTCTGATTAATGTTTGTGGCTTAGGTCCATGAACTGGAGAAATCAAAAAGAACTTTAGAGCAACAGGTTGAAGAGATGAGGACTCAGCTTGAGGAACTGGAAGATGAACTGCAGGCCACAGAAGATGCTAAACTTCGTTTGGAGGTGAACATGCAAGCTATGAAAACCCAGTTTGAGAGAGATCTGCAAGCCAGAGATGAACAGAATGAAGAGAAAAAGAGGGTGCTGGTTAAACAAGTATGTATCTTACTGTGCTTCATAGTGGGAAGGGCGTGATGATCTTTTGACAAAGCTCTATGGCTTTGAGAACTTGCTACCAGGAAAATAAAACTCTGTGCTTAAAGATCCCATCCTATAGAAGTCCCAAGCACAGATCTTTACCAACAATACAATAGGTCTTGTTGTGGATTAGCCACTGTTAATGTTAATGTGCCAGTGATGGTCCTCCAATTCAACTGTACCTTGCCTCCAAAGCACTCAATATACAAGTAGATTTGGCTGTTGCTGCATGGGTGTCCTTCAAGCCCGTCCTGTTTGGTGTACAGCAACAAATCCATGGATGCCGACATAGACTGAAAGACTGTAATTAAGTCAACAGTTTCTTAAATGAAAAACGTAGCAAAGATTCCAGATTTGCCAGACTTGAGTCTCTTCAGATCTGCTTTATGATACTAGAATTCTAAAGAAATGCCTTTAAAATTTCATGCTTGTAGGAGAAGATAGATCTAAATTAACATTTCTAAAGCTTTAAGGAAAAAGCACCTAATATTTGAAGATTTATCACAAGAAAACAAAAACTTACTGAGAATCACCTGTATAGAGATCTCCTAGAAATAAATAAAAGCATTGACCTGGAAGGCTTTTGAAGTTCCCTGCAACGCTGAATTGCTATTGTCTTGCACTGGACAAGAGCTCCTGACCTGGCATGAGGAGGGAGGCTTGATTCAAAAGAAACATATTCCTTCATGTTGGTAACCTGTGGCACTTCTGGCTCACTTTTATTGTTGTATGAGTTCATCTTAGTTCTTGTTAGTTGCTTTCTTAGATACTTTGCTTCTCTGTTTTCTTTTGAAAAAAAGAAAAGTTGTTGGTGTATACATTCTAGTAGCACATCTGTTTCAAAGAGAATTATTTCTTTTTTTTTTCTTGAGAATGTGTGGTGATTCTATGTCGTATTTTCCTCTTAGTGGTTCGATCAGAATTAGCAACATCTGCCCGTAAGTCATACCTAAATGTAGACAGATGTACTGGGCCAGAAGCTGATCATGAAGTAGCTGAACAGATGAAATGGAAATGCTTCAGATGCTGAGCTCTTTTCTTTATTTTCCTTTTGTCAGTTCAGAGATCTCTGCTTCCAGTTTGTGGATTTTTTTGCCGTCTGCAGTGTCTTCCCATGTAGCTTGAGTTCTGTAGACTCTTCGAATCGAGTAATGCTAATTCTGATCTGCAAAGGCCTTTTGGATTCATCAGCCATTTTGTTAGGATTTTGTGTTTGCTCTGTTCCTGGAGCTTGAGCCTGTTAAATCCCTTGATTTCACAGGTGCGAGAGCTGGAGGTAGAACTGGAAGATGAGCGCAAACAGAGGGCTCTTGCTGTGGCAGCCAAGAAGGAAATGGAGATGGATATGAAAGACCTGGAAGGTCAGATAGAAGCTGCAAACAAGGCTCGAGATGAAGCGATCAAACAGCTACATAAGCTCCAGGTAGGCACAGCAAATCAGCTGAGCTGCTTTCCCTCCTGCTGACAGTCTGTCAAGGGTGCTGCTTTTCGTTACATGCATTTGTAGTGTGAAGGCAAGAAGGAGTATCAGACTCAGCTATGCTGGCATACGTCACAGTATCTGGCCTGAACTTATCAGCCACTCAAAACTCCTCTCATCCTTTTGTTGCTAAGGAGTTAAGATTGTCCCCCACATACTTCTATTCAAAAGTCATCATTTTCAAAGCTTTGCATAAGGATTTACTGAGGATTGCTTTTGAGGCTGAATCTTTAAAATTTATGGTTGTTTGTATCTTTGAATTGACTGATTTCAGCTCAGCTCTTGCTGATTGCTACTTCCTCTAGTGGAGGAAGCCAAAAATGCTCCAGAGAAATAGGAGGAGTAAATTTTAGTTGCTTTGAAAAAGCTCCAAGATGCCTATTCTTTTTAGATTGGCAAGAAGAATCCAGTACTTGTGTCAAGGATCTATTTCCCATTCCCAGAGAAATACTCCGTCTTTAGTAGAGGTCAGTTTTCCCAAGGCTTTCAGTGCCATGGCCCAAAGCTGCAGGAGTATGAGGCCGTGGCAAGACCATGTAAAGCATAGAGCAAACTGCATTGCCTTTCTGCCCTGTCCACTCTATTCCTTGGCAATCCTACTTCAACTGAATGAGGGCAATTTTGGAACTTGGTCCAGGCGCTGGATGAGAAGGGAATGGAGATTAAAGCAAGAAATGCTGGTACCTAGCAGTAGCGGCTTCTCTATTCCCAGAGGCTGAGTCAGTTACAGAGTTCATACCTGATCTCTGTACACTTTCATGCAAGCACCTGAAATAAGTGGTCTCATGACTAGTGGTATTGCGAAGATGCAGGTACAACTTAAATGCAGTTTCTCTAGCTTTATTCTTTTAGCATCTGAAGTCAAACTTGTGTGAATTTGAATTAAGATATCAGTCTGTGTTAAGTGTCTTACGGGAAGGATAAGTATGTGCTTCTACGTTATATGTGCAAAATGGTGAATTGTGGTACTTCTACACTGAGAAGTTTCTTACCTTGAGTACTTGTAATAGGTTTTATCAGTCAATTTAAGTAAATAGGTTTGTTTTTTTCCAAGACAATTGCAAGAGCATTACCTATCTACTACAAAGGTATCTCTACTACCTCTACTAGAGGTTTTTTCCTACAAGAAATATACTAATAAATGAAGTGAAGTCTTCTAATGGGATATTTCTGATGAGGAGTGAGTGATGGAAAGATGAGAAAATGAAGGGTTTAGACTGAAAGAGGGTAGAATTAAATCGGATATAAGAAAGAAATTCTTCACTCTGAGGGTGATGAGGCACTGGCCCAGGTTGCCCAGAGAAGCTGTGGCTGCCCCCTCCCTGGCAGTGTTCAAGGCCAGGTTGGATGGGGCTTTGAGCAGCCTGGAAGGTGTCTCTGCCCATGGCAGAGGGATAGAACTCTGATCTTTAAAGGTCCTGTCCAACCCAAACCATTCTATAATTCTATGAAAATAAGAACTGAAAATAAATATATTTAAGTGGAATGAAGCCACTTTAGGAGGAAGGTCTTGCCTCCTAAGGGCAAAAAAGCTTCAGAGCTACTAATAAATCTTGTGGTTGTCCTGCTGTATCATGGCTTATTCTTTCCTCTGCTCTCCAATTGCAGGCTGAAATCAAAGACTACCAGCGGGAGCTAGAAGAAGCCCGTGCATCCAGAGATGAGATCTTTGCACAGTCCAAAGAAAGTGAAAAGAAGCTCAAAGGTCTTGAAGCAGAAATACTCCAGCTCCAAGAGGTGAGATTGAAATCCAAGAAATCTGTTTTTCTTTCTAGAGAAAAGGGGAAGGCCAGAGTGTGTTTGTTTTTTTTAAAAAAAAAAAAAGTAAAAAGCCATCCAGTGAGTTGAACAGAAAAGTGGGAGCCTGGAGATGTTTCTCTTCCTCACTGCCCCAGGTCATTAGTGAGCTTCTTATAGCTTTGTAGGAATCCTTCTAGTAGTCTGGACTTCCTTTCCCTGCCTGGGTAGCAGGGAAGCCTTACTACTGCTTAAACAGATTTCAAGCCTCACTAAAATTTGCAAGGTGGTTTGAGAGTCTCTGGAAGCTGTGGTGCACAGTTGTCAGTACTAAAACTGGTCACTGGAAGTATATAAAAACCTAACAATCTCTCCAGTACCTCAGTGGACCGTGTAAGTCTGTGGAGGTTTATCTCTCTGCTATCTGAGGTCCTCATCCCTTTCTTTTACGGGCATCTGTTCCCTCATTGTTGGCAATTCATGTAAGAGCTCCAAGTCGTGCTACATATCGCTGTCACTTATCTCCGATTATCTCCGTTGTCTGCCACAAGGTTAAACGTTTGAGGTTTGAAGGCAACAGAATTGCCTTGTGTGAGAGACGGCCTCTTTTTGCCCTGTTAGCTGCAAAGGTTGAAGCAATCACTCAGCTTACACTGCACTTAATGTTTGAGACTTTTACCTACAACTTACTAGAGCTTCTCCATGTCATTCTTTCACAGACTTCAAACTTGTCAGTCTTGCACTTGCAGTGCATTAGATTGTGTCCTTCTTGGTGAATGTCTGGGTGTTTCTACCACTCAATACAATTTCACAATACAAGATTCAGCGCTGTTATACTTTTGTGCTAAAAATTCATTTTCTATACTTTGCTTTCAGTCATGCTACATACTCTGTAGGAACCTAAAAAATTTGCTTAATTTAGTGCCCACGTTATACTTAATGAATTAGAGCATGTGACAGAACGGTTTTCTCCTCCTGCTTAGGGCTTGAATGTTACTGGCCTTTTCAGGGGACGGGGAGAAGTAAATTCATAGTAGTCATGTGGCAGTTACGGGAGGGAAAGATCAAGGTGATGCGTCCTGCTAGCTTTTACAGCTGTTGGTTCTGTTTATCCATTAAAAGACCTCGGCGATATCACACTTCACAGCATCTCCCAGAAGTTATTAGAAGGCATAATTGTTTGCAGAAGTTTTGAGATTCCTAATGCTGTAATGAATATTTCCTAAACCTTCACAGGAGTTTGCTGCGTCTGAAAGAGCTCGTCGTCATGCTGAGCAAGAAAGGGATGAGTTGGCTGATGAGATTGCAAACAGTGCTTCGGGAAAGTGAGTCATCAAATGTATTAATTGTGCATCTGAAGAACTTCAGGCACCAGCAGCTGCAGTTCTTGGTAGCCTGCTTGCAATTTCTGTATTGACCTGTTGTCCCGATAAAAATTCCTTCTTGTTACGAAGAGAATTGCTTACACAGTAGCTTCTCGTTACAGTTTGGAATGCCTAAAGTATCAAAAGCAAAATAGCCAATTGCTTTGTATCAGATCTGAGTGTGTCTTGACCCAAATACTTCTTTTCTAGGTCAGCGCTGCTGGATGAGAAGCGCCGGCTGGAAGCTCGGATTGCGCAATTGGAGGAAGAGCTCGAGGAAGAGCAGAGCAACATGGAGCTTCTCAATGAGCGGTTCCGAAAGACCACGTTGCAGGTGAGTCCGTTGGTGGCAATGCTGTAGGGGCAATCTATGTTTCAGTGTGCAGATAAGTGGAGGATCTCAATAGCACCAAATGATCTTCTATCCTTCTCCTCTGAAAGGTTGACACGCTGAATTCTGAGCTAGCTGGGGAGCGGAGTGCTGCCCAGAAGAGTGAAAATGCACGGCAGCAGCTAGAAAGGCAGAACAAAGAGCTGAAAGCCAAGTTGCAGGAACTGGAGGGATCCATGAGGTCGAAGTTCAAGGCAACAATTTCTACTCTAGAAGCCAAGATTGTGCAGCTAGAAGAACAGCTTGAGCAGGAAGCCAAGTAAGGAGAAAAAGAAAAAAAAAATCTGTTTGCTTGTGTTTGCCATGTCTGAAACCTCTGTGCCTTAGGTTTTTGTAGGGCTGAGATATGAGCTTCCGGCAAAGGCATTGGGGTTTCTGATCAGGAAACCTACTGTTTGGGGGACACATATTGACAAGATATCTGCAAAGTAACTGGGGTTGAAATTTTCAGAAACTATTTGCTCCGTAACTAAAGCTGCTGAATTAACTCTGGACATTAACCAGGTTAATATGTTGACTGGTAGTCCCAGGATGCACAAGGTGATGCAGAAGTTTCTTGAGACAAGATGAAACATCGCCTTGAGACACCTGGTCTCTTTGGTTAGAGGAAGCCAGTTGAAGAGCTTAGGTGTGACAGCTTTAGTTGGTTGAGATGAATCCTGTACTCTGCAGAAGTCTTTCTGCAGTGAGCTCTTCCTGTCTATCCTTGTCATCTTGGTCCTCCAAATATATGTATTTGTTTTAAGCTAGTTCCTCCCAGAATCTGAAGGTCTTATAACAATCTTTGTTCTTTTTGTGCTTTTGGCTCTATGGGAGGAACATGTTACTGGTTAGCAATAACTCTGTAAGAAGCACCTTGATATCCCTCTTTTGAGTCTGCATACCATACTGGTATTGCGCCAGTGCTAAGGCTTCATGTTTTCAAAGCTGCATCCCAGCCAACCACCAGCACGCTAAAACTGTTGCTGCTGTTGATGGTGGCAGGCGTGTTAGGAGAACTCAAGTATCAGTTACACCATGAGGCGAGAGCCTTTCAGAAGGAACAGATTTTGTCTTCCTGGCCTTCAAGTACTGGGACAAATGACGGCTTTTGATTATTCTAGGGAAAGAGCAGCTGCTAACAAACTGGTCCGTCGTACGGAGAAGAAATTGAAGGAAGTCTTCATGCAGGTGGAGGATGAGCGTCGACATGCAGACCAGTACAAGGAGCAGGTAGGTGGAAGGGCTTAGCTTTTGAGGCCTATTTCTCAGAAAAGGTAAATAAAACCATACTGTAAGTAGAAAGGGCTTGCTAAGAAGCATGTTAATGAAAAGATGTTGGGGAATCTATCTTGATGACTAAACCACTAGAGTAGTTCCCAGTGGTCAAAACCTCCCCGTGATAGCTCTGATGTGATGGTCCGTTACGCATCCTGCTCTCCCAGACCCAGGAGCTCTGCAGTGTTTCCAGGAGCCCGGGCTGCAGTCTGCAGTGAGGCTGTGTTGGTTCATCTCCAGCTGGAGTGGTTGGGTGGACAGGACGTTGGCTAACTCCTGGTCATGGCGTTGCAGCTGTCTAGTTTGATCCTGAGTCCCTGGGTTTATATTTCAGATGGAAAAGGCAAATGCCAGAATGAAGCAGCTCAAACGCCAGCTGGAGGAGGCTGAAGAGGAAGCCACACGTGCAAATGCTTCCCGACGTAAACTTCAGCGTGAGCTGGACGATGCCACAGAGGCTAACGAGGGCCTGAGCCGGGAGGTCAGCACCCTGAAGAACGGGCTAAGGTAGGTGGTGCCAGTGGCGGTGGGCAGCGTTTGTCTGAGCCCTCGTGTGCCCACAGACTCTCCGCAGTGCATCCTTGGGGAGTATCCAGCTGTGGCGCTGCTGGTGTTAGGGATGTTCAGCTCAGGAAGTGTGGGCTGGATGAGTGCTCGGTGCGGTGGATTGAGAACTGGCTGAATGGCAGAGCTCAGAGGGCTGTCATCAGCGGCGCCGAGTCTGGTTGGAGGCCGGTAACTAGTGGTGTGCCTCAGGGGTCAGTACTGGGCCCAGTCTTGTTTAACTTCATCAGTGACCTGTATGAAGAGACGGAGTGTACCCTCAGCAAGTTTGCTGATGACACCAACCTGGGAGGAGTGGTAGATACACCAGCAGGCTGTGCTGCCATTCAGCGAGACCTGGACAGGCTGGAGAGCTGGGCAGAGAGGAACCTGATGAGGTTCAACAAGGGCAAGTGCAGGGTCCTGCACCTGGGGAGGAACAACCCCACGCACCAGTACAGGCTGGGGCGGACCTGCTGGAGAGCAGCTCTGTGGAGAGGGACCTGGGTGTTCTGGCAGACGACAGGTTGACCATGAGCCAGCAGCGTGCCCTGGGTGCCAAGAAGGCCAATGGGATCCTGGGGTGCATCAAGAGGAGTGTGGCCAGCAGGTTGAGGGAGGTTCTCCTTCCCCTCTACACTGCCCTAGTGAGGCCCCATCTGGAGTGCTGTGTCCAGTGCTGGGCTCCCCAGTTCAAGAAAGATGAGGAGCTACTGGAGAGAGTCCAGCGGAGGGCTATGAGGATTGCGAGGGGACTGGAGCATCTCTCCTACGAGGAGAGGCTGAGGGAGCTGGGCTTGTTCAGCCTGAAGAAGAGAAGGCTGAGAGGGGACCTTAGAAATGCTGATAAATATCTGCAGGGTGGGTGTCACGAGGACGGGGCCAGACTCTTTCCAGTGGTGCCCAGTGACAGGACAAGGGGCAACGGGCACAAACTGAAGCAGAGAAAGTTCCAGCTGAACACGAGGAAGAACTTCTTCCCTCTGAGGGTGACGGAGCCCTGGCCCAGGCTGCCCAGGGAGGCTGTGGAGTCTCCTTCTCTGGAGATATTCCAGCCCCGCCTGGACGCGGTGCTGTGCAGCCTGCTCTGGGTGACCCTGCTTGGGCAGGGGGTTGGGCTGGGTGACCCACAGAGGTCTCTTCCAACCCCCACCATTCTGTGATTCTGTGATTTTTCCAGTGGCTGGTACCAATCCCTTTTTTTCCCATACCCACTCCAGTGGGAATGTCTCAGCATTTTCCTTGAGAGCAGCTCTTGGAGATCAAGGTCTCTACCGAATACAGATGGGAGACAGCAGTGGTGAGGTTGCTGCAGAACAAAACCATCTCGGGGGTAGAGAGAGGCTTATAGGAGCGGCAGGAGGGGTGCAGCGCAGCGCTGCACAAACGAGTAGTTGGTATTATTTTAGAGACCCTGCTCTGTTTAGGACTTGGTCTGTGCTCGGTGCTTGTACAGAGGCAATATTTTAGGTTGCTTGGGACTTGCAAAATTAAGATAATGGTAAGCGCTAAGCAGGAATACCAGAATACCGGAATGTTTGCGCACAGCCTGTCTTCTCCTTGGTCAGAGAAGGGGTTTCAAGACCCTGTGTGTGAAATTTGCCCCGTGGCTGGGGGCAAACTGTTCCCCCTTGGTTCAGTGCGGAGGTCTTCCCAGAGCAGCCACCAGCATGGGGCCGTGGGCTGTGGGCGAGCCACGACCCTTCATGGATTGTCTGGTTGCTGTTCGCAGGAGGGGGGGCACCATCACCTTCTCCTCGAGCCGATCCGGGAGACGCCAGCTGCACATCGAAGGGGCCTCGCTGGAGCTCTCGGACGAGGACGCGGAGAGCAAAGGCAGCGACGTGAACGAAGCGCAGCCGGCGCCCGCCGAGTAGAGCCCCGTCTGTACCCTGCTTCAGATATAGTTACAACTGCTTTTTTCCTGTAGTAAATAAAATGGAATTGTCTCTGTTCAGTGCATCTATTTTCCAGATACTCATTGTATAGCCATTTTATAAAGCATCATGTGAAGGATGGAACTTTTTTTTTTATCAACACGGAAACTTCATTCCCAGAGGGTAGGTGGTTGGGGCAGACCCGTCGTCATGACTATGCATGCTTTGTTGTACAGACAGCATCCTTCCGTTTCTCCTGTGCTCAGGTGGCCCGTGGCTGTATCGAGTCTGGTGGATCATTGAAGACCAAACTGCACCTGTATTTTTTTTTTTCTTTTCTCCTAATTGTTGTGATCAGCACACAATCAGCGAGTGAACTGTGAAAAGGCCTTGGGAAGTGTTAGAGGGAGATGTAGGGATGAACGAGTAGCGTCCATTTTTAACCTGCAATACCCTTTTGAAGTGTTCTCAGCACCTGATTCATCAGTTAGCGTTCCTGCAGTACAGGCAAACTGAAACAGCGTCGCCGTTCCTCATCTGTACAGTACTTCTGCGTTTGTAGAGACCCGCTATCACCACGCCCGACAGATCTGTGTATATATTAAGGCTACTATAATGTGAACACTAGTGGAAAATAAAAAGACAACGCAGGCAAAATTAATTTATTAATTTAGGGCCGAGTGAGTTAGCCTTCAAGCCACAGAGCAGAGCGGCTGCACGGTGCGTGGAGGCCGAGGTGGTGCGGCGGCTCGGGCGGGAGCGGCTCCGGGGCCGCGCGGGGCGGGTGCGGAGCCGGCGGTGACAGGGGTTCAGCGATGGATGTTGCCTGCCTAGGAGGTGACATGCCAGTGGATGTGAATCCTTTTTGTTGTTGTTGTGTTTTGGTTTTTTTTTTATTTTGAACAGTATTACAGCGAGTAGTTAGCATTCTTTCTGTTTAAATAGCTGAAAAACTGACATTACAGAAAGTGCCTTAGACACTACAGTACTAAGACAACGTTACATATATAATTTGCCTATATAACAATGATTTAATGTATTAATTTTGACTGTGCTTCATATCACGTACCTCTCTAGTCCAAGTGGTATTATTGATATTAGTGACAATGAATCAGTGTTAACCAGGAACCTTCCTCTGCCACATACTCAAAAACCGTGGATTTCCTTTTTTGGTTAAAAGCTTTAACATCTGTCACAAAGGTTTTGTTGTGTGTGTTTGGATACTTTTAATCAAACTGGCTGTTGACCACCAGGCATCTGACTGCAAATATCTTGTTTTCTTGTATACCCATATTTCTAGACAACGATTTTTGTAAGACAATAAATTTATTCATTATAGATGTGGCCGCCTGCTCTGTTTACTTACAGGAAGAGCTATCTCCTGAGGCTGGCGTAGACCTTAATAAACAAGAATATGACTGGAAGCTGCATTTACCCTTCTTCCGCTTTTGTTTGCTCAGGGTTTTTTTTCTCTTTTGACCTAAACACAGTGTAAATGGCCTGGTCAGGGCTGAGCCTTTGTGTTGCCATTAGAGTCCAAAGTCGCCTCCTGCTGACCTGCAGGGCTGGGACCCAGGCAGAGGCCCCATGGCTGCCTTCAGCGGGGTCTGGGCTTTCTGCTGGGCGGTGGAATCTCCTGTTTCGGAGGTCCCAGTGTGCAATACCTGCTCCCCTGGCCCAAGGTAGTGATGGCGTTGGGTAAGGCCAAGGCTGTCACTGGTGCCCTGGGGCTGGTCCCTGCACAGAGAAGGTGGACCAGCGTGGGGAGCTGATAGGAGCAGGGAGATGGTGGGCTTAAAACTGGAGTGAGAGGAGAGGGGTGGGGGAGAGCAGGAAGCCCCTGCCTGGGCTCTACAGTCCAGGGCTGCTGTCAGTGGTCCCTCTGGTCCCAGCAAGCCTGGGCTGAGGGAGCCTCCAGCACCGAAGGGCTGCTGGGGACCAGAGCTGATCCCAGGCACCCGCTCCTGGAACCCAGTTCAGTCAGGGGTACCGTTACCTCAGGTGTCTCCTTCAAGGCAGTGGCTGCTGCTCCTCCTGCTGTGAGGACCATACTGGGGAGGGGACAGGGGCTGCTGAAGGGCTTTTCCCTGCCTCTCTCATGGCTTCCATACCTCAGGGCAGGGTTTGGGCCACTACCAGGCACAAACACAGGCTGGGCAGAGAATGGGAGCGAGAGCGGCCCTGAGGAGAAAGGCTTGGGGTGCTGCTGGGTGAGAAGCTGGACACGACCCAGCCGTGTGTGCTCACAGGGCAAGGGGGGGATTCTGCCTCTCTGCCCCACGCTGGTGAGACCCCTCGGGGTACGGGGCTTGGGAATGTGAGGGCCCGGCTGATGAGGATGCGGGTGAAGCTCCAACCAGGAGGTTGCCCAGTGTGAGTCGGTCAGCCCCATGCATTACGGCTGCCTCAGCTAAGAAAAAAAAGGAGGGTAACTGTCACAGGTGATTCCCTGCAGAGGGGAACAGAGGGCCCGATCTGCTGACAGGACCCATCCCAAGGGAAGTCTGCTGCCTCCCTGGGGCCCGGGTCAGGGATGTTGCTTGGAAACTCCCTGGTCTGGTGTGGTCCTCTGACTCTTACCCCCTCTTGGTAATGCAGGTTAGCGGGGACAAGATCGCGGAGAGAAGTCCCAAGGCCATCAAAGGGGACTTCAGGGCACTGGTCGAGCGATCGGGGGCACAGGTGGTGTTTTCCTCCATCCCATCAGTGGCAGGGAACAGCACTGAAAGGGGAGGAAAGCTCACCTGGTTAACAGGTGGCTCAGGGACTGGTGCCTTCGGTTGAATTTTTTTCTTCTTTGATCATGGGGAGGTGCACACAGCACCGGGCCTGCTGGGGACAGACGGAGTACAGCTGTCTCAAAGGGGAAAAAGGATTCACTGAGAGGGCTTTAAACAAGGTTCCAAGGGGGATCACATCACTAGGGATGAGCCCAGGTGTGTCATGGCAGGGTCAGGGGGGAGATCGACAGCCCAGCTCAAGTGCATCTACACTAGTGCACGTAGCATGGGCAATAAACAGGAGGAGCTGGAAGCCATTGTACAGCAGGAGAGCTAGGTTGTCATCACAGAAATGTGGTGGGACAGCTCGCATGACTGGCATGCTGTCATGGATGGCTTCAGACCCTGCTTCGGCGGGGGGGGGGGGGGGTTTGGACCAGATGACCCACAGAGGTCCCTTCCAACCCCCACCACTCTGTGATTCCGTGGGAGCCCTGCATCCAGCTCTGGAGCCCTCGGCACAGGACAGACCTGGAGCTGGTGGAGCGGGGCCAGAGGAGGCCCCAGCAATGATCTGAGGGCTGGAACCCCTCTGCTGGGAGGAAAGGCTGGGAGAGCTGGGGCTGTTTAGCCTGGGGAAGGGAAGGCTCCGGGGACACCTTAGAGCAGCCTGAAGGGACCTGCGAGAGAGCTGGAGAGGGTCTTGTGACAAGGGCATGGAGTGATAGGCCAAGGAGTGATGGCTTCAAGCTGCAAGAAGGGAGGGTTTGATTGAACCTGAGAAAGAAATTCTCCACTCTGTGGGTTGTGAGGCCCTGGCCCAGGCTGCCCAGAGAAGCTGTGGCTGCCTCCTCCCTGGCAGGGTTCAAGGCCAGGTTGGAGGGGGCTTGGAGCACCCCAGGCTGGTGGAAGGGATCCCTGCCCATGACATGGGGGGCTGGACCTGGATGACCTGTAAGGCCCCTTCCAACCCAGACCATCCTATGGTTCCATGAACATGCAGAAGGCCCAGGCTCTGTGCAAGAACAGCATCCTCTTACTGGGGATTTTTTAAGGGGAGGGTGTTCCTGCTCCCCCGAGGAGGGAGCTGGTCCCAGGGTGGGGGGAGCTGTGTGGCCTCCCCCTGCATGGCACTGGGGCTCTGGCGGGAGCTGGAGGCCTCCGTCGCTTTGCAGGCTCTTCCCAAAAATCAGATCTTGAGGTCCAAGACAGTCGGTGCCATAGAGGGAAGGCGCTTGCTCAGCCGCCGCTCCCCTCTCTGCGCAGAGGGAAGGGGGAGGTAACACTGCAAGGGAAAGGCAGCAAGCGCTTCGCAGCGGCGCACAGCAGCATCGCTACGTGACAAAACCACGGCCACTGCCACCGGTTCTGCAAAATCCACTGATTTCACATTAAAAGACCTTTATTTTTGGAAGATGGCGGTAATTTGGGTTTGGGTTATTTTCTTGAAAACCCCGTCACGATCTGTGTCACCACGGTGGTATGGTACACTGTCCTACTGCAACATGCCATATAGATTTCGAATAAATAAAGCTACAAAGTCCAAGTTATGTACAAAGATCTTCGGCAAAGATAATTATGTTTACAAACCTATGTACAATAAAACAAATGTAAACAGTCAAATGCAGCAGAGGATGCACAGGAAAGGACGACCATACAAACCCTGACGGCGAGGGGGGGGGCTTCCCGCCTCCCCTCTGCTGGGGCCGATGGTTTTTTTCTCAGCACTTGTAAATAAACCAGCTTGGAGCTGCAGAGCCAAGTGAACGCGACGGGCCCGAGCAGGAATGAAGATTTCTAAACCCACAGATCAAACCCCGGCTGGGTTTGCTGGTTCTTTGTATAAAATCCACCGACTCCGAGGCACACGGACAGAGAACTCGCACAAACACGTTGCTCGAAAGACCCACGAGGTGCACGCAGTCGCCCAACACTGTCGCAGAAGCACGCAGGTGACGCTGTGAGATCCAGTCCTATATTACACGGATCGGAACAGGGGTGGGGTGATGGCGAAGTTCCCAGTGTGGCGGTGTGTGGATGTTTGCCTGACGAAGGCACCGGGAGCATGCTCCAGCCGCTCGCTGCGTTACTGCACGGGTGGGGGAGCACCGAGGGGCCGCTTCAGCACGGCTCAGCCGCGCCAGCACCCAGCAAGGCAGGCGATGTTCTGACTGACGAGTGCTGGGCACGGGACCGTCACCCCCGCGCCCCCAGCCCCTCCATCCCTCCCCCCCGTAGGGCTGCGCAGCTCAGCCTCCCATGCCCACTCCAACCCACAGCCACGCGCTGGCCCCGCAGTGATTTATTAAGCTGCGGTAACTGAGTCATGGACCTGATTCCTGTCCAAAGAGCCGCGGCACAGCCTCAGCCAGGGGTCTGAGGTCTGAGCCTTACCGGGAGGGCAGCAGCTGCCCGTCCTGAGCAGCAGGATGCTGGAGCAGGCAGGGAGAAACGCTGCCAAACCTAAGTTAGAGAAGAGATACGGTGAGGGGCTGAGGACCGCCAGGCCGAGCAAGACTCCTGCAGCCCGTGAAACAGAGCACTGCGGGTGGCAGCTTGAGCAGCGTGGGGTATGGGGCCAAGGCAGAGAACGTCCGCTACAGCGACAGGAGAAAACAAACTGTATTAATGTGACATGGAGGGCCATGAGCTCAGGGTCTCCTCGGGCAGCAGGGCGCAGGTCGTGTTCCAGCGGGGCAGGAATGGGCAGCAATCGGGAGCAGTTCCTCTCGTGGTGGGCTGAGAAAAGCATCCGCAAGTCCGAACACGACCTCCTGCGGGCTCATACGCTCAGGGGGAGCATGCCAGGCGCTGAGGACGGTCGAGAGGCTCCCAGTCTGGGGGGACCTTGATCAAAGCCGTTTACTGCCCTGAGGAGCAAGAAGAGACAGGCCGGTAAGTGATGAGCCCCAGGAGATGGCACCGCTCACCCCTCCCGGCCCCAGCAGCTGGAGAACAGACCCCTCTCCTCCCCTCTCACCTCACCCTGGCTGTACGATGGCTGCAAGGCCACTGTGACCACAACAGGGCTCCCACGGCTGCGCCCACCCGCAGCCAGGGACAGGAGCAGGTGGGTGCTCACCCCGCTGCCTGGAGGTGGTGGGTGCTGCCTGATGACCACCCCAGGAGGACAAGCAGCTCCTGCGCAGACCCCAGGCCCCCACGCTGAGCTCTGGGCAGCTGAGGGGCCGGGCACAGCAGCGCTGCATGCTCGCTCCCCACAGCCAGCTCCCCTCCCCTCTTCACGGGTGCTGGTGGGCTGCGAGAGGAGAACATGGGTCTGACAGCTTTTCCATCTCTACTCCGTTCTGGCTTTGGCAGATCTTCTGTGATCAGGCTCAACACACAGCGTCTGCCCAGGCTCACCATCTGCTGATCATCACCACCACCACAGCCTTGACAACCAGAAGCGATGGCATCCCCATATCAGGACAGCACGTCCACCCCCACTGTTGTCCCAGAACCAGCACCCTGCCCTCACAGTCGGGTTTGTAATAACAAAGGCGAGGGAGAACTCCCCCAGCCCTGCAAGGTCCCTACCTCGACTTCTGCTGGCTCCCAAGTGCTGCTTCTGCAGTCCTTCACCAGCTTCGCCCGAACCACCGGCACCCCAGAAGATGCCATTGAGATCCCTCCTGGCAGAGCTACTTTTGGGAGAGGGGACACCTGAGGAGACAGCCTCTGCTGCCCAGAGCTGTGAGCTGCAGTGAGTAGAAGCAAGAAGGAAGAGAAGCCGAGGGCTCTCCTGACGAGCTCAAAGCCAAGCCAGGAGCCGGCAGCTCCGGGGTCTCAGGCTGTGCCTACTCCGCGGAGCACATCCCGCTCGCTGCCGTCACTGCCCACGGGACCGAGATGCCACCAGCCCACGCGCGGTGGCTCACGACTGCATCCCCGGGCAGAGCAGCGCGGTTTCCGCACTCCTGTTCCTGTGCTGCGCACATTCACCGGTGACCTTGCAGCTCCTGCGTCAGGGATGAAAAAACCCCACCAGCAACCCCAGAGGCTGCTGCCGTTGCACTGGGCAGTCACAAGCTCCTTCCATGAAGAGCTAAAATCCCGACAGTCGCTAGCAAGAACAGATTCCCATGGTAACGCAGCTCGCTGCCGCAGGGAGTCAGGCTGTTTCCTTTCCCCATAGAATCTCAGAATGGTGGGGGTTGTAACAGAGGAACTGTGAAAAATAACAAATAAAGTATGCTGGATGACTCCTGGCTAACCTCCCAGAGGAGAGCGGGGAAGAGAAGTCCTTGCGCCCGGTCTCCAAGGTCTCCGACAGTGCCGGGAGGAGCACACGCATCGCTCCAGCCGCTCTGCCCAGGCCTGGCACAGGCGCGGGGCTCCTGCATGCAGCTGACGCTGCCCGACAGCCTGGAGACCTTCCCACAGCCATTAATCCCAGCCAGATCACTTGCCTGCTGCTTCTGCCTCATTTCGCCATCCCTCAGACCCGACCCACTCTGTGGGGCCCGCGCTGCGCCCTTGCTCTGGGCTTCCTAAGAAACTGGGCTCAGGGGTGCTTCACAGGGAGCCGAAGCCCCAGTCCCTGCTGGGAACAGCCCCAGCAGTGGTTTCTGATGGATGTTCCTGACTGCCTGCCCCTGCAGTGGCGTGGACCTTGTGCCCGTTTCCAACTGCTCTCTCTGCCCTGTGATTGCTAAAGACAGATTTTTACATATTAATCTTTATTCCAAGCTGTATTTTGTGCTTGGCACCTTATCTCCAAGACTCTCTCAACTCTAAGTATCCAATAAAGCCTCAGCAGAAAATTCTTCTGTTGCTGAATAGCCCAGGCTGAGGAGTAAATGGATGTGCTCAAAGCATGCTTGGAGACCAGCCCCCCAATAAAACAAGAGGAAAAGGGAGTTTTCAGGCAGGGCAGTGCTTTGAAACACACCCAAGCAGCAGTAACAGCACAAGGAGGCAGAGGAACGCCCAGCACGGAGATGCAAGGAGGAAGATGGGGACAAGGCTGTGGCAGATGAAGCTGGCAGGGACCTGCACCTTTCGACAGCACAGGGAACCCTCCGCGCTCCCTCGAGAGGCAGATGAGGGAGACGAGCCAGACCCTTGGATGCTGGAGGTGGTGCCTGCACCGAGCCCCTGTGCCCAGGATCCCCCCACAGAGCCCTGGACCCCGGGGTCTGAGCAGGCTGCTTCCAGCTGGCACGGCTGTGGCGGGCAGGGACGGTGGCACCGAGCCGGAGCACTGCTGTCTCGACGCGCACGCTGCTGATCACACCGTCCTCCGCCCCTGCTCTGCAACCCTGGCCGGCTCCCAGCACATCTGTGCCTTTGTTGGCTTTCCCATCGGCCAGAACCACAGCAACCGAGCATCGACAAGACGACAGCAACGAAACGTCGAAGGAAAAACACGACCAAAGGGCAAACTAACTTTCAAAATTCACTAAATTAACAGCAGGGATACTTCATCCTGTATCTCTGATGTGACTGATTCAATCAGAACCATGCATGTATTTGAAGAACTATTGATTAGATCAAGAAAGCAAGCAGCACTCAATCTTATGTTTGCAACAGGTCACAGCAGCAGAGGAGTTTATCTAAAGTAAGGAGAAAGAGAGGGATTGCGGCCTCAGGCTTTGATCATGGACCATTAGTTTGTAACGCTGAGAGAACTACCCCATGCAGTTAGCACAACCACCGACTCTGCACCTCCAAGCACCGAGTTAAAAGGCATGCAGCTTATCATTGCAAATGAATTCATTTACCCATGACGAAGGTGGGGAATACGACCTTTTCACGCCTAGTGGAGAAAAATTGAAACAGTTTATGCACACGATAAAGACATTCTTGGCCATAACCCTGGACGCAAGGAATGGGGCAAAGCAAAGGTGTTCAGCTGAACCTCACCAGATCTCTCCCCTTCCACCTCTGCCCGGGCAGACGAGGGGTCCTATTTCAGCAAAAACCAGCACTCCCACCATACTCCACGGCCGCAAGCGCGTGACCCAGATAAAACCCTGGAGCATTGCAAAGCACGTTACAGGACATGGGATTACTCACCTGCATCCGAGGTACCCACACGTCCCTCTTTTCCAGGAAAACTTTTTCATAAGGCGGACTAGGGAACGGGAAGACCGCCCTGCTTTCACTGCCTGATGTGTTACGATCAGGGTTGGGGTAACTGTGTGCACTGTGTAAATATCCCTACGTGCTTCACGGGACTGCTACAAGTGTGCAAGCAGAGGTGCTTCTCACATTCAAACCTGAGCTTGTTTGAATAAAACAGAGCCCAGCAGATTGACCAAAATAACCTAAGCATAAACACCATCTACAAGGACTTTGATAAGAGTGCGGGCAGGGGAGTGGGGGAGCAGTGAACATGGAGTTCATGCCTCAAGCAACAAACACTACATGCTGGCTCACATGCTGCCTCAGCTCTGCTGTTCAAGTGCCAAGGCTCTGCAGAGCCCATCAAAGTCAGAGCCATTTTGTTCCCCAACTGGATCGAAGTTAATAACCAATTAAGAAATATTACAACACCAAAAAAAACAAGTATCTATTCGAGAACATCCTCAGGTGCTGTTCGGCCATGCCCGGGCATCCGAACAGTAACCGCACATTCCTGAATGAACAAGTCTGCAGGAATCTAATCTCACAGCAGACATTGAGTTTTGAAAATGTAGGCAAGTCCTGACTCTTCCAATTCCCCAGCAAAGCCTCGCTGCGGGCCCAGCTGTCCTCCAGGCCTCTGCTAAAGTGATACTCCCCTATGTCAGGTCCTGCCCATCGCTGTCTTCGGCTGCCTGCTCAGCTCCGCTCAGCAGGCAAAGAGCAGATGTTTGACAGGAGATGGAGACTGGCCAAACACTTTAACCAACAAAATGGCAGAGGAAGGAAAGTAAGGGGAAATGTAATGCTGCAGCTGAGTTACCTCTGTCCCATTCCCACCACCCAACAACGGGCTGCTCTTTAGGCAGTGGCTGCAGATGGGATGGCATCTACAATCACATGTGGCTGTTTCAGGCTCCAGCAACAATGAGGGGCAGGGAGGAGAGTACAGGGGCTGGGGAGAGAGGAGGAGAGGGGATAAGCAAGGCATGCCTTGCCTCAGCCCCTCGTGCCCAGCCACCGCCGCATGCTCCAGGTCCAACTCCTGCCAGCGCGGCTGGAGCTGGGCGGCTGCTGCAGTGTGCGGGCGTGATGGGGCTGACCACATTGCGGTTCAGAGCTCGGTTCAGCTTACACGTGCAAAGTTGTACAGGTTTTACACGGCAGCCACGGAGACGCGTGCCCAGCACAGACACTGCCATCAGCCCCAGCACTCAGAGACCTCCACAGGGGCAGCAAGATTGAGCAGGAGCCGATGCGGGGAAGAGGCACGGGCCATCCGCTGTCAACAGCATGTGGGCGCGCAGAGGAGGAGGACAGGACAGCAGGGATCTCTAACAACCTGCCGATAAGGACGTCAGTCATTTCCACCCCCTTTTCTAGCCCACTAACATCCTCCAGCTCTGCTGTAGAAGTTAGTTTTCAGGAGGGTGGGTTTCTAAACCTTTTTCAGCTACAACCTGCTGGTAACTCCAGGCAGCCAGCCCAGATAGCAAGTGTGATGACAATCCAGATAATTAAAAGTGACCCCACCCCACACAGCAATCAGCTTATTTGTCACACCACAACTCGATATAGCCATGCTGCCTCCTAAGAACAGCTATAATCTCTCCCTAGCAACTACCCTGACAGCTTGTACCTGAAATATCGCCCGTGCCCTGCAAGTGTGAGCTGCCGTGGTGATGCACAGACCCCAGCCAGCCTTGCAGTGCACAGACGACCCAAAAGTCTGTCCGATTTGCACAGGACACTGACTTTGTTATGTCTCTAAACTCTTCTTTTCCAAAACCAGCAAACAACAGTGACTCTAAAAAAACTCCGAATACCAGTTTCTAAGATGCAACTTGCCCCACTACCCACGTAGCAACACAATTCAGCTCAAACGAGGATGATTGTAGGAAGCTCAGCTTGTCTGCTCTGTATACGGCACTCTTCAGGTCAGCAACTGCTCATTTACTTCTCCAAAATAAATTCTGTATTGAGGATGTGCAGAAAGCCCTGACCACGGGCGAGTCACGGGAGACACACGGGGTCGTTTCTCCTGTGAAAGCAGTTTCTGGCTTCACGGCTGACGCACAGCACAGACAGCATGGAAGCAGTTGCTCCCTCGATCAGCCAGAACTATGCCCTTCATGACGTTTTCTTTTTCCCCTCATAGAGGGGGAAGTAGAGCAAACAGGGCACCACCCTCCAAGCGAGCATTTGCTGCCTGCACTCAGCTGTTCTCACCAAGGGAACCTCCAGATTTGCCATAACGTACTTCCCCCGTGTGAGCACAACAGTAGCTATGGCAACTCCACCGCTACTTACTTGAGATCCTTTCGAAGGGCACGTTCACTTCACCAGCAGGTTTGCTGCCTCGGTTGATTTTTTTATTACCTGAGATGCAGCTGCCAAGAGATTCGGCAGCAGAGGGACAGGACAGGCACTGGCACCCTGCCAGCTACGAGACAATCACGCTTGCTTTGCTCTTTGCTTTACAGAAATCAGCACTGTCACCCTCCCCATCCCCTTGAGACTGGCTCCACAATTTATTTGTCCTATAGGATGAAAGCTGTGGTGGGCTAAAGACAAACCAAGAATAACTTCTGCTCCAAGTAGCATCCTGAAACACACTCCCTTTCAGGATAAAAGCATATCCTTACTTACCCTTTGTCAAAGAAAGAAGTATGTCCCGGATGAGGGTACTTTGTGCCATTGCTGTTCATCACGCCGCTGTTAACATTCCCTGAAATGTAGGATTTCCGTGATGCCTGGTCCTTTGCAAAATTTCTGCAAGCAGCTAATTTGGATTCTAAGGCCTGTGAAAGGGGGAAAAAAAATGACGTCAAAAAAGTAATACCTTTAAGAGGAAGTATTTTGCTGCTCAAGTTCAGGCTTTGTCATGACCCCAAGATCACCACGATCAGGAACCCAGTGTGATCACCTTTGGCGAAAGCTGAACTGAATGGGAACAAAGCTGTCATTTTCTCTGTCATCCAACCACAAAGGAAACCCACACAACGAGACTCTGACGCAGACTGCCACGCGTGACTCAGTTCCATCCGGGCTCAGATTTTACAACATATCAACACTCAATTAATTACCTAAAATAAGGAAGCCAATTCCTAGCAGAAGTTACCAAAACTTCCTGCTTCAGCAGCTGCAGTAAGGCTGGCATAAGCTAATCAGAAGTCTAAGACAGAGCCTAAAGCAGAATCCTCAAGTTTTGCAAGGGACTTTGTATTTGGGACTTTGTATTTGGAAATTCGAATTTTTTTCTCCAGGGCAATGCCTTCTAGCATTTCTTTCTTAATTTTAGCCTGCAAAACAAAGCCAGTTTCTTAAGTGCCATTGGTATGCTTCAGAACAAGAAGTGCTACAGCATCAGGTGAGGAACCCAAGGCAGCAACTAAGCCTGTCTCTGTGGTCTGTACCTCATCTGTACTACTTCGCAGCAAGCCTGGTGAGATCTTGTTCCCCTGTACAAGGTGACAGTCTCTGCCTCATCTGCTGACTCCTGCCAGAAGGGAGGCCAAAATCCTGATTCTCTCCTTCACTGCAGCACACCCCCTGCCCTTTCTGCTGTCTGTCACAAACTGAGGCTTTGCTTCAATAGCAGTCCGGTCTAGCAGAAAGTCCTTGCAACAATTTCTTACATCCACCCTGCGCATGGGAGCATTCATACACTTGCAAATGCATACAGCGGAGACAAAACCTCATCTCCCCAAACACGGGGCTTGGTCCCATTCCACGTAGAAAAATATTCCACTGATAAGACACTGGCATGCTATCACAAGTAAGTGAACACTACACAGTGTTCTAGAAATCCATGCAAGCTTACTCAGTGGCTATATAGGCAGATATATTGTGGTCAGCAGGTCGAGGGAGGTTCTCCTTCCCCTCTACTTGGTCCTAGTGAGGCCCCATCTGCAGTACTCTGTCCAGTTCTGGGCTCCCCAGTTCAAGAAAGATGAGGAGCTACTGGAGAGAGTCCAGCGGAGGGCTATGAGGATGGTGAGGGGACTGGAGCATCTCTCCTACGAGGAGAGGCTAAGGGAGCTGGGCTTGTTCAGCCTGGAGAAGAGAAGGCAGAGAGGGGACCTTATAACTGCCTAGAAACATCTTCAGGGTCGGTGTCAAGAGGATGTGGTCAGATTCTTTTCAGTGGTGCCCAGCGACAAGGGGCAACAGGCTCAAATTGAAGAATAGGAAGTTCCAGCTGAACATGAAGAACAACTTCTTCTCTCTGAGGGTGACAGAGCACTAGAACAGGCTACCCAGAGAGGCTGTGGAGTCTCCTTCTCTAGAGATACTCAAACCCTCCTGGACAAGGTCCTGTGCAGCCTGCTCTGGGTGACCCTGCTTCGGCAGGGGGCTGGACCGGGTGACCCACAGAGGTCCCTTCCAACCCCCACCATTCTGTGACCCTGTGAGATATAGATAACTACCTACCTCTTGGTCTCAAAGCACCTATCAGCTGGAAATAGCCTGTGTGATCTGTGCCAAGTGACTCTATCTCAGCTGCATGCAAGAAAGCTGAGGGGAAACTTCTTGCAGAGAAATGGAGTCTGAGGCTCAGGATGAGGCATCTTATGAGTAGCCAAAGCCACAGAAATCCTAAACATCCTCTAATCATTACTGAACAAATGCATGAGCTGGAATTTTGTACCACTGGCAGAGCGTGTGTCTCGGAGCAGGCTGGGAACAACCATGCTTATTTGACATTTCCTGTTCTTGCAGAGTAATCACACGGGATTGTGCTTAAGCTCTCTCAATCCCCTGCAGACTCTTACTCACAATGATCCCATTTTAAACATGTCACTCCATAACCCCGAGTTATCCTGCTGCCCTTTCAAACCAGCTACGAGCTCACCGACTCCAAACATGAACAATGAGTTAATTTTTAATTTCAAACTTTGCTAAAACAACTCTCTGTACTGCAGCTATTGCTGTTCTCAGTGCTAACCACAAGAGACAGAGGAAAGCCAGCACCGGCGGCGAGACACGGAGGCTACCCATGCTTCCACTCAGAACACCAGCCACTGAGGCACGTCAACAAGCTTCTCATAACTCAAGAGTCGCCTTCATTCAACTGGAAAGCCTGGCATCCTAAACAACACTGTAACAGATGTTTAAACCACTTCTTCCTTGCTTATTGTGGTAATCCCTTTAAAGGCTCACGCATTTCACTTCCCCATCAACTACAGATGGGAACATTTGGCTTTCTCCTGATTTATTTTCTCACTTTCTTAGCACAGGCTTCTACTTTTTTTTCTGTTTTCAGCACCTGTTGCAGATCTCCCCAGGCATGATCTCAGCTCCCCTCCCATGACACACAGTTACTGTGCAGCAGGCACCCAGAGTCTGAGTGCCAGTTCTGCATCTGGGTCTCACTAGAGAGGAAGCCACAGGCCACACCTGAGGTAAGAACAAGTGGCTGACAGTGTCTAACCCCATACACCAAAGTGCTTGAGAAACTTCTTACTCCAAATATGAATTTCATCACCCAAAGTTGGAATCGGAACCTTAGTAATATGCTTTACAAATCAAGATCATTAAAAAAAATACATTATCACATACTAAACACTGAATATGGATGCTTTGGAAACTACAGCACAGGCCAAGACCTTGTGATTGTGCACAAGGATGAAAGCTCAGTGACAACCCCACCGAGACAGGAATACTTCAGTTCAGAGCACTCACCTCCACTTTCCGCAACAGATCTCCCACAATGTTGAGCGCAGATATTCTAGCCAAAGGAGTAAGGGGGCTGGTACCAAATCCATTTGGTATAGCTGCAAACACAGACACATTTTATTACCTGCTCCACTTCTCCACAGGTTTTTTTATTTGTTTTTTTTTTGTTTGTTTCAATTTCAATAAATGAACTCCAAGGTAAAAAAGTAAATCTAAAATCCTACTGCAGGCTATTCACACAATTACCCCACAATAACATGCAGACTACATGATGACTAGCCATGGAAAAACGAAAAAGCTTAATTCCTGTCCACTGCCCTCTTTCCCATTAGAACTACACACAGAGTTCTCGCACTCTCCATCTGCAAGGCTATTGCCCGCAATCCATCTAATCCAGCCAGAGCTTCCCCTGGAATCTATTCTTTCTAATTTGAAAAATAACGTATTAATCCTTGCAGTTGTCCAGAGCCTTCCAGACAGGGAAGCAGACTGGACTAACACCCTGCTGCCTCATAGAGAAAACAAGACCCCCAAAAAGTAAGTGTTGTAACAGGGGCAGTCTAGACTGTTTGAATTACTGCCCACCATTTACTCACCACTGCTGCTCCACATTTAAGCAGAAATATCAGCCACTGCACTTCCCTGCGATCTCAAAGGTCTTCAGAGCTCTGCTGCAGGCATCCACTGCAGAGCACAAACCCTTGCCCTGGTAAAAGCACTATCTAAGCTTCACCATCCTGCTTCTCCATGCTGCTTACTGATTATACTCCTTAAATGCACCTGATACTGCCCCAGGATTTAAACACACCTGATCCAACAAGCACCTGGCCTGAAATTGTTTGTTAACAAGCTGCAGGTACTGCCTAACAACTAGACACAGTTTCTACAAATTATACATTTTGGGGAAGGAAAACTATTTTCCAATCCTTTTCCAACAGGTGTAGCTGGCAAGGAGAGAGATGCCTGGACAGCCGAATCCATCTTTTCACAGTCTAGAGTCGGAGAACTGGGCGCTGACTTTCGGGTGACTTCTTGTTGCCTCTCCCGTACTGCTAGCTCTTGCCGTAAGTCTGAGGGTTGAAAGAATAAAAAACCCACACATCTTGGTGACCGAGTTCCCTAATAAACACTGTCTCTATTCATTTGGGAGGGATGAGGAGGAAACACTTTGCAACAACTCTGTATTAACTGCCTGCTGCTGGCTTTCTGCAGCAGCGAGAACCCCCACCTCAGGGCAGTCACAGCCCCAGACCATCACTACCTGTCACGTGTAAGCACAGCAGGTGACTTTTCCGCAGTATCTTCCCCATCTGTGGTGCGAGACCCATGGAAAGTGCGTTAAGCGAACTGCAGCTGGTCACAAATGCCTGCGGAACTACACTTCGCTCTTGCTCAAACAGCGGTGGCGAAAAGGGAGGAATGACCCATTCTTACGATTCAAACTCCCCACATCATTCTTCCTGTTAAGCTGTGAGCTATCTGCAGACGTTCGCATTTTCAGAGCAGGGCTGCGGGAGGCCCCCGGCACGGACCCCCAAAGATACGTCTGACATTTGATGTGGCAAGACAAGCAAGCAGCCCCAGACTCTGTGCCTCTGTGCGAGCAGTGCCATGGGCAGATGAGGCTGAGCAACAGCTTTCCAGGCTAGCTCTTTCTGGCTGCGAGCTATCTGCAGACGTTCGCATTTTCGAAGCAGGGCTGACGGAGGAATCCGGCACAGACCATCTAAGTTACATTTGAAATTCGCGGGAGCAAGACAAGAAATCATCGAAAGTCTCTGTGCCTCTGTGCGAGCAGTGCCATGGGCAGATGAGGCTGACCAACAGCTTTCCAGGCTAGCTTTTTCTGGCTGCGAGCTATCTGCAGACGTTCACATTTTCAGAGCAGCGCTGCAGCAGGCCCCCTGCAAGGACTCTCAAAGATACCTTTGAATTTGAAGGGGGTAAGAAAAGCAAGCAGCCCCAGTCTCTGTGCCTCTGTGCGAGCAGTGCCATGGACAGATGAGGCTGAGTAACAGCTTTCCAGGCTAGCTCTTTCTGCCTGCGAGCTATCTGCCACTTTCGCATTTTCGGAGCAGCGCTGATGTAGGCCCCCTGCACGGACCCCCTAAATCTACGTTTGAAGTTTGAGGGGGCAAGACAAGCAAGCAGCCCCAGTCTCTGTGCCTCTGTGCGAGCAGCGCCATGGGCAGATGAGGCTGAGCAACAGCTTTCCAGGCTAGCTCTTTCTGCCTGCGAGCTATTTGCAGACGTTCGCATTTTGGGAGCAACGCTGCCGGAGGTCCCCTGCACGGACCCCCAAAGTTACGTTTGAAGTTTGAGGTGGCAAAACAAGCAAGCAGCCCCAGTCTCTGTGCCTCTGTGCGTGTAGTGCTATGGGCAGATGAGGCTGAGTAACAGCTTTCCAGGCTAGCTCTTTCTGGCTGCGAGCTATCTGCAGACGTTCGCATTTTCGAAGCAGGGCTGACGGAGGAATCCGGCACAGACCATCTAAGTTACATTTGAAATTCGCGGGAGCAAGACAAGAAATCATCGAAAGTCTCTGTGCCTCTGTGCGAGCAGTGCCATGGGCAGATGAGGCTGAGCAACAGCTTTCCAGGCTAGCTCTTTCTGCCTGCGAGCTATTTGCAGACGTTCGCATTTTGGGAGCAACGCTGCCGGAGGTCCCCTGTACGGACCACCTAAGCTACGTTTGAAATTTGAGGTGGCAAGACAAGCCATCAGCCCCAGTCTCTGTGCCTCTGTGCGTGTAGTGCTATGGGCAGATGAGGCTGAGTAACAGCTTTCCAGGCTAGCTTTTTCTGCCTGCGAGCTCTCTGCAGACGTTCGCATTTTGGGAGCAGGTCTGCTAGAGGCTACTTGCACGGACCACCTAAGCTACGTTTGAAGTTTGAGGGGGCAAGACAAGCAAGCAGCCCCTGTCTCTGTGCCTCTGTGCGAGTAGTGCCATGGGCATATGAGGCTCAGCAACAGCTTTCCAGGCTAGCTCTTTCTGCCTGCGAGCTATCTGCAGACGTTCGCATTTTCAGAGCATGTCTGCTGGAGGCACCCTGCACGGAACCCAAAATTACATTTGAATTTTGAGGTGGCAAGACAAGCAAGCAGCCCCAGTCTCTGTGCCTCTGTGCGAGCAGTGCCATGGGCAGATGAGGCTGAGCAACAGCTTTCCAGGCTAGCTCTTTGTGGCTGCGAGCTATCTGCAGACGTTCACATTTTCGGAGCAGGGCTGCTAGAGGCTACTTGCACGGACCACCTAAGCTATGTTTGAAGTTTGAGGTGGCAAGACAAGCAAGCAGCCCCAGTCTCTGTGCCTCTGTGCGAGCAGTGCCATGGGCAGATTAGGCTGAGCAACAGCTTTCCAGGCTAGCTCTTTGTGGCTGCGAGCTATCTGCAGACGTTCGCATTTTTGGAGCAGGGCTCCAGCAGGCCCCCTGCAAGGACTCCCAAATCTACGTTTGAAGTTTGAGGTGGGAAGACAAGCAAGCAGCCCCCGTCTCTGTGCCTCTGTGCGAGCAGTGCCATGAGCAGATGAGGCTGAGCAACAGCTTTCCAGGCTAGCCTCTTCTGGCTGCGAGCTACATGCTCTAATACTAGAAGCATATGTGGTTAGCACAGTATACAGTTTGTTTAGGGATAACTACTGAAGAAGGAAACATCAGATATACAATTTCTGTAATGACATGTAACACTATTTGAATTAATTATTTGTTTGGACATAGGAAAAGTTTACATAGCTAAGAACCTATCCCTCAGGGAATATGTATATATTTTTTTTGCAACCTGTCCAAGCAACTAATTCTGTTTGCTTTCTTTCTTCTGTTCTGTTGTGTTCACATTTAGTATTCTCTTGCGTTCTGTAATATTGTGTTGTGTTCTCCTGTGTTCTGATGTGTACTCATTTTTAGTGTTCTGTTGTTTTTTGTTGTGTTCTGTTGTGTTCTGTTGTGTTCTGCTGTGTTCTGATGTGTTCTTTTGTGTTCTGATGTATTGTATTCTTTTTGGTTCTGTTCTGTTTTTTTCTGTTTTGTTCTGATGTGTTCTATTGTGTTCTGATGTGTAGTGTTCTATTGTGTTCTGATATGTTTTCTTGTGTTCTCATTTATAGTATTCTCCTGTGTTCTGATGTGTTCTGCTGTGTTATGTTGTGTTCTGTTGTGTTCTCTGATGTTCTGATGTATTCTCATGTGTACTGTTCTGTTGTGTTCTTTTGTGTTCTGTTGTGTTCTGTTGTGTTCTCATGTGTAGTGTTCTGTTCTGTTCTCTTCTGTTTTGTTCTGTTGTGTTCTATTGTGTTCAATTCTGTTCACATGTGTAGTGTTCTCATGTTCTGTTGTGTTCTTGTGTGTTCTGTTGTGTTCTGATGTGTTCTCATGTGTAGTATTGTGTTGTGTTCTATTGTGTTCTTTTGTGTTCTGTTGTGTCTTCATGTGTTGTGTTGTGTTCTGTTTTGTTCAGATGTGTTCTCATGTGTAGTGTTCTTTTGTGTTCTGTTGTGTTCTGTTGTGTTCTGATGTGTTCTCAGGTGCAGTGTTCTTTTGTGTTCTGTTGTGTTCTGTTGTGTTCTATTGTGTTCTCGTGTAGTGTTCTGTGGTGTTCTGTTGTGTTCTGATGTGTACTCATGTATAGTGTTCTGTTGTGTTCTGTTGTGTTCTGATTACTTCACATGTAGCATTTTGTAGTGCTGTGTAGTGTTCTGTTGTGTTCTGCTGTGTTATGATGTGTTCTGATGTGTTCTGTTGTGTTCTGATGTGTTGTATTCTCTTGTGTTCTCTTGTGTTCTGATGTGTTCTCGTGTGCAGTGTTCTTTTGTGTTCTGTTGTGTTCTGTTGTGTTCTGTTGTGTTCAGTGGTGTTCTGTTGTGTTCTGTGTGTTCTGTTGTGTTCTGATGTGTTCTCATGTGTAGTGTTCTACTGTGTTCCGTAGTCTTCTGTTGTGTTCTGTTGTATTCTCTTGGGTTCTGTGATGTTCTGATGTGTAGTGTTCTGTTTCGTTCTATTGTGTTCTGATGTGTTCACATGTGAAGTGTTCTGTTGTGTTCTGTTCTCTTCAAGTGTGTAGTGTTCTGTTTTGTTCTGTTGTGTTCTCTTGTCTTCACATGTGTAGTGTTCTGCTGTGTTCTGTTTGGTTCTGATGTGTTCTGATGTGTTCTCATTTTCACCGGACTCCAGGAAGGGGCGCAGCCGGGGGGAGGGGCTGACCCCACCTGGCCAAACAGAGCCCAGTGTTCCATACCCTGTGACGTCACGCTGGGTTCCGGTGGGGAGGGCAGGGCGGCGGGAAGGCACTCGCGGCTTGGGGGGACGCAGCGCCGGTCCTGTTTCGGCAGAGCAGCTGTCTGGGTTGTACGGTTCGTTGTTGTGTTTTCTCCTTATTTGTATCGTTGTTGTTCCTGTTTTCCCTCTGTTTGCTGTTCTGTTAAACTGCCCTTATCCCGACCCACCTGTTTCTGCCTCTTTCTTTTCATTCTCCTCCTCCGCACGCCGGCGGGGGGAGGGGCGGCCGCGTGGCGCTTTTGTTGCAGGCGGCAGCCGAAACCGAAACAGTTTTTCAGCAATTTAAGTCACAGATATGATCTGTAATGGGACAGATGACACTAACTGCATCTGACCATCCTAATATACTCCAGATGTTTATCTTTGCAAATATTGTTAGCTTGCAGTAGACTTTGTGCAAAGGTAGCAAGAGGAAGAGAAGTCTGCCTTTGACTTTTAAAGCTTTCTTTGCAGGTGTCATTTTGTGTCCTTCTGTCTACGTGACTCGCAGCACTACACTGCAGGTTCTGCGGAGCCCCTGATCTGCTAGTGACATTAACGGCTAGCTGGGTGGTGGTGGAAGGGTGCCAGTTCTCGCAGTGCGATTTCAGTAAGGAATTTCAAACTAGTTAGACTTCCCTAAAATCCAGAAACGCGTTTACCAGTTCAGGAAGAGGTGGTGGTGTTGCCTTGTCCTGCCAGTGCTGAGTGCTGTATGTCCTGGGTTCGGCCAGGACAGGGTTAATTTTCACCGGACTCCAGGAAGGGGCGCAGCCGGGGGGGGGGGGCTGACCCCACCTGGCCGAACAGAGCCCGGAGTTCCATACCCTGTGACGTCACGCTGGGTTCCGGTGGGGGGGGCGGGGCGGCGGGAAGGCACTCGCGGCTTGGGGGGACGCAGCGCCGGTCCTGTTTCGGGAGAGTGGCTGTCTGGGTTGTACGGTTCGTTGTTGTCCTTTCTCCTTATTTGTATCGTTGTTGTTCCTGTTTTCCCTCTGTTTGCTGTTCTGTTAAACTGCCCTTATCCCGACCCACCTGTTTCTGCCTCTTTCTTTTCATTCTCCTCCGCACGCCGGCGGGGGGAGGGGCGGCCGCGTGGCGCTTTTTTTGCCGGCGGCAGCCGAAACCGAAACAGTTTTTCAGCAATTTAAGTCACAGATATGATCTGTAATGGGACAGATGACACTAACTGCATCTGACCATCCTGATATACTCCAGAGGTTTATCTTTGCAAATATTGTTAGCTTGCAGTAGACTTTGTGCAAAGGTAGCAAGAGGAAGAGAAGCCTGTCTTTGAATTTTAAAGCTTTCTTTGCATGTGTCATTTTGTATCCTCCTGTCTACGTGACTCACAGCACTACACTGCACGTTCTGCGGAGCCCCTGATCTGCTAGTGACTGCTCTGTGCGAGCAGTGCCATGAGCAGACGAGGCTGAGCAACAGCTTTCCAGGCTAGCTCTTTCTGGCTGCGAGCTATGTGCAGACGTTCGCATTTTCATAGCAGCGCTGCCGGAGGCCCCCTGCACGAACTCTCAAAGTTACGTTTGAAGTCTGAGGGGGCAAGACAAGCAAGCAGTCCCAGTCTCTGTGCCTCTGTGCGAGCAGTGCCATGGGCAGATGAGGCTGAGCAACAGCTTTCCAGGCTAGATCTTTCTGCCTGCGAGCTATCTGCAGACGTTCGCATTTTCGGAGCAGGGCTCCAGCAGGCCCCATGCATTGACCACCTAATCTACGTTTGAAGTTTGAGGTGGCAAGACAAGAAAGCAGACCCTGTCTCTGTGCCTCTGTGCGAGCAGTGCCATGGGCAGATTAGGCTGAGCAACAGCTTTCCAGGCTAGCTCTTTGTGGCTGCGAGCTATCTGCAGACGTTCGCATTTTGGGAGCAGGGCTCCAGCAGGCCACCTGCACGGACCCCCAAAGTTACGTTTGAAGTTTGAGGTGGCAAGACAAGAAAGCAGCCCCAGTCTCTGTGCCTCTGTGCGAGCAGTGCCATGGGCAGATGAGGCTGAGCAACAGCTTTCCAGGCTAGCTCTTTGTGGCTGCGAGCTATCTTCAGACGTTCGCATTTTGCGAGCAGGGCTGCCGGAGGTCCCCTGCACGAACCCCGAAATCTACGTTTGAAGTTTGAGGTGGGAAGACAAGCAAGCAGCCCCCGTCTCTGTGCCTCTGTGCGAGCTGTGCCATGAGCAGATGAGGCTGAGCAACAGCTTTCCAGGCTAGCCTCTTCTGGCTGCGAGCTACATGCTCTAATACTAGAAGCATATGTGGTTAGCACAGTATACAGTTTGTTTAGGGATAACTACTGAAGAAGGAAACATCAGATATACAATTTCTGTAATGACATGTAACACTATTTGAATTAATTATTTGTTTGGACATAGGAAAAGTTTACATAGCTAAGAACCTATCCCTCAGGGAATATGTATATATTTTTTTTGCAACCTGTCCAAGCAATTAATTCTGTTTGCTTTCTTTCTTCTGTTCTGTTGTGTTCACATTTAGTATTCTCTTGCGTTCTGTAATATTGTGTTGTGTTCTCCTGTGTTCTGATGTGTACTCATTTTTAGTGTTCTGTTGTTTTTTGTTGTGTTCTGTTGTGTTCTGTTGTGTTCTGCTGTGTTCTGACGTGTTCTTTTGTGTTCTGATGTATTGTATTCTTTTTGGTTCTGTTCTGTTTTTTTCTGTTTTGTTCTGATGTGTTCTATTGTGTTCTGATGTGTAGTGTTCTATTGTGTTCTGATATGTTTTCTTGTGTTCTCATTTATAGTATTCTCCTGTGTTCTGATGTGTTCTGCTGTGTTATGTTGTGTTCTGTTGTGTTCTCTGATGTTCTGATGTATTCTCATGTGTACTGTTCTGTTGTGTTCTTTTGTGTTCTGTTGTGTTCTGTTGTGTTCTCATGTGTAGTGTTCTGTTCTGTTCTCTTCTGTTTTGTTCTGTTGTGTTCTATTGTGTTCAATTCTGTTCACATGTGTAGTGTTCTCATGTTCTGTTGTGTTCTTGTGTGTTCTGTTGTGTTCTGATGTGTTCTCATGTGTAGTATTGTGTTGTGTTCTATTGTGTTCTTTTGTGTTCTGTTGTGTCTTCATGTGTTGTGTTGTGTTCTGTTGTGTTCTGATGTGTTCTCAGGTGCAGTGTTCTTTTGTGTTCTGTTGTGTTCTGTTGTGTTCTATTGTGTTCTCATGTGTAGTGTTCTGTGGTGTTCTGTTGTGTTCTGTTGTATTCTCTTGGGTTCTGTGATGTTCTGATGTGTAGTGTTCTGTTTCGTTCTATTGTGTTCTGATGTGTTCACATGTGAAGTGTTCTGTTGTGTTCTGTTCTCTTCAAGTGTGTAGTGTTCTGTTTTGTTCTGTTGTGTTCTCTTGTCTTCACATGTGTAGTGTTCTGCTGTGTTCTGTTTGGTTCTGATGTGTTCTGATGTGTTCTCATTTTCACCGGACTCCAGGAAGGGGCGCAGCCGGGGGGGGGGCTGACCCCACCTGGCCGAACAGAGCCCGGTGTTCCATACCCTGTGACGTCACGCTGGGTTCCGGTGGGGAGGGCGGGGCGGCGGGAAGGCACTCGCGGCTTGGGGGGACGCAGCACCGGTCCTGTTTCGGCAGAGCAGCTGTCTGGGTTGTACGGTTCGTTGTTGTGTTTTCTCCTTATTTGTATCGTTGTTGTTCCTGTTTTCCCTCTGTTTGCTGTTCTGTTAAACTGCCCTTATCCCGACCCACCTGTTTCTGCCTCTTTCTTTTCATTCTCCTCCTCCGCACGCCGGCAGGGGGAGGGGCGGCTGCGTGGCGCTTTTGTTGCCGGCGGCAGCCGAAACCGAAACAGTTTTTCAGCAATTTAAGTCACAGATATGATCTGTAATGGGACAGATGACACTAACTGCATCTGACCATCCTAATATACTCCAGATGTTTATCTTTGCAAATATTGTTAGCTTGCAGTAGACTTTGTGCAAAGGTAGCAAGAGGAAGAGAAGTCTGCCTTTGAATTTTAAAGCTTTCTTTGCATGTGTCATTTTGTGTCCTTCTGTCTACGTGACTCGCAGCACTACACGGCACGTTCTGCGGAGCCCCTGATCTGCTAGTGACATTAACGGCTAGCTGGGTGGTGGTGGAAGGGTGCCAGTTCTCGCAGTGCGATTTCAGTAAGGAATTTCAAACTAGTTAGACTTCCCTAAAATCCAGAAACTCATTTACCAGTTCAGGAAGAGGTGGTGGTGTTGCCTTGTCCTGCCAGTGCTGAATGCTGTATGTCCTGGGTTCGGCCAGGACAGGGTTAATTTTCACCGGACTCCAGGAAGGGGCACAGCCGGGGGGTGGGGGCTGACCCCACCTGGCCGAACAGAGCCCGGTGTTCCATACCCTGTGACATCACGCTGGGTTCCGGTGGGGGCGGGCGGGGCGGCGGGAAGGCACTCGCGGCTTGGGGGGACGCAGCGCCGGTCCTGTTTCGGGAGAGCGGCTGTCTGGGTTGTAAGGTTCGTTGTTGTGTTTTCTCCTTATTTGTATCGTTGTTGTTCCTGTTTTCCCTCTGTTTGCTGTTCTGTTAAACTGCCCTTATCCCGACCCATCAGTTTCTGCCTCTTTCTTTTCATTCTCCTCCTCCGCACGCCGGCGGGGGGAGGGGCGGCTGCGTGGCGCTTTTGTTGCAGGCGGCAGCCGAAACCGAAACAGTTTTTCAGCAATTTAAGTCACAGATATGATCTGTAATGGGACAGATGACACTAACTGCATCTGACCATCCTAATATACTCCAGATGTTTATCTTTGCAAATATTGTTAGCTTGCAGTAGACTTTGTGCAAAGGTAGCAAGAGGAAGAGAAGCCTGTCTTTGAATTTTAAAGATTTCTTTGCATGTGTCATTTTGTGTCCTTCTGTCTACGTGACTCACAGCACTACACTGCACGTTCTGCGGAGCCCCTGATCTGCTAGTGACTGCTCTGTGCGAGCAGTGCCATGAGCAGACGAGGCTGAGCAACAGCTTTCCAGGCTAGCTCTTTCTGGCTGCGAGCTATGTGCAGACGTTCGCATTTTCATAGCAGCACTGCCGGAGGCCCCCTGCACGAACTCTCAAAGTTACGTTTGAAGTCTGAGGGGGCAAGACAAGCAAGCAGCCCCAGTCTCTGTGCCTCTGTGCGAGCAGTGCCATGGGCACATGAGGCTGAGTAACAGCTTTCCAGGCTAGATCTTTCTGCCTGCGAGCTATCTGCAGACGTTCACATTTTCGGAGCAGGGCTCCAGCAGGCCCCATGCATTGACCACCTAATCTACGTTTCAAGTTTGAGGTGGCAAGACAAGCAAGCAGCCCCAGTCTCTGTGCCTCTGTGCGAGCAGTGCCATGGGCAGATGAGGCTGAGCAACAGCTTTCCAGGCTAGCTCTTTGTGGCTGCGAGCTATCTGCAGACGTTCGCATTTTCGGAGCAGGGCTGCCGGAGATCCCCTGCACGAACCCCCAAATCTACGTTTGAAGTTTGAGGTGGGAAGACAAGCAAGCAGCCCCCGTCTCTGTGTTTCTATGCGAGCTGTGCCATGAGCAGATGAGGCTGAGCAACAGCTTTCCAGGCTAGCCTCTTCTGGCTGCGAGCTACATGCTCTAATACTAGAAGCATATGTGGTTAGCACAGTATACAGTTTGTTTAGGGATAACTACTGAAGAAGGAAACATCAGATATACAATTTCTGTAATGACATGTAACACTATTTGAATTAATTATTTGTTTGGACATAGGAAAAGTTTACATAGCTAAGAAGCTATCCCTCAGGGAATATGTATATATTTTTTTTGCAACCTGTCCAAGCAATTAATTCTGTTTGCTTTCTTTCTTCTGTTCTGTTGTGTTCACATTTAGTATTCTCTTGCGTTCTGTAATATTGTGTTGTGTTCTCCTGTGTTCTGATGTGTACTCATTTTTAGTGTTCTGTTGTTTTTTGTTGTGTTCTGTTGTGTTCTGTTGTGTTCTGCTGTGTTCTGATGTGTTCTTTTGTGTTCTGATGTATTGTATTCTTTTTGGTTCTGTTCTGTTTTTTTCTGTTTTGTTCTGATGTGTTCTATTGTGTTCTGATGTGTAGTGTTCTATTGTGTTCTGATATGTTTTCTTGTGTTCTCATTTATAGTATTCTCCTGTGTTCTGATGTGTTCTGCTGTGTTACGTTGTGTTCTGTTGTGTTCTCTGATGTTCTGATGTATTCTCATGTGTACTGTTCTGTTGTGTTCTTTTGTGTTCTGTTGTGTTCTGTTGTGTTCTCATGTGTAGTGTTCTGTTCTGTTCTCTTCTGTTTTGTTCTGTTGTGTTCTATTGTGTTCAATTCTGTTCACATGTGTAGTGTTCTCATGTTCTGTTGTGTTCTTGTGTGTTCTGTTGTGTTCTGATGTGTTCTCATGTGTAGTATTGTGTTGTGTTCTATTGTGTTCTTTTGTGTTCTGTTGTGTCTTCATGTGTTGTGTTGTGTTCTGTTGTGTTCTGATGTGTTCTCAGGTGCAGTGTTCTTTTGTGTTCTGTTGTGTTCTGTTGTGTTCTATTGTGTTCTCATGTGTAGTGTTCTGTGGTGTTCTGTTGTGTTCTGTTGTATTCTCTTGGGTTCTGTGATGTTCTGATGTGTAGTGTTCTGTTTCGTTCTATTGTGTTCTGATGTGTTCACATGTGAAGTGTTCTGTTGTGTTCTGTTCTCTTCAAGTGTGTAGTGTTCTGTTTTGTTCTGTTGTGTTCTCTTGTCTTCACATGTGTAGTGTTCTGCTGTGTTCTGTTTGGTTCTGATGTGTTCTGATGTGTTCTCATTTTCACCGGACTCCAGGAAGGGGCGCAGCCGGGGGGGGGGCTGACCCCACCTGGCCGAACAGAGCCCGGTGTTCCATACCCTGTGACGTCACGCTGGGTTCCGGTGGGGAGGGCGGGGCGGCGGGAAGGCACTCGCGGCTTGGGGGGACGCAGCACCGGTCCTGTTTCGGCAGAGCAGCTGTCTGGGTTGTACGGTTCGTTGTTGTGTTTTCTCCTTATTTGTATCGTTGTTGTTCCTGTTTTCCCTCTGTTTGCTGTTCTGTTAAACTGCCCTTATCCCGACCCACCTGTTTCTGCCTCTTTCTTTTCATTCTCCTCCTCCGCACGCCGGCAGGGGGAGGGGCGGCTGCGTGGCGCTTTTGTTGCCGGCGGCAGCCGAAACCGAAACAGTTTTTCAGCAATTTAAGTCACAGATATGATCTGTAATGGGACAGATGACACTAACTGCATCTGACCATCCTAATATACTCCAGATGTTTATCTTTGCAAATATTGTTAGCTTGCAGTAGACTTTGTGCAAAGGTAGCAAGAGGAAGAGAAGTCTGTCTTTGAATTTTAAATCTTTCTTTGCATGTGTCATTTTGTGTCCTTCTGTCTACGTGACTCGCAGAACTACACTGCAGGTTCTGCGGAGCCCCTGATCTGCTAGTGACATTAACGGCTAGCTGGGTGGTGGTGGAAGGGTGCCAGTTCTCGCAGTGCGATTTCAGTAAGGAATTTCAAACTAGTTAGACTTCCCTAAAATCCAGAAACTCATTTACCAGTTCAGGAAGAGGTGGTGGTGTTGCCTTGTCCTGCCAGTGCTGAATGCTGTATGTCCTGGGTTCGGCCAGGACAGGGTTAATTTTCACCGGACTCCAGGAAGGGGCACAGCCGGGGGGTGGGGGCTGACCCCACCTGGCCGAACAGAGCCCGGTGTTCCATACCCTGTGACATCACGCTGGGTTCCGGTGGGGGCGGGCGGGGCGGCGGGAAGGCACTCGCGGCTTGGGGGGACGCAGCGCCGGTCCTGTTTCGGGAGAGCGGCTGTCTGGGTTGTAAGGTTCGTTGTTGTGTTTTCTCCTTATTTGTATCGTTGTTGTTCCTGTTTTCCCTCTGTTTGCTGTTCTGTTAAACTGCCCTTATCCCGACCCATCAGTTTCTGCCTCTTTCTTTTCATTCTCCTCCTCCGCACGCCGGCGGGGGGAGGGGCGGCTGCGTGGCGCTTTTGTTGCAGGCGGCAGCCGAAACCGAAACAGTTTTTCAGCAATTTAAGTCACAGATATGATCTGTAATGGGACAGATGACACTAACTGCATCTGACCATCCTAATATACTCCAGATGTTTATCTTTGCAAATATTGTTAGCTTGCAGTAGACTTTGTGCAAAGGTAGCAAGAGGAAGAGAAGCCTGTCTTTGAATTTTAAAGATTTCTTTGCATGTGTCATTTTGTGTCCTTCTGTCTACGTGACTCACAGCACTACACTGCACGTTCTGCGGAGCCCCTGATCTGCTAGTGACTGCTCTGTGCGAGCAGTGCCATGAGCAGACGAGGCTGAGCAACAGCTTTCCAGGCTAGCTCTTTCTGGCTGCGAGCTATGTGCAGACGTTCGCATTTTCATAGCAGCACTGCCGGAGGCCCCCTGCACGAACTCTCAAAGTTACGTTTGAAGTCTGAGGGGGCAAGACAAGCAAGCAGCCCCAGTCTCTGTGCCTCTGTGCGAGCAGTGCCATGGGCACATGAGGCTGAGTAACAGCTTTCCAGGCTAGATCTTTCTGCCTGCGAGCTATCTGCAGACGTTCACATTTTCGGAGCAGGGCTCCAGCAGGCCCCATGCATTGACCACCTAATCTACGTTTCAAGTTTGAGGTGGCAAGACAAGCAAGCAGCCCCAGTCTCTGTGCCTCTGTGCGAGCAGTGCCATGGGCAGATGAGGCTGAGCAACAGCTTTCCAGGCTAGCTCTTTGTGGCTGCGAGCTATCTGCAGACGTTCGCATTTTCGGAGCAGGGCTGCCGGAGATCCCCTGCACGAACCCCCAAATCTACGTTTGAAGTTTGAGGTGGGAAGACAAGCAAGCAGCCCCCGTCTCTGTGTTTCTATGCGAGCTGTGCCATGAGCAGATGAGGCTGAGCAACAGCTTTCCAGGCTAGCCTCTTCTGGCTGCGAGCTACATGCTCTAATACTAGAAGCATATGTGGTTAGCACAGTATACAGTTTGTTTAGGGATAACTACTGAAGAAGGAAACATCAGATATACAATTTCTGTAATGACATGTAACACTATTTGAATTAATTATTTGTTTGGACATAGGAAAAGTTTACATAGCTAAGAACCTATCCCTCAGGGAATATGTATATATTTTTTTTGCAACCTGTCCAAGCAATTAGTTCTGTTTGCTTTCTTTCTTCTGTTCTGTTGTGTTCACATTTAGTATTCTCTTGCGTTCTGTAATATTGTGTTGTGTTCTCCTGTGTTCTGATGTGTACTCATTTTTAGTGTTCTGTTGTTTTTTGTTGTGTTCTGTTGTGTTCTGTTGTGTTCTGCTGTGTTCTGATGTGTTCTTTTGTGTTCTGATGTATTGTATTCTTTTTGGTTCTGTTCTGTTTTTTTCTGTTTTGTTCTGATGTGTTCTATTGTGTTCTGATGTGTAGTGTTCTATTGTGTTCTGATATGTTTTCTTGTGTTCTCATTTATAGTATTCTCCTGTGTTCTGATGTGTTCTGCTGTGTTATGTTGTGTTCTGTTGTGTTCTCTGATGTTCTGATGTATTCTCATGTGTACTGTTCTGTTGTGTTCTTTTGTGTTCTGTTGTGTTCTGTTGTGTTCTCATGTGTAGTGTTCTGTTCTGTTCTCTTCTGTTTTGTTCTGTTGTGTTCTATTGTGTTCAATTCTGTTCACATGTGTAGTGTTCTCATGTTCTGTTGTGTTCTTGTGTGTTCTGTTGTGTTCTGATGTGTTCTCATGTGTAGTATTGTGTTGTGTTCTATTGTGTTCTTTTGTGTTCTGTTGTGTCTTCATGTGTTGTGTTGTGTTCTGTTGTGTTCTGATGTGTTCTCGTGTAGTGTTCTTTTGTGTTCTGTTGTGTTCTGTTGTGTTCTGTTGTGTTCTGATGTGTTCTCAGGTGCAGTGTTCTTTTGTGTTCTGTTGTGTTCTGTTGTGTTCTCATGTGTAGTGTTCTGTGGTGTTCTGTTGTGTTCTCTTGTGTTCTGTTGTGTTCTGATGTGTACTCATGTATAGTGTTCTGTTGTGTTCTGTTGTGTTCTGATTACTTCACATGTAGCATTTTGTAGTGCTGTGTAGTGTTCTGTTGTGTTCTGCTGTGTTATGATGTGTTCTGATGTGTTCTGTTGTGGTCTGTTGTGTTCTCATGTGTAGTGTTCTGTTGTGTTGTGTTGTGTTCTCTTGTGCTCTGTTGTGTTTACGTGTAGCGTTCTGTGATGTGTAATATTGTGTTGTGTTCTGTTGTGTTCTGTTGTGTTCTGTTGTGTTCTGTTGTGTTCTGTTTTGTTCTGATATGTTCTGCTGTGTTCTCATTTTCAGTGTTCTGTTGTTTTTTGTTGTGCTCTGATGTGTTCTGTTATATTCTGATGTGCAGTGTTCTGTTGTGTTCTGTTGTGTTCTCTTGTGTTCTCATGTGTTCTCATGTGTAGTGTTCTGTTGTCTTCTGTTGTGTTCTGATGCGTTCTGTTGTATTCTTATGTGTTCTGTTGTGTTCTGATGTGTAGTGATCTTTTGTGTTCTGTTGTGTTGTGATGTGTTCTCATGTGTACTGTTCTGTTGTTTTCTGTTGTGTTCGGTTGTGTTCTGTTGTGTTCTCATGTGTAGTGTTCTGTTCTGTTGTGTACTTTTGTGTTCTGTTGTGGTCTTTTGTGTTCTGTTGTGTTCTGCTGTGTTCTGTTGTGTTCTAATGTGTTCTGTTCTGTTCTGTTCTGTTCTGTTGTGTTCTGTTTTGTTCTGATGTGTTCTGCTGTGTTCTCATTTTTAGTGTTCTGTCGTTTTTCGTTGTGTTATGATGTGTTCTGTTATATTCTGATGTGCAGTGTTCTGTTGTGTTCTGTTGTGTTCTCATGTGTTTTCATGTGTTCTCATGTGTAGTGTTCTGTTGTGTTCTCATGTGTTCTCTTGTGTTCTCGTGTATTTTTCTGTTCTGTTGTGTTCTGTTGTGTTCTACTGTGTTCTGTTCACATATGTAGTGTTGAGTTGTGTGCAGTGATGTTCTTATGTGTTCTTTTGTGTTCTGATGTGTTCTCATGTGTACTATTGCGTTGTCTTCTGTAGTGTTTTCAAGTGTAGTGTTCTGTTGTGTTCTGTTTTGTTATGATGTGTTCTCCTGTGTAGTGTTCTACTGTGTTCCGTAGTCTTCTGTTGTGTTCTGTTGTATTCTCTTGGGTTCTGTGATGTTCTGATGTGTAGTGTTCTGTTTCGTTCTATTGTGTTCTGATGTGTTCACATGTGAAGTGTTCTGTTGTGTTCTGTTCTCTTCAAGTGTGTAGTGTTCTGTTTTGTTCTGTTGTGTTCTCTTGTCTTCACATGTGTAGTGTTCTGCTGTGTTCTGTTTGGTTCTGATGTGTTCTGATGTGTTCTCATTTTCACCGGACTCCAGGAAGGGGCACAGCCGGGGGGGGGGGGGGCTGACCCCACCTGGCCGAACAGAGCCCGGTGTTCCATACCCTGTGACGTCACGCTGGGTTCCGGTGGGGAGGGCGGGGCGGCGGGAAGGCACTCGCGGCTTGGGGGGACGCAGCACCGGTCCTGTTTCGGCAGAGCAGCTGTCTGGGTTGTACGGTTCGTTGTTGTGTTTTCTCCTTATTTGTATCGTTGTTGTTCCTGTTTTCCCTCTGTTTGCTGTTCTGTTAAACTGCCCTTATCCCGACCCACCTGTTTCTGCCTCTTTCTTTTCATTCTCCTCCTCCGCACGCCGGCGGGGGGAGGGGCGGCTGCGTGGCGCTTTTGTTGCCGGCGGCAGCCGAAACCGAAACAGTTTTTCAGCAATTTAAGTCACAGATACGATCTGTAATGGGACAGATGACACTAACTGCATCTGACCATCCTAATATACTCCAGAGGTTTATCTTTGCAAATATTGTTAGCTTGCAGTAGACTTTGTGCAAAGGTAGCAAGAGGAAGAGAAGTCTGCCTTTGAATTTTAAATCTTTCTTTGCATGTGTCATTTTGTGTCCTTCTGTCTACGTGACTCGCAGCACTACACTGCAGGTTCTGCGGAGCCCCTGATCTGCTAGTGACATTAACGGCTAGCTGGGTGGTGGTGGAAGGGTGCCAGTTCTCGCAGTGCGATTTCAGTAAGGAATTTCAAACTAGTTAGACTTCCCTAAAATCCAGAAACTCATTTACCAGTTCAGGAAGAGGTGGTGATGTTGCCTTGTCCTGCCAGTGCTGAATGCTGTATGTCCTGGGTTCGGCCAGGACAGGGTTAATTTTCACCGGACTCCAGGAAGGGGCACAGCCGGGGGGTGAGGGCTGACCCCACCTGGCCGAACAGAGCCCGGTATTCCATACCCTGTGACGTCACGCTGGGTTCCGCTGGGGGGGCGGCTCGGCTAGAACCCTCTCGTGGCTCGGGAGCGTGCGGCGCCGGTCCGAGAGAGCGGCTGTCTGTTTTTTGTCGTGTTTTCTCCTTATCTGTATCGTTGTTGTTCCTGTTCCATCTGTTTGTTGTTCTGTTAAACTGCCCTTATCCCGACCCACCGGTTTTCTGCCTGTTTTCTTTCCATTCTCCTCCGCACCGCGGCGGGGGGGAGGGTCGGCCACGTGGCGCTTTTGTTGCAGGCGGCAACCAAAATCAAAACACTGTAGCTGTCACAAGAAGATGTGCAGATGTTCAAACCTGCCTGACAATAAGAAAAGCAACTGTTTTGCTACAACTTTTCCTTTAGAACAGCGTCTTTCCCAGGCAGGCATTTGACCTGTTCGTGGAATAAAAACTGCCACTAGAAGTGGGCTGCATGGGAAGAGCATGCTGTTCTCCTGGAAGTCAGAAGACTGGCTTCCGTTCCTGCGTGTTGCTGATTTGCTTTATGACCTGCGAGTCCTCTCCCGCTATGTTTGCTTTACTTGTTTTCTCGATGGTGATCTGTTCAGCAGAGGAAATGCCTTTTACTTCTGTGCAAGATCTGGGCTCAAGTTGCTTCGGGGGGAAATTGCAGCTGGTTGAGAAGTCAGTCACTAATTTTTGCTAACCAAAGTGTAGCTGAGATAAATTTGCCTGAAAAGTACTTTCCTTTATTGGAAAGGACTCTATGGCTTTACACGCAATGAATTTAAAACCATGTAGAAACTTCAAAGTGCTTATGCCAGCTGAGCTTTTTGTATTTTAAATGTGTTTGAAGCTGCTTCAGAGCAGAAGCTTTTGCTGCTCTAGGGAAAAAAGCTTTAATTCTAGATACTGCATCAATTTACCAGCGACTGTTAGACTTTCCTTGACCTGTCTGTGTAACGTAGTTTGTAATGGAGAGATCCTTCAGTTAATTGATGGAATAACCTTGTACCTCCAGCTTGAGGCTATTGCTAAGGACGGTTTGCTTGCTTGGATGCGCTGTTTGCCGTAGCCCCTGGCTGGAGTTGATACAGCATTTGAATTCGGGCTGGTAAGGTTTTGTTTCTACTGGTAGTGGAATTGAGACTGAAATAAAGCAGGTGAAATTACGACCTTACTGAAGTCATTAGCAAAGCTGCCATTGACTGAAGTAAGGCTAGGATCTCAGCCAAGCGTTTTGGTTGTTAAATTTATGGTAACATATTAATTGAGTTGTATTAAAACAAGGTTTTGAAAAAGTTTATCTTTAGCTTCGTGATACAATCTCCATTCCATAAATATTGTACATAGTGTTACTAAAAGTTTACCTTTTTTTGGCAGGTTGATAGAGGTAGATTTTAATTTATTTTTATAATCTGTGTGTTTGCACTCCTAGGAAAGAACTAAAGTACGCAGATGTCATTATTTCTGTAAATGAAAAGGACTTAATCCTAAATCTTCTAATTGTTTTATAGTATATGGCAGCAGAGCTATCTAACACTCTGTCCTGCAGGAAATATTTGGCATACTTGTAAGCTCCAGGGAGAGGAGAACTAGGATGATAATATCCATTAACGTTGTTTTTGAATGAGAACTTGCATAAAGACTTTCTCGAGGAAAAAAAAGAAAATCACTATTAGATTTAAAGGCTTTTTAGCAAAAGGAATGTATTGCAAGCTTTCGACCTTCCTGTGCTGTATGAAGCTTTACTGGTGCGTATGCCAGAAAATCCTGTTGATTACTGGACTCTTCCAATGTGTGCTGCCCTTCTAGAAAGTCGACATCTGGACTGTATTTATTCTACTATTTTCTCGTCACTGGATGAGTCAGAGTAGATTTTCCTCCTTTAAATTTTGATAAACTTTGTTTCTATGATTTGGCAGAAAAGATTTTGTGCAATTTTAAAGGCACAACTAATAATGCGTTCCCAAGCTCTGATGACAGTTAGAACAAACGGTATTGTTTTAAAACATAAATGTATATTTTGCTGTACTACTCTTCTTGCTTCTCTTATCTGCTAGAATAGTTTTAGCATTGAGCATATTTTAATACACATCTAGAAACAGGCAAGACTGCTTTTATTATATTATTATATTGCTTGAAGTCATGAATTATGTTAATGTAAACACTGTAGTCAAAGGGAGACTGTATTGGCACCTGAGGTCTTTTATTCCTGCTTGTCAGTCTTCACGTTTGTCTTGTATGTGGAGACTCTGGCCTGGGTAGAAATGGGATTGTTCATTAAGAGTCAAAGTGTGTTCTTCCACTTGTAGCAGTCCCAAAGTACACCCAGTTTGTGTTGCACATCGATGGTATCTTGGCAAAAAGGAAACCGAGTTATCCATTAGCTAATTCTCAGAGTAATCTTCTTTGTAACCAGCTCTTCAAGTAATACCTTCCAAGTTTTCCCATGCAATGAGTAAAGCTAGCATAGTCAACAAGTTTCAAGGAACTACTCTCTCAATCGCTGGAAAGTTTTGACTAATTGAGCACAGTGATTTTTAATCTCTGGTATTCTGTATTATTTTTCAGTGATGTTTGTCTTATGAGGAACAATGGAACAAAATGGTTTTGGACAGGTTGATGTAGTTGCTTCTGAGAATTCGGGAGCGTGCGGCGCCGGTGCGGTCCGAGAGAGCGGGTCTGTTTTATTAATGTATGCCATCAATAAAATCAGGTGCCTTGATTAACCCTCTAGTATTGCAGGTCACAACTTGGTAACTGAGGCTGTGATAAATATCCCATAGCTTGTCTGCAGAATCAACTTTTTTTTTTAGTGTTTTCAGTTAAAAGTTTTCTCCTGCAAAACCTAGGGACTGATACTGTTCTGTCAGGTCAAACAGATAAGCTGTTTCACCTGAAGTTTGTACCTAGCTCTTGTAGGCTACTTTTCCGTGATGGGTTTGCTAAGCTGCTGTGAGTGCACTTCCTCAGTCTCCATTGCTGCTTGCTCATGGGTGGAGGAGTGCACATATGGCCACCTCATAGCGAGAGGTCACCTCTGCTAGTGCAGCTATCCTGTGGGCTTTCCGTCATTTGAGAGGGTTGGAAGGTAAGAAGAAATGAGATTGTTTTAGAGTCCATTCTCTTTGAACATCTGGGGTGATATCCTTTCTGGGGTGATATCCTTTCTGGGGTGATATCCTTTCTGTATATGCAAAGTTAAAATTTCAAGTGCTATATTGTCTCATTTTTGCAGAGGTTAAGTGTGATCTGAGGATAGGGATGCTTCTAAGCTGCCTATCTGATCAAGAAGTGCAGGTCTGAAGGTACTAAATACCCAAGTGAATGCAGACTAGCTGCAACACTGACGTATGCAGCATGGTGGAGGAAGGTGAAGACTGTAAGAATGTGCTTAAACTCACCCTGCTAAATTAACATTGCTGTTCTGAGTATCTTAGCTGAGAAATATGCAAGCATGCAAAATGTACACTTGTCATTCTTAAAGTAGTTGGTTTCCAACCTTTAATTTCTGAAGGACTGTTGAATGATGGAACTACTTTGACTTTTTCCACACAAATCCCTCTAATGAAATGCGTTTCTGCTTCACACCCGTCAGAGTTGCCAGTGGCAGTCACTGTCTCGCTTGAAATGGGATCTTTCTCCAGTAATCTACTGCCAGTTAATCATGGCTAAGTGAGACCTGGTAATCCCATTGATGTGCCTGGACTTATCTGAAGACAAGACCTAATTTTTATTTTTTTAAAAAGAGCTGTAGTAACATCATTTGTAATTATAGTGATATGAACTTGGTCACGCTTCCTGCCTACAATATCATGTATGTAAACACTACAATAAATTCTGTCTAAACACGTTCTGCTTTAACTCTACCTCTGTCTTAAGAAGTAAATGTGCATTTGCTGTCTTTATTTATCTCTGTACTGTACCACTCTGCACTAATAAATTCATTTCTTAATGAATTCATGTAGCCGTATGGCCAGAAATATATTTTTTAACTAGCTAAGAGTCTGTGATAAGCAGTGCAAAGAATCTGTTTCTTTAAAATATGTTTTACTGTACTTTCAAACTGGCTTCTAAAGATACTGAATGTTTCCATCAACTTGGTAATACTCATAACCAGCTCCTGGTATATACAATATATTAAAATGATGCTAAATATAAAAGTGTGTGTGTATAATGATTTTAAGAAAACTAATATATATGTCTCTGCACTCTGAATAAATCTGTCTCTGGACTTGTGATCAAGGAAGAGGACAGAGCTGTTTCTTGTTACTTAAGGTAACACAGGAATTCAGGCACATAGCAAAAAGCTTTTAATCACACTAATGTGATGCATTGTATCAACATCTTAATGCTAAGATGATCTTTAGGATGAAGAAAGTATTTCAAACAAACACCATGTAGTTCCCTGCAACATCAGTGCTTTTTGTTCTAGACAGTGAAGGTCTGTTGTGTAGTCAAAGCCGTAAATGGAATGAAATGAGGTTGCTTTAAACAAAGGTTTCATAAGTTGTTGAAAATCAGTTTTGAGGAAAATGTCTGAAATGTTTTGCAGAGGTGAATCTGGTGCTGGGAAGACTGAAAACATGAAGAAGGTTTTTCCATACCTTGCTCATGTTGCTTCCTCCCATAAAGGAAGAAAGGACCATAATATTCCTGTAAGTTGGGATATTTTATCATTTGTTTATTGTTCTTTTTGAAAACTACCATCTTTGCATTTAAAAAAACAACTAACTGCAGTGGACAGGACTTTCCCCTACTTGGAATCCTGTTAGCTCATAATTTTTGTGTTACTCTAGCTAGCAATAACACCTAGTTTTGTATTTTTGACTTGTTGCCTTTCTTTCCTTTTCATGACGTACCAAGGAACATTATTTTCTTTTATTTAATTTCAGTTGGCTGATGCTAAGAAAAAGGTAGATGATGACTTGGGAACCATTGAAGGCTTGGAGGAAAACAAAAAGAAATTACTGAAGGACGCGGAGTCCTTAAGCCAACGCCTAGAGGAGAAGGCAATGGCTTATGACAAACTGGAAAAGACAAAGAATCGCCTGCAGCAAGAGCTGGATTACGTGGTGGTAGACCTAGATCATCAGCGCCAGATTGTTTATAGCCTGAAGAAAAAGCTGAAGAAGTTTGATCAGGTAGTCTACTTTCCTGTCATCTTGCTGATTTCTATGATTTTTAAATGGCATCTTGTTTGTGTTGATTGATAAATCTTTTGGGAGCAGCTTGGCCTTTGTTAGGAGTAACTTGTTGCTTCTGATTTCAGTGAATAAATGCCATCTTGGAATCGTGTTAGATCAAGTAATAAGCTCTTTCTATACAAAAAAGAAATTCTATTGGAACAAAAACTTCAGACTATTATTGTAATCCCTCAGGATAGACTAAGAAAGGGTGTGAAGACCGAACGATGGAAATAATAGGAAAATTATTTCATCTTTATTAGTAGCTTGCTTTCCTCACCTCATTCCAGAGTAGCTGTAGCTGTTTTCTTACTAGTCTTTGGATCAAGACTGAGGGACTAGACAGCTTCTGAATGCCAGTTAAACTTAGAGCATTAACAACTTCAGTGACTAAAACACCTCTGAGGCAGGAAGGACCTGATTATAGAACTGATGAGATGGATTAATTGTTTCTTATATTCAGATGCTGGCAGAAGAAAAGAACATTTCTGCCAGATATGCAGAGGAAAGAGATCGTGCTGAAGCAGAGGCAAGGGAGAAGGAAACCAAAGCACTGTCTCTGGCTCGGGCTTTGGAAGAAGCCCTGGAAGCTAAGGAAGAGTTTGAAAGACAGAACAAACAGTTGCGGGCAGATATGGAAGACTTAATGAGCTCGAAAGATGATGTGGGCAAAAATGTAAGTAACTTTCCAGACCCTATTTTGTTATGAACTGCACAGGGAACAACACAGGAAAATTCCCTGGTTGGAGAAGTGTTTTTGACACAAATATGGAACGTTTTGAGGCTGATTTGTAACCCAAAATTCTGGAGGAATTAATGCTCAGAACACGAGGGTGGTCTCTATTAAGATGAGGCCTGTTCAAAAGATGTGAAGACTTGGAGAGCAGCAGTTGCTGGCCCAATGCCTAATGGCACTTGTGCTGGATTTAAGAGCTTGTCTTACTACTACTACTTTTTCTCTGTGAATATTGCACAGCTCATCTCTCCATTCATCTGCACGGATGTTTGTTTGGTTCTCTAATCTGTATCTTAGAGATGCTGCTCTCCCTGTTCTGACTGTCCAGTTTGGAGCATCACAAAGTGTAGTGTACTGAGTTCATATAATGTCTGCTTTTGCTGTTAACTGCTGATTTTGAGAGGGTCTGATTAATGTTTGTGGCTTAGGTCCATGAACTGGAGAAATCAAAAAGAACTTTAGAGCAACAGGTTGAAGAGATGAGGACTCAGCCTGAGGAACTGGAAGATGAACTGCAGGCCACAGAAGATGCTAAACTTCGTTTGGAGGTGAACATGCAAGCTATGAAAGCCCAGTTTGAGAGAGATCTGCAAGCCAGAGATGAACAGAATGAAGAGAAAAAGAGGATGCTGGTTAAACAAGTGTGTATCTTACTGTGCTTCATAGTGGGAAGGGCGTGATGATCTTTTGACAAAGCTCTATGGCTTTGAGAACTTGCTACCAGGAAAATAAAACTCTGTGCTTAAAGATCCCATCCTATAGAAGTCCCAAGCACGGATCTTTACCAACAAGACAATAGGTCTTGTTGTGGATTAGCCACTGTTCATGTTAGTCTGCCAGTGATGGTCCTCCAATTCAACTGTACCTTGCCTCCAAAGCACTCAATATACAAGTAGATTTGGCTGTTGCTGCATGGGTGTCCTTCAAGCCCGTCCTGTTTGGTGTACAGCAACGAATCCATGGATGCCGACATAGACTGAAAGACTGTAATTAAGCGAACAGTTTCTTAAATGAAAAACGTAGCAAAGATTCCAGATTTGCCAGACTTGAGTCTCTTCAGATCTGCTTTATGATACTAGAATTCTAAAGAAATGCCTTTAAAATTTCATGCTTGTAGGAGAAGATAGATCTAAATTAACATTTCTAAAGCTTTAAGGAAAAAGCACCTAATATTTCAAGATTTATCACAAGAAAACAAAAACTTACTGAGAATCACCTGTATAGAGATCTCCTAGAAATAAATAAAAGCATTGACCTGGAAGGCTTTTGAAGTTCCCTGCAATGCTGAATTGCTATTGTCTTGCACTGGACAAGAGCTCCTGACCTGGCATGAGGAGGGAGGCTTGATTCAAAAGAAACATATTCCTTCATGTTGGCAACCTGTGGCACTTCTGGCTCACTTTTATTGTTGTATGATTTCATCTTAGTTCTTGTTAGTTGCTTTCCTAGATACTTTGCTTCTCTGTTTTCTTTTGAAAAAAAGAAAAGTTGTTGGTGTATACATTCTAGTAGCACATCTGTTTCAAAGAGAATTATTTCTTTTTTTTTTCTTGAGAATGTGTGGTGATTCTATGTCGTATTTTCCTCTTAGTGGTTCGATCAGAATTAGCAACATCTGCCCCCAAGTCATACCTAAATGTAGACAGATGTACTGGGCCAGAAGCTGATTATGAAGTAGCTGAACAGATGAAATGGAAATGCTTCAGACGCTGAGCTCTTTTCTTTATTTTCCTTTTGTCAGTTCAGAGATCTCTGCTTACAGTTTGTGGATTTTTTTGCTGTCTGCAATGTCTTCCCATGTAGCTTGAGTTCTGTAGGCTCTTCGAATCGAGTAATGCTAATTCTGATCTGCAAAGGCCTTTTGGATTCATCAGCCGTTTTGTTAGGATTTTGTGTTTGCTCTGTTCCTGGAGCTTGAGCCTGTTAAATCCCTTGATTTCACAGGTGCGAGAGCTGGAGGTAGAACTGGAAGATGAGCGCAAACAGAGGGCTCTTGCTGTGGCAGCCAAGAAGAAAATGGAGATGGATATGAAAGACCTGGAAGGTCAGATAGGAGCTGCAAACAAGGCTCGAGATGAAGCAATCAAACAGCTACGTAAGCTCCAGGTAGGCACAGCAAATCAGCTGAGCTGCTTTCCCTCCTGCTGACAGTCTGTCAAGGGTGCTGCTTTTCGTTACATGCATTTGTAGTGTGAAGGCAAGAAGGAGTATCAGACTCAGCTATGCTGGCATACGTCACAGTATCTGGCCTGAACTTATCAGACGCTCAAAACTCCTCTCATCCTTTTGTTGCTAAGGAGTTAAGATTGTCCCCCACGTGCTTCTATTCAATAGTCATCATTTTCAACGCTTTGCATAAGGATTTACTGAGGATTGCTTTTGAGGCTGAATCTTTAAAATTTATGGTTGTTTGTATCTTTGAATTTACTGATTTCAGCTCAGCTCTTGCTGATTGCTACTTCCTCTAGTTGAGGAAGCCAAAAATGCTGCAGAGAAATAGGAGGAGTAAATTTTAGTTGCTTTGAAAAAGCTCCAAGATGCCTATTCTTTTTAGATTGGCAAGAAGAATCCAGTACTTGTGTCAAGGATTTATTTCCCATTCCCAGAGAAATACTCCGTCTTTAGTAGAGGTCAGTTTTCCCAAGGCTTTCAGTGCCATGGCCCAAAGCTGCAGGAGTATGAGGCCGTGGCAAGACCATGTAAAGCATAGAGCAAACTGCATTGCCTTTCTGCCCTGTCCACTCTATTCCTTGGCAATCCTACTTCAACTGAATGAGGGCAATTTTGGAACTTGGTCCAGGCGCTGGATGAGAAGGGAATGGAGATTAAAGCAAGAAATGCTGGTACCTAGCAGTAGCGGCTTCTCTATTCCCAGAGGCTGAGTCAGTTACAGAGTTCATACCTGATCTCTGTACACTTTCATGCAAGCACCTGAAATAAGTGGTCTCATGACTAGTGGTATTGCGAAGATGCAGGTACAACTTCAATGCAGTTTCTCCAGCTTTATTCTTTTAGCATCTGAAGTCAAACTTGTGTGAATTAAGATATCAGTCTGTGTGAAGTGTCTTACGGGAAGGATAAGTATGTGCTTCTACGTTATATGTGCAAAATGGTGAATTGTGGTACTTCTACACTGAGAAGTTTCTTACCTTGAGTACTTGTAATAGGTTTTATCAGTCAATTTAAGTAAATAGGTTTGTTTTTTTCCAAGACAATTGCAAGAGCATTACCTATCTACTACAAAGGTATCTCTACTACCTCTACTAGAGGTTTTTTCCTACAAGAAATATACTAATAAATGAAGTGAAGTCTTCTAATGGGATATTTCTGATGAGGAGTGAGTGATGGAAAGATGAGAAAATGAAGGGTTTAGACTGAAAGAGGGTAGAATTAAATTGGATATAAGAAAGAAATTCTTCACTCTGAGGGTGATGAGGCACTGGTCCAGGTTGCCCAGAGAAGCTGTGGCTGCCCCCTCCCTGGCAGTGTTCAAGGCCAGGTTGGATGGGGCTTTGAGCAGCCTGGAAGGTGTCTCTGCCCGTGGCAGAGGGATAGATCTCAGATCTTTAAAGGTCCTGTCCAACCCAAACCATTCTATAATTCTATGAAAATAAGAACTGAAAATAAATATATTTAAGTGGAATGAAGCCACTTTAGGAGGAAGGTCTTGCCTCCTAAGGGCAAAAAAGCTTCAGAGCTACTAATAAATCTTGTGGTTGTCCTGCTGTATCATGGCTTATTCTTTCCTCTGCTCTCCAACTGCAGGCTCAAATGGAAGACTACCAGCGGGAGCTAGAAGAAGCCCGTGCATCCAGAGATGAGATCTTTGCACAGTCCAAAGAAAGTGAAAAGAAGCTCAAAGGTCTTGAAGCAGAAATACTCCAGCTCCAAGAGGTGAGATTGAAATCCAAGAAATCTGTTTTTCTTTCTAGAGAAAAGGGGAAGGCCAGAGTGTGTTTGTTTTTTTTTAAAAAAAAAAAAAGAGTAAAAAGCCATCCAGTGAGTTGAACAGAAAAGTGGGAGCCTGGAGATGTTTCTCTTCCTCACTGCCCCAGGTCATTAGTGAGCTTCTTATAGCTTTGTAGGAATCCTTCTAGTAGTCTGGACTTCCTTTCCCTGCCTGGGTAGCAGGGAAGCCTTACTACTGCTTAAACAGATTTCAAGCCTCACTAAAATTTGCAAGGTGGTTTGAGAGTCTCTGGAAGCTGTGGTGCACAGTTGTCAGTACTAAAACTGGTCACTGGAAGTATATAAAAACCTAACAATCTCTCCAGTACCTCAGTGGACCATGTAAGTCTGTGGAGGTTTATCTCTCTGCTGTCTGAGGTCCTCATCCCTTTCTTTTACGGGCATTTGTTCCCTCATTGTTGGCAATTCATGTAAGAGCTCCAAGTCGTGCTACATATCGCTGTCACTTATCTCCGATTATCTCCGTTGTCTGCCACAAGGTTAAACGTTTGAGGTTTGAAGGCAACAGAATTGCCTTGTGTGAGAGACGGCCTCTTTTTGCCCTGTTAGCTGCAAAGGTTGAAGCAATCACTCAGCTTACACTGCACTTAATGTTTGAGACTTTTACCTACAACTTACTAGAGCTTCTCCATGTCATTCTTTCACAGACTTCAAACTAGTCAGTCTTGCACTTGCAGTGCATTAGATTGTGTCCTTCTTGGTGAATGTCTGGGTGTTTCTACCACTCAATACCATTTCACAATACAAGATTCAGCGCTGTTATAGTTTTGTGCTAAAAATTCATTTTCTATACTTTGCTTTCAGTCATGCTACGTACTCTGTAGGAACCTAAAAAATTTGCTTAATTTAGTGCCCACGTTATACTTAATGAATTAGAGCATGTGACAGAACGGTTTTCTCCTCCTGCTTAGGGCTTGAATGTTACTGGCCTTTTCAGGGGACGGGGAGAAGTAAATTCATAGTAGTCATGTGGCAGTTACGGGAAGTTTGATCAGGTAGTCTACTTTCCTGTCATCTTGCTGATTTCTATGATTTTGAATGGCATCTTGTTTGTGTTGATTGATAAATCTTTTGGGAGCAGCTTGGCCTTTGTTAGGAGTAACTTGTTGCTTCTAATTTCAGTGAGCTAAATGCCATCTTGGAGTCTTGTTAGATCAAGTAATAAGCTCTTTCTATACAAAAAAGAAATTCTATTGGAACAAAAACTTCAGACTATTATTGTAATCCCTCAGGATAGACTAAGAAAGGGTGTGAAGACTGAACGATGGAAATAATAGGAAAATTATTTCATCTTTATTAGTAGCTTGCTTTCCTCACCTCATTCCAGAGTAGCTGTAGCTGTTTTCTTACTAGCCTTTGGATCAAGACTGAGAGACTAGAGAGCTTCTGAATGCCAGTTAAACTTAGAGCATTAACCACTTCAGTGACTAAAACACCTCTGAGGCAGGAAGGACCTGATTATAGAACTGATGAGATGGATTAATTGTTTCTTATATTCAGATGCTGGCAGAAGAAAAGAACATTTCTGCCAGATATGCAGAGGAAAGAGATCGTGCTGAAGCAGAGGCAAGGGAGAAGGAAACCAAAGCACTGTCTCTGGCTCAGGCTTTGGAAGAAGCCCTGGAAGCTAAGGAAGAGTTTGAAAGACAGAACAAACAGTTGCGGGCAGATATGGAAGACTTCATGGGCTCGAAAGATGATGTGGGCAAAAATGTAAGTAACTTTCCAGACCCTATTTTGTTATGAACTGCACAGGGAACAACACAGGAAAATTCCCTGGTTGGAGAAGTGTTTTTGACACAAATATGGAACGTTTTGAGGCTGATTTGTAACCCAAAATTCTGGAGGAATTAATGCTCAGAACACGAGGGTGGTCTCTATTAAGATGAGGCCTGTTCAAAAGATGTGAAGACTTGGAGAGCAGCAGTTGCTGGCCCAATGCCTAATGGCACTTGTGCTGGATTTAAGAGCTTGTCTTACTACTACTACTTTTTCTCTGTGAATATTGCACAGCTCATCTCTCCATTCATCTGCACGGATGTTTGTTTGGTTCTCTAATCTGTATCTTAGAGATGCTGCTCTCCCTGTTCTGACTGTCCAGTTTGGAGCATCACAAAGTGTAGTGTACTGAGTTCATATAATGTCTACTTTTGCTGTTAACTGCTGATTTTGAGAGGGTCTGATTAATGTTTGTGGCTTAGGTCCATGAACTGGAGAAATCAAAAAGAACTTTAGAGCAACAGGTTGAAGAGATGAGGACTCAGCCTGAGGAACTGGAAGATGAACTGCAGGCCACAGAAGATGCTGAACTTTGTTTGGAGGTGAACATGCAAGCTATGAAAGCCCAGTTTGAGAGAGATCTGCAAGCCAGAGATGAACAGAATGAAGAGAAAAAGAGGATGCTGGTTAAACAAGTGTGTATCTTACTGTGCTTCACAGTGGGAAGGGCGTGATGATCTTTTGACAAAGCTCTATGGCTTTGAGAACTTGCTACCAGGAAAATAAAACTCTGTGCTTAAAGATCCCATCCTATAGAAGTCCCAAGCACGGATCTTTACCAACAATACAATAGGTCTTGTGGTGGATTAGCTACTGTTAATGTTAGTCTGCCAGTGATGGTCCTCCAATTCAACTGTACCTTGCCTCAAAAGCACTCAACATGCAAGTAGATTGGGCTGTTGCTGCATGGGTGTCCTTCAAGCCCGTCCTGTTTGGTGTACAGCAACAAATCCATGGATGCCGACATAGACTGAAAGACTGTAATTAAGTGAACAGTTTCTTAAATGAAAAACGTAGCAAAGATTCCAGATTTGCCAGACTTGAGTCTCTTCAGATCTGCCTTATGATACTAGAATTCTAAAGAAATGCCTTTAAAATTTCATGCTTGTAGGAGAAGATAGATCTAAATTAACATTTCTAAAGCTTTAAGGAAAAAGCACGTAATATTTCAAGATTTATCACAAGAAAACAAAAACTTACTGAGAATCACCTGTATAGAGATCTCCTAGAAATAAATAAAAGCATTGACCTGGAAGGCTTTTGAAGTTCCCTGCAATGCTGAATTGCTATTGTCTTGCACGGGACAAGAGCTCCTGACCTGGCATGAGGAGGGAGGCTTGATTCAAAAGAAACATATTCCTTCATGTTGGCAACCTGTGGCACTTCTGGCTCACTTTTATTGTTGTATGAGTTCATCTTAGTTCTTGTTAGCTGCTTTCTTAGATACTTTGCTTCTCTGTTTTCTTTTGAAAAAAAGAAAAGTTGTTGGTGTATACATTCTAGTAGCACATCTGTTTCAAAGAGAATTATTTCTTTTTTTTTTTCTTGAGAATGTGTGGTGATTCTATGTCGTATTTTCCTCTTAGTGGTTCGATCAGAATTAGCAACATCTGCCCCCAAGTCATACCTAAATGTAGACAGATGTACTGGGCCAGAAGCTGATCATGAAGTAGCTGAACAGATGAAATGGAAATGCTTCAGATGCTGAGCTCTTTTCTTTATTTTCCTTTTGTCAGTTCAGAGATCTCTGCTTCCAGTTTGTGGATTTTTTTGCCGTCTGCAGTGTCTTCCCATGTAGCTTGAGTTCTGTAGGCTCTTCGAATCGAGTAATGCTAATTCTGATCTGCAAAGGCCTTTTGGATTCATCAGCCATTTTGTTAGGATTTTGTGTTTGCTCTGTTCCTGGAGCTTGAGCCTGTTAAATCCCTTGATTTCACAGGTGCGAGAGCTGGAGGCAGAACTGGAAGATGAGTGCAAACAGAGGGCTCTTGCTGTGGCAGCCAAGAAGGAAATGGAGATGGATATGAAAGACCTGGAAGGTCAGATAGAAGCTGCAAACAAGGCTCGAGATGAAGCAATCAAACAGCTCCGTAAGCTCCAGGTAGGCACAGCAAATCAGCTGAGCTGCTTTCCCTCCTGCTGACAGTCTGTCAAGGGTGCTGCTTTTCGTTACATGCATTTGTAGTGTGAAGGCAAGAAGGAGTATCAGACTCAGCTATGCTGGCACACGTCACAGTATCTGGCCTGAACTTATCAGACGCTCAAAACTCCTCTCATCCTTTTGTTGCTAAGGAGTTAAGATTGTCCCCCACATACTTCTATTCTATAGTCATCATTTTCAACGCTTTGCGTAAGGATTTACTGAGGATTGCTTTTGAGGCTGAATCTTTAAAATTTATGGTTGTTTGTATCTTTGAATTTACTGATTTCAGCTCAGCTCTTGCTGATTGCTACTTCCTCTAGTTGAGGAAGCCAAAAATGCTGCAGAGAAATAGGAGGAGTAAATTTTAGTTGCTTTGAAAAAGCTCCAAGATGCCTATTCTTTTTAGATTGGCAAGAAGAATCCAGTACTTGTGTCAAGGATTTATTTCCCATTCCCAGAGAAATACTCCGTCTTTAGTAGAGGTCAGTTTTCCCAAGGCTTTCAGTGCCATGGCCCAAAGCTGCAGGAGTATGAGGCCATGGCAAGACCATGTAAAGCATAGAGCAAACTGCATTGCCTTTCTGCCCTGTCCACTCTATTCCTTGGCAATCCTACTTCAACTGAATGAGGGCTATTTTGGAACTTGGTCCAGGCGCTGGATGAGAAGGGAATGGAGATTAAAGCAAGAAATGCTGGTACCTAGCAGTAGCGGCTTCTCTATTCCCAGAGGCTGAGTCAGTTACAGAGTTCATACCTGATCTCTGTACACTTTCATGCAAGCACCTGAAATAAGTGATCTCATGATTAGTGGTATTGCGAAGATGCAGGTACAACTTAAATGCAGTTTCTCCAGCCTTATTCTTTTAGCATCTGAAGTCAAACTTGTGTGAATTAAGATATCAGTCTGTGTGAAGTGTCTTACGGGAAGGATAAGTATGTGCTTCTACGTTATATGTGCAAAATGGTGAATTGTGGTACTTCTACACTGAGAAGTTTCTTACCTTGAGTACTTGTAATAGGTTTTATCAGTCAATTTAAGTAAATAGGTTTGTTTTTTTCCAAGACAATTGCAAGAGCATTACCTATCTACTACAAAGGTATCTCTACTACCTCTACTAGAGGTTTTTTCCTACAAGAAATATACTAATAAATGAAGTGAAGTCTTCTAATGGGATATTTCTGATGAGGAGTGAGTGATGGAAAGATGAGAAAATGAAGGGTTTAGACTGAAAGAGGGTAGATTTAAATTGGATATAAGAAAGAAATTCTTCACTCTGAGGGTGATGAGGCACTGGCCCAGGTTGCCCAGAGAAGCTGTGGCTGCCCCCTCCCTGGCAGTGTTCAAGGCCAGGTTGGATGGGGCTTTGAGCAGCCTGGAAGGTGTCTCTGCCCGTGGCAGAGGGATAGAACTCTGATCTTTAAAGGTCCTGTCCAACCCAAACCATTCTATAATTCTATGAAAATAAGAACTGAAAATAAATATATTTAAGTGGAATGAAGCCACTTTAGGAGGAAGGTCTTGCCTCCTAAGGGCAAAAAAGCTTCAGAGCTACTAATAAATCTTGTGGTTGTCCTGCTGTATCATGGCTTATTCTTTCCTCTGCTCTCCAATTGCAGGCTGAAATGAAAGACTACCAGCGGGAGCTAGAAGAAGCCTGTGCATCCAGAGATGAGATCTTTGCACAGTCCAAAGAAAGTGAAAAGAAGCTCAAAGGTCTTGAAGCAGAAATACTCCAGCTCCAAGAGGTGAGATTGAAATCCAAGAAATCTGTTTTTCTTTCTAGAGAAAAGGGGAAGGCCAGAGTGTGTTTGTTTTTTTTTTTTTTAAAAAAAAAGTAAAAAGCCATCCAGTGAGTTGAACAGAAAAGTGGGAGCCTGGAGATGTTTCTCTTCCTCACTGCCCCAGGTCATTAGTGAGCTTCTTATAGCTTTGTAGGAATCCTTCTAGTAGTCTGGACTTCCTTTCCCTGCCTGGGTAGCAGGGAAGCCTTACTACTGCTTAAACAGATTTCAAGCCTCACTAAAATTTGCAAGGTGGTTTGAGAGTCTCTGGAAGCTGTGGTGCACAGTTGTCAGTACTAAAACTGGTCACTGGAAGTATATAAAAACCTAACAATCTCTCCAGTACCTCAGTGGACCATGTAAGTCTGTGGAGGTTTATCTCTCTGCTGTCTGAGATCCTCATCCCTTTCTTTTACGGGCATCTGTTCCCTCATTGTTGGCAATTCATGTAAGAGCTCCAAGTCGTGCTACATATCGCTGTCACTTATCTCTGATTATCTCCGTTGTCTGCCACAAGGTTAAACGTTTGAGGTTTGAAGGCAACAGAGTTGCCTTGTGTGAGAGACGGCCTCTTTTTGCCCTGTTAGCTGCAAAGGTTGAAGCAATCACTCAGCTTACACTGCACTTAATGTTTGAGACTTTTACCTACAACTTACTAGAGCTTCTCCATGTCATTCTTTCACAGACTGCAAACTTGTTAGTCTTGCACTTGCAGTGCATTAGATTGTGTCCTTCTTGGTGAATGTCTGGGTGTTTCTACCACTCAATACAATTTCACAATACAAGATTCAGCGCTGTTATACTTTTGTGCTAAAAATTCATTTTCTATACTTTGCTTTCAGTCATGCTACATACTCTGTAGGAACCTAAAAAATTTGCTTAATTTAGTGCCCACGTTATACTTAATGAATTAGAGCATGTGACAGAACGGTTTTCTCCTCCTGCTTAGGGCTTGAATGTTACTGGCCTTTTCAGGGGACGGGGAGAAGTAAATTCATAGTAGTCATGTGGCAGTTACGGGAGGGAAAGATCAAGGTGATGCGTCCTGCTAGCTTTTACAGCTGTTGGTTCTGTTTATCCATTAAAAGACCTCAGCGATATCACACTTCACAGCATCTCCCAGAAGTTATTAGAAGGCATAATTGTTTGCAGAAGTTTTGAGATTCCTAATGCTGTAATGAATATTTCCTAAACCTTCACAGGAGTTTGCTGCGTCTGAAAGAGCTCGTCGTCATGCTGAGCAAGAAAGGGATGAGTTGGCTGATGAGATTGCAAACAGCGCTTTGGGAAAGTGAGTCATCAAATGTATTAATTGTGCATCTGAAGAACTTCAGGCACCAGCAGCTGCAGTTCTTGGTAGCCTGCTTGCAATTTCTGTATTGACCTGTTGTCCCGATAAAAATTCCTTCTTGTTACGAAGAGAATTGCTTACACAGTAGCTTCTCATTACAGTTTGGAATGTCTAAAGTATCAAAAGCAAAATAGCCAGTTGCTTTGTATCAGATCTGAGCGTGTCTTGACCCAAATACTTCTTTTCTAGGTCAGCGCTGCTGGATGAGAAGCGCCGGCTGGAAGCTTGGATTGCACAATTGGAGGAAGAGCTCGAGGAAGAGCAGAGCAACATGGAGCTTCTCAATGAGCGGTTCCGAAAGACCACGTTGCAGGTGAGTCCGTTGGTGGCAATGCTGTAGGGGCAATCTATGTTTCAGTGTGCAGATAAGTGGAGGATCTCAATAGCACCAAATGATCTTCTATCGTTCTCCTCTGAAAGGTTGACACGCTGAATTCTGAGCTAGCTGGGGAGCGGAGTGCTGCCCAGAAGAGTGAAAATGCACGGCAGCAGCTACAAAGGCAGAACAAAGAGCTGAAAGCCAAGTTGCGGGAACTGGAGGGATCCATGAAGTCGAAGTTCAAGGCAACAATTTCTACTCTAGAAGCCAAGATTGTGCAGCTAGAAGAACAGCTTGAGCAGGAAGCCAAGTAAGGAGAAAAAGGAAAAAAAAAATCTGTTTGCTTGTGTTTGCCATGTCTGAAACCTCTGTGCCTTAGGTTTTTGTAGGGCTGAGATATGAGCTTCCGGCAAAGGCATTGGGGTTTCTGATCAGGAAACCTACTGTTTGGGGGACACATATTGACAAGATATCTGCAAAGTAACTGGGGTTGAAATTTTCAGAAACTATTTGCTCCGTAACTAAAGCTGCTGAATTAACTCTGGACATTAACCAGGTTAATATGTTGACTGGTAGTCCCAGGATGCACAAGGTGATGCAGAAGTTTCTTGAGACAAGATGAAACATCGCCTTGAGACACCTGGTCTCTTTGGTTAGAGGAAGCCAGTTGAAGAGCTTAGGTGTGACAGCTTTAGTTGGTTGAGATGAATCCTGTACTCTGCAGAAGTCTTTCTGCAGTGAGCTCTTCCTGTCTATCCTTGTCATCTTGGTCCTCCAAATATATGTATTTGTTTTAAGCTAGTTCCTCCCAGAATCTGAAGGTCTTATAACAATCTTTTTTCTTTTTGTGCTTTTGGCTCTATGGGAGGAACATGTTACTGGTTAGCAATAACTCTGTAAGAAGCACCTTGATATCCCTCTTTTGAGCCTGCATACCATATTGGTATTGCTCCAGTGCTAAGGCTTCATGTTTTCAAAGCTGCATCCCAGCCAACCACCAGCACGCTAAAACTGTTGCTGCTGTTGATGGTGGCAGGCATGTTAGGAGAACTCAAGTATCAGTTACACCATGAGGCGAGAGCCTTTCAGAAGGAACAGATTTAGTCTTCCTGGCCTTCAAGTACTGGGACAAATGACGGCTTTTGATTATTCTAGGGAAAGAGCAGCTGCTAACAAACTGGTCCGTCGTACGGAGAAGAAATTGAAGGAAGTCTTCATGCAGGTGGAGGATGAGCGTCGACACGCAGACCAGTACAAGGAGCAGGTAGGTGGAAGGGCTTAGATTTTGAGGCCTATTTCTCAGAAAAGGTAAATAAAACCATACTTTAAGTAGAAAGGGCTTGCTAAGAAGCATGTTAATGAAAAGATGTTGGGGAATCTATCTTGATGACTAAACCACTAGAGTAGTTCCCAGTGGTCAAAACCTCCCCGTGATAGCTCTGATGTGACGGTCCGTTACGCAACCTGGTCTCCCAGACCCAGGAGCTCTGCAGTGTTTCCAGGAGCCCGGGCTGCAGTCTGCAGTGAGGCTGTGTTGTTTCATCTCCAGCTGGAGTGCTGGGTGGACAGGACATTGGCTAACTCCTGGTCGTGGCGTTGCAGCTGTCTAGTTTGATCCTGAGTCCCTGGGTTTATATTTCAGATGGAAAAGGCAAATGCCAGAATGAAGCAGCTCAAACGCCAGCTGGAGGAGGCTGAAGAGGAAGCCACACGTGCAAATGCTTCCCGACGTAAACTTCAGCGTGAGCTGGACGATGCCACAGAGGCTAACGAGGGCCTGAGCCGGGAGGTCAGCACCCTGAAGAACGGGCTAAGGTAGGTGGTGCCAGTGGCGGTGGGCAGGGTTTGTCTGAGCCCTCGTTTGCCCACAGACTCTCCGCAGTGCATCCTTGGGGAGTATCCAGCTGTGGCGCTGCTGGTGTTAGGGATGTTCAGCTCAGGAAGTGTGGGCTGGATGAGTGCTCGGTGTGGTGGATTGAGAACCGACTGAATGGCAGAGCTCAGAGGGCTGTCATCAGCGGCGCCGAGTCTGGTTGGAGGCCGGTAACTAGTGGTGTGCCTCAGGGGTCAGTACTGGGCCCAGTCTTGTTTAACTTCATCAGTGACCTGGATGAAGAGACGGAGTGTACCCTCAGCAAGTTTGCTGATGACACCAACCTGGGAGGAGTGGTAGATACACCAGCAGGCTGTGCTGCCATTCAGCGAGACCTGGACAGGCTGGAGAGCTGGGCAGAGAGGAACCTGATGAGGTTCAACAAGGGCAAGTGCAGGGTCCTGCACCTGGGGAGGAACAACCCCAGGCACCAGTACAGGCTGGGGCGGACCTGCTGGAGAGCAGCTCTGTGGAGAGGGACCTGGGTGTTCTGGCAGACGACAGGTTGACCATGAGCCAGCAGCGTGCCCTGGGTGCCAAGAAGGCCAATGGGATCCTGGGGTGCATCAAGAGGAGTGTGGCCAGCAGGTTGAGGGAGGTTCTTCTTCCCCTCTACACTGCCCTAGTGAGGCCCCATCTGGAGTGCTGTGTCCAGTGCTGGGCTCCCCAGTTCAAGAAAGATGAGGAGCTACTGGAGAGAGTCCAGCGGAGGGCTATGAGGATGGCGAGGGGACTGGAGCATCTCTCCTACGAGGAAAGGCTGAGGGAGCTGGGCTTGTTCAGCCTGAAGAAGAGAAGGCTGAGAGGGGACCTTAGAAATGCTGATAAATATCTGCAGGGTGGGTGTCAGGAGGACGGGGCCAGACTCTTTCCAGTGGTGCCCAGTGACAGGACAAGGGACAACGGGCACAAACTGAAGCAGAGAAAGTTCCAGCTGAACATGAGGAAGAACTTCTTCACTCTGAGGGTGACGGAGCCCTGGCCCAGGCTGCCCAGGGAGGCTGTGGAGTCTCCTTCTCTGGAGATATTCCAGCCCCGCCTGGACGCGGTGCTGTGCAGCCTGCTCTGGGTGACCCTGCTTGGGCAGGGGGTTGGGCTGGGTGACCCACAGAGGTCTCTTCCAACCCCCACCATTCTGTGATTCTGTGATTTTTCCAGTGGCTGGTACCAATCCCTTTTTTTCCCATACCCACTCCAGTGGGAATGTCTCAGCATTTTCCTTGAGAGCAGCTCTTGGAGATCAAGGTCTCTACCGAATACAGATGGGAGACAGCAGTGGTGAGGTTGCTGCAGAACAAAACCATCTCGGGGGTAGAGAGAGGCTTATAGGAGCGGCAGGAGGGGTGCAGCGCAGCGCTGCACAAACGAGTAGTTGGTATTATTTTAGAGACCCTGCTCTGTTTAGGACTTGGTCTGTGCTCGGTGCTTGTACAGAGGCAATATTTTAGGTTGCTTGGGACTTGCAAAATTAAGATGATGGTAAGCGCTAAGCAGGAATACCAGAATACCGGAATGTTTGCGCACAGCCTGTCTTCTCCTTGGTCAGAGAAGGGGTTTCAAGACCCTGTGTGTGAAATTTGCCCCGTGGCTGGGGGCAAAATGTTCCCCCATGGTTCAGTGCGGAGGTCTTCCCGGAGCAGCCACCAGCATGGGGCCGTGGGCTGTGGGCGAGCCACGACCCTTCATGGATTGTCTGGTTGCTGTTCGCAGGAGGGGGGGCCCCATCACCTTCTCCTCAAGCCGATCCGGGAGACGCCAGCTGCACTTCGAAGGGGCCTCGCTGGAGCTCTCGGACGAGGACGCGGAGAGCAAAGGCAGCGACGTGAACGAAGCGCAGCCGGCGCCCGCCGAGTAGAGCCCCGTCTGTACCCTGCTTCAGATATAGTTACAACTGCTTTTTTCCTGTAGTAAATAAAATGGAATTGTCTCTGTTCAGTGCATCTATTTTCCAGATACTCATTGTATAGCCATTTTATAAAGCATCATGTGAAGGATGGAACTTTTTTTTTTATCAACACGGAAACTTCATTCCCAGAGGGTAGGTGGTTGGGGCAGACCCGTCGTCATGACTATGCATGCTTTGTTGTACAGACAGCATCCTTCCGTTTCTCCTGTGCTCAGGCGGCCCGTGGCTGTATCGAGTCTGGTGGATCATTGAAGACCAAACTGCACCTGTATTTTTTTTTTTCTTTTCTCCTAATTGTTGTGATCAGCACACAATCAGCGAGTGAACTGTGAAAAGGCCTTGGGAAGTGTTAGAGGGAGATGTAGGGATGAATGAGTAGCGTCCATTTTTAACCTGCAATACCCTTTTGAAGTGTTCTCAGCACCTGCTTCATCAGTTAGCGTTCCTGCAGTACAGGCAAACTGAAACAGCGTCGCCGTTCCTCATCTGTACAGTACTTCTGCGTTTGTAGAGACCCGCTATCACCATGCCCGACAGATCTGTGTATATATTAAGGCTACTATAATGTGAACACTAGTGGAAAATAAACAGACAACACAGGCAAAATTAATTTATTAATTTAGGGCCGAGTGAGTTAGCCTTCAAGTCGCAGAGCCGAGCGGCTGCACGGTGCGTGGAGGCCGAGGCGGTGCGGCGGCTCCGGCGGGAGCGGCTCCGGGGCCGCGCGGGGCGGGTGCGGAGCCGGCGGTGACAGGGGTTCAGGGACGGATGTTGCCTGCCTAGGAGTTGACATGCCAGTGGATGTGAATCCTTTTTGTTGTTGTTGTGTTTTGGTTTTTTTTTTATTTTGAACAGTATTACAGCGAGTAGTTAGCATTCTTTTTGTTTAAATAGCTGAAAAACTAACATTACAGAAAGTGCCTTAGACACTACAGTACTAAGACAACGTTACATATATAATTTGCCTATATAACAATGATTTAATGTATTAATTTTGACTGTGCTTCATATCACGTACCTCTCTAGTCCAAGTGGTATTATTGATATTAGTGACAATGAATCAGTGTTAACCAGGAACCTTCCTCTGCCACATACTCAAAAACCGTGGATTTCCTTTTTTGGTTAAAAGCTTTAACATCTGTCACAAAGGTTTTGTTGTGTGTGTTTGGATACTTTTAATCAAACTGGCTGTTGACCACCAGGCATCTGACTGCAAATATCTTGTTTTCTTGTATACCCATATTTCTAGACAATGATTTTTGTAAGACAATAAATTTATTCATTATAGATGTGGCCGCCTGCTCTGTTTACTTACAGGAAGAGCTATCTCCTGAGGCTGGCGTAGACCTTAATAAACAAGAATATGACTGGAAGCTGCATTTACCCTTCTTCCGCTTTTGTTTGCTCAGGGTTTTTTTTCTCTTTTGACCTAAACACAGTGTAAATGGCCTGGTCAGGGCTGAGCCTTTGTGTTGCCATTAGAGTCCAAAGTCCCCTCCTGCTGACCTGCAGGGCTGGGACCCAGGCAGAGGCACCATGGCTGCCTTCAGCGAAGTCTGGGCTTTCTGCTGGGCGGTGGAATCTCCTGTTTCGGAGGTCCCAGTGTGCAGTACCTGCTCCCCTGGCCCAAGGTAGTGATGGTGTTGGGTAAGGCCAAGGCTGGCACTGGTGCCCTGGGGCTGGTCCCTGCACAGAGAAGGTGGACCAGCGTGGGGAGCTGATAGGAGCAGGGAAATGGTGGACTTAAAACTGGAGTGAGAGGAGAGGGGTGGGGGAGAGCAGGAAGCCTCTGCCTGGGCTCTACAGTCCAGGGCTGCTGTCAGTGGTCCCTCTGGTCCCAGCAAGCCTGGGCTGAGGGAGCCTCCAGCACCGAAGGGCTGCTGGGGACCAGAGCTGATCCCAGGCACCCGCTCCTGGAACCCAGTTCAGTCAGGGGTACCGTTACCTCAGGTGTCTCCTTCAAGGCAGTGGCTGCTGCTCCTCCTGCTGTGAGGACCATACTGGGGAGGGGGCAGGGGCTGCTGAAGGGCTTTTCCCTGCCTCTCTCATGGCTTCCATACCTCAGGGCAGGGGTTGGGCCACTACCAGGCACAAACACAGGCTGGGCAGAGAATGGGAGCGAGAGCGGCCCTGAGGAGAAAGGCTTGGGGTGCTGCTGGGTGAGAAGCTGGACACGACCCAGCCGTGTGTGCTCACAGGGCAAGGGGAGGATTCTGCCTCTCTGCCCCATGCTGGTGAGACCCCCCGGGGTACGGGGCTTGGGAATGTGAGGGCCCGGCTGATGAGGATGCGGGTGAAGCTCCAACCAGGAGGTTGCCCAGTGTGAGTCGGTCAGCCCCATGCATTACGGCTGCCTCAGCTAAGAAAAAAAAGGAGGGTAACTGTCACAGGTGATTCCCTGCAGAGGGGAACAGAGGGCCCGATCTGCTGACAGGACCCATCCCAAGGGAAGTCTGCTGCCTCCCTGGGGCCCGGGTCAGGGATGTTGCTTGGAAACTCCCTGGTCTGGTGTGATCCTCTGACTGTTACCCCCTCTTGGTAATGCAGGTTGGTGGGGACAAGATCGCGGAGAGAAGTCCCAAGGCCATCAAAGGGGACTTCAGGGCACTGGTCAAGGGATCGGGGGCACAGGTGGTGTTTTCCTCCATCCCATCAGTGGCAGGGAACAGCACTGAAAGGGGAGGAAAGCTCACCTGGTTAACAGGTGGCTCAGGGACTGGTGCCTTCGGTTGAATTTTGGCTTCTTTGATCATGGGGAGGTGCACACAGCACCGGGCCTGCTGGGGACAGACGGAGTACAGCTGTCTCAAAGGGGAAAAAGGATTCACTGAGAGGGCTTTAAACAAGGTTCCAAGGGGGATCACATCGCTAGGGATGAGCCCAGGTGTGTCATGGTAGGGTCAGGGGGAGATCGACAGCCCAGCTCAAGTGCATCTACACTAGTGCACGTAGCATGGGCAATAAACAGGAGGAGCTGGAAGCCATTGTACAGCAGGACAGCTAGGTCGTCATCACAGAAATGTGGTGGGACAGCTCGCATGACAGGCATGCTGTCATGGATGGCTACAGACCCTGCTTCGGCGGGGGGGGGGGGGGGTTGGACCAGATGACCCACAGAGGTCCCTTCCAACCCCCACCACTCTGTGATTCCGTGGGAGCCCTGCATCCAGCTCTGGAGCCCTCGGCACAGGACAGACCTGGAGCTGGTGGAGCGGGGCCAGAGGAGGCCCCAGCAATGATCTGAGGGCTGGAACCCCTCTGCTGGGAGGAAAGGCTGGGAGAGCTGGGGCTGTTTAGCCTGGGGAAAGGAAGGCTCCGGGGACACCTTAGAGCAGCCTGAAGGGACCTGCGAGAGAGCTGGAGAGGGTCTTGTGACAAGGGCATGGAGTGATAGGCCAAGGAGTGATGGCTTCAAGCTGCAAGAAGGGAGGGTTTGATTGAACGTGAGAAAGAAATTCTCCACTCTGTGGGTTGTGAGGCCCTGGCCCAGGCTGCCCAGAGAAGCTGTGGCTGCCTCCTCCCTGGCAGGGTTCAAGGCCAGGTTGGAGGGGGCTTGGAGCACCCCAGGCTGGTGGAAGGGATCCCTGCCCATGACATGGGGGGCTGGACCTGGATGACCTGTAAGGCCCCTTCCAACCCAGACCATCCTATGGTTCCATGAACATGCAGAAGGCCCAGGCTCTGTGCAAGAACAGCATCCTCTTACTGGGGATTTTTTAAGGGGAGGGTGTTCCTGCTCCCCCGAGGAGGGAGCTGGTCCCAGGGTGGGGGGAGCTGTGTGGCCTCCCCCTGCATGGCACTGGGGCTCTGGCGGGAACTGGAGGCCTCCGTCGCTTTGCAGGCTCTTCCCAAAAATCAGATCTTGAGGTCCAAGACAGTCGGTGCCATAGAGGGAAGGCGCTTGCTCAGCCGCCGCTCCCCTCTCTGCGCAGAGGGAAGGGGGAGGTAACACTGCAAGGGAAAGGCAGCAAGCGCTTCGCAGCGGCGCACAGCAGCATCGCTACGTGACAAAACCACGGCCACTGCCACCGGTTCTGCAAAATCCACTGATTTCACATTAAAAGACCTTTATTTTTGGAAGATGGCGGTAATTTGGGTTTGGGTTTTTTTTTTTAAAAACCCTTCACGATCTGTGTCACCACGGTCGTATGGTACACTGTCCTACTGCAACATGCCATATAGATTTCAAATAAATAAAGCTACAAAGCCCAAGTTATGTACAAAGATCTTCGGCAAAGATAATTATGTTTACAAACCTATGTACAATAAAACAAATGTAAACAGTCAAATGCAGCAGAGGATGCACAGGAAAGGACGACCATACAAACCCTGACGGTGAGGGGGGGGCTTCCCGCCTCCCCTCTGCTGGGGCCGATGGTTTTTTTCTCAGCACTTGTAAATAAACCAGCTTGGAGCTGCAGAGCCAAGTGAACGCGACGGCCCCGAGCGGGAATGAAGATTTCTAAACCCACAGATCAAACCCCGGCTGGGTTTGCTGGTTCTTTGTATAAAATCCACCGACTCCGAGGCACACGGACAGAGAACTCGCACAAACACGTTGCTCGAAAGACCCACGAGGTACACGCAGTCACCCAACACTGTCGCAGAAGCACGCAGGTGACGCTGTGAGATCCAGTCCTATATTACACGGATCGGAACAGGGGTGGGGTGGTGGCGGGGTCCCAGGAGGGGGCTTTGTGGATTTGTGGCTTCCTAACGCTCTGGCGGAGTTCCCAGTGTGGCGGTGCGTGGATGTTTGCCTGACGAAGGCACCGGGAGCACGCTCCAGCCGCTCGCTGCGTTGCTGCACAGGTGGGGGAGCACCGAGGGGCCGCTTCAGCACGGCTCAGCCGCGCCAGCACCCAGCAAGGCAGGCGATGTTCTGACTGACGAGTGCTGGGCACGGGACCGTAACCCCCGCGCCCCCAGCCCCTCCATCCCTCCCCCCCGTAGGGTCGCGCAGCTCAGCCTCCCATGCCCACTCCAACCCACGGCCACGCGCTGGCCCCGCAGTGATTTATTAAGCTGTGGTAACTGAGTCATGGACCTGATTCCTGTCCAAAGAGCCGCGGCGCAGCCTCAGCCAGGGGTCTGAGGTCTGAGCCTTACCGGGAGGGCAGCAGCTGCCCGTCCTGAGCAGCAAGATGCTGGAGCAGGCAGGGAGAAACGCTGCCAAACCTAAGTTAGAGTAGAGATACGGTGAGGGGCTGAGGACCGCCAGGCCGAGCAAGACTCCTGCAGCCCGTGAAACAGACCACTGCGGGTGGCAGCTTGGCAGCGCGGGGTATGGGGCCAAGGCAGAGAACGTCCGCTACAGCGACAGGAGAAAACAAACTGTATTAATGTGACATGGAGGGCCATGAGCTCAGGGTCTCCTCGGGCAGCAGGGCGCAGGTCGTGTTCCAGCGGGGCAGGAATGGGCAGCAATCGGGAGCCGTTCTTCTCGTGGTGGGCTGAGAAAAGCATCCTCAAGTCCGAACACGACCTCCTGCGGGCTCATACGCTCTGGGGGAGCATGCCAGGCGCTGAGGACGGTCGAGAGGCTCCCAGTCCGGGGGGACCTTGATCAAAGCCGTTTACTGCCCTGAGGAGCAAGAAGAGACAGGCCGGTAAGTGATGAGCCCCAGGAGATGGCACCGCTCACCCCTCCCGGCCCCAGCAGCTGGAGAACAGACCCCTCTCCTCCCCTCTCACCTCACCCTGGCTGTACGATGGCTGCAAGGCCACTGTGACCACAACAGGGCTCCCATGGCTGCACCCACCCGCAGCCAGGGACAGGCGCAGGTGGGTGCTCACCCCGCTGCCTGGAGGTGGTGGGTGCTGCCTGATGACCACCCCAGGAGGACAAGCAGCTCCTGCGCAGACCCCAGGCCCCGACGTCGGGATCTGGGCAGCTGAGGGGCCGGGCACAGCAGCGCTGCAGGCTCGCTCCCCACGGCCAGCTCCCCTCCCCTCTTCACGGATGCTGGTGGGCTGTGAGAGGAGAACATGGGTCTGACAGCTTTTCCATCTCTACTCCGTTCTGGCTTTGGCAGATCTTCTGTGATCAGGCTCAACACACAGCGTCTGCCCAGGCTCACCATCTGCTGATCATCACCACCACCACAGCCTTGACAACCAGAAGCGATGGCATCCCCATATCAGGACAGCACGTCCACCCCCACTGTTGTCCCAGAACCAGCACCCTGCCCTCACAGTCGGGTTTGTAATAACAAAGGCGAGGGAGAACTCCCCCAGCCCTGCAAGGTCCCTACCTCGACTTCTGCTGGCTCCCAAGTGCTGCCTCTGCAGCCCTTCACCAGCTTCGCCCGAACCACCGGCACCCCAGAAGATGCCATTGAGATCCCTCCTGGCAGAGCTACGTTTGGGAGAGGGGACACCTGAGGAGACAGCCTCTGTTGCCCAGAGCTGCGAGCTGCGGTGAGTAGAAGCAAGAAGGAAGAGAAGCCGAGGGCTCTCCTGACGAGCTCAAAGCCAAGCCAGGAGCCGGCAGCTCCGGGGTCCCAGGCTGCGCCCACTCCGCGGAGCACATCCCACTCGCTACCGTCACTGCCCACGGGACCGAGATGCCACCAGCCCACGCGCGGTGGCTCACGACTGCATCCCCGGGCAGAGCAGCGCGGTTTCCGCACTCCTGTTCCTGTGCTGCGCACATTCACCGGTGACCTTGCAGCTCCTGCGTCAGGGATGAAAAAACCCCACCAGCAACCCCAGAGGCTGCTGCCGTTGCACTGGGCAGTCACAAGCTCCTTCCATGAAGAGCTAAAATCCCGACTGTCGCTAGCAAGAACAGATTCCCATCGTAACGAAGCTCGCTGCCGCAGGGAGTCAGGCTGTTTCCTTTCCCCATAGAATCTCAGAATGGTGGGGGTTGGAAGGGACCTCTGTGGGTCACCCAGCCCAACCCCTTGCCCAAGCAGGGTCACCCAGAGCAGGCTGCACAGCACCGCGTCCAGGCGGGGCTGGAATATCTCCAGAGAAGGAGACTCCACAGCCTCCCTGGGCAGCCTGGGCCAGGGCTCCGTCACCCTCAGAGGGAAGAAGTTCTTCCTCGTGTTCAACTGGAACTTCCTCAGCTTCAGTTTGTGCCCATTGCCCCTTGTCCTGTCGCTGGGCACCACTGGAAAGAGTCTGGCCCCATCCTCCTGACACCCACCCTGCAGATATTTATCAGCATTTCTAAGGTCCCCTCACAGCCTTCTCTTCTTCAGGCTGAACAAGCCCAGCTCCCTCAGCCTCTCCTCGTAGGAGAGATGCTCCAGTCCCCTCACCATCCTCGTAACCCTCCGCTGGACTCTCTCCAGTAGCTCTTCATCTTTCTTGAACTGGGGAGCCCAGCACTGGACACAGCACTCCAGATGGGGCCTCACCAGGGCAGAGTAGAGGGGAAGGAGAACCTCCCTCGCCCTGCTGCCCACACTCCTCCTAATGCACCCCAGGAGCCCATTGACCTTCTTGGCAGCCAGGGCACACTGTTGGCTCATGGTCACCCTGCATCCACCAGGACACCCAGGTCCCTCTCTGCAGAGCTGCTCTCCAGCAGGTCCGCCCCAGCCTGTACTGGTGCCTGGGGTTATTCCTCCCCAGGTGCAGGACCCTGCACTTGCCCTTGTTGAACCTCATCAGGTTCCTCTCTGCCCAGCTCTCCAGCCTGTCCAGGTCACACTGAATGGCAGCACAGCCTTCCGGTGTGTCTATCACACCTCCCAGTTTGGTGTCATCAGCAAACTTGCTGAGGGTACACTCAGTCTCTTCATACAGGTCATTGATGAAGAAGTTGAACAAGGCTGGGCCCAGTACTGACCCCTGGGGGACACCACTAGTTACTGGCCTCCAACTAGACTCAGCACCACTGATGACAACCCGCTGAGCTCTGCCATTCAGCCACTTCTCAATCCACCGCACCGAGCACTCCTCCAGTCCACACTTCCTGAGCTTCCCTATAAGGATGTTATGGGAAACCGTGTCGAAAGCCTCGCTGTTAAACACCCACACTAGCACAGCCTGGCTCAGAGCAGGGAGAAACCACCTTTCCCACCTCCTCCCCATTGAGCTGGAAACTTCAGCTCCCATTCGAGCATTGCCTTGACACAGGGAGGTGCCTCCCTGGCTGCACGCAGTAAAAAGCTGCTGGAAGAAGCTCAGGGGCAGACGTATCTCACTGTCTACATTTGGATGACGGGCCATGAAGCCAACCTGATCCTGACACCACTCTGCAAATTAGTTAACAGCTCGGAAGCACCTCTGACAAGTAGGACGGGGGGGGGAAACAAAACCAAACAACAACAAAAAAAAACAACCCAAACTGGATTAAAACGTGGTACTTTGCTCCCTTCTGAAAGGATCAGAGAAAAGTGGCATTCCACGTCAGCAGCCTGGGTGTGCTCAGGTCTGATGAGCTGCGTTCAAACCCAGCTCTACAGCTCTGTCACGTTTCCTGCACTAAACTCCGGGCTGCTCTTTCACAGAATGGTTTGGGTTGGAAGGGACCTTCAGAGGCCATCTAGCCCAACCCCCTGCAGTAAGTAGGTGCCCAGTGACAGGACAAGGGGCAACGGGCACAAACTGAAGCAGAGGAAGCTCCAGCTGAACACGAGGAAGAACTTCTTCACTCTGAGGGTGACGGAGCCCTGGCCCAGGCTGCCCAGGGAGGCTGTGGAGTCTCCTTCTCTGGAGATATTCCAGACCCGCCTGGATGCGGTGCTGTGCAGCCTGCTCTGGGTGACCCTGCTTGGGCAGGGGGTTGGGCTGGAGACCCACAGAGGTCCCTTGCAACCCCTACCATTCTGTGATTCTCTGAAATTAAAATACATTAAACAGAGGAACTGTGAAAAATAACAAATAAAGTATGCTGGATGACTCCTGGCTAACCTCCCAGAGGAGAGAGCGGGGAAGAGAAGTCCTTGCGCCCGGTCTCCAAGGTCTCCGACAGTGCCGGGAGGAGCACACGCATCGCTCCAGCCTTCAGCCGCTCTGCCCAGGCCTGACACAGGCGCGGGGCTCCTGCATGCAGCTGACGCTGCCCGACAGCCTGGAGACCTGCCCACAGCCATTAATCCCAGCCAGATCACTTGCCTGCTGCTTCTGCCTCATTTCGCCATCCCTCAGACCCGACCCACTCTGTGGGGCCCGCGCTGCGCCCTTGCTCTGGGCTTCCTAAGAAACTGGGCTCAGGGGTGCTTCACAGGGAGCCGAAGCCCCAGTCCCTGCTGGGAACAGCCCCAGCAGTGGTTTCTGATGGATGTTCCTGACTGCCTGCCCGTGCAGTGGCGTGGACCTTGTGCCCGTTTCCAACTGCTCTCTCTGCCCTGTGATTGCTAAAGACAGATTTTTACATATTAATCTTTATTCCAAGCTGTATTTTGTGCTTGGCACCTTATCTCCAAGACTCTCTCAACTCTAAGTATCCAACAAAGCCTCAGCAGAAAATTCTCCTGTTGCTGAATAGCCCAGGCTGAGGAGTAAATGGATGGGCTCAAAGCATGCTTGGAGACCAGCCCCCCAATAAAACAAAAGGAAAAGGGAGTTTTCAGGCAGGGCAGTGCTTTGAAACACACCGCTTACCCTCCCAAGCAGCAGTAACAGCACAAGGAGGCAGAGGAACGCCCAGCACGGAGATGCAAGGAGGAAGATGGGGACAAGGCTGTGGCAGATGAAGCTGGCAGGGACCTGCACCTTTCGACAGCACAGGGAACCCTCCGCGCTCCCTCGAGAGGCAGATGAGGGAGACGAGCCAGACCCTTGGATGCTGGAGGTGGTGGCTGCACCGAGCCCCTGTGCTCAGGATCCCACCACAGAGCCCGGGACCCCGGGGTCTGCGCAGGCTGCTTCCAGCTGGCACGGCTGTGGCGGGCAGGGACGGTGGCACCGAGCCGGAGCACTGCTGTCTCGACGCGCACGCTGCTGATCACACCGTCCTCCGCCCCTGCTCTGCAACCCTGGCCGGCTCCCAGCACATCTGTGCCTTTGTTGGCTTTCCCATTGGCCAGAACCACGGCAACCGAGCATCGACAAGACGACAGCAACGAAACGTCGAAGGAAAAACACGACCAAAGGGCAAACTAACTTTCAAAATTCACTAAATTAACAGCAGGGATACTTCATCCTGTATCTCTGATGTGACTGATTCAATCAGAACCATGCATGTATTTGAAGAACTATTGATTAGATCAAGAAAGCAAGCAGCACTCGATCTTATGTTTGCAACAGGTCACAGCAGCAGAGGAGTTTATCTAAAGTAAGGAGAAAGAGAGGGATTGCGGCCTCAGGCTTTGATCATGGACCATTAGTTTGTAACGCTGAGAGAACTACCCCATGCAGTTAGCACAACCACCGACTCTGCACCTCCAAGCACCGAGTTAAAAGGCATGCAGCTTATCATTGCAAATGAATTGATTTACCCATGACCAAGGTGGGGAATATGACCTTTTCACGCCTAGTGGAGAAAAATTGAAACAGTTTATGCACACGATAAAGACATTCTTGGCCATAGCCCTGAACACAAGGAATGGGGCAAAGCAAAGGTGTTCAGCTGAACCTCACCAGACCTCTCCCCTTCCACCTCTGCCCGGGCAGACGAGGGGTCCTATTTCAGCGACAACCAGCACTCCCACCATACTCCACGGCCGCAAGCGCGTGACCCAGATAAAACCCTGGAGCATTGCAAAGCACGTTACAGGACATGGGATTACTCACCTGCATCCAAGGTACCCACACGTCCCTCTTTTCCAGGAAAACTTTTTCATAAGGCGGACTAGGGAACGGGAAGACCGCCCTGCTTTCACTGCCTGATGTATTACGATCAGCGTTGGGGTAACTGTGTGCACTGTGTAAATATCCCTACGTGCTTCACGGGACTGCTACAAGTGTGCAAGCAGAGGTGCTTCTCACATTCAAACCTGAGCTTGTTTGAATAAAACAAAGCCCAGCAGATTGACCAAAATAACCTAAGCATAAACACCATCTACAAGGACTTTGATAAGAGTGCAGGCAGGGGAGTGGGGGAGCAGTGAACACGGAGTTCATGCCTCAAGCAACAAACACTACATGCTGGCTCACATGCTGCCTCAGCTCTGCTGTTCAAGTGCCAAGGCTCTTCAGAGCCCATCAAAGTCAGAGCCATTTTGTTCCCCAACTGGATCGAAGTTAATAACCAATTAAGAAATATTACAACACCAAAAAAAACAAGTATCTATTCGAGAACATCCTCAGGTGCTGTTCGGCCATGCCCGGGCATCCGAACAGTAACAGCACATTCCTGAAGGAACAAGTCTGCAGGAATCTAATCTCACAGCAGACACTGAGTTTTGAAAAAGTAGGCAAGTCCTGACTCTTCCAATTCCCCAGCAAAGCCTCGCTGCGGGCCCAGCTGTCCTCCAGGCCTCTGCTAAAGTGATACTCCCCTATGTCAGCTCCTGCCCATCGCTGTCTTCGGCTGCCTGCTCAGCTCCGCTCAGCAAGCAAAGAGCAGATGTTTGACAGGAGATGGAGACTGGCCAAACACTTTAACCAACAAAATGGCAGAGGAAGGAAAGTAAGTGGAAATGTAATGCTACAGCTGAGTTACCTCTGTCCCATTCCCACCACCCAACAACGGGCTGCTCTTTAGGCAGTGGCTGCAGATGGGATGGCATCTACAATCACATGTGGCTGTTTCAGGCTCCAGCAACAATGAGGGGCAGGGAGGAGAGTACAGGGGCTGGGGAGAGAGGAGGAGAGGGGATAAGCAAGGCATGCCTTGCCTCAGCCCCTCGTGCCCAGCCACCGCCGCATGCTCCAGGTCCGACTCCTGCCAGCGCAGCTGGAGCTGGGTGGCTGCTGCAGCGTGCGGGCGTGATGGGGCTGACCACGTTGCGGTTCAGAGCTCGGTTCAGCTTACACGTGCAAAGTTGTACAGGTTTTACACGGCAGCCGCGGAGACGCGTGCCCAGCACAGACACTGCCATCAGCCCCAGCACTCAGAGACCTCCACAGGGGCAGCAAGATTGAGCAGGAGCCGATGCGGGGAAGAGGCACGGGCCATCCGCTGTCAACAGCATGTGGGCGCGCAGAGGAGGAGGACAGGACAGCAGGAATCTCTAACAACCTTCTGATAAGGACGTCAGTCATTTCCACCCCCTTTTCTAGCCCACTAACATCCTCCAGCTCTGCTGTAGAAGTTAGTTTTCAGGAGGGTGGGTTTCTAAACCTTTTTCAGCTACAACCTGCTGGTAACTCCAGGCAGCCAGCCCAGATAGCAAGTGTGATGACAATCCAGATCATTAAAAGTGACCCCACCCCACACAGCAATCAGCTTATTTGTCACACCACAACTCGATATAGCCATGCTGCCTCCTAAGAACAGCTATAATCTCTCCCTAGCAACTACCCTGACAGCTTGTACCTGAAATATCGCCCGTGCCCTGCAAGTGTGAGCTGCCGTGGTGATGCACAGACCCCAGCCAGCCTTGCAGTGCACAGATGACCCAAAAGTCTGTCCCATTTGCACAGGACACTGACTTTGTTATGTCTCTAAACTCTTCTTTTCCAAAACCAGCAAACAACAGTGACTCTAAAAAAACTCCGAATACCAGTTTCTAAGATGCAACTTGCCCCGCTACCCACGTAGCAACACAATTCAGCTCAAACAAGGATGATTGTAGGAAGCTCAGCTTGTCTGCTCTGTATACGGCACTCTTCAGGTCGGCAACTGCTCATTTACTTCTCCAAAATGAATTCTGTATTGAGGATGTGCGGAAAGCCCTGACCACGGGCGAGTCACGGGAGACACACGGGGTCGTTTCTCCTGTGAAAGCAGTTTCTGGCTTCACGGCTGACGCACAGCACAGACAGCATGGAAGCAGTTGCTCCCTCGATCAGCCAGAACTATGCCCTTAATGACGTTTTCTTTTTCCCCTCATAGAGGGGGAAGTAGAGCAAACAGGGCACCACCCTCCAAGCGAGCATTTGCTGCCTGCACTCAGCTGTTCTCACCAAGGGAACCTCCAGATTTGCCATCACGTACTTCCCCCATGTGAGCACACCAGTAGCTATGGCAACTCCACCGCTACTTACTTGAGATCCTTTCGAAGGGCACATTCACTTCACCAGCAGGTTTGCTGCCTCGGTTGATTTTTTTATTACCTGAGATGCAGCTGCCAAGAGATTCGGCAGCAGAGGGACAGGACAGGCACTGACACCCTGCCAGCTACGAGACAATCACGCTTGCTTTGCTCTTTGCTTTACAGAAATCAGCACTGTCACCCTCCCCATCCCCTTGAGACTGGCTCCACAATTTATTTGTCCTATAGGATGAAAGCTGTGGTGGGCTAAAGACAAACCAAGAATAACTTCTGCTCCAAGTAGCATCCTGAAACACACTCCCTTTCAGGATAAAAGCATATCCTTACTTACCCTTTGTCAAAGAAAGAAGTATGTCTCGGATGAGGGTACTTTGTGCCATTGCTGTTCATCACGCCGCTGTTAACATTCCCTGAAATGTAGGATTTCCGTGATGCCTGGTCCTTTGCAAAATTTCTGCAAGCAGCTAATTTGGATTCTAAGGCCTGTGAAAGGGGAAAAAAAAAATGACGTCAAAAAAGTAATACCTTTAAGAGGAAGTATTTTGCTGCTCAAGTTCAGGCTTTGTCATGACCCCAAGATCACCACGATCAGGAACCCAGTGTGATCACCTTTGGCGAAAGCTGAACTGAATGGGAACAAAGCTGTCATTTTCTCTGTCATCCAACCACAAAGGAAACCCACACAACGAGACGCTGACGCAGACTGCCACGCGTGACTCAGTTCCATCAGGGCTCAAATTTTACAACATATCAACACTCAATTAATTACCTAAAATAAGGAAGCCAATTCCTAGCAGAAGTTACCAAAACTTCCTGCTTCAGCAGCTGCAGTAAGGCTGGCATAAGCTAATCAGAAGTCTAAGACAGAGCCTAAAGCAGAATCCTCAAGTTTTGCGAGGGACTTTGTATTTGGGACTTTGTATTTGGAAATTCGAATTTTTTTCTCCAGGGCAATGCCTTCTAGCATTTCTTTCTTAATTTTGGCCTGCAAAACAAAGCCAGTTTCTTAAGTGCCATTGGTATGCTTCAGAACAAGAAGTGCTACAGCATCAGGTGAGGAACCCAAGGCAGCAACTAAGCCTGTCTCTGTGGTCTGTACCTCACCTGTACTACTTCGCAGCAAGCCTGGTGAGATCTTGTTCCCCTGTACAAGGTGACAGTCTCTGCCTCATCTGCTGACTCCTGCCAGAAGGGAGGCCAAAATCCTGATTCTCTCCTTCACTGCAGCACACCCCCTGCCCTTTCTGCTGTCTGTCACAAACTGAGGCTTTGCTTCAATAGCAGTCCGGTCTAGCAGAAAGTCCTTGCAACAATTTCTTACATCCACCCTGCGCATGGGAGCATTCATACACTTGCAAATGCATACAGCGGAGACAAAACCTCATCTCCCCAAACACGGGGCTTGGTCCCATTCCACGTAGAAAAATATTCCACTGATAAGACACTGGCATGCTATCACAAGTAAGTGAACACTACACAGTGTTCTAGAAATCCATGCAAGCTTACTCAGTGGCTATATAGGCAGATATATTGTGGTCAGCAGGTCGAGGGAGGTTCTCCTTCCCCTCTACTTGGTCCTAGTGAGGCCCCATCTGCAGTACTCTGTCCAGTTCTGGGCTCCCCAGTTCAAGAAAGATGAGGAGCTACTGGAGAGAGTCCAGCGGAGGGCTATGAGGATGGTGAGGGGACTGGAGCATCTCTCCTACGAGGAGAGGCTAAGGGAGCTGGGCTTGTTCAGCCTGGAGAAGAGAAGGCAGAGAGGGGACCTTATAACTGCCTAGAAACATCTTCAGGGTCGGTGTCAAGAGGATGTGGTCAGATTCTTTTCAGTGGTGCCCAGCGACAAGAGGCAACAGGCACAAATTGAAGAATAGGAAGTTCCAGCTGAACATGAAGAACAACTTCTTCACTCTGAGGGTGACAGAGCACTAGAACAGGCTACCCAGAGAGGCTGTGGAGTCTCCTTCTCTAGAGATACGCAAACCCTCCTGGACAAGGTCCTGTGCAGCCTGCTCTGGGTGACCCTGCTTCGGCAGGGGGCTGGACCGGGTGACCCACAGAGGTCCCTTCCAACCCCCACCATTCTGTGACCCTGTGAGATATAGATAACTACCTACCTCTTGGTCTCAAAGCACCTATCAGCTGGAAATAGCCTGTGTGATCTGTGCCAAGTGACTATCTCAGCTGCATGCAAGAAAGCTGAGGGGAAACTTCTTGCAGAGAAATGGAGTCTGAGGCTCAGGATGAGGCATCTTATGAGTAGCCAAAGCCACAGAAATGCTAAACATCCTCTAATCATTACTGAACAAATGCATGAGCTGGAATTTTGTACCACTGGCAGAGCGTGTGTCTCGGAGCAGGCTGGGAACAACCATGCTTATTTGGCATTTCCTGTCCTTGCAGAGTAATCACACGGGATTGTGCTTAAGCTCTCTAAATCCCCTGCAGACTCTTACTCACAATGATCCCATTTTAAACATGTCACTCCATAACCCCGAGTTATCCTGCTGCCCTTTCAAACCAGCTACGAGCTCACCGACTCCAAACATGAACAATGAGTTAATTTTTAATTTCAAACTTTGCTAAAACAACTCTCTGTACTGCAGCTATTGCTGTTCTCAGTGCTAACCACAAGAGACAGAGGAAAGCCAGCACCGGCGGCGAGACACGGAGGCTACCCATGCTTCCACTCAGAACACCAGCCACTGAGGCACGTCAACAAGCTTCTCATAACTCAAGAGTCGCCTTCATTCAACTGGAAAGCCTGGCATCCTAAACAACACTGTAACAGATGTTTAAACCACTTCTTCCTTGCTTATTGTGGTAATCCCTTTAAAGGCTCACGCATTTCACTTCCCCATCAACTACAGATGGGAACATTTGGCTTTCTCCTGATTTATTTTCTCACTTTCTTAGCACAGGCTTCTACTTTTTTTTCTGTTTTCAGCACCTGTTGCAGATCTCCCCAGGCATGATCTCAGCTCCCCTCCCATGACACACAGTTACTGTGCAGCAGGCACCCAGAGTCTGAGTGCCAGTTCTGCATCTGGGTCTCACTAGAGAGGAAGCCACAGGCCACACCTGAGGTAAGAACAAGTGGCTGACAGTGTCTAACCCCATACACCAAAGTGCTTGAGAAACTTCTTACTCCAAATATGAATTTCATCACCCAAAGTTGGAATCGGAACCTTAGTAATATGCTTTACAAATCAAGATCATTAAAAAAAATACATTATCACATACTAAACACTGAATATGGATGCTTTGGAAACTACAGCACAGGCCAAGACCTTGTGATTGTGCACAAGGATGAAAGCTCAGTGACAACCCCACCGAGACAGGAATACTTCAGTTCAGAGCACTCACCCCCACTTTCCGCAACAGATCTCCCACAATGTTGAGCGCAGATATTCTAGCTGAAGGAGTAAGGGGGCTGGTACCAAATCCATTTGGTATAGCTGCAAACACAGACACATTTTATTACCTGCTCCACTTCTCCACAGGTTTTTTTATTTTTTTTTTTTGTTTGTTTGTTTCAATTTCAATAAATCAACTCCAAGGTAAAAAAGTAAATCTAAAATCCTACTGCAGGCTATTCACACAATTACCCCACAATAACACGCAGACTACATGATCACTAGCCATGGAAAAACGAAAAAGCTTAATTCCTGTCCACTGCCCTCTTTCCCATTAGAACTACACACAGAGTTCTCGCACTCTCCATCTGCAAGGCTATTGCCCGCAATCCATCTAATCCAGCCAGAGCTTCCCATGGAATCTATTCTTTCTAATTTGAAAAATAACGTATTAATCCTTGCAGTTGTCCAGAGCCTTCCAGACAGGGAAGCAGACTGGACTAACACCCTGCTGCCTCATAGAGAAAACAAGACCCCCAAAAAGTATGTGTTGTAACAGGGGCAGTCTAGACTGTTTGAATTACTGCCCACCATTTACTCACCACTGCTGCTCCACATTTAAGCAGAAATATCAGCCACTGCACTTCCCTGCGATCTCAAAGGTCTTCAGAGCTCTGCTGCAGGCATCCACTGCAGAGCACAAACCCTTGCCCCGGTAAAAGCAGTATCTAAGCTTCACCGTCCTGCTTCTCCATGCTACTTACTGATTATACTCCTTAAATGCACCTGATACTGCCCCAGGATTTAAACACACCTGATCCAATGCAGGTGGGATCCACACCTACCTACACTTACTTCAAGTTCACCAACAAGCACCTGGCCTGAAATTGTTTGTTAACAAGCTGCAGGTACTGCCTAACAACTAGACACAGTTTCTACAAATTATACATTTTGGGGAAGGAAAACTATTTTCTGATCCTTTTCCAACAGGTGTAGCTGGCAAGGAGAGAGATGCCTGGACAGCCGAATCCATCTTTTCACAGTCTAGAGTCGGAGAACTGGGCGCTGACTTTCGGGTGACTTCTTGTTGCCTCTCCCGTACTGCTAGCTCTTGCCGTAAGTCTGAGGGTTGAAAGAATAAAAAACCCACACATCTTGGTGACCGAGTTCCCTAATAAACACTGTCTCTATTCATTTGGGAGGGATGAGGAGGAAACACTTTGCAACAACTCTGTATTAACTGCCTGCTGCTGGCTTTCTGCAGCAGCGAGAACCCCCACCTCAGGGCAGTCACAGCCCCAGACCATCACTACCTGTCACGTGTAAGCACAGCAGGTGACTTTTCCGCAGTATCTTCCCCATCTGTGGTGCGAGACCCATGGAAAGTGCGTTACGCGAACTGCAGCTGGTCACAAATGCCTGCGGAACTACACTTCGCTCTTGCTCAAACAGCGGTGGCGAAAAGGGAGGAATGACCCATTCTTACGATTCAAACTCCCCACATCATTCTTCCTGTTAAGCTGTGAGCTATCTGCAGACGTTCGCATTTTCAGAGCAGGGCTGCGGGAGGCCCCCGGCACGGAACAACTAAGCTATGTTTCAAGTTTGAGGTGGCAAGACAAGCAAGCAGCCCCAGTCTCTGTGCCTCTGTGCGAGCAGTGCCATGGGCAGATGAGGCTGAGCAACAGCTTTCCAGGCTAGCTCTTTCTGGCTGAGAGCTATCTGCAGACGTTCGCATATTTGGAGCAGGCCTGGCGGAGCCCCCTGCATAGAACCCCAAATCTACGTTTGAATTTTGAGAGGGAAAGACAAGCAAGCAGCCCCAGTCTCTGTGCCTCTGTGCGAGCAGTGCCATGGGCAGATGAGGCTGAGCAACAGCTTTCCAGGCTAGCACTTTCTGACTGCGAGCTATCTGCAGACGTTCGCATTTTCAGAGCAGGGCTGCTAGAGCCCCCTTGCACAGACCCCCAATGCTAAGTTTGAAGTTTGAGGTGGCAATACAAGCAAGCAGCCCCAGTCTCTGTGCCTCTGTGCGAGCAGTGCCATGGGCAGATGAGGCTGAGCAACAGCTTTCCAGGCTAGCTCTTTCTGGCTGCGAGCTATCTGCAGACGTTCGCATTTTGGGAGTAGGGCTGTCGCGGGCGCCCGGCACGGACCACCTAAGATACTTTTGAAGTTTGAGGGGCCAAGACAAGCAAGCAGCCCCAGTCTCTGTGCCTCTGGGCGAGCAGTGCCATGGGCAGATGAGGCTGAGCAACAGCTTTCCAGGCTAGCCCTTTCTGGCTGCGAGCTATCTGCAGACGTTCGCATTTTGGGAGTAGGGCTGTCGCGGGCGCCCGGCACGGACCACCTAAGCTACGTTTGAAGTTTGAGGGGGGAAGACAAGCAAGCAGCCCCAGTCTCTGTGCCTCTGTGCGAGCAGTGCCATGGGCAGATGAGGCGGAGCAAAAACTTTCCAGGCTACCTTTTTCTGGCTGCGAGCTATCTGCAGACGTTCGCATTTTCGGAGCAGGGCTGCCGGAGGCCCCCGGCATGGAACCCTCAGATATGTTTGAAGTTTGAGGGGGCAAGACAAGCAAGCAGCCCCAGTCTCTGTGTTTCTGTGCGAGAAGTGCCATGGGCAGATGGGGCTGAGCAACAGCTTTCCAGGCTAGCTCTTTCTGGCTGCGAGCTATCTACAGACGTTCGCATTTTCACAGCAGGGCTGTCGATAATGTCCGGCACAGAACCCCAAAGATACTTTTGAAGTTTGAGGGGGCAAGACAAGCAAGCAGCCCCAGTCTCTGTGCCTCTGTGCGAGCAGTGCCATGGGCAGATGAGGCTGAACAACAGCTTTCCAGGCTAGCTCTTTCTGGCTGCCAGCTATCTGAAGACGTTCTCATTTTCAGAGCAGGGCTGACGGAGGGCCCCTGCACGGACCCCCAAAACTACGTTTGAAGTTTGAGGTGCCAAGACAAGCAAGCAGCCCCAGTCTCTGTGCCTCTGTGCGAGCAGTGCCATGGCAGATGAGGCTGAGCAACAGCTTTCCAGGCTAGCTCTTTCTGGCTGCGAGCTATCTGCAGACGTTCGCATTTTGGGAGTAGGGCTGTCGCGGGCGCCCGGCACGGACCACCTAAGATACTTTTGAAGTTTGAGGGGCCAAGACAAGCAAGCAGCCCCAGTCTCTGTGCCTCTGGGCGAGCAGTGCCATGGGCAGATGAGGCTGAGTGTCTTGGTTTCGGCTGCCGCCGGCAACAAAAGCGCCACGCGGCCGCCCCTCCCCCCGCCGGCGTGCGGAGGAGAATGAAAAGAAAGAGGCAGAAACTGGTGGGTCGGGATAAGGGCAGTTTAACAGAACAGCAAACAGAGGGAAAACAGGAACAACAACGATACAAATAAGGAGAAAACACAACCACGAACCGTACAACAGCCGCTCTCCCGAAACCGGACCGGCGCTGCGCCCGCCCAAGCTGCGATTGCGTTCCTGCCGCGCCGCTCCCCCCCCCACCGGAACCCAGTGTGACGTCACATGGTATGGAATACCGGGCTCTGTTTGGCCAGGTGGGGTCAGCCCTCACCCCCCCGGCTGTGCCCCTTCCTGGATTCCGGTGAAAATTAACCCTGTTCTGGCCAAACCCAGGACATTATCCACCCCTTATTCCATACCATCTACGTCATGCCCAGGTCCCCCATTGTCCAGTTGATCACCACCACTTCTCCTGTCTCCAGATATCATTCCTTTAGTCTATGGATCATCACTCTAAAGTGTCCATTGAGTTCATTTAATCCATGACTTCAGGCTCCATCTGTCGTTATGGTCTTCCGTGGCAGGGGAGGTGATGTGTGGTGATGGGCGGTCACTTGCTGCATCCGGAGCTCACGGCTGATGTATGTGGTGCGGCCCGTGCCCACAGTCTGCAGGAGATGTTGATCTTGATGAAGTTGCTGAATGCCAGTTGTTGAAAACCAGGTCCAGTTCCATCATTGCTGTGCTCTGCTAGGTTTTCATCGAAAAAGTCCATCCTTCTTTAATCTGGACGATTCTTACTATGCTACTACTGGTACAAAATATAACAATTATAACAGTGATAACAGACAGTGACAGGGTTATTTAACAATTAACTTTATACAATTTATTTATGGACTATTCTCGCCCAAAATTAAATCCCCATGAGGTACACATCGGACTTCCCCATCCTTCCGCATTACCCACCAGGTACACCCAGGTCCTTGAGCAAAAGCAATCCCGCGGACGGGCTTGCCTTTGCCCGAGGCAGGACTAACCCAAACCGTCTTCCCTAACATGTTCCGCATGTGCACTACAGGGACTTTATCCCCTTCTACGGGGCGCTGAGGTTTTGACTGGGCAGGACCAGCCCGGTTGGTGGACCCTCTGGTGTTAACCAACCAGGTGGCCTTTGCTAAATGGGTATCCCAATTTTTGAAAGTCCCACCCCCCATTGCCCTCAAAGTGGTTTTTAGCAGCCCATTGTAACGTTCGATCTTTCCAGAGGCTGGTGCATGGTAGGGGATGTGATACACCCACTCAATACCGTGTTCTTTGGCCCAGGTGTCTATGAGGCTGTTGCGAAAATGAGTCCCGTTGTCCGACTCAATACTTTCAGGAGTGCATGTCGCCACAGGACTTGTTTTTCCAGGCCCAGGATGGTATTCCGGGCAGTGGCATGGGGCACAGGGTAGGTTTCCAGCCATCCGGTGGTGGCCTCCACCATTGTGAGCGCATAGCGCTTGCCTTGGCGGGTTTGTGGCAGTGTGATGTAGTCAATCTGCCAAGCCTCCCCGTATTTATATTTTAGCCATCGTCCTCCATACCACTGAGGCTTTACCCGCTTGGCTTGCTTGATTGCAGCGCATGTTTCACATTCATGGATAACCTGTGCGATAGTGTCCATGGTCAAGTCCACCCCTCGGTCACGAGCCCATCTGTATGTCGCGTCTCTTCCTTGGTGGCCCGAGGTGTCATGGGCCCACCGAGCTATAAAGAGTTCACCCTTATGTTGCCAGTCCAGATCCACCTGAGCCACTTCAGTCTTAGCAGCCTGATCTACCTGGTGGTTGTTTTGATGTTCTTCAGTGGCCAGACTCTTAGGGACGTGGGCGTCCACGTGACAGACTTTTACAGCCAACTGCTCTAGCCGGGCAGCAATATCTTGCCACAATGGGGCAGCCCAGATAGGTTTGCCTCTGCGCTGCCAGTTGTTCTTCTTCCATTGCTGCAGCCACCCCCACAAGGCATTGGTCACCATCCAAGAGTCAGTGTAAAGATAGAGCACTGGCCACTTCTCTCGACTGGCAATGTCTAAAGCCAGCTGGATGGCTTTCACCTCTGCAAACTGGCTGGACTCACCTTCTCCCTCGGCAGTTTCCGCGACTTGTCGTGTAGGGCTCCATACAGCAGCCTTCCACCTCCGCTGCTTCCCCACAATGCGACAGGACCCATCCGTGAACAGGGCATACTGTTTCTTATCTTCTGGCAGCTGGTTATACAGTGGGGCCTCTTCAGCACGTGTCACCTCCTCCTCTGGCGATGCTCCAAAATCTTTGCCTTCTGGCCAGTCCATGATGACCTCCAGAATTCCTGGGCGACTGGGGTTTCCCATTCGGGCACGCTGGGTGATCAGAGCGACCCACTTACTCCACGTAGCATCGGTGGCATGATGCGTAGAGGGGACCCTCTCTTTGAACATCCAGCCCAGGACCGGCAATCGTGGAGCTAGGAGGAGCTGTGCTTCAGTGCCGACCACTTCTGAAGCAGCTCGAACGCCTTCATATGCTGCCAGAATCTCTTTTTCAGTGGAAGTATAGCGGGCCTCAGATCCTTTGTATCCCCGGCTCCAGAACCCCAGGGGTCGACCTCGAGTCTCCCCTGGTGCTTTCTGCCAGAGACTCCAGGTTGGGCCATTCTCCCCGGCTGCGGTGTAGAGCACGTTTTTAACATCTTGCCCTGACCGGACTGGACCAAGGGCTACGGCATGAACTATCTCCTGTTTAATTTGTTCAAATGCCTGTCGTTGCTCAGGGCCCCATTCAAAATCATTCTTGTTCCGGGTCACGTGGTACAGAGGACTTACAATCTGGCTGTAATTTGGGATGTGCATCCTCCAAAAACCCACAACACCCAGGAAGGCCTGTGCTTCCTTTTTGCTGGTTGGTGGAGACATAGCTACTATTTTGTTGATGACATCCATTGGGATTTGACGGCGCCCATCCTGCCATTTTATTCCCAAAAACTGGATCTCTTGCGCAGGTCTCTTGACTTTACTTCGCTTAATGGCGAAACCGGCTTTCAGAAGGATCTGAACTATTTTCTCCCCTTTCTCAAAAACCTCCTCCGCTGTGTCGCCCCATATAATGATGTCATCGATGTACTGCAGATGTTCTGGGGCTTCACCCTTTTCCAGTGCAGTCTGGATTAGTCCATGGCAAATGGTGGGACTGTGTTTCCACCCCTGGGGCAGTCGGTTCCAGGTGTACTGGATGCCCCTCCAGGTGAAAGCAAACTGTGGCCTGCACTCTGCTGCCAAAGGGATGGAGAAGAATGCATTGGCAATGTCAATTGTAGCATACCACTTGGCTGCCTTTGACTCCAGCTGATACTGAAGTTCTAGCATGTCTGGCACGGCAGCACTCAGCGGTGGTGTGACTTCATTCAGGCCACGGTAGTCTATTGTCAGTCTCCACTCTCCAGTAGATTTTCTCACTGGCCATATGGGACTATTAAAGGGTGAACGAGTTTTGCTGATCACTCCTTGACTCTCCAGCTGGCGGATCAGCTGATGAATGGGGAGAAGGGAGTCTCGGTTGGTACGATACTGTCGCCGGTGCACCGTTGTGGTCGCGATAGGTACTTGTTGTTCTTCAACCCTCAGCAACCCCACAACGGAAGGATCCTCCGAGAGACCAGGCAAAATGGACAGCTGTTTAATTTCTTCCGTCTCCAAAGCAGCTATGCCAAAAGCCCACCGATACCCCTTTGGGTCCTTGAAATAGCCTCTCCTAAGATAGTCTATCCCAAGGATGCACGGAGCCTCGGGGCCAGTTACAATGGGGTGCTTCTGCCAGTCCTGCCCAGTGAGGCTCACTTCAGCCTCCAGTACACTCAGCTTTTGGGACCCCCCTGTCACTCCAGAAATGCAAATGGACTCTGACCCTTTGAACTCTGATGGCATTAAAATACACTGTGCACCAGTGTCCACTAGAGCTTGATACTCTTGTGGATCTGACGTGCCAGGCCACCGAATCCACACCGTCCAATAAACACGGTTGTCCCTTTCCTCCACCTGGCTGGAGGCAGGGCCCCTCTAATCCTCGTCAGAGAATTTGCTGCTCACTTGCTGTAAAAATGACTTGGAGGTCCCCTCCAGAGGATCGGAATCAAGGTCAAACTGTCTACCTGGTTTGGAGAGCTGGCTTCTGGAAACTGGAGCGGCACTTTTCCTAACAGAATCCCCTTTTGTGATTGTTTTACCTCGCAACTCACGCACTCGTGCCTCTAGACTTGAGGTGGGTTTTCCATCCCACTTCCTCATGTCCTCTCCGTGGTCACGCAGGTAAAACCACAGGGTGCCTCGGGGTGTATAGCCTCTGTATTCCCTCTCCTGAGCAGAGAAACACCTGCCCCTAATAGCTGAGACACTGGCCCGTACAGGTGGGGAGTAGGACATATTCCTGTCTAGTCGCTTGACCAGTTTCTCCACAGCTGAGACAAGGGAGGAAGAGAGACTTTCCTCATATTGGCGGAGTCTGACAGCCACCTCGTCCACTGTTGGTGCGTCTTTACCTTTCCAGTTTACAACTGCCAGTGAGTTGGCATGCGAGGAGGGTGCGCTCCGCACAAACTTCCTCCACATGGATTGTGAGCATCTGGAGTTCATCTGGGTCTGTGGGTACCTGCTCATCGTCTGTGTCACAGTAAACCAGCTCCCGCACAGCTAATTCCCTCAAGTACTGAATACCCCTTTCCATATTGGTCCACTTGCCAGGATAGCATACAAAATCGTCACTGAAGGGGTACCTCTCCCTCACACCTGACAGAAGTCTCCTCCAGAGGCTGAGGACTTGTTCCTTTTTCCCAATGGCCTTGTCAATGCCCCCATCCCTGGCCAGGGATCCCAGCTGCTTGGCTTCCTTGCCCTCTAACTCCAAGCTGCTGGCCCCGTTATCCCAGCACCGCAGCAGCCAGGTGGCAATGTTCTCGCCTGGGTGGCGGCTGAAATCTTTCTGCATGTCTCGCAGCTCCCCCAGGGACAGGGACCGGGTGATGATCTCTGTCTCTATCTCCCGTGATGACCCTGGCTCATCATCATCCCTCCCGGAGCGATCTGCTCTCTTTGCATCTTTCTTTAGTTTTACAGGGGCGACTGCTACCTGCACAGGTTGGTCATTGGGCTCAGTCACTGTGCCTGCAGCTGGAGCTGGGGCTGGAGCAGCTGCTGTGCCCGCTGGGGAAACCGAGGCAGACCCTGCAGCTGTGGCTGCAGCAGCGGTGGTGCCGGTCAGGGGGGCTGGGACTGCCTGCTGGGCTGGAGGGGCTGCAGGGCCGGCTGGGGGGGCAGCGCCAGTTGCAGCGCCTGCCGCTTCGCTTCCCCCCCTTTCCCCTTTAAGGCACTGAACAGTGTTGAACAGGGCTCGGTAGGCATGGGCCAGACCCCAGCACATTGTGGTGATCTGTGTCTCTCTGGAGTTCCCAGGGTGGCAGCACACTTTTTTCAGATATTTTACCAGATTGTCCGGATTCTGTATTTGTTCAGGGGTGAGTTTAAAACACACCGCAGGTGCCCACTGCTCTAGACATCTGCCCATGCTGTCCCACACACCCAGCCACTCACAGCTATCCAGCCCCGGGGCAGGTCTCTGCACGATGTTCTTAACGACTTGCTTAACCCTAAACAAAACCCAGAACCCGTTCAGCAGGCAGCACAAAAGGAGAGTGCTGCCCTGAGCATCCCACGGGTACTTGAAATTCTCAAAAGCAGTTAGGACCAGCCTGAGGGAGAGAGGGGGGGCGAAAGAGTGGGGGAAGGTATCCCCTTCGGCTTTCCCCACAGACTGGGTTTGATTATTAACAAAATCTAAGACATAGGATCCGAGGTACGGAAATGACCGCAGTGCCGCATGCAAATACAAGACTAATTTCACGCACAGTGATGTTATCATATCATAAGTCGATATCGTACAGTACAGCAAAATCATCGTCTTAATCCTTTTTCCAGTGATGATGAACAGCATGGCAATGAACACATAGTGCAAGTACGGATTTACATAGCAGAGCCACTTGATCAAAGTCAGAAACATTTTTTTTTTTCTTTTTTACCGGCGACTACTTAACACAGAAAAATGCGTATAAAAAAATTTAAGCAAATCTAAGAAAACAGTTTTAACACCCGCTGCTCAGCCCTGCCGTTATCCCTACCCCACGTCTGGGCGCCAATTTAATGTTTTGGTTTCGGCTGCCGCCGGCAACAAAAGCGCCACGCAGCCGCCCCTCCCCCCGCCGGCGTGCGGAGGAGAAATGGAAAGAAAGAGGCAGAAACTGGTGGGTCGGGATAAGGGCAGTTTAACAGAACAGCAAACAGAGGGAAAACAGGAACAACAACGATACAAATAAGGAGAAAACACAACCACGAACCGTACAACAGCCGCTCTCCCGAAACCGGACCGGCGCTGCGCCCGCCCAAGCTACGAGTGCGTTTCCGCCGCGCCGCTCCGCCCCCCACCGGAACCCAGCGTGACGTCACATGGTATGGAATACCGGGCTCTGTTTGGCCAGGTGGGGTCAGCCCCCACCCCCCCGGCTGTGCCCCTTCCTGGATTCCGGTGAAAATTAACCCTGTTCTGGCCAAACCCAGGACACTGAGCAACAGTTTTCCAGGCTAGCTCTTTCTGCCTGCGAGCTATCTGCAGACGTTCACATTGTCGGAGCACGGCTGCTGAAGGCCCTCTGCAAGGACCACCTAATACTTTTGAAGTTTAAGGGGGCAAGACAAGCAAGCAGCCCCAGTCTCTGTGCGAGCAGTGCCATGGGCAGATGAGGCTGAGCAACAGCTTTCCAGGCTAGCTCTTTCTGACTGCCAGCTATCTGCAGACGTTCGCATTTTCGGAGCAGGTCTACTGGAGGCCCTCTGCACGGCCCACCTAAGATACGTTTGAAGTTTAAGGGGGCAAGACAAGCAAGCAACCCCAGTCTCTGTGCCTCTGTGCGAGCAGTGCATGGGCAGATGAGGCTGAGCAACAACTTTCTAGGCAAGCCCCTTCAGGCTGCTAGCTATCTGCAGACGTTCGCATTTTCAGAGCATGGCTGAAAAAGGCGCCTGCACGGACTTCCAAACATACGTTTGAAGTTTGAGGTGGCAAGACAAGCAAGCAGCCCCAGTCTCTGTGCCTCTGTGCGAGCAGTGCCATGGGCACATGAGGCTGAGCAACAGCTTTCCAGGCTAGCTCTTTCTGGCTGTGAGCTATCTGTAGACGTTCGCATTTTCGGAGCAGGGCTGCCGGAGGCACCCGACACGGACCACCTAAGCTGCATTTGAAATCTGAGGTGGCAAGAGAAGAAAGCAGCCCCAGGCTCTGTGCCTCCGTGCGAGCAGTGCCATGGGCAGATGAGGCTGAGCAACAGCTTTCCAGGCTAGCTCTTTCTGCCTGCGAGCTATATGCAGATGTTCGCATTTTCATAGCAGGGCTTTCGCAGGCCATCGTCACGAACTACCTCAGATACTTTTGAAGTTAGGTGGCAAGACAAGCAAGCAGCCCCAGTCTCTGTGCCTCTGTGCAAGCAGTGCCATGGGCAGATGAGGCTGAGCAACAACTTTCCAGGCTAGCTCTTTCTGGCTGCGAGCTATCTGCAGACGTTCGCGTTTTTGGAGCAGGGCTGCTGTAGGCCCCATGCACAGACCACAAAAACTACGTTTGAGGTTTGAGGTGCCAAGACAAGCAAGCAGCCCCAGTCTCTGTGCCTCTGTACGAGCAGTGCCATGGGCAGATTAGGCTGAGCAACAGCTTTCCAGGCTAGCCCCTTCTGGCTGCCAGCTATCTGCACAAGTTCTCATTTTCGAAGCAGGGCTGCCGGAGGCGACCGGCACGTACATCCTAGCTACATTTGAAGTTTGAGGTGGCAAGATAAGCAAGCAGCCCCAGTCTCTGTGCCTCTGTGCGAGCAGTGCCATGGGCAGATGAGGCTGAGAAACAGCTTTCCAGGCTAGCCCCGTCTGCCTGCCGGCTATCTGCACAGGTTCGCATTTTTGAAGCAGGGCTGCAAAGGAGCCTGGCAGGGAACACCCCCATTCCCTGGCTACATTTGATGGTTGAGATGGCAAGACAAGCAAGCAGCTCCAGTCTCTGTGCCTCTGTGCGAGCAGTGTCATGGGCAGATGAGGCTGAGCAACAGCTTTCCAGACTAGCCCCTTCTGCCTGCCAGATATCTGCAGACGTTCGCATTTTCGGAGCAGCGCTATCGGAGGCGCCCGGCACGTACATCCTAAGATACGTTTGAAGTTTGAGGTGGCAAGACAAGCAAGCAGCCCCAGTCTCTGTGCTTCTGTGTAAGCAGTGCCATGGGCAGATGAGGCTGAGCAACAGCTTTCCAGGGTGTCTCATTCTGGCTGCCAGCTATCTGCAGACGTTCGCATTTTCGTAGCAAGACTGCAGGAGCCACCCGGCACGGAGCCCCAAATGAACATTGGAATTTTGAAGTGGCAAGACAAGCAAGCAGCCCCAGTCTCTGTGCCTCTGTGCGAGCAGTGCCATGGGCAGATGAGGCTGAGAAACAGCTTTCCAGGATAGCCTTTTCTGCCTGCCAGCTATCTGCAGACGTTCGCATTTTTGGAGCAAGGCTGCCGTAGGCGCCCGGCACGGACCCCCAAAGAAACATTGGAAGTTTGAGGTGGCAAGACAAGCAAGCAGCCCCAGTCTCTGTGCCTCTGTGCGAGCACTGCCATGGGCAGATGAGGCTGAGCAACAGCTTTCCAGGCTAGCTCTTTCTGTCTGCGATCTATCTGCAGACGTTCGCGTTTTTGGACCAGGGCTGCTGGAGGCCCCATGCACAGACCACAAAAACTAGGTTTGATGTTTGAGTTGCCAAGACAAGCAAGCAGCCCCAGTCTCTGTGCCTCCGTGCGAGCAGCGCCATGGGCAGATGAGGCTGAGCAACAGCTTTGCAATCTAAATGTTTCTGCCTGTGAGCTATCTGCAGACGTTCGCATTGTCAGACCAGGCCTGCCGGAGGCGCCGGGTACGGACCACCTAAGCTATGTTTGAAGTTTGAGGTGGTAAGACAAACAAGCAGCCCCAGTCTTTCTGGCTCTGTGTGAGCAGTGCCATGGGCAGATGAGGCTGAGCAACAGCTTTCCAGGCTAGCTCTTTCTGGCTGCGAGCTATCTGCAGACGTTCGCATTTCCGGAGCATGTCTGCCCGAGGCCCCAATCACGGACCACCAAATTTATGTTTGAAGTTTGAGGTGGCAAGACAAGCAAGCAGCCCCAGTCTCTGTGCCTCTGTGCGAGCAGTGCCATGGGCAGATGAGGCAGAGCAACATCTTTCCAGGCTAAATGTTTCTGCCTGCGATCTATCTGCAGACGTTTGCATTGCTGGACCAGGCCTGCCGGAGGCGCCGGGCACGTACCACCTAAGCTACGTTAGAAGTTTGAGGTGGTAAGACAAGCAAGCAGCCCCAGTCTCTGTGCCTCTGTGCGAACAGTGCCATGGGCAGATGAGGCTGAGCAACAGCTTTCCAGGCTAGCTCTTTCTGCCTGCGAGCTATCTGCAGATGTTCGCATTTTCAGAGCAGGGCTGCCGCAGGCCATCGTCACGAACCACCTCAGATACTTTTGAAGTTAGGTGGCAAGACAAGCAAGCAGCCCCAGTCTCTGTGCCTCTGTGCGAGCAGTGCCATGGGCAGATGAGGCTGAGCAACAGCTTTCCAGGCTAGCTCTTTCTGGCTGCGAGCTATCTGCAGACGTTCGCATTTCCGGAGCACGTCTGCCCGAGACCCCAATCACGGACCACCAAATTTATGTTTGCAGTTTGAGGTGGCAAGACAAGCAAGCAGCCCCAGTCTCTCTGCCTCTGTGCGAGCGGTGCCATGGGCAGATGAGGCTAAGCAACAGCTTTCCAGGCTAGCTCTTTCTGACTGCGAGCTATCTACAGACGTTCGCATTTTGGGAGCAGGGTTGCAGGAGGACACCTGCACGGACCGCCAAAGCTACGTTTCAAGTTTGAGGTGGCAAGACAAGCAAGCAGCCCCAGTCTCTTTGCCTCTGTGCGAGCAGTGCCATGGGCAGATGAGGCTGAGCAACAGCTTTCCAAGCTAAGTATTTCTTCCTGCGAGCTATCTGCAGACGTTCGCATTGTCGGAGCAGGCCTGCCGGAGGCGCCGGGCATGAACCACCTAAGCTACGTTTGAAGTTTGAGGGGGCAAGACAAGCAAGCAGCCCCAGTCTCTGTGCCTTGGTGCGAGCAGTGCCATGGGCAGATGAGGCTGAGCAACAGCTTTCCAGGCTAGCTCTTTCTGACTGCCAGCTATCTGCAGACGTTCGCATTTTAAGAGCAGGACTGGCGGAGGAGCCCGGCACCAAACAACAAAGCTACATTTGAAGATTGAGGGGGCAAGAAAAGCAAGCAGCCCCAGTCTCTGCCTCTGTGAGAGCAGTGGCATGGGCAGATGAGGCTGAGCAACAACTTTCCAGGCTAGCTCTTTGTGCCTGTGAGCTATCTGCAGACGTTCGCATTTTCGAGCAGGGCTGTTGGAGGCCCCATGCACAGACCGCAAAACTGCGTTTGAAATTTGAGGTGGCAAGACAAGGAAGCAGCCCCAGTCTCTGTGCCTCTGTGCGAGCACTGCCATGGGCAGATGAGGCTGAGCAACAGCTTTCCAGGCTAGCTCTTTCTGTCTGCGATCTATCTGCAGACGTTCGCGTTTTTGGACCAGGGCTGCTGGAGGCCCCATGCACAGACCCCAAAAACTACCTTTGAGGTTTGAGGTGCCAAGACAAGCAAGCAGCCCCAGTCTCTGTGCCTCCGTGCGAGCAGTGCCATGGGCAGATGAGGCTGAGCAACAGCTTTGCAATCTAAATTTTTCTGCCTGTGAGCTCTCTGCAGACGTTCGCATTGTCGTACCAGGCCTGCCGGAGGCGCCGGGTACGGACCACCTAAGCTATGTTTGAAGTTTGAGGTGGTAAGACAAGCAAGCAGCCCCAGTCTCTGTGCTTCTGTGCGAGCAGTGCCATGGGCACATGAGGCTGAGAAACAGCTTTCCAGGCTAGCTCTTTCTGCCTGCGAGCTATCTGCAGACGTTCGCATTTTCGGAGCAGGGTTGTCGGAGGCGCCCGGCACGTACGTCCTAAGCTACGTTTGAAGTTTGAGGTGGCAAGACAAGCAAGCAGCCCCAGTCTCTGTGCCTCTGTGCGAGTAGTGCCATGGGCAGATGAGGCTGAGCAACAGCTTTCCAGGCTAGCCCCCTCTGCCTGCGAGCTATCTGCAGACGTTCGCATTTTCGTAGCAAGACTGCAGGAGGCACCCGACACGGAGCCCCAAATGAACATTGGAATTTTGAAGTAGCAAGACAAGCAAGCAGCCCCAGTCTCTGTGCCTCTGTGCGAGCAGTGCCATGGGCAGATGAGGCTGAGAAACAGCTTTCCAGGATAGCCTTTTCTGCCTGCCAGCTATCTGCAGACGTTCGCATTTTCGGAGCAAGGCTGCCGTAGGCGCCTGGCACGGAGCCCCAAAGAAACATTGGAAGTTTGAGGTGGCAAGACAAGCAAGCAGCCCCAGTCTCTGTGCCTCTGTGCGAGCAGTGCCATGGGCAGATGAGGCTGAGAAACAGCTTTCCAGGATAGCCTTTTCTGCCTGCCAGCTATCTGCAGACGTTCGCATTTTCGGAGCAAGGCTGCCGTAGGCGCCCGGCACGGACCCCCAAAGAAACATTGGAAGTTTGAGGTGGCAAGACAAGCAAGCAGCCCCAGTCTCTGTGCCTCTGTGCGAGCAGTGCCATGGGCAGATGAGTCTGAGCAACAGCTTTCCAGGCTAGCCCCTTCTGCCTGCCAGCTATCTGCAGACTTTCGCTTTTTCAGACCAGGGCTGCCGTAGGCCCTCGGCAAGGACCCCAAATCTACGTTTGAAGTTTGAGGTGGCAAGACAAGCAAGCAGCCCCAGTCTCTGTGCCTCTGTGCGAGCAGTGCCATGGGCAGATTAGGCTGAGCAACAGCTTTCCAGGCTAGCTCTTTCTGTCTGCGATCTATCTGCAGACGTTCGCGTTTTTGGACCAGGGCTGCTGGAGGCCCCATGCACAGACCACAAAAACTAGGTTTGATGTTTGAGGTGCCAAGACAAGCAAGCAGCCCCAGTCTCTGTGCCTCCGTGCGAGCAGTGCCATGGGCAGATGAGGCTGAGCAACAGCTTTGCAATCTAAATGTTTCTGCCTGTGAGCTATCTGCAGACATTCTCATTGTCGGACCAGGCCTGCCGGAGGCGCCGGGTACGGACCACCTAAGCTATGTTTGAAGTTTGAGGTGGTAAGACAAGCAAGCAGCCCCAGTCTCTGTGCCTCTGTGCGAGCAGTGCCATGGGCACATGAGGCTGAGAAACAGCTTTCCAGGCTAGCTCTTTCTGGCTGCGAGCTATCTGCAGACGTTCGCATTTTCGCAACAGGGCTGCTGGAGGCCCCACGCACAGACCCCAAAATTATGTTTGAAATTTGAGGTGGCAAGACAAGCAAGCAGACCCAGTCTCTTTGCCTCTGTGCGAGCAGTGCCATGGGCAGATGAGGCTGAGCAACAGCTTTCCAAGCTAAGTATTTCTTCCTGCGAGCTATCTGCAGACGTTCGCATTGTCGGAGCAGGCCTGCCGGAGGCGCCGGGCACGAACCACCTAAGCTACGTTTGAAGTTTGAGGGGGCAAGACAAGCAAGCAGCCCCAGTCTCTGTGCCTTGGTGCGAGCAGTGCCATGGGCAGATGAGGCTGAGCAACAGCTTTCCAGGCTAGCTCTTTCTGCCTGCGAGCTATATGCAGATGTTCGCATTTTCAGAGCAGGGCTGCCGCAGGCCATCGTCACTAACTACCTCAGATACTTTTGAAGTTAGGTGGCAAGACAAGCAAGCAGCCCCAGTCTCTGTGCCTCTGTGCGAGCAGTGCCATGGCCGGGCAGATGAGTCTGAGCAAAAGCTTTCCAGGCTAGCCCCTTCTGCCTGCCAGCTATCTGCAGACGTTTGCACTCTCGATGAACGGCTGCGAAGGAGCCTGGCAGGGACCCTCCCCGTTCCCAGGCTACGTGTGAAGTTTGAGGTGGCAAGACAAGCAAGCAGCCCCAGTCTCTGTGCCTCTGTGCGAGCAGTGCCATGGGCAGATGAGGCTGAGCAACAGCTTTCCAGGCTAGCTCTTTCTGTCTGCGATCTATCTGCAGACGTTCGCGTTTTTGGACCAGGGCTGCTGGAGGCCCCATGCACAGACTTCAAAAACTAGGTTTGATGTTTGAGGTGCCAAGACAAGCAAGCAGCCCCAGTCTCTGTGCCTCCGTGCGAGCAGCGCCATGGGCAGATGAGGCTGAGCAACAGCTTTGCAATCTAAATGTTTCTGCCTGTGAGCTATCTGCAGACGTTCGCATTGTCAGACCAGGCCTGCCGGAGGCGCCGGGTACGGACCACCTAAGCTATGTTTGAAGTTTGAGGTGGTAAGACAAACAAGCAGCCCCAGTCTTTCTGGCTCTGTGTGAGCAGTGCCATGGGCAGATGAGGCAGAGCAACATCTTTCCAGGCTAAATGTTTCTGCCTGCGATCTATCTGCAGACGTTTGCATTGCTGGACCAGGCCTGCCGGAGGCGCCGGGCACGTACCACCTAAGCTACGTTAGAAGTTTGAGGTGGTAAGACAAGCAAGCAGCCCCAGTCTCTGTGCCTCTGTGCGAACAGTGCCATGGGCAGATGAGGCTGAGCAACAGCTTTCCAGGCTAGCTCTTTCTGCCTGCGAGCTATCTGCAGATGTTCGCATTTTCAGAGCAGGGCTGCCGCAGGCCATCGTCACGAACCACCTCAGATACTTTTGAAGTTAGGTGGCAAGACAAGCAAGCAGCCCCAGTCTCTGTGCCTCTGTGCGAGCAGTGCCATGGGCAGATGAGGCTGAGCAACAGCTTTCCAGGCTAGCTCTTTCTGGCTGCGAGCTATCTGCAGACGTTCGCATTTCCGGAGCACGTCTGCCCGAGACCCCAATCACGGACCACCAAATTTATGTTTGCAGTTTGAGGTGGCAAGACAAGCAAGCAGCCCCAGTCTCTCTGCCTCTGTGCGAGCGGTGCCATGGGCAGATGAGGCTAAGCAACAGCTTTCCAGGCTAGCTCTTTCTGACTGCGAGCTATCTACAGACGTTCGCATTTTGGGAGCAGGGTTGCAGGAGGACACCTGCACGGACCGCCAAAGCTACGTTTCAAGTTTGAGGTGGCAAGACAAGCAAGCAGCCCCAGTCTCTTTGCCTCTGTGCGAGCAGTGCCATGGGCAGATGAGGCTGAGCAACAGCTTTCCAAGCTAAGTATTTCTTCCTGCGAGCTATCTGCAGACGTTCGCATTGTCGGAGCAGGCCTGCCGGAGGCGCCGGGCATGAACCACCTAAGCTACGTTTGAAGTTTGAGGGGGCAAGACAAGCAAGCAGCCCCAGTCTCTGTGCCTTGGTGCGAGCAGTGCCATGGGCAGATGAGGCTGAGCAACAGCTTTCCAGGCTAGCTCTTTCTGACTGCCAGCTATCTGCAGACGTTCGCATTTTAAGAGCAGGACTGGCGGAGGAGCCCGGCACCAAACAACAAAGCTACATTTGAAGATTGAGGGGGCAAGAAAAGCAAGCAGCCCCAGTCTCTGCCTCTGTGAGAGCAGTGGCATGGGCAGATGAGGCTGAGCAACAACTTTCCAGGCTAGCTCTTTGTGCCTGTGAGCTATCTGCAGACGTTCGCATTTTCGAGCAGGGCTGTTGGAGGCCCCATGCACAGACCGCAAAACTGCGTTTGAAATTTGAGGTGGCAAGACAAGCAAGCAGCCCCAGTCTCTGTGCCTCTGTGCGAGCACTGCCATGGGCAGATGAGGCTGAGCAACAGCTTTCCAGGCTAGCTCTTTCTGTCTGCGATCTATCTGCAGACGTTCGCGTTTTTGGACCAGGGCTGCTGGAGGCCCCATGCACAGACCCCAAAAACTACCTTTGAGGTTTGAGGTGCCAAGACAAGCAAGCAGCCCCAGTCTCTGTGCCTCCGTGCGAGCAGTGCCATGGGCAGATGAGGCTGAGCAACAGCTTTGCAATCTAAATTTTTCTGCCTGTGAGCTCTCTGCAGACGTTCGCATTGTCGTACCAGGCCTGCCGGAGGCGCCGGGTACGGACCACCTAAGCTATGTTTGAAGTTTGAGGTGGTAAGACAAGCAAGCAGCCCCAGTCTCTGTGCTTCTGTGCGAGCAGTGCCATGGGCACATGGGGCTGAGAAACAGCTTTCCAGGCTAGCTCTTTCTGCCTGCGAGCTATCTGCAGACGTTCGCATTTTCGGAGCAGGGTTGTCGGAGGCGCCCGGCACGTACGTCCTAAGCTACGTTTGAAGTTTGAGGTGGCAAGACAAGCAAGCAGCCCCAGTCTCTGTGCCTCTGTGCGAGTAGTGCCATGGGCAGATGAGGCTGAGCAACAGCTTTCCAGGCTAGCCCCCTCTGCCTGCGAGCTATCTGCAGACGTTCGCATTTTCGTAGCAAGACTGCAGGAGGCACCCGACACGGAGCCCCAAATGAACATTGGAATTTTGAAGTGGCAAGACAAGCAAGCAGCCCCAGTCTCTGTGCCTCTGTGCGAGCAGTGCCATGGGCAGATGAGGCTGAGAAACAGCTTTCCAGGATAGCCTTTTCTGCCTGCCAGCTATCTGCAGACGTTCGCATTTTCGGAGCAAGGCTGCCGTAGGCGCCTGGCACGGAGCCCCAAAGAAACATTGGAAGTTTGAGGTGGCAAGACAAGCAAGCAGCCCCAGTCTCTGTGCCTCTGTGCGAGCAGTGCCATGGGCAGATGAGGCTGAGAAACAGCTTTCCAGGATAGCCTTTTCTGCCTGCCAGCTATCTGCAGACGTTCGCATTTTCGGAGCAAGGCTGCCGTAGGCGCCCGGCACGGACCCCCAAAGAAACATTGGAAGTTTGAGGTGGCAAGACAAGCAAGCAGCCCCAGTCTCTGTGCCTCTGTGCGAGCAGTGCCATGGGCAGATGAGTCTGAGCAACAGCTTTCCAGGCTAGCCCCTTCTGCCTGCCAGCTATCTGCAGACTTTCGCTTTTTCAGACCAGGGCTGCCGTAGGCCCTCGGCAAGGACCCCAAATCTACGTTTGAAGTTTGAGGTGGCAAGACAAGCAAGCAGCCCCAGTCTCTGTGCCTCTGTGCGAGCAGTGCCATGGGCAGATTAGGCTGAGCAACAGCTTTCCAGGCTAGCTCTTTCTGTCTGCGATCTATCTGCAGACGTTCGCGTTTTTGGACCAGGGCTGCTGGAGGCCCCATGCACAGACCACAAAAACTAGGTTTGATGTTTGAGGTGCCAAGACAAGCAAGCAGCCCCAGTCTCTGTGCCTCCGTGCGAGCAGTGCCATGGGCAGATGAGGCTGAGCAACAGCTTTGCAATCTAAATGTTTCTGCCTGTGAGCTATCTGCAGACATTCTCATTGTCGGACCAGGCCTGCCGGAGGCGCCGGGTACGGACCACCTAAGCTATGTTTGAAGTTTGAGGTGGTAAGACAAGCAAGCAGCCCCAGTCTCTGTGCCTCTGTGCGAGCAGTGCCATGGGCACATGAGGCTGAGAAACAGCTTTCCAGGCTAGCTCTTTCTGGCTGCGAGCTATCTGCAGACGTTCGCATTTTCGCAACAGGGCTGCTGGAGGCCCCACGCACAGACCCCAAAATTATGTTTGAAATTTGAGGTGGCAAGACAAGCAAGCAGACCCAGTCTCTTTGCCTCTGTGCGAGCAGTGCCATGGGCAGATGAGGCTGAGCAACAGCTTTCCAAGCTAAGTATTTCTTCCTGCGAGCTATCTGCAGACGTTCGCATTGTCGGAGCAGGCCTGCCGGAGGCGCCGGGCACGAACCACCTAAGCTACGTTTCAAGTTTGAGGGGGCAAGACAAGCAAGCAGCCCCAGTCTCTGTGCCTTGGTGCGAGCAGTGCCATGGGCAGATGAGGCTGAGCAACAGCTTTCCAGGCTAGCTCTTTCTGCCTGCGAGCTATATGCAGATGTTCGCATTTTCAGAGCAGGGCTGCCGCAGGCCATCGTCACTAACTACCTCAGATACTTTTGAAGTTAGGTGGCAAGACAAGCAAGCAGCCCCAGTCTCTGTGCCTCTGTGCGAGCAGTGCCATGGCCGGGCAGATGAGTCTGAGCAAAAGCTTTCCAGGCTAGCCCCTTCTGCCTGCCAGCTATCTGCAGACGTTTGCACTCTCGATGAACGGCTGCGAAGGAGCCTGGCAGGGACCCTCCCCGTTCCCAGGCTACGTGTGAAGTTTGAGGTGGCAAGACAAGCAAGCAGCCCCAGTCTCTGTGCCTCTGTGCGAGCAGTGCCATGAGCACATGAGGCTGAGCAACAGCTTTCCAGGCTAGCCCCTTCTGCCTGCCCGCTGTCTGCAGACGTTCGCGTTTTCGAAACAGGGCTGCCCGAGGCGTCCGGCATGGACCCACTAACCTACGATTGAATATTGAGGGAGCAAGACAAGCAAGCAGCCCCAGTCTCTGTGCCTCTGTGCGAGCAGTGCCATGGGCGGGCAGATGAGGCTGAGCAACAGCTTTCCAGGTGTCCTGGGTTTGGCCAGGACAGGGTTAATTTTCACCAGACTCCAGGAAGGGGCACAGCCGGGGGGTGGGGGCTGACCCCACCTGGCCAAACAGAGCCGGGTATTCCATACCACGGGACGTCACGCTGGGTTCCGGTGTGGGGGGGGGCGGTGCGGCGGTAAGGCACTCGCGGCTTGGGCGGGCGCAGCGCCGGTCCGGTTTCGGGAGAGCGGCTGTTGTACGGTTCGTGGTTGTGTTTTCTCCTTATTTGTATCGTTGTTGTTCCTGTTTTCCCTCTGTTTGCTGTTCTGTTAAACTGCCCTTATCCCGACCCACCAGTTTCTGCCTCTTTCTTTCCATTCCCCTCCGCACGCCGGCGGGGGGAGGGGCGGCCGCGTGGCGCTTTTGTTGCCGGCGGCAGCCGAAACCAAAACATTAAAATGGCGCCCAGACGTGGAGCGGGGATAACGGCAGGGCTGAGCAGCGGGTGTTAAAACTGCTTTCATAGATTTTGTTAAAATTTATTATACGCATTTACTGTGCTAGTTAAAGTCGCCGGTAAAAATGTTTCTGACTTTGATCAAATATCTGTGCTACGTAAATCCTTACTTGCTGTATGTGTTTGCCGCCGTGCTGTTTGTTACCTCGGGAAAAAAGATCAGGATGATGATTTTGCTGTACTGTACGATATCAACTTATGATATGATAACATCACTGTGCATGAAATTAGTCTTGTATTTGCATGCGGCACTGCGATCATTTTCATACCTCGGATCCTATGTCTTAGATTTTGTTAATAATCAGACCCAATCTGTGGGGAAAGCCGAAGGGGATACCTTCCCCCACTCTTTCGCCCCCCCTCTCTTCCTCAGGCTGGTCCTAACTGCTTTTGAGAATTTCAAGTACCCGTGGGATGCTCAGGGCAGCACTCTCCTTTTGTTCTGCCTGCTGAACGAGTTCTGGGTTTTGTTTAGGGTTAAGCAAGTCGTTAAGAACATCGTGCAGAGACCTGCCCCGGGGCTGGATAGCTGTGAGTGGCTGGGTGTGTGGGACAGCATGGGCAGATGTCTAGAGCAGTGGGCACCTGCGGTGTGTTTTAAACTCACCCCTGAACAAATACAGAATCCGGATAATCTGGTAAAATATCTGAAAAAAGTGTGCTGCCACCCTGGGAACTCCAGAGAGACACAGATCACCACAATGTGCTGGGGTCTGGCCCATGCCTACCGAGCCCTGTTCAACGCTGTTCAGTGCCTTAAAGGGGAAAGGGGGGGAAGCGAAGCGGCAGGCACTGCAACTGGCGCTGCCCCCCCAGCCAACCCTGCAGCCCCTCCAGCCCAGCAGGCAGCCACAGCCCCCCAGACTGGCACCGTCGCTGCCACAGCTGCAGGGTCTGCCTCGGTTTCCCTGGCAGGCAGAGCAGCTGCTCCAGCCCCAGCTCCAGCTGCAGGCAGCGTGGCTGAGCCCAACGACCAACCTGTACCGGTAGCAGTCGCCCCTGTAAAACTAAAGAAAGACGCAAAGAGAGCAGATCGCTCCGGGAGGGATGACGATGAGCCAGGGTCATCTCGGGAGATAGAGACAGAGATCATCACCCGGTCCCTGTCCCTGGGGGAGCTGCGAGACATGCAGAAAGATTTCATCCGCCACCCAGGCGAGCACATTGTCACCTGGCTGCTGCAGTGCTGGGATAACGGGGCCAGCAGCTTGGAGTTAGAGGGCAAGGAAGCCAAGCAGCTGGGATCCCTGGCCAGGGATGGGGGCATTGACAAGGCCATTGGGAAAAAGGAACAAGTCCTCAGCCTCTGGAGGAGACTTCTGTCAGGTGTGAGGGAGAGGTACCCCTTCAGTGACTATTTTGTATGTCATCCTGGCAAGTGGACCAATATGGAAAAGGGTATTCAGTACTTGAGGGAATTAGCTGTGCGGGAGCTGGTTTATAATGAACCAGACGATGACCAGTTACCCACAGACCCAGATGAAGTCCAGTGCACAGCATCTATGTGGAGGAAGTTTGTGCGGAGTGCACCCTCCTCATATGCCAACTCACTGGCAGTTGTAAACTGGAAAGGTAAAAAGGCACCAACAGTGGATGAGGTGGCTGTCAGACTCCGGCAATATGAGGAAAGTCTCTCTTCATCTCTTGTCTCAGCTTTGGAGAAACTGGCCCAGGAGGTGCGGCAAATCAAAGAGAACATGTCCTACTCCCCACCTGTACGGGCCAGTGTCTCAGCTATTAGGGGCAAGCGTTTCTCTGCTCAGGAGAGGGAATACAGAGGCTATACACCCCGGGGCACCCTGTGGTTTTACCTGCGTGACCACGGAGAGGACATGAGGAAGTGGGATGGAAAACCCACCTCAAGTCTAGAGGCACGAGTGCGTGAGCTGCGAGGTAAAACAATCACCAAAGGGGATTGTGTTAGGAAAAATGCCGCTCCAGTTTCCAGAAGCCAGCTCTCCAAACCAGGTAGACAGTTTGACCTTGATTCCGATCCTCTGGAGGGGACCTCCAAGTCATTCTTACAGCAAGTGAGCAGCAAATTCTCTGACGAGGATTAGAGGGGCCCTGCCTCCAGCCAGGTGGAGGAAAGGGACAACCGTGTTTATTGGACGGTGTGGATTCGGTGGCCTGGCACGTCAGATCCACAAGAGTATCAAGCTCTAGTGGACACTGGTGCACAGTGTACTTTAATGCCATCAGAGTTCAAAGGGTCAGAGTCCATTTGCATTTCGGGAGTGACAGGGGGGTCCCAAGAGCTGAGTGTACTGGAGGCTGAAGTGAGCCTCACTGGGCAGGACTGGCAGAAGCACCCCATTGTAACTGGCCCCGAGGCTCCGTGCATCCTTGGGATAGACTATCTTAGGAGAGGCTATTTCAAGGACCCAAGGGGTTATTGGTGGGCTTTTGGCATAGCTGCTTTGGAGACGGAAGAAATTAAACAGCTGTCCATTTTGCCTGGTCTCTCGGAGGATCCTTCCGTTGTGGGGTTGCTGAGGGTTGAAGAACAACAGGTGCCAATCGCGACCACAACGGTGCACCGGCGACAGTATCGTACCAACCGAGACTCCCTTCTCCCCATTCATCAGCTGATCCGCCAGCTGGAGAGTCAAGGAGTGATCACGCAAACTCGCTCACCCTTTAATAGTCCCATATGGCCAGTGAGAAAATCTACTGGAGAGTGGAGACTGACAATAGACTACCGTGGCCTGAATGAAGTCACACCACCGCTGAGTGCTGCCGTGCCAGACATGCTAGAACTTCAGTATCAGCTGGAGTCAAAGGCAGCCAAGTGGTATGCTACAATTGACATCGCTAATGCATTCTTCTCCATCCCTTTGGCAGCAGAGTGCAGGCCACAGTTTGCTTTCACCTGGAGGGGCATCCAGTACACCTGGAACCGACTGCCCCAGGGGTGGAAACACAGTCCCACCATTTGCCATGGACTAATCCAGACTGCACTGGAAAAGGGTGAAGCTCCAGAACATCTGCAGTACATCGACGACATCATTATATGGGGCGACACAGCGGAGGAGGTTTTTGAGAAAGGGGAGAAAATAGTTCAGATCCTTCTGAAAGCCGGTTTCGCCATTAAGCGAAGTAAAGTCAAGGGACCTGAGCAAGAGATCCAGTTTTTGGGAATAAAATGGCAGGATGGGCGCCGTCAAATCCCAATGGATGTCATCAACAAAATAGTAGCTATGTCTCCACCAACCAGCAAAAAGGAAGCACAGGCCTTCCTGGGTGTTGTGGGTTTTTGGAGGATGCACATCCCAAATTACAGCCAGATTGTAAGTCCTCTGTACCACGTGACCCGGAACAAGAATGATTTTGAATGGGGCCCTGAGCAACGACAGGCATTTGAACAAATTAAACAGGAGATAGTTCATGCCGTAGCCCTTGGTCCAGTCCGGTCAGGGCAAGATGTTAAAAACGTGCTCTACACCGCAGCCGGGGAGAATGGCCCAACCTGGAGTCTCTGGCAGAAAGCACCAGGGGAGACTCGAGGTCGACCCCTGGGGTTCTGGAGCTGGGGATACAAAGGATCGGAGGCCCGCTATACTTCCACCGAAAAAGAGATTCTGGCAGCATATGAAGGTGTTTGAGCTGCTTAAGAAGTGGTCGGCACTGAAGCACAGCTCCTCCTAGCACCACGGTTGCCGGTCCTGGGCTGGATGTTCAAAGAGAGGGTCCCCTCTACGCATCATGCCACCGATGCTATGTGGAGTAAGTGGGTCGCTCTGATCACCCAGCGTGCCCGAATGGGAAACCCCAGTAGCCCAGGAATTCTGGAGGTCATCATGGACTGGCCAGAAGGCAAAGATTTTGGAGCATCGCCAGAGGAGGAGGTGACACGTGCTGAAGAGGCCCCACTGTATAACCAGCTGCCAGAAGATAAGAAACAGTATGCCCTGTTCACGGATGGGTCCTGTCGCATTGTGGGGAAGCAGCGGAGGTGGAAGGCTGCTGTATGGAGCCCTACACGACAAGTCGCGGAAACTGCCGAGGGAGAAGGTGAGTCCAGCCAGTTTGCAGAGGTGAAAGCCATCCAGCTGGCTTTAGACATTGCCAGTCGAGAGAAGTGGCCAGTGCTCTATCTTTACACCGACTCTTGGATGGTGGCCAGTGCCTTGTGGGGGTGGCTGCAGCAATGGAACAAGAACAACTGGCAGCGCAGAGGCAAACCTATCTGGGCTGCCCCATTGTGGCAAGATATTGCTGCCCGCCTGGAGCAGTTGGTTGTAAAAGTGCCTCACATGGACGCTCACATCCCTAAGAGTCTGGCCACTGAGGAACATCAAAACAACCACCAGGTAGATCAGGCTGCTAAGATTGAAGTGGCTCAGGTGGATCTGGACTGGCAACATAAGGGTGAACTGTTTATAGCTCGGTGGGCCCATGACACCTCGGGCCACCAAGGAAGAGACGCGACATACCGATGGGCTCGTGACCGAGGGGTGGACTTAGCTATGGATACCATCACACAGGTTATCCATGAATGTGAAACATGTGCTGCAATCAAGCAAGCCAAGCGGGTAAAGCCTCAGTGGTATGGAGGACGATGGCTAAAATATAAATATGGGGAGGCTTGGCAGATTGACTACATCACACTGCCACAAACCCGCCAAGGCAAGCGCTATGCGCTCACAATGGTGGAGGCCACCACCGGATGGCTGGAAACCTACCCTGTGCCCCATGCCACCGCCCGGAATACCATCCTGGGCCTGGAAAAACAAGTCCTGTGGTGACATGGCACCCCCGAAAGAATTGAGTCAGAAAACGGGACTCATTTTCGTAACAGCTTCATAGACACCTGGGCCAAAGATCACAGTATTGAGTGGGTGTATCACATCCCCTACCATGCACCAGCCTCTGGAAAGTTCAAGCGGTACAATGGGCTGCTAAAAAACCTATCTGAGGGCAATGGGGGGTGGGACTTTCAAAAATTGGGATACCCATTTAGCAAAGGTCACCTGGTTGGTTAACAACCGGGGATCCACCAACCAGCCTGGTCCTGCCCAGTCAAAACCTCAGTGCCCCGCAGAAGGAGATAAAGTCCCTGTAGTGCACATGCGGAACATGTTAGGGAAGACGGTTTGGGTTAATCCTGCCTCGGGCAAAGGCAAGCCCGTCCGTGGGATTGCTTTTGCTCAAGGTCCTGGGTGTACCTGGTGGGTAATGCGGAAGGATGGGGAAGTCGGATGTGTACCTCATGGGGATTTGATTACGGGCGAGAATAGTCCATAAATAAATTGTATAAAGTTAATTGTTAAATAACCCTGTCACTGTCTGTCATCACTGTTATAATTGTTATATTTTGTACCAGTAGTAGCATAGTGAGAATCATCCAGATTAAAGAAGGATGGACTTTTTCGATGAAAACCTAGCAGAGCACAGTGATGATGGAACTGGACCTGGTTTTCAACAACTGGCATCGAGCAACTTCATCAAGATCAACATCTCCTGCAGAATGTGGGCACGGGCCGCACCAGATACATCAGCCGTGAGCTCCGGATGCAGCAAGTGACCGCCCACCAATACACATCACCCCTCCTGCCACGGAAGACCATTACGACAGATGGAGCCCAAAGTCATGGATTAAATGAACTCAATGGACACTTTAGAGTGATGATCCATAGACTAAGGGAATGATATCTGGAGACAGGAGAAGTGGTGGTGATCAACTGGACAATGGGGGACCTGGGTATGACGTAGATGGTATGGAATAAGGGGTGGATAATGTCCTGGGTTTGGCCAGAACAGGGTTAATTTTCACCGGAATCCAGGAAGGGGCACAGCCGGGGGGTGAGGGCTGACCCCACCTGGCCGAAAAGAGCCCGGTGTTCCATACCCTGTGACGTCACGCTGGGTTCCGGTGGGGGGGGCGGGGCAGCGGGAAGGCACTCGCGGCTTGGGGGGACGCAGCGCCGGTCCTGTTTCGGGAGAGCGGCTGTCTGGGTTGTACGGTTCGTTGTTGTGTTTTCTCCTTATTTGTATCGTTGTTGTTCCTGTTTTCCCTCTGTTTGCTGTTCTGTTAAACTGCCCTTATCCCGACCCACCTGTTTCTGCCTCTTTCTTTTCATTCTCCTCCGCACGCCGGCAGGGGGAGGGGCGGCCGCGTGGCGCTTTTGTTGCCAGCAGCAGCCGAAACCGAAACAGTTTTTCAGCAATTTAAGTCACAGATATGATCTGTAATGGGACAGATGACACTAACTGCATCTGACCATCCTAATATACTCCAGATGTTTATCTTTGCAAATATTATTAGCTTGCAGTAGACTTTGTGCAAAGGTAGCAAGAGGAAGAGAAGCCTGTCTTTGAATTTTAAAGCTTTCTTTGCATGTGTCATTTTGTGTCCTTCTGTCTACGTGACTCGCAGCACTACACTGCAGGTTCTGCGGAGCCCCTGATCTGCTAGTGACATTAACGGCTAGCTGGGTGGTGGTGGAAGGGTGCCAGTTCTCGCAGTGCGATTTCAGTAAGGAATTTCAAACTAGTTAGACTTCCCTAAAATCCAGAAACTCATTTACCAGTTCAGGAAGAGGTGGTGGTGTTGCCTTGTCCTGCCAGTGCTGAGTGCTGTATGTCCTGGGTTCGGCCAGAACAGGCTTAATTTTCACCGGACTCCAGGAAGGGGCACAGCCGGGGGGTGAGGGCTGACCCCACCTGGCCGAACAGAGCCCGGTGTTCCATACCCTGTGACGTCACGCTGGGTTCCGGTGGGGGGGGCGGGGCGGCGGGAAGGCACTTGCGGCTTGGGGGGACGCAGCGCCGGTCCTGTTTCGGGAGAGCGGCTGTCTGGGTTGTACGGTTCGTTGTTGTGTTTTCGCCTTATTTGTATCGTTGTTGTTCCTGTTTTCCCTCTGTTTGCTGTTCTGTTAAACTGCCCTTATCCCGACCCACCTGTTTCTGCCTCTTTCTTTTCATTCTCCTCCGCACGCCGGCGGGGGGAGGGGCGGCTGCGTGGCGCTTTTGTTGCCGGTGGCAGCCGAAACCGAAACAGTTTTTCAGCAATTTAAGTCACAGATACGATCTGTAATGGGACAGATGACACTAACTGCATCTGACCATCCTAATATACTCCAGATGTTTATCTTTGCAAATATTATTAGCTTGCAGTAGACTTTGTGCAAAGGTAGCAAGAGGAAGAGAAGCCTGTCTTTGAATTTTAAAGCTTTCTTTGCATGTGTCATTTTGTGTCCTTCTGTCTACGTGACTCGCAGCACTACACTGCAGGTTCTGCGGAGCCCCTGATCTGCTAGTGACATTAACGGCTAGCTGGGTGGTGGTGGAAGGGTGCCAGTTCTCGCAGTGCGATTTCAGTAAGGAATTTCAAACTAGTTAGACTTCCCTAAAATCCAGAAACTCATTTACCAGTTCAGGAAGAGGTGGTGGTGTTGCCTTGTCCTGCCAGTGCTGAGTGCTGTATGTCCTGGGTTCGGCCAGAACAGGGTTAATTTTCACCGGACTCCAGGAAGGGGCACAGCCGGGGGGTGGGGGCTGACCCCACCTGGCCGAACAGAGCCCGGTATTCCATACCCTGTGACGTCACGCTGGGTTCCGCTGGGGGGGCGGCTCGGCTAGAACCCTCTCGTGGCTCGGGAGCGTGCGGCGCCGGTGTGGTCCGAGAGAGCGGCTGTCTGTTTTTTGTCGTGTTTTCTCCTTATCTGTATCGTTGTTATTCCTGTTTTCCCTCTGTTTGTTGTTCTGTTAAACTGCCCTTATCCCGACCCACCGGTTTTCTGCCTGTTTTCTTTCCATTCTCCTCCGCACCGCGGCAGGGGGGAGGGTCGGCCACGTGGCGCTTTTGTTGCAGGCAGCAACCGAAACCAAATCACTGTAGCTGTCACAAGAAGATGTGCAGATGTTCAAACCTGCCTGACAATAAGAAAAGCAAATGTTTTGCTACCGTTTTCCTTTAGAACAGCGTCTTTCCCAGGCAGGCGTTTGACCTGTTCGTGGAATAACAACTGCCATTAGAAGTGGGCTGCATGGGAAGAGCATGCTGTTCTCCTGGAAGTCAGAAGACTGGCTTCCGTTCCTGCGTGTTGCTGATTTGCTTTATGACCTGCGAGTCCTCTCCCGCTATGTTTGCTTTACTTGTTTTCTCGATGGCGATCTGTTCAGCAGAGGAAATGCCTTTTACTTCTGTGCAAGATCTGGGCTCAAGTTGCTTGGGGGGGAAATTGCAGCTGGTTGAGAAGTCAGTCACTAATTTTTGCTAACCAAAGTGTAGCTGAGATAAATTTGCCTGAAAAGTACTTTCCTTTATTGGAAAGGACTCTATGGCTTTACACGCAATGAATTTAAAACCATGTAGAAACTTCAAAGTGCTTATGCCAGCTGAGCTTTTTGTATTTTAAATGTGTTTGAAGCTGCTTCAGAGCAGAAGCTTTTGTTGCTCTAGGGAAAAAAGCTTTAATTCTAGATACTGCATCAATTTACCAGCGACTGTTAGACTTTCCTTGACCTGTCTGTGTAACGTAGTTTGTAATGGAGAGATCCTTCAGTTAATTGATGGAATAACCTTGTACCTCCAGCTTGAGGCTATTGCTAAGGACGGTTTGCTTGCTTGGATGCGCTGTTTGCCGTAGCCCCTGGCTGGAGTTGATACAGCATTTGAATTCGGGCTGGTAAGGTTTTGTTTCTACTGGTAGTGGAATTGAGACTGAAATAAAGCAGGTGAAATTACGACCTTACTGAAGTCATTAGCAAAGCTGCCATTGACTGAAGTAAGGCTAGGATCTCAGCCAAGCGTTTTGGTTGTTAAATTTATGGTAACATATTAATTGAGTTGTATTAAAACAAGGTTTTGAAAAAGTTTATCTTTAGCTTCGTGATACAATCTCCATTCCATAAATATTGTACATAGTGTTACTAAAAGTTTACCTTTTTTTGGCAGGTTGATAGAGGTAGATTTTAATTTATTTTTATAATCTGTGTGTTTGCACTCCTAGGAAAGAACTAAAGTACGCAGATGTCATTATTTCTGTAAATGAAAAGGACTTAATCCTAAATCTTCTAATTGTTTTATAGTATATGGCAGCAGAGCTATCTAACACTCTGTCCTGCAGGAAATATTTGGCATACTTGTAAGCTCCAGGGAGAGGAGAACTAGGATGATAATATCCATTAACGTTGTTTTTGAATGAGAACTTGCATAAAGACTTTCTCGAGGAAAAAAAAGAAAATCACTATTAGATTTAAAGGCTTTTTAGCAAAAGGAATGTATTGCAAGCTTTCGACCTTCCTGTGCTGTATGAAGCTTTACTGGTGCGTATGCCAGAAAATCCTGTTGATTACTGGACTCTTCCAATGTGTGCTGCCCTTCTAGAAAGTCGACATCTGGACTGTATTTATTCTACTATTTTCTCGTCACTGGATGAGTCAGAGTAGATTTTCCTCCTTTAAATTTTGATAAACTTTTTTTCTATGATTTGGCAGAAAAGATTTTGTGCAATTTTAAAGGCACAACTAATAATGCGTTCCCAAGCTCTGATGACAGTTAGAACAAACGGTATTGTTTTAAAACATAAATGTATATTTTGCTGTACTACTCTTCTTGCTTCTCTTATCTGCTAGAATAGTTTTAGCATTGAGCATATTTTAATACACATCTAGAAACAGGCAAGACTGCTTTTATTATATTATTATATTGCTTGAAGTCATGAATTATGTTAATGTAAACACTGTAGTCAAAGGGAGACTGTATTGGCACCTGAGGTCTTTTATTCCTGCTTGTCAGTCTTCACGTTTGTCTTGTATGTGGAGACTCTGGCCTGGGTAGAAATGGGATTGTTCATTAAGAGTCAAAGTGTGTTCTTCCACTTGTAGCAGTCCCAAAGTACACCCAGTTTGTGTTGCACATCGATGGTATCTTGGCAAAAAGGAAACCGAGTTATCCATTAGCTAATTCTCAGAGTAATCTTCTTTGTAACCAGCTCTTCAAGTAATACCTTCCAAGTTTTCCCATGCAATGAGTAAAGCTAGCATAGTCAACAAGTTTCAAGGAACTGCTCTCTCAATCGCTGGAAAGTTTTGACTAATTGAGCACAGTGATTTTTAATCTCTGGTATTCTGTATTATTTTTCAGTGATGTTTGTCTTATGAGGAACAATGGAACAAAATGGTTTTGGACAGGTTGATGTAGTTGCTTCTGAGAATTCGGGAGCGTGCGGCGCCGGTGCGGTCCGAGAGAGCGGGTCTGTTTTATTAATGTATGCCATCAATAAAATCAGGTGCCTTGATTAACCCTCTAGTATTGCAGGTCACAACTTGGTAACTGAGGCTGTGATAAATATCCCATAGCTTGTCTGCAGAATCAACTTTTTTTTTTTAGTGTTTTCAGTTAAAAGTTTTCTCCTGCAAAACCTAGGGACTGATACTGTTCTGTCAGGTCAAACAGATAAGCTGTTTCACCTGAAGTTTGTACCTAGCTCTTGTAAGCTACTTTTCCGTGATGGGTTTGCTAAGCTGCTGTGAGTGCACTTCCTCAGTCTCCATTGCTGCTTGCTCATGGGTGGAGGAGTGCACATATGGCCACCTCATAGCGAGAGGTCACCTCTGCTAACGCAGCTATCCCGTGGGCTTTCCGTTATTTGAGAGGGTTGGAAGGTAAGAAGAAATGAGATTGTTTTAGAGTCCATTCTCTTTGAACATCTGGGGTGATATCCTTTCTGGGGTGATATCCTTTCTGGGGTGATATCCTTTCTGTATATGCAAAGTTAAAATTTCAAGTGCTATATTGTCTCATTTTTGCAGAGGTTAAGTGTGATCTGAGGATAGGGATGCTTCTAAGCTGCCTATCTGATCAAGAAGTGCAGGTCTGAAGGTACTAAATACCCAAGTGAATGCAGACTAGCTGCAAAACTGACGTATGCAGCATGGTGGAGAAAGGTGAAGACTGTAAGAATGTGCTTAAACTCACCCTGCTAAATTAACATTGCTGTTCTGAGTATCTTAGCTGAGAAATATGCAAGCATGCAAAAGGTACACTTGTCATTCTTGAAGTAGCTGGTTTCCAACCTTTAGTTTCTGAAGGACTGTTGAATGACGGAACTACTTTGACTTTTTCCACACAAATCCCTCTAATGAAATGCATTGCTGCTTCACACCCGTCAGAGTTGCTAGTGGCAGTCACTGTCTCGCTTGAAATGGGATCTTTCTCCAGTAATCTACTGCCAGTTAATCATGGCTAAGTGAGACCTGGTAATCCCATTGATGTGCCTGGACTTATCTGAAGACAAGACCTAATTTTTATTTTTTTAAAAAGAGCTGTAGTAACATCATTTGTAATTATAGTGATATGAACTTGGTCACGCTTCCTGCCTACAATATCATGTATGTAAACACTACAATAAATTCTGTCTAAACACGTTCTGCTTTAACTCTACCTCTGTCTTAAGAAGTAAATGTGCATTTGCTGTCTTTATTTATCTCTGTACTGTACCACTCTGCACTAATAAATTCATTTCTTAATGAATTCATGTAGCCGTATGGCCAGAAATATATTTTTTAACTAGCTAAGAGTCTGTGATAAGCAGTGCAAAGAATCTGTTTCTTTAAAATATGCTTTACTGTACTTTCAAACTGGCTTCTAAAGATACTGAATGTTTCCATCAACTTGGTAATACTCATAACCAGCTCCTGGTATATACAATATATTAAAATGATGCTAAATATAAAAGTGTGTGTGTATAATGATTTTAAGAAAACTAATATATATGTCTCTGCACTCTGAATAAATCTGTCTCTGGACTTGTGATCAAGGCAGAGGACAGGGCTGTTTCTTGTTACTTAAGGTAACACAGGAATTCAGGCACATAGCAAAAAGCTTTTAATCACACTAATGTGATGCATTGTATCGACATCTTAATGCTAAGATGATCTTTAGGATGAAGAAAGTATTTTAAACAAACACCATGTAGTTCCCTGCAACATCAGTGCTTTTTGTTCTAGACAGTGAAGGTCTGTTGTGTGGTCAAAGCCGTAAATGGAATGAAATGAGGTTGCTTTAAACAAAGGTTTCATAAGTTGTTGAAAATCAGTTTTGAGGAAAATGTCTGAAATGTTTTGCAGAGGTGAATCTGGTGCTGGGAAGACTGAAAACACAAAGAAGGTTATTCAATACCTTGCTCATATTGCTTCCTCCCATAAAGGAAGAAAGGACCATAATATTCCCGTAAGTTGGGATATTTTATCATTTGTTTATTGTTCTTTTTGAAAACCACCATCTTTGCATTTAAAAAAAACATAACTTTTTTATTAAAGATAAGCTGTAATGTAATCCACATAATTTTCTCAACCGTTATTTTCTCTTTAGTAGGGGCTGAAATGAGCAGTTACGTTAAAATTTCCAGTTGATGTTAGCTGTTTAACTTCTCTTCTGAAATTAAAGGTTTTATGCAACCATTGTAACTAGGAACTGTATCAAAGCTTTCTGATGCAGTGTGTGCCAGTTTTCCAAAAATTTAATTAACTTGGGCAAGTCTTAGTGAATTTAGTTCCCTGAGATGCAGTTTTCAGTACTATATTTGTGAACAAGCTTTCTGTTCTTTCAAAAATTATCTTGTAGATAAGAAAAGTCATCAAGCTTCAAAACTGCTGTAGACTTGATATGTCTACAAGCGAGCAGCTAATAAAAAGCTCTAGTTTTAGTACATTACAGACAAAAGCATATGCACTTATGTCAGAGTCTTGGGTTTTTTGGTAACTTGTCACTAACTGATTTATGTAGAAGTTTCTTCAGATTTACTGCTAGACTTCAAAATTCACAATGAGTTTTTATCAATATTTTGCTTTACAAGATATGGATGGGTTTGATTATCTGTTGCTATGAGCACTTGGATCTCTTTGCAGTGGAATATTAATTCAACTTGCTAGAAGCAAGTGGCTTGCTATATTCGATACTGGCGTATGTGGTTGGAAGTTTTCAAACTATATCAGACTTAGAAGCATCAGCTTCTGTAATTTCTAGTGTATAACACTTAATATTAAGATATTCTGGAATGTGTCAAGACTCAAACTCCTAGAAAACCAGGAGAGGACTTTTGACCAATCTGTGAAGAAAAAAAAAGCAAGAATTTGAAGTTGGAGAGAGGGAAAGATTGCTCTGCAGATAGATTTGGAGGCCTTAGGAGGATGCTGTGACTGGAGTGTCGGCAGCATTAGCATTGTCATGTGCTAGGGGAATACATGGCTCTGCAGAATGCTATTTAGAAAGTCATCCTTCAGAACTTGTTTTCTGTGTGGGTTTTGATTTATAAATATTCTTGGATTTATGGCTGTGCAGCCTTGAACAAAACTAGTGTTTTTAAAATTTCTACAGGAGTATAATTGCCTACAACTTTGGGGGGCGGGAAGGGAATTATGCAGAGAATGGAACTGCACAGAGTTTGTATACCAAGTACTTCTAAACACACTATTGACAGCTTGGAATGCACCAGGTTGAAAAGACTTCTGTGAGCCTCTTGTCGAGCCTCCTTTCAAAATATGCTTCCCTTTAAAGCTGAGTTTTGAAAACCTTGTGTGATGAAGATTATACAACCTTTCTGCAAAACTTTTCCTGTGCTTAACCACTTAAACAGTCAAAAATAGGGGTTTAAAAAGTACTCCTTGTTTGTTTGGCTGTGTTTCCATAAGCACTTCGTGCCAGTACCTGTGCTAAAAGTAGTCCCCTTTTTGAGTTTTGTCATCGTAACAATTCCTGTGGCCACTCACTGGGCTTGGAGACTGCAGGCTCAAACTACTGTTCTGAAAGTCATAGAATCATAGAATGGTTTGGGTTGGAAAGGACCTTAAAGATCATCTGGTTCCAACCCCCCTGCCATCAGCAGGGACATCTTCCACCAGACCAGGTTGCTCACAGCTCCATCCAAACTGGCCTTGAACCCTGCCAGGGAGGGGGCAGCCACAGCTTCTCTGGGCAACCTGGACCAGTGTTTCATCACCCTCATGGGGAAGAAATGAAGTCCGTCTGGCTTTAGATGAAACAAGTTTCCTCTGTTTGTTGCGTGGCTGCATAACTGATATGAAGTGAAGGCACAGAAAAAAGCTGGGGTGGAAGATGTTGGTGAAGGGAAGGATGAGTTGCTCAGTCTAATGCAGTGCTGGCTAATTCTGTTTAAGTTGCTGGTTGAACTGGAATCTAATTCTCTACTTAGCAGCGTGATCAAATGGGACAGGAGTTTAAGGTGGTGGGTGTAATCAGCTGCTTCGTGAGCCATCGAAGACTGTCACGATGAAGACTGGAAAAGTTTTTATTCTTTGTAAAACATAGTTCAGACACAGTAAAAAGAATAGGGTAGTGTCCTGAATAGAAGTTTGATACTTTGATTGTGCGCTTCATTCAATGCACTGCTATAGTAAGCACTGAATTAAGTATATGTTTATGAAAAATGCAAAATGTTCACGTAACCTAAACCGTTTTGAAAATACAAATGAGTCTCGCTTCTGTAACAATTAATTTTTATTAATATACTGCAGATGAAGAATGTCTAATCTACACACCTAACACTCAAAAGTTAGGAAGTGTCAGAATTGGTTATATTTAAGCAGCCCTAACTTGTTCCTGTTCACATATACATTAGAAAACTGTAGAGGGCTGGTGGTGATCCGTAGTATCCATCTGTACAGCCTTTGCACTGACCTGTGCACAAAGATGATGCTAAACAGGCTTGTTAAATAGACAGCAAGTCATGGATTTACTTTTATCCATCCTGTAACAAATAATTATCAGTGCTATGCATATTACTGAGACTTCTGAAAGTTGCATACATAAATAACTCTGTAACTCATGAAATACTTATGGCTCTTGAGGGGGTTAAATTCCCAAATATTTGAAGGTAAGAAGAAATAGACATGGTAACAATGAAGAAAAAAATAAATGGTGGGTGAAAATCTTTGTTAAGGCATTAGCAAATGATGCAACTGGTTTCTAGGAAATTGAAGTAGTAATGTAAAATATAATTTAATGAGAAGGCAAAATAATATAAACATGAAAAAGACAAGATAATTTAGAACATTAAAAAAGAAATCTTTTTTTTTTAATACGATGGCATGAATAGAGCCATGTGACGCTCACTGATGAAATCAAGTATTTAAACAAATAATTTGGTCAGTGTTAGAAATGCAAATCTATGGGCACTTTGAGATATCTGTCCCAAAACAAGCGTTCAAAGAAAAGATCTGAAGTGAAAGAGCTGAATAGATTAGGTAATTATAGCAGACTTTTCAGCTCCAGATCTCTGTTTCAAACTGCAACCAAAAAAGTCATTACAGCCTGAAGGCTGAAATAAATTTGCTTTTCTTAGTCCATTTGTTCCAAGTGAACGTTTTTCCACATCATACTGATTATTCTGAACAGAGAGGATCAAACTGGCTTTGTTCCTGGATTACTTTTTAACTGCAAGAAAATATTTCCTCTAGGACAGGATGTGCTTTACCTTTATGAATAGAACTCTTCACTTGAGAGTTATCAACAAATATGATCTTACAAAAAAATGGAGAGTACTGAAGGGTTGCAATGAAAGTTCAAAAAGAACAGAACTCAATGCGGTTCAGTTTAACACAAGATAAAGATAAGACTTATAGACAGGAATTTCGGAAGGAGCGGTAGCTTCATACTCAAACATCTAACCTTATTTTTAGATCCTGAGTTGTTTTCTGAGCAGGTATGATGCAGCTTTGCAAAATTCACATCACTTAGCTGAGTAAACTAAACCTTTGCTAGCTGCTTTACAGAACTCTGTCAAAACCTGTTATTCTTCACTAAAACAGTGCTAGTTGCTAGTTATTTAAATTAGTAGACATAAACGGAAGAAGTGTGCGTCTGTCTTGGTGTGAAAATTTCTTGTGGTCTGAGTTTCACCACCACGTTTTCTCTCTAGGCTCTCTGGTGTGAAGCTCAAGATTGTTAAGTTTGTTGACTGAGACAAGGGAATAGGGGAATTGAAAATTTCTGCGTTTTTGCAGAAACTGCAAATTTGGGTTTTGGGGATTTTTTTGTTTGGCTTTATTACACTCATGTTCCATTTACCCTTTTTTCTGGCAAAAGTTAAAGGTATTCCAGTTTTTTAAGACTTTGCTTCTCATGTGGACGGTAATTCTTGAAAGAAAGCTTCTATCTCGATTGTAGGATTGCCTTTCTTAAGTACTTGAAGTACAGGGCAAAAACAAAGCCACAGGCTCTGTAAGTATTGCTTTCCTCTTATTTCTTTTATAACCTTTTTGATTTTTGAAAAATAGTGATGATCTTATCCATACAAAAACACCTTGCAGTGACTAAGGCTGTCGAGACAGTTACTTGGTGTTGTGGGTTTATTTTTGTTGTTGTTTGTCAAAACTGTGGAAAGCAGGGCTGCCGGAGGCCCGGCCAGTCTGACTAATTGAAGTCTTGCTTGTCTTGCAAGCCCCCCTTTCTGTTTGTTGGAGGACCAAAATTCCAAATTTCTGAAGGTGAGACCAGTATGCGTGGTGGAGATTCTGCTCTTAAGTGATGGTAGTACCAAGTGATAGCTCTCAAAGCATTTCAGGCTGCTGTTGCGTTATCTATAGAGTTTGTGCCTGAAGACTTGTGGGGTTTGACCAAGTGGAAGCTGAGACACTGAGAGCTTTAAAAGGGAGATATTTGCCATGCATTCTTTCCAATTCCATGGGTCTTCCAAACCTAAGAGCTGGAAACAGTGTTTATCATAGCTACTGTTGTTCATTGCAAACAGACTTCCAAAAGTGTAAAACAAAGGCTGTGCTAAAACCAGACCTCCTGTGTGTTCAATTCCAAGTCTCGCTTTCTTGGAAAACAAGTGTTCATGTCTCTGTACGGTTCCAGTTGATCCGTAGTATTGACAGGTCAGTCACTTGAAATGAAATCTGTATTATATCTGGTGTATGAGACCTCTGTATGGATTTTGTATATTCAGTTATTTGTGTTGCTTAGAGACTATTGTTGTGGAGTCTCCTTCTCTGGAGATATTCAAGACCTGCCTAGACTTGGTCCTGTGCAGCCTGGTCTGGGTGACCCTGCTTCGGCAGGGTTGTTGGACTGGGTGACCCACAGAGGTCCCTTCTAACCCCTACAATTCTGTGATTCTGTGATTCAAATTCTATTGTAGAAGTTATTCTTTCTCCCCTTTCTCATGGCTAGAAAAAGAAGCTGATGGAGGATCCAATTGCTGAATGTACTTCTCAGCTGGCTGAAGAAGAAGAAAAGGCCAAAAACTTGGCCAAATTCAAGAACAAACAGGAAATGATGATCACTGATTTGGAAGGTTTGTTCTTGCTACATTTGCCTGTTAACAGGTTGTACATCATGCGAGAAAGGAGTGGATCACTTATTACAGTGTATGCAGTATCTGGTCCAGTCTGCTAAGTGTAACCTTATATGTAGATACCTTAATAGCTTTTATCTAAATCTTGAAAGAATAATTTATTGCTTGCAAGCCTTGTTGCATTTGGCTGCTCAGTCTTTCTCGTGTTTAATTTGTTAGCTTTTCATTTTTGAGAATCCATTTTATTTAATGATACACTCCAGAAATTCATGTTGTTGCATGCATCCCTTAGTAACAAGGTAAAACATCTGTCTCTTGGGAAGGCTCTACACTTTTCTATAGTAACACATTAGAACAACACATTTCTGGAAAAAAGTTAGTAGGCATTCATTAGTCTTCTAATATTTTTTGAATAAGCAAATCTGAATTGTTCTGCCTTTCTTGATGCTTTGTTTATCTAAAATGGTTCAGTTTCTTTGGCCATTTATTTCTGATTGTTTTGCCTGTGTTGTCATGACTGGATTAGCCCTATATGTAACCTTTCATGATGTTATGGCGGGTTTTTTAATTACTTATGGTTGTAAATAGGTATTGTGCAACATTAATATACTGCCAAGCCAAAGTTGCAAAATATAAGGCAATGTTGCTATCTGCCCTAATTTGGAAATATTTTTTTCACTTACTGTTATGGGTTGTCTTACTACATACTTTAATACTGATGCGCTTATGGAAAAATACCAAAGTTTAGTCTTATCTTTGTAGGAAGGTATTGAAGTAATACGAATAATAGATGATTGATGTACCTTTTATTTAAAAAGCCTATTCAGGGACTTTAAGATGGGCATAAGTAAGCTGTACTCATTGGAAAATAATGCTTGAGTAGTTGTGTACTTAAATTGGGACTAGTGTTTCTGAAGATACTTGACAGATGTGGTTGGTTATGGTGCTGTTCCCAGAGTGATGACCTTAGAAATGGAAATTAAAGCTTAAATATAAGGCATGCAACTGCTTGGCTAGTAAAGCACAGTAAAATGATACTCTCTGAGACAATTCAAGAAGCCATGAAGGTCACTCTGCTAGGGTCTTGACACTGGTAAGTACTGAAATTTGGGGGGGGGGGCAACAAAAACCCACAAAACCCCAAAAAAACCCCACTAATTCAGTTTACTGTGAGTTTTCCCCATTGCGAAATTGTGTCTTATGCCACTCTTCTGTCACCTGCCAGAAATACAATGTAAAAACAGAGAAAAGTGCTATTTTTTTTTTTTTTTTGAATGAGGAGCTGTTTAGAGAAAAACAATGTTACTTCAGATTGTCTGGAAAATCCCAAATACCCCTCGGTAGCTCTAAGATATGATTCTTGAACATGGCTCCGTTTCCATGTAGAAGATGTCCTGATCTTGTAGCAGGCTTAGGAGGGGTGTGAGAAACCCCTGCACTGAGAACCCACAAAGTATTGAACAAGTCTAATAACTTACATTTATTCTAATAGATGTTGAATTGTGCTAATGCTATGCTAAGCAAAACCTTCCTGTGACTTCAATATATTACATACCTGGTCATTAGCTAACTGTAGACAATGCAGCCAATAACTATCTAAATCAGACCACAGGCAGATCATCTAAATGTATTTTATTGCTAGGGCACTGATAACTGGATGGTGTTCACAAAGAAATACCTTAGGGCAGGAGTATCTTGGCTACACAAGGAAATTACTGGAGGCTATCAGGGTTGCAAAGTCTTGCTAAATATCAATGGGATGTGAGTTAGTGGTACAAATACTTGCAAAACATGTTTATCCAAGTTTTCTTTAAGTTACACTATTTTCCAGTAGACCTTTTGGGCCTAGCCCTTCCACAACTATGCAAGTCATAATTTTTTCCAGTCTGTAGTTCTTCATTTTTGAATCCTGATGTCTGCGATCACCTGGCCGAGCAGCTCAAACTGCTCTTCTGTTAGATTCTATTCCTTATTTTTCTGTCAACATGTGATTATGTTTGTTACCTTACTTCAAACTTTTTTCTCCAGTCATTGACTTTTTCTTGACTTTCTATCTGAATCATGCAGTTCTACTTTGCTATTTCATCTTTCCCAGTCACCCTTCCAGCTGCAGTCTGGAGAAAGAATTGACACAGTGTATATTAAACTTCCCACCCTTCTTGCTGTCCCATTGCCCTGCCCCTGAACCTTCTGAGGATAACAATAGGAAAAAATTGCTTACAAATATAATCCTTTACTTCCATAGAGTGCTTAAAAAAGGAGGAGAAGACCCGTCAAGAATTAGAAAAAGCTAAAAGAAAACTTGATGGTGAAACAACAGACCTACAGGACCAAATAGCTGAGCTGCAAGCCCAGATTGAAGAACTGAAGATCCAGCTGGCCAAGAAAGAGGAAGAACTGCAGGCTGCTCTTGCTAGGTCGGATCATGATGGAGCTTTATGACTACAGAAGTGTGGTAGAAACCTACTTTCCCAGACAGAATTTCAGCTGACTGCAAACTGATGAGTTAAAACTGGGAGTGTTCAAGCAGAAGCCAGTTCATGTTTGTACTACAGCATCTCTAGACACCTGTGTGTTTTGCGTAGACAGGGCAAAAAAAGGAACTCAATCTTTCATCACCATCCTTGCTCTATAAAGCTCCAAAACCAATGTTTCATCAGGGCTTAATAGCACTTTGGCTCTGGAAGCTTTTTAGTCTCCCAGAGTTCAGCCTCAGGAGGGGGAAAAAACATGTAATCGTCGAGAGTGTTCTTAGTTCGTCCAAATACTGGATAATGTCTGTCCAACTCAATCAAAGATCTGTGTGGTAGTCTCGCAGCCACATGTTATAAACTAAACACCACCTGAGTTTTCTGAGTAATGATCTATAACTTTGCAGGAAGAGACAGTCCTACAGACAAGGGTGCATTTTTGGGAGTGTTGAGGTCTACAAAACTGGAATACCTGAATGCAAACTGGAAAGCTTGATCATTCCAGTAGTGCATCTGTAGTACCTGGGGCACTGTGCTCATTAGGATCTTGAGAATAAGAGTGCAGTAGTGGCTTTGTCTATGAAATTTTAGGAGGTGGATTTTGTTCAAGTGGGAAAGATGAGTTATTTTTTGAGTACATAACTTATACTAGACTTATGAGAAGAGATCTGAAGCTATGAAATATCATTAACTGTTGTGGTTCTGTTTAACAGAGGTGATGAAGAAGCAGTTCAGAAAAACAACGCACTGAAAGTGATAAGAGAGTTGCAGGCTCAAATTGCAGAACCGCAGGAGGATCTTGAATCTGAGAAGGCATCTGGCAACAAGGCGGAAAAGCAGAAAAGAGATTTAAGTGAAGAGCTGGAGGCTTTAAAAACTGAAGTAGAAGATACCTTGGATACCACTGCAGCACAGCAAGAGCTGAGGTAAGATCATGTGTCTGTATAAGCAGGCACCATTAAAATTCACCTTGAATTTACAAAAGACTAAAATGTTGATTTTTGATAACTATTGATGCTTCCTCTAGGACAAAGCGAGAGCAGGAGGTGGCTGAACTGAAGAAAGCAATTGAAGAGGAAACCAAAAACCATGAAGCACAGATCCAGGAAATCAGGCAGAGCCATGCTACTGCCCTGGAAGAGCTCTCTGAACAACTGGAACAGGCCAAAAGGGTGAGCAGAAAATTAATTACAGAAATACATTTTTCAGCTTCAGGACTTTTAGAAGTAACATCAGTGGCGTGGTCACTTCCAGTGATATCTGCAGATCTAAATTGTCCTCTGTACATACTTAACTACTGCAGTTGAATCAAATATATCCTGCTGGTTTGAACATATAGCAACTTTTCAGATAGATGCCAAGACTATCTAAAAGTGTTTGTTAGACCTGGAAACAGTGCACCTAGAGATAAGCTGATGTAGTACTTTTGTGGGAATTCTCGAGCAGCCTATGTGCTTATTTGGTGAAAAGCAGTTCTCTGCCTAAGCGAACTGCGGAATGGTTCCAAATAAGGTAATTGTCATGTCGACACTCACAAATAACAAACTGTGAGTACGGGTAGCGTAAAAGTTCTTCCAGCCACTCTTCACTTTATGCTTGTACCGTGACCTCCAGTGCTAGATATCTGTGGAGTATCTTGCTGATTTGCAGAGTTCTATTGTGTCTCTGGTAACCCCTGCCAGAGCAGAGGAAGCGGCACACCTGGACAACGTGGTTCCTACTAGTGCAGCTTCAGTGTCTTTGTTCAGAAGTAGAATTAATCCAACACTGCCAAAAAAAAAAAAAAAAAAAGTATCTCTAGCTTGTAAAAAAAAAAAAAACAACACTTCAGTGACTAAAACACCTCTGAGGCAGGAAGGACCTGATTATAGAACTGATGAGATGGATTAATTGTTTCTTATATTCAGATGCTGGCAGAAGAAAAGAACATTTCTGCCAGATATGCAGAGGAAAGAGATCGTGCTGAAGCAGAGGCAAGGGAGAAGGAAACCAAAGCACTGTCTCTGGCTCGGGCTTTGGAAGAAGCCCTGGAAGCTAAGGAAGAGTTTGAAAGACAGAACAAACTGTTGCGGGCAGATATGGAAGACTTAATGAGCTCGAAAGATGATGTGGGCAAAAATGTAAGTAACTTTCCAGACCCTATTTTGTTATGAACTGCACAGGGAACAACACAGGAAAATTCCCTGGTTGGAGAAGTGTTTTTGACACAAATATGGAACGTTTTGAGGCTGATTTGTAACCCAGAATTCTGGAGGAATTAATGCTCAGAACAAGAGGGTGGTCTCTATTAAGATGAGGCCTGTTCAAAAGATGTGAAGACTTGGAGAGCAGCAGTTGCTGGCCCAATGCCTAATGGCACTTGTGCTGGATTTAAGAGCTTGTCTTACTACTACTACTTTTTCTCTGTGAATATTGCACAGCTCATCTCTCCATTCATCTGCACGGATGTTTGTTTGGTTCTCTAATCTGTATCTTAGAGATGCTGCTCTCCCTGTTCTGACTGTCCAGTTTGGAGCATCACAAAGTGTAGTGTACTGAGTTCATATAATGTCTACTTTTGCTGTTAACTGCTGATTTTGAGAGGGTCTGATTAATGTTTGTGGCTTAGGTCCATGAAATGGAGAAATCAAAAAGAACTTTAGAGCTACAGGTTGAAGAGATGACGACTCAGCTTGAGGAACTGGAAGATGAACTGCAGGCCACAGAAGATGCTGAACTTCGTTTGGAGGTGAACATGCAAGCTATGAAAGCCCAGTTTGAGAGAGATCTGCAAGCCAGAGATGAACAGAATGAAGAGAAAAAGAGGATGCTGGTTAAACAAGTATGTATCTTACTGTGCTTCACAGTGGGAAGGGCGTGATGTTCTTTTGACAAAGCTCTATGGCTTTGAGAACTTGCTACCAGGAAAATAAAACTCTGTGCTTAAAGATCCCATCCTATAAAAGTCCCAAGCATGGATCTTTACCCACAATACAATAGGTCTTGTGGTGGATTAGCCACTATTCATGTTAGTCTGCCAGTGATGGTCCTCCAATTCAACTGTACCTTGCCTCAAAAGCACTCAACATGCAAGTAGATTTGGCTGTTGCTGCATGGGTGTCCTTCAAGCCCGTCCTGTTTGGTGTACAGCAACAAATCCATGGATGCCGACATAGACTGAAAGACTGTAATTAAGTGAACAGTTTCTTAAATGAAAAACGTAGCAAAGATTCCAGATTTGCCAGACTTGAGTCTCTTCAGATCTGCCTTATGATACTAGAATTCTAAAGAAATGCCTTTAAAATTTCATGCTTGTAGGAGAAGATAGATCTAAATTAACATTTCTAAAGCTTTAAGGAAAAAGCACCTAATATTTCAAGATTTATCACAAGAAAACAAAAACTTACTGAGAATTACCTGTATAGAGATCTCCTAGAAATAAATAAAAGCATTGACCTGGAAGGCTTTTGAAGTTCCCTGCAACGCTGAATTGCTATTGTCTTGCACTGGACAAGAGCTCCTGACCTGGCATGAGGAGGGAGGCTTGATTCAAAAGAAACATATTCCTTCATGTTGGTAACCTGTGGCACTTCTGGCTCACTTTTATTGTTGTATGAGTTCATCTTAGTTCTTGTTAGCTGCTTTCTTAGATACTTTGCTTCTCTGTTTTCTTTTGAAAAAAAGAAAAGTTGTTGGTGTATACATTCTAGTAGCACATCTGTTTCAAAGAGAATTATTTCTTTTTTTTTTTCTTGAGAATGTGTGGTGATTCTATGTCGTATTTTCCTCTTAGTGGTTCAATCAGAATTAGCAACATCTGCCCCCAAGTCATACCTAAATGTAGACAGATGTACTGGGCCAGAAGCTGATCATGAAGCAGCTGAACAGATGAAATGGAAATGCTTCAGATGCTGAGCTCTTTTCTTTATTTTCCTTTTGTCAGTTCAGAGATCTCTGCTTCCAGTTTGTGGATTTTTTTGCCGTCTGCAGTGTCTTCCCATGTAGCTTGAGTTCTGTAGGCTCTTCGAATCGAGTAATGCTAATTCTGATCTGCAAAGGCCTTTTGGATTCATCAGCCGTTTTGTTAGGATTTTGTGTTTGCTCTGTTCCTGGAGCTTGAGCCTGTTAAATCCCTTGATTTCACAGGTGCGAGAGCTGGAGGCAGAACTGGAAGATGAGTGCAAACAGAGGGCTCTTGTTGTGGCAGCCAAGAAGAAAATGGAGATGGATATGAAAGACCTGGAAGGTCAGACAGAAGCTGCAAACAAGGCTCGAGATGAAGCAAGCAAACAGCTACTTAAGCTCCAGGTAGGCACAGCAAATCAGCTGAGCTACTTTCCCTCCTGCTGACAGTCTGTCAAGGGTGCTGCTTTTCGTTACATGCATTTGTAGTGTGAAGGCAAGAAGGAGTATCAGACTCAGCTATGCTGGCACACGTCACAGTATCTGGCCTGAACTTATCAGACGCTCAAAACTCCTCTCATCCTTTTGTTGATAAGGAGTTAAGATTGTCCCCCACGTACTTCTATTCAATAGTCATCATTTTCAACGCTTTGCGTAAGGATTTACTGAGGATTGCTTTTGAGGCTGAATCTTTAAAATTTATGGTTGTTTGTATCTTTGAATTTACTGATTTCAGCTCAGCTCTTGCTGATTGCTACTTCCTCTAGTTGAGGAAGCCAAAAATGCTGCAGAGAAATAGGAGGAGTAAATTTTAGTTGCTTTGAAAAAGCTCCAAGATGCCTATTCTTTTTAGATTGGCAAGAAGAATCCAGTACTTGTGTCAAGGATTTATTTCCCATTCCCAGAGAAATACTCCGTCTTTAGTAGAGGTCAGTTTTCCCAAGGCTTTCAGTGCCATGGCCCAAAGCTGCAGGAGTATGAGGCCGTGGCAAGACCATGTAAAGCATAGAGCAAACTGCATTGCCTTTCTGCCCTGTCCACTCTATTCCTTGGCAATCCTACTTCAACTGAACTGAATGAGGGCAATTCTGGAACTTGGTCCAGGCGCTGGATGAGAAGGGAATGGAGATTAAAGCAAGAAATGCTGGTACCTAGCAGTAGCGGCTTCTCTATTCCCAGAGGCTGAGTCAGTTACAGAGTTCATACCTGATCTCTGTACACTTTCATGCAAGCACCTGAAATAAGTGGTCTCATGACTAGTGGTATTGCGAAGATGCAGGTACAACTTAAATGCAGTTTCTCCAGCCTTATTCTTTTAGCATCTGAAGTCAAACTTGTGTGAATTAAGATATCAGTCTGTGTTAAGTGTCTTACGGGAAGGATAAGTATGTGCTTCTACGTTATATGTGCAAAATGGTGAATTGTGGTACTTCTACACTGAGAAGTTTCTTACCTTGAGTACTTGTAATAGGTTTTATCAGTCAATTTAAGTAAATAGGTTTGTTTTTTTCCAAGACAATTGCAAGAGCATTACCTATCTACTACAAAGGTATCTCTACTACCTCTACTAGAGGTTTTTTCCTACAAGAAATCTACTAATAAATGAAGTGAAGTCTTCTAATGGGATATTTCTGATGAGGAGTGAGTGATGGAAAGATGAGAAAATGAAGGGTTTAGACTGAAAGAGGGTAGATTTAAATTGGATATAAGAAAGAAATTCTTCACTCTGAGGGTGATGAGGCACTGGCCCAGGTTGCCCAGAGAAGCTGTGGCTGCCCCCTCCCTGGCAGTGTTCAAGGCCAGGTTGGATGGGGCTTTGAGCAGCCTGGAAGGTGTCTCTGCCCGTGGCAGAGGGATAGAACTCTGATCTTTAAAGGTCCTGTCCAACCCAAACCATTCTATAATTCTATGAAAATAAGAACTGAAAATAAATATATTTAAGTGGAATGAAGCCACTTTAGGAGGAAGGTCTTGCCTCCTAAGGGCAAAAAAGCTTCAGAGCTACTAATAAATCTTGTGGTTGTCCTGCTGTATCATGGCTTATTCTTTCCTCTGCTCTCCAATTGCAGGCTGAAATGAAAGACTACCAGCGGGAGCTAGAAGAAGCCCTTGCATCCAGAGATGAGATCTTTGCACAGTCCAAAGAAAGTGAAAAGAAGCTCAAAGGTCTTGAAGCAGAAATACTCCAGCTCCAAGAGGTGAGATTGAAATCCAAGAAATCTGTTTTTCTTTCTAGAGAAAAGGGGAAGGCCAGAGTGTGTTTGTTTTTTTTAAAAAAAAAAAAAAATAAAAAGCCATCCAGTGAGTTGAACAGAAAAGTGGGAGCCTGGAGATGTTTCTCTTCCTCACTGCCCCAGGTCATTAGTGAGCTTCTTATAGCTTTGTAGGAATCCTTCTAGTAGTCTGGACTTCCTTTCCCTGCCTGGGTAGCAGGGAAGCCTTACTACTGCTTAAACAGATTTCAAGCCTCACTAAAATTTGCAAGGTGGTTTGAGAGTCTCTGGAAGCTGTGGTGCACAGTTGTCAGTACTAAAACTGGTCACTGGAAGTATATAAAAACCTAACAATCTCTCCAGTACCTCAGTGGACCATGTAAGTCTGTGGAGGTTTATCTCTCTGCTGTCTGAGGTCCTCATCCCTTTCTTTTACGGGCATCTGTTCCCTCATTGTTGGCAATTCATGTAAGAGCTCCAAGTCGTGCTACATATCGCTGTCACTTATCTCCGATTATCTCCGTTGTCTGCCACAAGGTTAAACGTTTGAGGTTTGAAGGCAACAGAATTGCCTTGTGTGAGAGACGGCCTCTTTTTGCCCTGTTAGCTGCAAAGGTTGAAGCAATCACTCAGCTTACACTGCACTTAATGTTTGAGACTTTTACCTACAACTTACTAGAGCTTCTCCATGTCATTCTTTCACAGACTTCAAACTAGTCAGTCTTGCACTTGCAGTGCATTAGATTGTGTCCTTCTTGGTGAATGTCTGGGTGTTTCTACCACTCAATACAATTTCACAATACAAGATTCAGCGCTGTTATAGTTTTGTGCTATATTTTCTATACTTTGCTTTCAGTCATGCTACGTACTCTGTAGGAACCTAAAAAATTTGCTTAATTTAGTGCCCACGTTATACTTAATGAACTAGAGCATGTGACAGAACGGTTTTCTCCTCCTGCTTAGGGCTTGAATGTTACTGGCCTTTTCAGGGGACGGGGAGAAGTAAATTCATAGTAGTCATGTGGCAGTTACGGGAAGTTTAATCAGGTAGTCTACTTTCCTGTCATCTTGCTGATTTCTATGATTTTGAATGGCATCTTGTTTGTGTTGATTGATAAATCTTTTGGGAGCAGCTTGGCCTTTGTTAGGAGTAACTTGTTGCTTCTAATTTCAGTGAGCTAAATGCCATCTTGGAGTCTTGTTAGATCAAGTAATAAGCTCTTTCTATACAAAAAAGAAATTCTATTGGAACAAAAACTTCAGACTATTATTGTAATCCCTCAGGATAGACTAAGAAAGGGTGTGAAGACTGAACGATGGAAATAATAGGAAAAGTATTTCATCTTTATTAGTAGCTTGCTTTCCTCACCTCATTCCAGAGTAGCTGTAGCTGTTTTCTTACTAGCCTTTGGATCAAGACTGAGAGACTAGAGAGCTTCTGAATGCCAGTTAAACTTAGAGCATTAACCACTTCAGTGACTAAAACACCTCTGAGGCAGGAAGGACCTGATTATAGAACTGATGAGATGGATTAATTGTTTCTTATATTCAGATGCTGGCAGAAGAAAAGAACATTTCTGCCAGATATGCAGAGGAAAGAGATCGTGCTGAAGCAGAGGCAAGGGAGAAGGAAACCAAAGCACTGTCTCTGGCTCGGGCTTTGGAAGAAGCCCTGGAAGCTAAGGAAGAGTTTGAAAGACAGAACAAACAGTTGCGGGCAGATATGGAAGACTTAATGAGCTCGAAAGATGATGTGGGCAAAAATGTAAGTAACTTTCCAGACCCTATTTTGTTATGAACTGCACAGGGAACAACACAGGAAAATTCCCTGGTTGGAGAAGTGTTTTTGACACAAATATGGAACGTTTTGAGGCTGATTTGTAACCCAAAATTCTGGAGGAATTAATGCTCAGAACACGAGGGTGGTCTCTATTAAGATGAGGCCTGTTCAAAAGATGTGAAGACTTGGAGAGCAGCAGTTGCTGGCCCAATGCCTAATGGCACTTGTGCTGGATTTAAGAGCTTGTCTTACTACTACTACTTTTTCTCTGTGAATATTGCACAGCTCATCTCTCCATTCATCTGCACGGATGTTTGTTTGGTTCTCTAATCTGTATCTTAGAGATGCTGCTCTCCCTGTTCTGACTGTCCAGTTTGGAGCATCACAAAGTGTAGTGTACTGAGTTCATATAATGTCTACTTTTGCTGTTAACTGCTGATTTTGAGAGGGTCTGATTAATGTTTGTGGCTTAGGTCCATGAACTGGAGAAATCAAAAAGAACTTTAGAGCAACAGGTTGAAGAGATGAGGACTCAGCCTGAGGAACTGGAAGATGAACTGCAGGCCACAGAAGATGCTGAACTTTGTTTGGAGGTGAACATGCAAGCTATGAAAGCCCAGTTTGAGAGAGATCTGCAAGCCAGAGATGAACAGAATGAAGAGAAAAAGAGGATGCTGGTTAAACAAGTGTGTATCTTACTGTGCTTCACAGTGGGAAGGGCGTGATGATCTTTTGACAAAGCTCTATGGCTTTGAGAACTTGCTACCAGGAAAATAAAACTCTGTGCTTAAAGATCCCATCCTATAGAAGTCCCAAGCACGGATCTTTACCAACAATACAATAGGTCTTGTGGTGGATTAGCTACTGTTAATGTTAGTCTGCCAGTGATGGTCCTCCAATTCAACTGTACCTTGCCTCAAAAGCACTCAACATGCAAGTAGATTGGGCTGTTGCTGCATGGGTGTCCTTCAAGCCCGTCCTGTTTGGTGTACAGCAACGAATCCATGGATGCCGACATAGACTGAAAGACTGTAATTAAGTGAACAGTTTCTTAAATGAAAAACGTAGCAAAGATTCCAGATTTGCCAGACTTGAGTCTCTTCAGATCTGCCTTATGATACTAGAATTCTAAAGAAATGCCTTTAAAATTTCATGCTTGTAGGAGAAGATAGATCTAAATTAACATTTCTAAAGCTTTAAGGAAAAAGCACCTAATATTTCAAGATTTATCACAAGAAAACAAAAACTTACTGAGAATCACCTGTATAGAGATCTCCTAGAAATAAATAAAAGCATTGACCTGGAAGGCTTTTGAAGTTCCCTGCAATGCTGAATTGCTATTGTCTTGCACGGGACAAGAGCTCCTGACCTGGCATGAGGAGGGAGGCTTGATTCAAAAGAAACATATTCCTTCATGTTGGCAACCTGTGGCACTTCTGGCTCACTTTTATTGTTGTATGAGTTCATCTTAGTTCTTGTTAGCTGCTTTCTTAGATACTTTGCTTCTCTGTTTTCTTTTGAAAAAAAGAAAAGTTGTTGGTGTATACATTCTAGTAGCACATCTGTTTCAAAGAGAATTATTTCTTTTTTTTTTTCTTGAGAATGTGTGGTGATTCTATGTCGTATTTTCCTCTTAGTGGTTCGATCAGAATTAGCAACATCTGCCCCCAAGTCATACCTAAATGTAGACAGATGTACTGGGCCAGAAGCTGATCATGAAGTAGCTGAACAGATGAAATGGAAATGCTTCAGATGCTGAGCTCTTTTCTTTATTTTCCTTTTGTCAGTTCAGAGATCTCTGCTTCCAGTTTGTGGATTTTTTTGCCGTCTGCAGTGTCTTCCCATGTAGCTTGAGTTCTGTAGGCTCTTCGAATCGAGTAATGCTAATTCTGATCTGCAAAGGCCTTTTGGATTCATCAGCCATTTTGTTAGGATTTTGTGTTTGCTCTGTTCCTGGAGCTTGAGCCTGTTAAATCCCTTGATTTCACAGGTGCGAGAGCTGGAGGCAGAACTGGAAGATGAGTGCAAACAGAGGGCTCTTGCTGTGGCAGCCAAGAAGGAAATGGAGATGGATATGAAAGACCTGGAAGGTCAGATAGAAGCTGCAAACAAGGCTCGAGATGAAGCAATCAAACAGCTCCGTAAGCTCCAGGTAGGCACAGCAAATCAGCTGAGCTGCTTTCCCTCCTGCTGACAGTCTGTCAAGGGTGCTGCTTTTCGTTACATGCATTTGTAGTGTGAAGGCAAGAAGGAGTATCAGACTCAGCTATGCTGGCACACGTCACAGTATCTGGCCTGAACTTATCAGACGCTCAAAACTCCTCTCATCCTTTTGTTGCTAAGGAGTTAAGATTGTCCCCCACGTACTTCTATTCAATAGTCATCATTTTCAACGCTTTGCGTAAGGATTTACTGAGGATTGCTTTTGAGGCTGAATCTTTAAAATTTATGGTTGTTTGTATCTTTGAATTTACTGATTTCAGCTCAGCTCTTGCTGATTGCTACTTCCTCTAGTTGAGGAAGCCAAAAATGCTGCAGAGAAATAGGAGGAGTAAATTTTAGTTGCTTTGAAAAAGCTCCAAGATGCCTATTCTTTTTAGATTGGCAAGAAGAATCCAGTACTTGTGTCAAGGATTTATTTCCCATTCCCAGAGAAATACTCCGTCTTTAGTAGAGGTCAGTTTTCCCAAGGCTTTCAGTGCCATGGCCCAAAGCTGCAGGAGTATGAGGCCGTGGCAAGACCATGTAAAGCATAGAGCAAACTGCATTGCCTTTCTGCCCTGTCCACTCTATTCCTTGGCAATCCTACTTCAACTGAATGAGGGCAATTCTGGAACTTGGTCCAGGCGCTGGATGAGAAGGGAATGGAGATTAAAGCAAGAAATGCTGGTACCTAGCAGTAGCGGCTTCTCTATTCCCAGAGGCTGAGTCAGTTACAGAGTTCATACCTGATCTCTGTACACTTTCATGCAAGCACCTGAAATAAGTGATCTCATGATTAGTGGTATTGCGAAGATGCAGGTACAACTTAAATGCAGTTTCTCCAGCCTTATTCTTTTAGCATCTGAGGTCAAACTTGTGTGAATTAAGATATCAGTCTGTGTTAAGTGTCTTACGGGAAGGATAAGTATGTGCTTCTACGTTATATGTGCAAAATGGTGAATTGTGGTACTTCTACACTGAGAAGTTTCTTACCTTGAGTACTTGTAATAGGTTTTATCAGTCAATTTAAGTAAATAGGTTTGTTTTTTTCCAAGACAATTGCAAGAGCATTACCTATCTACTACAAAGGTATCTCTACTACCTCTACTAGAGGTTTTTTCCTACAAGAAATCTACTAATAAATGAAGTGAAGTCTTCTAATGGGATATTTCTGATGAGGAGTGAGTGATGGAAAGATGAGAAAATGAAGGGTTTAGACTGAAAGAGGGTAGATTTAAATTGGATATAAGAAAGAAATTCTTCACTCTGAGGGTGATGAGGCACTGGCCCAGGTTGCCCAGAGAAGCTGTGGCTGCCCCCTCCCTGGCAGTGTTCAAGGCCAGGTTGGATGGGGCTTTGAGCAGCCTGGAAGGTGTCTCTGCCCGTGGCAGAGGGATAGAACTCTGATCTTTAAAGGTCCTGTCCAACCCAAACCATTCTATAATTCTATGAAAATAAGAACTGAAAATAAATATATTTAAGTGGAATGAAGCCACTTTAGGAGGAAGGTCTTGCCTCCTAAGGGCAAAAAAGCTTCAGAGCTACTAATAAATCTTGTGGTTGTCCTGCTGTATCATGGCTTATTCTTTCCTCTGCTCTCCAATTGCAGGCTGAAATGAAAGACTACCAGCGGGAGCTAGAAGAAGCCCTTGCATCCAGAGATGAGATCTTTGCACAGTCCAAAGAAAGTGAAAAGAAGCTCAAAGGTCTTGAAGCAGAAATACTCCAGCTCCAAGAGGTGAGATTGAAATCCAAGAAATCTGTTTTTCTTTCTAGAGAAAAGGGGAAGGCCAGAGTGTGTTTGTTTTTTTTAAAAAAAAAAAAAAAATAAAAAGCCATCCAGTGAGTTGAACAGAAAAGTGGGAGCCTGGAGATGTTTCTCTTCCTCACTGCCCCAGGTCATTAGTGAGCTTCTTATAGCTTTGTAGGAATCCTTCTAGTAGTCTGGACTTCCTTTCCCTGCCTGGGTAGCAGGGAAGCCTTACTACTGCTTAAACAGATTTCAAGCCTCACTAAAATTTGCAAGGTGGTTTGAGAGTCTCTGGAAGCTGTGGTGCACAGTTGTCAGTACTAAAACTGGTCACTGGAAGTATATAAAAACCTAACAATCTCTCCAGTACCTCAGTGGACCATGTAAGTCTGTGGAGGTTTATCTCTCTGCTATCTGAGGTCCTCATCCCTTTCTTTTACGGGCATCTGTTCCCTCATTGTTGGCAATTCATGTAAGAGCTCCAAGTCGTGCTACATATCGCTGTCACTTATCTCCGATTATCTCCGTTGTCTGCCACAAGGTTAAACGTTTGAGGTTTGAAGGCAACAGAATTGCCTTGTGTGAGAGACGGCCTCTTTTTGCCCTGTTAGCTGCAAAGGTTGAAGCAATCACTCAGCTTACACTGCACTTAATGTTTGAGACTTTTACCTACAACTTACTAGAGCTTCTCCATGTCATTCTTTCACAGACTTCAAACTTGTCAGTCTTGCACTTGCAGTGCATTAGATTGTGTCCTTCTTGGTGAATGTCTGGGTGTTTCTACCACTCAATACAATTTCACAATACAAGATTCAGCGCTGTTATAGTTTTGTGCTAAAAATTCATTTTCTATACTTTGCTTTCAGTCATGCTACGTACTCTGTAGGAACCTAAAAAATTTGCTTAATTTAGTGCCCACGTTATACTTAATGAACTAGAGCATGTGACAGAACGGTTTTCTCCTCCTGCTTAGGGCTTGAATGTTACTGGCCTTTTCAGGGGACGGGGAGAAGTAAATTCATAGTAGTCATGTGGCAGTTACGGGAAGTTTAATCAGGTAGTCTACTTTCCTGTCATCTTGCTGATTTCTATGATTTTGAATGGCATCTTGTTTGTGTTGATTGATAAATCTTTTGGGAGCAGCTTGGCCTTTGTTAGGAGTAACTTGTTGCTTCTAATTTCAGTGAGCTAAATGCCATCTTGGAGTCTTGTTAGATCAAGTAATAAGCTCTTTCTATACAAAAAAGAAATTCTATTGGAACAAAAACTTCAGACTATTATTGTAATCCCTCAGGATAGACTAAGAAAGGGTGTGAAGACTGAACGATGGAAATAATAGGAAAAGTATTTCATCTTTATTAGTAGCTTGCTTTCCTCACCTCATTCCAGAGTAGCTGTAGCTGTTTTCTTACTAGCCTTTGGATCAAGACTGAGAGACTAGAGAGCTTCTGAATGCCAGTTAAACTTAGAGCATTAACCACTTCAGTGACTAAAACACCTCTGAGGCAGGAAGGACCTGATTATAGAACTGATGAGATGGATTAATTGTTTCTTATATTCAGATGCTGGCAGAAGAAAAGAACATTTCTGCCAGATATGCAGAGGAAAGAGATCGTGCTGAAGCAGAGGCAAGGGAGAAGGAAACCAAAGCACTGTCTCTGGCTCGGGCTTTGGAAGAAGCCCTGGAAGCTAAGGAAGAGTTTGAAAGACAGAACAAACAGTTGCGGGCAGATATGGAAGACTTAATGAGCTCGAAAGATGATGTGGGCAAAAATGTAAGTAACTTTCCAGACCCTATTTTGTTATGAACTGCACAGGGAACAACACAGGAAAATTCCCTGGTTGGAGAAGTGTTTTTGACACAAATATGGAACGTTTTGAGGCTGATTTGTAACCCAAAATTCTGGAGGAATTAATGCTCAGAACACGAGGGTGGTCTCTATTAAGATGAGGCCTGTTCAAAAGATGTGAAGACTTGGAGAGCAGCAGTTGCTGGCCCAATGCCTAATGGCACTTGTGCTGGATTTAAGAGCTTGTCTTACTACTACTACTTTTTCTCTGTGAATATTGCACAGCTCATCTCTCCATTCATCTGCACGGATGTTTGTTTGGTTCTCTAATCTGTATCTTAGAGATGCTGCTCTCCCTGTTCTGACTGTCCAGTTTGGAGCATCACAAAGTGTAGTGTACTGAGTTCATATAATGTCTACTTTTGCTGTTAACTGCTGATTTTGAGAGGGTCTGATTAATGTTTGTGGCTTAGGTCCATGAACTGGAGAAATCAAAAAGAACTTCAGAGCAACAGGTTGAAGAGATGAGGACTCAGCCTGAGGAACTGGAAGATGAACTGCAGGCCACAGAAGATGCTGAACTTTGTTTGGAGGTGAACATGCAAGCTATGAAAGCCCAGTTTGAGAGAGATCTGCAAGCCAGAGATGAACAGAATGAAGAGAAAAAGAGGATGCTGGTTAAACAAGTGTGTATCTTACTGTGCTTCATAGTGGGAAGGGCGTGATGATCTTTTGACAAAGCTCTATGGCTTTGAGAACTTGCTACCAGGAAAATAAAACTCTGTGCTTAAAGATCCCATCCTATAGAAGTCCCAAGCACGGATCTTTACCAACAATACAATAGGTCTTGTGGTGGATTAGCTACTGTTAATGTTAGTCTGCCAGTGATGGTCCTCCAATTCAACTGTACCTTGCCTCAAAAGCACTCAACATGCAAGTAGATTGGGCTGTTGCTGCATGGGTGTCCTTCAAGCCCGTCCTGTTTGGTGTACAGCAACGAATCCATGGATGCCGACATAGACTGAAAGACTGTAATTAAGTGAACAGTTTCTTAAATGAAAAACGTAGCAAAGATTCCAGATTTGCCAGACTTGAGTCTCTTCAGATCTGCCTTATGATACTAGAATTCTAAAGAAATGCCTTTAAAATTTCATGCTTGTAGGAGAAGATAGATCTAAATTAACATTTCTAAAGCTTTAAGGAAAAAGCACCTAATATTTCAAGATTTATCACAAGAAAACAAAAACTTACTGAGAATCACCTGTATAGAGATCTCCTAGAAATAAATAAAAGCATTGACCTGGAAGGCTTTTGAAGTTCCCTGCAATGCTGAATTGCTATTGTCTTGCACGGGACAAGAGCTCCTGACCTGGCATGAGGAGGGAGGCTTGATTCAAAAGAAACATATTCCTTCATGTTGGCAACCTGTGGCACTTCTGGCTCACTTTTATTGTTGTATGAGTTCATCTTAGTTCTTGTTAGCTGCTTTCTTAGATACTTTGCTTCTCTGTTTTCTTTTGAAAAAAAGAAAAGTTGTTGGTGTATACATTCTAGTAGCACATCTGTTTCAAAGAGAATTATTTCTTTTTTTTTTTCTTGAGAATGTGTGGTGATTCTATGTCGTATTTTCCTCTTAGTGGTTCGATCAGAATTAGCAACATCTGCCCCCAAGTCATACCTAAATGTAGACAGATGTACTGGGCCAGAAGCTGATCATGAAGTAGCTGAACAGATGAAATGGAAATGCTTCAGATGCTGAGCTCTTTTCTTTATTTTCCTTTTGTCAGTTCAGAGATCTCTGCTTCCAGTTTGTGGATTTTTTTGCCGTCTGCAGTGTCTTCCCATGTAGCTTGAGTTCTGTAGGCTCTTCGAATCGAGTAATGCTAATTCTGATCTGCAAAGGCCTTTTGGATTCATCAGCCATTTTGTTAGGATTTTGTGTTTGCTCTGTTCCTGGAGCTTGAGCCTGTTAAATCCCTTGATTTCACAGGTGCGAGAGCTGGAGGCAGAACTGGAAGATGAGTGCAAACAGAGGGCTCTTGCTGTGGCAGCCAAGAAGGAAATGGAGATGGATATGAAAGACCTGGAAGGTCAGATAGAAGCTGCAAACAAGGCTCGAGATGAAGCAATCAAACAGCTCCGTAAGCTCCAGGTAGGCACAGCAAATCAGCTGAGCTGCTTTCCCTCCTGCTGACAGTCTGTCAAGGGTGCTGCTTTTCGTTACATGCATTTGTAGTGTGAAGGCAAGAAGGAGTATCAGACTCAGCTATGCTGGCACACGTCACAGTATCTGGCCTGAACTTATCAGACGCTCAAAACTCCTCTCATCCTTTTGTTGCTAAGGAGTTAAGATTGTCCCCCACATACTTCTATTCTATAGTCATCATTTTCAACGCTTTGCGTAAGGATTTACTGAGGATTGCTTTTGAGGCTGAATCTTTAAAATTTATGGTTGTTTGTATCTTTGAATTTACTGATTTCAGCTCAGCTCTTGCTGATTGCTACTTCCTCTAGTTGAGGAAGCCAAAAATGCTGCAGAGAAATAGGAGGAGTAAATTTTAGTTGCTTTGAAAAAGCTCCAAGATGCCTATTCTTTTTAGATTGGCAAGAAGAATCCAGTACTTGTGTCAAGGATTTATTTCCCATTCCCAGAGAAATACTCCGTCTTTAGTAGAGGTCAGTTTTCCCAAGGCTTTCAGTGCCATGGCCCAAAGCTGCAGGAGTATGAGGCCGTGGCAAGACCATGTAAAGCATAGAGCAAACTGCATTGCCTTTCTGCCCTGTCCACTCTATTCCTTGGCAATCCTACTTCAACTGAATGAGGGCAATTTTGGAACTTGGTCCAGGCGCTGGATGAGAAGGGAATGGAGATTAAAGCAAGAAATGCTGGTACCTAGCAGTAGCGGCTTCTCTATTCCCAGAGGCTGAGTCAGTTACAGAGTTCATACCTGATCTCTGTACACTTTCATGCAAGCACCTGAAATAAGTGATCTCATGATTAGTGGTATTGCGAAGATGCAGGTACAACTTAAATGCAGTTTCTCCAGCCTTATTCTTTTAGCATCTGAAGTCAAACTTGTGTGAATTAAGATATCAGTCTGTGTTAAGTGTCTTACGGGAAGGATAAGTATGTGCTTCTACGTTATATGTGCAAAATGGTGAATTGTGGTACTTCTACACTGAGAAGTTTCTTACCTTGAGTACTTGTAATAGGTTTTATCAGTCAATTTAAGTAAATAGGTTTGTTTTTTTCCAAGACAATTGCAAGAGCATTACCTATCTACTACAAAGGTATCTCTACTACCTCTACTAGAGGTTTTTTCCTACAAGAAATCTACTAATAAATGAAGTGAAGTCTTCTAATGGGATATTTCTGATGAGGAGTGAGTGATGGAAAGATGAGAAAATGAAGGGTTTAGACTGAAAGAGGGTAGATTTAAATTGGATATAAGAAAGAAATTCTTCACTCTGAGGGTGATGAGGCACTGGCCCAGGTTGCCCAGAGAAGCTGTGGCTGCCCCCTCCCTGGCAGTGTTCAAGGCCAGGTTGGATGGGGCTTTGAGCAGCCTGGAAGGTGTCTCTGCCCGTGGCAGAGGGATAGAACTCTGATCTTTAAAGGTCCTGTCCAACCCAAACCATTCTATAATTCTATGAAAATAAGAACTGAAAATAAATATATTTAAGTGGAATGAAGCCACTTTAGGAGGAAGGTCTTGCCTCCTAAGGGCAAAAAAGCTTCAGAGCTACTAATAAATCTTGTGGTTGTCCTGCTGTATCATGGCTTATTCTTTCCTCTGCTCTCCAATTGCAGGCTGAAATGAAAGACTACCAGCGGGAGCTAGAAGAAGCCCTTGCATCCAGAGATGAGATCTTTGCACAGTCCAAAGAAAGTGAAAAGAAGCTCAAAGGTCTTGAAGCAGAAATACTCCAGCTCCAAGAGGTGAGATTGAAATCCAAGAAATCTGTTTTTCTTTCTAGAGAAAAGGGGAAGGCCAGAGTGTGTTTGTTTTTTTTAAAAAAAAAAAAAAAATAAAAAGCCATCCAGTGAGTTGAACAGAAAAGTGGGAGCCTGGAGATGTTTCTCTTCCTCACTGCCCCAGGTCATTAGTGAGCTTCTTATAGCTTTGTAGGAATCCTTCTAGTAGTCTGGACTTCCTTTCCCTGCCTGGGTAGCAGGGAAGCCTTACTACTGCTTAAACAGATTTCAAGCCTCACTAAAATTTGCAAGGTGGTTTGAGAGTCTCTGGAAGCTGTGGTGCACAGTTGTCAGTACTAAAACTGGTCACTGGAAGTATATAAAAACCTAACAATCTCTCCAGTACCTCAGTGGACCATGTAAGTCTGTGGAGGTTTATCTCTCTGCTGTCTGAGGTCCTCATCCCTTTCTTTTACGGGCATTTGTTCCCTCATTGTTGGCAATTCATGTAAGAGCTCCAAGTCGTGCTACATATCGCTGTCACTTATCTCCGATTATCTCCGTTGTCTGCCACAAGGTTAAACGTTTGAGGTTTGAAGGCAACAGAATTGCCTTGTGTGAGAGACGGCCTCTTTTTGCCCTGTTAGCTGCAAAGGTTGAAGCAATCACTCAGCTTACACTGCACTTAATGTTTGAGACTTTTACCTACAACTTACTAGAGCTTCTCCATGTCATTCTTTCACAGACTTCAAACTAGTCAGTCTTGCACTTGCAGTGCATTAGATTGTGTCCTTCTTGGTGAATGTCTGGGTGTTTCTACCACTCAATACAATTTCACAATACAAGATTCAGCGCTGTTATATTTTTGTGCTAAAAATTCATTTTCTATACTTTGCTTTCAGTCATGCTACGTACTCTGTAGGAACCTAAAAAATTTGCTTAATTTAGTGCCCACGTTATACTTAATGAACTAGAGCATGTGACAGAACGGTTTTCTCCTCCTGCTTAGGGCTTGAATGTTACTGGCCTTTTCAGGGGACGGGGAGAAGTAAATTCATAGTAGTCATGTGGCAGTTACGGGAAGTTTAATCAGGTAGTCTACTTTCCTGTCATCTTGCTGATTTCTATGATTTTGAATGGCATCTTGTTTGTGTTGATTGATAAATCTTTTGGGAGCAGCTTGGCCTTTGTTAGGAGTAACTTGTTGCTTCTAATTTCAGTGAGCTAAATGCCATCTTGGAGTCTTGTTAGATCAAGTAATAAGCTCTTTCTATACAAAAAAGAAATTCTATTGGAACAAAAACTTCAGACTATTATTGTAATCCCTCAGGATAGACTAAGAAAGGGTGTGAAGACTGAACGATGGAAATAATAGGAAAAGTATTTCATCTTTATTAGTAGCTTGCTTTCCTCACCTCATTCCAGAGTAGCTGTAGCTGTTTTCTTACTAGCCTTTGGATCAAGACTGAGAGACTAGAGAGCTTCTGAATGCCAGTTAAACTTAGAGCATTAACCACTTCAGTGACTAAAACACCTCTGAGGCAGGAAGGACCTGATTATAGAACTGATGAGATGGATTAATTGTTTCTTATATTCAGATGCTGGCAGAAGAAAAGAACATTTCTGCCAGATATGCAGAGGAAAGAGATCGTGCTGAAGCAGAGGCAAGGGAGAAGGAAACCAAAGCACTGTCTCTGGCTCGGGCTTTGGAAGAAGCCCTGGAAGCTAAGGAAGAGTTTGAAAGACAGAACAAACAGTTGCGGGCAGATATGGAAGACTTAATGAGCTCGAAAGATGATGTGGGCAAAAATGTAAGTAACTTTCCAGACCCTATTTTGTTATGAACTGCACAGGGAACAACACAGGAAAATTCCCTGGTTGGAGAAGTGTTTTTGACACAAATATGGAACGTTTTGAGGCTGATTTGTAACCCAAAATTCTGGAGGAATTAATGCTCAGAACACGAGGGTGGTCTCTATTAAGATGAGGCCTGTTCAAAAGATGTGAAGACTTGGAGAGCAGCAGTTGCTGGCCCAATGCCTAATGGCACTTGTGCTGGATTTAAGAGCTTGTCTTACTACTACTACTTTTTCTCTGTGAATATTGCACAGCTCATCTCTCCATTCATCTGCACGGATGTTTGTTTGGTTCTCTAATCTGTATCTTAGAGATGCTGCTCTCCCTGTTCTGACTGTCCAGTTTGGAGCATCACAAAGTGTAGTGTACTGAGTTCATATAATGTCTACTTTTGCTGTTAACTGCTGATTTTGAGAGGGTCTGATTAATGTTTGTGGCTTAGGTCCATGAACTGGAGAAATCAAAAAGAACTTTAGAGCAACAGGTTGAAGAGATGAGGACTCAGCCTGAGGAACTGGAAGATGAACTGCAGGCCACAGAAGATGCTGAACTTTGTTTGGAGGTGAACATGCAAGCTATGAAAGCCCAGTTTGAGAGAGATCTGCAAGCCAGAGATGAACAGAATGAAGAGAAAAAGAGGATGCTGGTTAAACAAGTGTGTATCTTACTGTGCTTCACAGTGGGAAGGGCGTGATGATCTTTTGACAAAGCTCTATGGCTTTGAGAACTTGCTACCAGGAAAATAAAACTCTGTGCTTAAAGATCCCATCCTATAGAAGTCCCAAGCACGGATCTTTACCAACAATACAATAGGTCTTGTGGTGGATTAGCTACTGTTAATGTTAGTCTGCCAGTGATGGTCCTCCAATTCAACTGTACCTTGCCTCAAAAGCACTCAACATGCAAGTAGATTGGGCTGTTGCTGCATGGGTGTCCTTCAAGCCCGTCCTGTTTGGTGTACAGCAACGAATCCATGGATGCCGACATAGACTGAAAGACTGTAATTAAGTGAACAGTTTCTTAAATGAAAAACGTAGCAAAGATTCCAGATTTGCCAGACTTGAGTCTCTTCAGATCTGCTTTATGATACTAGAATTCTAAAGAAATGCCTTTAAAATTTCATGCTTGTAGGAGAAGATAGATCTAAATTAACATTTCTAAAGCTTTAAGGAAAAAGCACCTAATATTTCAAGATTTATCACAAGAAAACAAAAACTTACTGAGAATCACCTGTATAGAGATCTCCTAGAAATAAATAAAAGCATTGACCTGGAAGGCTTTTGAAGTTCCCTGCAATGCTGAATTGCTATTGTCTTGCACGGGACAAGAGCTCCTGACCTGGCATGAGGAGGGAGGCTTGATTCAAAAGAAACATATTCCTTCATGTTGGCAACCTGTGGCACTTCTGGCTCACTTTTATTGTTGTATGAGTTCATCTTAGTTCTTGTTAGCTGCTTTCTTAGATACTTTGCTTCTCTGTTTTCTTTTGAAAAAAAGAAAAGTTGTTGGTGTATACATTCTAGTAGCACATCTGTTTCAAAGAGAATTATTTCTTTTTTTTTTTCTTGAGAATGTGTGGTGATTCTATGTCGTATTTTCCTCTTAGTGGTTCGATCAGAATTAGCAACATCTGCCCCCAAGTCATACCTAAATGTAGACAGATGTACTGGGCCAGAAGCTGATCATGAAGTAGCTGAACAGATGAAATGGAAATGCTTCAGATGCTGAGCTCTTTTCTTTATTTTCCTTTTGTCAGTTCAGAGATCTCTGCTTCCAGTTTGTGGATTTTTTTGCCGTCTGCAGTGTCTTCCCATGTAGCTTGAGTTCTGTAGGCTCTTCGAATCGAGTAATGCTAATTCTGATCTGCAAAGGCCTTTTGGATTCATCAGCCATTTTGTTAGGATTTTGTGTTTGCTCTGTTCCTGGAGCTTGAGCCTGTTAAATCCCTTGATTTCACAGGTGCGAGAGCTGGAGGCAGAACTGGAAGATGAGCGCAAACAGAGGGCTCTTGCTGTGGCAGCCAAGAAGGAAATGGAGATGGATATGAAAGACCTGGAAGGTCAGATAGAAGCTGCAAACAAGGCTCGAGATGAAGCAATCAAACAGCTCCGTAAGCTCCAGGTAGGCACAGCAAATCAGCTGAGCTGCTTTCCCTCCTGCTGACAGTCTGTCAAGGGTGCTGCTTTTCGTTACATGCATTTGTAGTGTGAAGGCAAGAAGGAGTATCAGACTCAGCTATGCTGGCACACGTCACAGTATCTGGCCTGAACTTATCAGACGCTCAAAACTCCTCTCATCCTTTTGTTGCTAAGGAGTTAAGATTGTCCCCCACATACTTCTATTCTATAGTCATCATTTTCAACGCTTTGCGTAAGGATTTACTGAGGATTGCTTTTGAGGCTGAATCTTTAAAATTTATGGTTGTTTGTATCTTTGAATTTACTGATTTCAGCTCAGCTCTTGCTGATTGCTACTTCCTCTAGTTGAGGAAGCCAAAAATGCTGCAGAGAAATAGGAGGAGTAAATTTTAGTTGCTTTGAAAAAGCTCCAAGATGCCTATTCTTTTTAGATTGGCAAGAAGAATCCAGTACTTGTGTCAAGGATTTATTTCCCATTCCCAGAGAAATACTCCGTCTTTAGTAGAGGTCAGTTTTCCCAAGGCTTTCAGTGCCATGGCCCAAAGCTGCAGGAGTATGAGGCCGTGGCAAGACCATGTAAAGCATAGAGCAAACTGCATTGCCTTTCTGCCCTGTCCACTCTATTCCTTGGCAATCCTACTTCAACTGAATGAGGGCAATTTTGGAACTTGGTCCAGGCGCTGGATGAGAAGGGAATGGAGATTAAAGCAAGAAATGCTGGTACCTAGCAGTAGCGGCTTCTCTATTCCCAGAGGCTGAGTCAGTTACAGAGTTCATACCTGATCTCTGTACACTTTCATGCAAGCACCTGAAATAAGTGATCTCATGATTAGTGGTATTGCGAAGATGCAGGTACAACTTAAATGCAGTTTCTCCAGCCTTATTCTTTTAGCATCTGAAGTCAAACTTGTGTGAATTAAGATATCAGTCTGTGTTAAGTGTCTTACGGGAAGGATAAGTATGTGCTTCTACGTTATATGTGCAAAATGGTGAATTGTGGTACTTCTACACTGAGAAGTTTCTTACCTTGAGTACTTGTAATAGGTTTTATCAGTCAATTTAAGTAAATAGGTTTGTTTTTTTCCAAGACAATTGCAAGAGCATTACCTATCTACTACAAAGGTATCTCTACTACCTCTACTAGAGGTTTTTTCCTACAAGAAATCTACTAATAAATGAAGTGAAGTCTTCTAATGGGATATTTCTGATGAGGAGTGAGTGATGGAAAGATGAGAAAATGAAGGGTTTAGACTGAAAGAGGGTAGATTTAAATTGGATATAAGAAAGAAATTCTTCACTCTGAGGGTGATGAGGCACTGGCCCAGGTTGCCCAGAGAAGCTGTGGCTGCCCCCTCCCTGGCAGTGTTCAAGGCCAGGTTGGATGGGGCTTTGAGCAGCCTGGAAGGTGTCTCTGCCCGTGGCAGAGGGATAGAACTCTGATCTTTAAAGGTCCTGTCCAACCCAAACCATTCTATAATTCTATGAAAATAAGAACTGAAAATAAATATATTTAAGTGGAATGAAGCCACTTTAGGAGGAAGGTCTTGCCTCCTAAGGGCAAAAAAGCTTCAGAGCTACTAATAAATCTTGTGGTTGTCCTGCTGTATCATGGCTTATTCTTTCCTCTGCTCTCCAATTGCAGGCTGAAATGAAAGACTACCAGCGGGAGCTAGAAGAAGCCCTTGCATCCAGAGATGAGATCTTTGCACAGTCCAAAGAAAGTGAAAAGAAGCTCAAAGGTCTTGAAGCAGAAATACTCCAGCTCCAAGAGGTGAGATTGAAATCCAAGAAATCTGTTTTTCTTTCTAGAGAAAAGGGGAAGGCCAGAGTGTGTTTGTTTTTTTTAAAAAAAAAAAAAAATAAAAAGCCATCCAGTGAGTTGAACAGAAAAGTGGGAGCCTGGAGATGTTTCTCTTCCTCACTGCCCCAGGTCATTAGTGAGCTTCTTATAGCTTTGTAGGAATCCTTCTAGTAGTCTGGACTTCCTTTCCCTGCCTGGGTAGCAGGGAAGCCTTACTACTGCTTAAACAGATTTCAAGCCTCACTAAAATTTGCAAGGTGGTTTGAGAGTCTCTGGAAGCTGTGGTGCACAGTTGTCAGTACTAAAACTGGTCACTGGAAGTATATAAAAACCTAACAATCTCTCCAGTACCTCAGTGGACCATGTAAGTCTGTGGAGGTTTATCTCTCTGCTGTCTGAGGTCCTCATCCCTTTCTTTTACGGGCATCTGTTCCCTCATTGTTGGCAATTCATGTAAGAGCTCCAAGTCGTGCTACATATTGCTGTCACTTATCTCCGATTATCTCCGTTGTCTGCCACAAGGTTAAACGTTTGAGGTTTGAAGGCAACAGAATTGCCTTGTGTGAGAGACGGCCTCTTTTTGCCCTGTTAGCTGCAAAGGTTGAAGCAATCACTCAGCTTACACTGCACTTAATGTTTGAGACTTTTACCTACAACTTACTAGAGCTTCTCCATGTCATTCTTTCACAGACTTCAAACTAGTCAGTCTTGCACTTGCAGTGCATTAGATTGTGTCCTTCTTGGTGAATGTCTGGGTGTTTCTACCACTCAATACAATTTCACAATACAAGATTCAGCGCTGTTATATTTTTGTGCTAAAAATTCATTTTCTATACTTTGCTTTCAGTCATGCTACGTACTCTGTAGGAACCTAAAAAATTTGCTTAATTTAGTGCCCACGTTATACTTAATGAATTAGAGCATGTGACAGAACGGTTTTCTCCTCCTGCTTAGGGCTTGAATGTTACTGGCCTTTTCAGGGGACGGGGAGAAGTAAATTCATAGTAGTCATGTGGCAGTTACGGGAAGTTTAATCAGGTAGTCTACTTTCCTGTCATCTTGCTGATTTCTATGATTTTGAATGGCATCTTGTTTGTGTTGATTGATAAATCTTTTGGGAGCAGCTTGGCCTTTGTTAGGAGTAACTTGTTGCTTCTAATTTCAGTGAGCTAAATGCCATCTTGGAGTCTTGTTAGATCAAGTAATAAGCTCTTTCTATACAAAAAAGAAATTCTATTGGAACAAAAACTTCAGACTATTATTGTAATCCCTCAGGATAGACTAAGAAAGGGTGTGAAGACTGAACGATGGAAATAATAGGAAAAGTATTTCATCTTTATTAGTAGCTTGCTTTCCTCACCTCATTCCAGAGTAGCTGTAGCTGTTTTCTTACTAGCCTTTGGATCAAGACTGAGAGACTAGAGAGCTTCTGAATGCCAGTTAAACTTAGAGCATTAACCACTTCAGTGACTAAAACACCTCTGAGGCAGGAAGGACCTGATTATAGAACTGATGAGATGGATTAATTGTTTCTTATATTCAGATGCTGGCAGAAGAAAAGAACATTTCTGCCAGATATGCAGAGGAAAGAGATCGTGCTGAAGCAGAGGCAAGGGAGAAGGAAACCAAAGCACTGTCTCTGGCTCGGGCTTTGGAAGAAGCCCTGGAAGCTAAGGAAGAGTTTGAAAGACAGAACAAACAGTTGCGGGCAGATATGGAAGACTTAATGAGCTCGAAAGATGATGTGGGCAAAAATGTAAGTAACTTTCCAGACCCTATTTTGTTATGAACTGCACAGGGAACAACACAGGAAAATTCCCTGGTTGGAGAAGTGTTTTTGACACAAATATGGAACGTTTTGAGGCTGATTTGTAACCCAAAATTCTGGAGGAATTAATGCTCAGAACACGAGGGTGGTCTCTATTAAGATGAGGCCTGTTCAAAAGATGTGAAGACTTGGAGAGCAGCAGTTGCTGGCCCAATGCCTAATGGCACTTGTGCTGGATTTAAGAGCTTGTCTTACTACTACTACTTTTTCTCTGTGAATATTGCACAGCTCATCTCTCCATTCATCTGCACGGATGTTTGTTTGGTTCTCTAATCTGTATCTTAGAGATGCTGCTCTCCCTGTTCTGACTGTCCAGTTTGGAGCATCACAAAGTGTAGTGTACTGAGTTCATATAATGTCTACTTTTGCTGTTAACTGCTGATTTTGAGAGGGTCTGATTAATGTTTGTGGCTTAGGTCCATGAACTGGAGAAATCAAAAAGAACTTTAGAGCAACAGGTTGAAGAGATGAGGACTCAGCCTGAGGAACTGGAAGATGAACTGCAGGCCACAGAAGATGCTGAACTTTGTTTGGAGGTGAACATGCAAGCTATGAAAGCCCAGTTTGAGAGAGATCTGCAAGCCAGAGATGAACAGAATGAAGAGAAAAAGAGGATGCTGGTTAAACAAGTGTGTATCTTACTGTGCTTCACAGTGGGAAGGGCGTGATGATCTTTTGACAAAGCTCTATGGCTTTGAGAACTTGCTACCAGGAAAATAAAACTCTGTGCTTAAAGATCCCATCCTATAGAAGTCCCAAGCACGGATCTTTACCAACAATACAATAGGTCTTGTGGTGGATTAGCTACTGTTAATGTTAGTCTGCCAGTGATGGTCCTCCAATTCAACTGTACCTTGCCTCAAAAGCACTCAACATGCAAGTAGATTGGGCTGTTGCTGCATGGGTGTCCTTCAAGCCCGTCCTGTTTGGTGTACAGCAACGAATCCATGGATGCCGACATAGACTGAAAGACTGTAATTAAGTGAACAGTTTCTTAAATGAAAAACGTAGCAAAGATTCCAGATTTGCCAGACTTGAGTCTCTTCAGATCTGCCTTATGATACTAGAATTCTAAAGAAATGCCTTTAAAATTTCATGCTTGTAGGAGAAGATAGATCTAAATTAACATTTCTAAAGCTTTAAGGAAAAAGCACGTAATATTTCAAGATTTATCACAAGAAAACAAAAACTTACTGAAAATCACCTGTATAGAGATCTCCTAGAAATAAATAAAAGCATTGACCTGGAAGGCTTTTGAAGTTCCCTGCAATGCTGAATTGCTATTGTCTTGCACGGGACAAGAGCTCCTGACCCGGCATGAGGAGGGAGGCTTGATTCAAAAGAAACATATTCCTTCATGTTGGCAACCTGTGGCACTTCTGGCTCACTTTTATTGTTGTAAGAGTTCATCTTAGTTCTTGTTAGCTGCTTTCTTAGATACTTTGCTTCTCTGTTTTCTTTTGAAAAAAAGAAAAGTTGTTGGTGTATACATTCTAGTAGCACATCTGTTTCAAAGAGAATTATTTCTTTTTTTTTTTCTTGAGAATGTGTGGTGATTCTATGTCGTATTTTCCTCTTAGTGGTTCGATCAGAATTAGCAACATCTGCCCCCAAGTCATACCTAAATGTAGACAGATGTACTGGGCCAGAAGCTGATCATGAAGTAGCTGAACAGATGAAATGGAAATGCTTCAGATGCTGAGCTCTTTTCTTTATTTTCCTTTTGTCAGTTCAGAGATCTCTGCTTCCAGTTTGTGGATTTTTTTGCCGTCTGCAGTGTCTTCCCATGTAGCTTGAGTTCTGTAGGCTCTTCGAATCGAGTAATGCTAATTCTGATCTGCAAAGGCCTTTTGGATTCATCAGCCATTTTGTTAGGATTTTGTGTTTGCTCTGTTCCTGGAGCTTGAGCCTGTTAAATCCCTTGATTTCACAGGTGCGAGAGCTGGAGGCAGAACTGGAAGATGAGTGCAAACAGAGGGCTCTTGCTGTGGCAGCCAAGAAGGAAATGGAGATGGATATGAAAGACCTGGAAGGTCAGATAGAAGCTGCAAACAAGGCTCGAGATGAAGCAATCAAACAGCTCCGTAAGCTCCAGGTAGGCACAGCAAATCAGCTGAGCTGCTTTCCCTCCTGCTGACAGTCTGTCAAGGGTGCTGCTTTTCGTTACATGCATTTGTAGTGTGAAGGCAAGAAGGAGTATCAGACTCAGCTATGCTGGCACACGTCACAGTATCTGGCCTGAACTTATCAGACGCTCAAAACTCCTCTCATCCTTTTGTTGCTAAGGAGTTAAGATTGTCCCCCACATACTTCTATTCTATAGTCATCATTTTCAACGCTTTGCGTAAGGATTTACTGAGGATTGCTTTTGAGGCTGAATCTTTAAAATTTATGGTTGTTTGTATCTTTGAATTTACTGATTTCAGCTCAGCTCTTGCTGATTGCTACTTCCTCTAGTTGAGGAAGCCAAAAATGCTGCAGAGAAATAGGAGGAGTAAATTTTAGTTGCTTTGAAAAAGCTCCAAGATGCCTATTCTTTTTAGATTGGCAAGAAGAATCCAGTACTTGTGTCAAGGATTTATTTCCCATTCCCAGAGAAATACTCCGTCTTTAGTAGAGGTCAGTTTTCCCAAGGCTTTCAGTGCCATGGCCCAAAGCTGCAGGAGTATGAGGCCGTGGCAAGACCATGTAAAGCATAGAGCAAACTGCATTGCCTTTCTGCCCTGTCCACTCTACTCCTTGGCAATCCTACTTCAACTGAACTGAATGAGGGCAATTCTGGAACTTGGTCCAGGCGCTGGATGAGAAGGGAATGGAGATTAAAGCAAGAAATGCTGGTACCTAGCAGTAGCGGCTTCTCTATTCCCAGAGGCTGAGTCAGTTACAGAGTTCATACCTGATCTCTGTACACTTTCATGCAAGCACCTGAAATAAGTGATCTCATGATTAGTGGTATTGCGAAGATGCAGGTACAACTTAAATGCAGTTTCTCCAGCCTTATTCTTTTAGCATCTGAAGTCAAACTTGTGTGAATTAAGATATCAGTCTGTGTTAAGTGTCTTACGGGAAGGATAAGTATGTGCTTCTACGTTATATGTGCAAAATGGTGAATTGTGGTACTTCTACACTGAGAAGTTTCTTACCTTGAGTACTTGTAATAGGTTTTATCAGTCAATTTAAGTAAATAGGTTTGTTTTTTTCCAAGACAATTGCAAGAGCATTACCTATCTACTACAAAGGTATCTCTACTACCTCTACTAGAGGTTTTTTCCTACAAGAAATCTACTAATAAATGAAGTGAAGTCTTCTAATGGGATATTTCTGATGAGGAGTGAGTGATGGAAAGATGAGAAAATGAAGGGTTTAGACTGAAAGAGGGTAGATTTAAATTGGATATAAGAAAGAAATTCTTCACTCTGAGGGTGATGAGGCACTGGCCCAGGTTGCCCAGAGAAGCTGTGGCTGCCCCCTCCCTGGCAGTGTTCAAGGCCAGGTTGGATGGGGCTTTGAGCAGCCTGGAAGGTGTCTCTGCCCGTGGCAGAGGGATAGAACTCTGATCTTTAAAGGTCCTGTCCAACCCAAACCATTCTATAATTCTATGAAAATAAGAACTGAAAATAAATATATTTAAGTGGAATGAAGCCACTTTAGGAGGAAGGTCTTGCCTCCTAAGGGCAAAAAAGCTTCAGAGCTACTAATAAATCTTGTGGTTGTCCTGCTGTATCATGGCTTATTCTTTCCTCTGCTCTCCAATTGCAGGCTGAAATGAAAGACTACCAGCGGGAGCTAGAAGAAGCCCTTGCATCCAGAGATGAGATCTTTGCACAGTCCAAAGAAAGTGAAAAGAAGCTCAAAGGTCTTGAAGCAGAAATACTCCAGCTCCAAGAGGTGAGATTGAAATCCAAGAAATCTGTTTTTCTTTCTAGAGAAAAGGGGAAGGCCAGAGTGTGTTTGTTTTTTTTTTTTTTAAAAAAAAAGTAAAAAGCCATCCAGTGAGTTGAACAGAAAAGTGGGAGCCTGGAGATGTTTCTCTTCCTCACTGCCCCAGGTCATTAGTGAGCTTCTTATAGCTTTGTAGGAATCCTTCTAGTAGTCTGGACTTCCTTTCCCTGCCTGGGTAGCAGGGAAGCCTTACTACTGCTTAAACAGATTTCAAGCCTCACTAAAATTTGCAAGGTGGTTTGAGAGTCTCTGGAAGCTGTGGTGCACAGTTGTCAGTACTAAAACTGGTCACTGGAAGTATATAAAAACCTAACAATCTCTCCAGTACCTCAGTGGACCATGTAAGTCTGTGGAGGTTTATCTCTCTGCTATCTGAGGTCCTCATCCCTTTCTTTTACGGGCATCTGTTCCCTCATTGTTGGCAATTCATGTAAGAGCTCCAAGTCGTGCTACATATCGCTGTCACTTATCTCCGATTATCTCCGTTGTCTGCCACAAGGTTAAACGTTTGAGGTTTGAAGGCAACAGAATTGCCTTGTGTGAGAGATGGCCTCTTTTTGCCCTGTTAGCTGCAAAGGTTGAAGCAATCACTCAGCTTACACTGCACTTAATGTTTGAGACTTTTACCTACAACTTACTAGAGCTTCTCCATGTCATTCTTTCACAGACTTCAAACTAGTCAGTCTTGCACTTGCAGTGCATTAGATTGTGTCCTTCTTGGTGAATGTCTGGGTGTTTCTACCACTCAATACAATTTCACAATACAAGATTCAGCGCTGTTATAGTTTTGTGCTAAAAATTCATTTTCTATACTTTGCTTTCAGTCATGCTACGTACTCTGTAGGAACCTAAAAAATTTGCTTAATTTAGTGCCCACGTTATACTTAATGAATTAGAGCATGTGACAGAACGGTTTTCTCCTCCTGCTTAGGGCTTGAATGTTACTGGCCTTTTCAGGGGACGGGGAGAAGTAAATTCATAGTAGTCATGTGGCAGTTACGGGAGGGAAAGATCAAGGTGATGCGTCCTGCTAGCTTTTACAGCTGTTGGTTCTGTTTATCCATTAAAAGACCTCAGCGATATCACACTTCACAGCATCTCCCAGAAGTTATTAGAAGGCATAATTTTTTGCAGAAGTTTTGAGATTCCTAATGCTGTAATGAATATTTCCTAAACCTTCACAGGAGTTTGCTTCGTCTGAAAGAGCTCGTCGTCATGCTGAGCAAGAAAGGGATGAGTTGGCTGATGAGATTGCAAACAGCGCTTCGGGAAAGTGAGTCATCAAATGTATTAATTGTGCATCTGAACAACTTCAGGCACCAGCAGCTGCAGTTCTTGGTAGCCTGCTTGCAATTTCTGTATTGACCTGTTGTCCCGATAAATATTCCTTCTTGTTACAAAGAGAATTGCTTACACAGTAGCTTCTCGTTACAGTTTGGAATGTCTAAAGTATCAAAAGCAAAATAGCCAATTGCTTTGTATCAGATCTGAGCGTGTCTTGACCCAAATACTTCTTTTCTAGGTCAGCGCTGCTGGATGAGATGCGCCGGCTGGAAGCTTGGATTGCACAATTGGAGGAAGAGCTCGAGGAAGAGCAGAGCAACATGGAGCTTCTCAATGAGCGGTTCCTAAAGACCACGTTGCAGGTGAGTCCGTTGGTGGCAATGCTGTAGGGGCAATCTATGTTTCAGTGTGCGGATAAGTGGAGGATCTGAATAGCACCAAATGATCTTCTATCCTTCTCCTCTGAAAGGTTGACACGCTGAATTCTGAGCTAGCTGGGGAGCGGAGTGCTGCCCAGAAGAGTGAAAATGCACGGCAGCAGCTAGAAAGGCAGAACAAAGAGCTGAAAGCCAAGCTGCAGGAACTGGAGGGATCTGTGAGGTCGAAGTTCAAGGCAACAATTTCTACTCTAGAATCCAAGATTGTGCAGCTAGAAGAACAGCTTGAGCAGGAAGCCAAGTAAGGAGAAAAAGAAAAAAAAAATCTGTTTGCTTGTGTTTGCCATGTCTGAAACCTCTGTGCCTTAGGTTTTTGTGGGGATGAGATATGAGCTTCCGGCAAAGGCATTGGGGTTTCTGATCAGGAAGCCTACTGTTTGGGGGACACATTTTGACAAGACAGCTGCAAAGTAACTGGGGTTGAAATTTTCAGAAACGATTTGCTCCGTAACTAAAGCTGCTGAATTAACTCTGGACATTAACCAGGTGAATATGTTGACTGGTAGTCCCAGGATGCACAAGGTGATGCAGAAGTTTCTTGAGACAAGATGAAACATCGCCTTGAGACACCTGGTCTCTTTGGTTAGAGGAAGCCAGTTGAAGAGCTTAGGTGTGACAGCTTCAGTTGGTTGAGATGAATCCTGTACTCTGCAGAAGTCTTTCTGCAGTGAGCTCTTCCTGTCTATCCTTGTCATCTTGGTCCTCCAAATATATGTATTTGTTTTAAGCTAGTTCCTCCCAGAATCTGAAGGTCTTATAACAATCTTTTTTCTTTTTGTGCTTTTGGCTCTATGGGAGGAACATGTTACTGGTTAGCAATAACTCTGTAAGAAGCACCTTGATATCCCTCTTTTGAGCCTGCATACCATACTGGTATTGCTCCAGTGCTAAGGCTTCATGTTTTCAAAGCTGCATCCCAGCCAACCACCAGCACGCTAAAACTGTTGCTGCTGTTGATGGTGGCAGCCGTTTTAGGAGAACTCAAGTATCAGTTACACCATGAGGCGAGAGCCTTTCAGAAGGAACAGATTTTGTCTTCCTGGCCTTCAAGTACTGGGACAAATGACGGCTTTTGATTATTCTAGGGAAAGAGCAGCTGCTAACAAACTGGTCCGTCGTACGGAGAAGAAATTGAAGGAAGTCTTCATGCAGGTGGAGGATGAGCGTCGACACGCAGACCAGTATAAGGAGCAGGTAGGTGGAAGGGCTTAGCTTTTGAGGCCTATTTCTCAGAAAAGGTAAATAAAACCATACTGTAAGTAGAAAGGGCTTGCTAAGAAGCATGTTAATGAAAAGATGTTGGAGAATCTATCTTGATGACTAAACCACTAGAGTAGTTCCCCGTGGTCAAAACCTCCCCGTGATAGCTCTGATGTGACGGTCCGTTACGCATCCTGGTCTCCCAGACCCAGGAGCTCTGCAGTGTTTCCAGGAGCCCAGGCTGGAATCTGCAGTGAGGCTGTGCTGGTTCATCTCCAGCTGGAGTGCTGGGTGGACAGGACGTTGGCTAACTCCTGGTCGTGGCGTTGCAGCTGTCTAGTTTGATCCTGAGTCCCTGGGTTTATATTTCAGATGGAAAAGGCAAATGCCAGAATGAAGCAGCTCAAACGCCAGCTGGAGGAGGCTGAAGAGGAAGCCACAAGTGCAAATGCTTCCCGACGTAAACTTCAGCGTGAGCTGGACGATGCCACAGAGGCTAACGAGGGCCTGAGCCGGGAGGTCAGCACCCTGAAGAACAGCCTAAGGTAGGTGGTGCCAGTGGCGGTGGGCAGGGTTTGTCTGAGCCCTCGTGTGCCCACAGACTCTCCGCAGTGCATCCTTGGGGAGTATCCAGCTGTGGCGCTGCTGGTGTTAGGGATGTTCAGCTCAGGAAGTGTGGGCTGGATGAGTGCTCGGTGCAGTGGATTGAGAACTGGCTGAATGGCAGAGCTCAGAGGGCTGTCATCAGCGGCGCCGAGTCTGGTTGAAGGCTGGTAACTAGTGGTGTGCCTCAGGGGTCAGTACTGGGCCCAGTCTTGTTTAACTTCATCAGTGACCTGGATGAAGAGACGGAGTGTACCCTCAGCAAGTTTGCTGATGACACCAACCTGGGAGGAGTGGTAGATACACCAGCAGGCTGTGCTGCCATTCAGCGAGACCTGGACAGGCTGGAGAGTTGGGCAGAAAGGAACCTGATGAGGTTCAGCAAGGGCAAGTGCAGGGTCCTGCACCTGGGGTGGAACAACCCCAGGCACCAGTACAGGCTGGGGCGGACCTGCTGGAGAGCAGCTCTGCAGAGAGGGACCTGGGTGTTCTGGTGGACAACAGGTTGACCACGAGCCAGCAGTGTACCCTGGGTGCCAAGAAGGCCAATGGGATCCTGGGGTGCATTAAGAGGAGTGTGGGCAGCAGGTCGAGGGAGGTTCTCCTTCCCCTCTACACTGCCCTAGTGAGGCCCCATCTGGAGTGCTGTGTCCAGTGCTGGGCTCCCAAGTTCAAGAAAGATGAGGAGCTACTGGAGAGAGTCCAGCGCAGGGCTACGAGGATGGTGAGGGGACTGGAGCATCTCTCCTACGAGGAGAGGCTGAGGGAGCTGGGCTTGTTCAGCCTGAAGAGAAGGCTGAGAGGGGACCTTAGAAATGCTGATAAGTATCTGAAGGGTGGGTGTCAGGAGGACGGGGCCAGACTCTTTCCAGTGGTGCCCAGCGACAGGACAAGGGGCAACGGGCACAAACTGAAGCTGAGGAAGTTCCAGCTGAACACGAGGAAGAACTTCTTCCCTCTGAGGGTGACGGAGCACTGGCCCAGGCTGCCCAGGGAGGCTGTGGAGTCTCCTTCTCTGGAGATATTCCAGCCCCGCCTGGACGCGGTGCTGTGCAGCCTGCTCTGGGTGACCCTGCTTGGGCAGGGGGTTGGGCTGGGTGACCCACAGAGGTCCCTTCCAACCCGCACCATTCTGTGATTCTGTGATTTTTCCAGTGGCTGGTACCAATCCCCTTTTTTTCCCATACCCACTCCAGTGGGAATGTCTCAGCATTTTCCTTGAGAGCAGCTCTTGGAGATCAAGGTCTCTACCGAGTACAGATGGGAGACAGCAGTGGTGAGGTTGCTGCAGAACAAAACCATCTCGGGGGCAGAGAGAGGCTTATAGGAGCGGCAGGAGGGGTGCAGCGCAGCGCTGCACAAACAAGTAGTTGGTATTATTTTAGAGACCCTGCTGTGTTTAGGACTTGGTCTGTGCTCGGTGCTTGTACAGAGGCAATATTTTAGGTTGCTTGGGACTTGCAAAATTAAGATGATGGTACGCGCTAAGCAGGAATACCAGAATACCGGAATGTTTGCGCACAGCCTGTCTTCTCCTTGGTCAGAGAAGGGGTTTCAAGACCCTGTGTGTGAAATTTGCCCCGTGGCTGGGGGCAAACTGTTCCCCCATGGTTCAGTGCGGAGGTCTTCCCGGAGCAGCCACCAGCATGGGGCCGTGGGCTGTGGGCGAACCACGACCCTTCATGGATTGTCTGGTTGCTGTTCGCAGGAGTGGGGGCCCCATCACCTTCTCCTCGAGCCGATCTGGGAGACGCCAGCTGCACTTCGAAGGGGCCTCGCTGGAGCTCTCGGACGACGACGTGGAGAGCAAAGGCAGCGACGTGAACGAAGCGCAGCCGGCGCCCGCCGAGTAGAGCCCCGTCTGTACCCTGCTTCAGATATAGTTACAACTGCTTTTTTCCTGTAGTAAATAAAATGGAATTGTCTCTGTTCAGTGCATCTATTTTCCAGATACTCTTTGTATAGCCATTTTATAAAGCATCATGTGAAGGATGGAACTTTTTTTTTTATCAACACGGAAACTTCATTCCCAGAGGGTAGGTGGTTGGGGCAGACCCGTCGTCATGACTATGCATGCTTTGTTGTACAGACAGCATCCTTCCGTTTCTCCTGTGCTCAGGCGGCCCGTGGCTCTATCGAGTCCGGTGGATCATTGAAGACCAAACTGCACCGTATTTTTTTTTTTCTTTTCTCCTAATTGTTGTGATCAGCACACAATCAGCGAGTGAACTGTGAAAAGGCCTTGGGAAGTGTTAGAGGGAGATGTAGGGATGAACGAGTAGCGTCCATTTTTAACCTGCAATACCCTTTTGAAGTGTTCTCAGCACCTGCTTCATCAGTTAGCGTTCCTGCAGTACAGGCAAACTGAAACAGCATCGCCGTTCCTCATCTGTACAGTACTTCTGCGTTTGTAGAGACCCGCTATCACCACGCCCGACAGATCTGTGTATATATTAAGGCTACTATAATGTGAACACCAGTGGAAAATAAACAGACAACGCAGGCGAAATTAATTTATTAATTTAGGGCCGAGTGAGTTAGCCTTCAAGCCGCAGAGCCGAGCGGCTGCACGGTGCGTGGAGGCCGAGGCGGTGCGGCGGCTCCGGCGGGAGCGGCTCCGGGGCTGCGCGGGGCGGGTGCGGAGCCGGCGGTGACAGGGGTTCAGCGATGGATGTTGCCTGCCTAGGAGCTGACATGCCAGTGGATGTGAATCCTTTTTGTTGTTGTGTTTTGTTTTTTTTTTAATTTTGAACAGTATTACAGCGAGTAGTTAGCATTCTTTTTGTTTAAATAGCTGAAAAACTGACATTACAGAAAGTGCCTTAGACACTACAGTACTAAGACAATGTTGCATATATAATTTGCCTATATAACAATGATTTAATGTATTTTGACTGTGCTTCATATCACGTACCTCTCTAGTCCAAGTGGTATTATTGATATTAGTGACAATGAATCAGTGTTAACTAGGAACCTTCCTCTGCCACATACTCAAAAACCGTGGATTTCCTTTTTTGGTTAAAAGCTTTAACATCTGTCACAAAGATTTTGTTGTGTGTGTTTGGATACTTTTAATCAAAGTGGCTGGTGACCACCAGGCATCTGACTGCAAATATCTTGTTTTCTTGTATACCCATATTTCTAGACAATGATTTTTGTAAGACAATAAATTTATTCATTATAGATGTGGCCGCCTGCTACGTTTACTTACAGGAAGAGCTATCTCCTGAGGCTGGCGTAGACCTTAATAAACAAGAATATGACTGGAAGCTGCATTTACCCTTCTTCCGCTTTTGTTTGCTCAGGGTTTTTTTTCTCTTTTGACCTAAACACAGCGTAAATGGCCTGGTCAGGGCTGAGCCTTTGTGTTGCCATTAGAGTCCAAAGTCCCCTGCTGCTGACCTGCAGGGCTGGGACCCAGGCAGAGGCCCCATGGCTGCCTTCAGCGGGGTCTGGGCTTTCTGCTGGGCGGTGGAATCTCCTGTTTCGGAGGTCCCATTGTGCAGTACCTGCTCCCCTGGCACAAGGCAGTGATGGCGTTGGGTAAGGCCAAGGCTGGCACTGGTGCCCTGGGGCTGGTCCCTGCACAGAGAAGGTGGACCAGCGTGGGGAGCTGATAGGAGCAGGGAGATGGTGGGCTTAAAACTGGAGTGAGAGGAGAGGGGTGGGGGAGAGCAGGAAGCCCCTGCCTGGGCTCTACAGTCCAGGGCTGCTGTCAGTGGTCCCTCTGGTCCCAGCAAGCCCGGGCTGAGGGAGCCTCCAGCACCGAAGGGCTGCTGGGGACCAGAGCTGATCCCAGGCACCCGCTCCTGGAACCCAGTTCAGTCAGGGGTACCGTTACCTCAGGTGTCTCCTTCAAGGCAGTGGCTGCTGCTCCTCCTGCTGTGAGGACCATACTGGGGAGGGGGCAGGGGCTGCTGAAGGGCTTTTCCCTGCCTCTCTCATGGCTTCCATACCTCAGGGCAGGGTTTGGGCCACTACCAGGCACAAACACAGGCTGGGCAGAGAATGGGAGCGAGAGCGGCCCTGAGGAGAAAGGCTTGGGGTGCTGCTGGGTGAGAAGCTGGACACGACCCAGCCGTGTGTGCTCACAGGGCCAGGGGGGGATTCTGCCTCTCTGCCCCACGCTGGTGAGACCCCTCGGGGTACGGGGCTTGGGAATGTGAGGGCCCGGCTGATGAGGATGCGGGTGAAGCTCCAACCAGGAGGTTGCCCAGGATGAGTCGGTCAGCCCCATGCATTACGGCTGCCTCAGCTAAGAAAAAAAAGGAGGGTAACTGTCACAGGTGATTCCCTGCGGAGGGGAACAGAGGGCCCGATCTGCTGACAGGACCCATCCCAAGGGAAGTCTGCTGCCTCCCTGGGGCCCGGGTCAGGGATGTTGCTTGGAAACTCCCTGGTCTGGTGTGGTCCTCTGACTGTTACCCCCTCTTGGTAATGCAGGTTGGCGGGGACAAGATCGCGGAGAGAAGTCCCAAGGCCATCAAAGGGGACTTCAGGGCACTGGTCGAGGGATCGGGGGCACAGGTGGTGTTTTCCTCCATCCCATCAGTGGCAGGGAACAGCACTGAAAGGGGAGGAAAGCTCACCTGGTTAATAGGTGGCTCAGGGACTGGTGCCATCGGTTGAATTTTGGCTTCTTTGATCATGGGGAGGTGCACACAGCACCGGGCCTGCTGGGGACAGACGGAGTACAGCTGTCTCAAAGGGGAAAAAGGATTCACTGAGAGGGCTTTAAACAAGGTTCCAAGGGGGATCACATCACTAGGGATGAGCCCAGGTGTGTCATGGCAGGGTCAGGGGGAGATCGACAGCCCAGCTCAAGTGCATCTACACTAATGCACGTAGCATGGGCAATAAACAGGAGGAGCTGGAAGCCATTGTACAGCAGGAGAGCTAGGTTGTCATCACAGAAATGTGGTGGGACAGCTCGCATGACTGGCATGCTGTCATGGATGGCTTCAGACCCTGCTTCGGCGGCGGGGGTGGGGGGGGGGGTTGGACCAGATGACGAACAGAGGTCCCTTCCAACCCCCACCACTCTGTGATTCCGTGGGAGCCCTGCATCCAGCTCTGGAGCCCTCGGCACAGGACAGACCTGGAGCTGGTGGAGCGGGGCCAGAGGAGGCCCCAGCAACAATCTGAGGGCTGGAACCCCTCTGCTGGGAGGAAAGGCTGGGAGAGCTGGGGCTGTTTAGCCTGGGGAAGGGAAGGCTCCGGGGACACCTTAGAGCAGCCTGAAGGGACCTGCGAGAGAGCTGGAGAGGGTCTTGTGACAAGGGCATGGAGTGATAGGCCAAGGAGTGATGGCTTCAAGCTGCAAGAAGGGAGGGTTTGATTGAACGTGAGAAAGAAATTCTCCACTCTGTGGGTTGTGAGGCCCTGGCCCAGGCTGCCCAGAGAAGCTGTGGCTGCCTCCTCCCTGGCAGGGTTCAAGGCCAGGTTGGAGGGGGCTTGGAGCACCCCAGGCTGGTGGAAGGGATCCCTGCCCATGACATGGGGGGCTGGACCTGGATGACCTGTAAGGCCCCTTCCAACCCAGACCATCCTATGGTTCCATGAACATGCAGAAGGCCCAGGCTCTGTGCAAGAGCAGCATCCTCTTACTGGGGATTTTTTAAGGGGAGGGTGTTCCTGCTCCCCCGAGGAGCGAGCTGGTCCCAGGGTGGGGGGAGCTGTGTGGCCTCCCCCTGCATGGCACTGGGGCTCTGGCGGGAGCTGGAGGCCTCCGTCGCTTTGCAGGCTCTTCCCAAAAATCAGATCTTGAGGTCCAAGACAGTCGGTGCCATGGAGGGAAGGCGCTTGCTCAGCCGCCACTCCCCTCTCTGCGCAGAGAGAAGGAGGAGGCAACACTGCAAGGGAAAGGCAGCAAGCGCTTCGCAGCGGCGCACAGCAACATCGCTACATGACAAAAACACGGCCACTGCCACCGGTTCTGCAAAATCCACTGATTTCACATTAAAAGACCTTTATTTTTGGAAGATGACGGTAATTTGGGTTTGGGTTTTTTTTTGAAAACCCCTTCACGATCTGTGTCACCACGGTGGTATGGTACACTGTCCTACTGCAACATGCCATATAGATTTCGAATAAATAAAGCTACAAAGCCCAAGTTATGTACAAAGATCTTCGGCAAAGATAATTATGTTTACAAACCTATGTACAATAAAACAAATGTAAACAGTCAAATGCAGCAGAGGATGCACAGGAAAGGACGACCATACAAACCCTGACGGCGAGGGGGGGGCTTCCCGCCTCCCCTCTGCTGGGGCCGATGGTTTTTTTCTCAGCACTTGTAAATAAACCAGCTTGGAGCTGCAGAGCCAAGTGAACGCGACGGCCCCGAGCGGGAATGAAGATTTCTAAACCCACAGATCAAACCCCGGCTGGGTTTGCTGGTTCTTTGTATAAAATCCACCGACTCCGAGGCACACGGACAGAGAACTCGCACAAACACTTTGCTCGAAAGACGCACGAGGTACACGCAGTCGCCCAACACTGTCGCAGAAGTGCGCAGGTGACACTGTGAGATCCAGTCCTATATTACACGGATCGGAACAGGGGTGGGGTGGTGGCGGGGTCCCAGGAGGGGGCTTTGTGGATTTGTGGCTTCCTAACGCTCTGGCAGAGTTCCCGGTGTGGCGGTGTGTGGATGTTTGCCTGACGAAGGCACCGGGAGCATGCTCCAGCCGCTCGCTGCGTTGCTGCACGGGTGGGGGAGCGCCGAGGGGCCGCTTCAGCACGGCTCAGCCGCGCCAGCACCCAGCAAGGCAGGCGATGTTCTCACTGACGAGTGCTGGGCACGGGACCGTCACCCCCACGCCCCCAGCCCCTCCATCCCTCCCCCCCGTAGGGCCGCGCAGCTCAGCCTCCCATGCCCACTCCAACCCACGGCCACGCGCTGGCCCCGCAGTGATTTATTAAGCTGTGGTAACTGAGTCATGGACCTGATTCCTGTCCAAAGAGCCGCGGCGCAGCCTCAGCCAGGGGTCTGAGGTCTGAGCCTTACCGGGAGGGCAGCAGCTGCCCGTCCTGAGCAGCAGGATGCTGGAGGAGGCAGGGAGAAACGCTGCCAAACCTAAGTTAGAGAAGAGATACGGTGAGGGGCTGAGGACCGCCAGGCCGAGCAAGACTCCTGCAGCCCGTGAAACAGAGCACTGCAGGTGGCAGCTTCAGCAGCGCGGGGTGTGGGGCCAAGGCAGAGAATGTCCGCTACAGCGACAGGAGAAAACAAACTGTATTAATGTGACATGGAGGGCCATGAGCTCAGGGTCTCCTCGGGCAGCAGGGTGCACGTCGTGTTCCAGCGGGGCAGGAATGGGCAGCAATCGGGAGCAGTTCTTCTCGTGGTGGGCTGAGAAAAGCATCCGCAAGTCCGAACACGACCTCCTGCGGGCTCATACGCTCAGGGGGAGCATGCCAGGCGCCGAGGACGGTCGAGAGGCTTCCAGTCCGGGGGGACCTTGATCAAAGCCGTTTACTGCCCTGAGGAGCAAGAAGACACAGGCCGGTAAGTGATGAGCCCCAGGAGATGGCACCGCTCACCCCTCCCGGCCCCAGCAGCTGGAGAACAGACCCCTCTCCTCCCCTCTCACCTCACCCTGGCTGTACGATGGCTGCAAGGCCACTGTGACCACAACAGGGCTCCCACGGCTGCGCCCACCCGCAGCCAGGGACAGGCGCAGGTGGGTGCTCACCCCGCTGCCTGGAGGTGGTGGGTGCTGCCTGATGACCACCCCAGGAGGACAAGCAGCTCCTGCGCAGACCCCAGGCCCCCACGCCGGGCTCTGGGCAGCTGAGGGGCCGGGCACAGCAGCGCTGCATGCTCGCTCCCCACAGCCAGCTCCCCTCCCCTCTTCACGGGTGCTGGTGGGCTGCGAGAGGAGAACATGGGTCTGACAGCTTTTCCATCTCTACTCCGTTCTGGCTTTGGCAGATCTTCTGTGATCAGGCTCAACACACAGCGTCTGCCCAGGCTCACCATCTGCTGATCATCACCACCACCACAGCCTTGACAACCAGAAGCGATGGCATCCCCATATCAGGACAGCACGTCCACCCCCACTGTTGTCCCAGAACCAGCACCCTGCCCTCACAGTCGGGTTTGTAATAACAAAGGCGAGGGAGAACTCCCCCGGCCCTGCAAGGTCCCTACCTCGACTTCTGCTGGCTCCCAAGTGCTGCTTCTGCAGTCCTTCACCAGCTTCGCCCGAACCACCTGCACCCCAGAAGATGCCATTGAGATCCCTCCTGGCAGAGCTACTTTTGGGAGAGGGGACACCTGAGGAGACAGCCTCTGCTGCCCAGAGCTGTGGTGAGTAGAAGCAAGAAGGAAGAGAAGCCGAGGGCTCTCCTGACGAGCTCGAAGCCAAGCCAGGAGCCGGCAGCTCCGGGATCTCAGGCTGCGCCTACTCCGCGGAGCACATCCCGCTCGCTGCCGTCACTGCCCACGGGACCGAGATGCCACCAGCCCACGCGCGGTGGCTCACGACTGCATCCCCGGGCAGAGCAGCGCGGTTTCCACACTCCTGTTCCTGTGCTGCGCACATTCACCGGTGACCTTGCAGCTCCTGCATCAGGGATGAAAAAACCCCGCCAGCAACCCCAGAGGCTGCTGCCGTTGCACTGGGCAGTCGCAAGCTCCTTCCATGAAGAGCTAAAATCCCGACAGTCGCTAGCAAGAACAGATTCCCATGGTAATGCAGCTCGCTGCCGCAGGGAGTCAGGCTGTTTCCTTTCCCCATAGAATCTCAGAATGGTGGGGGTTGGAAGGGACCTCTGTGGGTCTCCAGCCCAACCCCCTGCCCAAGCAGGGTCACCCAGAGCAGGCTGCACAGCACTGCATTCAGGTGGGGCTGGAATATCTCCAGAGAAGGAGACTCCACAGCCTCCCTGGGCAGCCTGGGCCAGGGCTCCGTCACCCTCAGAGGGAAGAAGTTCTTCCTCATGTTCAGGTGGAACTTCCTCAGCTTCAGTTTGTGCCCATTGCCCCTTGTCCTATCGCTGGGCACCACTGGAAAGAGTTTGGCCCCGTCCTCCTGACACCCACCCTGCAGATATTTGTCAGCATTTATAAGGTCCCCTCTCAGCCTTCTCTTCTTCAGGCTGAACAAGTCCAGCTCCCTCAGCCTCTCCTCGTAGGAGAGATGCTCCAGTCCCCTCACCATCCTCGTAGCCCTGCGCTGGACTCTCTCCAGTAGCTCTTCATCTTTCTTGAACTGGGGTGCCCAGAACTGGACACAGTACTGCAGATGGGGCCTCACCAGGGCAGAGTAGAGGGGAAGGAGAACTTCCCTCGACCTGCTGCCCACACTCCTCTTGATGCACCCCAGGATCCCATTGGCCTTCTTGGCACCCAGGGCACACTGCTGGCTCATGGTCACCCTGTCATCCACCAGGACACCCAGGTCCCTCTCTGCAGAGCTGCTCTCCAGCAGGTCCGCCCCAGCCTGTACTGGTGCCTGGGGTTGTTCCTCCCCAGGTGCAGGACCCTGCACTTGCCCTTGTTGAACCTCATCAGGTTCCTCTCTGCCCAGCTCTCCAGCCTGTCCAGGTCACACTGAATGGCAGCACAGCCTGCTGGTGTATCTACCACTCCTCCCAGTTTGGTGTCATCAGCAAACTTGCTGAGGGTACACTCAGTCTCTTCATACAGGTCATTGATGAAGAAGTTGAACAAGGCTGGGCCCAGTACTGACCCCTGGGGGACACCACTAGTTACCAGCCTCCAACTAGACTCAGCACCACTGATGACAACCCGCTGAGCTCTGCCATTCAGCCACTTCTCAATCCACCGCACCGAGCACTCCTCCAGTCCACACTTCCTGAGCTTCCCTAGAAGGATGTTATGGGAAACCGTGTCGAAAGCCTCGCTGTTAAACACCCACACTAGCACAGCCTGGCTCAGAGCAGGGAGAAACCACCTTTCCCACCTCCTCCCCATTGAGCTGGAAACTTCAGCTCCCATTCGAGCATTGCCTTGATACAGGGAGGTGCCTCCCTTTCTGCACGCAGTAAAAAGCTGCTGGAAGAAGCTCAGGGGCAGACGTATCTCACTGTCTACATTTGGATGACGGGCCATGAAGCCAACCTGATCCCGACACGACTCTGCAAATTAGTTAACAGCTCGGAAGCACCTCTGACAAGTAGGACGGGGGGGGGAAACAAAACCAAACAACAACAAAAAAAAAACCAACCCAAACTGGATTAAAACGTGGTACTTTGCTCCCTTCTGAAAGGATCAGAGAAAAGTGGCATTCCACGTCAGCAGCCTGGGTGTGCTCAGGTCTGATGAGCTGCGTTCAAGCCCAGCTCTACAGCTCTGTCACGTTTCCTGCACTAAACTCCGGGCTGCTCTTTCACAGAATGGTTTGGGTTGGAAGGGACCTTCAGAGGCCATCTAGCCCAACCCCCTGCAGTAAGTAGGTGCCCAGCGACAGGACAAGGGGCAATGGGCACAGACTGAAGCAGAGGAAGCTCCATCTGAACAGGAGGAAGAACTTCTTCCCTCTGAGGGTGACGGAGCCCTGGCCCAGGCTGCCCAGGGAGGCTGTGGAGTCTCCTTCTCTGGAGATATTCCAGACCCGCCTGGATGCGGTGCTGTGCAGCCTGCTCTGGGTGACCCTGCTTGGGCAGGGGGTTGGGCTGGAGACCCACAGAGGTCCCTTGCAACCCCTACCATTCTGTGATTCTCTGAAATTAAAATACATTAAACAGAGGAACTGTGAAAAATAACAAATAAAGTATGCTGGATGACTCCTGGCTAACCTCCCAGAGGAGAGCGGGGAAGAGAAGTCCTTGCGCCCGGTCTCCAAGGTCTCCGACAGTGCCGGGAGGAGCACACGCATCGCTCCAGCCTTCAGCCGCTCTGCCCAGGCCTGACACAGGCGCGGGGCTCCTGCATGCAGCTGACGCTGCCCGACAGCCTGGAGACCTGCCCACAGCCATTAATCCCAGCCAGATCACTTGCCTGCTGCTTCTGCCTCATTTTGCCATCCCTCAGACCCGACCCACTCTGTGGGGCCCGCGCTGCGCCCTTGCTCTGGGCTTCCTAAGAAACTGGGCTCAGGGGTGCTTCACAGGGAGCCGAAGCCCCAGTCCCTGCTGGGAACAGCCCCAGCAGTGGTTTCTGATGGATGCTCCTGACTGCCTGCCCGTGCAGTGGTGTGGACCTTGTGCCCGTTTCCAACTGCTCTCTCTGCCCTGTGATTGCTAAAGACAGATTTTTTCATATTAATCTTTATTCCAAGCTGTATTTTGTGCTTGGCACCTTATCTCCAAGACTCTCTCAACTCTAAGTATCCAATAAAGCCTCAGCAGAAAATTCTCCTGTTGCTGAATAGCCCAGGCTGAGGAGTAAATGGATGGGCTCAAAGCATGCTTGGAGACCAGCCCCCCAATAAAACAAGAGGAAAAGGGAGTTTTCAGTCAGGGCAGTGCTTTGAAACACACCCAAGCAGCAGTAACAGCACAAGGAGGCAGAGGAACGCCCAGCACGGAGATGCAAGGAGGAAGATGGGGACAAGGCTGTGGCAGATGAAGCTGGCAGGGACCTGCACCTTTCGACAGCACAGGGAACCCTCCGCGCTCCCTCGAGAGGCAGATGAGGGAGACGAGCCAGACCCTTGGATGCTGGAGGTGGTGCCTGCACCGAGCCCCTGTGCCCAGGATCCCCCCACAGAGCCCGGGACCCCGGGGTCTGCGCAGGCTGCTTCCAGCTGGCACGGCTGTGGCGGGCAGGGACGGTGGCACCGAGCCGGAGCACTGCTGTCTCGACGCGCACGCTGCTGATCACACTGTCCTCCGCCCCTGCTCTGCAACCCTGGCCGGCTCCCAGCACATCTGTGCCTTTGTTGGCTTTCCCATCGGCCAGAACCACAGCAACCGAGCATCGACAAGACGACAGCAACGAAACGTCGAAGGAAAAACACGACCAAAGGGCAAACTAACTTTCAAAATTCACTAAATTAACAGCAGGGATACTTCATCCTGTATCTCTGATGTGACTGATTCAATCAGAACCATGCATGTATTTGAAGAACTATTGATTAGATCAAGAAAGCAAGCAGCACTCAATCTTATGTTTGCAACAGGTCACAGCAGCAGAGGAGTTTATCTAAAGTAAAAAGAAAGAGAGGGATTGCGGCCTCAGGCTTTGATCATGGACCATTAGTTTGTAACGCTGAGAGAACTACCCCATGCAGTTAGCACAACCACCGACTCTGCACCTCCAAGCACCGAGTTAAAAGGCATGCAGCTTATCATTGCAAATGAATTCATTTACCCATGACCAAGGTGGGGAATACGACCTTTTCACGCCTAGTGGAGAAAAATTGAGACAGTTTATGCACACGATAAAGACATTCTTGGCCATAACCCTGGACGCAAGGAATGGGGCAAAGCAAAGGTGTTCAGCTGAACCTCACCAGATCTCTCCCCTTCCACCTCTGCCCAGGCAGACGAGGGGTCCTATTTCAGCGACAACCAGCACTCCCACCATACTCCACGGCCGCAAGCGCGTGACCCAGATAAAACCCTGGAGCATTGCAAAGCACGTTACAGGACATGGGATTACTCACCTGCATCCGAGGTACCCACATGTCCCTCTTTTCCAGGAAAACTTTTTCATAAGGCGGACTAGGGAACGGGAAGACCGCCCTGCTTTCACTGCCTGATGTATTACGATCAGGGTTGGGGTAACTGTGTGCACTGTGTAAATATCCCTACATGCTTCACGGGACTGCTACAAGTGTGCAAGCAGAGGTGCTTCTCACATTCAAACCTGAGCTTGTTTGAATAAAACAGAGCCCAGCAGATTGACCAAAATAACCTAAGCATAAACACCATCTACAAGGACTTTGATAAGAGTGCGGGCAGGGGAGTGGGGGAGCAGTGAACACGGAGTTCATGCCTCAAGCAACAAACACTACATGCTGGCTCACATGCTGCCTCAGCTCTGCTGTTCAAGTGCCAAGGCTCTGCAGAGCCCATCAAAGTCAGAGCCATTTTGTTCCCCAACTGGATCGAAGTTAATAACCAATTAAGAAATATTACAACACCAAAAAAAACAAGTATCTATTCGAGAACATCCTCAGGTGCTGTTCTGCCATGCCCGGGCATCCGAACAGTAACAGCACATTCCTGAAGGAACAAGTCTGCAGGAATCTAATCTCACAGCAGACATTGAGTTTTGAAAAAGTAGGCAAGTCCTGACTCTTCCAATTCCCCAGCAAAGCCTCGCTGCGGGCCCAGCTGTCCTCCAGGCCTCTGCTAAAGTGACGCTCCCCTATGTCAGCTCCTGCCCATCGCTGTCTTCGGCTGCCTGCTCAGCTCCGCTCAGCAAGCAAAGAGCAGATGTTTGACAGGAGATGGAGACTGGCCAAACACTTTAACCAACAAAATGGCAGAGGAAGGAAAGTAAGTGGAAATGTAATGCTGCAGCTGAGTTACCTCTGTCCCATTCCCACCACCCAACAACCGGCTGCTCTTTAGGCAGCGGCTGCAGATGGGATGGCATCTACAATCACATGTGGCTGTTTCAGGCTCCAGCAACAATGAGGGGCAGGGAGGAGAGTACAGGGGCTGGGGAGAGAGGAGGAGAGGGGATAAGCAAGTCATGCCTTGCCTCAACCCCTCGTGCCCAGCCACCGCCGCATGCTCCAGGTCCAACTCCTGCCAGCGCGGCTGGAGCTGGGCGGCTGCTGCAGCGTGCGGGCGTGATGGGGCTGACCACGTTGCGGTTCAGAGCTCGGTTCAGCTTACACGTGCAAAGTTGTACAGGTTTTACACGGCAGCCACGGAGACGCGTGCCCAGCACAGACACTGCGATCAGCCCCAGCACTCAGAGACCTCCACAGGGGCAGCGAGATTGAGCAGGAGCCGATGCGGGGAAGAGGCACGGGCCATCCGCTGTCAACAGCATGTGGGCGCGCAGAGGAGGAGGACAGGACAGCAGGGATCTCTAACAACCTGCCGATAAGGACGTCAGTCATTTCCACCCCCTTTTCTAGCCCACTAACATCCTCCAGCTCTGCTGTAGAAGTTAGTTTTCAGGAGGGTGGGTTTCTAAACCTTTTTCAGCTACAACCTGCTGGTAACTCCAGGCAGCCAGCCCAGATAGCAAGTGTGATGACAATCCAGATCATTAAAAGTGACCCCACCCCACACAGCAATCAGCTTATTTGTCACACCACAACTCGATATAGCCATGCTGCCTCCTAAGAACAGCTATAATCTCTCCCTAGCAACTACCCTGACAGCTTGTACCTGAAATATCGCCCGTGCCCTGCAAGTGTGAGCTGCCGTGGTGATGCACAGACCCCAGCCAGCCTTGCAGTGCACAGACGACCCAAAAGTCTGTCCGATTTGCACAGGACACTGACTTTGTTATGTCTCCAAACTCTTCTTTTCCAAAACCGGCAAACAACAGTGACTCTAAAAAAACTCTGAATACCAGTTTCTAAGATGCAACTTGCCCCGCTACCCACGTAGCAACACAATTCATCTCAGACGAGGATGATTGTAGGAAGCTCAGCTTGTCTGCTCTGTATACGGCACTCTTCAGGTCGGCAACTGCTCATTTACTTCTCCAAAATAAATTCTGTACTGAGGATGTGCAGAAAGCCCTGACCACGGGCGAGTCACGGGAGACACACGGGGTCGTTTCTCCTGTGAAAGCAGTTTCTGGCTTCACGGCTGACGCACAGCACAGACAGCATGGAAGCAGTTGCTCCCTCGATCAGCCAGAACTATGCCCTTAATGACGTTTTCTTTTTCCCCTCATAGAGGGGGAAGTAGAGCAAACAGGGCACCACCCTCCAAGCGAGCATTTGCTGCCTGCACTCAGCTGTTCTCACCAAGGGAACCTCCAGATTTGCCAACACATACTTCCCCCGTGTGAGCACACCAGTAGCTATGGCAACTGCACCGCTACTTACTTGAGATCCTTTCGAAGGGCACGTTCACTTCACCAGCAGGTTTGCTGCCTGGGTTGATTTTTTATTACCTGAGATGCAGCTGCCAAGAGATTCTGCAGCAGAGGGACAGGACAGGCACTGACACCCTGCCAGCTACGAGACAATCACGCTTGCTTTGCTCTGTGCTTTACAGAAATCAGCACTGTCACCCTCCCCATCCCCTTGAGACTGGCTCCACAATTTATTTGTCCTATAGGATGAAAGCTGTGGTGGGCTAAAGACAAACCAAGAATAACTTCTGCTCCAAGTAGCATCCTGAAACACACTCCCTTTCAGGATAAAAGCATATCCTTACTTACCCTTTGTCAAAGAAAGAAGTATGTCCCGGATGAGGGTACTTTGTGCCATTGCTGTTCATCACGCCGCTGTTAACATTCCCTGAAATGTAGGATTTCCGTGATGCCTGGTCCTTTGCAAAATTTCTGCAAGCAGCTAATTTGGATTCTAAGGCCTGTGAAAGGGGAAAAAAAAAATGACGTCAAAAAAGTAATACCATTAAGAGGAAGTATTTTGCTGCTCAAGTTCAGGCTTTGTCATGACCCCAAGATCACCACGATCAGGAACTCAGTGTGATCACCTTTGGCAAAAGCTGAACTGAATGGGAACAAAGCTGTCATTTTCTCTGTCATCCAACCACAAAGGAAACCCACACAACGAGACTCTGACGCAGACTGCCACGCGTGACTCAGTTCCATCAGGGCTCAGATTTTACAACATACCAACACTCAATTAATTACCTAAAATAAGGAAGCCAATTCCTAGCAGAAGTTACCAAAACTTCCTGCTTCAGCAGCTGCAGTAAGGCTGGCATAAGCTAATCAGAAGTCTAAGACAGAGCCTAAAGCAGAATCCTCAAGTTTTGCGAGGGACTTTGTATTTGGAACTTTGTATTTGGAAATTCGAATTTTTTTCTCCAGGGCAATGCCTTCTAGCATTTCTTTCTTAATCTTGGCCTGCAAAACAAAGCCAGTTTCTTAAGTGCCATTGGTATGCTTCAGAACAAGAAGTGCTACAGCATCAGATGAGGAACCCAAGGCAGCAACTAAGCCTGTCTCTGTGGTCTGTACCTCATTTGTACTACTTCGCACCAAGCCTGGTGAGATCTTGTTCCCCTGTACAAGGTGACAGTCTCTGCCTCATCTGCTGACTCCTGCCAGAAGGGAGGCCAAAATCCTGATTCTCTCCTTCACTGCAGCACACCCCCTGCCCTTTCTGCTGTCTGTCACAAACTGAGGCTTTGCTTCAATAGCAGTCCGGTCTAGCAGAAAGTCCTTGCAACAATTTCTTACATCCACCCTGCGCATGGGAGCATTCATACACTTGCAAATGCATACAGCGGAGACAAAACCTCATCTCCCCAAACACGGGGCTTGGTCCCATTCCACGTAGAAAAATATTCCACGTAGAAAAATATTCCACTGATAAGACACTGGCATGCTATCACAAGTAAGTGAACACTACACAGTGTTCTAGAAATCCATGCAAGCTTACTCAGTGGCTATATAGGCAGATATATTGTGGTCAGCAGGTCGAGGGAGGTTCTCCTTCCCCTCTACTTGGTCCTAGTGAGGCCCCATCTGCATTACTCTGTCCAGTTCTGGGCTCCCCAGTTCAAGAAAGATGAGGAGCTACTGGAGAGAGTCCAGCGGAGGGCTATGAGGATGGTGAGGGGACTGGAGCATCTCTCCTACGAGGAAAGGCTAAGGGAGCTGGGCTTGTTCAGCCTGGAGAAGAGAAGGCAGAGAGGGGACCTTATAACTGCCTAGAAACATCTTCAGGGTCGGTGTCAAGAGGATGGGGCCAGATTCTTTTCAGTGGTGCCCAGCGACAAGGGGCAACAGGCACAAATTGAAGAATACGAAGTTCCAGCTGAACATGAAGAACAACTTCTTCACTCTGAGGGTGACAGAGCACTAGAACAGGCTACCCAGAGAGGCTGTGGAGTCTCCTTCTCTAGAGATACGCAAACCCTCCTGGACAAGGTCCTGTGCAGCCTGCTCTGGGTGACCCTGCTTCGGCAGGGGGCTGGACCGGGTGACCCACAGAGGTCCCTTCCAACCCCCACCATTCTGTGACCCTGTGAGATATAGATAACTACCTACCTCTTGGTCTCAAAGCACCTATCAGCTGGAAATAGCCTGTGTGATCTGTGCCAAGTGACTCTATCTCAGCTGCATGCAAGAAAGCTGAGGGGAAACTTCTTGCAGAGAAATGGAGTCTGAGGCTCAGGATGAGGCATCTTATGAGTAGCCAAAGCCACAGAAATCCTAAACATCCTCTAATCATTACTGAACAAATGCATGAGCTGGAATTTTGTACCAGTGGCAGAGCGTGTGTCTCGGAGCAGGCTGGGAACAAGCATGCTTATTTGGCATTTCCTGTCCTTGCAGAGTAATCACACGGGATTGTGCTTAAGCTCTCTCAATCCCCTGCAGACTCTTACTCACAATGATCCCATTTTAAACATGTCACTCCATAACCCCGAGTTATCCTGCTGCCCTTTCAAACCAGCTACGAGCTCACCGACTCCAAACATGAACAATGAGTTAATTTTTAATTTCAAACTTTGCTAAAACAACTCTCTGTACTGCAGCTATTGCTGTTCTCAGTGCTAACCACAAGAGACAGAGGAAAGCCAGCACCGGCGGCGAGACACGGAGGCTACCCATGCTTCCACTCAGAACACCAGCCACTGAGGCACGTCAACAAGCTTCTCATAACTCAAGAGTCGCCTTCATTCAACTGGAAAGCCTGGCATCCTAAACAACACTGTAACAGATGTTTAAACCACTTCTTCCTTGCTTATTGTGGTAATCCCTTTAAAGGCTCACACATTTCACTTCCCCATCAACTACAGATGGGAACATTTGGCTTTCTCCTGATTTATTTTCTCACTTTCTTAGCACAGGCTTCTACTTTTTTTTCTGTTTTCAGCACCTGTTGCAGATCTCCCCAGGCATGATCTCAGCTCCCCTCCCATGACACACAGTTACTGTGCAGCAGGCACCCAGAGTCTGAGTGCCATTCTGCACCTGGGTCTCACTAGAGAGGAAGCCACAGGCCACACCTGAGGTAAGAACAAGTGGCTGACAGTGTCTAACCCCATACACCAAAGTGCTTGAGAAACTTCTTACTCCAAATATGAATTTCATCACCCAAAGTTGGAATCAGAACCTTAGTAATATGCTTTCCAAATCAAGATCATTAAAAAAAATACATTATCACATACTAAACACTGAATATGGATGCTTTGGAAACTGCAGCACAGGCCAAGACCTTGTGATTGTGCACAAGGATGAAAGCTCAGTGACAACCCCACCGAGACAGGAATACTTCAGTTCAGAGCACTCACCCCCACTTTCCGCAACAGATCTCCCACAATGTTGAGCGCAGATATTCTAGCCGAAGGAGTAAGGGGGCTGGTACCAAATCCATTTGGTATAGCTGCAAACACAGACACATTTTATTACCTGCTCCACTTCTCCACAGTTTTTTTTTATTTGGTTTTTTTTTGTTTGTTTCAATTTCAATAAATCAACTCCAAGGTAAAAAAGTAAATCTAAAATCCTACTGCAGGCTATTCACACAATTACCCCACAATAACACGCAGACTACATGATGACTAGCCATGGAAAAACGAAAAAGCTTAATTCCTGTCCACTGCCCTCTTTCCCATTAGAACTACACACAGAGTTCTCGCACTCTCCATCTGCAAGGCTATTGCCTGCAATCCATCTAATCCAGCCAGAGCTTCCCCTGGAATCTATTCTTTCTAATTTGAAAAATAACTTATTAATCCTTGCAGTTGTCCAGAGCCCTCCAGACAGGGAAGCAGACTGGACTAACACCCTGCTGCCTCATAGAGAAAACAAGACCCCCAAAAAGTAAGTGTTGTAACAGGGGCAGTCTAGACTGTTTGAATTACTGCCCACCATTTACTCACCACTGCTGCTCCACATTTAAGCAGAAATATCAGCCACTGCACTTCCCTGCGATCTCAAAGGTCTTCAGAGCTCTGCTGCAGGCATCCACTGCAGAGCACAAACCCTTGCCCCGGTAAAAGCAGTATCTAAGCTTCACCATCCTGCTTCTCCATGCTGTTTACTGATTATACTACTTAAATGCACCTGATGCTGCCCCAGGATTTAAACACACCTGATCCAATGCAGGTGGTATCCACACCTACCTACACTTACTTCAAGTTCACCAACAAGCACCTGGCCTGAAATTGTTTGTTAACAAGCTGCAGGTACTGCCTAACAACTAGACACAGTTCCTACAAATTATACCTTTTGGGGAAGGAAAACTATTTTCCGATCCTTTTCCAGCAGGTGTAGCTGGCAAGGAGAGAGATGCCTGGACAGCCGAATCCATCTTTTCACAGTCTAGAGTCGGAGAACTGGGCGCTGACTTTCGGGTGACTTCTTGTTGCCTCTCCCGTACTGCTAGCTCTTGCCGTAAGTCTGAGGGTTGAAAGAATAAAAAACCCACACGTCTTGGTGACCGAGTTCCCTAATAAACACTGTCTCTATTCATTTGGGAGGGATGAGGAGGAAACGCTTTGCAACAACTCTGTATTAACTGCCTGCTGCTGTCTTTCTGCAGCAGCGAGGACCCCCACCTCAGGGCAGTCACAGCCCCAGACCATCACTGATTGTCACGTGTAAGCACAGCAGGTGAAGTTTCCGCAGTATCTTCCCCATCTGTGGTGCGAGTCCCATGGAAAGTGCGCTACGCGAACTGCAGCTGGTCACAAATGCCTGCGGAACTACACTTCGCTCTTGCTCAAACAGCGGTGGCGAAAAGGGAGGAATGACCCATTCTTACGTTTCCAGCTCCCTACATCATTCTTCCTGTTAAGCTGCGAGCTATCTGCAGACGTTCGCATTTTCAGAGCAGGGCTTCCAGAGGCCCCCTGCACGGACCACATAAGCTACGTTTGAAGTTTGAGGGGGCAAGACAAGCAAGCAGCCCCAGTCTCTGTGCTTCTGTGCGAGCAGTGCCATGGGCAGATGAGGCTGAGCAACAGCTTTCCAGGCTAGCTCTTTCTGGCTGCGAGTTATCTGCAGACGTTCGCATTTTCGAAACAGCACTGCACTAAGCCCCCGGCACGGACCACCTAATTTACATTTGAAGTTTGAGGGGGGAAGACAAGCAAGCAGCCCCAGTCTCTGTGCCTCTGTGCGATCAGTGCCATGGGCAGATGAGGCTGAGAAACAGCTTTCCAGGCTAGCTCTTTCTGGCTGCAAGCTATCTGCAGACGTTCGCATTTTCAAAGCAGGGCTGCCGGAGGCGATCGGCAAGGACCACCTAAGATACGTTTGAACTTTGAGGTATCAAAAAAAGCAAGCAGCCCCAGTCTCTGTGCCTCTGTGCGAGCAGTGCCATGGGCAGATGAGGCTGAGCAACAGCTTTCCAGGCTAGCTCTTTCTGGCTGCAAGCTATCTGCAGACGTTCGCATCTTGAAAGAAGGGTTGCCGGATGCAATGGGCAAGGACCACCTAAGATATGTTTCAAGTTTGAGGGGGCAAGACAAGCAAGCAGCCCCAGTCTCTGTGCCTCTGTGCGAGCAGTGCCATGGGCAGATGAGGCTGAGCAACAGCGTTCCAGGCTAGCTCTATCTGGCTGCGAGCTATCTGCAGACGTTCGCATTTTCGGAACAGCACTGCCCTATGTCTTCTGCACGGACCGCCTAATTTGCATTTGAAGTTGGAGGTGGCAAGACAAGCAAGCAGCCCCAGTCTCTGTGCCTCTGTGCAAGCAGTGCCATGGGCAGATGAGGCTGAACAACAGCTTTCCAGGCTAGCACTTTCTGTCTGCGTGCTATTTGCAGATGTTCGCATTTTCAGAGCATGGCTGAGGGAGGAGACGAGCACGGACCACCTAAAGTACGTTTGAAGTTTGAGATGGCAACACAACAAGCAGCCCCAGTCTCTGTGCCTCTGTGCGAGCAGTGCCATGGGCAGATGAGGCTGAGCAACAGCTTTCCAGGCTAGCACATTCTGGCTGCCAGCTATCTGCAGACGTTCGCATTTTCACAGCATGGCTGCCGGAGGCCCACGGCACGGACACCAGAATTTACTTTTCAAGTTTGAGATGGCAAGACAAGCAAGCAGCCCCAGTCTCTGTGCCTCTGTGCGAGCAGTGCCATGGGCAGATGAGGCTGAGCAACATCGTTCCATGCTAGCTCTTTCTGGCTTCGAGCTATCTGCAGACGTTCGCATTTTCGGAACAGCACTGCCCTAGGCCTTCTGCACGGATCACCTAAATTGCATTTGAAGTTGGAGGTGGCAACACAAGCAAGCAGCCCCAGTCTCTGTGCCTCTGTGCGAGCAGTGCCATGGGCAGATGAAGCTGAGCAACAGCTTTCCAGGATAGCTCTTTCTGTCTGTGAGCTATCTGCAGACGTTCGCAATTTCACAGCATGGCTGCCGGAGGCCCAAAGCACGTAATACCTAAGTTACGTTTGAAGTTTGAGGTGGCAAGACAAGCAAGCAGCCCCAGTCTCTGTGCCTCTGTGCGAGCAGTGCCATGGGCAGATGAGGCTGAGCAACAGCTTTCCAGGCTAGCTCTTTCTGGCTGCGAGCTATCTGCAGACGTTCGCATTTTCTTAACAGCACTGCCCTAGGCCTTCTGCACGGACCACCTAATTTGTATTTGAAGTTGGAGGTGGCAAGACAAGCAAGCAGCCCCAGTCTCTGTGTCTCTGTGCGAGCAGTGTCATGGGCAGATTTGGCTGAACAACATCTTTCCAGGCTAGCTCTTTCTGGCTGCCAGCTATTTGCAGATGTTCGCATTTTCAGAGCAGGGCTGCCGGATGAGAACTGCACGGACCACCTAAAGTACGTTTGAAGTTTGAGGTGGCAAGACAAGCAAGCAGCCCCAGTCTCTGTGCCTCTGTGCGAGCAGTGCCATGGGCAGATGAGGCTGAGCAACAGCTTTCCAGGCTAGCTCTTTCTGGCTGCGAGCTATCTGCAGACGTTCGCATTTTCTTAACAGCACTGCCCTAGGCCTTCTGCACGGACCACATAATTTGTATTTGAAGTTGGAGGTGGCAAGACAAGCAAGCAGCCCCAGTCTCTGTGTCTCTGTGCGAGCAGTGTCATGGGCAGATTTGGCTGAACAACATCTTTCCAGGCTAGCTCTTTCTGGCTGCCAGCTATTTGCAGATGTTCGCATTTTCAGAGCAGGGCTGCCGGATGAGAACTGCACGGACCACCTAAAGTACGTTTGAAGTTTGAGATGGCAAGACAAGCAAGCAGCCCCAGTCTCTGTGCCTCTGTGCGAGCACTGCCATGTGCAGATGAGGCTGAGCAACAGCTTTTCTGGAGAGCTCTTTCTGGCTGCAAGCTATCTGCAGATGTTCGCATTTTCGGAGCAGGGCTGCCGGAGGACCCCGACACAAAAAACCTACTTTATATTTGAAGTTTGAGGGGGTAGACAAGCAAGCAGCCCTAGTCTCTGTGCCTCTGTGCGAGCAGTGCCATGGGCAGATGAGGCTGAGCAACAGCTTTCCAGGCTAGCTCTTTCTGCCTGCGAGCTATCTGCAGACGTTCGCATTTTCAGAGGAGCGCTGCCGGAGGAACACTGCACGGACCCCCAAAGTTACATTTTAAGTTTGAGGTGGCAAGACAAGCAAGCAGTCCCAGTCTCTGTGTCTGTGTGCGAGCAGTGCCATGGGCAGATGAGGCTGAGCAACAGCTTTCCAGGCTAGCTCTTTCTGGCTGCGAGCTATCTGCAGACGTTTCCCTTTTCGGAGCAGGGATGCCGGAGGCATCCGGCTCAGACCACCTAAGTTACTTTTCAAGTTTAAGGGGACAAGACAAGCAAGCAGCCCCAGTCTCTGTGCCTCTGTGCGAGCAGTGCCATGGGCAGATGAGTCTGAGAAACAGCTTTCGAGGCTAGCTCTTTCTGGCTGCGAGCTATCTGCAGACGTTCACATTTCCAGAGCAGGGCTGCCGTTGGCGATTAGAAAGGACCCCCTAAGATACGTTTGAAGTTTGAGGTGGCAAGACAAGCAAGCAGCCCCAGTCTCTGTGCCTCTGTGCGAGCAGTGCCATGGGCAGATGAGGCTGAGCAACAGCTTTCCAGGCTAGCTCTTTCTGGCTGCAAGCTATCTGCAGACGTTCGCATTTTTAGAGCAAGGCTGCCGGAGGCACCGTGCTTGGAACCCCAAAGCTACGTTTGAAGTTTGAGGGGGCAAGACAAGCAAGCAGCCCCAGTCTCTGTGCCTCTGTGCGAGCAGTGCCATGGGCAGATGAGGCTGAGCAACAGATTTCCAGGCTAACACTTTCTGCCTGCGAGCTATCTGCAGACGTTCGCATTTTCTGAACAGGGCTGCCGGAGGCCCAAGGCACGGACACCAGAATTTACTTTTCAAGTTTGAGATGGCAAGACAAGCAAGCAGCCCCAGTCTCTGTGCCTCTGTGCGAGCAGTGCCATGGGCAGATGAGGATGAGCAACAGCTTTCCAGGCTAGCTCTTTCTGCCTGCGAGCTATCTGCAGACGTTCGCATTTTCAGAGTAGCGCTTCCGGAGGCCCCCTGCATGGACCACCTAGGCAACGTGTGAAGTTTCAGGGGGCAAGACAAGCAAGCAGTCCCAGTCTCTGTGCCTCTGTGCGAGCAGTGCCATGAGCAGATGAGGCTGAGCAACAGCTTTCCGAGCTCGCGTCTTGTGGCTGTGATCTACATGAAGATGCTTGCATTTTTGGAGCAGGTCTGCGAAATGCTCCTGGCAGAGACCCCGTAATGTATGTTTGAAGTTTGAGGTGGCAAGACAGGCAAGCTGCCCCAGTCTCTGTGCTCCTATGTGAGCAGTGCCATAGCCAGATGAGGCTGAGCAACAGCTTTCCAGGCTAGCCTCTTCTGGCTGCGAGCTACATGCTCTAATACTAGAAGCATATGTGGTTAGCACAGAATACAGTTTGTTTAGGGATAACTACTGAAGAAGGAAACATCAGATATACAGTTTCTTTAATGACATGTAACACTATTTGAATTAATTTTTTGTTTGAACATAGGAAAAGTTTACATAGCTAAGAACCTATCCCTCAGGGAATATGTATATATATTTTTTTGCAACCTGTCCAAGCAGTTAGTTCTGTTTGCTTTCTTTCTTCTGTTCTGTTGTGTTCACATGTAGTATTCTCTTGCGTTCTGTAATATTGTGTTGTGTTCTCCTGTGTTCTGATGTGTACTCATTTTTCATGTTCTGTTGTTTTTTGTTGTGTTCTGTTGTGTTCTGCTGTGTTCTGATGTGTTCTTTTGTGTTCTGATGTATTGTGTTCTTTTTTGTTCTGTGTTCTGTTTTTTTCTGTTTTGTTCTGATGTGTTCTATTGTGTTCTGATGTGTAGTGTTCTATTGTGTTCTGATATGTTTTCTTGTGTTCTCATTTATAGTATTCTGCTGTGTTCTGATGTGTTCTGCTGTGTTATGTTGTGTTCTGTTGTGTTCTCTGATGTTCTGATGTATTCTCATGTGTACTGTTCTGTTGTGTTCTTTTGTGTTCTGTTGTGTTCTGTTGTGTTCTCATGTGTAGTGTTCTGTTCTGTTCTCTTCTGTTTTGTTCTGTTGTGTTCTATTGTGTTCAATTCTGTTCACATGTGTAGTGTTCTCATGTTCTGTTGTGTTCTTGTGTGTTCTGTTGTGTTCTGATGTGTTCTCATGTGTAGTATTGTGTTGTGTTCTATTGTGTTCTTTTGTGTTCTGTTGTGTCTTCATGTGTAGTGTTGTGTTGTGTTCTGTTTTGTTCTGATGTGTTCTCATGTGTAGTGTTCTTTTGTGTTCTGTTGTGTTCTGTTGTGTTCTATTGTGTTCTCATGTGTAGTGTTCTGCGGTGTTCTGTTGTGTTCTCTTGTGTTCTGTTGTGTTCTGATGTGTACTCATGTATAGTGTTCTGCTGTGTTCTGTTGTGTTCTGATGTGTAGTGATCTTTTGTGTTCTGTTGTGATGTGTTCTCATCTTTACTGTTCTGTGGTGCTCTGTTGTGTTCGGTTGTGTTCTGTTGTGTTCTCATGTGTAGTGTTCTGTTCTGTTGTGTACTTTTGTGTTCTGTTGTGGTCTTTTGTGTTCTGTTGTGTTCTGATGTGTTCTCATGTGTAGTATTCTGCTGTGTTCTGTTGTGTTCTGTTCTGTTGTGACGTGTTCTGATATTTTCTCATGTGTTGTTTTTTGTTGTGTTCTATTGTGTTCTGATGTGTTCTCACGTGTTGTGTTCTGTTGTGTTGACTTGACTTCAGCAAGGCTTTCGACGCTGTCTCCCATAATATCCTCCTAGGGATGCTCAGGAAGTGTGGGATGGATGAGTGGTCGGTGAAGTGGATTGAGAACTGGCTGAATGGCAGAACTCAGAGGGTTGTCATCAGTGGCGCTGAGTCTAGTTGGAGACTGGTAACTAGTGGTGTCCCTCAGGGGTCAGTGCTGGGCCCAGTCTTGTTTAGCTTCTTCATCCACAACCTGGATGAAGAGTTAGAATGTACCCTCAGCAAGTTTGCTGATGACACCAAACTGGGAGGTGTGGTGGACACAGCGGAAGGCTGTGCTGCCATTCAGCGTGACCTGGATAGGCTGGAAAGCTGGGCAGAGAGGAACCTGATGAGGTTTAACAAAGGCAAATGCAGGGTCCTGCACCTGGGGAGGAACATCAGTACAAGCTTGGGGTGCACCTGCTGGAGAGCAGCTCTGCAGAGAGGGACCTGGGTGTCCTGGTGGACGACAGGTTAACCATGAGGCAGCAGTGTGCCCTGGCTGCCAAGAAAGCCAATGGGATCCTAGGGTGCATCAAGAAGAGTGTGGCCAGCAGGACGAGGGAGGTTCTGCTTCCCCTCTACACTGCCCTGGTGAGGTCTCATCTGGAGTACGCTGTCCAGTTCTGGGCTCCCCAGTTCAAGAAAGATGAGAAGCTACTGGAAAGAGTCCAGCGGAGGGCTACGAGGATGGTGAGGGGACTGGAACATGTTCCTTACGAGGAGAGGCTGAGGGAGCTGGGCTTGTTCAGCCTGAAGAAGAGAAGGCTGGGAGGGGACCTAATAAATGCTGATAAATATCTGAAGGGTGGGTGTCAGGAGGATGGGGACAAGCTCTTTTCAGTGGTGCCCAGTGACAGGACAAGGGGCAATGGGCACAAACTGAGGCACAGGAAGTTCCACCTGAACATGAGGAAGAAGTTCGTCCCTCTGAGGGTGACGGAACCCTGGAACAGGCTACCCAGGGAGGTTGTGGAGTCTTCTTCTCTGGAGATGTTCAAGACCCACCTGGACAAGGTCCTGTGCAGCCTGCTCTAGGTTTCCCGGTGTCCTGGGTTTGGCCAGGACAGGGTTAATTTTCACCGGACTCCAGGAAGGGGCACAGCCGGGGGGTGAGGGCTGACCCCACCTGGCCGAACAGAGCCCGGTGTTCCATACCCTGTGACATCACGCTGGGTTCCGGTGGGGGGGGCGGGGCGGCGGGAAGGCACTCGCGGCTTGGAGGGACGCAGCACCGGTCCTGTTTCGGGAGAGCGGCTGTCTGGGTTGTACGGTTCGTTGTTGTGTTTTCTCCTTATTTGTATCGTTGTTGTTCCTGTTTTCCCTCTGTTTGCTGTTCTGTTAAACTGCCCTTATCCCGACCCACCTGTTTCTGCCTCTTTCTTTTCATCCTCCTCCGCACGCCGGCGGGGGGAGGGGCGGCCGCGTGGCGCTTTTGTTGCCGGCGGCAGCCGAAACCGAAACAGTTTTTCAGCAATTTAAGTCACAGATATGATCTGTAATGGGACAGATGACACTAACTGCATCTGACCATCCTAATATACTCCAGATGTTTATCTTTGCAAATATTGTTAGCTTGCAGTAGACTTTGTGCAAAGGTAGCAAGAGGAAGAGAAGTCTGTCTTTGAATTTTAAAGCTTTCTTTGCATGTGTCATTTTGTGTCCTTCTGTCTACGTGACTCGCAGCACTACACTGCACGTTCTGCGGAGCCCCTGATCTGCTAGTGACATTAACGGCTAGCTGGGTGGTGGTGGAATGGTACCAGTTCTCGCAGTGCGATTTCAGTAAGGAATTTCAAACTAGTTAGACTTCCCTAAAATCCAGAAACTCATTTACCAGTTCAGGAAGAGGTGGTGGTGTTGCCTTGTCCTGCCAGTGCTGAGTGCTGTATGTCCTGGGTTCGGTCAGAACAGGGTTAATTTTCACCGGGCTCCAGGAAGGGGCGCAGCCGGGGGTGGGGGCTGACCCCACCTGGCCAAACAGAGCCCAGTGTTCCATACCCTGTGACGTCACGCTGGGTTCCGGTGGGGGGGTGGGGCGGCGCAAAGGCACTCGCGGCTTGGGGGGACGCAGCGCCGGTCCTGTTTCGGGAGAGCGGCTGTCTGGGTTGTACGGTTCGTTGTTGTGTTTTCTCCTTATTTGTATCGTTGTTGTTCCTGTTTTCCCTCTGTTTGCTGTTCTGTTAAACTGCCCTTATCCCGACCCACCTGTTTCTGCCTCTTTCTTTTCATTCTCCTCCTCCGCACGCCGGCAGGGGGAGGGGCGGCTGCGTGGCGCTTTTGTTGCCGGCGGCAGCCGAAACCGAAACAGTTTTTCAGCAATTTAAGTCACAGATACGATCTGTAATGGGACAGATGACACTAACTGCATCTGACCATCCTAATATACTCCAGATGTTTATCTTTGCAAATATTGTTAGCTTGCAGTAGACTTTGTGCAAAGGTAGCAAGAGGAAGAGAAGTCTGTCTTTGAATTTTAAAGCTTTCTTTGCATGTGTCATTTTGTGTCCTTCTGTCTACGTGACTCGCAGCACTACACTGCACGTTCTGCGGAGCCCCTGATCTGCTAGTGACATTAACGGCTAGCTGGGTGGTGGTGGAAGGGTACCAGTTCTCGCAGTGCGATTTCAGTAAGGAATTTCAAACTAGTTAGACTTCCCTAAAATCCAGAAACTCATTTACCAGTTCAGGAAGAGGTGGTGGTGTTGCCTTGTCCTGCCAGTGCTGAGTGCTGTATGTCCTGGGTTCGGCCAGGACAGGGTTAATTTTCACCGGACTCCAGGAAGGGGCACAGCCGGGGGGTGGGGGCTGACCCCACCTGGCCGAACAGAGCCCGGTGTTCCATACCCTGTGACATCACGCTGGGTTCCGGTGGGGGAGGCGGAGCGGCGGGAAGGCACTCGCGGCTTGGGGGGACGCAGCACCGGTCCTGTTTCGGGAGAGCGGCTGTCTGGGTTGTACGGTTCGTTGTTGTGTTTTCTCCTTATTTGTATCGTTGTTGTTCCTGTTTTCCCTCTGTTTGCTGTTCTGTTAAACTGCCCTTATCCCGACCCACCTGTTTCTGCCTCTTTCTTTTCATTCTCCTCCGCACGCCGGCGGGGGGAGGGGCGGCCGCGTGGCGCTTTTGTTGCCGGCGGCAGCCGAAACCGAAACAGTTTTTCAGCAATTTAAGTCACAGATACGATCTGTAATGGGACAGATGACACTAACTGCATCTGACCATCCTAATATACTCCAGATGTTTATCTTTGCAAATATTGTTAGCTTGCAGTAGACTTTGTGTAAAGGTAGCAAGACGAAGAGAAGCCTGTCTTTGAATTTTAAAGCTTTCTTTGCATGTGTCATTTTGTGTCCTTCTGTCTACGTGACTCGCAGCACTACACTGCACGTTCTGCGGAGCCCCTGATCTGCTAGTGACTGCTCTGTGCGAGCAGTGCCATGAGCAGACGAGGCTGAGCAACAGCTTTCCAGGCTAGATCTTTCTGCCTGCGAGCTATCTGCAGATGTTCATGTTTTCAGAGCAGCGCTGCCAGAGGCCCCATGCAAGACTCACAAAGTTACATTTGAAGTTTAATGTGGCAAGACAAGCAAGCAGCCCCAGTCTCTGTGCCTCTGTGCGAGCAGTGCTATGAGCAGATGAGGCTGAGCAACAGCTTTCCAGGCTAGCTTTTTCTGGCTGCGAGCTATCTGCAGACGTTCACATTTTCAGAGCAGCGCTGCAGCAGGCCCCCTGCAAGGACTCTCAAAGATACGTTTGAATTTGAAGGGGGTAAGAAAAGCAAGCACCCCCAGTCTCTGTGCCTCTGTGCGAGCAGTGCCATGGACAGATGAGTCTGAGTAACAGCTTTCCAGGCTAGTCTTTCTGGCTGCGAGCTATCTGCAGACGTTCGCATTTTAAGAGCAGGGCTGCTAGAGGCTACTTGCACGGACCACCTAAGCTATGTTTGAAGTTTGAGGTGGCAAGACAAGCAAGCAGCCCCAGTCTCTGTGCCTCTGTGCGAGCAGTGTCATGGGCAGATGAGGTTAAGTAACAGCTTTCCAGGCTAGCTCTTTCTGCCTGCGAACTATCTGCCACTTTCGAATTTTCGGAGCAGCGCTGCTGTACGCCCCCTGCACGGACCCCCCAAATCTGCGTTTGAAGTTTGAGGGGGCAAGACAAGCAAGCAGCCCCAGTCTCTGTGCCTCTGGGCGAGCAGCGCCATGGGCAGATGAGGCTGAGCAACAGCTTTCCAGGCTAGCTCTTTCTGTCTGTGATCTATCTGCAGATGTTCGCATTTTCAGAGCAGGGCTGCCGGAGGTCGCTTGCACGGATCCCCCCAAATCTACGTTTGAAGTTTGAGGGGGCAAGACAAGCAAGCAGCCCCAGTCTCTGTGCCTCTGTGCGAGCAGTGCCATGAGCAGATGAGGCTGAGCAACAGCTTTCCAGGCTAGCTCTTTCTGCCTGCGAGCTATTTGCAGACGTTCGCATTTTGGGAGCAACGCTGCCAGAGGTCCCCTGTACGGACCACCTAAGCTACTTTTGAAATTTGAGGTGGCAAGACAAGCCATCAGCCCCAGTCTCTGTGCCTCTGTGCGTGTAGTGCTATGGGCAGATGAGGCTGAGTAACAGCTTTCCAGGTTAGCTTTTTCTGGCTGCGAGCTCTCTGCAGACGTTCGCATTTTGGGAGCAGGTCTGCTAGAGGCTACTTGCACGGACCACCTAAGCTACGTTTGAAGTTTGATGTGGCAAGACAAGCAAGCAGCCCCTGTCTCTGTGCCTCTGTGCGAGTAGTGCCATGGGCATATGAGGCTGAGCAACAGCTTTCCAGGCTAGCTCTTTCTGCCTGCGAGCTATCTGCAGACGTTCGCATTTTCAGAGCATGTCTGCTGGAGGCACCCTGCACGGAACCCAAAATTACATTTGAAGTTTGAGGGGGCAAGACAAGCAAGCAGCCCCAGTCTCTGTGCCTCTGTGCGAGCAGTGCCATGGGCAGATGAGGCTGAGCAACAGCTTTCCAGGCTAGCTCTTTCTGGCTGCGAGCTATCTGCAGACGTTCGCATTTTCGGAGCATGTCTGCTGGAGGCACCCTGCACGGAACCCAAAATTACATTTGAATTTTGAGGTGGCAAGACAAGCAAGCAGCCCCAGTCTCTGTGCCTCTGTGCGAGCAGTGCCATGGGCAGATGAGGCTGAGCAACAGCTTTCCAGGCTAGCTCTTTCTGGCTGCGAGCTATCTGCAGACGTTCGCATTTTGCGAGCAGGGCTGCCGGAGGTCCCCTGCACGAACCCCCAAATCTACGTTTGAAGTTTGAGGTGGGAAGACAAGCAAGCAGCCCCAGTCTCTGTGCCTCTGTGCGAGCTGTGCCATGAGCAGATGAGGCTGAGCAACAGCTTTCCAGGCTAGCCTCTTCTGGCTGCGAGCTACATGCTCTAATACTAGAAGCATATGTGGTTAGCACAGTATACAGTTTGTTTAGGGATAACTACTGAAGAAGGAAACATCAGATATACAATTTCTGTAATGACATGTAACACTATTTGAATTAATTATTTGTTTGGACATAGGAAAAGTTTACATAGCTAAGAACCTATCCCTCAGGGAATATGTATATATTTTTTTTGCAACCTGTCCAAGCAATTAATTCTGTTTGCTTTCTTTCTTCTGTTCTGTTGTGTTCACATTTAGTATTCTCTTGCGTTCTGTAATATTGTGTTGTGTTCTCCTGTGTTCTGATGTGTACTCATTTTTAGTGTTCTGTTGTTTTTTGTTGTGTTCTGTTGTGTTCTGTTGTGTTCTGCTGTGTTCTGACGTGTTCTTTTGTGTTCTGATGTATTGTATTCTTTTTGGTTCTGTTCTGTTTTTTTCTGTTTTGTTCTGATATGTTCTATTGTGTTCTGATGTGTAGTGTTCTATTGTGTTCTGATATGTTTTCTTGTGTTCTCATTTATAGTATTCTCCTGTGTTCTGATGTGTTCTGCTGTGTTATGTTGTGTTCTGTTGTGTTCTCTGATGTTCTGATGTATTCTCATGTGTACTGTTCTGTTGTGTTCTTTTGTGTTCTGTTGTGTTCTGTTGTGTTCTCATGTGTAGTGTTCTGTTCTGTTCTCTTCTGTTTTGTTCTGTTGTGTTCTATTGTGTTCAATTCTGTTCACATGTGTAGTGTTCTCATGTTCTGTTGTGTTCTTGTGTGTTCTGTTGTGTTCTGATGTGTTCTCATGTGTAGTATTGTGTTGTGTTCTATTGTGTTCTTTTGTGTTCTGTTGTGTCTTCACGTGTAGTGTTGTGTTGTGTTCTGTTTTGTTCTGATGTGTTCTCATGTGTAGTGTTCTTTTGTGTTCTGTTGTGTTCTGTTGTGTTCTATTGTGTTCTCATGTGTAGTGTTCTGCGGTGTTCTGTTGTGTTCTCTTGTGTTCTGTTGTGTTCTGATGTGTACTCATGTATAGTGTTCTGTTGTGTTCTGTTGTGTTCTGATTACTTCACATGTAGCATTTTGTAGTGCTGTGTAGTGTTCTGTTGTGTTCTGCTGTGTTATGATGTGTTCTGATGTGTTCTGTTGTGTTCTGATGTGTTGTATTCTCTTGTGTTCTGTTGTGTTCGATGTGTTCTCGTGTGCAGTGTTCTGTGGTGTTCTGTTGTGTTGTGTTGTGTTCTGTTGTGTTGTGTTGTGTTCTGTTGTGTTCTGTGTGTTCTGTTGTGTTCTGATGTGTTCTCATGTGTAGTGTTCTGTTGTTTTCTGTTGTCTTTTCTGTTGTGTTCTGCTGTGTTCTGATGTGTTCTGTTGTGGTCTGTTGTGTTCTCATGTGTAGTGTTCTGTTGTGTTGTGTTGTGATCTCTTGTGCTCTGTTGTGTTTACGTGTAGTGTTCTGTGATGTGTAATATTGTGTTGTGTTCTGTTGTGTTCTGTTGTGTTCTGTTGTGTTCTGTTTTGTTCTGATGTGTTCTGCTGTGTTCTGTTGTGTTCTAATGTGTTGTGTTCTGTTGTGTTCTGTTGTGTTCTGTTGTGTTCTCTTGTGTTCTCATGTGTTCTCATGTGTAGTGTTCTGTTGTCTTCTGTTGTGTTCTGATGTGTTCTGTTGTATTCTTATGTGTTCTGTTGTGTTCTGATGTGTAGTGATCTTTTGTGTTCTGTTGTGTTGTGATGTGTTCTCATGTGTACTGTTCTGTTGTTTTCTGTTGTGTTCGGTTGTGTTCTGTTGTGTTCTCATGTGTAGTGTTCTGTTCTGTTGTGTACTTTTGTGTTCTGTTGTGGTCTTTTGTGTTCTGTTGTGTTCTGCTGTGTTCTGTTGTGTTCTAATGTGTTCTGTTCTGTTCTGTTCTGTTGTGTTCTGTTTTGTTCTGATGTGTTCTGCTGTGTTCTCATTTTTAGTGTTCTGTCGTTTTTTGTTGTGTTATGATGTGTTCTGTTATATTCTGATGTGCAGTGTTCTGTTGTGTTCTGTTGTGTTCTCATGTGTTCTCATGTGTTCTCATGTGTAGTGTTCTGTTGTGTTCTGATGTGTTCTCATGTGTACTATTGCGTTGTCTTCTGTAGTGTTTTCAAGTGTAGTGTTCTGTTGTGTTCTGTTTTGTTATGATGTGTTCTCCTGTGTAGTGTTCTACTGTGTTCCGTAGTCTTCTGTTGTGTTCTGTTGTATTCTCTTGGGTTCTGTGATGTTCTGATGTGTAGTGTTCTGTTTCGTTCTGTTGAGTTCTGATGTGTTCACATGTGAAGTGTTCTGTTGTGTTCTGTTCTCTTCAAGTGTGTAGTGTTCTGTTTTGTTCTGTTGTGTTCTCTTGTCTTCACATGTGTAGTGTTCTGCTGTGTTCTGTTTGGTTCTGATGTGTTCTGATGTGTTCTCATTTTCACCGGACTCCAGGAAGGGGCGCAGCCGGGGGGGGGGCTGACCCCACCTGGCCGAACAGAGCCCGGTGTTCCATACCCTGTGACGTCACGCTGGGTTCCGGTGGGGAGGGCGGGGCGGCGGGAAGGCACTCGCGGCTTGGGGGGACGCAGCACCTGTTGTGTTTCGGCAGAGCAGCTGTCTGGGTTGTACGGTTCGTTGTTGTGTTTTCTCCTTATTTGTATCGTTGTTGTTCCTGTTTTCCCTCTGTTTGCTGTTCTGTTAAACTGCCCTTATCCCGGCCCACCTGTTTCTGCCTCTTTCTTTTCATTCTCCTGCTCCGCACGCCGGCAGGGGGAGTGGCGGCTGCGTGGCGCTTTTGTTGCAGGCGGCAGCCGAAACCGAAACGGTTTTTCAGCAATTTAAGTCACAGATATGATCTGTAATGGGACAGATGACACTAACTGCATCTGACCATCCTAATATACTCCAGATGTTTATCTTTGCAAATATTGTTAGCTTGCAGTAGACTTTGTGCAAAGGTAGCAAGAGGAAGAGAAGTCTGCCTTTGAATTTTAAAGCTTTCTTTGCATGTGTCATTTTGTGTCCTTCTGTCTACGTGACTCGCAGCACTACACTGCACGTTCTGCGGAGCCCCTGATCTGCTAGTGACATTAACGGCTAGCTGGGTGGTGGTGGAAGGGTGCCAGTTCTCGCAGTGCGATTTCAGTAAGGAATTTCAAACTAGTTAGACTTCCCTAAAATCCAGAAACTCGTTTACCAGTTCAGGAAGAGGTGGTGGTGTTGCCTTGTCCTGCCAGTGCTGAATGCTGTATGTCCTGGGTTCGGCCAGAACAGGGTTAATTTTCACCGAACTCCAGGAAGGGGCGCAGCCGGGGGGTGGGGGCTGACCCCACCTGGCCAAACAGAGCCCGGTGTTCCATACCCTGTGACATCACGCTGGGTTCCGGTGGGGGGGGCAGGGCGGCGGGAAGGCACTCGCGGCTTGGGGGGACGCAGCGCCGGTCCTGTTTCGGGAGAGCGGCTGTCTGGGTTGTACGGTTCGTTGTTGTGTTTTCTCCTTATTTGTATCGTTGTTGTTCCTGTTTTCCCTCTGTTTGCTGTTCTGTTAAACTGCCCTTATCCCGGCCCACCTGTTTCTGCCTCTTTCTTTTCATTCTCCTCCGCACGCCGGCGGGGGGAGGGGCGGCCGCGTGGCGCTTTTGTTGCCGGCGGCAGCCGAAACCGAAACAGTTTTTCAGCAATTTAAGTCACAGATATGATCTGTAATGGGACAGATGACACTAACTGCATCTGACCATCCTAATATACTCCAGATGTTTATCTTTGCAAATATTGTTAGCTTGCAGTAGACTTTGTGCAAAGGTAGCAAGAAGAAGAGAAGTCTGTCTTTGAATTTTAAAGCTTTCTTTGCATGTGTCACTTTGTGTCCTTCTGTCTACGTGACTCGCAGCACTACACTGCAGGTTCTGCGGAGCCCCTGATCTGCTAGTGACATTAACGGCTAGCTGGGTGGTGGTGGAAGGGTGCCAGGTCTCGCAGTGCGATTTCAGTAAGGAATTTCAAACTAGTTAGACTTCCCTAAAATCCAGAAACTCATTTACCAGTTCAGGAAGAGGTGGTGGTGTTGCCTTGTCCTGCCAGTGCTGAGTGCTGTATGTCCTGGGTTCGGCCAGGACAGGGTTAATTTTCACCGGACTCCAGGAAGGGGCACAGCCGGGGGGTGAGGGCTGACCCCACCTGGCCGAACAGAGCCCGGTGTTCCATACCCTGTGACGTCACGCTGGGTTCCGCTGGGGGGGCGGCTCGGCGAGAACCCTCTCGTGGCTCGGGAGCGTGCGGCGCCGGTCCAAGAGAGCGGCTGTCTGTTTTTTGTCGTGTTTTCTCCTTATCTGTATCGTTGTTGTTCCTGTTCCATCTGTTTGTTGTTCTGTTAAACTGCCCTTATCCCGACCCACCGGTTTTCTGCCTGTTTTCTTTCCATTCTCCTCCGCACCGCGGCGGGGGGGAGGGTCGGCCACGTGGCGCTTTTGTTGCAGGCGGCAACCAAAACCAAAACACTGTAGCTGTCACAAGAAGATGTGCAGATGTTCAAACCTGCCTGACAATAAGAAAAGCAACTGTTTTGCTACCGTTTTCCTTTAGAACAGCGTCTTTCCCAGGCAGGCATTTGACCTGTTCGTGGAATAAAAACTGCCACTAGAAGTGGGCCGCATGGGAAGAGCATACTGTTCTCCTGGAAGTCAGAAGACTGGCTTCCGTTCCTGCGTGTTGCTGATTTGCTTTATGACCTGCGAGTCCTCTCCCGCTATGTTTGCTTTACTTGTTTTCTCGATGGCGATCTGTTCAGCAGAGGAAATGCCTTTTACTTCTGTGCAAGATCTGGGCTCAAGTTGCTTGGGGGGGAAATTGCAGCTGGTTGAGAAGTCAGTCACTAATTTTTGCTAACCAAAGTGTAGCTGAGATAAATTTGCCTGAAAAGTACTTTCCTTTATTGGAAAGGACTCTATAGCTTTACACGCAATGAATTTAAAACCATGTAGAAACTTCAAAGTGCTTATGCCAGCTGAGCTTTTTGTATTTTAAATGTGTTTGAAGCTGCTTCAGAGCAGAAGCTTTTGCTGCTCTAGGGAAAAAAGCTTTAATTCTAGATACTGCATCAATTTACCAGCGACTGTCAGACTTTCCTTGACCTGTCTGTGTAACGTAGTTTGTAATGGAGAGATCCTTCAGTTAATTGATGGAATAACCTTGTACCTCCAGCTTGAGGCTATTGCTGAGGACGGTTTGCTTGCTTGGATGCGCTGTTTGCCGTAGCCCCTGGCTGGAGTTGATACAGCATTTGAATTCGGGCTGGTAAGGTTTTGTTTCTACTGGTAGTGGAATTGAGACTGAAATAAAGCAGGTGAAATTACGACCTTACTGAAGTCATTAGCAAAGCTGCCATTGACTGAAGTAAGGCTAGGATCTCAGCCAAGCGTTTTGGTTGTTTAATTTATGGTAACATATTAATTGAGTTATATTAAAACAAGGTTTTTGAAAAAGTTTATCTTTAGCTTCGTGATACAATCTCCATTCCATAAATATTGTACATAGTGTTACTAAAAGTTTACCTTTTTTTGGCAGGTTGATAGAGGTAGATTTTAATTTATTTTTATAATCTGTGTGTTTGCACTCCTAGGAAAGAACTAAAGTACGCAGATGTCATTATTTCTGTAAATGAAAAGGACTTAATCCTAAATCTTCTAATTGTTTTATAGTATATGGCAGCAGAGCTATCTAACACTCTGTCCTGCAGGAAATATTTGGCATACTTGTAAGCTCCAGGGAGAGGAGAACTAGGATGATAATATCCATTAACGTTGTTTTTGAATGAGAACTTGCATAAAGACTTTCTCGAGGAAAAAAAAGAAAATCACTATTAGATTTAAAGGCTTTTTAGCAAAAGGAATGTATTGCAAGCTTTCGACCTTCCTGTGCTGTATGAAGCTTTACTGGTGCGTATGCCAGAAAATCCTGTTGATTACTGGACTCTTCCAATGTGTGCTGCCCTTCTAGAAAGTCGACATCTGGACTGTATTTATTCTACTATTTTCTCGTCACTGGATGAGTCAGAGTAGATTTTCCTCCTTTAAATTTTGATAAACTTTGTTTCTATGATTTGGCAGAAAAGATTTTGTGCAATTTTAAAGGCACAACTAATAATGCGTTCCCAAGCTCTGATGACAGTTAGAACAAACGGTATTGTTTTAAAACATAAATGTATATTTTGCTGTACTACTCTTCTTGCTTCTCTTATCTGCTAGAATAGTTTTAGCATTGAGCATATTTTAATACACATCTAGAAACAGGCAAGACTGCTTTTATTATATTATTATATTGCTTGAAGTCATGAATTATGTTAATGTAAACACTGTAGTAAAAGGGAGACTGTATTGGCACCTGAGGTCTTTTATTCCTGCTTGTCAGTCTTCACGTTTGTCTTGTATGTGGAGACTCTGGCCTGGGTAGAAATGGGATTGTTCATTAAGAGTCAAAGTGTGTTCTTCCACTTGTAGCGGTCCCAAAGTACACCCAGTTTGTGTTGCACATCGATGGTATCTTGGCAAAAAGGAAACCGAGTTATCCATTAGCTAATTCTCAGAGTAATCTTCTTTGTAACCAGCTCTTCAAGTAATACCTTCCAAGTTTTCCCATGCAATGAGTAAAGCTAGCATAGTCAACAAGTTTCAAGGAACTACTCTCTCAATCACTGGAAAGTTTTGACTAATTGAGCACAGTGATTTTTAATCTCTGGTATTCTGTATTATTTTTCAGTGATGTTTGTCTTATGAGGAACAATGGAACAAAATGGTTTTGGACAGGTTGATGTAGTTGCTTCTGAGAATTCGGGAGCATGTGGCGCCGGTGCGGTCCGAGAGAGCGGGTCTGTTTTATTGATGTATGCCATCAATAAAATCAGGTGCCTTGATTAACCCTCTAGTATTGCAGGTCACAACTTGGTAACTGAGGCTGTGATAAATATCCCATAGCTTGTCTGCAGAATCAACTTTTTTTTTTAGTGTTTTCAGTTAAAAGTTTTCTCCTGCAAAACCTAGGGACTGATACTGTTCTGTCAGGTCAAACAGATAAGCTGTTTCACCTGAAGTTTGTACCTAGCTCTTGTAGGCTACTTTTCCGTGATGGGTTTGCTAAGCTGCTGTGAGTGCACTTCCTCAGTCTCCATTGCTGCTTGCTCATGGGTGGAGGAGTGCACATATGGCCACCTCATAGCGAGAGGTCACCTCTGCTAACGCAGCTATCCCGTGCGCTTTCCGTCATTTGAGAGGGTTGGAAGGTAAGAAGAAATGAGATTGTTTTAGAGTCCATTCTCTTTGAACATCTGGGGTGATATCCTTTCTGGGGTGATATCCTTTCTGGGGTGATATCCTTTCTGTATATGCAAAGTTAAAATTTCAAGTGCTATATTGTCTCATTTTTGCAGAGGTTAAGTGTAATGTGAGGATAGGGATGCTTCTAAGCTGCCTATCTGATCAAGAAGTGCAGGTCTGAAGGTACTAAATACCCAAGTGAATGCAGACTAGCTGCAACACTGACGTATGCAGCATGGTGGAGGAAGGTGAAAACTGTAAGAATTTGCTTAAACTCCCCCTGCTAAATTAACATTGCCGTTCTGAGTATCTTAGCTGAGAAATATGCAAGCATGCAAAATGTACACTTGTCATTCTTAAAGTAGTTGGTTTCCAACCTTTAATTTCTGAAGGACAGTTGAATGACGGAACTACTTTGACTTTTTCCACACATATCCCTCTAATGAAATGCGTTTCTGCTTCACACCCGTCAGAGTTGCTAGTGGCAGTCACTGTCTCGCTTGAAATGGGATCTTTCTCCAGTAATTTACTGCCAGTTAATCATGGCTAAGTGAGACCTGGTAATCCCATTGATGTGCCTGGACTTATCTGAAGACAAGACCTAATTTTTATTTTTTTAAAAAGAGCTGTAGTAACATCATTTGTAATTATAGTGATATGAACTTGGTCACGCTTCCTGCCTACAATATCATGTATGTAAACACTACAATAAATTCTGTCTAAACACGTTCTGCTTTAACTCTACCTCTGTCTTAAGAAGTAAATGTGCATTTGCTGTCTTTATTTATCTCTGTACTGTACCACTCTGCACTAATAAATTCATTTCTTAATGAATTCATGTAGCCGTATGGCCAGAAATAGATTTTTTAACTAGCTAAGAGTCTGTGATAAGCAGTGCAAAGAATCTGTTTCTTTAAAATATGCTTTACTGTACTTTCAAACTGGCTTCTAAAGATACTGAATGTTTCCATCAACTTGGTAATACTCATAACCAGCTCCTGGTATATACAATATATTAAAATGATGCTAAATATAAAAGTGTGTGTGTATAATGATTTTAAGAAAACTAATATATATGTCTCTGCACTCTGAATAAATCTGTCTCTGGACTTGTGATCAAGGCAGAGGACAGGGCTGTTTCTTGTTACTTAAGGTAACACAGGAATTCAGGCACATAGCAAAAAGCTTTTAATCACACTAATGTGATGCATTGTATCAACATCTTTATGCTAAGATGATCTTTAGGATGAAGAAAGTATTTCAAACAAACACCATGTAGTTCCCTGCAACATCAGTGCTTTTTGTTCTAGACAGTGAAGGTCTGTTGTGTAGTCAAAGCCGTAAATGGAATGAAATGAGGTTGCTTTAAACAAAGGTTTCATAAGTTGTTGAAAATCAGTTTTGAGGAAAATGTCTGAAATGTTTTGCAGAGGTGAATCTGGTGCTGGGAAGACTGAAAACATGAAGAAGGTTTTTCCATACCTTGCTCATGTTGCTTCCTCCCATAAAGGAAGAAAGGACCATAATATTCCTGTAAGTTGGGATATTTTATCATTTGTTTATTGTTCTTTTTGAAAACTACCATCTTTGCATTTAAAAAAACAACTAACTGCAGTGGACAGGACTTTCCCCTACTTGGACTCCTGTTAGCTCATAATTTTTGTGTTACTCTAGCTAGCAATAACACCTAGTTTTGTATTTTTGACTTGTTGCCTTTCTTTCCTTTTCATGATGTACCAAGGAACATTATTTTCTTTTATTTAATTTCAGTTGGCTGATGCTAAGAAAAAGGTAGATAATGACTTGGGAACCATTGAAGGCTTGGAGGAAAACAAAAAGAAATTACTGAAGGACGCGGAGTCCTTAAGCCAACGCCTAGAGGAGAAGGCAATGGCTTATGACAAACTGGAAAAGACAAAGAATCGCCTGCAGCAAGAGCTGGATGACTTGATGGTAGACCTAGATCATCAGCGCCAGATTGTTTCTAACCTGGAGAAAAAGCAGAAGAAGTTTGATCAGGTAGTCTAGTTTCCTGTCATCTTGCTGATTTCTATGATTTTTAAATGGCATCTTGTTTGTGTTGATTGATAAATCTTTTGGGAGCAGCTTGGCCTTTGTTAGGAGTAACTTGTTGCTTCTAATTTCAGTGAGCTAAATGCCATCTTGGAGTCTTGTTAGATCAAGTAATAAGCTCTTTCTATACAAAAAAGAAATTCTATTGGAACAAAACCTTCAGACTATTATTGTAATCCCTCAGGATAGACTAAGAAAGGGTGTGAAGACTGAACGATGGAAATAATAGGAAAATTATTTCATCTTTATTAGTAGCTTGCTTTCCTCACCTCATTCCAGAGTAGCTGTAGCTGTTTTCTTACTAGCCTTTGGATCAAGACTGAGAGACTAGACAGCTTCTGAATGCCAGTTAAACTTAGAGCATTCACCACTTCAGTGACTAAAACACCTCTGAGGCAGGAAGGACCTGATTATAGAACTGATGAGATGGATTAATTATTTCTTATATTCAGATGCTGGCAGAAGAAAAGAACATTTCTGCCAGATATGCAGAGGAAAGAGATCGTGCTGAAGCAGAGGCAAGGGAGAAGGAAACCAAAGCACTGTCTCTGGCTCGGGCTTTGGAAGAAGCCCTGGAAGCTAAGGAAGAGTTTGAAAGACAGAACGAACAGTTGCGGGCAGATATGGAAGACTTAATGAGCTCGAAAGATGATGTGGGCAAAAATGTAAGTAACTTTCCAGACCCTATTTTGTTATGAACTGCACAGGGAACAACACAGGAAAATTCCCTGGTTGGAGAAGTGTTTTTGACACAAATATGGAACGTTTTGAGGCTGATTTGTAACCCAAAATTCTGGAGGAATTAATGCTCAGAACAAGAGGGTGGTCTCTATTAAGATGGGGCCTGTTCAAAAGATGTGAAGACTTGGAGAGCAGCAGTTGCTGGCCCAATGCCTAATGGCACTTGTGCTGGTTTTAAGAGCTTGTCTTACTACTACTACTTTTTCTCTGTGAATATTGCACAGCTCATCTCTCCATTCATCTGCACGGATGTTTGTTTGGTTCTCTAATCTGTATCTTAGAGATGCTGCTCTCCCTGTTCTGATTGTCCAGTTTGGAGCATCACAAAGTGTAGTGTACTGAGTTCATATAATGTCTACTTTTGCTGTTAACTGCTGATTTTGAGAGGGTCTGATTAATGTTTGTGGCTTAGGTCCATGAACTGGAGAAATCAAAAAGAACTTTAGAGCAACAGGTTGAAGAGATGAGGACTCAGCTTGAGGAACTGGAAGATGAACTGCAGGCCACAGAAGATGCTAAACTTCGTTTGGAGGTGAACATGCAAGCTATGAAAGCCCAGTTTGAGAGAGATCTGCAAGCCAGAGATGAACAGAATGAAGAGAAAAAGAGGATGCTGGTTAAACAAGTATGTATCTTACTGTGCTTCATAGTGGGAAGGGCGTGATGATCTTTTGACAAAGCTCTATGGCTTTGAGAACTTGCTACCAGGAAAATAAAACTCTGTGCTTAAAGATCCCATCCTATAGAAGTCCCAAGCACGGATCTTTACCAACAATACAATAGGTCTTGTTGTGGATTAGCCACTGTTAATGTTAATGTGCCAGTGATGGTCCTCCAATTCAACTGTACCTTGCCTCAAAAGCACTCAACATGCAAGTAGATTGGGCTGTTGCTGCATGGGTGTCCTTCAAGCCCGTCCTGTTTGGTGTACAGCAACAAATCCATGGATGCCGACATAGACTGAAAGACTGTAATTAAGTGAACAGTTTCTTAAATGAAAAACGTAGCAAAGATTCCAGATTTGCCAGACTTGAGTCTCTTCAGATCTGCTTTATGATACTAGAGTTCTAAAGAAATGCCTTTAAAATTTCATGCTTGTAGGAGAAGATAGATCTAAATTAACATTTCTAAAGCTTTAAGGAAAAAGCACCTAATATTTCAAGATTTATCACAAGAAAACAAAAACTTACTGAGAATCACCTGTATAGAGATCTCCTAGAAATAAATAAAAGCATTGACCTAGAAGGCTTTTGAAGTTCCCTGCAATGCTGAATTGCTATTGTCTTGCACTGGACAAGAGCTCCTGACCTGGCATGAGGAGGGAGGCTTGATTCAAAAGAAACATATTCCTTCATGTTGGTAACCTGTGGCACTTCTGGCTCACTTTTATTGTTGTATGAGTTCATCTTAGTTCTTGTTAGTTACTTTCTTAGATACTTTGCTTCTCTGTTTTCTTTTGAAAAAAAGAAAAGTTGTTGGTGTATACATTCTAGTAGCACATCTGTTTCAAAGAGAATTATTTCTTTTTTTTTTTCTTGAGAATGTGTGGTGATTCTATGTCGTATTTTCCTCTTAGTGGTTCGATCAGAATTAGCAACATCTGCCCCCAAGTCATACCTAAATGTAGACAGATGTACTGGGCCAGAAGCTGATCATGAAGTAGCTGAACAGATGAAATGGAAATGCTTCAGACGCTGAGCTCTTTTCTTTATTTTCCTTTTGTCAGTTCAGAGATCTCTGCTTCCAGTTTGTGGATTTTTTTGCCGTCTGCAGTGTCTTCCCATGTAGCTTGAGTTCTGTAGGCTCTTCAAATCGAGTAATGCTAATTCTGATCTGCAAAGGCCTTTTGGATTCATCAGCCATTTTGTTAGGATTTTGTGTTTGCTCTGTTCCTGGAGCTTGAGCCTGTTAAATCCCTTGATTTCACAGGTGCGAGAGCTGGAGGCAGAACTGGAAGATGAGCGCAAACAGAGGGCTCTTGCTGTGGCAGCCAAGAGGAAAATGGAGATGTATATGAAAGACCTGGAAGGTCTGATAGAAGCTGCACACAAGGCTCAAGATGAAGCAATCAAACAGCTACTTAATCTCCAGGTAGGCACAGCAAATCAGCTGAGCTGCTTTCCCTCCTGCTGACAGTCTGTCAAGGGTGCTGCTTTTCGTTACATGCATTTGTAGTGTGAAGGCAAGAAGGAGTATCGGACTCAGCTATGCTGGCACACGTCACAGTATCTGGCCTGAACTTATCAGCCGCTCAAAACTCCTCTCATCCTTTTGTTGCTAAGGAGTTAAGATTGTGATTCAAATTCTATTGTAGAAGTTATTCTTTCTCCCCTTTCTCATGGCTAGGAAAAGAAGCTGATGGAGGATCGAACTGCTGAATGTACTTCTCAGCTGGCTGAAGAAGAAGAAAAGGCCAAAAACTTGGCCAAACTCAAGAACAAACAGGAAATGATGATCACTGATTTGGAAGGTTTGTTCTTGCTACATTTGCCTGTTAACAGGTTGTACATCATGAGAGAAAGGAGTGGATCACTTATTACAGTGTATGCAGTATCTGGTCCAGTCCGCTAAGTGTAACCTTATATGTAGATACCTTAATAGCTGTTGCTTTTATCTAAATCTTGAAAGAATAATTTATTGCTTGCAAGCCTTGTTGCATTTGGCTGCTCAGTCTTTCTCGTGTTTAATTTGTTAGCTTTTCATTTTTGAGAATCCATTTTATTTAATGATACACTCCAGAAATTCATGTTGTTGCATGCATCCCTTAGTAACAAGGTAAAACATCTGTCTCTTGGGAAGGCGCTACACTTTTCTAGAATAACACATTAGAACAACATATTTCTGGAAAAATGTTAGTAGGCATTCATTAGCCTTCTAATATTTTTTGAATAAGCAAATCTGAATTGTTCTGCCTTTCTTGATGCTTTGTTTATCTAAAATGGTTCAATTTCTTTGGCCATTTATTTCTGATTGTTTTGCCTGTGTTGTCACGACTGAATTAGTCCTATATGTAACCTTTCATGATGTTATGGTGGGTTTTTTTAATTACTTATGGTTGTAAATAGGTATTGTGCAACATTAATAAACTGCCAAGCCAAAGTTGCAAAATATAAGGCAATGTTGCTATCTGCCCTAATTTGGAAATATTTTTTTCACTTACTGTTATGGGCTGTCTTGCTACATATTTTAATACTGATGCGCTTATGGAAAAATACCAAAGTTTAGTCTTATCTGCGTAGGAAGGTATTGAAGTAATACGAATAATAGATGATTGATGTACCTTTTATTTAAAAAGCCTATTCAGGGACTTTAAGATGGGCATAAGTAAGCTGTACTCATTGGAAAATAATGCTTGAGTAGTTAAATGAGTGTACTTAAATTGGGACTAGTGTTTCTGAAGATACTTGACATATGTGGTTGGTTATGGTGCTGTTCCCAGAGTGATGACCTTAGAAATGGAAATTAAAGCTTAAATATAAGGCATGCAACTGCTTGGCTAGTAAAGAACAATAAAATGACACTCTTTGAGACAATTCAAGAAGCCATGAAGGTCACTCTGCTAGGGTCTTGACACTGGTAAGTACTGAAATTTGGGGGGGGGGGGGCAACAAAAACCCACAAAACCCAAAAAAACCCCCACTAATTCAGTTTACTGTGAGTTTTCCCCATTGCGAAATTGTGTCTTATGACACTCTTCTGTCACCTGCCAGAAATATAATGTAAAAACAGAGAAAAGTGCTATTTTTTTTTTTGAATGAGGGCTTGTTTAGAGAAAAACAATGTTACTTTAAATTGTCTGGAAAATCCCAAATACCCCTCGGTAGCTCTAAGATATGATTCTTGAACATGGCTCCATTTCCATGTAGAAGATGTCCTGATCTTGTAGCAGGCTTAGGAGGGGTGTGAGAAACCCCTGCACTGAGAACCCACAAAGTATTGAACAAGTCTAATAACTTACATTTATTCTAATAGATGTTGAATTGTGCTAATGCTATGCTAAGCAAAACCTTCCTGTGACTTCAATATATTACATACCTGGTCATTAGCTAACTGTAGACAATGCAGCCAATAACTATCTTAATCAGACCACAGGCAGATCATCTAAATGTATTTTATTGCTAGGGCACTGATAACTGGATGGTTTTCACAAAGAAATACCTTAGGGCAGGAGTATCTTGGCTACACAAAGAAATTACTGGAGGCTATCAGGGTTGCAAAGTCTTGCTAAATATCAATGGGATGTGAGTTAGAGGTACAGATACTTGCAAAAATTGTTTATCCAAGTTTTCTTTAAGTTACACTATTTTCCAGTAGACCTTTTGGACTCTAACCTAGCCCTTCCACAACTATGCAAGCCATAATTTTTTCCAGTCTGTAGTTCTTCATTTTTGAATCCTGATGTCTGCGATCACCTGGCCGAGCAGCTCAAACTGCTCTTCTGTTAGATTCTATTCCTTATTTTTCTGTCAACATGTGATTATGTTTGTTACCTTACTTCAAACTTTTTTCTCCAGTCATTGACTTTTTCTTGACTTTCTATCTGAATCATGCAGTTCTACTTTGCTATTTCATCTTTCCCAGTCACCCTTCCAGCTGCAGTCTGGAGAAAGAATTGACACAGTGTATATTAAACTTTCCACCCTTCTTGCTGTCCCATTGCCCTGCCCCTGAACCTTCTGAGGATAACAACAGGAAAAAATTGCTTATAAATATAATCCTTTACTTCCATAGAGCGCTTAAAAAAGGAGGAGAAGACCCGTCAAGAATTAGAAAAAGCTAAAAGAAAACTTGATGGTGAAACAACAGACCTACAGGACCAAATAGCTGAGCTGCAAGCCCAGATTGAAGAACTGAAGATCCAGCTGGCCAAGAAAGAGGAAGAACTGCAGGCTGCTCTTGCTAGGTCGGATCATGATGGAGCTTTATGACTACAGAAGTGTGGTAGAAACCTACTTTCCCAGACAGAATTTCAGCTGACTGCAAACTGATGAGTTAAAACTGGGAGTGTTCAAGCAGAAGCCAGTTCATGTTTGTACTACAGCATCTCTAGACACCTGTGTGTTTTGCGTAGACAGGGCAAAAAAGGAACTCAATCTTTCATCACCATCCTTGCTCTATAAAGCTCCAAAACCAATGTTTCATCAGGGCTTAATAGCACTTTGGCTCTGGAAGCTTTTTAGTCTCCCAAAGTTCAGCCTCAGGAGGGGGAAAAAACATGTAATCGTCGAGAGTGTTCTTAGTTGGTCCAAATACTGGATAATGTCTGTCCAACTCAATCAAAGATCTGTGTGGTAGTCTCGCAGCCACATGTTATAAACTAAACACCACCTGAGTTTTCTGAGTAATGATCTATAACTTTGCAGGAAGAGACAGTCCTACAGACAAGGGTGCATTTTTGGGAGTGTTGAGGTCTACAAAACTGGAATACCTGAATGCAAACTGGAAAGCTTGATCATTCCAGTAGTGCATCTGTAGTACCTGGGGCACTGCGCTCATTAGGATCTTGAGAATAACAGTGCAGTAGTGGCTTTGTCTATGAAATTTTAGGAAGTGGATTTTGTTCAAGTGGGAAAGATGAGTTATTTTTTGAGTACATAACTTATAGTAGACTTATGAGAAGAGATCTGAAGCTATGAAATATCATTAACTGTTGTGGTTCTGTTTAACAGAGGTGATGAAGAAGCAGTTCAGAAAAACAACGCACCGAAGGTGATGAGAGAGTTGCAGGCTCAAATTGCAGAACTGCAGGAGGATCTTGAATCTGAGAAGGCATCTGGCAACAAGGCGGAAAAGCAGAAAAGAGATTTAAGTGAAGAGCTGGAGGCTTTAAAAACTGAACTAGAAGATACCTTGGATACCACTGCAGCACAGCAAGAGCTGAGGTAGGATCATGTGTCTGTATAAGCAGGCACCATTAAAATTCACCTTGAATTTACAAAAGACTAAAATGTTGATTTTTGATAACTATTGATGCTTCCTCTAGGACAAAGCGAGAGCAGGAGGTGGCTGAACTGAAGAAAGCAATTGAAGAGGAAACCAAAAACCATGAAGCACAGATCCAGGAAATCAGGCAGAGGCATGCTACTGCTCTGGAAGAGCTCTCTGAACAACTGGAACAGGCCAAAAGGGTGAGCAGAAAATTAATTACAGAAATACATTTTTCAGCTTCAGGACTTTTATAAGTAACATCAGTGGCGTGGTCACTTCCAGTGATATCTGCAGATCTAAATTGTCCTCTGTACATGCTTAACTACTGCAGTTGAATCAAATATATCCTGCTGGTTTGAACATATAGCAACTTTTCAGATAGATGGCAAGACTATCTAAAAGTGTTTGTTAGACCTGGAAACAGTGCACCTAGAGATAAATTGATGTAGTACTTTTGTGGGAATTCTCGAGCAGCCTATGTGCTTATTTGGTGAAAAGCAGTTCTCTGCCTAAGCGAACTGCGGAATGGTTCCAAATAAGGTAATTGTCATGTCGACACTCACAAATAACAAACTGTGAGTACGGGTAGCGTAAAAGTTCTTCCAGCCACTCTTCACTTTATGCTTGTACCGTGACCTCCAGTGCTAGATATCTGTGGAGTATCTTGCTGATTTGCAGAGTTCTATTGTGTCTCTGGTAACCCCTGCCAGAGCAGAGGAAGCGGCACACCTGGACAACGTGGTTCCTACTAGTGCAGCTTCAGTGTCTTTGTTCAGAAGTAGAATTAATCCAACACTGCCAAAGAAAAAAAAAGTATCTCTAGCTTGTAAAATTTTATTTCTAGTCATTCACAGATATATGGGTGGACAGTTCATATACTGTAGTAATATTTTTGTGTAGGAATATTTCAGAAGCCTCCTTAGTTTAAAATACTACGTGAGAAATATAGTAGTTAAATCTGATGGAAATTATAGTGTATTCACCTGAAAATCTTACGTGTTTCCTGTGCTCTTTATTCATTAAATATTCTCAATAAGAGCATAAAAAGACAGAAGAATACCCTACAATCTTAAACAAAGGTCTTGTGATAAGATTGTCAGTTCTGGCAATATAGTAAGAATGACACTTAAACATCCCTTATGGCAAGTACTACCTTTTTAAAAAGGTTTTTGACAAATGTCAGTGCAGTGGTGAAAAGTGCTTTATTATGCACTTCCAGGCTGCTATGCCTACTAAAATCAGGGCAGCTGTAGCTGATATCTTTCCTTTTATTTCTGTGAGATGAGGCATGCTGATCTGTTAATGGGCACATTCCTTCCTGCTCAGTGCTACTCACATGGTCCTTTTACAGCACTGACATCCCAGATCTTACTGAATTCATAGAAATGTCTTCTGGTCCTCGCTGTTACCTGTGATATCTGAGAGTGGATTAACTTGCATTACCTTAATTTTTTTGGCTAACATATGCAAAATGTTACACAGCAGGATTTTAAATGCTCCCTACTTACAACTTGCTGAGCAGTTATTTTGTCTTTGAGCTTATAATCCTGATTTGCTGGACTGAATATTTTTAGCAGAAAACTTTATTGATATGTAAAAAAGTGTTGAAGTTCTTCCTTTTTGTTTTTCCTAGTTCAAAGCAAATCTTGAAAAAAACAAGCAAGACCTAGAGTCCGACAACAAGGAGTTGACCTGTGAAGTGTGGGTACTGCAGCAGGTCGAGGCAGAGTCTGAACATAAGAGGAAGAAGCTCGATGCTCAGGTGCAAGAGCTAACTGCTAGGGTCACAGAAGGAGAAAGAGTGAGGGTGGAGCTGGCGGAGAAAGCTAACAAGCTGCAGGTAAGGCTGTATGGAATTGATAAACTGCTGAACTATACACAAGAAAGTAAAAGCTTTAACCATATACAGAAGTGGCTAGGAGGAATGACTATCAAAGATGCAGCTAGGTCTACAGGAATGGGGACTGTAGTTGATGTGGGAGGCGATCTCAGTCATGTACTCGTGTACTTGAGTGGCTTGAAAGCGGTGACACACCTCAGATAGCTGGAGAGCCATGACATGAATCCTGAACTTTTTGGACTATGTAAGAATCACAGTGGCTTTGAAGTACATGGCTTCCCATTTTGGAGACCAAATCCTGTAGGAGGCTCTGCTGACAGCTGGCCTACAGGTTTTTGGCTTGGATGTGGAGTTGAGTAGAGTGGGCTGAGCTCATTTGTAGGCTTGAGCAAAAATGTACTGATTGATGATGGCCACACGTTTCCTTTTGTGCTTCAAAAGGAACTTGACAGATAGGGATTGCAAGTAAAGGGCTGTTCCTCTGCGAAATGGAGAAAACAGACAAAATGCAGTCAGAGCTGACTTCTTAGCCACAGCAAAGAGTATTATGAGTAAATCAAGCTAAAGTGCTTGAAAAAGGGAATGGCCCCATTCTTTTTGGGGGAAGCGTTTTGGCAGTCTCTCACTGTATATACAAGTAGCATAGCCTAAAATAGCAAGAATTGGCACCTGGCATTGACCTTTTCTCTTGCAGTGATGCTTTAAACCCAGCTGCCACCCTGATAATCCTTGAATTAATGGTACTGTAAAATACACGGTCCTATAAAATACATGATCCTATAATGAAAAATAGCTTTAAATATGACTGTAGATGTTGGAATGACATGCTCTGCTAAATATCATGGCTAACTCTTATTATGTTCTGTCTTAAGTTCAGGACTGACACATTTCTAACCAAACTTCAGTATTCTTAGCTTGTTGTACCTGGGATGTGTTGTTGTCTTGCCTTCCATGGAATTTGTTGAGGTTTTGTGTTCCGTGTCAGATGTAGGCTTTGCCATGGATCTGCTGCGCGTTATTACCTTTAGACTGCTTGCTTTGCAGAATGAGTTGGATAATGTCTCAAGTCTCCTGAAGGAAGCAGAGAAGAAAGGCATTAAGTTTGCCAAAGATGCGGCTAGTTTGGAATCTCAGCTTCAGGATACACAGGTGTGTGTGCAGTGAAGCTTGAACTTAGCGCTGAAGCTTTGTTCCTCATTGAAATGCTAACTGCATAACAGAAAATACATTTTCATTCATGGTTTGGAAAGCCCCACGGGTAGAAGCTGTATTTCCTATTGAAGTCTAGTGAAATGCGATGTATGATGATTGCTCAGCTACATGTGGAGCCAGTTTTTCATTATCTAAGATTTACTGCTTGATAGACTGTAGCCTTTCAGTTTCTCTTTTTTATTTCTTAGTCTCTGTGGGAGATAAGTATTAAGTCAAAAAAACCTTTCCAAGTAGGATGTTAATGCAAATAAGGTCCTTGGGGTGTGTGAAAGGCACGAGGGACAATACCCTGTCTTTTACTGACTTAGGCTGAAGTTCTTTACTGACTTCAGCTTAAGTTGTTGAAACTGCCAGTGTTTGGTTTTTGGGTTAAATAGTGCAGCTTGATACATGTATTCATCACTTAAATATACTCTTTTTTTTTTCCCCTGTATAAAAATGCTAATGGTGACTATTCGAGTAATGTTCATTACAGTTGGAGAGTTCTGTGAGGAACAGGGTGGGGGAAGAGAGGGCTGGTGGTTACACTTTTCATTAGTCTCGGTTATGACAGAAGTTTCCACTGCCAAATTACAGCTGTCTTTAAACTGACTTTTACATTTAAGCAATGCAGTGAATCTTGAAAGCATGCTGTCATTGCAGGATTTGTTGCTATATATTTGTCTCAGGTGGTTTACAATAGGGACTCTATATGCTTGTCGGAAAAGAAAGATATATTTTGAAGACAACTGCTGTGCTTGTTCCTTTGAAGATAGAAAAGTATCATCCATTGGCTTCTATGAACAGACAGTGGCATGGATTCTCTGAGAAATGCGCTTCATAAAGGCTTAAGTGTGCCCCAAATGACTGAGCAGTACCTTTTTGAAAACCCAAATTACGGATGGCTTCATAAGCATGTCGTTGTACAAAACTGCTGAGAGAAAAATAATCAAACCTGAACCTCCAAGTAGAGTAATGGAGGGTGGTGGGCCAAGGCCACACTTAACACGCTATGAACCAAACTGAACTTTGAATATGCCTGTTTGTGTAACAGGAGCTGCTTCAGGAAGAAACCCGCCAGAAACTCAACCTGAGCAGTAGGATTAGGCAGCTGGAAGAGGAGAAGAACAACCTGCAAGAGCAGCAGGAAGAGGAAGAGGAGGCCAGAAAGAATTTGGAGAAACAGATGCTTGCCTTACAATCACAGGTAAGCTGTTGTACATGGCAAGACTTCTGTAAGGGCTGCACGTTCCAGGTGAGATGAATTGGTGTCCTAAACCTCTTGGAAAAATGTCATGTAACTTGCACGTATGCTCGACCACAATTTGGAATAAAATTTTCCATGGACTTTCTCAATTGCCATAGTGACCAGTACAACTAACTAAAGTGGACAGGACTTTCCCCTACTTGGGCTCCTGTTAGCTCATAATTTTTGTGTTACTCTAGCTAGCAATAACACCTAGTTTTGTGTTTTTGACTTGTTGCCTTTCTTTCCTTTTCATGATGTACCAAGGAACATTATTTTCTTTTATTTAATTTCAGTTGGCTGATGCTAAGAAAAAAGTAGATGATGACTTGGGAACTATTGAAGGCTTGGAGGAAAACAAAAAGGAATTACTGAAGGACGCGGAGTCCTTAAGCCAACGCCTAGAGGAGAAGGCAATGGCTTATGACAAACTGGAAAAGACAAAGAATCGCCTGCAGCAAGAGCTGGATGACTTGATGGTAGACCTAGATCATCAGCGCCAGATTGTTTCTAACCTGGAGAAAAAGCAGAAGAAGTTTGATCAGGTAGTCTAGTTTCCTGTCATCTTGCTGATTTCTATGATTTTTAAATGGCATCTTGTTTGTGTTGATTGATAAATCTTTTGGGAGCAGCTTGGCCTTTGTTAGGAGTAACTTGTTGCTTCTAATTTCAGTGAGCTAAATGCCATCTTGGAGTCTTGTTAGATCAAGTAATAAGCTCTTTCTATACAAAAAAGAAATTCTATTGGAACAAAACCTTCAGACTATTATTGTAATCCCTCAGGATAGACTAAGAAAGGGTGTGAAGACTGAACGATGGAAATAATAGGAAAATTATTTCATCTTTATTAGTAGCTTGCTTTCCTCACCTCATTCCAGAGTAGCTGTAGCTGTTTTCTTACTAGCCTTTGGATCAAGACTGAGAGACTAGAGAGCTTCTGAATGCCAGTTAAACTTAGAGCATTCACCACTTCAGTGACTAAAACACCTCTGAGGCAGGAAGGACCTGATTATAGAACTGATGAGATGGATTAATTATTTCTTATATTCAGATGCTGGCAGAAGAAAAGAACATTTCTGCCAGATATGCAGAGGAAAGAGATCGTGCTGAAGCAGAGGCAAGGGAGAAGGAAACCAAAGCACTGTCTCTGGCTCGGGCTTTGGAAGAAGCCCTGGAAGCTAAGGAAGAGTTTGAAAGACAGAACAAACAGTTGCGGGCAGATATGGAAGACTTAATGAGCTCGAAAGATGATGTGGGCAAAAATGTAAGTAACTTTCCAGACCCTATTTTGTTATGAACTGCACAGGGAACAACACAGGAAAATTCCCTGGTTGGAGAAGTGTTTTTGACACAAATATGGAACGTTTTGAGGCTGATTTGTAACCCAAAATTCTGGAGGAATTAATGCTCAGAACACGAGGGTGGTCTCTATTAAGATGAGGCCTGTTCAAAAGATGTGAAGACTTGGAGAGCAGCAGTTGCTGGCCAAATGCCTAATGGCACTTGTGCTGGATTTAAGAGCTTGTCTTACTACTACTACTTTTTCTCTGTGAATATTGCACAGCTCATCTCTCCATTCATCTGCACGGATGTTTGTTTGGTTCTCTAATCTGTATCTTAGAGATGCTGCTCTCCCTGTTCTGATTGTCCAGTTTGGAGCATCACAAAGTGTAGTGTACTGAGTTCATATAATGTCTACTTTTGCTGTTAACTGCTGATTTTGAGAGGGTCTGATTAATGTTTGTGGCTTAGGTCCATGAACTGGAGAAATCAAAAAGAACTTTAGAGCAACAGGTTGAAGAGATGAGGACTCAGCTTGAGGAACTGGAAGATGAACTGCAGGCCACAGAAGATGCTAAACTTCGTTTGGAGGTGAACATGCAAGCTATGAAAGCCCAGTTTGAGAGAGATCTGCAAGCCAGAGATGAACAGAATGAAGAGAAAAAGAGGATGCTGGTTAAACAAGTATGTATCTTACTGTGCTTCATAGTGGGAAGGGCGTGATGATCTTTTGACAAAGCTCTATGGCTTTGAGAACTTGCTACCAGGAAAATAAAACTCTGTGCTTAAAGATCCCATCCTATAGAAGTCCCAAGCACGGATCTTTACCAACAATACAATAGGTCTTGTGGTGGATTAGCCACTGTTAATGTTAGTCTGCCAGTGATGGTCCTCCAATTCAACTGTACCTTGCCTCAAAAGCACTCAACATGCAAGTAGATTTGGCTGTTGCTGCATGGGTGTCCTTCAAGCCCGTCCTGTTTGGTGTACAGCAACAAATCCATGGATGCCGACATAGACTGAAAGACTGTAATTAAGTGAACAGTTTCTTAAATGAAAAACGTAGCAAAGATTCCAGATTTGCCAGACTTGACTCTCTTCAGATCTACTTTATGATACTAGAGTTCTAAAGAAATGCCTTTAAAATTTCATGCTTGTAGGAGAAGATAGATCTAAATTAACATTTCTAAAGCTTTAAGGAAAAAGCACCTAATATTTCAAGATTTATCACAAGAAAACAAAAACTTACTGAGAATTACCTGTATAGAGATCTCCTAGAAATAAATAAAAGCATTGACCTGGAAGGCTTTTGAAGTTCCCTGCAATGCTGAATTGCTATTGTCTTGCACTGGACAAGAGCTCCTGACCTGGCATGAGGAGAGAGGCTTGATTCAAAAGAAACATATTCCTTCATGTTGGTAACCTGTGGCACTTCTGGCTCACTTTTACTGTTGCATGAGTTCATCTTAGTTCTTGTTAGTTGCTTTCTTAGATACTTTGCTTCTCTGTTCTCTTTTGAAAAAAAGAAAAGTTGTTGGTGTATACATTCTAGTAGCACATCTGTTTCAAAGAGAATTATTTCTTTTTTTTTCTTCTTGAGAATGTGTGGTGATTCTATGTCGTATTTTCCTCTTAGTGGTTCGATCAGAATTAGCAACATCTGCCCCCAAGTCATACCTAAATGTAGACAGATGTACTGGGCCAGAAGCTGATCATGAAGTAGCTGAACAGATGAAATGGAAATGCTTCAGACGCTGAGCTCTTTTCTTTATTTTCCTTTTGTCAGTTCAGAGATCTCTGCTTCCAGTTTGTGGATTTTTTTGCCGTCTGCAGTGTCTTCCCATGTAGCTTGAGTTCTGTAGGCTCTTCAAATCGAGTAATGCTAATTCTGATCTGCAAAGGCCTTTCGGATTCATCAGCCATTTTGTTAGGATTTTGTGTTTGCTCTGTTCCTGGAGCTTGAGCCTGTTAAATCCCTTGATTTCACAGGTGCGAGAGCTGGAGGCAGAACTGGAAGATGAGCGCAAACAGAGGGCTCTTGCTGTGCCAGCCAAGAAGGAAATGGAGATGGATATGAAAGACCTGGAAGGTCAGATAGAAGCTGCAAACAAGGCTCGAGATGAAGCAATCAAACAGCTACGTAAGCTCCAGGTAGGCACAGCAAATCAGCTGAGCTGCTTTCCCTCCTGCTGACAGTCTGTCAAGGGTGCTGCTTTTCGTTACATGCATTTGTAGTGTGAAGGCAAGAAGGAGTATCAGACTCAGCTATGCTGGCATACGTCACAGTATCTGGCCTGAACTTATCAGCCGCTCAAAACTCCTCTCATCCTTTTTTTGCTAAGGAGTTAAGATTGTCCCCCACGTGCTTCTATTCAATAGTCATCATTTTCAACGCTTTGCGTAAGGATTTACTGAGGATTGCTTTTGAGGCTGAATCTTTAAAATTTATGGTTGTTTGTATCTTTGAATTTACTGATTTCAGCTCAGCTCTTGCTGATTGCTACTTCCTCTAGTTGAGGAAGCCAAAAATGCTCCAGAGAAATAGGAGGAGTAAATTTTAGTTGCTTTGAAAAAGCTCCAAGATGCCTATTCTTTTTAGATTGGCAAGAAGAATCCAGTACTTGTGTCAAGGATTTATTTCCCATTCCCAGAGAAATACCCGTCTTTAGTAGAGGTCAGTTTTCCCAAGGCTTTCAGTGCCATGGCCCAAAGCTGCAGGAGTATGAGGCCGTGGCAAGACCATGTAAAGCACAGAGCAAACTGCATTGCCTTTCTGCCCTGTCCACTCTATTCCTTGGCAATCCTACTTCAACTGAATGAGGGCAATTTTGGAACTTGGTCCAGGCGCTGGATGAGAAGGGAATGGAGATTAAAGCAAGAAATGCTGGTACCTAGCAGTAGCGGCTTCTCTATTCCCAGAGGCTGAGTCAGTTACAGAGTTCATACCTGATCCCTGTACACTTTCATGCAAGCACGTGAAATAAGTGGTCTCATGACTGGTGGTATTGCGAAGATGCAGGTACAACTTAAATGCAGTTTCTCCAGCTTTATTCTTTTAGCATCTGAAGTCAAACTTGTGTGAATTAAGATATCAGTCTGTGTGAAGTGTCTTACGGGAGGGATAAGTATGTGCTTCTACGTTATATGTGCAAAATGGTGAATTGTGGTCCTTCTACACTGAGAAGTTTCTTACCTTGAGTACTTGTAATAGGTTTTATCAGTCAATTTAAGTAAATAGGTTTGTTTTTTTCCAAGACAATTGCAAGAGCATTACCTATCTACTACAAAGGTATCTCTACTACCTCTACTAGAGGTTTTTTCCTACAAGAAATACACTAATAAATGAAGTGAAGTCTTCTAATGGGGTATTTCTGATGAGGAGTGAGTGATGGAAAGATGAGAAAATGAAGGGTTTAGACTGAAAGAGGGTAGATTTAAATTGGATATAAGAAAGAAATTCTTCACTCTGAGGGTGATGAGGCACTGGCCCAGGTTGCCCAGAGAAGCTGTGGCTGCCCCCTCCCTGGCAGTGTTCAAGGCCAGGTTGGATGGGGCTTTGAGCAGCCTGGAAGGTGTCTCTGCCCGTGGCAGAGGGATAGAACTCTGATCTTTAAAGGTCCTGTCCAACCCAAACCATTCTATAATTCTATGAAAATAAGAACTGAAAATAAATATATTTAAGTGGAATGAAGCCACTTTAGGAGGAAGGTCTTGCCTCCTAAGGGCAAAAAAGCTTCAGAGCTACTAATAAATCTTGTGGTTGTCCTGCTGTATCATGGCTTATTCTTTCCTCTGCTCTCCAATTGCAGGCTGAAATGAAAGACTACCAGCGGGAGCTAGAAGAAGCCCGTGCATCCAGAGATGAGATCTTTGCACAGTCCAACGAAAGTGAAAAGAAGCTCAAAGGTCTTGAAGCAGAAATACTCCAGCTCCAAGAGGTGAGATTGATATCCAAGAAATCTGTTTTTCTTTCTAGAGAAAAGGGGAAGGCTAGAGTGTGTTTGTTTTTAAAAAAAAAAAAAAAAAGTAAAAAGCCATCCAGTGAGTTGAACAGAAAAGTGGGAGCCTGGAGATGTTTCTCTTCCTCACTGCCCCAGGTCATTAGTGAGCTTCTTATAGCTTTGTAGGAATCCTTCTAGTAGTCTGGACTTCCTTTCCCTGCCTGGGTAGCAGGGAAGCCTTACTACTGCTTAAACAGATTTCAAGCCTCACTAAAATTTGCAAGGTGGTTTGAGAGTCTCTGGAAGCTGTGGTGCACAGTGTCAGTACTAAAACTGGTCACTGGAAGTATATAAAAACCTAACAATCTCTCCAGTACCTCAGTGGACCATGTAAGTCTGTGGAGGTTTATCTCTCTGCTGTCTGAGGTCCTCATCCCTTTCTTTTACGGGCATCTGTTCCCTCATTGTTGGCAATTCATGTAAGAGCTCCAAGTCGTGCTACATATCGCTGTCACTTATCTCCGATTATCTCTGTTGTCTGCCACAAGGTTAAACGTTTGAGGTTTGAAGGCAACAGAATTGCCTTGTGTGAGAGACGGCCTCTTTTTACCCTGTTAGCTGCAAAGGTTGAAGCAATCACTCAGCTTACACTGTACTTAATGTTTGAGACTTTTACCTACAACTTACTAGAGCTTCTCCATGTCATTCTTTCACAGACTTCAAACTTGTCGGTCTTGCACTTGCAGTGCATTAGATTGTGTCCTTCTTGGTGAATATCTGGGTGTTTCTACCACTCAATACAACTTCACAATACAAGATTCAGCGCTGTTATACTTTTGTGCTAAAAATTCATTTTCTATACTTTGCTTTCAGTCATGCTACGTACTCTGTAGGAACCTAAAAAATTTGCTTAATTTAGTGCCCACGTTATACTTAATGAATTAGAGCATGTGACAGAACGGTTTTCTCCTCCTGCTTAGGGCTTGAATGTTACTGGCCTTTTCAGGGGACGGGGAGAAGTAAATTCATAGTAGTCATGTGGCAGTTACGGGAGGGAAAGATCAAGGTGATGCGTCCTGCTAGCTTTTATAGCTGTTGGTTCTGTTTATCCATTAAAAGACCTCAGCGATATCACACTTCACAGCATCTCCCAGAAGTTATTAGAAGGCATAATTGTTTGCAGAAGTTTTGAGATTCCTAATGCTGTAATGAATATTTCCTAAACCTTCACAGGAGTTTGCTGCGTCTGAAAGAGCTCGTCGTCATGCTGAGCAAGAAAGGGATGAGTTGGCTGATGAGATTGCAAACAGTGCTTCGGGAAAGTGAGTCATCAAATGTATTAATTGTGCATCTGAAGAACTTCAGGCACCAGCAGCTGCAGTTCTTGGTAGCCTGCTTGCAATTTCTGTATTGACCTGTTGTCCCGATAAAAATTCCTTCTTGTTACGAAGAGAATTGCTTACACAGTAGCTTCTCGTTACAGTTTGGAATGTCTAAAGTATCAAAAGCAAAATAGCCAGTTGCTTTGTATCAGATCTGAGCGTGTCTTGACCCAAATACTTCTTTTCTAGGTCAGCGCTGCTGGATGAGATGCGCCGGCTGGAAGCTTGGATTGCACAATTGGAGGAAGAGCTCGAGGAAGAGCAGAGCAACATGGAGCTTCTCAATGAGCGGTTCCGAAAGACCACGTTGCAGGTGAGTCCGTTGGTGGCAATGCTGTAGGGGCAATCTATGTTTCAGTGTGCAGATAAGTGGAGGATCTGAATAGCACCAAATGATCTTCTATCCTTCTTCTCTGAAAGGTTGACACGCTGAATTCTGAGCTAGCTGGGGAGCGGAGTGCTGCCCAGAAGAGTGAAAATGCACGGCAGCAGCTAGAAAGGCAGAACAAAGAGCTGAAAGCCAAGTTGCAGGAACTGGAGGGATCTGTGAGGTCGAAGTTCAAGGCAACAATTTCTACTCTAGAATCCAAGATTGTGCAGCTAGAAGAACAGCTTGAGCAGGAAGCCAAGTAAGGAGAAAAAGAAAAAAAAAATCTGTTTGCTTGTGTTTGCCATGTCTGAAACCTCTGTGCCTTAGGTTTTTGTGGGGCTGAGATATGAGCTTCCGGCAAAGGCATTGGGGTTTCTGATCAGGAAACCTACTGTTTGGGGGACACATTTTGACAAGAGATCTGCAAAGTAACTGGGGTTGAAATTTTCAGAAACGATTTGCTCCGTAACTGAAGCTGCTGAATTAACTCTGGACATTAACCAGGTGAATATGTTGACTGGTAGTCCCAGGATGCACAAGGTGATGCAGAAGTTTCTTGAGACAAGATGAAACATCGCCTTGAGACACCTGGTCTCTTTGGTTAGAGGAAGCCAGTTGAAGAGCTTAGGTGTGACAGCTTCAGTTGGTTGAGATGAATCCTGTACTCTGCAGAAGTCTTTCTGCAGTGAGCTCTTCCTGTCTATCCTTGTCATCTTGGTCCTCCAAATATATGCATTTGTTTTAAGCTAGTTCCTCCCAGAATCTGAAGGTCTTATAACAATCTTTGTTCTTTTTGTGCTTTTGGCTCTATGGTAGGAACATGTTACTGGTTAGCAATAACTCTGTAAGAAGCACCTTGATATCCCTCTTTTGAGCCTGCATACCATACTGGTATTGCTCCAGTGCTAAGGCTTCATGTTTTCAAAGCTGCATCCCAGCCAACCACCAGCACGCTAAAACTGTTGCTGCTGTTGATGGTGGCAGCCGTTTTAGGAGAACTCAAGTATCAGTTACACCATGAGGCGAGAGCCTTTCAGAAGGAACAGATTTTGTCTTCCTGGCCTTCAAGTACTGGGACAAATGACGGCTTTTGATTATTCTAGGGAAAGAGCAGCTGCTAACAAACTGGTCCGTCGTACGGAGAAGAAATTGAAGGAAGTCTTCATGCAGGTGGAGGATGAGCGTCGACACGCAGACCAGTACAAGGAGCAGGTAGGTGGAAGGGCTTAGCTTTTGAGGCCTATTTCTCAGAAAAGGTAAATAAAATCATACTTTAAGTAGAAAGGGCTTGCTAAGAAGCATGTTAATGAAAAGATGTTGGGGAATCTATCTTGATGACTAAACCACTAGAGTAGTTCCCAGTGGTCAAAACCTCCCCGTGATAGCTCTGATGTGACGGTCCGTTACGCATCCTGGTCTCCCAGACCCAGGAGCTCTGCAGTGTTTCCAGGAGCCCGGGCTGGAATCTGCAGTGAGGCTGTGCTGGTTCATCTCCAGCTGGAGTGCTGGGTGGACAGGACGTTGGCTAACTCCTGGTCGTGGCGTTGCAGCTGTCTAGTTTGATCCTGAGTCCCTGGGTTTATATTTCAGATGGAAAAGGCAAATGCCAGAATGAAGCAGCTCAAACGCCAGCTGGAGGAGGCTGAAGAGGAAGCCACAAGTGCAAATGCTTCCCGACGTAAACTTCAGCGTGAGCTGGACGATGCCACAGAGGCTAACGAGGGCCTGAGCCGGGAGGTCAGCACCCTGAAGAACAGGCTAAGGTAGGTGGTGCCAGTGGCGGTGGGCAGGGTTTGTCTGAGCCCTAGTGTGCCCACAGACTCTCCGCAGTGCATCCTTGGGGAGTATCCAGCTGTGGCGCTGCTGGTGTTAGGGATGTTCAGCTCAGGAAGTGTGGGCTGGATGAGTGCTCGGTGCAGTGGATTGAGAACTGGCTGAATGGCAGAGCTCAGAGGGCTGTCATCAGCAGCGCCGAGTCTGGTTGGAGGCTGGTAACTAGTGGTGTGCCTCAGGGGTCAGTACTGGGCCCAGTCTTGTTTAACTTCATCAGTGACCTGGATGAAGAGACGGAGTGTACCCTCAGCAAGTTTGCTGATGACACCAACCTGGGAGGAGTGGTAGATACACCAGCAGGCTGTGCTGCCATTCAGCGAGACCTGGACAGGCTGGAGAGCTGGGCAGAAAGGAACCTGATGAGGTTCAGCAAGGGCAAGTGCAGGGTCCTGCACCTGGGGTGGAACAACCCCAGGCACCAGTACAGGCTGGGGCGGACCTGCTGGAGAGCAGCTCTGCAGAGAGGGACCTGGGTGTTCTGGTGGACAACAGGTTGACCACGAGCCAGCAGTGTACCCTGGGTGCCAAGAAGGCCAATGGGATCCTGGGGTGCATTAAGAGGAGTGTGGGCAGCAGGTCGAGGGAGGTTCTCCTTCCCCTCTACACTGCCCTAGTGAGGCCCCATCTGGAGTGCTGTGTCCAGTGCTGGGCTCCCCAGTTCAAGAAAGATGAGGAGCTACTGGAGAGAGTCCAGCGGAGGGCTACGAGGATGGTGAGGGGACTGGAGCATCTCTCCTACGAGGAGAGGCTGAGGGAGCTGGGCTTGTTCAGCCTGAAGAGAAGGCTGAGAGGGGACCTTAGAAATGCTGATAAATATCTGAAGGGTGGGTGTCAGGAGGACGTGGCCAGACTCTTTCCAGTGGTGCCCAGCGACAGGACAAGGGGCAACGGGCACAAACTGAAGCTGAGGAAGTTCCGTCTGAACATGAGGAAGAACTTCTTCCCTCTGAGGGTGACGGAGCCCTGGCCCAGGCTGCCCAGGGAGGCTGTGGAGTCTCCTTCTCTGGAGATATTCCAGCCCCGCCTGGACGCGGTGCTGTGCAGCCTGCTCTGGGTGACCCTGCTTGGACAGGGGGTTGGGCTGGGTGACCCACAGAGGTCCCTTCCAACCCCCACCATTCTGTGATTCTGTGATTTTTCCAGTGGCTGGTACCAATCCCCTTTTTTTCCCATACCCACTCCAGTGGGAATGTCTCAGCATTTTCCTTGAGAGCAGCTCTTGGAGATCAAGGTCTCTACCGAGTACAGATGGGAGACAGCAGTGGTGAGGTTGCTGCAGAACAAAACCATCTCGGGGGCAGAGAGAGGCTTATAGGAGCGGCAGGAGGGGTGCAGCGCAGCGCTGCACAAACGAGTAGTTGGTATTATTTTAGAGACCCTGCTCTGTTTAGGACTTGGTCTGTGCTCGGTGCTTGTACAGAGGCAACATTATAGGTTGCTTGAGACTTGCAAAATTAAGATGATGGTACGCGCTAAGCAGGAATACCAGAATACCGGAATGTTTGCGCACAGCCTGTCTTCTCCTTGGTCAGAGAAGGGGTTTCAAGACCCTGTGTGTGAAATTTGCCCCGTGGCTGGGGGCAAACTCTTCCCCCATGGTTCAGTGCGGAGGTCTTCCTGGAGCAGCCACCAGCATGGGGCCGTGAGCTGTGGCAAGCCACGACCCTTCATGGATTGTCTGGTTGCTGTTCGCAGGACGGGGGGCCCCATCACCTTCTCCTCGAGCCGATCTGGGAGACGCCAGCTGCACATCGAAGGGGCCTCGCTGGAGCTCTCGGACGACGACGTGGAGAGCAAAGGCAGCGACGTGAACGAAGCGCAGCCGGCGCCCGCCGAGTAGAGCCCCGTCTGTACCCTGCTTCAGATATAGTTACAACTGCTTTTTTCCTGTAGTAAATAAAATGGAATTGTCTCTGTTCAGTGCATCTATTTTCCACATACTCATTGTATAGCCATTTTATAAAGCATCATGTGAAGGACGGAACCTTTTTTTTTATCAACACGGAAACTTCATTCCCAGAGGGTAGGTGGTTGGGGCAGACCCGTCGTCATGACTATGCATGCTTTGTTGTACAGACAGCATCCTTCCGTTTCTCCTGTGCTCGGGTGGCCCGTGGCTGTATCGAGTCTGGTGGATCATTGAAGACCAAACTGCACCTGTATGTCTTTTTTTTCTTTTCTCCTAATTGTTGTGATCAGCACACAATCAGCGAGTGAACTGTGAAAAGGCCTTGGGAAGTGTTAGAGGGAGATGTAGGGATGAACGAGTAGCGTCCATTTTTAACCTGCAATACCCTTTTGAAGTGTTCTCAGCACCTGCTTCATCAGTTAGCGTTCCTGCAGTACAGGCAAACTGAAACAGCATCGCCGTTCCTCATCTGTACAGTACTTCTGCGTTTGTAGAGACCCGCTATCACCACGCCCGACAGATCTGTGTATATATTAAGGCTACTATAATGTGAACACCAGTGGAAAACAAACAGACAACGCAGGCGAAATTAATTTATTAATTTAGGGCCGAGTGAGTTAGCCTTCAAGCCGCAGAGCCGAGCGGCTGCACGGTGCGTGGAGGCCGAGGCGGTGCGGCGGCTCCGGCGGGAGCGGCTCCGGGGCTGCGCGGGGCGGGTGCGGAGCCGGCGGTGACAGGGGTTCAGCGATGGATGTTGCCTGCCTAGGAGTTGACATGCCAGTGGATGTGAATCCTTTTTGTTGTTGTTGTGTTTTGTTTTTTTTTTAATTTTGAACAGTATTACAGCGAGTAGTTAGCATTCTTTTTGTTTAAATAGCTGAAAAACTAACATTACAGAAAGTGCCTTAGACACTACAGTACTAAGACAATGTTGCATATATAATTTGCCTATATAACAATGATTTAATGTATTTTGACTGTGCTTCATATCACGTACCTCTCTAGTCCAAGTGGTATTATTGATATTAGTGACAATGAATCAGTGTTAACTAGGAACCTTCCTCTGCCACATACTCAAAAACCGTGGATTTCCTTTTTTGGTTAAAAGCTTTAACATCTGTCACAAAGGTTTTGTTGTGTGTGTTTGGATACTTTTAATCAAAGTGGCTGGTGACCACCAGGCATCTGACTGCAAATATCTTGTTTTCTTGTATACCCATATTTCTAGACAATGATTTTTGTAAGACAATAAATTTATTCATTATAGATGTGGCCGCCTGCTACGTTTACTTACAGGAAGAGGTATCTCCTGAGGCTGGCGTAGACCTTAATAAACAAGAATATGACTGGAAGCTGCATTTACACTTCTTCCGCTTTTGTTTGCTCAGGGTTTTTTTTCTCTTTTGACCTAAACACAGCGTAAATGGCCTGGTCAGGGCTGAGCCTTTGTGTTGCCATTAGAGTCCAAAGTCCCCTCCTGCTGACCTGCAGGGCTGGGACCCAGGCAGAGGCCCCATGGCTGCCTTCAGCGGGGTCTGGGCTTTCTGCTGGGCGGTGGAATCTCCTGTTTCGGAGGTCCCATTGTGCAGTACCTGCTCCCCTGGCCCAAGGTAGTGATGGCGTTGGGTAAGGCCAAGGCTGTCACTGGTGCCCTGGGGCTGGTCCCTGCACAGAGAAGGTGGACCAGCGTGGGGAGCTGATAGGAGCAGGGAGATGGTGGGCTTAAAACTGGAGTGAGAGGAGAGGGGTGGGGGAGAGCAGGAAGCCCCTGCCTGGGCTCTACAGTCCAGGGCTGCTGTCAGTGGTCCCTCTGGTCCCAGTAAGCCTGGGCTGAGGGAGCCTCCAGCACCGAAGAGCTGCTGGGGACCAGAGCTGATCCCAGGCACCCGCTCCTGGAACCACCGACTCTGCACCTCCAAGCACTGAGTTAAAACGCATGCAGCTTATCATTGCAAATGAATTCATTTACCCATGACCAAGGTGGGGAATACGACCTTTTCACGCCTAGTGGAGAAAAATTGAAACAATTTATGCACACGATAAAGACGTTCTTGGCCATAACCCTGGACACAAGGAATGGGGCAAAGCAAAGGTGTTCAGCTGAACCTCACCAGACCTCTCCCCTTCCACCTCTGCCCGGGCAGACGAGGGGTCCTATTTCAGCGACAACCAGCACTCCCACCATACTCCACGGCCGCAAGCGCGTGACCCAGATAAAAGCCTGGAGCATTGCAAAGCACGTTACAGGACATGGGATTACTCACCTGCATCCAAGGTACCCACACGTCCCTCTTTTCCAGGAAAACTTTTTCATAAGGCGGACTAGGGAACGGGAAGACCGCCCTGCTTTCACTGCCTGATGTATTACGATCAGGGTTGGGGTAACTGTGTGCACTGTGTAAATATCCCTACGTGCTTCACGGGACTTCTACAAGTGTGCAAGCAGAGGTGCTTCTCACATTCAAACCTGAGCTTGTTTGAATAAAACAAAGCCCAGCAGATTGACCAAAATAACCTAAGCATAAACACCATCTACAAGGACTTTGATAAGAGTGCAGGCAGGGGAGTGGGGGAGCAGTGAACACAGAGTTCATGCCTCAAGCAACAAACACTACATGCTGGCTCACATGCTGCCTCAGCTCTGCTGTTCAAGTGCCAAGGCTCTGCAGAGCTCATCAAAGTCAGAGCCATTTTGTTCCCCAACTGGATCGAAGTTAATAACCAATTAAGAAATATTACAACACCAAAAAAAACAAGTATCTATTCGAGAACATCCTCAGGTGCTGTTCGGCCATGCCCGGGCATCCGAACAGTAACAGCACATTCCTGAAGGAACAAGTCTGCAGGAATCTAATCTCACAGCAGACATTGAGTTTTGAAAAAGTAGGCAAGTCCTGACTCTTCCAATTCCCCAGCAAAGCCTCACTGCGGGCCCAGCTGTCCTCCAGGCCTCTGCTAAAGTGACGCTCCCCTATGTCAGCTCCTGCCCATCGCTGTCTTCGGCTGCCTGCTCAGCTCCGCTCAGCAAGCAAAGAGCAGATGTTTGACAGGAGATGGAGACTGGCCAAACACTTTAACCAACAAAATGGCAGAGGAAGGAAAGTAAGTGGAAATGTAATGCTGCAGCTGAGTTACCTCTGTCCCATTCCCACCACCCAACAACGGGCTGCTCTTTAGGCAGCGGCTGCAGATGGGATGGCATCTACAATCACATGTGGCTGTTTCAGGCTCCAGCAACAATGAGGGGCAGGGAGGAGAGTACAGGGGCTGGGGAGAGAGGAGGAGAGGGGATAAGCAAGGCATGCCTTGCCTCAGCCCCTCGTGCCCAGCCACCGCCGCATGCTCCAGGTCCGACTCCTGCCAGCGCGGCTGGAGCTGGGCGGCTGTTGCAGCGTGCGGGCGTGATGGGGCTGACCACGTTGCGGTTCAGAGCTCGGTTCAGCTTACACGTGCAAAGTTGTACAGGTTTTACACGGCAGCCGCGGAGACGCGTGCCCAGCACAGACACTGCGATCAGCCTCAGCACTCAGAGACCTCCACAGGGGCAGCTAAATTGAGCAGGACCCAATGCGGGGAAGAGGCACGGGCCATCCGCTGTCAACAGCATGTGGGCGCGCAGAGGAGGAGGACAGGACAGCAGGGATCTCTAACAACCTGCCGATAAGGACGTCAGTCATTTCCACCCCCTTTTCTAGCCCACTAACATCCTCCAGCTCGGCTGTAGAAGTTAGTTTTCAGGAGGGTGGGTTTCTAAACCTTTTTCAGCTACAACCTGCTGGTAACTCCAGGCAGCCAGCCCAGATAGCAAGTGTGATGACAATCCAGATAATTTAAAGTGACCCCACCCCACACAGCAATCAGCTTATTTGTCACACCACAACTCGATATAGCCATGCTGCCTCCTAAGAACAGCTATAATCTCTCCCTAGCAACTACCCTGACAGCTTGTACCTGAAATATCGCCCGTGCCCTGCAAGTGTGAGCTGCCGTGGTGATGCACAGGCCGCAGCCACCCTTGCAGTGCACAGACGACCCAAAAGTCTGTCCGATTTGCACAGGACACTGACTTTGTTATGTCTCCAAACTCTTCTTTTCCAAAACCAGCAAACAACAGTGACTCTAAAAAAACTCTGAATACCAGTTTCTAAGATGCAACTTGCCCCACTACCCACGTAGCAACACAATTCAGCTCAAACGAGGATGATTGTAGGAAGCTCAGCTTGTCTGCTCTGTATACGGCACTCTTCAGGTCGGCAACTGCTCATTTACTTCTCCAAAATAAATTCTGTATTGAGGATGTGCAGAAAGCCCTGACCACGGGCGAGTCACGGGACACACACGGGGTCGTTTCTCCTGTGAAAGCAGTTTCTGGCTTCACGGCTGACGCACAGCACAGACAGCATGGAAGCAGTTGCTCCCTCGATCAGCCAGAACTATGCCCTTAATGACGTTTTCTTTTTCCCCTCATAGAGGGGGAAGTAGAGCAAACAGGGCACCACCCTCCAAGCGAGCATTTGCTGCCTGCACTCAGCTGTTCTCACCAAGGGAACCTCCAGATTTGCCGTCACGTACTTCCCCCGTGTGAGCACACCAGTAGCTATGGCAACTCCACCGCTACTTACTTGAGATCCTTTCGAAGGGCACGTTCACTTCACCAGCAGGTTTGCTGCCTCGGTTGATTTTTTTATTACCTGAGATGCAGCTGCCAAGAGATTCTGCAGCAGAGGGACAGGACAGGCACTGGCACCCTGCCAGCTACGAGACAATCACGCTTGCTTTGCTCTGTGCTTTACAGAAATCAGCACTGTCACCCTCCCCATCCCCTTGAGACTGGCTCCACAATTTATTTCTCCTGTAGGATGAAAGCTGTGGTGGGCTAAAGACAAACCAAGAATAACTTCTGCTCCAAGTAGCATCCTGAAACACACTCCCTTTCAGGATAAAAGCATATCCTTACTTACCCTTTGTCAAAGAAAGAAGTATGTCTCGGATGAGGGTACTTTGTGCCATTGCTGTTCATCACACCGCTGTTAACATTCCCTGAAATGTAGGATTTCCGTGATGCCTGGTCCTTTGCAAAATTTCTGCAAGCAGCTAATTTGGATTCTAAGGCCTGTGAAAGGGGGAAAAAAAAATGACGTCAAAAAAGTAATACCTTTAAGAGGAAGTATTTTGCTGCTCAAGTTCAGGCTTTGTCATGACCCCAAGATCACCACGATCAGGAACCCAGTGTGATCACCTTTGACGAAAGCTGAACTGAATGGGAACAAAGCTGTCATTTTCTCTGTCATCCAACCACAAAGGAAACCCACACAACGAGATGCTGACGCAGACCGCCACGCGTGACTCAGTTCCATCAGGGCTCAGATTTTACAACATATCACAGAATCACAGAATCACAGAATCACAGAATAGTAGGGGTTGGAAGGGACCTCTGTGGGCCATCTAGTCCAACCCCCCTGCCGAAGCAGGGTCACCTACAGTAGGCTGCACAGGATCTTGTCCAGGCGGGTCTTGAATATCTCCAGAGAAGGAGACTCCACAACCTCCCTGGGCAGCCTGTTCCAGTGCTCCGTCACCCTCAGAGGGAAGAAGTTCTTCCTCATGTTCAGACGGAACTTCCTGTGCCTCAGTTTGTGCCCATTGCCCCTTGTCCTGTCACTGGGCACCACTGAAAAGAGCTTGGCCCCATCCTCCTGACAGCCACCCTTCAGATATTTGTCAGCATTTATAAGGTCCCCTCGCAGCCTTCTCTTCTTCAGGCTGAACAAGCCCAGTTCCCTCAACCTCTCCTCGTAGTGGAGATGCTCCAGTCCCCTCACCATCCTTGTAGCCCTCCGCTGAACTCTCTCCAGTAGCTCTTCATCTTTCTTGAACTGGGGAGCCCAGAACTGGACAGCGTACTCCAGATGAGGCCTCACCAGGGCAGTGCAGAGGGGAAGGAGAACCTCCCTTGTCCTGCTGCCCACACTCTTCTTGATGCACCCCAGGATCCCATTGGCTTTCTTGGCAGCCAGGGCACGCTGCTGGCTCATAGTTAACCTGTCGTCCACCAGGACACACAGGTCCCTCTCCACAGAGCTGCTCTCCAGCAGGTCCACTCCAAGCCTGTACTGTTGCATGATGTTGTTCCTCCCCAGGTGCAGGACCCTGCATTTGCCTTTGTTAAACCTCATCAGGTGCCTCTCTGCCCAGCTTTCCAGCCTATCCAGGTCACGCTGAATGGCAGCACAGCCTTCTGGTGTGTCTACCACACCTCCCAGTTTGGTGTCATCAGCAAACTTGCTGAGGGTACATTCTAACTCTTCATCCAGGTCGTTGATGAAGAAGTTAAACAAGACTGGGCCCAGTACTGACCCCTGGGGGACACCACTTGTTACCAGCCTCCAACTAGACTCTGCGCCACTGATGACAACCCTCTGAGTTCTGCCATTCAGCCAGTTCTCTATCCACCTCACCGAATACTCATCCAGCCCACATTTCCTGACCTTGCTTAGGAGGATATCATGGGAGACTGTGTCGAAAGCCTTGCTGAAGTCCAGGTAGACAACATCCACGGCTCTCGCTTCGTCTACCCAGCCAGTCATGTCATCATTTCATAACACTCTGTTTCTGAAATTCTCCACTGTGGGTCCTTCCCACCGGCTGCAGTTCTCCACAAACTGCTCTATAGTGGATCTTTTCCACAGGGTACAGTCCTTCAGGAATGGACTGCTCCAGCATGGGTCCACCCCCACAGGCCACATGTCCTGCCAGAAAACCTGCTCCTGCATCGGCTTCTCTCCGTGGGCAGCAGTTCCTGCCAGGACCCTGCTCCACCGTGATCCTTCTTGGGCTGCAGCTCTCACTATCCTAAGGGATAAAGGCCAGCCCAGCATGGCTTGTCTTCTGGACCAGACCACCAGATGTCCTGGAGGATGGCTGTTTCCTGTGCTGGTGGGAGTTGTTTAATGTTGTTTAATGCTTCTAACACACCAGTGTCTTGGCTATTGCTCATCCATGTCTGCCCAGTGTCAAGGCCTTCTATGTTTCTCACTCTGCTCCCTTCCAGTGAGTAAGTGGGTGGTGGGAAAGAAGTTGAGAGGGAACACAGCCAGGACAGCTGATCCAAACTGACCAGAGAGATATTCCATACCATATGACCTCATGCTCACGAATAAAAAGGTGGAACAGAGGAAGAAGGATGTGGAGGTTTTGATTGTTGATGGATTCTGCTGCTTGGAGAGTGGCTGGGCATCAGTCTGCTTGTGGGAGGTGGTCAATGATGGTCTTTGTTTCGCTTGGTGAGGCTTTTAAAATGTCTTCTCTTCACCTATTAAACTGTTCTTATCTTGACCTGAAACTTTTCACACTTTATCTCTTACTGTTCTCTGCCCTGTCCCCCTGGGGAAGGGAAGGGAAGAGTGAGAAGCTGCTGGGTTATTGCCCAGAGTCTACTCACCACAGCAGGGAATTTGTTGATGACTGATAATGAGTTTGGTGAACGGCCGCCAAGATGCTCAGAGGCTGAAGCACTTGTCTGGCTGGAGAAACTGAGGGGAAAGGCCTTGTTTAGCCTGGAGAGTGGAAGATCTCAAGAATCTCTTGACAGCCTGTCTGTCCCTGTGTGGAAGTCTTTGTAAAGATGGAGCCAGTCTTGTCACCTCGGTGCTTGGCAGGAGGATCATAGAAAATAGTAAGATGTGGAACCAAGGAAGACTCTGGATAGAGATAAGGAAAGCATTTTTGTCCACGAGGGCATCCAAGCATTGTCCTTGGAAGCTTTCCAGCCACCACTGGATCAAACCTTGAGCAACGTGGTCTGACTCTATAGCTGGCCCCAATGTGAATGCAAGACCCAGATGCCAGGATGCTTGACAAGTATTGCAAAAAGAGTCTCGACAATTACTTTGCTTCCCCTTTTGTTAATTTACAGTAATGTTAGAAGCACCATAACTCAGGATGACCATTGGTACACATACTTTAAAAGCTGGATTGCTGCAGGTCTTGTCCATGGGACCTTGACACAGCTGGGGATTTGGCCAACAGGAACCTGAAGACTTAGAAGAAACAGAACAAGTCCATGTAGCAGAATGGGGAAGGATCTGACTGGCAAAGGAGTGCCCTGAGGAGAAGGGCCTGGGCATCATGATGGCAGATGCCCTAGGAGCCAGTGGGCCTCACATTTCAAGAGGAAGGGGAAGAAACTAAAGAAGGTCCAGACAAGGTCTGTCAAGATGAAACGAGGTGGTCTAAAGTATGAACTGTGAGGAGAGTCTGAGGGATTTATGCATCTCTGGCCTCCTGAAAGGGAGGCACAGGTTGCCATGCTACAAGCCTACAGCTACCTGCAGAGTTGACCTAGCCAAGCTCTCGTCTGCAGTGACAAGTGATCGTAGGAATCATAGGAATCATAGAATCACAGGTTGGAAAAGACCTCTAAGATCATCAAACCCAACCATCCGCCCAACACCACCATGCTTACTAAACCGTATCCCAAAGTGCGTTATCTACAGGTTTTTTGAACACCTCAAAAAACAACATGTAGTTATGACACTTTGGGATATGCTTTAGGAAGATATGACAGAAGCAACAACCATAAAGTGTCTCTTGGGAGCTTTAGGCTGAGCTTTAAGCAAAATCAAATGGACTAGGAGGAGCATTGCTGTGATCTCTACCTTTGGTGCTCTTCACCTTTCAGCTCCACAATGTCACAGCCAGACTGGAGGCAGCCCTAGAGATCCCCAACAGTCTCTTCCCCACCAAACCTTGCATGAGCCTGTGCCTTCCTACACATTGTGCAAGAAGAGATGAAGGTGGTGATGCGAGCCTCTACATTATAAGACAACTCAGGGTGGAATGGAGTTCTGAAGGTCTCAACTCCAGCGTCCATCTCAAAGAGAGGCCAGCTCTGAGGTCAGACCTGCTTGGACAATAAATGTCTTCACCCACAGAAAGAGCTTACACATGAACCAGGCATCGAAGCCTCTGTTACACAAATGGAGACGATGCATTTGATCAGCTCCCTGAACACAGCTATTGTTATTCCAGGCCTCCTGAGATTCCTGAGAACATTCACCTTCTACAAGCTTCCTGGGATGTCTTCCCACCATGGGGTGCTTTAGGCTGTAAACAAAATTGAAAGCAAGGCTCTGACTTGGGTACTCTCAACTTCTGTGCTAAAAGACAGCGAGGTGGAAGGAGCAAAACTGGAAGCCTCTGAGAAATGAGCTGAAGATAAGAGTTTGGAACTAGCACAGCCTTTAGATCACTCCACATGTGATGGCTCTGTTCTCAATTTTCAGTCACTGGCACTCAGAAACCTCACCTGTTCCTGGTGGATGACAGGTTGACCATGAGCCAGTCATCATGCCCTGGTTGCCAAGAAGGCCAATGGGATCCTGGGGGGCATCAAGAAGAGTATGGCCAGTAGGTCGAGGGAGGTTCTCCTTCCCCTCTACACTGCCCTAGTGAGGCCCCATCTGCAGTACTCTGTATAGTTCTGGGCTCCCCAGTTCAAGAAAGATGAGGAGCTACTGGAGAGAGTCCAGCTGAGGGCAACGAGGATGATGAGGGGATTGGAGCATCTCTGCTACGAGGAGAGGCTGAGGGAGCTGGGCTTGTTCATTCTGAAGAAGAGAAGGCTGAGAGGGGACCTAAATATATATATTATAAATATCTGAAGGGTGGGTGTCAGGAGGATGGGGACAAACTCTTATCTGTGGTGTCCAGGGACAGGACAAGGGGTAATGGGCACAAACGGAAGCATAGGAAGTTCCGTCTGAACGTGAGGAAGAACTTCTTCACTCTGAAGTTAATGGAGTCCTGGAACAGGCTGCCCAGGGAGGTTGTGGAGTCTCCTTCTGTGGAAATATTCAAGACCCTCCTGGACGTGGTCCTGTGCAGCCTGCGGTAGGCGACCCTGGTTCGGCAGGAGGGCTGGACTAGATGACCCACAGAGGTCCCTTCCAACCCCTACCATACTGTGATTCTGTGATTCTGTGATATAATGAATAATGAATAATTGTATTATTGCAGAATTTGATCATTATTAGCAATAGATATTGAATCAATGTGTAATGAAATGTAATTTGATTTAACATGGAAGTATTGAAAGTAATGATTATTTCAACACTTCGAAAAGGGGGAAATGTATCCAGGGTGATAGAATCAGTTGACCATAAACATGAACAGTGCTGCTGTGTTCCTAGTACAGCCCAACCCACCTGGACATCAGGTCCGGGAACAGAGGTCTATTCTCTAGGTAACAACTAACGCTAACCATAGTGGGTAATGCTGTTTTTGTCAAGAGAAATGATGGAGTGTGGTTCTGTGAAACGGACTGAAGAGACTGACCAGGTTTGCCAAGATTGAGAGCCTAGTGGGCAAAAGGTGATTCCGGCAGGGGGAGACCACGACCACCAACTCACTGACCCCCTACTCAAGTAATACCACCTACCCAAAAACAAATAATAGAAGAGGGTGACTGAGTCTGCGCAACAATCTACGTAAGAAGCGAGAAAGTCTACATCAGTCGGCAAAGAGAATAATATTGAATATGCATGAATAAAAAAAATATGTATATTTTTAATCTATATAAACTGCATGGAAAAGTTATGAGGTATGCACGTCTGGAGGAATTATCCCTCGTGCATCCAGCGCTGCAATAAAGAATGCCTGCCTTTTAACACTACAGTGGTGTTACGAGGTGTTATTCCTGGATTTTCGGTGACAAGAGGAGGAAGATCATTAAGTATTGACATAAACAGCATAAGAAAAGTCATGTAAACTGAAACTTAACGGACATGGAAGCTTTCAACCTCAACCATTCTTCAAAATAGTTTTTCAATTTTTCTTCTAGTATGTACAGCTTTTGAGTCTATTAAAAATAACAGATAAAGAATCTTTTGACTCACTTGTACAATATCAAATGTATTCTGAACATGTGAGGCCTCATGTCCACAGCAAACAGTTTTGTATTATCTGCCTATACCTCTGAAAAGAACAATTATTTCAGAATTTCAAGTGTAACTAATATTCTTGGTAAGAGTCTTTACTTGCACAGACAATAAATATTGTTTGTTTACTGTTAAATGAATGGAAGGCAAAAGAGTGTAAGAAGTAAAAAAAGCAAAAAAAATATTGCAGAGAGAGCAGGAGAAAGATTCTCTTGCAGAATCTATGCAAATTCTTAACAGAGACTATGCTAAGAATATCAGACCTAAAAATATTGCTTGATAAAAGAGATGAATTCTGAATATACAGAAGAGCATGTTTTAACACATTCAAAGTCAGATTGGACGGGGCTCTGAGCAACCTGATCTAGTTGAATATGTCCCTGCTCAAAGTAGGGGGGTGGACTAGATGACTTAAAGGTCCCTTTCAACCCAAGATATTCTGCAATTCTGTATTCTTCCTGGATTTTCCTGGTGATTATTACAGTCTTCTTTGCTGCCTCATGGTGAGCTTTCTCATGCATAGCAGGGCCTTTATGGTTATCTCTTATGAAACTGCTGTCTTTTTATGTACGCATCTGCAGAAAGAGTCACAGAAAAGCACCACATGGATCAAAACAGATGCCGAGTGATGTGCCCTTAAGAACCAGGTGAGCTCCCCCATGCCTGTGGCTTCCTGGTAAGGAGTGTGTCCTGAGGAGGGGATCCAGCCTCTGCTGCTCTCTGGGGAGGGAAATTAGCAGTGTCCATGCTGCCTCGGAATACACATGGTGACTTTTTCAAGATCATCCTTCATCTGAAGGGCTTCAGACATGTACTTGTGGATTAGGTGTTGCAAATACTGATTCCACTGACATTGCTCAGAGGGGCTACCACAGATGCAGACTGCTCCCCTGCAGATATTTATACTTAGGCAGATTAGTTCTCTGGTTGTTGTTGTTGCAGATATTGATGCTTTTAGGGAAATCACACAAACACTTGAAGGACAGTGGAGGATTACCACCTTAGTGGTCCTTCATTGAACCTGTTCCTCTTTGCCATTGTCTCACTGTCATTGTTCAGGGTGTGGTGTGAAAGGTGCTGAGCAGAGGGTGACAATCACTATTTTTGCCTGGGCTCCTGCTCATACAGGATGCTGTTGGCTGCCTTTGCTGCTGGGTCGTGGTTTGCCTAATGAAGTCAAGGACCACCAGCACCATTTCCACAGAGCTACTGCCCAGCCACACAGCTCCTTGCTTCTGTCTCTGCAGCCTGTAATTCCCCTGATCAGTCCTTGGGTCTCTACAAGATGTATGAAAGAGGTGCTTTCTGCTTTCTCCAGTCACAATGAAATTCCATTGTGTATCAGAGTAGCCCTGCTATGACATCAGCCTGGTCTCTCAACATCCTTGGACTCATCCCCTCTGGTCCAGTGGGTTATAAAGGGTTGACCTTATCTAAGTAACCCCTGACTTGATCTCCATCCACTGCTGTGTTTCACCTAGGGTTCTTCCTCTTAGACACCCAGAACAGGGAGACCTTGCAGGTGGATTCTGAGGCAAAGAGGACACAGATAATTTCAGACCTATTCACCTCTGCTCTTCCTGAATTCTACAGTGGCCACACACTGTCTTTGTTTCTTTTTTAATTGTTCTAAAGGAGTAACAATTCATTGCTGTGGCCTTTAACTCCCTTGCAAATGTCAACTCTAACGGAGCTCTGGCTTTTCTAAAACCCATAGCATTTCTGAATTCCTCCTTTGTTTCCATCCTTGCATTCATCTCTTGTATGCTCCCTTTTATTCATGGAGCTTCTCCCTGAGTTTCTTATTTGCCCAAGCTTCTCTCCTGATAGTTCTGCTTCTTGTCCTGACTATTGACATGCACGTCTCCTGCCTGGAAGACACTGTCCTTGAAGACCAGCTGTGCTGAGCTCTGTTGCCCTTGTGTGCTGCTCACATGGGCTTACTCACTAAAAGTCACAAGAGTAGGCCAAAATCAGCTTCTTTGAGGCACAGCATCTGCATTTTTCTGCTCTCCTCCTTGGGAGATCAGAGTCCACTATTTCACAGTTATGACAGCGACAGTTGACACAGGTTTTTACATCCTTGAACCAGCTTTTCATTCTTTTTGACTAACAGATGCATATGAGCATCACCACTCTTGAACAATCTGACAGCTGAGATACAAAGATTGATGTCCCAAGCTGTGTCTTCACCCAGGCTCTCCAGAAACCTCCAGGACTAATTGCATGCTATGGTGGTCCCCTTCCAGGGAATGCCAAGGTAACTGAGGTCAGCAAAGGGACATTAATTCATTCTTTGCCTCCCACCAGGACGTCACCCTTACCAGTCTCTCCCCTGACTCTGACTGATAAAGACTCACTCAGCTTGTTCATCCCATAGAGGAGCTCCACACACCTAAGCAGCTCCTTCTCACTCAGGACACCAACCTCCTGAGCTTTCTGGCCTATTTCTCCTTCTCATCCTGTATCCACCCATCACAGCACCCCAATTATGTCAGCTGTCTCAACATGCCTCAGTTGTTCTTCCCTCCAAGTGGGATGAAAAGATGCCCTGGGGGTCTCCAGCTTCTCCTCCCTGTGCCTCAGGCTGAGGCCATTGGAGCATGTCTGGGCTGCAGCACCTCAGCTGTGGCCCATCTGTGCTGAGAGCAGACTGGCAAAAAGAAACCTGCTACCAAGTGCCCAAGACCTTGTGTGTGCAAAGTCTTTCCTTCACAGCAGAGACATGCTGGAGTGGATAACAGGTGGCAAAGTAAAGGAGAAGCGAGATGCCCACAAGTAGAGCAAACCTTGCTTTTGACAATGCCAGGAAAGGAGTTTGATGTCGGCTCTGTCTCTGCAGCCCTGAGGGCTTGTGGTGGAGGTGAAGCTGATCTCAGGAAGGAAGAGATGATGTCGAAAATGTCATTGGGTGTGGATGTCACTGTGAAAATTATGGGCCTGATCCATGATTGTGACATCAAAGGGATGGTTAAATACTGGAGGAGAAAACAACGAGCAGAGTTTGAGAGGGAATGCCCTCAAGTGAAGACCCTGCTGTGATGTGCTTGTTGTTCACTCTCTGCTGTTCATCCACTGGATAGAGAAGGGACAGAACTTGTCTCACTGCAGTGGTGGGATTCCATCACTGCCCAAAGGCACCAAATCTGTGTGAGATGCCCTGGGTGGTACCTGTCAACACAGCGAGTCTGAGTGGGGATGGGGTTCCCGCATAGGACCTGTGCTGTGCATGTCAGGTTCATGCTGTTTTCCTGGAGAGCCCTAGCACCTTCAGTAGTCATAGATGTCTGTAAATGTAAAATACATGAGGATTCAGCTGCCCTGAATGAGGTTAGGCAATGAGGGGATGCACATGAGACAAATCGCATCATACTATTAAGGCTATGCGGACAATACAGCTGATGGAGAATAGGAAGAAAGAGACCTGCCTCTCCCTGTGCTGCAGGACTCCATATGGTCAAGCTGATTACATCGATCAACAGCCCTGGACATATATAAATATTTGCAGGTTCAGTTCTCTTGAATGTGGGCACTTCCTGTCATTGAAGTTGACCGAAGGCATTTCCCACCAGCCTCCAGGAAGGTGCCCTCAGACACTGCTGTGTCTCTATGAACTGCTCCAATAGAGCTTGCAGTTGCCCGCAAGCATCTTCGTCACCTTCGAAATCAATCCTGTCACCAGGTATCTGTGTCTAAAGTTCTTCCTCCTGCCCTCCATGTTTATTAATAATGAAGGGAGCTGAGACAAGGAGCTCCCATGCAGAAGCCTTTTTGGTGCCCATCTGAACTGAGGCAAGAGGAATCCCGCCTCCTGTGGGTTTGTGGTGTGCATGAGAGTGAGCTGAGTCCTCTTCTAGCTCCAGGACTTCAGATCAAGGATGAGATGCCTCAGATGAATAGGCTGAAACCCTTCCCTCAGCAGGGGTAAAGGAGATCTCTCCCTGTCACTCTCTGGTTGTCTTGTCTAATGATGGATCAAGGAAAGATGACTTTTGTTTCTTACTCTTTTTCCAATAAAGTTATGACACTGTAGAACAGAAGTGTTTCTCCCTAACAGAGGGAGGGAACATGAGTGATGACTTCATCCTGTTTCACAGCAGGTTCCCTGGGGGGAGCCCGGAGAGGGCAGAACCAGAGACACATTGGGCGGTCTTGTGCTGTTGATCTGAGCTGGGCTCCTGGGATGGAGGGAGCTCATGGCAACAGGGAAACACTTCAAAGAGACAGCTCTGCCCAGAAGCAGCTCCTCTGCAAAGCACAGCAGGGCTGCTGGCACTGCCTGCAGGCACAGAGGGGAGAGGAGTGAGGCAGAGAGGTTAAAGGCAGTCTGGGGTGTGAGGATGCTGAGAGCTCACTGAGAGAAAGATTTTTTCAGTCATTGGCACGGTAAGTCTCCACATGAAGGGCAACATATCTGCACTTTATGAAAAGATCTACTAAAGCTGTCACACCCCCCAGCCTACGGGATGGACCTTGAGGAATATCACAGTTTCTCTCTTGCTGTAGGTGAGAATGTGCTGCAAAGAAGGACTTGCCTGCTGCACCACGACAGGTAGAGGGCAAGTCAGTTCCCTTCTCGCAAGGACGGCTGCAGGGCTATGAAGGTGGATGTGCAGCCCGGGCTGCCCGAAATTGTCCTGCAGAACAGGGTCTCTGCACAAACATGAGGCTTTGTGCTGGGGCAGGGACTCTGCTGCCTGCCAGGGTCAGCACTCAGCCTGCCCAAGGAGCTCCCCAGGTTACTGCGAGGAGAAGCTGTGTGAGGAACAGAAAATCCCAGTAAGGCAGGGCAGGTTCCTTCTGCTATCAAGAAACAGCTACATGGGGTCAGGGAATCTCACAGATCCAGATCTCCCCAGGATATTTTCCTGTTGATATGTGAAGGGGAAGGTCAAAGAAGGGGTGACTATCAAGCTCTCAAGTTACTTGCCCTGTTCCCTCTGAGGATCTCAGGGACTGAGAGCACAACGACCTGTCAATGTGTGCAACTGGGTGAGGGTAGCAGTGTCCTGAGTGCCTGGCTGCCTCTGCCTCTTTCATCTCGAACCTCAATGTATTTCTCCTTCCTGCTCCACTTGTCTGTGTTACTGAAGTAGTACCCATGTTCGCTCCATCAGGCTCTCTGGGGATGGGAGTTTCAGCTGCAGAGTCAGACACTGATTGTGTGGGTCCTCCCAGGTAGGCGTGTCCATGGGAATGAGGTGCGCCAGTCTTCTCTAAACTGTGGTACATAGGACAGTGAAGTCTGTGGGCCCAGAGAACAAGCTAGATTTCCCATAGTCAGAATCCATCACTAGGACACATGGCTATCTTCCTGAGGTGTTCTTCAAAGCTATGAGCAGGGCTCAAGAATGCATATCTTTCTAATAACACAATTGTGTTATCTGAAAAGCCCCATGAAGCAGCGCAGAGATGCTACGCCCAACTGAGGAAATGCTCTTGGGTTGGTGAAATGAGCCGCATGTGTCCTTGACTAGAAGTGGGGTGCTGAGACCTTGAGTAAGGGTGAGATGTTTAGTAGTCTGCTGTGTATCCTGCTGCTCTTCAGCTGTGTCTGGTGGCTTTTCAGGATAACATGGGAGTGCGATCACTCTCAATCTCAGAATAGTGTAAGCCCAGAGCAGCTGGGCAGCCCTGTTCTCCCTGAGTGCAACAGAAATGCTGAGGGTTTCTGACATCCCAGAACACTGCCCAGGTGCGTTGGGGGCAGCTCTGAAATTCCCAAAGGACTCAGCCTGACTTTGCCTTCCTCATTTCTTAGCACTGGGAGTGCAGGTGTTGAAAAGCCCTTTTGAGTCAGGAGCAGTTTCAAAGGCCAAAGTCGAACACCAGGATGTCCCCTTACCCCCACCATGCCCACGAACCCCAGTGTTGCACAGCATGGCTGAATCCTTGGCAGCCAGTGCACAAAGGTCCTTTTCCTCATGGCACATTCAGCCAGCACCAACCAGAGCTATGGCCACTGAGCTTAAAGAAAGTATCCTAAAGAAAGAAAGGGGGGTGGGGGGGGCGTAGCAGGGGGAAAGTCTGCAAGAAAAGGCTCAGAGACGTATCCCCTAAATTCCCACTGTTTTTTCCTCCTTGGACAGGAATATTTTCCCAGAGAGAGCAAATGCCTAATGGCAGCTCCATCACCAAGTTCGTCCTCCTGGAATTTGCAGACAAGAGGGAGCTGCAGCTCTTGCACTTCTGGTTCTTCCTGGCCATCTACCTGGCTACCCTCCTCAGCAATGGCCTCATCATCACTGTCATAGCCTGTGACCACCGCCTCCACACTCCCATGTATTTCTTCCTCCTCAACCTCTCCCTCCTCGACCTGGGCTCCATCTCCACTACTGTCCTCAAATCTATGACCAATTCCCTGTGGAACACCAGGGCCATTTCCTTCACTGGATGTGCTGCCCAGCTCTTTCTGTCTATCTTCTTTGTTGGAGCAGAGCATTGTCTTCTTACTGTTATGGCCTATGACCGCTACGTTGCCATCTGCAAACCCCTGCACTACGAGACCCTCCTGGGCAGCAGAGCTTGTGTCCACATGGCAGCAGCTGCCTGGGGCAGTGGCTTTCTCAATGCTCTCCTGCACACTGCCAATACATTTTCCATACCCCTCTGCAAGGGCAATGCTCTGGACCAGTTCTTCTGTGAAATCCCACAGATCCTCAAGCTCTCCTGCTCACACTCCTACCTCAGGGAAGGCGGGCTGCTTGTGGTCAGTGTTTCTTTAGTTTTTGGGTGTTTTGTTCTCATTGTGCTGTCCTATGTGCAGATCTTCAGGGCCGTGCTGAGGATCCCCTCTGAGCAGGGACGGCACAAAGTCTTTTCCACATGTCTCCCTCACCTGGCCGTGGTCTCCCTCTTCATAGGTACTCTATTGTTTGCCTACCTGAAGTCCCCCTCCATATCGTTCCCATTGCTTGATCTAGTGGTGGCTGTTCTATACACAGTGGTACCCCCAGCAGTGAACCCCCTTATCTACAGCATGAGGAACCAGGAGCTCAAGGACGCTGTGCAGAAACTGGTGACTGGATGTTCTTAAGTAACAATACACTTCCCACCTTCTTCTGCATATCGCTCACATTGTAAAGCACTGCAGGACCAGGCTGTCTTTGGTTGTTAGTTTGGTTTGGGTTTTGGGATTTTTTGATTGTGATAATATTCCCTGCAAGGAATCGCCATTTTTCCTCCCACTGCTATGTCAGTATCTGCTTGGCTTCTGTGACCCAGAGACTGTGTAAAAGAGGAGCCATGCTCTCGGTGTGCTTCAAGAATATGAAGACTGCTGCAGCCACTTGTTTGTCTAAGATCCTGCCTTCAAAGCTTTCTCTAGACCTTCAGGGGCACCTCTGGAGGTGGAGGGGAAAAGAGTCCCAGCACAGCAGCAGTGCCAGGGAGCACCAGCTCTTGGTCTTTCCTGAACTGCAGTCTTTCTGCCCTCCTGAAGTCCTGCTGAGCCCTTTTGTGACTGTAATTCCTGAGTGCTCTGGCAGCTCTGCCACAGTGCTGCGGTGTGGCAGGCCTGTGACAGCAGGCAGGGACAAGCACTGGGCACTCCTGTGACAGAGGTGACACACATAACAGCATTTCCATCATGAAATGGGATCTCCTCAAGGCAGGGCCTGAAGGCTTCGGGCTGCTTCTAGTGATGTTCTCAAGAATATTCCCAGGAAAGTGCCCTGGAGAGGAAAACATCTTTGTTGGCAACACAGAAGGTTGGATTGAGTGGACCCTCAGCAAGTTTGCCAACGACACCAAGATGTGTGGTGAGGTCGACATGGTGCAGGGAAGGGATGCCACCCAGAGGGAACTGGACAGGCTTGAGAGGTGAGCCTCTGCAAACAACATGAAGTTCGACAAGGCCAAGTGCAAGGTCCTGTACATGGGTCAGGGCAATCCCAAGCACAACTAAAGGCACGGAGAATGGGTTGAGAGCAGCCCTGAGGAGACAGACTTCAGTTTCTGGATTGATGAGAAGCTTTACATGACGCCCCAATGGGTGCTCGTAGCACAGAAGGCCAACCCTATCCTGGGCTGACTCCTCAGCAGCGTGGGCAGCAGGTCAAGGGAGGGGATTTCGCCCCTCTGCTCCACTCTAGTGAGACCTCCCTTGGAGTTCTGCATTCAGGTCCGGAGTCCTCAACACAGGACAGACCCAGAGCTGTTGGAGTGGGGCCAGAGGAGACCATAGCAATGGTCGGAGGCCTGGAAAGCCTCTGCTGTGAGGAAAGGCTGAGACAGTTCGGGCTGTTCAGTCTGGAGAAGAGAAGGCTGCGGGGAGACCTTAAAGCAGCCTTCCAGTGCCTGAAGGGGCCTGCAAGAAACCTGGAGAGGGACTTTTTACAAAGGCATGCAGTGACAGGACAAGGGCTAATGGCTTTAAACTAAAATAGGGTTGACTGAGATTAAATTTTAGTAAGAAATTCTTTCCTATGATCATGATGAGGCCCTGGCACAGGTAGTCCAGAGAAGATGTGGCTGCCCCCTCCCTGCTGGCAGTGTTCAAGGCCAGGTTGGACGGGGCTTTGAGCAACCTGGTCTAGTGGCACGTGTCCCTGCCCATGGCAGGGAAGTTGGAATGAGATGCTCTTTAAAGTCCATTCCAACCCAAACCACTCACTGATTTTATGACTTTATGAAGCCAGTTTTGCTACAAAACTTGATTGTTTGAAGCATTCAAGGGTTTCCCCTCCATCTGCCCCCCCTTGGCTCTTGCATGCTGAGCACCTCCAGGGCCTGGCTGTACAAGCACTGCAGTCGAATGGCTTTACTGGAACTTTGTGTGTTGCCTGGAGTATGGCACTTGGAGGGACAGGGTTCTGTGCCATTGGGCGCCCATAAAGGATCAAGCTGGGAAGTCAGTCTGCGAGTCAGAACCAGCAAGGTCCACGGCCAGGCCTGGCTATACCCATGGCTGTGGCTGGGCACCAGTATGCCCACAGCATAGCTCAGGTCAGCCTGGCACTGGATTTCACATCCCTGATCCACTTCTGTCTGTTTGCAAATACCACATCCAGGAGAGCGTCGCCTGTGTTGACACATCTGCAAGCTGTGCTAAGAAGCTGGCCCCAAGAACCGGCAGAAACTTCTGGGGCTGATGGCACCCTGCACTTTCCCCTTCCCATGAGGTCGGGGCAATTAAAGTCCCCAAGGGTGATGTGGGGTCAATCATCTGGAATTGGTAAAATAAGCCTTTCTCCTCTTCCTTATGTGATTCCAGGTATTTGTCTCCTAACATGATGTCTCCTTAACTGGCCTATCCGCTGACCCTCACCCAAAAGATCTCAGTCTGCTGCCCAACCCTTAGAGGATCTCTGTTCATGCAGGCAGCTCCTACATTGAGGGCATCCTGACATCTTCCCCACTGTGTCCTTCGAGTCTGTATCCATCCGTTACAGCACCTCAAGCTTTCTGACTTGCTGTGCTGGTTTTGGCCAGGATAGAGTCAGTTCTTCTTCACAGCAGCTAGTAAAGGGCTGTGTTTTGGATTTGTGTTGAAAACCATGTTGACAATAGCAGGATGTTGCAGTTACTGCTGAGCAATGCTTACACAGGGATAAGGCCTCCTCTGTTTCTCACACCACCTCTCCAGCGAGTAGGCGGGAAGTGCACACAAAGTTGGCAGGGGACATCTGACCCCAACTGACCAAGGCAATATTCCATACCAGATGTCATCATGCTCAGCATATAAACCTAGGGTAAGAAGAAGGAAGGTGGAGGACATTCAGAGTTCTGGCTTTTGTCTTCCCACGTAACCTTTACATGTGATGGAGTTGTGCTTACCTGGAGATGGCTGAACACCTGCCTATGGGAAGTAGTGAAGGAAATCCTTGTTTCGTTTTAGTTGCGCTTGTGTCTTTTCCTTTACCTATTAAAATGTCTTGATCTCAACCCATGAGTTTTCTCACTTTTACCCTTCTGATTCTCTCCCCTGTCCCTTCAGGGGAGAATGAGCGAGCGGCTGCTCGGGGCTGAGTTGCCATCTGGGCTTAAACCACCACATTGTCCCACACACCTCAGCAGGTACTGCATCAATGTTGGAGCTCTGTGACAGCACACAGGGCTTCAGCTTCTCCTGTCTCTGCCCCAGGCTGAGGGCACTGATACATTTTTGAGGTGTTGCACCTCAGCTGTGGTGCAAGCGCTAAGCTCAAGCCTGCCACTGATCTTGAACCCAAGACCCTGTGCAAGTAGAGGCTTCCATTCACACCAGAGACATGGAGTGGACAGCAGCTGGCAACACAAGCACAAAATGAGGTGCCCACAAGGTGAGAAAATCACATGCTTCCCAAGGCAAGAGAGAAACTGGGCCGGCCTTTGCAGTCCTGACAGGAGAGGGCTTTGCTGCCCATGGTGTCTCTGCAGTCCATGCGCGTCTGTGGAGGAGGTCAAGCTGATCTCCAGGCAGGACAAGGTGCTGCTGAGAAAGTGCATGACTATGGACATGGTGTGGTTCAGGTAGACTGTGAAAATCATTCCCCTTGTTAACTATTTTACTGTACCATGACTGGGTTACACTAGGTGTTGCTTTGTTCTCAACTCAGAGCTGGGTCATCACCTCAGTGAGTGGCAAAGCTCAACTCATTAGACCAGTTTATATACATTTATTAAACCGATTACACCAAGTCTAGAATCTTCATAAGTTTCTAAGCAACCATTCTGTTTCTTTAAGTACATCTTTTCTTAAGTTCTCTCTATTCTTCTGTCTTTGTGGAATTCTCCCTCGCTGGTTGCAGGTCCTGCTCGGTTTCAGGGTCGTCTCGGGGTTGTCATCTGTCCTTCATCTTCTTCTGTGAATTCTGTTTGGTACAATCCTGAGAAAGACTTCGAGAGACTTCAAGATGTTCTGTTAAACTTAGTCCTATTTCTAAAACGTAACCTATTGACCTATGACATTCATCTTGCTACACCTTATTCTTCTCTTATGCTAGGTCAGTTGGTTATTAACCCAACCATGATAAGGCCTATACAGGGGACAACTGAGTGGAGCATTCCATGGTCGTATGGTTTCCTAAACACACATGTATTCACACAAATGAATCTATGGTCTATTTTTATGATTTTATTCTATTCTATAGTCATAATCAGTCTCCTCTACAATCACTGAATCACAGAATCACAGAATGGTAGGAGTTGGAAGGGACGTCTGTGGGTCACTCAGTCCAACTCCCCGCTGAAGCAGGGTCGCCTACAGATGGCTGCACAGGACCACGTCCAGGCGGGGCTGGAATATCTCCAGAGAAGGAGACTCCACAACCTCCCTGGGCAGCCTGTTCCTGGGCTCTGTCCCCCTCAGAGGGAAAAAGTTATTCCTGGAACTTCCTGTGCTTCAGTTTGTGCCCACTGCCCCTTGTCCTGTCACTGGGCACCACTGGAAAGAGTCTGGCCCCATCCTCCTGACACCCACCCTGCAGATATTTAGAAGCGTATATTAGGTCCCCTCTCAGGCTTCTCTTCTTCAGGCTGAACAAGCCCAGCTCCCTCAGTATCTCCTCATAGGAGAGATGCTCCAGTCCCCTCCTCATCCTCGTAGCCTTCCTCTGGACTCTCTCCAGTGATCAATCTCTAATACCCATGTTCCTTGATTGTATCATCAGGAGGGTGAATAAAGGATGAGAGTAAGAAGGATCAGCAGCATTTCAAAGTGTTGGCACACAAGTGGAGACCTTGCTGTGATCTTCCTCAGATTTATGCACCACCTGCATCTGCTGGAAAGACGTTGGACAGACCTTGTCTCACTGCAGGGCTGGCAGTCTGACCCTTGCTCACACGCCCCAAATCTCCCTGAGATGCCCTGGGGTGTCTTTTATGGACCAGCTCTCAGGGGGAGTAGCTGTCCTGCAGGTCCTGCACTGTCCAGCCAGCTGTACACTCCAGTGGTGCTGGGCAGCTTTGGCATCTGAGGGAGCACTACAGGCCTGGAGTTGGCCATGAAGTTGGGCAGCTGCCCTGGAATAGGTTAGGCAGTGTAGGGATGTCCATGGGAAACCTTCGGTTCCACTTAGCGGAGATGCAGGAAATACAGCTGATGGAGAAGAGATTGACAGACGGAGCTCCCCCCGTGGCACATGGCTCAGTTTCATCAGATGAACACCTCCATCAACTGCCCTAAGCCTACTTCGTAGGTACAGGTTGAGTTGTCCTAAATATGATCACCTTCTATCATTTCAGTTGGCCAAAGGGACTCCCCACCAGCCTCCACGACAAGGCCCCAGATGCTGCCCCTCCCCTGCCAGGGCTGCCCAGCCCAGGCCTGTTTCTCTCTGGCCTTTGGGGACTGCAGCTTTTGTTCTTGTTGTGGAACCATCATTCATCATTGTGTTGCCATCTGCCATCCACTGCAGCATGCCTCTGCTGTGGAGCAAAGCCTTTCACACAAGGGGTCACATCTTTGGGTACCAGGTTTCCACGTGAAAATCTACCCTGTCCCTAGTGCCAAAACTGAAGAGCTGTAGCCCAAATGGACAACAAAGCCCACGGCCCAAGGTGCATGAAGAGCCATTGCAGAGCTGTGACATCAGTGGAACAAGAGCTGAGGTGGGGCAGGACAGCTCCCATGGCTCTTGTGGTGGATGGAGATACAACATTCTTGGAGTGACCAACAGGAAAAATGAGGAGCGGGGAATGCCCTGGGGGATTCCCAGGCAGTTCAGACATATGCAGGTCCTCTGTGAATCCCAGAGTACACAGTCCTTTTGACTCTGCTAAGCTGTGTGCTAGCTTTGTGAAATTATCACCTAGCACCCACATCTGTGCATACCTGCAACAAAGAAAATATTTGTGCTCTGAGTTTATCTTGGCTTACTGCACACCGGGTAAACAATCACACTTTTGGGACAACAATTTGAGGTCTAACATCTACAGTCTTCTGTTCTCGTTCCCTGTGGGAAGTGGCACCCCACTTTTCATGGTCACGAGAGCCAAGGCTGACTCTGGATTTCACATCCATGATCAGCTCTCCCTTCTGTGTGAGTAGTAGATGCGTATGACCATCACCATTTTTGATCAGTGTGGCAGCTGAGCTACAAAGATTAGTCTCCCAAACTTTGTTTTGACCAAGATCCTCCAGATACCTCCAGCACTGATTGCACGCTGTTGTGGTCACCTTCCAGGGAATGCCAAGGTGATTAAAGTCAGCAAAGGGACATTAATTCATTCTTTATCTCCCACCAGAGCATCACTCTTACCAGACTCTGCTCTGAACCTGACCCATAAGGGCTTACCCAAATTGTTCATCCCATAGAGGAGCTCCACACATCTAAGAAGCTCCTTCACACTGAGGACACCTCTCTTTCTGTCCTCTCACTCCTTCTTCTCTGTATTCACCCATCACAGCACACCAATCATGTCAGCTGTCCCAAATTTCCTCAGCTGTTCTTCCCTCCAAGTGGGATGAAGAGATAGCTTGGGGGGGTCCAGCTCGTCCTCTCTGTGTCTGAGGTCGAGGCCATTGGTGCATGGCTGGGCTGCAGCACCTCAGCTGTGGCCCATCTGGGCTGAGAGCAGACTTGCAGAAAGAAACCTGCTACCAAGTGCCCAAGGCCTTGTGTGTGCAAAGGCTTTGCTTCAGAGCAGAGACATGCTGGAGGGGATGGCAGGTGGCAATGTAAAGGAGAAATGAGGTGCCCACCAAGAGAGCAAACCCTGCTTTTTGCAAGGCCAGGAGAGGGGTATGCTGTCTGCTGTGTCTCTGCAGCCCTGAGGGCCTGTGTTGGAGGTGAAGCTGACCTTAGGAAGGAAGGCTCTAATGGAGCTTGCAGTTACCAGCAGGCATCTTGGTCACCTCTGCAATCAAACATGTCACCAGGTGTCTGTGTCTGCACATCTTCCTCCTGCCCTCTACCTCCATGAATTAGCAGGGAGCTGAGACAAGGAGCTGCCATGCAGGCTGGTGCCCATCTGAATGACACAAGAGAAATCCCACCTCCTGTGGGTTTTGTGGTGAGCATGAGAGAGACCTGAGTCCTCTTCTAGGACTTCAAACCAAGGATGAGATGCCTTGAATGACCAGGCTGAATCCCTTCCTTCGGCAGGGGTAAAGGAGATCACTCCTTGTCACATTCTGGTTTTCCTTTGTGACGATGAGACAAGGAAAGAAGATTTTTGTTTCTAACCCTTTCTCTGAGAGTAGAAATGCCACTGTCGAAACCAAGTGTCTCTCCCCAGCTGAGGGAGGCAACATCAGTGATGCTTCAGCTTGTTTCACAGCAAGTTGTCCTGGAGACCAAAAGACATCTCAAGGGAGAACAGAGACGGTAGAGAAAGTAGTGCCTTGGGCTGGTCCTCTGCTGCTGAGCTGGGCTGGGCTCCTGGGATGGAGGGAGCTCATGGCAGCAGGCAGAGCTGCAGAGAGACAGCTCTGTCCAGGAGCAGCTCCTGTGCAAAGCACAGCAGGGCTGAGGGCACTGCCTGCAGGCAGTGAGGAGAGAGGAGTGAGGCAGAGAGAGGTTAAAGACAGCGTGGGGTGAGAGGATGCCGAGAGCTCAGAGGGGGAGAGAAATCTTTTCAGCCTTTCACACAGTAAGTCTCTGCATGAAGGACAATGTGTCTGCACTTTGTGGAAAGATCTCCTCAAGCTGGCACAACTCCCCGCCTATGGGATCCACCATGAGGAATATCACAGTTTCTCTGTTGTAGGAGGTGAGGATGTGCTGCAAAGCAGGGACTGCCTGCTGCACCCTCAGAGGGACAGGCCATGACAGCTGCCTTCTCCCAGGGACGACTGCAGGGTTGGGAAGGTGGATGTGCAGCCCGGGCTGCCCCAAGCTGTCCTTCAGAGCAGGGTCTGTGCACCCCAGGGGTTGTGTGCTGGGGCAGAGACTCTGCTGCCTGCCAGGGCCAGCACTCAGCCTGCCCAGGTAGCTCCTTGCAGAGTTGTGAGGAGAAACTATGGGTGGAAGGAGAAACCCCCAGGGAGGCAGGGCAGGGTCCTTCTGTGGTTGAGAAATCACCGCATGGGTCAGGGCTGCTCACAGATCCAGATCAGCCCAGGATATTTACCAGGGGATATGTGAAGTCAAAGGAGGGATGACTATGACAATCTCAAGCCACATGCCTGGTTCCCTCTGAGGAGCACAGGGGCAGAGAGCAATGACCTGGCAATGTTGGTGTCTGGAAAGTGCACAGCTAGGTGAAGGTAGCAGTGTCCTGAGTGCCCAGCTGCCTCTGCCTCTTTCATCTAGAGCCTCACTGTGTTTCTCCTTCTTGCTCTACTTGTCTGTGTTACTGAAGCTGTTCCCTTGCTCTCTCAGTCAGGCTCTCTGGGGATGGGAGTTTCAGCTGCAGAGTCAAGCTCTGATCTTGTGGGTCCTCCCGTGCAGGCGAATGAGGTGTGTCAGCTGTGTCTAAGCTGTGGGGCTGTGGGCAGTGAAGTCTGTGAGCCCAGAGAACAAGTAATTTTTCCCATAATCTGAATCCACCATTAGGACACATGGCTATCTTCTTGATGTGTCGTTTCAAGATCTGAGCTGTCTTCAAGAATGCAAATCTTTCTCGTAACACAACTGCGTTATCTGAAAGCCCCAAAGGAGAGGTGCAGAGATGCTATGCCTGACCGAGGAAATGTTCTTGGGTTGGTGAACTGAGCTGCAGGTGTCCTTGACTAGAAGTGATGTCCTGAGATGTCAGGAAAGGGTGACATGTTAGGTGGTCTGCTGTGAATCCCTCTGCTCTCAGCTGTCTGGTGGCTTTTCAGGATAACGTGGGAGTGCGATCGCTCTCCATCTCAGAACAGTGCAAGCCCAGGGCAGCTGGGCAGCCCTGTTCTCCCTGAGTGCAGCTGAAATGCTGAGAGTTTCTGACATCCGAGAACATTCCCAAGGTGAGATGAGGGGAGCTGTTAAAAAATCACAAACTTTTCAAACTTCCTTCTACTATCTCAGTTCCTTAGGGCAGGGAGTGCAGGTGCTGGCCAGCCCTTTTGAGTAAGGAGCAGTTTCATCTGACAAACACCCAGACAGGTCCCTTCCTCCACCACACCCATGAACCCCCATCTGTAGAGCAAGGCTGACTCCTTAACAGCCCGTGGGAAGAGGTCCTTCTCCTCACAGCACAGTCAGGGAGCAGCAACCAGAGATTCAGTCACAGAGCTGAAGTAAATTCTCACAGAAAGAGAAAAGAAGGTGTGTGTGTAGCAGGGGGAGGGTCTAATAGTAATGACTCACAGAAGAATCACCTGAACTGTCACTGCCTTTTACTCCTTGGACTGTGTTTCTATTTCCAGAGGGACAAAATGTCCAATGGCAGCACTGTCACTGATCTCATGCTCCTGGCATTCGCAGACACGTCGGAGATGCAGTTCTTGCACTTCTGGCTCTTCCTGGCCATCTACCTGGCTGCCCTCCTCAGCAATGGCCTCATCATCACTGTCATAGCCTGCGACCAACACCTCCACACCCCGATGTACTACTTCCTCCTCAACCTCTCTGTTCTTGACCTGGCCTCCATCTCTACCACTGTGCCCAAATCCATGGCCAATTCCATCTGGGACAACAGGGCCATTTCCTACTTGGGATGTGCTGCCCAGCTTTTTCTGTTTTCCTTCTTGCTCACAGCAGAGTGTTGTCTTCTGACCATCATGGCCTATGACCGTTACGTTGCCATCTGCAGACCCTTGCACTACTGGACCCTCCTGGGCAGCAGAGCTTGTGTCCACATGGCAGCAGCTGCCTGGGGCAGTGCTTTGCTCAATTCTCTCCTGCACACTGTCAATACATTTTCCATACCCCTCTGCAAGGGCAATGCTGTGGACCAGTTCTTCTGTGAAATCCCACAGATCCTCAAGCTCTCCTGCTCACACTCCTACCTCAGGGAAGTTGGGCTTCTTGGGGTTAGTGCTTCTATAGCTTTTGGGTGTTTTGTTTTCATTGTGCTGTCCTATGTGCAGATCTTCAGGGCCGTGCTGAGGATCCCCTCTGAGCAGGGACGGCACAAAGCCTTTTCCATGTGCCTCCCTCACCTGGTCGTGGTCTCTCTGTTTAACAGCACTGCAGTGTTTGCCTATCTGAAGCCTCCTTCCATCTCCTCGCCATCCCTGAACCTGGTATTGTCATTCCTCTACTCAGTGGTTCCTCCGGCAGTGAACCCCCTCATCTACAGCATGAGGAACCAGGAGCTCAAAGATGCCCTGAAGAAGCTCATTCAATCAGGATTCTTTCAGAAGCAATAAGCTCCCCATGTCTCTTCACAAGTGATTTCCAATGTATCTAGGAGACCTCCTGTTCTTTGGGCATTTTATCTGTAACAATTCTATTTCTCCAGGAATGTCTGCATCCTCCCCACTTCTCCTGAGGCATGAATGAAGTCTGATGACCCAAGGGTCTTTACACATTGGTGTGGCATGTAAGTACAGGTGGCCTCCCTGTTGAAACCTTTCTAATAAAAGGGGATTTTGTCAATGCCAGTGTCTGGAGTTTGGGCTCTTTTCCGAAAGCTGAGATCAGGGAGATGCTACATAATTTTCTGCCCAAGGCCGTGCTACTGTGCAAGGGTTCTCCATGGGATGAGGGGAGGTGGGCATGGGGCGATGTTTGTGGAAATGGCCTGTCCTGTGTCTCCAACGGTGAGTACCCAGTTCCAATGGAAATGGTGAATGACAAGTAGGGAAATCCCTGCACAGTCTCCTCGTGGCTTTCAGGTGCCACAACACACTTGCCCTGCAGAGTAGCATTGCCACTTCATGGTCTGGTGTGGAGCATGGGGAGGGAGAAAGAGAGACCAGACAAGGCCAGCATGGCTGCGGCAGCAGGAGCAGCCTGAGGAGCCCCTTGGCCAGGAGTCTTGTGCTGGGGAGAGGGGCTGGCTCAGAGGGACATGCAATAGTTTTCAATAAGCATCTCTTAGAGACAAGAGGAGGGGACCGTGGGAGACACTGGTCTCTGTCTCCTCATGCTGTGGCTGGCCCTCAGCCCTGGGGCTGATGGGGAAGGCTGAGACCTCTCTCTGCTCCCCAGGAGCTCCGGTGCCCTTCATAGGGTCTGGGGCTGTGGGATGAGTGTTCAGAGTTCTAAAGCAGCCAATGGAGGGCACTTCTGTGGGGACTATTCTCCTACACTGGGATGGTGAGAATGCAGGGGAGGTGGAGAAAGCTGGGGAAGGGCTGGCTTGGGCTGGGCAGGAAAGTGTCTGGGAGAGGAAAACACCCATGTAGAGCTCAGCTGTTTCAGTGTGCAGAGTGAGGACACCTAGGAGGGTGTGCGTGGTGCAGAGCCAGATGACACAGTGAAGGAAGCAAAGCATGAAATGTGCAGAAGAGAGAGGCCTGATCTGTGCCGTGTTCCCTGGGCACCCCATGGAAGCTGTCCCAGCAGATTGTTCCCTGACCATCCCCCACACTCCAGCACTTCCCATCTGTGGATAAAAGGGAGAAAATAACATGGAATAGCTCATGGATCAAGATAGAGACAGAGAGGTCAGTCACCATTTACTGTCACTGGCAAAGAAGAGTTAACCTGGGGAAAGGCAATTTCATTTATTGCCAGTTAAAATAGACTTGGATGGTGACAAATTATGTGTCATGTTTTAACCCCAACAACACTACAAACAATGTCCCATCCCCAGTCTTTTTTCGCCAGCTCAATTTACTCCACCGTTCCCAATGCTTCAACCCACGGTGACTGTGAGAGGTGCAGGCAGGATGGTGAATGGGGGGTTACTGTCAGTGCAGAGCATCTCTGCCACTTTTTCTTCCTCACATTTTTTCCATTCTGAAGCACGGGTCCTCTGCACAGGATCCCACTGGATTTCAGGTCACGGCTATGTGTTGTGCTTTTCTTCCAATCTTACTTTTCTCATTTAAACTCACAAAATTGCAGACACGTTGCGGTTGGAAGGGACTTCTGGAGTTCAACTCCCCAGCTCAGGCAAGGTAAGCTAAAGCAGGTTTCTCAGCACCTTGTCTAGGTGGGTTTGGTGTACCTCCATGGATGGAGGCTCCGCAACCTCTCTGAGTAACCTGTTCCAGTGTTTGATCACCCTCACAGTGATAAAGTTTTTTCTGGACTTCAGATGGAATGTCATGTGTTTTTTTCTGTGTCCATCACCCCTTGTCTTCTCAGAGGGAACTACTGAGAAGAGTTTGGCTCCCTTGTCTTCATTCCTTCCCATCAGGTGTTTATACACAGTAGTAAGGTCCCTCAGAGCAATTTTTTGCTCCAGACTCAGCAGTCCCAGTTCTCTCAGCCTTTCCCTCTATGAAAGACGCTGCTGTCCCTTAACGCACCTTATGGCTTTTTGCTGGACTTGATTTTTTTAGGTCAACAACTCTATTGAACTAAGAAGCCTAGCACTGGACACATCACTCCAGAGATGTCCTCACCAGTGCTGACTAGAGGGGAAGGGTCACCCCACTCTATCTGCCTGCAATGTTTTTCCTAATGCAGCCCAGGAGGATGTTGACCTCTTCCAGGAGGGTGCATTGATAATGCCTGCTCAGGTTGCTGTTCTCCGGGACCCAAAGGTCCTTCTCCGAGGTGCTATCTCGCCATTCAGTCTCCAGCATGATGTGGACAGTGTGGCTGGGTCACATGCTGTCCTCCCCCAGGGACTCCCTCAGTGGCAGCTGATCCATGGAGATCAGCTCCATCTCTCTCACAAGTCCCACAGTGCTGCAGAGTCACCTGGGACAGCAAAGCCCGCTCCTGCCAGGGCTGCCCAGCCCAGACCTGTTTCTCTCTGGCCTTGAGGTCTGCAGCTTTTGCTCTCGTTGTGGGAACCTCATTCTTCATTGTGTTGCCACCTGCCATCCACTCCAGCATGCTCTGCTCTGGAGCAAAGCCTTTCACACAAGGGGTCACATCTCTGGGTAAGGTTTCCATGTGTAAATTCTACCCTTGGCGCTGGTGCCACAGCTAAAGAGCTGCAGCCCAGATGTGCATCAAAGCCCATGGCCTGGGGTGCAGGAAGAGCCATCACAGAGCTGTGACCAGTGGAACAAGAGCTGAGGTGGGGCAGGACAACTCCCATGGCTCTTGTGATGGATGGAGATACAACATCCTTAGGAGAGACCGTCAGGGGAAATGAGGAATCAGGGATGCGCTGGGTGATTTCAGGGCAGTTCAGATACATGCAGCTCCTCCATGGGACAGGCAACAGGTTAAGTGGGAGCTGCTGTGTGGGTCGAAGGAGAGGCTAGAAAGAAGGAGACTGTGGTAGGAGTTCTGTATGCTTTGACCCAACCCAGAAACAGAGCACTCACAAATTCACTTGCCCACTCTCCCACTACATCCCCAGCAGGGCAGGGAAGAAAATCAGAAGCACAAAATTAAAAAAATTTGAAAAGGAGAAGCAAAAGCTGAGCGAGCCAGCAAAGCAAAATGAGTAATTCATTCCCTCACTGCCATGGGTAGGCAGTGGTTTAGCCATTGCCAGGAAAGCAGGGCTTCATCATGTGTGTCAGGGACTCGGGACGACAAACACCATGATCATAAATGTTCCCCCTTCCTCCGTCTTTCCATGAGGTTTTTTTGGCTAAGCAAGACATCATGTGGAATGGAATATCCCTTTGGTCATTTAGGGTCAGCTGTCCCAGCTGTGCCCCTGCCAACTTCTTGTGTACCTCCAGCCTACTTGCTGGGCGGGCAGAGTGTGAGGAAGAGGAAGCTTTCATGCTTTACAGCGACTGCTCAGCAGTGTCTGAAGCGCTGGTGTGTTACCAGTGCTGCTTTAGTTACAAATCCAAAGCTGATCACCACATGGTCTGCTGTGAAGAGAACTAACTGCATCCCAGTCGGATCCAGGGTGAAGAGTTAGCAATGTCATATTTAAATAACCTGAGGAAATCTGTGAATCTCAGCTACTAGCTCTGATGGGGGATTCCTCAGTCTCCTCAGTATTCACTGGCCAAGTGAGACAGCAGGATGCAAACAATCCAGGAGGTTTCTTGTGGTCTTTGTGGAAAAGTTCTTAGCACAGCTCCAAAATGGGCCACAAAGTCTGATGCTCACCTGCACGTGATACTGCCAAAAGAGGATGAGCTGGTCAGGGGTGTGAAGACCAGCATCAGCCTTGGCCATAGCGACCATGAAATTGTGGTCTCTCGGATCCCCAGCTAGGTGGAAGAGAGCAGAAGAGCACAGACCCTGGACATCAAGGAATGAGATGTAGGCCTACTGAGCGCACTGGCAAGTGGGATCCCATGCGTGCAGTGTCAGGGCCCTGAGAACATCTGTAGGCCTTCATGGCCCTGACCAGCCTCAACATGTGTACTGGCCTCCAAACACAGCCATAGACACAGCTTTGCCTGTCCATGGACTTCCTTGACTTGGGCTTGCAGACTCACTTCCCAGCTTCATTCTTGATCAGATATACAGGGAAATGACACTGTGGACCTCCAAGTGCCAGATTCCAGATGATTCACAGAGGCCTCAGGCCTTTCTGCTTCCTTTCTTCCCACTGCTTGGTCTGCTTTTGGGAGGAGAGGAACAGGTGAGCTTTCTGGGTGCCAATGATTGAAAGTTGAGGGCACAACCATCACACGTGAAGTGACCTAAAGGCTGTGCTAGTTCCAAACTCTCATCTTCAGCTCCTTTCTTTGATGCCTTAAATCTTCCACAAAAGCCCCTTCTGCCTTGTTCTCCTTTTGCAATTAAGTTGCAGGCACCCAAGGAAGAGCCTTGTTTTCATTTCTGGTATCAGCCTAAAGCATGCCATGGTGAGGAGATCCCAGGAAGCTTGTAGAAGGTGAATGTTCCCAGAATCCCAGGAGGCCTGCCATACCAATAGCTGTGTTCAGGGAGCTGCTCAAATGCATCATCTCCATTTCTGTAATGGGCTTTTAGATGCCTGGTTCATGTATAAACTCCCCCTGTGGATGCTGATATTTGCTGCGCAAGCTGCTCTGAACTCAGAGCTGGCCCTGCTTTCAGCTGAGCACTGGATTTGAGATGTCCTTAACTCCATTCCACTCTGAGTAGTCCTGTGACATAGAGGCCCTCACCTCCAGCTTAATCCCTTCTTTTAGAGCATGTAGAAAGGCACAGTCATGGAAGTGTTTGGGGAAGAGACTGTTGGGGGCCTCTAGTGCAGCCTCCAGTTGGGCTGTGACATTGCAGAGCTGAAACATGAAGAGCTCGAAAGGTAGAGATCACAGCAATGCTCCTCCTAGTCTATTCTTTTTTTCCTAAGGCTCAAGCTAAATCTCCCAAGAGGCACTTTGTGGCTGTTGCTTCTGTCATATCATTGGCCGCTGCAGAAGAGAGCTTGGCTCTATCATCTCTCCAGGGAGTCATGTGGCCATATCCGTAGGTGTCTCAGGGTCCCCAAGGACAGAATTTACAACAGTCCAGCTTTGAAAGTACGTGTACTGACGGTCATGCTGAGTCACGGTGCTTCTAATATGACCGTAATTAAGCAGCTGCAGATAAGAAAAGAGTGCCAGTGTTCACGGAGTTCTAATCAAGGTAGAAAGCACCATGGTAATCATTGGAGAAAGAAGGGTCCAAACTCAGCAAATGCAATCAGCTCAGTTGGGAAATTGTAAAGGAGACTTGAATTTTTTCTTTTCTTTTAGCATAGAAGGCTAAGTGATGGTTAAAGAGTAGGACTGGAGAGGTGGGAAGAGTGAAAAGGGAATGAAAGGGGAAGCAAAGGAAATCATCAGGACTGTTTTGAGGTTACCTGTCAAGCAGCCTTTCATCTGAGCAACACTGCCTGGAGCAGGACAAGAAAGCTGCAGCTGGTCTGGATATACTAACTTCTGACTTGGTCGTGGGGAGCTTGAGAACTTTCCCTACTGTTCTTAAGAGAAGACCAATAGGGGAAGGAACCCCAACATCATTTAGGTTTCCCATCTCCTTCATGGGAGTTGAGGAGCTCCATGCTCTGTCTTCATGCTCACATCAGAACCAGCTGTGGAGTCAGACCATGTTGCTCAAGGCTTGATTCAGTGGTAGCTGGATAGCTTCCATAGACAGAGATGGCACAACGCCTCTGGAAGACCTGCTGCAATGCTTGGATGCCCTCATGGAGATAAATATTATCCTTATCTTTATCCTGAACCTGCCTTAGTTCCACAAGTTACTATTGTCTGTTATCCTCCTGCCAAGCACCACCATGACAAGACTGGCTCCATCTTCCTGAAATCTTCCCCATGGTGACAGACAGGTCGCTCTGAAATTCTTGAGACCTTCCATTCTCCAGGCTAAAAAAGGCCCTCACCCTCAGTTTCTCCTCCCAGAAAAGTGCTTCAGCCCCTGAGCACCTTGGCGGCCGTGCACTGAACTCACTCCCAGCTATCAAGAACTTCCCTGCTGTGGTGGGTTGACTCTGGCCAATAGCCTAGCAGCCACTCAGTTGCTCACTCTTTCCTTCCCTTCCCCAGTGCGACAGGCCAGAGAAGAGGAAGAAATAAAGTGTGAAAAGTTTCAGGTCAAGATAATAATACTTTAATAGGGGAAGAAAAGAGCCTAAAAAGACCTCGCCATGTGAGAAAAAGACCATCCTTCACCACCTCCCACAAGCAGACTGGTGCTCTTCCACTCTCCGAGCAGCAGATTCCTTGAACACTAAAAACCTCCACATCCTTCTTCCTCTGTCCCAAGTTTTTATTCCTCAGCGTGAGGCCATACAGTATGGAATATCCTTATGGTCAGTTTTGATCAGTGGTCCTTGCTGTGTCCCCTCTCAACTTCTTTCCAGCTGCCCACTTACTCACTGGGAGGGAGCAGAATGAGAAACCGAGCAGGCCTTGACACTGGGCAGACATGGAAGAGCAATAGCCAAGACACTGACGTGGTACGAGCACTGACTTTTCTTGACTCCAACAGGTGTAGGAAATGGCCATCCTTCAGGACATCTGCTTGTCTGGTCCAGAAGAGAAGCCATGCTGGGCTGGCCTTTATATCTTAGGATAGTAAGACCTGCAGCCCATGGAGGACCACAGTGGAGCAGGCTCCTGGCAGGAACTGCTGCCCATGGAGAAAAGCCCATGCAGGAGCAGGTTTTCTGGCAGGAAAAAGCCCATGAAGGACCAGGTTTTCTGGCAGGGGACCCACGCTGGAGCAGTCATTCCTGAAGGAGTGTACCCTGTGGAAAGGATCCACTATGGAGCAGTTTGTGGAGAACTTCAGCCGGTGGGAAGGACCCACAATGGAGAATTTCAGAAACAGAGAGTTATGAACGGACTGCACCTCCCATTCCACATCCTCCCCATGACACTTTGGTGTTAGCAGTTAAGAGTGAAGTTGAGCTTGGGAAGAAATACGTGAGGAGTCAAGGATAATTCCCTCTGCTGCCCCACAATGCCCCAGTATGTCCCACTGACTTCCAGGTAGGGTATGATTCCTTCACCACTGCTCTCTCAGCCTGATGGTCCAACTGTTTTTTAACCCTTTCTTTGTCAACCCATCCAGACTGTAATGGCCTAACCTGGGAAAAAGGACATTGAGGGAGACCATGTCAGAAGGGTCAAAAATGGCATCTGCTGTTCTACTGTTCTTTACTCATGCACAAATGCCGATACTTCATCATGACGGTAATCAGGTTTCAGAGTCATGAATGACCCATCATCAATCCGTGCTGACTGCTTTCAGACACGTTCTTGTTTTTTAGGTGCACAGAAATGCCAAAGTGACCTTGTACAGCCTGGGGTTCCCTGGGTTGACTTTCTGAGCTCTTTCAACAACAGGCGCAACATTACCTTGTACTTACTCACAAGAGCCCTCGACCAATGCCAGGAAGCTTTGAAAGGGATATTCCAAAGAAATGTCGATCTCTCCCTATATCTTCATTACAGCTATTTTACCTGCTAAATAGTGTATTGAATTTCTCTAAATTTTGTATAATTTCATCTATCTTGACTATTTCTAAAGTAATTTTTGGAAGATGGAGGCTGCCTAGACAAAGGCCCTTTCCTTTATTGTCCAGTTTTCTCCTCCCTTTACTCTTTGTTCATTCAGATTCCTGTCACCTATCGAACTGCTCTTTTGACATCAGGGAGTTAAAAGTTTGCCTGTCTTTCAACAGTCTCATTGTCTCCTTAGCCAACACTTTAATTATATTTGTAACTATTTTTTTCCTCTACCTATCTACAATATTTCTCATAAGATTATGCCTTACAGGAAGGAAACCTCATTAGAAGTAGCTTGTAATTACCGCACGTTTGCGCTGTGTGTTTTGTTTGTTGAACTTGATTTTGCTTTAATTTTTTATTTTCTTGCAAATAGCAAAGCTCCTGCTGTGCCTGTGTGCAGCCAGCTCTCTATGGAGAGGAGGTGGGAGATGGTGCAATGGAGCTGTAACATCCAGCTACAGAGATCAGTGGAGAAGTCTGATGCAAAGAGCAGTGACACAAGTCCCAGGTGGCCAATGAGAGAAACAATAGGATTGGGGAGGTGAGGAGCAAATTTGTCCACACAGTGTCAGACCTCAAGGGACTGCTTCTCCTACCTGTCTGCCCTCCTGAGGAGACACCATGGATTAGTGTCACTTGGAAAATTTTTCTACCACTAATTCTGTAGACTGAAGAGCAGTTAAAAATATCCCTTAAAATATAAACAATATTATTTTTAGGCACAGTATGACATCTTTCTCCTTACCTACACATGAAAAAAAATCCAATTAGTTGTACAAGTCTTGAAGAATTGAAGAAATTTACAGGAGCTTGTTAGCTTAGCACTTTCTGTATTTTAATGACTCCCATGGGGTATTTGGTGTTGAATCCATGAACCTCAGATACTGAGAGGAGGTCAAAAAAAATGATCAGGAAGACAGAAGCAAGACTGAATGTACCTGGAAGCATTGATTGGCCCCACTGGGGGCCATTACTGACAAAGCCTCCCCAGGGACTCCTTAGAGCAGAGAATTGGAGGCCACGATTGCAGGTAGGCAAGGGCACTGTGCAGGTGGCTGCAATGCTGAGAAAAAAATTGGTCTGCTTTATGAAGCAGAAAGGCCAAGGCCTGAGCCCCAGGCCCTGGGAAGGCAGATGCTGTCCCTCACCTGTGGCTCAGGGCTCTTCTTGGGGACAGTTGAATGTGTGGGTGAGCAATGACAATTGCAGGAAAATTCTGCGACACTTCTTAGCCTCCCTAAGAAGAGGCGATGATGGAACACAGTTCAGAGCCTTTAAAGAAAATTTCTTCTGGTAGTGATCAGTGTTAGAGGCAACTGCCATATCGCAGCCAAGGGGACAAAGCCCTTGGTCCTGTTGAAACTGTTAGCCCTGCCAGACTCCTTAGCCATATTTACTGCAGGCTGTCCTACACTGTCCCATGCATGCACTTCTTTCCATTCAGCCTGTAGTCACACATCTTTACTTTCTACACAGCACTCACACCAGCATTTCCACGCCTTCACTGATATCTCTCTACACTCACTGGCTTTTCTCTGAATTTCGAATACATGGTCTGATTCAGTCTCCCTCCACAACAAGGATACCCTTAGAGGGAAACTTTGTAGTCTTCACCTCTAGTCTGAACCTTCCAAGCAGCATTTGGTGAAGGTTTCCTTGCCTTCTCACTACCAGGAAAAGATCCATTATCTCTGAAACAACCCTTCAGGCAAATGCAGGCTACTACTTTAGTGCCCTCAGCCTCCACAAGACTAAAGAAGCCCAGGTCTCTCAGCCTCTCCACAGAGGCTGTAAAACCCATCCTGGCAGATCTCCTCTAGAACCTTTGTTGTTCCTCCCCATTATTCGAGAATAGGGAGCCTCACATGCAGACATACTGGTCCAGATATGGCTACACCAGTATTGAGTCAAGAGCGGTGAGAAGTCCCCGCTCTTGTTGGCGACGCTCCTCCTAATGCAGCCCTGTACGCTGTTGGCCTTATTCACTCCGAGCACACACCACTTCGCTCATATGGCATCCCTTGGAATGCCCAGACCCTTCTCCTCAGGGTCACTCCTGAGCTGTTCAGGTCCCCACCTGCCCACAGTATTTTGAGTTATTCTCCCCTTTCAAATGATTTGCACGTTCTTGTACAACTTCATCAGGCTTCTACTGCCAAATCTAAAAGATTCTCAAAATCGCCCTCGGAGTGAAACTCTAATTTAAAAACTTTTAATGTGTGTGTACCAGATTTGTGGTGCCTCTGAGAAGACAGCAGAATGAGGAATTGCGGGACACTACTGATAAAAGAAGGAGATAGCTCTTCAATGGAATTGTTGACCAAGGGAGGAATTGCCATGTTGACAAGATTGGAAACACCAAATGAAGGTGCAAAGGAAGCCAAACTAAGGCCAGGGAGGAAGGGGTAAATAGAGATGAGCTGTTTGCGTGAGAGCGTACAAGGATGGTCAAGGAGAAGAAGGTGTGAGTGAGACACAGCTGAAGCCAGGACAGTATCCACCCCTTTTTGTATAAAATACAAATAGTATAAAATCTACATCACACTCAGATCCCACACTTTCCAATTAATTACCACCACTTTTCCTGTCTTCTGATTTACACACAGAGATAGCGTTCCTTACCAGATGGGGCATGCCTCTAAAGTGGTAGTTGAGTTCACTTAGCCCAGGACTTTGGTCTCCATCTGTCAATAACAATCTTTCAGGGCAGGAGAGATGGTGTGTGCTGTTGGATGGTCACATGCTGCATGTGGGATGATAATAGAAGATTGGCAAGGAAGATTGTAAACACACTCAAATGACTTGCATCTGGGGTGTGAAAAACACATATAGCATACTAACCATTGTTTAGTCTTGTGTGCTCAGCAAGTAGAAGGTCTGTGTTTGGATAACATAGGCCTGTGATAGACTCCAAGGCAATCTGTCGAACACACCTGAGATTCCTGCCCTGATGCAGGAAGGATCAAAGCACAGTGGAAAGTTATGTCTGGATGAATCCCTGAAATATTAGGGCAAAAGCAGCAGGTTCAGTAGCTCCCACTTTTTCTCTAGCAAGGACTGATCTCTACATATGGTTCCACAGACCCACTGAGCAGGCACCGCACAGGACAGTGTGCATCCAGAGTGGGGAACAAGTCCCCTGAAAAGAAGCCCACAGCAGTCCTCGGTGTGTGTTGTCCCGTGGCCTTGCTGTTAGGCAGCTGCTCCAAGCTCCTGGAGAGGCTGTGTTCTATGTAGAGCTTCACAGCCTTGCTCCAGGGTCTGCCAGGATGTATGCCAAAAGAGAGGCCCAGCAGGAGGGTGGAGACATCTCTACAGCAAAACTTACCTAGAAACCTGTGCTGAGCGGCCAGTGATTGAAATGGCCAGTGAGAAATGGCCAGTGGCTGAGTGGTGACAAAGGCCCCTGGGCCACCTTCCTAGTCTGTCTGTGCCACCAGGGGCACAGACCAGTCTCCTCTCTCCTGTACCTGCATGGCTTTGAGCCCTGCCATAAGCCCTGGCTCTGCACCTCAACCCCCCTGGTGTCAGTCTTCCCCCTGCATGGTCACGCAGCACGAGTTATGCACTGATGGTGCATAACTCGTGACTCTGCTAAGCAGCATGATAGCTTTGTGGAATTATCACCTAGCACCCACATCTGTGCAAATCTGCAAGAAAGACAACACCTCTGCTCTGTGTGTATATTGGCGTACTGTGCACTGCGTAAATGACCACACTTTTGGGAGAACAATCTGAGGTCTAACATTTACACTCTTTTATTGTTGATCCCCTTGGGAGGTCAGACCCCACTATTTCATGGTCACGACAGTCAAGACTGACACTGGTTTTAACATCCATGATTAACTCTCCCTTCTTTGTGTGCAGCAGATGCATGTCAACAGCACCATTGTTGAGCAATCTGTAAGTTGACCTATAAAGACCTGTGTCCCAAGCTGGGTCTTGAGCAAGAGCCTCCAGAAACCTCCTGGACTGATTGCACGCTATTGTGGTCCCCTTCCAGGGAATGCCAAGGTGATTAAAGTCAGCAAAGGGACAATAATTCATTCTCTATCTCCCACCACATGTCACCCTTACCAGTCTCTTCTCTGACCCGGACCCGTAAGGGCTCACACAGCTTGTTCATGCCATAGAGGAGCTCCAGACATCTGAGCAGCTCCTTCACACTCAAGACAGCTCCCTCCTGATCATTCTGGCCTGTCTCCTCATTCTGTACCCACCCATCACAGCATCCCAATCATGTCAGCTGTCCCTACATGCCTCAGCTGTTCTTCCCTCCAAGTGGCATGAAGTGATGCCCTGGGGGACTCCAGCTCCTCCCATCTGTGCCCCAGGCTGAGGCCATTGGTGCTTGTCTGGGCTGCAGCACCTCAGCTGTGGCCAGTCTGGGCTGAGAGCAGACTGGCAAAAAGAAACCTGCTACCAAGTGCCCAAGGCCTTGTGTGTGCAAAGGCTTTGCTTCAGAGCAGAGACATGCTGGAGAGGGTGGCAGGTGGCAATGTAAAGGAGAAATGAGGTTCCCACCAAGACAGCAAGACAACTTTCGTCAAGGCCAGGAGAGGGTTTTGCTGTCTGCTGTGTCTCTGCAGCCCTGAAAGCCTGAGGTGGAGTGGAAGCTGATCTGAGGAAGGAAGAGGTGATGTTGAAAATGTCCTTGGGTGTGGACATCTTGTGATCCAGGCACACTGTGAAAATCATTGACCTGATCCATGACTGTATGATCAAGCAAATAGTTAAATAATGGGGGGGAGAAGAACCAGCACAGTTTAAGAGGGAATGCCCTCAAGAGGAGACCCTGCTGTGATATGTTTGGTATTCACGCTCTGCCCTGTGTCCACCGGGTAGAGAAGGGACAGCTTGGCGTCCCTGCAGTGATGGGATTCCGTCACTGCCCAAAGGCACCGAAGCTGTGTGAGATGCCCTGGGTGGTGCCTGTCACACAACGAGTCTGAGTGGGGATGGGGTTCCTGTACAGGACCTGTGCTGTCCATGTCAGGTGCACGCAGTTGTCCTGGAGATCCCTGGCACCTTCCTATAGTCATAGATGTCTGTAAATGTAAAACAAATGAAGATTCATCTGCCCTGAATGAGGTTAGGCAATGAAGTGATGCGCAGGAGACAAATGCTGTCATAGTGTTAAGGCCATGTGGACAATACAGCTGATGGAGAACAGAAAGCAAGAGACGTAGCTCTTCCTGTGCCACAGGACTCAATTTGGTCAGGATGATTACATCCACCAGCAGCCCTGAACATAAGGAATAGTTACAGGATCAGTTGTCTTAAATGTGGGCATTTTCTGTCATTTCAGTCTGTCAAAAGCATTTCCCACCAGCCTCCAGGAAGGTGCCCTCAGACACTGCCCTGTCTCTATGAACTGCTCCGTTAGAGCTTGCAGTGACCAGCAAGCATCTTGGTGACCTCTGGAGCCAAACCTGTCACCAGGTGTCTGTGTCTGAACATCTTCCTGCCCTCCACCTCGTATAATTAGCAAGGGAGCTGAGACAAGCAGCTTCCATGCAGGAGAATTCTTTGGTGCCCATCTGAACTGAGGCAAGAGGAATCCCACCTCCAGTGTGTTTTATGGTGTGCATGAGAGAGGCCTGAGTCCTCAGGACTTCAAACTCAGGATGAGATGCCTCGAATGACTAGGCTGAATACCTTCCCTCAGCAGGGGCAAAGGAGATTTCTCCCTGTAGCTTTCTGGTTGTCCTGTCTTGTGATGGGGCAAGGAAAGGTGATTTTTGTTTCTAACTCTTTCTCTGAGAGGAGAATTGACGCTGTTGAAACTGAGTGTCTCTCCCTAGCTGAGGGAGGCAACAGGAGTGATTGCTTCAGCCTGTTTCACAGCAAGTTGCCCTGGAGAGCAAAGGACACCTCAAGAGAGCCCAGAGGCGACTGAGAAAGAGCTGCCTTGTGCTGGTCCTCTGCTGCTGAGCTGGGCTGGGCTGGGCTCCTCAGAGGGAGAGAGCTGAGAGCAACCAGGCAGCACTGCAGAGACAGCAGTGACCAGGAGCAGCTCCTCTGCAAAGCCCAGCAGGGCTGAGGGCACTGCCTGCAGGCAGCGAGGGGAGAGGAGCGAGGCAGAGAGAGGTTAAAGGCAGCATGGGGTGGGAGGATGCTGAGAGCTCACTACAGGAGAAATGCTCACAACCCATGAAATGGTCAGTCCCTGTAGGCAGGGCAGTAAATCGGCAGCTGCTGGAGGGATCTCCAAAAGAGGATTGTCACAGCTTCTCAAGCCTAGAGGAGGAAGTCTGGTTCCAGAGAAGTTTTTTCCCTGTCGTACCATCAGAGGAGAAGGGCATGCTGACTGCTTTCTCTGGGAATTACTGGTAGGACTTTAAGCCAGGTGTGCAGTCAGTGGTGCCCAGAGCTATCCTTCAGAGCAGGTCCCTTTACCGCAGGAGTCTGTGTGCCGGGGTCAGTGCTCAGCCTGCCCGGGGAGCTCCTGATGGTGCTGTGGGGAGAATCTGTGGGTGGAAGAAGCCATATGCCTCACCAGCGTCCCTCTCTTCTCCCTGAGTGCAGCAGAAATGCTGAAGGTGTCTGAACTCCAAGAAAACTCCCCAGGTAAGCTGGGGGAGCTTTATTAACCCTAAACCTCTCCAACTTTTCTCTGTTATTGCCGTTCCTTAGCACTGAGAGTGCAGAGGCTGACAAGGTGATTTTCTGTGAGGAACGGTTTCATCTGACCAAGTCGGACACCATGACCGACCCCGGACACCACTGCTCCCATGAGCTCCTTGCTGCATAGCACGGCAGACTCCTAGAGAGGCAGAGGACAAAGGTTCTGCTCCTTACAGTACCTTCAGCCAGCACCAACCAGACCTTGAACAAGGAAGCTGAAGAAAGTTCTCATTGAGAATGAATGGAAAATGCTCTGAAGTTTAGCAGGGTTAAAGTTCTAGGAGTATGGCTTTGCATTTCCAATGAGAATTCCCCCCTAACACTTTATTGATTCTTCCTCTAAGGACAGGATCCCATGCCCACAGGAAACATCTGTCCAAAGGCAGATCCATCATCTGCTTCCTCCTCCTGGCATTCGCAGACACGTCGAAGATGCAGCTCTTGACCTTCTGGCTCTTCCTGGCCATCTACCTGGCTGCCCTCCTCAGCAATGGCCTCATCATCACTGTCATAGCCTGCGACCAACACCTCCACACTCCCATGTACTACTTCCTCCTCGACCTCTCTGTTCTTGACCTGGCCTCCATCTCTATCACTGTGCCCAAATCCATGGCCAATTCCATCTGGGACAACAGGGCCATTTCCTACTTGGGATGTGCTGCCCAGCTTTTTCTGTTTTCCTTCTTGCTCACAGCAGAGTGTTGTCTTCTGACTGTCATGGCCTATGACCGCTGCGTTGCCATCTGCAGACCCTTGCACTACGGGACCCTCCTGGGCAGCAGAGCTTGTGTCCACATGGCAGCAGCTACCTGGGGCAGTGCTTTGCTCAATTCTCTCCTGCACACTGTCAATACATTTTCCATACCCCTCTGCAAGGGCAATGCTGTGGACCAGTTCTTCTGTGAAATCCCACAGATCCTCAAGCTCTCCTGCTCACACTCCTACCTCAGGGAAGTTGGGCTTCTTGGGGTTAGTGTTTCTTTAGCTTTTGGGTGTTTTGTTTTCATTGTGCTGTCCTATGTGCAGGGCCGTGCTGAGGATCCCCTCTGAGCAGGGACAGCATAAAGCCTTTTCCACATGCCTCCCTCACCTGGCCGTGGTCTCCCTGTTTCTCAACACTGTCATGATTTGCTATCTGAAGCCCTCATCCTTCTCTTCCCCATCCTTGGACATGTTGTTGGTTGTTCTGTACTCGGAGGTTCCATCAATATTGAACCCTCTCATCTATAGCATGAGGAATCAAGAGCTCAAAGATGCACTGAAGAAACTTATTCAGTCAGTAGTCTTTCAGCAACAATAAGGTGCCCATGTCTATTTATAACTGGTTTTCTTTGTATCTGGGAGCCTCTGTGGTCCTGCCACCACCCAGATCACTAGGACATGGGAGATTAAGATCCATTGTGTAGTTATATTGCATACAAGTGCTGTGATGAGAGTATCAGGCACTCTTTGGTCACACCTAGATCATCTGCTGTTTGAATGACACACCAGGAGAAGTTCTGAGTGCTCTGGGAACAACTGCCACTGTATTGTTATCTTGGTCACTAGAGCAATAGCCTGGAGATGGGGTGGCCAGACACCCCCTGGTCACACTTTGGCCATCCGCTGCCTCATCTCTCTGCCAGAATGACTCAGCACGAATTCTGGCCAGAATGGCGAGTATTGACCGAAGAAAATCATCTCAAGATCCCATAAACCAATATCCAAAGGTGAGACCCTTTGAGCTCTCTGGGTCCACAGCAGGCTGTGTGACCCAGTATCTCCCCATGAGCTGGGACATCTCTCAGGGTAGATTTAACAAGGATTGAATGATTGTCCGTCGATGATTTCACAAGGACTCAAAGGCCTGATTTGGCACACTTCACTGACTGTCCTGTGATGAATGCCAGCACATAAGTTGGAGTATATCCATGAAAGTCACAAGAAGGGCAGTTTTAACCACAGGTTAACCTCTTGCTCTGCGTGTGGAACTGTGTACGTGATTTGGTTCAGAACCATTTCCCTGTCTGTGTGCAATATCGTTCAGAATTCTTTGCTCATAAGCGTGATTTAACTTTCATGTGTGTGTACAACCCTAAATCACTATTACAGCTGTGCTTTCATTGAATCACTCTGTTAATTTGGCTGATGATTAAGTGTTGTTAATAATTCTACAATGTAATCTTGTGATCTACCTCAAAAACATGAATAAATCCTAAATTGCTGCTAAATCAAAGCGGTGTAACAAATTCCTATTCATAACAAACACCTGTGGATTGGTATTCAATCTTTGGTAATTCTGTTTATTTCAGGAATGTCAGCATGCACTCAGCTTTTCCAGAGGCATGAACACAGTCTGTTTGACTCAAAGGTCTTTGCCCATGTGTCTGGCACCACGGTACAGCTGGCCTTCCATGTCACATCTCTTTGGTAAAAGGGCACATCCTCATTGCTGGTGTCCAGAAGCTGGGCTATTCTGAAGCTGAGGTCAGGAACAGGCTGAAGAAATTGACCCCATGAAGCCTTACTTGGGTTCTCCATGGGATGAGGAGGGCATGGGACAATATGGTAAAGAATGGGACCGGAGTGAGCTTTCACTGGTGGCCTCCCTATTCGGCCAATTCCAGCACTGGCCACTCACCACCACAGGTTTTTGGGTGAGTTTTGCTGCGTGGCCATTTCCCTCCTCCTGCTACTGTGCTTCATGCCTGCAGGAAGGGAATGGCCATCCATGCTCAACCTCTCTCTTTGTCCAGTCGCTGGTAGACCCCAAACAGGGATGTGTTAGAAACACCACATGGGATGCCGATAGAGCTGGGTAGGTTGCAGGACTAAGTGGAGGCTGTCTCCTGTAGGAGGAACAGCAAGGGCACAAAGCACAGAGGGTTGTCTTGGGGATCATGCAAGAGAAACTGTTCTGCTTACTGAATGCACCTTTTCCCATACTGTGCCTGAACAGCGGGACTGGGGAACTGTGTGTTGTACAGAGGGCTGGGCTGGAACAGGCCAGGGCAGTGACAGGGATCACAAAGAAGCTCCCATGGAGTGGTCACCTGGAGTTATTGGCTGCAAGACAGGTAAAGAGCAAAGAGAAGAGCTTAAATTGCCGTGTTAGAAACCAAGGTTGAATAAGGGAAATGCAGGGCTCCTGCTGGATGGGGACGGGTAGTTAGTAACAGAAGACAACAATGGGGCTGATGGACTCAATGCCTTCTTTGCCTGAGTCTTTCCTGAAAAGGTCTCCCAGGCCTCTATGCTCACGGAAGGAGCTGAAGGACGAGAGAACTTATTGGCATGAAGCTCAGGAGATGCCAGCAGGATAAATACCAGTTTCTTCCCCTGCAGGGGATTCACCTCAGCAATGCAATAGGCTGGGGGCTGCGTGGCCGGGAGCAGCCCTCTGGGAAATTTTGTGGTGGTCAGGGAGCTGGAAAGGAGGCAGTCATGTGGCCTGGCAGCAAGGGAGGCCACCCAGATCCTGGGTTGCACAACCAGGAGCGTGGCCAGGAGATCCAGGGAAGGGATACTCTGCAATGCTCCATCCAGATTTCAGATCTCCAATTCAGGGGCAATTTTTGTAAGGTGGAGGGCCCTTAGGAGAGCTAGGGACTGGAGAACTTTGCCTTTGAGGAGGATAGGCTGAGGGAACTGGGCTTGTCCAAAAGACATTGGGTGGAAGGTGAAAGAGGAGAGGTACAACCAGGACAGAAGGAGAACTTTTTTCCCCACGATCTCAGCCCAGTGCTGGAACAGGTCACCCAGAGAGGTCGGGCAGTCACCCTCCTTGGCGCTTTTCAAACCCAGGCTGAATCAAGCCTTGAATAAGTTGGTCTGACTGTGTTTCTGACAGGTTGCACTGCAGACTTCCTGAGGGCCCTTCAACCTCGGTTCCCTTGTGATCCTATGATGCTGAGCCCTGGGCATAGAGGATATTTGTGGGGCATGAATCCTCCTGTGCTGTAAGTGACCATCTAAACCAATATCTAATCGAGTGAAGTGGCAAGAAAGGAAAAGTAGTGCCTTGGGGTCTATGTGGACAACCCTACTCCTCACCTCCCCAAGCCCACCAGTTCCCTCATAAGTCTCCTGGGACTTGCATCACTTCTCCTCACATCAGACTTCTCCACTGAGCTCTGCAGCTGCATGGTACAGCTCCTTTGCACCAGCTGCCACCCACTTTCCTTCAAGAACTGGGCTGCACACAGGCACAGAAAGGTTTCTCTTCCTTTCCAACAAACAAAAGTGAAACAGGATACAATTTAATCAACTTTAAAACTCTCTCCTCAGCTCTATGCTAAGTCCAAGCAGCATCTAATGTGGTCCATGTTTCACAAGGGATTTCCATGAAAGAACAGTTTTAGACAGAGACATAAGAAAGGAGAGATACAAAGGCAATGAAGGTCTTGACTGTTCATTAGCCTTAAGAAAGATGAGGCAACTGTCTCTCTGCCTGAACCTTGAAGCAGAAACCAGATAGTGGAGAGGCATCTGAGTGACCAAAGAACAAGCACAGGAGGAAACCTGAGTGTAATGGGTAGGGATATGTCCATTGGAGAGTGCTGGTACCCTTTCTCAATAGACTGAAAAAACAGCAAAAATACCCTTAAGAAGCAAACCTAGTTTTTTATTAAGTACTCATCGTACTCTTTTTCTTTACTTACCTCAAAGGCAGCTTAAATTAGCTGTACAAGGTGTGAAGTCTTGAAAATAGTGTAGGAAGAGAAAGGCACATGAGGGCTTTCTGCATTGTAAGGTCTCCCAAGGTGCATTCTGTGCTGAGTCCATGAATCTGAAATTCGAAGAGGATTTTTGCACAAACTTTTCCAGAAGTCAAAATGAGAAGAAAAACCCAAGGTATCTTGAAGCCTCAGTGTGTTCCACTGAGGGCCATTACTGACACAGGCTCTTCTTGGACATGTTAGAGCAGATAATTGAAGGCCATGATTCCACAGAGGCAAAGGCAAATTTCAGGCAACCCTTACACTGAGATAACCCTTTGGCTTTTCAATGAAGGAAGATGGCCAAGCCCGAGCTCAAAGGAAGGGAGATCCTGTCCCTCACTCGTGGCTCCAGGCTTTTCTTGGAGTTGTGGGGAGTGTGATGACAAGTGAAGGACAATGCTATGACACCTCCTGCTGTCCCCAGGGTGGATGCAAGGAGGCAACGAGGTCCCATTGCCATGAGGACCATTTCTCTCCTTCTAGGCCTCGGCTGCAGAGAAACCTGCCAGAGTCAAGGAGACAAAGACCCCGGCTCTCTCATGGCCTTTCAGCCCTGCCAGTGCCGTTGGCCATCTCCACTACAGGCTGTTCTACACTGTCCCATGCCTGTACCTGTTTCCCTGAAGGCTGCAGACATACAATGCGCTTCCCCAGCTTGTTCTCACCTCACTGTGTCCCTACCTGTACTGGTGTCTCTCCATCCTTGCCAGAAGGTCCTTGAAACTTGAAAATCATGGGCTGATCCAAACTGCCTCTAAGTGACCTTTTGCACCACAGCACTGCCCTCAGAATGACATCTCTTTATCCTCAGGTCCTCTCGGGACCTCCAAAGCTGCACTTTCTAATGGCTGTCCATTCTCACACCGTTTCCCACTACCCATCAAAAAGTGCCATCATCTTGGGGAGAAATTTTCAATCTCTCTCGAACTCCTAGTATTTTTCCCTCAGCCTCCACTTTACCACAATAGAAAGCCCAGTTCTGTCAGCCTCTACACACAAGCCCTAACCCTGTCTTGGCAGACTTTCTCTGGCCGTGTGACATGCTTCCTCCATGCTCAGAATCAGTGCATCCCTTCGAGAAAGAGTTCTAGCAAAGGAGGCAGGAGACCCGCATGGATGAGCAAGGAGCTTCTAGCAGAGCTCAGGTGCGAGAGAAAGGTTTATGGAAAGTGGAAAGAGAGACAGGCCACTTGGGAGGAGTACAGGAATGTTGTCAGAGCATGCAGGGATGCAATGAGGAAGGCTAAGGTTCGTCTGGAATTGAATCTGACAAGGGATGTCAAAGACAATAAGAGGGGCTTCTTGAAGTACGTCAGCAGCAAACGGAAGACTAGGGGCAATGTGGAGCCGTTGCTGAAAGAGGTGGGTGCCCTGGTGACGGACGATGTGGAGAAGGCAGGGTGACTGAATGCCTTCTTTGCTTCAGTCTTCAGTGCCAAGGCAGACCTTCAAGAATCCCAGGCCCTGGAGGTAACAGAAGAAGCCTATAGAGAGGATGACTTTCCCTTGGTCGAGGAGGACTGTGTGAGGAATTGCTTAAGTGACCTGGACACTCAAAAATCCATGGGCCCCGATGGAATGCACCCACAAGTGCTGAGGGAGCTGGCGGATGTCATTGCTGAGTCACTCCCCACCATCTTTGAGAGGTCCTGGAGGAGAGGAGAGATGCCCGAGGACTGGAGAAAGGCCAATGTCACTCCAATCTTCCAAAAGGCAAGAAGGAGGACCCAGGGAACTACAGGCTGGTCAGCCTCAACTCCATCCTGGAAAGAAGACGGAGCAGCTCATTCTAGAGGTCATCTTCAAGCAAGTGGAGGAAAAGAAGGTTATCAGGAGTAGCCAACATGGATTCACCAAGGGGAAATCATGCCTGACCAATCTGATAGCTTTCTATGCTGGCATGACTGGCTGGGTAGATGAGGGGGGGAGCCGTGGATGTTGCCTACCTCGACTTCAGCAAGGTTTTCGACACCGTCTCCCATAACACCCTCCTAGGGAAGCTCAGGAATTGTGGGCTGGATGAGTGGTTGGTGAGGTGGATTGAGAACTGGTTGAATGGCAGAACTCAGAGGGTTGTCGTCAGCGGCACTGAGTCTTGTTGGAGGCTGGCAACTAGTGGTGGTTCCCAGGGGTCAGTACTCAGGGCAGGTTTGTTCAGCTTATTCATCAATGACCTCTATGAATGAACAAAGCGTACCCTCAGCAAGTTTGCTGATGACATAAAACTTGGAGGAGCGGTGGGTACACCAGCAGGCTGTGCTGCCATTCAGCGAGACCTGGACAGGCTGGAGAGTTGGGCGTAGAAAAACCTGATGAACTTCAACAAGGGTAAGTGCAGGGTCCTGCACCTGGGCCAGAACAACCCAATACACCAGTACAGGCTCAGGGCTGACCTGCTGGAGAGCAGCTCTGTGGAGAGGGACCTGGATGTCCTGGTGGATGACAAGTTGACCATGAGCCAGCAGTGTGCCCGGGTTGCCAGGAAGGCTGATGGTGTCCTTGGGTGCCTTAAGAAGAGTTGTGGCCAGCAGGTCAAGGGAGGTTCTCCTCCCCCTCTACTCTGCCCAAGTGATGTCCCATTTGGAGTACTATGTCAAGTTCTAGGTTCCCCAGTTCAAGAAAGATGAGGAGCTACTGGAGAGAGTCCAGCACAGGACTACGACGATGATGAGGGGACCAGAGTACCTGTCTTATGAGGAGAGGCTGAAGGAGCTGGACTTGTTCAGCCTGGAGAAGGTGTGTGTCAGCAGGATGGAGCCGAACTCTTTTCAGTAGTGCCCAGCAACAGGACAAGGGGCAACGGGCACAAATTGAAGCACAGGAAGTTCCGTCTGAACATGAGGAAGAACTTCTTCACTCTGAGGCAGACGGAGCCCTGGAACAGTTTGCCAGAGGGGTTGTGAATTCTCCTTGTCTGGAGATATTCAAGACCCGCCTAGACGAGGTCCTGTGCAGCCTGCTGTAGGTGACCCTGCTTCGGCAGGGGGGGTTGGACTAGATGATCCCCAGAGGTCCCTTCCAGGCTTCACTGTTCTGTGATTATGATTCTAGGTATGGATCCAAATTAAGAATAAATGCAAGTTTGGGACTGGGACCTCTTAGGTGATTGAGGACCATTAGCAGAGCTATGAAAGAAGCTGGATGGGTTGTGGGGAACTCACAGGCAATGCCAAATCCTCAGAAGACCATAGCTTTGTGGTTACAGCAACACCACTTCGTACCAAATCCCCACCCTGAAACACAAACACACTCACACACACCATAGACAGAGCCCTGAGATACATTTGAGAGAAAGGTTCTCCTTTACCAGGCTCTGGTAAAGGAGTGGAGGGTCAGGGCTTGGCCATTCTGGTGATAAACAAACACCAAGGGCTTCCATGGCATCAGAGTCACCTCCACGTTGCCTTTGCCACCTGCAGCCAGTGTCTCCAAGTTTTTGCTTCAGCAGCCTCCAGGGACAGGCACCTCGACGGGTTGTTTGCTTCACAGCTTTGTGAGTGATGGCCCTTCGTGGAGTCTCAAACATCCTCAGAAACTTGGGGTTTGCTTCTGCTTTTCACTTCATTGGAGGTTTGTTTCATCTTTCAGTGTCTGCAGTTCAGGAACTCTGTCGCGGAAGATGAACCGGACTCGACATGAAGATCAACATGATCAGGTACAAGCCGTTTATTAGTCCCAGATAGCTCACATTTATATTCCCCATTACATACACGGCGATCTCCCATTGGCAATAATCAAATTAAGTCACATAGCAACCTGATTATGATTGGTGTACATTACTTGTTCACGCACTGTGCTCGTGGCCTTCTTGCAGGTGGCAGGTTCCTGTTCAGAATCCGGGAGTTGTTTTTCTCTGCATTTTATTTCCTTGTTTCCACCGTTTTCCCTCTAGATGCCCTTGCGGCCTTATGCTAAGGCTCTGCGGCCTTATGCTAAGGCTTCATGGCCTCATAGAGAAATGCTGGATTGCTCACATGTCCCCAGTTCTTTAATGCTTCATCCTCCGCGAATCCCCCTTCTTTGTTTTGAGCAATCCAGGCCTGGTTGAGGACCTTAAGCATCAATTTCTTTATGCAGCTTAAAGCACAACCTACAATTCCTAAACACACAATAATTGTTACCAAAATAACAATACCTTGTTTAACTAATTCCTTTATCCACCCTGACAGACCCCAAGAAGACAGCCAACTGTCAAACGGTGATGTATTGTACGTAATATGCTCTGTTCTTTCCGGCAAGACAGCTAGCTGTTGGTGAATACTCTGAGAATGATCAGACAGATTCATGCAACACATCCCCTCAAACTCTTGGCACCCATGACCTTGCGCAAGCAATAAGAAATCAATAGCCGCTCAATTTTGTAAGACTGCATGGCGAACGCTATCTACATCCATTAATAACTGCGTTAATATCTCTGAAGTGGTATTAGACTGCTTCAAGCTCCAACAAGCTAATTTTTTAAGAATATTCCAATTCCTGGCGGCAGCACCTCCAGGGAGCAAAAAGGATAACGCTACTGTTCCAGCTACAGATCCTAGCTGTACATTATTATCACACCCTGGATTAAAATGTCTAAGACTTCGCTTACTACGAGTTTTATTGAGACTCAAGAAATCTCTGATACGTGGGGTGAACAATGTTAGCTTTCCTATGTAGCACGGACCTCCTACCGGGTGAACGGGAATCCCTCCCCACGCACGATCTCCACAGATGAGGAAATATCCTGATGGCAACAGGAATCCCCCTGAGGTGTTAACCGAAAACCTTCCCATGTTGTTTAGCGAAAAATACCAATGCCTTGAATTCCCACTTACATTTTGATAACCTGTAGTATACTGCCTTTCACCTTGGCTATGCAACCAAAGATGCCACGGATTTCCGAACTCAGTCACTCCTGTGCCATTCCACGGCAACCACTGCGACTGCTGATGCAAATCGCTGCAATTTGGCTGGTTAGACACATTTGCCCATTGAGCGGGTGCCATGGAGCCTAGCAGCTCTAGCTCTTGCAGAGGAAGTGAACTAGAGTGATTTAAATGTGTCACAATCCACTGCTGTAAAAAGGCACTCTGCATCACTGGCACATCACTACTTCACGCACACTCACCTTTCTCTGACCCACTTTGCCTGGATTTGTTATACAACTCGTTCAAATCATTTATACTCTCATTCACAAAGTCCCCATTCATGATAGGATAGCCAATCAGGCATGTGCGAAAAGGATCTCCTGGAGTAGCTAAAGAAAGACAAAAATCCATCTGACCTGTTTGATTGGCCCAGGTTACCCACATATTCTGTCTCACATCAATGCGATGAATGGCTCCTGCATTCTCAACAAATAGGCAAAGGCATATCGTTATCCCTAGCGCCATGGCTGCTGGCATCCTCGTCTCTTTCACTGATCACACCAGCGTTGTACACGTGCTACTCTACACCACCACTGTTTCCCACAGACATAACAATTACATAAAATCCATGGATTACACGCCTCACAATAGTTACACTTAATTGTTCCAGTATGTGCTTCCACACCAGCGTCCATTAATCTTCCTTTTCTGAATCCTGGACATCTGCGCCGCTGTTATCTCTATCGGGACCTTTCCATGGACGGACCCACCGAGCAGGAACCCACCTTACTCCGTTTTCTGTAAGCAAGCACATACAACCTCTACCAGTTAATTTCACTTCGGCTGGTCCTTCCCATTGTCCTGTTTGCAAATTCTTGAACGGGACCAACACCTTTTCCTGCTTATGTTCCCCTTCCATCAACGCTCTGTGATGTATTAATGCTGGAGGTTCCTTTCTGTCCCCTGTCAAACATAAAAAATTCAAGACGTACAATACTTTGTTCAGTCGTTCCTGTGGCATACTCCCAGTTTCCCCCCTTTTTTGTTTATGCAATAATTGTTTCAATGTGTGGTGTGCTCTTTCTATCGTGGCTTGTCCTGTGGGGCATATGTGGGATACGTGTGGTATGGTGGATGCCCCAGAGTACACAAAACTGAGCAAATTTTGTTGAGGTGTATGCTGGACCATTGTCTGCTTTTATCTCTGTGGGAATCCCTAGCACCGCAAAACTAGCATACAGATGCTTTGTTACATGCTGTGTGGTCTCTACTGACTGCGCAGTTGCCCAAATGGCAATGGAAAATGTGTCAATCACTACAAGTACGTACTTTTGACGCCCAAACTCTGGTACATGAGTGACATCCATTTGCCATAGCTGTAAGGATCGTAGTCCTTTGGGGTTGACACCCACTCCGAGACCTGGACTTATATTTTGGCAGTCTGGACAAGACTTCACAATTCCTTGAGCATCATGCAAGGGAAAGTGAAACTGTCTCATTAATACCTTCGCGGACTGATGGAAAAATTCACGGGAGTTGCGCACCTGAGCAAAGCTATCTGTGGGTGGACCCATCCATGTCGGCATAACAAGCTGATCTGCACGTCGGTTTCCTTCTGCAAGGCCCCCTGTCATCAAATGGCTACGAATATGGGTTATTAAATACGGCACTGTTCTATTATTTAGCATAAATAACAACTGCTGTAACATTCTATACAAATGTCTATTGGATACTTCTTTGAGCATAGCACGCTCTAAACGCGTCCCTACTCCTACTACATACAAAGAATCAGAAACAATACTGACTGGCTGCATATTCCACTGTGCAAGAGCCCAAACAACCGCTTTGAGCTCTAACGTTTGTAACGAATCCTGCAAGTCTCCTTCGATTACCTGATGGTGCCGTATACCTGGAGGTCTCTCCCAGGTACACGCCGCCTTCTTGGAGCTTTTCCCTGCATCAGTAAATACTGTTATCCCTTCCAATGGGGTATTGGACTGTATTGGCCATTCCTCGAAAATCATCCCTGACAACAATGGCATTAATTTGTGAGAAGGGTAATTATCGTCAACTGTCCCTGGGAAATTACTAATAACAATCTGAAATTCTATAGACGTCCTTATCAGCCACTCCATATATTCCTGCATCAGAGGTACCAGGATGGTTTGTGTTTCACATCCTGCAATTTCTACACATCGGTTTCTCCCTCGGATTATCAACTGACTGAGCAGTTCCATCCGTGTGGTCACCATCTTTTTTGGCCGGATAGAAAGAAAAATCCATTCAAGAATCCTTAACGGATTTTCTCCAGGCACCCACTGCATTAATATAGCAAACGGATGTTGATGCGTATGAGCAGAGTTGATTAACATCAACGTTAAAGGCTGTTCTGACCTTATTCTGGATGCATGAGAACTAATGATTTTGTTCTGAATGACCTCTAAGGCTTGCTTTTGTGGGGGTCCCATGGTTCTTCTATCGTCGGCTCTCGATGTAGTGCCGAGAAGCTCAACCAAGGGTGCTAAATCATCGCTGGTTATGCCACATAATGCTCTGACCCATTGAATGTCACCCACCAATTTCTGCACATCATTCAATGTCTTAATTTCGGGATTTAACTGTATTTTTGGGGCTTTAATTGTACCTTGTAAAATTATCCACCCCAGATAATTCCAGGGCTCCTGTTTCTGTGTTTTTTCTGGAGCTATTTTTAATCCTCTGAACTCTACCTCTCTAACAATTTCTTGAAGCACGAATTCCCTGTTCATATCTTTTCCTGCAATTAAGATGTCATCCATATAATGATATATTAACAACTGCGGCATCTTTTTACGAATTGGTTGCAAAGCCCATGCTACAAAAATTTGGCACGTGGTTGGTGAATTTTTCATACCCTGAGGTAGGACTATCCAATGACATCTACAGGCAGGTTCTGCCTTGTTTATTGATGGTACAGAAAAAGCAAACCTTTCAGCATCTTCGGGATGCAAAGGAATAGTAAAAAAACAATCCTTCAAATCCATAACTAGGACTGTCCATTTCTCTGGGATCAAGACCAGTGATGGCAGACCTGGCTGTAGCGCCCCCATGTCTTCCATGACATTGTTAACTGCTCTCGAATCATGTAGTAGATGCCATTCCCCACTCTTTTTCGGAATAGTAAATATTAGTGTGTTCCAAGGGCTAGTAGATGGCTGAATATGTCCAGCTTGTAACTGTTCTTCTACCAGCTCATTGACTTTTTGCAGCCGTTCGGCAGTAAGTGGCCATTGATCAACCCAAACTGGGTTATTCGTTTTCCATTTTATCTTCAAAACCGGCTGCTGTTCAATGGCCGCCCCAAAAAGGCTGGGTAGCGATAGTAGTATGCAATTGACCGAGTACATCTCTTCCTATTAACATGATTGGAATTTGCATAATATAAGGTCATGTTGACACTACCGCACCATCTGAAAAATGAAAAGCCACGAGATCCCGACTAATGCGTGTGGATTGTGCCCCTCCGACACCGTACACTCCCGTGAATGATTCAACCGTTGGCCAATGTGAAGGCCAATGCCGAGCAGATATGATAGTTACATCTGCTCCAGTATCAATCATCATTTTTAATTTTATCATCTCCTGGTCTTTTGATTTCACCAGAACTTCAATTTCTGGCTTGTTTTTCATGATGTCTAATGCTAGGTATACATACGGTTGTCCTGAGGACCCAAAGCCCTCATCTCCACGGTGGTGTGGTGTGGCATGTGGTACACAAGCTCGAAACGGTACCAGCTGGGCAATCCTGCTGCCGGCGGGAATGGACAACGGAGGAGCCAAGGTATACACCATTACCTTTACCACTCCAGTAAAATCAGCGTCGATGACCCCTGGTAAAACAAAAATGCCTTGTTTAGATGTTGACAATCGTCCTAATAATAGGGCACTCAGCCCATGGCCTAAAGGCCCTTTTACACTGGTGTCAATACACACCTCTTCCGTTGTTACCAGGGTTTTATCTACTGCTGTTTCCACGTCCACTCTGGCACTCCCACAAGTGGCGGCCCAGAGGAAGTCGAGGGCTCTGGTGCCACTGTCCATGCCCCCTGCACTTGTGTCGTAGCGCGCGGGACCCTCGCGCTCCCCCCCGGGTTTTCCGACTTACGACATTCGGAGGTGTTACGATTATCTCTACAACAAGTGACACACCACTTGTTTGGGGGGCGCGATCCTGAGTCCCCCAACCCTTGGGATGATCTTGTCTGCATCTTACATTGCGCCTTAGAATGTCCTATTTTCCCGCATTTAAAATACCGCTTTTCCGAATTTCTTTTTTCCCGATTTTCGTGTAGCAATGGTGCAATAGTCCCTTGTACCGCTGCAGCAACACACGCAGCGTACTTGGTCTGTTGGGTTCATTCCATCAACTCAACCATGTCCGCTACTTGCGCAGATTGCGGCAACGAGCCTAGTATTTGTTTACTCCTTTCACTGGCATTGTCAACAGCTAGTAACTGAAACATTTCGGTCTTCATATCCCCTGTTAGGTCCGGGTGCGTCTCGATAGCTTTGTAAAGTCGGTCAACAAACTGCTTAAACTGCTCATTTTGTCCCTGCTTAATATGTGCAAAAGCATGAGGTTGACCCGGCTCCTGCACGGAAAAAATTGCTTGCAATGCAAGATGCTGCGACAACTGTATCACCTGCGGTATAAAACCTAATTGCATATCTCCATCCGCAAAAGGACCCTGTCCAGTGAGCGTTTGTGATTGGATGCCATACAAAGGATCATTTTGATCCCGAGGCCGTGCAGCCTCTTGATCACACAGTCATGACCACGCCCTGTGGAATAAAAGTTGTTATGAGGGAGTTAGCACAATCTCAGCAATTTGTAAAATATCCATAGGAAGTAACTGATCAGCAGTAAAAATATACTTTAGCATTTGTTGGGTTACCGGTGATCTTAACCCATTCTGCATTACGGAAGTCTTAACTTTCTCCAATAACTTCCAATCAAATGCCTCCCATTTCGACCCCCCACCCACTTGTGTCACCACTGGGTACGCTGCAACCAACGTGATGATTTGTCCCTCCACCACCGCATCTCGAAAGACTCCTTTCCATCGCTCTCCAGGATGCGTCTCTCCAGCAGGTGGCAGCACAGGATTAAGTAAGTGGCTGGGTAAGGGTGCAGCAGGCAGCAACTGTAAGGGTGGTGCTGGCGGTAACAATGGAACCGGGGGGGGTGGCAGCTCAGGATTCCAGTCCGACCGGAATGGATTCCCCTTCGTCGGCTCTGCCTGCACCGATGGTCCAAGCGCTTCACCAGTCCCCGGCGAAGGTGACCGCAACGACAAATCTTTTAACTGCTGGCTGATCTCCTTCAATACCTGTTTAAGCAAACCGTCCTCCCCCGCCCCCGACTCCTATTCCCCATCTGGGGACCCTGGTCGGGTCGGCGATAGTTGTGGGTATATATTTTCAGGCGGAATTTCCTTCCTAGCCCTTTCAGCTAAGTCCCCATCACGTGTCTCTGCCACCGTTGTTTCTTTGACCGCCCATAGAGGTGGCATCCGTATGCTATTCTCAAACAAATTCCGTGCTTCGTTGGAAAGCATCATAGCATTTCCCGACGCTGGCAGCGTTGCAGGGGTCAGGGCAACAAAAGCAGACGTGGCGGCAGCTCTTTCGCTTTTCATCTCTCTCAAAGTCTCTTTTACTAACCGCCACAGCGTAGAATAACAGCCTGCAGTCTTATCCTCGCTACTGAACTCGTCCCATAGGCTTTGTCCTATGGCTTCCCAGGTGGGTAACTCAAACGTGGCTCCAACCCCGGAGATTAAGTTACGCTCTCGTGCCCGCATCAGTAGCTCTTTCAGTACTTTTGCATCGTAAGAGACCGCTCTCTTAGAAAGCATATGATGGAGGAGCTTCACCACTGCACTTTCTTCCTTTGTCAGTGTGGACCCCATCTCCTCCCCAGCCGCTCACCTGTTCCTGGTGAGATCCCCACGGGGATAACCGTCCCACCTCAATCAGCACGCGTGTCTTCTTCCCAGTCCGATGGGCACTTCGAACCGAAGCCGCCGGGGCAGCAGCTGCTTTCGGCTGGCTTCTCCAGCTTTGGTCGCCTCCTTCTACCTCCAGACGGATTCCATCATCTGAAGTCTTCGGGGCACACAAGGGTCCCTGTTCGGGCGCCAGATGTCACGGAGGAATCCCACCTCTTGTGGGTTTGTGTTGTACATGAGAGGGAGCTGAGTCCTCTTCTAACCCCAGGACTTCAAACCCAGGATGAGATGTCTCGAATGACTAGGCTGAATCCCTTCCTTCATTAGGGATAAAGGAGATGCCTCCCTGCCACTTACTGGTTTTCCTGTCTAATGATGGGACAAGCAAAGTGGTTTTTTCTTTCTCACTCTTTGTCTGAGAAGAGAAATGACACTAAAGAAAAGAGGAGTTTCTCCCCAGCGGAGGAATCATCAGTGATGACTTCATCCTGTTTCACAGCCGGTTCCCCTGGAGACAAAAAGACACCTTAAGTGAGCCCAGAGGGAGAAGAATCAGAGACACATTGAGCTTGTCCTCTGCTGCTGAGCTGAGGCTGAGCTTCTGGGACAAATGGACGTCGTGGCAAGTGGGCAGCACTGCAGAGAGACAGCTGTGCCCAGGAGCAGCTCCTCTGCAAAGCACAGCAGGGCTGAGGGCACTGCCTGCAGGCAGCGAGGGGAGAGGAGAGAGGCAGAGAGAGGTTAACGGCAGTCTGGGGTTGGAGGATGCTGAGAGCTCACTGGGGGAGAAATCTTTTCAGCCATTGACACGGTAAGTCTCTGCATGAAGGACAATGTCTTTGAATTTTGTGAAAAGATCTACTAAAGCTGGCACACCGCACAACCTAAAGGATGGACCATGAGCAGTATCACAGTTTCTCTTTTGTAGAAGGTGAGGACGTGCTGCAAAGCAGGGACTGCCTGCTGCACCCTCAGAGGGACAGGCCATGACAGCTGCCTTCTCCCAGGGACGGCTGAAGGGTTGGGAAGGTGGATGTGCAGCCCGGGCTGCCCCAAGCTGTCCTTCAGAGCAGGGTCTGTGCACCCCAGGGGCTGTGTGCTGGGGCAGGAACTCTGCTGCCTGCCAGGGTCAGCACTCTGCCTGGCCAAGGAGCTCACCATGACGCTAGAGGGAGAAGCTGTAGGTGGAAGGAACCACCCTTGGCAGGACAGGGTGCTTCTGCTGCATGGGTCAGGGCTGCTCACAGCTCCCTATCACCCCCATGGCATTTCCAAGGGAATTATTCAAGATGGAGCTTTATGAAAGGGAAGCTGACTGTCTGCTGAGGTTTCTCCTCTTTGTGTGCTGCATGGGCAGTGGGAGATTTCCAACGGAACTTTTCATTTGGAAAGTTGAAGGAGGGATGACTGTAGAGAGGAGAAGCTTTCCTGAGTCTGCATTTTCCCTTTCCAGCTCTGGGGACTACAGGCAGCACCAGCATCCCCTGGCCAGTTTCATCAGGGTTTGTGTGAGCTGCCCTTTAGTCCCTGCACTCACGGAGAGGCTGCAGGGCAGAGCTGGGCACACAGGGGCTCGTCTGGGGTCTGTGAGCACTGGCAGGGAGGAGATGTGGGTCCAGAGCAAGAGCTCCTGGCAGGGACAGCTCCAGGCAGTCGAGATGGGCAGGAAGGGAGGGAAGTGCTCATGGAAACCCTGTTGCAGGGGAGATATGGGCACCTCCTGGCCATGCCCTGCAGTGCAGATGCCTTCCCTGAGCAGCCCCCTTCCTCTCTTCTCTGCCTCTCCCCTTGCCTCTCTCAGCCAAATCCTCACTATATTCTTCCTTGTTTCTCTTCTTTTCTCCTTTGAATTTATCTTTTTGTTGCTGTCACTCTCTGGGGATGGGAGTCTGAGCTGCAGACTCAAACTGTGATCTTGTTTGTCCGTTCATGCAGATGTGATCATGGCAACAAGTGTCCCACCTTCCCTCTAACCTTTGGGGCTGTAGGCAATGCAGCCTGTGGGGCTGGGGACTGAGTCAATTTTCACTCAATGAGATGACATCATTAGGACAATTGGTTAGCTCCTTGGGATATCCTTCTAAGCTGTCAGCTGCCCTCCAGGAAGCAAACGTGACCCATAGCACCTCTGTTTTATCTTAGAGCTGCATGGAGAAGTGCAGAGAAACTACCACCAAGGACATGCTCTTGGGCTGGTGAAATAAGCCATGTGTATTCTTGGCTAGAAGTGGCGTGCTGAGACCCACAGAATGTGTGAGACCTTTAGTGGTCTCTGTTGTCGGTAGTATCTCCATCTCTTCATCAGTCCATCAGTCCATCAGGGTGTAAGCCCAGGGCATTTCAGAAATAGAAGGATGGACAGACCAGCTGCCATATCTCTGCATTAAACCACAGTCATTCCTCTTGCCTCACAGGACTTGCCCTGTTCACCCTGCAGTCAACAGAAACATGGAGAGTTTCCATCATCTAATGACAACAACCACAAGGGGAAATCAGGGAAGCTATGAAAACCCATAATTTCTGAGTCTGACCTCTGCGGTTTTGATGCTGAAAATTCCTACTGTGACAGGAGGAGGTTCGTCTGACAAAGTTGTACAACGGGTCTGGACCTTGCCCCACCATGCCCATGCACCCACTGTCCGCAGAGCAGAGCTGGCTTTTTAGCAGCCGGAAGGAAGAGGTCCTGCTGCTCCCGGTACACTCAGGAACAACCAACCAGAGCTGCAGTCACAGAGCTGAAGGAAGGGCTCCTGGAAAACGAATGATGAATGTGTGTAACAGGGTTGTTGCCTTTGTTGGCGTGGCGACCTGGTTCAGGAACGGCACGGCGACCAACCCCAGGCCGCTCGGGCCATCAGCTCGCAGACACCAATGTGGTGGACGGCAAATGGCGTTTATTGACGGGTAGCACAGTATTATATAGCTTAGGTTTACAGCGTCACTTCCGTCTGCTTACACCTATGGGCTAAACGCTACTGGTTATCAGGAGAGGAGGGGGGGGCCTACCTTTCCGTACAGCACGACATCTTCCGACCGCCAGGCCCTAACTATCCACATTTCCCCCCTCCTTATGCTTAACTAAATAGGTTAATATAAAATACAAAAGTGTTAATACTTAACCTTAAGACTTAAACTTAATATCTGGCCAGACTTAACCTTACTTAACCTTAACTACAATTTAAAAAATGTAAATATTAAAATCTTACGATTACAAAGATAAGGTACCTTAGACAAATGCATTTGTAAATTAGCTAAAATATAATCTTAAAAATTCTATTGTTATTCTTATTTTTATTCTATATTGTACAGTACTGTTAAAAAGTATATGCTATAAACTTGAATAGAAAACATAAGGCACAGTAAACAGGTAGAAGTTAACTTTTAGGGACGATTGAGGGTAACACTTGGTAGGTACATTTTTAAAGCAGTTGTTGGTGTTCTACGAACATGATGTTAACTTTCTCTAGCCGACTCTTGACGAATGACACGATCTTGTTCAGTATACAGGGTCCAAAAATTAGTGTCATTACGATCATCGCGATCGGCCCTATCAAGGTGGATATCAGGGTGGTTAACCATGGCGAATGGTTAAACCACGACTCAAACCATCCTTGTTGGGCTTCTTTGTCTCTTTTTCTTTTTTCTAGACCTTCTCTAAGTTTGGCCATGGTATCTCTGACTACTCCGGTGTGATCAGCATAAAAACAGCACTCTTCCCCTAATGCAGCGCAGAGGCCTCCCTGTCGCAAGAAAAGAATATCCATTCCCCTCCTATTTTGTAACACAACTTCTGATAGTGAGGTTAGGGATTTTTCTAATGCCGTGATTGATTTTTCTATTCGTTCCAGGTCTTCGTCTACTGCGGCTCTTAAGGAGCTGAAACCTTGCTGTTGTTGTATAAGAGATGTTATTCCTGTTCCGGCCCCTACTACTCCAATACCTAACAAGGTGGCTATTGTGATAGCAGTGATGGGTTCCCTTTTTGTAATGTGGTGTTTTTCCGCATCCCAATAGTCATAGATTATTTTTTCTTCGTGGTATAGGATTCTTGGAATAATAATGACTTGAATGCAATATTCATTAGAAGCATTAAACGCAGCCAGAGATATGCATGGAGTAAGGCCTGTTTTGGAACAGATCCATTGAGCTCCTTCAGAGGGAATAACCCATTTTGCATTGGTTTTTCCCACTGTGGACGAGACAGAACTACAGAGCTTCCGCTTTTGTCCCCACACTTTGCCTATACAGACCCCAGATCCAGAAACATATTGCATGGTTACCCCTTTTTTCTTATCTTTCCAAGAACACTGAGGTGGTACGGTTCGGGTGTCTAAGGTGTATGTTGTGTTTACCCCTATGGCCTCATAGAAAGGGGGTCTTACATCATAGCACAGCCAACAGTGTGTAGTTAGGTCTGGGTTAGTTTGGTTCAAGGTGTGATAAGTAGCTTGCATTATTTTCCACAGGGGGGGTTCATTTACTTTCCACAGAGGAGTTTCATTTACTCTCCACAGGGGGGTTTCTCCCATCTTGTTTAGGGAGGGTGTTACAGTAATTTTGGTGGTTTCTATGGGGCTGGTAGTTATCTCCGGTCCACTGATGATTAGATTGGGGCCAACTCCCTGAGGAGGATTTTTTATTTCTTCCTTTTTTATGAAAATTAATCCACCTTTATCGGTCCCAGGCTCCAAGTATCTTATCCCCCACATTCTTCCGGATATCCAGCCTTGGTCCGTGGGTTGGGTAACATTTAAAAAGAGGTATTTACAGTTTCCACGCCCTTGCCACCCTCGCGGTGGGATGCACCCGTATGGACCCCACTGGACCTTTAGGTATTTATCTGTGCCGCTGCCCGGTATCCATCCAGGGGCTATGGTCTCACAACCCCAATGACTGCAGTAGTATTGATTAGGGTAGTTACAGTACCCCTTTCCAGGATTTGAGCTAGGGCACATATAAAATCCCATATATTCCCAGCATCGGGGCCTTGGGGCTAGCTGACATAGAGTGGAAGTAAAACTTGGTTCCCCAGACGTTATTTGGGTTGAGATAATCTCTTGGTTTTCGAATCGACTTAAAGTCCACTTAAAGGGCTGGTGGTGTTCATTTGTTGAGACTATTAAGGGGCGGCATATCCAAAGTATTAGTACCTCTTTTAGGAGAACTGGTGGGTCGATGGTAACCATTTCTGTTTGTCCTGTAGTGAGAAGTTCCAAAATCAAGATCACACAAAGGCATCGCAGCCCCCTTTTGCGGAGGCTATTCTGCCGTTGTTTGGGTTCTGCCGGTGCGGAACTCTCAGGCTCGGACAGGACGCTCGCTGACTTGTCATCTTTTCTGGTCACCGGGGTATACGGGTTACGGGGGTGTCCGATGATCCGGTCCTGTGAACAAAAACTCACAGTTTTCATTAGTTTTATTCTGGAGGTCTGGTTTAATGGACTTAAGCGGACACCACTTAACTTTACCATCTTTTTTGACAGCGGCATACCCTCTCCCTGTAAGGACTAACCTCCACCCTTGTTCCCACTCTCCCAGCTCATTTCTGATTATGACTAACGGGCCTTCTTCTAGTGCTCGGGTGGCCCAATGTTTCTGGGTGGGGCTGTTTACCTCTTCCCCCCTGGGGAACTGATTTAGTGCTAAAAGAGCGGTAGCTAACAGGCGTGTTTGGTCTCCCGGGGGAATGGCGTTAGCAAAACCCTCTGTTTTCGCTAACACTTCTAATTTAGATTTTAAAGTCTGATTTGCTCGTTCAACTATAGCTTGACCTGTGCTGTTATACGGAATACCATGTGTTAGGGTGATACCCCACTTCAAAGTAAATGTTTGGACTGATTTAGAGATGAAATTTGGACCGTTGTCTGTTTTGATCTGATTAGGGATACCGAGCCATGCCATGGCTGTCAACCAATGCTGAATGGTTGCTTTGGAGTCGGTCTTAAGGTGTTGTGTAGCTACAATTATTCCGCTATATGTATCTACGGTTACCGCTAGCCACGCTCGAGGTTTCAGCAACTGACAGAGCGTAAAATCTGTTTGCCACACTTCGGAGGCCTTGAGACCTCTGGGGTTGACTCCACTGGACCACAGTGGTGTTTTCTGACAGTGAGGACATGTGGCTACTATGTGTCTCGCGTCGGTGACTGAGATCCCGCATTTTTTTGCTAGCGCTTTAGCTCCGATGTGGAGAGACTCGTGTAGCTGACGGGCATCTCTTAGCGTCCACACCCCTTTTGCAGCGGCATCTGCCTTGTCATTACCGATTTGGAAAAACCCTTTAATTGGGTTGTGGCTGTTAACGTGAATGACTGATATGGTGCCCTTTCGGGAGAAAAGTGCTTCTTCCAGCATTAGAGCTGTTGTGGATGTTGACACGCCGGGCCCCGACATAGCTAAACAAAGCTTGGCCACGAACATTGAGTCAGTCACTATGTTGAGATGCTCTGTTGGGAACAGGCCGCACACTAGCACTACGGCCGTCGCTTCTAATTGTTGGACTGAAAGCGCACGATCGGTCATTTTGACACAGTGCCATTTTTCTCCCGATTGCCATACCGCCGCCGCTGTTGAGGTCGCTGAGGATGCATCTGTGAAGACCGTTGGTCCTTGTTGGGGCCGGTCTATGATTTTTTGCGGGAGGTCGATGTTGACAACTGCCATCATTTGAGTCCAGGGAGGCTTTGCAGCGTAACGAACTTCGCCGCCGAATCCGACGAGAGCTATGGCCAGATACTCTGACGTTGCCACTGACTGCGCAGGGAGTTGTTTGCGGAAGGGTAGGTATATCCTGGCGGGTTCGATGCCTAGGTGTCTCAGGGCGAGTTTTCTGCCTTTCATGATGAGATTACCAAGGCATTCGACTCCTGGAGAGAATGCGCGTGATGGTTTTCCCTGAACTACCCATTGTATTGGTTGAGCTTTTTCAGGGGGGCCCTGTGCTAGTGCTCCCACTCCCCCCCCTTTTGTGAAGTGTACGTACAGATCAAGTGGTAGATTTGGATTCCATCTGGCAAGTGTGCTTGACGATACCTGTTGCTCGATAAAGTCGAGAGAGTTTGCTGCTTCTGTTGTCAGAGTTTTTTGTTCCCATGGGTTCTTTCCTTTTAAGAGATCATACAGGGGAGCCATGATTTCAGGAGGGATCAAGACAATGTTGCGGAGCCATTGTAAGGACCCCACTAACTGCTGCATATCATAGAGCGTTTTAATGTGACGGTGGATTTTTATTTGAGGGGGGGTCACGTAAGAACTCGTGATCCCTACTCCTAAAAAGCTTACGCACAGTCCTCTTTTAATCTTTGCGCTCGCGATTTCGAACCCGTTTGTTTTCAGAGTTTCCGAGACTGTTGACACTAGCTGGTCTACCTGACTTCCCGACGGTGCGGCGATTAAGATATCGTCCATGTACTGAATGATGGTCGCGGTCGGATTGCTGTGTCGGACTGGTGTTAACGCCCGGTCCACCGCAATCTGGCAGATGGTAGGTGAGTTGATCATTCCTTGAGGCAGCACTTTCCACTGGAAACGTAAGTTGGGGCGTTGGCTGTTTGGAAACACAACAGAGAAAGCAAACCGCTCCTTGTCTTCCTCATGCAGAGGTATTGAGAAAAAACAGTCTTTAATATCAAGGACAGCACAGGGTTGTCCTTCCGGCATCATAGAGTTCATGGGTAAAAACGTTTGAACAGGACCCATTGGTTGGATTTTTTTGTTTACCTCACGCAGGTCATGGAGGAGGCGAAACCCTTCGCCGGTTCGTTTGGGTATTACAAAAACTGGGGTGTTCCATGGGCTAGTGGAAGGCTCTATGTGACCTCGTTGTAACTCGCGGTTAACTAGCTCGAGAAGGGCATCCATTCGAGGCTTCGACAGGGGCCACTGCTCGACCCACACTGGGTCAGACGATTTCCACGTCAGTTTAATTGGTGGAAGTGGGTGTACGGCAGTGGCCCTTACGGTAAATTTGTCACCCTGGCTTTTAATAGGGTTAGAGCGTCCCTTCCCAGCAGGGGTGGGATTCCTGACATGACATATGGGAAGAGGGTGATGGTTTTTTCTGGTCCTTTTTCAGTGTGAAGCGTGATTGCTACCAATTGGGCACTCTTTCGAGCTCGGGTTAATCCCCCGACTCCTCCCACCATGGGGGCATCTTCCAGTTTCCAACGTGGGGGCCAATTTGTCTCAGGGATAACTGTAACATCTGCTCCAGTGTCGATTAAAAAAGGGACACTAATGGTGGTGCCGTTTGGGGTGTCATAGAGGGAGCAGATTCCCCACACTACCGGCGGGTTATCACACTTTACCGCCAGGGCCACCCTGGGGTCTCGCCCCCCAGGGGTGGTTCTTGCTGTCCCTGAGGTGGGAACGGGTTTGGCTGGACCATTGGTTGAACCATAAAATTGGTCGCTTCTCGAGGGGGTAGCGGGTTCGGAAGCACCTCGCCCCACTTGGGGTTGGCATAATTGGGCCGCCTGATGTCCCAAGTGGGAGAGGGCTGTGCACGGCCCGAGTGCCCTCTCCCCCTTCCGTTTCCCTGGTTTGTAGATCTGCATTCTCTGGCGAAATGCCCCTTTTTCCCACAGGCCCAACACGGTCCTCTGGGTCGATTTTGGCGTGGGTCCCTAAACTGAGGACAGTTTGCTACGACGTGGCCTGCCTGGTCACATTTAAAACATGTCATCACATTAGCTACTATGGTACGAACAGCCGTCTCGATCGGGGTTAGATGCTCTTCCTTCGCGACATGCTTAATCATGTCTGCGATACTCGACCCCGCTGATAGTGATCGCAGGATTTCTTTGGTTGTCGAATTACACTGCTGACGTAAACATTCTGCGACGACTGGGCCTTTTGCCTCCACAGGCAAGGCTGATGAATCGACCGCTGCTTGGAGACGATCCACAAATGTTGTGAAACTCTCACTCTCGCTTTGCTTAATTGTGGACCATGGCGATGGTTTGGCAATGACTCTAGAGGCTATGCGAATAGCTTCTCTGGCCGCACGAGTAGTTGTAATGACTTCATGGGCCCGCAGGCCCTGGGCTTGTGCCTGGGGAGTAATCATTGTGGGATCTGTGCCCATTAACCGCTGCAGGCTGGAGCCATGCAGTGGATGGTCTGCCCCAGTTACTTGGGCTAGTTGCTTTGTACAGTTGTCCTCCCATTCTTGTTTAAAAACGATCATCCCTGCCCCGTCAAAGATCAATCTACAAGTTTGTTTTATATCGAACGGGAGCATATCGTCTCCCCCGAAGACACCATCTATGAGGGCGGAGACAATGGCAGAATTAAGGCCTTTATCTGCGATTGCCTTAACAATCGCTTGTATATCCTTAGGGTTTATCGGTGTGTGGACCCTCTGTCCCCCGTCCGTCACCCGGACCGGGAACGCTAGTGCGGCCGATGGGGCCCAGTCGGCGCACGTAATCTTTATTTTCCTCCAGTCCGTGAGAGGGATTTCTCCCCCTCGCGGTTTCTCTTTAATTTGGATGGGGATATTTTGGCTCTTGACTTTATTTATCTTTGTTTTCTTCTCTTCTAAACTTAAATTAGTTACGAGCCACTCATCCCCGCTAGTGTTTGACTCGGAGTCGGAACTCGACTGACTGGTTACTTCCGGTCTCCAGTACCTTTTTGCCGAGCTCTGGCCCCCTCCCCTATGGGCGGGCTGCTCCTCCCCCGGCCCGGGCCCGCCCCGCCCTCCGCTCGGCGGGGTGCCCACCTCACAGGCGCATCTTTTGAAATGCACGCGCCGGTTGGCTCTCTGCCCCCCGCTGGCCCCCCTTTCCCCTTCTAGGTCGCTCCTACCGCTCCTCTCCCCCCTGTTCTCCTCCGCCTCCCCTTTGTGTGCGCTTGATAACTTTAGCGCTTCCTCCCTGTTATCACCAAAGGAATTTTCATCCCGCCTTTCCCCTTTGTGCTCGGTGCCATCTTGGGGCGCATAGGGCGGTGGTGTGGCCCAGACTTTATCAGACTCTGTTTCTTTCGCGGCGCCCCTAGCCTCCTCGGCTAACCCGCCCCAGAAGGATTTAGCTTGTTTCTCTCCCTCCGTAAGCGGATCGGGGTCCGGGAGTTGAGGGGACGTGTCGCCCTCTTGCTGATTTTTAGGCTCAGCAGAGCCGTTATCGTCTGGGGGGTGCGAAGTCTGTGTAGCTGCCCCGATTCCCAATTTTGGGGTAGCTAACAAACAGTTCTTTGCCGCCTTCCAGGTCTCCTGCTCTTGTATAGCTTTCTGCAGGGCCTGCACGACTTTCCCCCATGACTTAAGCTTTTTCCCACAACCCGAGGACATCGTTTCCTCGGCTAACGCTTTAGTGCACTTATCCCACACCTCAGGGTGGAGAATATCCACCGGCTGGTCAATGACCCCAATTTGCAAAAGCCTCGCAACTGCGAGCGTAAAATCTTTGGGCTTACAATCAATTCCCCACTGCTTATGTAATTGCAATACGACCTTCACAAGGGCTTCCATCCTCCTTGTTGGTCCGGGAGCGTCCTCCCCGCCGGGCTGGTCCTGCCGCTCCGGCCGCCGTTCACCCGATTCCAGGCGAGTCTTTCCCGGGTTTCGGCACCACTTGTTGCCTTTGTTGGCGTGGCGACCTGGTTCAGGAACGGCACGGCGGCCAACCCCAGGCCGCTCGGGCCATCAGCTCGCAGACACCAATGTGGTGGACGGCAAATGGCGTTTATTGACGGGTAGCACAGTATTATATAGCTTAGGTTTACAGCGTCACTTCCGTCTGCTTACACCTATGGGCTAAACGCTACTGGTTATCAGGAGAGGAGGGGGGGGCCTACCTTTCCGTACAGCACGACATCTTCCGACCGCCAGGCCCTAACTATCCACACAGGGTGAGGGTCTTGGAGAAAGGCTTTGATTTTGTTCTGAGAAGTCTGCCCTAAATCTTCATTGGTTCTTCCTCTAAGAACAGAATCCCATGCCCAGATGAAGCAAATGACCAACAGCAGCTCCATCACCCACTTCCTTCTCCTGGCATTTGCAGACACACGGGAGCTGCAGCTCTTGCACTTCTGGCTCTTCCTGGCCATCTACCTGGCTGCCCTCCTTGGAAACGCCCTCATCATCACTGCCATAGCCTGTGACCACCGCCTCCACACCCCCATGTACTTTTTCCTCCTCAACCTCTCTGTTCTTGACCTGGGCTCCGTCTCCACCACTCTCCCCAAAGCCATGGCCAATTCCCTCTGGAACACTAGGGCCATCTCCTATGCAGGGTGTGCTGTCCAGCTCTTTTTCTTTCTCTTCTTGATTGTGGGGGAGTATTGTCTTCTCGTCGTCATGGCCTATGACCGTTACACGGCCATCTGCAAACCTCTGCACTATGAACTGATGATGGGCAGCAGAGGTTGTGTCCACATGGCAGCAGCTGCTTGGGGCAGTGCTTTCCTCTATGCTCTCTTGCACACTGTCAATACATTTTCAATTCCTCTCTGCCAAGGCAGTGCCCTGGACCACTTCTTCTGTGAAATACCCCGGATCCTCAAGCTCTCCTGCTCACACTCCTACCTCAGGGAAGTTGGGCTTCTTGGGGTTAGTGTTTCTTTGGCTTTTGGGTGTTTTGGTTTCATTGTCGTGTCCTATGTGCAGATCTTCAGGGTTGTGCTGAGGATCCCCTCTGAGCAGGGACAGCACAAAGCCTTTTCCAAGTGCCTCCCTCATCTGATTGTTTTGTCTGTTGTTATCAGCACTGGCATGGTTTCTTATATGAAGCCCCTCTCCATCTCCTCCCCATACCTGGATCTGGTTTTGTCATTTCTCTACTCGGTGGTTCCTCCAGCACTGAACCCCCTCATTTACAGCATGAGGAACCAGGAGCTCAAAGATGCGTTGAAGAAGCTCATTCTGTTATTAGTCTTTCAGCAGCTATAATGTGCCCATTTCTTTTCACAAGTGATTTCTACTGCTTATGGGGAACCTCCTGTGCTCTGGTCATTTTATCTGTGATAATTCTGTTTCTCCAGGAATGTCTGCATGAACTCCACTTCTCCAGAGTCATAAATTGAGCCTGTCTAACCCTGAGGTCTTTACACATGTGTCTGTCACAAGGTTACAGCTGGCCTCCGCTGTAAAATCTCTCTAATAAAAGTGGATTTCCTCAGTGGCATTGGCTAGAGGTTGGGCTTTCCTTGCATGGCTGAGGTCAGGAGCAGGCTGAAGAAACTGACCCTGTGAGTACAGTTTGCTGTGCTGCGGTTCTCCATGGAATGGGGGGAGGAAGACATGGGGTGATGTATTAGGGAATGGGACTCCAGTGAACTTTCACTGGTGGCCTCGCTTTTTGGCCTCTTCCAGCACTGACCTCTCACCACAGGTTTATGTGTGAGCTTTGTTGCATGGCCCCTTCCCTCTTCCTGCTGGGCTCAGTGACTGCACAGGTGGAAAGGCAAGCCCTGCTCCACTTCTCTCCTTGTCCAAACCCTGGCAAAACCCAGAGCGAGGACATCTGCGAAACCCCACATGGGGTGTGGATAAGACTGCGTAGTTATCAGGACTTATGGGAGGCTGTCTCAGGTATGAGAAACTGAAGGGGGACAGGGCACAAAAGAATGTCTTGGGGATCACCTACGAGAAACTGTTCCTCACACCACATACACCCTTTCCAGTGCTGAGCTGGAACAGTGGGTCCATCTGTGGGACAGTGTGGCTGGGCTGGGCACAGGCCAGGGCACTGGCAGCGGTCACAAAGGAACTGCCATGGGGTGACCACCTGGATTTGGTGGCTGCAAGAAAAGTTAAGAGTAAAGAGAAGGGATCCAAAATTCAGATGCCCAGTTTAGGAATGATATTGGCAAGCTGTCGTGGGTTTAGTAAAGGGCTGCAGGACAGCAAGGGACTGGAGCACTTGGCCTGTGAGGAGAGGCCGAGGGAGCTGGGCTTGTCCAGTCTTGAGAAGGGAAGGCTGAGCAGGACATCATCCCAGCCTGCCAGCACCCACAAGAAGGTTATGGAGAACAGAGAGCACGTCTCTTCACCCTATTGCATGGCAGGAGGACAAAAGACCATGGGAGGAAAGTGAACGAAGAATGTTTCAGCCAGCAGAGAAGGACAACATTTTTCCCCAGGAGCTCAACCAAGTGCTGGAACAGGTCACCCATGGAGGCTGGTTAGTCTCTGTCCTTGGGAAGTCTCAAACTCAAACGGAATCAAGCCTTGAACCATTTGGTCTGACCCTGTTTTGGACAGGTTGCACTGCAGACTTCCGGATGTCTCATCCAGGCACTGTTCCTTTAAGATCCTATTGCGCCCTTTTTGTAACTGGAGCAGAGCAGATATTTGTGGGGCTTGAATCCTCCTGTGCTGTAAGGGACTGTTTAAACAAACATTTAAAACCATGAAGAGAGGTTGATACCTCAATGTGACTTGCTCTGGGTATCGACTAAAGAGCCCTGGTCAGGGAAGCTTTTAGGGAGTGAGGATCTGTGCAAGACACCAAATGATCCTGTTCTAATGCCTGTAGGCCTGTCAGATGTCATTTAAATAACAATGAAAATGGAAGTAAGAAGAGCTGAAGACAAAGACCCAAAGCAAAGAAACATCTCTATGGACTTTTCAGGTTTTTCTAAGACTTTCAAGGATATCCTTTTTTGAGAAGTGTTGTCCAGAATAGGGAATGGATGTAGGACACACATGTCTTCAGCTACAGGGACACAGAAACCTGGTGCCAGTGGAGATGATCTAGCAAACCCTCACCAACCTCCTCCTGCAGCTTCCAAGGAGCTCTGGTCTCCCACAGGTCCTCTGAGATAGAAACCAGTCCCAGCACAGCAATCCAGGTACACTGCGGCCCCTAACAGTGGCATTGCCTGTTTATGGTCAGATACCTGATGCCTGTTTTAAAAAGTATACAATTTTATTATTTCTTATATTTTAGAAAAATCTGCAAGCACATTTACATCAGCTGAATTGCTGGAGTCCTTTCTTAGAAATGGAAATGTCCCTTTGGTCATCTGCACTCAGCTGTCCAAGATTTGTTCCCTCCTAACTTCTGGGGCACCCCCAGCCTACTTGCTCATAGGGCAGCATTAGGAGCCAAAAAGTCCTTGATGCTGCACAAACACTGCTCAGCTGTAACTAAAACATACATGTGTTCCCAGGTGTCTCTTGAGTCCCTGGAGCCATTGCAGTGACAAGGGGAGAGCCCTACCTGACTTAGGGCTGGGGCTGGTATGGGGTAATGGGGTCTGGGATGATGTTTCTGGGGCAGTTTCTTCTGTCTGTTTGTCACTGTTTAGAGCAGGGCAGCAATAAATGAGTGGCAGATGTGTGATATTATCACACCCCCCCCCCACCCCCTACTAGGGGAAGGGAAAAAGGAGGAAAAGGGAGAGGGACTTACAAACTGGAAATTAAAATAACTTTACTAATAACACCAAAAATAGAGCAATAATGCAAAATACATAAATTCTATTGAGTTTCCCAGAGTTGTGGGGGCTGATGTTGTTCCAGTGGCTGCTGGGCAGACACTAGGAAGTCCTGTCACACCAACCCACATCCTGGGAAGCAAGGATTAAGGACACGTAGTGGTTCCTTAGGAAGACAAATGTCTGACTACTAAGAAATATCATCTCTTTGCATCCCTCCTTTACCTCAGTATCAATGCTGAGCATGATGTCATAACGTACGGAATATCCCATTGTTCAATTCAGGTAAGCTGTCACATCTATGTCACTTCCCAACCACTGGACCACCCTGAGCCAGCCAGCTTTGGGGGGGTTGGAGAGACAGCCTTCATGTGGTCTGAGCACTGCTCAGTAATAGCCAAAACACTGGTGCGTGATCAACACCGTTCCAGCCATGAGTCCGAAGCACAGCAGCATGTGGGCTGCTCTGGCAAAAGTGAACTCCATCCCAGCCAGACCCAGTACCGTGGTGCTCAGGGGTCTTTTCCAGCCTGTGTTATTCTGTGATTCAATGAATATTTTCCTTGGAGAGCTCTTGGAAGACAGAATCAGAGAATCACAGAATCACAGAATGCTTGGGGTTGGAAGGGACCTCTGTGGGTCACCCAGTCCAAACCTCTTGCCGAAGCAGGGTCACCCAGAGCAGGCTGCACAGGACCTTGTCCAGGCGGGTCTTGAATATCTCCAGAGAAGGAGACTCCACAACCTCCCTGGGCAGCCTGTTCCAGTGCTCCGTCACCCTCAGAGGGAAGAAGTTCTTCCTCATGTTCAGACGGAACTTCCTCTGCTTCAGTTTGTGCCCATTGCCCCTTGTGCCCATTGCTGGGCACTACTGGAAAGAGCTTGGCCCCATCCTCCTGACCCCCACCCTGCAGAAATTATAGGCATTTATTAGGTCCCCTCGCAGCCTTCTCTTCTTCAGGCTGAACAAGCCCAGCTCCCTCAGCCTCTCCTCATAGGAGAGATGCTCCAGTCCCCTCACCATCCTCGTAGCCCTCCGCTGGACTCTCTCCAGTAGCTCCTCATCTTTCTTGAACTGGGGAGCCCAGAACTGCACACAGTACTCCAGATGAGGCCTCACCGGGGCAGTGTAGAGGGGATGGAGAACCTCCCTCGTCCTGCTGGCCACACTCCTCCTAATGCACCCCAGAATGCCATTGGCCTTCTTGGCAGCCAGGGCACACTGCTGGCTCATGGGTCCACCAGGTCACCCACGTCCCTCTCTGCAGAGCTGCTCTCCAGCAGGTCTGCCCCAACCCTGTACTGGTGCATGGGGTTGTTCCTCCCCAGGTGCAGGACGCTGCATTTGCCCTTGTTGAACCTCATCAGGTTCCTCTCTGCCCAACTTCCCAGCCTGTCCAGGTCACGCTGAATGGCAGCACAGCCTGCTGGTGTATCTATCACTCCTCCCAGAACAGAAAGAGAAACAAGAAAAAGCACAAAGGAAGCAGTAGAGACATAAAATTCACAAGTACAAATACAGCAGTTCCTCCAAGGAACATTCCTCCACTCAAACCATTAGCAAGGAATCTATTAGATAAATTTAATGAAACAGGCTAAATTTTATCTGCTCAGGTGCTGGGCCCCAAAGAGGGTAATTGTTGGTTATGGTACCATGTGCTCAGTTGCATGTCGGCAACTTACAATCCTGTACAAAGTCAGAGGCTGTGAAGGGGGCTGTGAGATCACTTCTGGCTCTGGAGGTCATTTGTCAACTGCAGTTATGCACCTGAGAAAGGGACCATAATGTCACTTTTCTCTGAAGCCGCTGACAGGGCAGCCTTTGACTCATAGTGGGGATATGTGCTTTTCAGCTCCCCTCTGCCAGTGTCTGTGACAGGCCAACAGCAGCCACCTGACTGGCACAGACACTGGGAGATCCCCTCTGCCGAAGGACCCAGGCTCACTGCAGGAAGGGGGCTGGTATTTTGGGTGCCGTGTCTCTTGCGCCCGAGCACATGATGGGACAGCAGTGACCGAGAGGCTTTGTGTAAATGTGGGGTATCTGATTGTATCTATGTGAAATCAATGAAACTGGAGAAATATTTCTGTCTGAGATGCACCCTCAGAGTATAAGCAATGAATGGGAAACGAAACACCTTGCTGGCTGCCCCAGCTCTTGGAAGGCTGGTCTGTGCCTGGAGCAGTCAGAGCTCTTGAGAACCAGAATAGCCAGGGCTTTTGTGCTGGTCTGGGGAGACAGGATGGCAAGGAGGGGCTGCAAAGCTCTCAGAATCTCCGGGGGAGGAGGGCAGGGGACACAGGGTGCCTCCTTTGCTTTCTGCCATGCATGATCCCTCATCTCTGGGGCTGACTCCTCTCTGTCCCCCAGCAGCTGCTGTGCCCTTGAGAGGGGCTGAGGCTGTGGAGCGACTGCCCAGAGCACCCTGCGGTGGGCACAGCTGTTAGGCCAGCCCAGACTGGGCTGTGCTGGGGAGAGGGCATTGTCAGTGGAAAGAGGGCAGGGGAGGTGGGAGAGCTTGGAGAGGAGATGGACTGGACTGGGAGATACCTGGGAGAGAAAAACATCAGTGTATAACTCATGAAGGGTGAAGGGTGAAGACTCACACCAGGCGGTTTGTTGTGCAGAGCCATGGCTGACAGAAGGGCTTGATGACATGTAGGTGTAGGAGAAGGAGTCTGGTCTGTGCCCTTGGTGGCATGGATAGACCAGGAAGCTGGCCCAGGGCCTTTGTCACCACTCCGCCGTTGGCCATTTCTCATCGGCCTTTTCCAGACCCTGGTCTTTTGGCCCAGACCCTGGCAGACCCTGGAGCAGGGCTGTCTGTGAAGCCCCATATGTGACATGGCCTCTCCAGGACCTTGGAGCAGCTGCCTGACAGGAAGGCCATGAGATCACAAAGCACTAAGAAGTGCTGTGGGCACCATGTCAGAGTAACCATTCCTCACTCTGAACACACCCTGTCCTGTGCTGTGCCCTCACAGCAGGGCCATGGGAACATACTTGAGGCAGCGGGGTTGTGACAATGCAGGAGAGGGCACAGATATGAAGCAGCTGCCAGGGGGTGACAGCAAGGACAGGCACAGACAAGGAATTTATGTACATTGCCTCTGCTGAGCAAGGAAGAAGGAAGGATTCTGTGAAATACTCTGTGATTCAAGAAAAAGGATTCTGTGAAACATTCTGTCCAGATTTCAGATACTCACGTTAAAGATATAGGCAAGCTGGTGTGGTCTTTGCAAAGGGCCCTCAGGACAGCCAGGCACTGGACCACTTTTCCTGTGAGGAGAGGCTGAGGGAGCTGGGCTTGTCCAGACTCGAGAGGGGAAGGCTGAAGGGGACCTCATCCGAGCCTGCCAGTACCAATGAAGACATCATGGAGAATGCAGTCAGTCTCTTCATCCCGATGCATGGCAGGAGGACAAAAGACAATGGGAGAAAGGTGAAATGGGAGAGGTTCAACCAAAAAATAAAGACAACTTTTTCCCTGAGGAGCTCAGCCAAGTGCTGGAACAGCTCACACAGAGAGGTTGGGCAGTGTCTGTCCTTGGGGCTGTGTAAGGCAAAACAGGCAGGATGCAGAAACAACAACAAAACCACACATGAAATGTAAAGAGTAGATTTATTTTCATTATCTCACAAAGCAGGGGATCTCTGATACAGCACCTGGGCAGAGGCACCGAAGCCAAGCAGGAGTGCAGACACCACAGAGCTTAGTCCCTGCTAGACAAAGAGTGCCAGCTACTGAACTTGTTTCTTTCACATTGGTATATCAGGGATTCACTCAGACAGAACTTTCCACTGTGCCTGGATCCTTCCCGCAGCAGGGCAGGAATCTCAAGCATGTTCGACAGATTGCCTTGGAGTAAATCACAGGCCTATGTTATCTAAACACAGATGTCGTACTTCAGCACACAAGACTAATCATTGTTTAGTATGCTACATGTGTTTTCCGACACCCCAGCTGCAAGTCACTTGAGTGTGTTGACAATCCTCCTTGCCAATCTTCCATTGTCATCCCACATGCCGCAGGTGACAATCCAACAGCACACACCGTCTCTCCTGCCTGAAAGATTGTTATGGACGGATGGAGAACAAAGTCATGGGCTAAGTGAACTCAATGCACATTTTAGAGGGATGGCCCATATGGTAAGGAAGACAGGAAAAGAAGAGGTAATTTATGGGGAAGTGTGGGATCTGAGTGTGATGTAGATGGTATAAAAGAAGAATTGGATACTGTCCTGGTTTCAGCTGTGTCTCACTCACAATATCTTCCCCTTGACCATCCTTGTACCCTCCCATGCAAACAGCCCATCTCTCTTTACCTTTCCTCCCTGTTCCTAGTTTGGCTTCCTTTGCACCTTCATTCGGCATTTCCAAGCTTGTCACCGTGGCAGTTTCTCCCTTGGTCAGCAATTCCATTGAACAGGTACCTCCTTCTTCTACCATTAGTGTCCCGCAATTCCTCATGTTGCTGTCTTGTCAGAGATACCACAGATCTCGTATGCACACATCAAAAGCTGTCAAAACAGAGCTTCACTCCAGGGGGAACTCTGAGAATCTTTTAGATTTGGCAGTGGAAGCCTGATGAAGCTTGACAAGAAGTTACAAGTCATTCAGTAGGGGAGAATAACTCAAAATATTGTGGGCAGGCTGGGACCTGAACAGCTCCGGAGTGACCCTGAGGAGCAGAGCCTGGGCGTTCCAAAGGTTGCCATATGAGTGAGTGATGCATGCTCCAAGTGAATAAGGCCAACAGCATACAGGTCTGCATTAGGAGGAGTATGGCCAGCCAGACCAGAGAGTTATCACCCCCTTGACTCAGCAGTGGTGTAGCCGCATCTGGACCAGTGTGTCTGTGAGGCATGTGAGGCTCCCCAGTCTGGAAGAACGAGGAGGAACCAGAAAGGTTCTAGAGGAGATCTGCCAGGATGGGTTATACGGCGTGTGTGGAGAGGCTGAGGGACCGGGGCTTCTTTAATCGTGTGGAGGCTGAGGGCACTGAAGTAGTAGCCTGCATCTGCCTGAAGGGTTGTTTCAGAGATGACGGAGCTTTTCTTGGTAGTGAGAAGGCAAGGAAACCTTCACAAAGTGCTGCTTGGAAGGTGCAGACTAGAGGTGAAGAAAAAGAGGTCTCACTCAAAGGGTATCCTTGTTGTGTAAGAGGTCACCCAGAGGGACTCTGGATCAGCCCATAGATTTGAATGTCAAGGAAAAGTCAGTGAGGGTGGAGAGACATCAATTAATGTACGGAAATGCTGGGGTGAGCACTGGGTAGGAAGTAAAGATGTGTGACTACAGGCTGAAGGGAAAGAAGCGCAGGCATGGGACAGTGTAGGACAGCCTGCAGTACAAATTGCAAAGGACTCTGGCAGAGCTGAAAGATTCAACAGGACTGAGGGCTTTGTCCACTTGGCTATGGCAGCTGCCTCTAACACCAACTCCTACCAGGAGAAACTTACTTTTGGGGCTCTGGACTTTGTTTCATCCTCGCATCTTCTTTGGGAGGCTGGGAGGTATCACAGAATTTACACTTGTCATTGCTCACCCTCACATCCAGCTGTCCCCAAGAAGAGCCCTGAGCCACGCGTGAGGGACAGAATCTGCCTTCCCAGGGCCTGGGGCTCAGCCCTTGGCCTTTCTGCTTCATAAAGCAGGCCAAGGGTTTTCTCAGCATTGCAGCCACCTGCACAGTGCCTCTGCCTACCTGCAATCGTGGCCTCCAATTCTCTGCTCTAAGGAGTCCCTGGGGAGGCTTTGTCAGTAATGGCCCTCAGTGGGGCCAATCAATGCTTCCAGGTACTTTGAATTTTCCTTCTGCCTTCTTGAGCATTTTTTTCTATCTCCTCTCAGTATCTGAGGTTCATGGACTCAGCACCAAATACCCCATGGGGCTCATTAAAATGCAGCAAGTGCTAAGCTAACAAGCTCCTGTAAATTTCTTCAGTTCTTCAAGACTTGTACAGCTAATTGTAGAATTTTGATCGTGTAGACAAGGAGTAAGATATTATACTGTGCCTAATAAAAATATTTTTTTTATTTTTAGGAATATTTTAAAATGCTTTTCAGCTTACAGAAGAAGTGTTAGAATCATTCTTAAAGTGATCCTGATCCATGGTGTCTCCTCAGGAGGGCTGGACAGGTAGGAGAAGCAGTCCCTCTTGGTCTGACACTCTATGGACATCTTTGTTCATCACCTACCTAATCTCAATATTTCTCTCATTGGCCACCTGGGACTTGTGTCACTGTTCCTTGCATCAGACTTCTCCACTGATCTCTGCAGCTGGATGTTACAGCTCCATTGCACCATCTCCCACCTCCTCTCCACAGAGAGCTGCCTGTACACAGGCACAGAAGGAGTTTTCCTATTTGTAAGAAAGGAGTAATTAAAGCACAAACAAGTTCCATAAATAAAACACACTGTGCAAACATACAGTAATTACAATCTACCTCTAATGAGGTTGCCTTCCTTTAAGGCATAAATTATGAGAAATATTGTAGCTAGGTAGAGGAAAAAAAATAGTTACAAACATAGTTAAAGAGTTGGCTAAGGAGACGATTAGACTACTGAAAGGGAAGCAAACCTTTAACTCCCTGATGTCAAAACAGCAGTCCGGTAGGTGACAGGAATCTGAATGAACAAAGAGTAAAGGGAGGAGAAAACTGGACAATGATGCAAAGGGCCTTTGTCTAGGCAGCCTGCATCTTTAAAAAATTACTTTGGAAATAGTCAAGACAGCTGAAAATATATGAAAAATTAGAGATATTCAATATACTGTTTAACAGGCAGGATAGCACTGGAACAAGCTGTCCAGGGAGGCTGTGGAGTCTCCTTCTCCGGAGATATTCAAGACCCCCCTGGACTAGGTCCTGTGCAGCCTGCTCTGGGTGACCCTGCTTCGGCAGGGAGGTTGGACTGGGTGACCCACAGAGGTGCCTTGCAAACCCAACCATTCTGTGATTCAGTTTTGAAGTTATAGGGAGAGATCCATATTTCTTTGGAATATCCCTTTCAAAATTTCATGGCATTGGTCGAGGGCTCTTGTGAGTGAGGACAAGGCAAGGTTGCGCCTGTTGTTGAAAAAGGTCAGAAAGACAACCCAGGGAACCCCAGGCTGTACAAGGTCACTTTGGCATTTCTGTGCACCTAAGTAACAAGAACATGTCTGATAGCAGTCAGCATGGATTGATGATGGGTCAGTCATGCCTCTCAAACCTCACTGCCGCCATGATGAAGTATCAGCATTTGTGGATGAGTAAAGAACAGTGGATGCCATTTTTGACCCTTCTGACATGGTCTCCCTCAATGTCCTTTTTCCCAGGTTAGGCCATTACTGTCTGTATGAGCTGACAAAGAAATGGATAAAAAAACAGTTGGACCATCAGGCTGAGAGAGCAGTGGTGAAGGAGTCATGCCCTACCTGGAGGTCACTGGGACATACTGGGGCATTGTGGGGCAGTAGAAAAATAGAAAACTCAAAAAGTAGAAAATTCAATGCTTGGAACACACCAGTGTCTTGGCTATTGTTTATCCATGTTTGCCCACTGTCAAGGTCTGCTCTGTTTCTCATTCTGCTCCTGCCCAGTGAGTAAGTGGGTGGTGGGAAAGAAGCCGAGAGGGGACAACGCCAGGACATCTGATCCAAACTCCCCAGAGGGATATTCCATACCAAAGGACCTCATGCTCAGGAATAAAAGCATGTGACAGAGGAAGAAGGATGTGGACATATTTATTGTCCAATTTATCTGCTGCTTGGAAAGTGACTGGGCTTCAGTCTGCTTGTGGGAGGTGGTGAAGGATGGTCTTTGTTTCACTCGGTGAGACCTTATTAGTCTCTTTTCTTCACCTATTAATCTGTTATTATCTTGAGCTGAAACTTTTCACGCTTTATTTCTCCCTGCGTTCTGCCCTGTCCCACTGGGGAAGGGGAGGAATGAATGCCTGGCTGCTGGACTAGTGGCCAGATTTAACCCAACACAGCAGGGAAGTTCTTGATAACTGGGAGTGAGTTCAGTGCAGGGCTGCCAAGATGCTCAGGGGCTGAAGCACTTACCTGGCAGTTGAAACTGAGGGCAAGGGTCTTGTTTAGCCTGGAGAGTGGAAGATCTCAAGAACCTCATAGCAGCCTGTCTGTCCCTATGGGGAATTTTTCATGAAGATGGAGCCAGTCTTGTCACCGTGGTGCCTGGGAGGAGGGTAATAAACAGTAGCAAGATGTGGAAATAAGAATGATTCAGAACAGAGAGAAGGAAAATCTTTCCCTCCATGAGGGCATCCAAGCATTGCAGCAGGTCTTCCAGAGATGTTGTGCCATCTCTGTCCCTGGAAGCTTTCCAGCCACCACTAGAGCAAGACTTGAGCAACGTGGTCAGGCTGTACAGATATTCCTGATGTGAATGTGAGGCCAGAGCAGAGACCTCCTCAAGTCCAATTAAAGATACAGAAAACTCAAGTGTTGCTGGGGTTTCTTCCCCTCTTGGTCTTCCCTTGTGGACAGCAGGAAAAATTCTCAGGTTCCCCGTGACCATGGAACTAAGTCAGATGTTAGGGTAGTCAGACCAGCTGCAGATTTCTTGTCCTGCTCCAGGCAGCGTTACTTAGATGGCAGGCTGCTTGGCAAGCATCCCCAAACAGTCCGCATCATTTTCTTTGCATCCCCTTTCATTCCCTTTTCACTCTTCCCTCCTCTCCAGTCCTACGCTTTAACAATCCTTGTGACCTCCTATGCTAAAAAAAAGCCAAGTCTTCTTTACCATTTCCCCACTGGGCCTGCGTTTTCTCTCTTTGTACCCTTCTTTCTTAGACGATTGCCACGGTGCTTTCTACCTTGATTGGAAACTCCATGAACATGAGTAATCTTTTCTTATCTTAATTGATGGTTGTATTAGAAGCACCATGGCACAGGATGACCATGAGCACACGTACTTTAAAAGCTGGACACTTGGAGGTTTTGTTCATGGGGACCTTGAGATACGTGTGGATTTCACCAGCAGAAGCCTGAAGATATAAAAGGAAAAGCTGCAGAACAACTCCATGCAGCAGCATGGGAAGGGATCTGACCAGCGAAGGGGTGCCCTGAGGAGATGGGCCTGGGCATCATAATGGCAGATGCCATAGGAGCCAGTGGGCCTCCCATTTCAAAAGGAAAGTGAAGAAAGTGGAGAGGGTCCAGAGGAGGTCTGCCAAGAGTCTGCAGCAATGTGGAAGTCTTGCGGAAGGGAGCTGGAGGCGCCTGAGGTATCAGGTGCCAACAAGAAAATACCCATGAAACACCTCAAGGGAAAAAAGGGGTGCTCTGCTATGAAGGTAACAAGGCCGACAGCTCAGATGAAATGCCTCTATACAAACGCACGCAGCATGGGAAACAAACAGGAGGAGCTGGAAGCAATCGTGCTGCTGGAAAGCTACGACCTGATTGCCATCACGGAAACTTGGTGGGATGAATCCCATGACTGGAATGTATCTCTTGATGGCTACAGGCTGTTCAGAAGGGACAGGTGAGGAAGGAGGGGCGGGGGCGTTGCCCTTTACATCAAGAAAACACTACAGAGTGAGGAGCTGTCCCTTAAGAATAACCACGAGCAGGTCGAAAGCTTATGGGTAAGAATCAGAGAGAGAGGCAACAAAGGGAACCTAGTGGTTGGTGTCTACTACAGGCCGCCAGATCAAGAGGAGCTGATAGACGAAGTGTTCTTCCTCCAATTCCAGGAGGCTTCACGCTCGCAGGCTCTCATCCTACTCGGGGACTTCAACTACCCCGACATCTGCTGGAAAAGCAACATGGCAAGCTGTAGGCAATCCAGCAGGTTCATAGAATGCGTTGAGGACAACTTCTTAAGCCAGGTAATAAGCACCCCTACCCGAGGGGATGCGATACTAGACCTGGTGGTCACCAATGCAAGTGAGCTAGTTGGGGATGTCAAGATCGGAGGTAGCCTGGGCTGCAGTGACCACGCGCTGGTGGAACTGACACTACTGAGGGAAATGGGAATAATGAAGAGCATAGTCAGGACCCTAAATTTTAGGAGGGCAAATTTCCAGCTCTTCAAGGAGATAGTCAGAAGGACTCCCTGGGAAACGGTCCTCAGGGACAGGGGAACAGAACAGCGCTGGCAGGTCTTTAAGGATGTATTCCAGAGAGCGCAAGAGCTCTCGATCCCCAAGTGTAAGAAGTCGGGCAGAGAAGGGAAGAGACCAGCATGGCTGAGGCAAGAGATGCTGGTCAAACTAAGGAACAAGAGGGAACTGCACAGGCAGTGGAAGCAGGGACTGGCTTCCTGGGAAGAGTATAGGGAAGCTGCCCGGTTGTGTAGGGATGGGGTCAGGAAGGCCAAGGCACAGCTGGAGCTGAACTTGGCAAGGGATGCAAAAAATAACAAGAAGGGCTTCTACAGGTATGTCAGCCGGAAAAAGATGGTCAAAGAAAGTGTACCCCTGCTCATGAGCGAGACCGGCGAACTGGCAACAGCAGATGAGGAGAAAGCTGAGGTACTCAACAACTTTTTTGCCTCAGTCTTCACTGGCAACCTCTCTCCTCACCCCTTCTGAGTCGATGAATGGCATGAAGGAGACCAGGAAGGTAAAATCCTTGCAGCTGTAAGTGAAGACCAGGTTCGGGACCTCCCGAAGAACCTAAACGTACAGAAGTCCATGGGACCTGATGAGATGCATCCCACAGTCCTGAGGGAACTGGCTGATGTAGTTGCCAAGCCACTCTCCATGATATTTGAAAAGTCATGGCAGTCAGGGGAAGTCCCCGGTGACTGGAAAAAGGGAAACATTGTGCCCCTTTTCAGAAAGGGTAGAAAGGAAGACCCTGGGAACTACTGAGCTGTCAGCCTCACCTCTGTGCCTGGGAAGATCATGGAACAGATCCTCCTAGAAGATATGCTAAGGCACATGGAGGCCAGGGAGGGGATTCGAGACAGCCAGCATGGCTTCACCAAGGGCAAGTCCTGCCTCACCAACCTAGTGGCTTTCTATGATGGTGTAACAACAAGGGTGGACAAGGGAAAACCAATGGATGTCATCCATCTGGATTTTTGTAAAGCCTTTGACACGGTCCCCCACAACATCCTTCTCTATAAATTGGAGAGCCATGGATTTGATGGGTAGACCGTTTGGTGGATAAGGAATTGGTTGGATGGTCACAGCCAAAGGGTAGTGGTCAACGACTCAATGTCTGGATGGAGACCAGTGGCGAGTGGAGTCCCTCAGGGGTCTGTACTGGGACCGGTGTTGTTCAATATATTTATCAATGACATGGACAGCGACATTGAGTGTACCCTCAGCAAGTTTGCAGATGACAGCAAACTGAGTGGTACGGTCGAGACACCAGAAGGACGGGATGCCATCCAGAGGGACCTGGACAAGCTGGAGAGGTGGGCCTGTGTGAACCTCATGAGGTTCAACAAGGCCAAGTGCAAGGTCCTACACCTGGGTCGGGGTAATCCCCACTATCAATACAGGCTGGGGGATGAAAGGATCGAGAGCAGCTCTGCTGAGAGGGACTTGGGGGTACTGATAGACCAAAGGCTGGACATGAGCCAGCAATGTGCGCTGGCAGCCCAGAGGGCCAACCGTGTCCTGGGCTGCATCAAGAGAAGCGTGGCCAGCAGGTCGAGAGAGGTGATTCTGCCCCTCTCCTCTGCTCTGGTGAGACCTCACCTGGAATACTGCATTCAGCTCTAGTGCCCTCAGCACAAGAAGGACATGGAACTGTTGGAGCGGGTCCAAAGGAGGGCTACAAAAATGATCCGAGGGCTGGAGCACCTCTCCTATGAGGACAGGCTGAGAGAGTTGGGCTTGTTCAGCCTGGAGAAGAGAAGGCTGCGGGGAGACCTGATTGCAGCCTGTCAGTACTTAAAGGGAGCCTATAGGAAAGATGGGGACAATCTTTTTAGTAGAGACAGCAGTGACAGGACGAGGGGTAATGGTTTTAAACTAAAACAGGGTAGGTGTAGGGTAGATATAAGGAAGAAATTCTTTACAGTGAGTGTGGTGAAACACTGGAATGGGTTGCCCAGAGAGGTAGTGGAGGCCCCGTCCCTGGAAACATTCAAGACCAGGTTGGACAGGGCTCTGAGCAACCTGATCTAGTTAGCGGTGTCCCTGCTCGCTGCAGGGGGGTTGGACTAGATGACATCTAGGGGTCCCTTCCAACCCAAAACTTTCTATGATTCTAAGATGGAGTGAGGGGGCCTAAAGTGTGAACTGTGAGGAGAGTGTGAGGGAACTGGGCCTTCCTCGCCTGCTGAAGGGAATCTGCGGATAGGGTCGTGTCCCTTCTGTCTGAGTACATGTTGGGACAGCAGCAGGCACACAGCTTGGGCATGTCTATCCAAGAAGCTGAAAGGCTAGCAGACTTGCGAGATGATGGGGAGGCTGCTTCTCAGTGGTCTGGTGAAAGGCTTCAAGAAGGCTGGTGGGTGGGAGATTTCCCTGGAGACAGGAAACAGCAGGATATAGCAACACTGCCACGGAGAACAGCTTGGCAGGCGGAGAATGAACTTGAGGCCGAAGAAATGTCATGCAAAGGGTAGTGCTGTGGTGCAAGAAGTCATCCAGAAGGAGGATGAGACCAGCCCATCTCTTTGTGTTTCAAGGAACAGAAGTTTGAGTGGAGATATGTTCTTCGGAGGAACTCTGTATTTATGCTTCCACATATTATATCTCTAATTTTGCCTTTTTTTTTTAATTTCTTTTTCTGTGCAGTGTCAGGACCCGGAGAGCAGACATAGGCCTTCATGGCCCTGACCAGCCATGCCTGGGGCCTCCACCCACACCTCTATTCCTTGGGCCCAGGAGACCCTTTTAGCCCAGGCCTGAGCTGCAGCCCCAGCTTCATCTTTGCTGTACACGTACTGGTCTCCAAACACAGCTGTAGACACAGCTTTGCCTGTTCATGGACTTTGATGACTTGGGCATTCAGACTCACTTCCCATCTTCATCTTTGTCAGATATACAAGGAAATGACACTGTGGACCTCCAAGTGCCAGACTCCAGCTGACTCACAGAGGCCACAGGCCTTTCTGCTTCCTTTCTTTCCACCACTTGTTGAGGTTTTGGGAGGAGAGGAACAGGTGACGTTTGTGGGGGCCAAGGATTGGATGTCAGGAGCAGAGTCGTCACATGTGGAGTGATCTGAAGGCTGTCCTAGTTCCAAACTGTTATCTTCAGCTCCTTCCTCAAAGGCCTGAAATCTCTTACAAGAGCCCCTTCCACCTTGGTCTCATTTAGCAATTAATTTGAGAGTACCCAAGTCAGAGCCTTGCTTTCAGTTCTGTTTACAGCCTAAAGCACCCCATGGTGGGAAGACATCCCAGGAAGCTTGTAGAAGGTGAATGTTCCCAGGAATCTCAGGAGGCCTGGCATACCAATAGCTGTCGTCAGGCAGCTGGCCAAATGCACTGTCTCCATTTGTGTAATCGGGGCTTAGATGCCTGGTTTATGTGTAAACTCTCTCTGTGGATGCTGACATTTGCTGCACAACCAGGTCTGACCTCAGGGCTGGCCTTGTTTTGAGCTGGGCATTGGACTTGAGACCTTCTGAGCTCCGTTCCACTCTGAGTTGTTCTATGATGTAGAGGACCTCACCTCCAGCTTAATCTCTTCTTGTAGAACATGTAGGGAAGCACAGGCTCATAGAAGTGTTGGTGGGGAAGAGACTGTTGGGGGTGTCTCGTCCAGCCTCCAGAATGGCTGTGATGTTTTGGAGCTGAAATGTGAAGAGCTCCAGAGGTAGATACGACAGCAGTCACCTCCTAGTCCATTTTATTTTTCATAAGGCTCAGCTGCAAGCTCCTAAGAGGCACTTTGTGGCTGTTACCTCTATCATATCACTAGCCACTGCAGACGAGAGCTTGGCTCTGTCATATCTCCAGGTAGCAGTAGGCTTTTACTAGGGCAATCCATGCCTCTCCTTCAGGAGGCCAGATAGACCCAGTTTCCTCGGAATCTCCTCACATTTCATGCTTTAGGCCGCTCCCTCTATTTTGGAAGACCTCCTCTGGACACTGTCACTTTCCTATTGAAATATGAGGCCCACTGGCTCCTATGGCATCTGCCGTCATGATGCCCTGGTCCTTCTTATCAAGGCGCTCCTTTGCTAGTCAGATCCCTTCCCATGCTGCTGTTTGGACTTATTCTGCAGCTTTTCCTTCTCAACATTCAGGTTCCTGTTGGCCAAATCCCCAGGTGTCTCAAGGTCCCCATGGTCAGAACCTCCAACCATCCAGCTTGGAAAGTATGTGTACTTATTGTCATCCTGTGCCATGGTGCTAATATGACCATGAATAAGTTAGTTACAGATAAGCAAAGAGTGCCAGTATTCATCAAGTTGCTAAGCGAGGTAGTAAGCACCGTGGCAATCATCTAAGAAATGTGGGTACAAAGTGAGTAAACGCAGGTCCAGTGGGGAAATGGAAAAGAAGACTTGGCTTTTTTTCTTTTTTTTTTTTTTGCATAGCAGTGGATAAGGACGGTTAAAGAACAGGACTGGAGAGGTGGGAAGAGTGAAGACACAAATAGAAGGGGAAGCAAAGGAAATGTTTGAGATGAGTGTTTTGAGGATACCTGTCAAGCAGCCTGGCATCTGAGCAATGCTGTCTGGAGCAGGACAAGAAAGCTGCAGCTGGTCTGACTATACTAACATCTGACTTAGTTCCATGCTTGTGGGGAACCTGAGAACTTTCCCTACTGTCCTCAAGGGAAGACCAAGAGGGGAAAGGAACCCCAGAATCATTTAAGTTTCCCATCTCCTTAATGGCACTTGAGGAGGTCTCTGCTCTTACCTCGTGCTCATGTTAGGACCAGCTATGGAGCCAGACCACATTGCTCAAGGTGTAATCCAGTGGTGGCTGGAGAGCTGCCAAGGACAGAGACAGCACAACATCTTTAGAAGACCTGCTGCAATGCTTGGATGTCCTCATGGAGAAAAATATTTTTTTCCTTATCTCTGTGCTGATCCTTCCTTATTTCAACATCTTACTATTGTCTATTGTCCTCCTGCCAAGCACCACGCTGACATGACTGGCTCCATCTTCATGAAAACTTCTCCGTAGGGAATGACAGGTTGCTACAAGGTTCTTGAGACCTTCCACTCTCCTGGCTAAACAAGGCCCTTGCCCTCAGTTTCTCCTGCCAGAAAAGTGCTTCAGCCTCTGAGCAGGTGGCCCTGCACTGAACTCACTCCCAGTTATCAAGAGCTTCCTTGCTGTTGTGTGTTGACTCTGGCCAGTAGCCCAGCTGCTACTCACTCTTTCCTCCCCTTCCCCAGTGGGACAGGGAAGAGAACAAGAAGAAATGAAGTGTGAAAAGTTTCTGCCCTAGATAATAATAAGAGTTTAATAGATGAAGAAAAGAGATTAAAAAAAGACCTCACCAAGTGAAACAAAGACCATCCTTCACCACCTCCCACAAGCAGACTGATGCTCTGCCACTTTCCAGCCTTCAAATTCCTTAAATGATAAAAACCTCCACATCCTTTTCCTCTGTCCCAAGCTTTTATTTCTTAGCATGAGTTCATATGGTACGGAATATTCCTGTGGTCAGTTTGGATCAGCTGTCTTGGCTGTGTCCTCTCACAACTTCTTTCCCACTGCCCACTTACTCACTGGAAGGGAGTAAGTGGAAACAGAGCAGGCCTTGACGCTGGTCAGACATGGATGAGCAGTAGCCAAGACACTGGTCTGTTACAAGCATTGAGTTTTCTTGACTCCCACAGGCACAGGAAACACCCACCCTGCAGGATGTCTGGTGGTCTAGTCCAGAAGAGAAGCCGTGCAGGGCTGGCCTTTCTCCCTTAGGATAGTGAGAACCGCAGCCCGTGGAAGACCATTGTGGAGAAGGCTCCTGGCAGGAACTGCTGCCCATGGAGAGAAGCTGACGGGGGAGCAGGTTTTCTGGCAGGACCTGTGGCCTGTGGGGGTGGACCCATGCTGGAGCAGTCCACTCCTGAAGGAATATACCCCAATTGGTTGCTACTAATACATGTGAGAGTTGCTTCCTCTGTACAAAGGATACAGGTCTTACATTGCTTCGGGCCCAGGAGAGTTCCCAGTACTGCCCCACAATGCCCCAGTATGTCCCAGTCACCTCCGGGTAGGGTATGACCCCTTCACCACTGTCCTCTCAGCCTCATCTTCCGACTCGTGTTTTGCCCGTCTGTCTCCCCATCCAGACTGTAATGGCCTATCCTGGGTACAAGGATATGGAGGGAGACCACTTCGAATATCTCGCTGAAGCAGAGAGAAACAACAGACACTGCTCTCCCCTCATTCACAAATGCTGTTATTCCATCATGAAGGCAATCAGGTCAGTGAGGCATGATTGACCCTTGGTAAGTACATGCTGATGATTCTTGGACACAGTCTTCTATTTCAGCTGCCCAGAAATGTCACCCCAGAGGACCCTACTTGAGGGCTCGCTCCTCACCAATGCGACCTTGTACAGCCTGGGGTTCCCTGGGTTGCCGTTTCAACCTCTTTCAACGATGGGCACAACATTGGTCTGTCCTCACTCACAAGAGCCCTCTGCAATCCCATGACCTTTGAAAAGGGATATTCCAAAGAAACGTCGATCTTCCCCTATAAGATGAGTACCACTATTCTGCCTCTTCTGCAGCGTATTTAGTTTCTCTACTCTTTCATATATTCTCACCTGTCCTGAAACAATGACCATTTCTAACGTCATCTTGTCAAACACAGACTGCCTAGACAAAGGCCATTTCCATTGCTCTCCAATTTCATCTTCCTACTTCTTTTTCGTTCAGATACCTCTCACTTATACCGCTGTTTTGAGCTTCAGGTAGTTGAAAGCTCATCTATATTTCAGTAGTCTAATTGTCTCTTTTGCCACCTCTTTAATTATGTTCACTTCTATCTTCTTTTACCTATTATCTCCGACATTTCTGAGAATTTTATCCCTTACAGAGAAGCAACCTCACTAGAGGCAGCTTCTAGTTAGCATATGGTTACAGAGTGTATTCTGTTCCTTATGAAAATTGGTCATGCTTTAATTTTCCTTCCTTACAAATAGGAAAACTCATTTTGTGTCTGTGAGCAGGCAGTTCTCTAAGGACAGTAGCTGGGAGATGGTGCAACGGAGCTGTAACATCCAGCTGCAGAGATCACTGGAGAAGTCTGATGCAAGGAACAGTGACACAAGCTCCAGGTGGCCGATGAGAGAAACACTGGGGTTGGGGAGGTGAGGAGCAAAGTTGTCGGACCTGAAGGGACTGTTTTTCCTACCTGTCCAGACCTCCTGAGGAGACACACTGGACTACTAGCACTTGGAGAATGCTTCTACGACTTCTTCTGTAAGCTGAAAAGCAATTAAAAATATCCCTTAAAATGAAAAAAAAAAAAAATTTATTAGGTGCAGTAGGACATCTTCCTCCTTAACTACACTATGAAAAAACTCCAATTAGCTGCATAAGTTGCAGATTCAAAGAAAATTACACATTAGCTTGTTAGCGCTTGCTGTATTTTAATGAGCCCCATGGGGTATTTGGTGTTGAGTCCCTGAAGCTCAGATACTGAGAGGGGATAGAAAAAACTGTTCAAGAAGTCAGCAGGAAAACTGGAAGTACCTGGAAGCATTGATTGGCCCCACTGAGGGCCATTACTGACAAAGCCTCCCCAGGGACTCCTTAGAGCAGAGAATTGGAGGCCACGATTGCAGGTAGGCAGAGGCACTGTGCAGGTGGCTGCAATGCTGAGAAAACCCTTGGCCTGCTTTATGTAGCAGCAAGGCCAAGGGCTGAGCCCCAGGCCCTGGGAATCTAGACCCTGTCCCTCACGCGTGGCTCAGGGCTCTTCTTGGGAGTAGTGGGGTGTTAGGGTGCTCTGTCCCACTCAGTGGGTTAAGGACAGGGGTTTTTTTATTTCTCTTTGCGATACCCAGAAGTCATAACAACGATCAAGAGGCTTGACTAAAACCGATGCTTTACTTGAAATTCAGTAAGATTACAAAGTATGATTACTTAGTAACTTCATAACATTCATTTGAGCACTGTGGGATTAGAACAGATATTGACTTGGCAAGGCTTACCACAACACTATGTCTGATTTTATGAAACCACAGAACACAGCAGACTGACAAACCTACAACAACACTACCTTTATGTGCCTAGAATGTCAGAGGTAGAGAAAGAGAGGAAAACAAAAGGAAGAAATAAATGAAAAGGTCTCTTCACCATTGGATCCAGTGGCAGTCTCTACTGGTGGTCAGTGTCCTCCGGTAGTGGGTGTGTGTCGCAAGGACCTGGCCTCCTCTGCTTTTATAGCCTTCATTGACCTGTTTCACAGCTTCCTGAAAGTTCTCAAAAATAAATCTGTGTGCGTGGGGAGGGGTGCCTTGGCGTTTTCACAGCCCCCCCTGCAAGACTGGTTGTTGCCATGCACAAGTGCTTAACACTTTGCCTACCTGATGTCTCAGAGGGAGATGGGTTTCACAAGCCAGCTGTGGTGAATGACTTCATGGACCCCAATCTTGTGCTCAATCAGAGTCATTTTATTGCTCAAGTGAATACCATATATACTAATACAATAGTTACTGGAGCCAATCATCTTTGGATTTGTGGCTTTGCGAAGTTCACGGTTGCTATTTTCCAGGATCTTTTGCAGCTGGATGTGTGAAAACAGCTGATCTCCTGAGAACAGCAAAGGGAGGCACAGGATGCGCTGCTCCTTCAGGGTCATGAGACAGTGCTGTTCTGTCTCAAGTTGTACGGTTTCCCACAGCCAGCACCCTGCCTCCACAGGGTTTCCCTTGTATTCCACACTCACTTATCAAGTTGACGATGTTCTCAAAGCACAAAGCCTGATTTAGGAGTTTGCTTAATTTGTGCATCTTGGTGTCGGTGTCTCATGATGGATGTTTGTGAGGATTGCTAACTTTGGCCTGGGGCTGTACAGAGGGTGAGCAATGCCCAGTGTAGTAAAATTCCACGAAGCCTCCCAGCCTCCAAAAGAAGGGATGAGGATGAAACAAAGTCCAGAGCCTCAAATAATGTTTCTTCTGGTAGGCCTTGATGGCAGAGGCAACTGCCATAGCCAAGGCGACAAAGCCCTCGGTCCTGTTGAGCCTTTCTGCCCTGCCGCAGTACTTAGCCATCTCCACTGCAGGCTGTCCTACACCATCCCATGCCTGCATCTCTTTACCTTCAGCCTGTAGACACCCATCTTTATTTCCTACCTAACTCTCACCCTGGCATTTCTATGCCTTCCATTGACGTCTCTGTACACTCACTGGCTGTTCCTTGAAACACAAAGCCGTGGGTTGATCCAGGTTCCATCTGAGATGTCACTGAAAGAGTAGCAAGGTCACTCTTGTACCACAATGCTACTCTTTCAGTGACATCTCTTTTTCTGCACATGCCATTGGAACCTTCCAAACAGCATTTTATTGAGCTTTCCTTCTCTTCTGACTACCAAGAAATGCTTCATCATCAGTTAAACTACCCTTCAAGCAGGGGCATGCTACTACTATAGTTGCCTGAGCTTCCACTTCATCAGGCTAAAGCAGCCCAGGTCCCCCAGCCTCTCCACAGAGACCCCAAACCTCACCCTGGCAGATTTCCTCTGCACCCTCTCCAGTTCTTCCCGCTCCTGCAGGCCGCAAAGCCCCACACTCAGACACAGTTGTCCAGATGCAGCCACACCAGTGCTGAGTCAAGGGGGATGGTAACCCCCTTGTTTGGGTGGCCACGCTCATCCTACTGCAGCCCTGTACGTAGCTGGCGTCTTCACTCTTGGTTGGTAGTGTTTGCTCTGTCAAATGGCCTTTGAAATGATACTTCACAGAGTCTATGCACCTTTCTTCATGGGCACATAACAATCCAGAACCTCTAGGTACAAAACTACAACCCAGTAACGTGCCTGCTTCTGGCTGTCAGGTTCTCAGGCAGAAGTGATGTCATAGTCAGCACCCCAGCCATGTGTCTGCTGGTGGCTAGTCACCTAAGAAGATTGGAGACTGAAGTGACCTCTCACTCACCTTCATGATCATGTGTTTCCTACTCATCTATGAGCTTCTCAGACACAGTTGATGTCATAATGATATTGCAACCCGTCAGCCTTCTTGCGGCCTATAAACTGACCAGAGGAAAGCAAACACCATAATCTTCCAAGCCAGCTTCTCAGGCAGACACAACCAAGCCATGGGCCTGCTGCTGTCCCATGAGGTACCCAGGTGGAAGGGCTGTGACAACCCATATGCAAGCCTTCTTCCTGGATGGCCCTACCAGGTACCCAAGGAAAGGGATTCACACAATTCCCTTGACAACCCCAGGCCTTCTGCTGGCCTGTTTGGGGTGCTGGCAGATGTGAGCCAAAAAGCTCATAACCCAGCCATGAGTCAAGGGCTGACCGACCAGCTACTGCAGAGAGAGGTGACCTCACCAGCCCTTTCCCAGCCATGCTCCTGCTGCTGCCTTTTCAACTCTAAAGATAGAAGTGACCTCACAGCCACCTTCACAGCCATGTGCCTCCTGCTGGACTGTGAGAACCTGAGACACAGCTGACCTCACCATAACATTCCTATCCATCTCCTCTTGTGACCTATGAGCTGATCAGACACAGGTCACCTCACAGTCCTCTTCCAACGCCATGTGACTCTTCTGGGGCCTCATGATCCCTGCCCTAGCCCAAGAGGCCAAAGAGCATAAGTTAGGATTAAGAAGGCGTCTGACACCATATATTAAGACAGTTGCCTCAAAGCTCTGTTGCAAAGCTTGCTGCAGGACCTCCTGGCAGGCCAGTAAATCTTGTTTGCAGCCCAGCTGAACCTCCTGGTGGGCCAGCCAAATAGAAATCAGCCACCCGAAACCAGCTTTGAAGGGAGTTGGAGGACAGGTACCTCGTTGTGGAAAATGTGTCTAGGCACCGACCCCCTCCCCGACCTGCTGGAGCCAGGACTGAGAAAAAAGCACATGCACGGGACTGGGGGAAGGTAGGGTATGCGCCATCACCTAGGGAACAATTTCCCCAAACACATTGGAAAAGGTCGTGTGACCAAACAACAGGGGGACCCTCACCACTGATGCAAAAGGAAATTATGGACCAACGGGACGCCACTGGATCCATGGTGGTGACTGTCTCTTGCAATTCTGTCATCCCGACTGCTTGCTAGGTTTCTTTCTTTCTTGTCTTTTCCTCTCTTTCCTGTCACTGGTTCCTCGTGTCTTCATTTTAATAGTTGATCAATAAACCTCTTTAACTGGTGGCATTTGACCTCGTTTGTGTCTTAATCTCACTCTGGGAATAACAAAGAAACTTTATGTCTCGGGTCTTCCCGGACCGTAACAGAAGGGTTGAAGGGGAGGGAGTTAGACCAGAGGAATGAGGGCTTTGGAGAGTTGGATGTCCAGCTGAGGTCTCAGGGATCAGAGCTCACCTTTCAGCGTTGCGGGTTAGGCAAAGGCATCAGGGGAGGGTTTGGTGTTCTTCTGAGGGTGCCTGCTTAGTGTTAAGGCTGTGGGCTATCTTGGTGGTTTAGGGTTTGGTTTAGGGCTGGGGTGAGGGCAACAATTAATGCTCGCAATTAAAGCTAAGGATAGAGGCTAGGGGTTAGGGTCAGCAATAAGGTAAGAGTAAGGGTAAGGAGTTGAGGGTTTGGGATATGTCTTTGATGTAAGGTCTGAGGTCAGTGATAGGCTAAGCTCAGCTAGGTTAGTAACTGTGGATTACTGCCAGGATGAGGAGTAGCATTTAGGGTAGGGTTAAGGATTGAGGTTACTGGTTACTGATAGCGTAAGGGCTAAACATGAATGTTTTCAGTGTCTGGGTTTTCACAGCAACATCACCATAACACCTTTCACATTTTCTTTAGTGTTTGTTGGCCAAGCCTCCCTTCCTTCCCACAGATCTAGTGACAGGACAAGAGGCAATGGCCTCAAGTTGTGTCAGGGGAGATTCAGATTGGATATTAGGAAAAATTTCTTTACTGAAAGAGTGGTCAGGCATTGGAACAGGCTGCCCGGTGCAGTGGTGGAGTCATCATCCCTGGAGGTGTTCAAAAATCCTGTAGATGTGACACTTCGGGATATGGTTCAGTAGGCCTGGTGGCTTTGGGTTGACAGTTGGACAATGATCTTAGAGGTCTTTTCCAACCTGAATGGCTCTATGATTGAGGCCATTTCCTCTTGTCCTATCGCTAGTTGCTTGGGAGAAGAGACCAACACCTGCCTCACTACAACCTCCTTTCAGGTAGTTGTGATAAGGTCTCCCCTCAGCCTCCTCTTCTCCAGAGTAAACAACCCCAGTTCCCTCAGCAGAGGTGACCTCTGTGCGAACAACTGAATCAAGCCCAGAATCTAAATTTAAAAAAAATTTGAAACCTATGCAGAAAAAGAACTTTAGAGAGCAGCTGGAAAAAGTCTTGATATCCAGCATTGCTAGGTTATTAATGTTTTTTAATGAAATTTTGCTGATCACTGAGGGGTGCTGAAAGTATCTGGTCCCTCAGAGAACTTTGTACCACAGATGGCATTTGTTCCTGATCACCCAGCCATCTTCCCACCCAAACGCATCATCCACTTTTTCAGCCCAGATATAAATAATTTGCTCTAAGGACACTATATCCCAGAACTTGCAAAAGTCCAGGAACACAACACGCCCTTCTTTCCCCTCCCACATGGGAGAAATCCCTTTCTTGTCCTCCAAGTGCCTGGGGATGCTTGCAAGAGCATTTGCCTCATCACCTTCCCAGGGACTAAGGTGAAGCTGACCAGCCTCTAACTCTCCCAGTCCTCCTTCTTGCCCTTCTTGAAGCTGGGTTTTCTATTTGCCTTTTCTGAGGACCTTGGAACTTCCCTGATCTCTCTGGATTCTCCAAGGTGTTGAAGAGAGGTCTCCCAATGACACCAACTAACTCTGACATCACCTCTCTGCCCCTTCCCACACCAAAAGCCTTCTCCATACTACACACTTCCAGGGGAGTGCCTGGGACACAGCAAACACCTCTTCAAGTCCTCAAGGGCTTTTCAGAAGAACAACAGAAGTAATTTCTTCCATCAGGGCCAAGACTCCGGTGGGATCTCTGTACAGCTCACAGCTTTCCTGGGCATTTTTTCAGCATCTGCCTCTCTGCAACCTTTCTGGTCCTCGGGTTGTGGATGAGGGGATGGTGCAGGAGAGTGAGGATAAAGTAAAAAAAGAGTTTTGTCATACTATTTCAGGAAGGCTGTTCTAGGCATCACACAGACAGGAAAGAGGGTGTCATAGAAAGCAGTGCCACCAGTGAGTTGAGAAGAGGAGCTGGAAAAGGCCTTCTCCCTGCCCACACAGATATGATGCCCACAGAATATAACCACACAAACAGGAAAAAGAGGATGGGTTCTAAAATGCAAGTTAGGAAAGGAAAGAGTATGAGTGTCATGGTGTCATGGCGCGAGAGCTCCAGCAATGAGGTGAAATCATAGAAGAAGCGGTCCTCTCCACTGGGGCCACAGCACTGTATCTGAGTCACCACCAAAACCATTTCTGTAGATGACAGAAATCCCCCTAGATAGAGTGCAGCTGCCCTCTGGAGACAGATGCCCCAGTTCATGGGTCTCGCAGATGGAAGGGTGTGGCACACAGCGTGCTACTGGTCACCTGTAATAAATGCTCTGTACAAGCAATAGGTGCAGGAAACAGTGGTAACACCGTCATGAACAGAGATGGTGCTGTTCCCAACCACAAAGCTGGCCATAGACTGGGTCAGGGTGATGGGTGTGCAGGTCTCCAGGGAGAATAAATGTCCTAAAAGAAGCCCGTGGGGATGTGCAAATGCTGGTTTGCCACCACCTGCACAAAGATGAGGATTTTCCCAAGCGCAAACACCATTCAGGTCATGAGAGAGAGGAGGGAGAGATTTGTCTAACATTCTGAGTCCCTAGTAGGGGGAAGTTCATGACCACACCATTGCCTTTTCTCCATGGAAGGCTCTACGGTCTGCTTTTCTCCTCTAACATGGCAGGGAACTTACGAGTAAGAACACTGGTTCATTTTTAGCTGCTTGGGGGTCAGACAGACAAATCACTGCAAGCACATTTATTTCCTTTAAAGATGGTATATAGCTCCTTGTTCACACAGTCACTTGTGAGGTCACACTACTGAGGCAGAAAATAAAATAGAACTGAGGTGTCCACATTTCTTTGTGGCAATGATATTACAAGAAGAAAAAGAAAAAACAAGAAAAATCCCAGCCAACAGCAAGGACAACAAAAACAGCCAAATAAAGACAGACTGGGCCTGTAAGGAGTTACATTATGAGTCATACGTTGAAGACGATAGGCACTCTATACCTTTTGGAAAGCATTCAGTCACCAGTTTCCACACCGCATTCCTGAGCTCCTGGTTCCTCACGCTGTAAATGAGGGGGTTCACTGCTGGAGGCAACACCAAGTACAGCCCAGCCACCACTAGATTCAGGGATGGCAAGGAGATGGAGGGGGGCTTCAGGCAAGCAAATATGGCGGTGATCAAAAACAGAGAGACCACTGCCAGGTGAGGAAGGCACGTGGAAAAGGCTTTGTGCCGTCCCTGCTGAGAGGGGATCTGCAGTACGGCCCTGAAGATCTGCACATAGGACAGCACAATGAAAACAAAACACCCCAAAAAGACAAATGTACTAATCAGAAGCAGCCGAAATTCCCTGAGGTAGGCATCTGAGCAGGAGAGCCTGAGAATCTGGGGAAGTTCACAGAAGAACTGGTCGACAGCATTGCCTTGACAGAGCGGTAGTGAAAATGTATTGGCAGTGTGCAGCACAGCGTAGAGGAAACCACTGCCCCAGGCAGCTGCTGCCATGCGGACACCAGCTCTGCTGCCCAGGAGGGTCCCATAGTGAAGGGGTTTGCAGATGGCAACGTAGCGGTCATAGGCCATCACGATGAGTAGAAAATATTCTGCTGAAATGAGAAATACAAACAGAAAGACCTGGGCAGCACATCCTGCGTAAGAGATAGTCCAGGTGTCCCATAGGAAGTTGGCCATGGCTTTGGGCAGAGCGGTGGAGATGGAGCCCACATCAATGAGGGAGAGGTTGAGGAGGAAGAAGTACATGGGGGTGTGGAGGTGGTGGTTGCAGGCTATGGCGGTTATGATGAGGCCGTTGCTGAGGAGGGCAGCCAGGTAGATGGCCAGGAAGAGGCAGAAATGCCAGAGCTGCATCTCCTGGGTGTCTGCGAATGCCAGGAGGAGGAACTGTGTGATGGAGCTGCTGTTGGACATCTGCTGCCTCTGGGCATGGAGCATTGTCCAAAGAGGAAACAGCAGTGTCAAGTAAGGGGAGAAGTTTCTGGGAACAGTCAAAGCCATTCCCAATACCCCCTCCCTGAGACACACAGTTTTTCTTTTTCTAGGATACCTTCATTTATCTCTGTGGCTGGACTCCCTGTTGGTGCTGGCTGAACATGCTGTGAGGAGCAGGACCTCTGCCCACTGGCTGCTGAGGAGTTGACAGGTTAACAGGAAAGGTGTGGGCAGAGGTCAGTCCTGGTGTTCGACTTTGTCAGCTGAAACTGCTCTTTACTGAAAAGAACTCGGCAGCACCTGCACTCCCAGCGCTAAGGAACCGGGAGAGCAGCAGACAGTTTTAAAGGTCTTGTGTTTTTTGAGCTCTCCTCCTCTCACCTGGGGAGTGTTCTGGGATGTCAGAAACCCTCAGCATTTCTGCTGTGCTCAGGGAGAACAGAGCTACCCAGCTGCCCTGGGCTTGCACCATTCTGAGATGGAGATTGATCGCACTCCCATGTTATCCTGAAAAGCCGTCAGACACTGCTGAGAGGAGAGGGATCCACAGGAGTCCACTAAACATCCCACCCTTTGCCGAGGCCTCAGCATCCCACTTCTAGTCAAGGACACATGTGGTTCATTTCACTGACCCAAGAGCATTTCCTCGGTCGGGCACAGCATCTCTGCACTTCTCCTTTGAGGCATGCAGATTACATAATTCTGTTATGCGAAAGGTTTGCATTGTTGAGGGCAGCTCACAGCTTGGAAGGACACCTCATAAAGATAGCCAAGTGTCCTAATGATGGCATCTGATTAAGGGAAAACCAGCTTGTTCTCTGGGCTCACAGTCTTCACTGCTCACAGCCCTACAGCTTAGACAAAACTGGAACACCTCATTCCCATGGACACACTGCACGGGAGGACCCACAAGATCAGTGTCTGACTCTGCAGCTGAAACTTCTCTCCCCAGAAAGCCTGACTGAGAGAACATGGGTACTACTTCAGTAACACAGACGAGTGGAGCAATAAGGAGAAACACAGTGAGGTTCTACGTGAAAGAGGGAGAGTCAGCCAGGCACTCCGGACACTGCTACACTTCTCCAGCTGCACACATCCCAGACTCCAACATTGCCAGGCAGTTGCTCTCTGCCCCTGTCCTTCTCAGAGGCAAATGGGCATGTGGCTGGAGAGCTTGATAGTCATCCCTTCTTTGACCTTCCCCTTCACATACTCCCTTAGGAAAATATCCTGAGGTGATCTGAATCTGTGAGCAGCCCTGAACCGTTCAGTTCTTCCTCAACAGCAGAAGGACCCTGTCCAGTCCTGCTGGGGGTCACTACTTCCACCCACAGCTTCTCCTCGTGATGCCGTGCGCTCCCCAGGCAGGCTTAGTGCTGACCCTGGCAGGCAGCAGAGTCCCTGCCCCAGCACACAGCCTGTGGGGTGTACAGACCCTGCTCTGAAGGACAGCTTGGGGAAGCCCAGGCTGCACATCCACCTTCACAACACTGCAGCCGTCCTTGGGAGAAGGCAGCTGTCATGGCCTGTCCCTCTGAGGGTGCAGTAGGCAATCACTCCTTTGCAGCACATCCTCATCTTCAATAAGACACAAACTGTGATATTCCTCATGGTACATCATGCCGTACGCTTTGGGGTGTTCCAGCCTGAGGAGATCTTTCCACAAAGTGCAGACACATTGTCCTGCATGCAGAGACTTACTGTGTGAAAGGCTGAAAAGATTCCTGCCTGCAGTGAGCTCTCAGCATCCTTCCACTTCACAGTGCTTTTAACCTCTCTCTGCCTCGCTCCTCTCCCCTCGCTGACTGCAGGCAGTGCCCTCAGCCCTGCTGTGCTTTGTAGAGGAGCTGCTCCTGGGCAAGAGCTCACTGTCTGCAGCGCTCCTCACCTGCTGTGATCTCCCTCCATCCCAGGAGCCCAGCCCAGCTCAGCAGCACAGGACCAGCCCAAGGCACCACTTCTCCCTACTCTGGGCTCCCTTGAGATGTCTTTTGGTCTCCAGGACAACTTGCTTTGAAACAAGTCAAAGCAATTACTGATGTTCCCTCCCTCAACTACGGAGAGAGAGGAAATCTTTTATTTTCCAAAGTGGCGTTTCTCCTGTCACCAAAAGAGCTAGCTCCAAGGATCATTTTTCCTTGTTCCATCTTTAGGCAGGACAGCCAGTGCAGGACAGGCAGGGATGTCCTTCACCCCTGCTGAGGGAAGGGAATCAGATGAGTCAAATGAGACATCCCATCTTGCGTCTGTAGCCCTGGGACTCAAAGGGGATTCCACTCCCCCAGTGCCTGCCACAACCCCACAGGAGGTGGGATTCCTCTTGCTTCTTTTCAGGTGGGCATTAAATGCACAACTCCCATGCTAATTAATGGAGATGGAGGCCAGGACGGAGGGGTTCAGGTGCAAATGTCTGGTGGCATGTGAGATACCAGAGGTGGTCTAAGATATGTGCAGGTACAAATGGAGCAGTTTGTCGAGACAGGGCAACATCTGGGGGCATCCTCTTAGAGGCTGCTGGCTATTTCCTTTGGCCAACAGAAATGACAGCTGATGCCCAAAATAAGGGAAACCCAACCTGTCCCTACTCATTATGTTCAGGGTGACCGACACAGGCATTCACCTGAATGATTCAGGTCTTGGGCCATAGGAAGAGCTCAGTCTCTCTCTTCACCTTTGTCTCTATTTACTAGGTCTCCATTGACTACATTGGCAGTTTCGTGTTCTTCCCCCGGATGCTTTAGAGAATTCAGGGCAGTTCCTCAATTTCATGTTCAAATCCAGGCCCACAGAGCTACCTGAGATGCCAGGGCTTGCAGGGACAGCAGAGGACCTGCTGAAAAGCAATTCTCATATTGGGCAGGGTATGTGTGAAAGGTCACCCCAGATGCCATCTCAATGAGCGTGATTTGGTGCCTCAGTGACATTGACTGATGCCTTCAGTCAGAGGCATCGGTCATCAGATGTCATCAGAGAGGCAAGGTCTGTCCCTCCCCTATCCAGTAGCTGCAGGCATTGCGCACAGCCATGATGACACAGTCAAGGAACAGAACAATCCTTTTCACAGTGTGCCTGGATACAGCTTGTCCTCAAGGACAGCCTCCTCCAGGCCCAGCTAAAATCCTTATTGTTTAAGCATTAATCCTTAACTGAATTGAAACTGAAAAGGTAATGCAACGGGCACCAAAATGAGCTGTGCTACATTAGGAACAGTTAAAGAAGAAAGAGAGAGAGAGGGTGGGACCACTGCTGAATTTAATAAGAGGAGGTCTAGATAGATCTCACACAGTCTATGACCTCTTTGCCTCAGTTACAGCCAGCAAGGTCTCCCAGGACTTTAAGCTTTGAGGCAGGAGTCTGGAGAACAGACAGCGGTGGATGGGGATCAGGCCAGTGGTTACTTTTGCAGACTACAGCCTTACCAGTCCGTGGGAGCAGAGGCACTGCATCTATGTATGCCTCGAGAGATTTTTACCGGGAGGTGCTTGTCAGTTAGGATGCCAATTAAGAAAGGTACTCTGATTCTGTGAGGTAATATGCTGTTAGGATGAAGATTGTAAGGAGAGAATAGTATAGGCAGTCTTTCTTCCTTTTAGGTGGTTGTACGCCTGGGTGGTGTGGCATCAACAGGTAATCCCACCCACACGCAGCATGCCTTGCAGACCCCCTCCATAGAAAAGATTGTCTCATTTCAGTCATTCAACCTCTTCTTGTACTTCTTTGCAAGGTAACAGCTCTATTCATCATCTCTAAACCCAACAGAAAGGATGTTCTCATGAGAACTTCTTGCTACACTGTTAGATAGAGACAAGGCCACTCAGGTGGTGGAATGGTCAGTACTGAGTGGGAGCTGCCTGCAGGCTCCACTGTGACAATGAGCTGATGAGGTTGTCCTGCTGCTGAGCGATCTATGCAGCGCAGCACGAACTGCTCAATCTACAGTGGTCTTCTGGTCAGGAGCAGAGCTCAGCTTTCCCTGTGAGCAGCCTGCGCTCTACCTTGGTGCGACAGCTGAGATGTTGCAACCCGAATGTGCATGGCCAGGAGGAGCTGGAGCACGGGCAGGAGCAGCTGAAGCCCGATGACTTGTCACAGCACTACCAAGTTTTTGGATTACTTGAGATGTGGTGGGACAATTATCTGAGCTCGGGTGATGCAACAGAAAGATACAGGCTCAGCCGCAGGAAGTAACAGAGAGGATGACTACCAGGGGGATGCTCTCTGCGTGAAGGAGCACCTCAGATATATGGAGCTCCTCTAGAAGCTGAGTAACACGTTTGGTTAGCTTTTGTGTGTGAGGTTGAGAGGAGAAGTCAGCAAGAGTGACATTGTGTTGGAAGTTACAAACTACTTGATCAGGGTGAGGAAGCAGAAGAAGTCTCTGTGTGCAACCCGAGGAAGTCTCAGGTCAATGAGCAGGTTCCCATGGGGGACAGTAACTGCCCTGGCATTCCTCAGCCAGGCAAGTAAACAGGGTGCCAGCAGTCGGGAGGATCTTGGAACAACTTGTTAACACAGCTGTCAAGTGGGCTGAGAAGGGCGATGCTCACCAGGACCTGGCCCCGGCCAACAAGGAAGAGCTGACTGGGGAAGTGATCATCAGTGTGTGCCTTGGTTGTAGTGACCAGAGAATGGTGGGGTCCCAGGTGCCAGGAGTGAGGAAGGCCAGCAGTGGAGTACAGACGGGTGAAGTCCAGAGAAGAAAACTTTGACATACCTGGGAGACTGATACCTGTGGTGTCGTGGGAAGCAGCTCTGCAGGGGGAAGGAACTCAGGAAACCTGATAAGGCTTACAGCCTCTTCGGAGGACAAGAATGCTCTATCTGAACACCCATGAAGAGAAGCATTCTTCTCAGGAGGCGGAGGATGTGAGCTGTTTGAGTTCCAGGGCACAAAGGCAGAACACAGGAGCTGGAAACAGGGGAAGATGCAAAGGAGGAATTTAGAAACCTCGTCCGTGGATGTGAGAATGACGACAAAGCCAAAGCTCCTGCAGTCTTGATACTTGCAGAGGATGGTAAGGGCTGCAAGATGAGCTGATACTGCTTCATTAAAAGAATTTAGAGATATCATGTGAGCCTGCTGCTGAGCTTCATTAGATAGGAGCAGGTAGGGCTGAGGTACTCAATGGCTTCTTTGACTCTGTGTTCTCCCAGGCCTTTGTGGCTGGAGGCAGGACCCTGGAGGAGAAAAACCTGCAGTGGATGGTTAGACTTCATGCCACTGATCGCCACTCTCTAGGCCTGCAAATTTTCAGTCCACCTCTCTTTCTTCTCATCCAGTCCAGATTTTAACAGCTTCTATATGACGATATCATAGGCGGACAGTGCTGAAAGACTTTCTGAAATACAGGCAAATCACCACTCCTCTCTCTTCGTCTACCAAGCCAGTCATGTCATTGGAGAAGGTTATAAGGTCAGCTAAAAAGGACTTCCCCTTCGTGAAGCCAGGCTGACTGCTCCTGATGACTCTCTTGTCCTTCCTGTACCTGGAAATGGTTGACAGGATTAGCTGCTCCTTCACCTCAGTGGAGGCTGAGGTGAGGCTGACCAACCTGTCGTTCCCTGAGTCCTCCTTTAATTCCTTCTTGAAAATAGGAGTCATTTTGTTTTACTTGAGTGTGACTTGGGCCTCTTGACACCCCTGTGCTCCGGGCCTCACTTGGGGTCTGGCACTTGGAGGCCCATAGTGATATACCATTGTGCACCTAACGTCTTCATTTGGGGGTTGATTCAGTTGCCCACACAGAGGTGGGCACTGCCTCCAAGACACCCTGAGGTAGCTGAAGACCCCACGTGGGACTGGGAAATGTGACCCAGGTCCTATAGGAGCATACGTGGAGGAGGAGCTGGTGGCCAGGCAGGGAAGCCCAAGGCATCTCCGTTAAGAGAGCTGATTTTTTTCTCTTGACTAGAAAGGGAAGCCTGGGCAATTGAGTGCAAGGTGTCCAACACCAGATGAGATAACTCTGTTCTCTGCCTTCCCCTACTTTGGAGACACATGTAGTTTACCCTGCAGAAAATAAAGAAATGAGTGGTGGTAGATGCTGCAGGGTACACTTGGTAAAGTCCCTGTAACCTCAAAATATTGGGATTAGTGCAGATTTGGCTGTGCAAAAGAGAGCACTTCTCCTTTCTTCGCCCTATGAATCGAGGGAGCTAGTGACTTTAGTGGGCAGCTTGTTGTGTGCAAAGAAGAAATATCGACAGAGTCTGGGACAGGGGACAGTGTTTGGGGGGATTTTGGGCTCTGTGCTTGACACAGAAGGTGTTTTCTGTTGGTAAGGTTATCTGTTGTGGAAAGTGCACTTCAGTAGGGGTAAAGCGGATTTAATATAAAGCAGAGGAATGATTTTTTTTTTTCTTTAAATCATGCCTTTTTCTTTTTATTTGTTGACCATTAAGAAAAAGCCTTCTGTGTCTACACGCAGCTCGTTCTCCAAGTAAAACAGGTGGGAGTTTGTGCCAACAGGCTGAGACCCGTATCTACAGCCTTAAGGGGAAGGAAGCTGAGATTGGAACAAGGCTTCTTGAAGTCCCAGGTGTTTGATGAGGGAGATGGTGGGGTTGGGGGAAGGGACAAAGACTACTTGATTGTCGTAAACAAAGGGCCTTTATTTTCATATATATTCAGACTGCTTTAGGAGAAGCTCAGGATTATTATGAGATGGAGATTGCTGACACCAAGTAACGTGTAAAGAATCCAAAAAAAAACGGGGAAAAATCTTTTCCTATTGTTGTTTTTTCACTTTGACTTTCGCTCCTGAAAGCTCTTTAGTTAACCACAGAAAAATTGAGAACTTTAAGCGAAGTTCTTCCCAGAGAACAAGTCTCTAGAGAAGTAAAATTCATGAGCAGACGTTCAAGTTTCTAAGGATGTCGGCATGCCCCACTGAGGACCATCATTGCAAAGGGATCGTGGAGGGAATTACAAGAAGAGGTGACCATCCCTGATGCATCCCCCAGGGTGAAGCAAGAAGTCAGAGGCACTGGTTACAGGTGGAAAATCAGATGTGGAGTGTGGCTGTAGAAGGCCTTGACGTCTTTTGCAAAGCAGGACAGCCAAGCTCTGATCCCCATCCCCTGGGCATGGGGGTCTGTTGCCTCACAGCCTGTTCGTGGCTTTTCTTTGGAGCAGTGTGATGTGGGGTGTGGAATGTTCAGTGCAGGAGAGCAATGGGAAACCTCCCAGGCTCTGTAGGGGTGAGTGAGGAGCCAACAATGCCCTGGGGTTGTAAGGCACTGGTCTCTTCTCATGGGCCTCAGTGGAAGGGAGAGTAGCCATAGCCAAACTGAAGAAGACCTCATTTGTGTTGTCAGGGGGTGGTCCCAGCCACACCAAGGCCCTTGGTCATCCCCACCACAGGCTGTGTTACACTGTCCTATGCCTGTGCTTGTTTCCTTGCAGACTTTAGCTACTGCCCCATTTCCCCACCTCACTCTGACCCTCGGATCTCCCAAGCTTTCCTGATGTCCCTCTGTTCTCATTCACTGTTGCTTCAAACAAAAAGCTGTGTTTACCTGGGGGTATGCCAATGCCTCTCGGTTTCCCAGCAACTGCTTTTTTCCAACACCCTGTTAATGCTTCTCTAGCACGCAAGATGTCACAGCCACAGACTTGCTTGGATCTGCTATTGCTCTCCACATCCCAGCACTGGAATGCACGTCCTCCTTCTGCTGCCTCGAATTCGAAACTCAACCTATTCCACAATAATTCACGTCTTCTTCCTGCCTTTAGCACAATCACAGAATAGTAGGGGTTGGAAGGGACCTCTGTGGGACATCTAGTCCAACCCCCCTGCCAAAGCAAGGACACCCAGAGATGGCTGCACAGGACCACGTCCAGGAGGGTCTTGAATATCTCCAGAGAAGGAGACTCCACAACCTCCCTGGGCAGCCTGTTCCAGTGCTCCGTCACCCTCAGAGGGAAGAAGTTCTTCCTCATGTTCAGACGGAACTTCCTGTGCTTCAGTTTGTGCCCGTTGCCCCTAGTCCTGTCGCTGGGCACCACTGAAAAGAGTCTGGCCCCATCCTCCTGACACCCACCCTGCAGATATTTAGTGGCATTTCTAAGGTCCCCTCTCAGCCTTCTCTTCTTCAGGCTGAACAAGCCCAGCTCCCTCAGCCTCTCCTCGTAGGAGAGATGTTCCAGTCCCCTCACCATCCTCTTAGCCCTCCGCTGGACTCTCTCCAGTAGCTCTTCATCTTTCTTGAATTGGGGAGCCCAGAACTGAACAGAGTACTCCAGATGGGACCTCACCAGGGCAGAGTAGCAGGGGAGGAGAACGTCCCTTGACCTGCTGGTCACACTCTTGTTAATGCACCACAGGATCCCATTGGCCTTCTTGGTAGCCAGGGCACACTGCTGGCTCATGCTCAACTTGTTGTCCATCAAGACACCCATGTCCCTCTCCACAGAGCTGCCTTGCAGCAGGTCAGCTCCTACTCTGTACTGATGTAAGTCTGTTGAGAAGATATGCTTAGACGTGGCCATTTGATCTGGAGTGGTAGCAACTCCTGAATGATGAGGGAGATGAAATAAGAGACACAGTATTGGTAATAGAAGTAAGTCACAAAAGACACCTAAAGACTGAAAAAAAGCTGAGAAGTGTTGACACATTTCTTGCTTTAGATCTTTGTTTTCAGTTAATCTTGCAGAAATTTTCATTGTCATTAAATGACATCTGAAAAACCTAAAGGTATTAAAAATAGATCATTTGGTGTCTTGCAAAGAGCCCTATGTGTCCCAAAACTTCTTTGCCTGGCACTTCTCAGTCTTTGCCCAGAGCAAGTCACACTCTGGTGTCAGCCTCTCTACCCCTGTTTAGATGTTGGTGTAAATGGTCCCTTACAGCACAGAAGGACTCAAGCCCCACAGACCTCTGCTCTGCTCCTGTTAGAAACAGGGCCCATAGTCGCAGGAATTGAAGACAACTGCAGCTGGATGGGACATCAGGAAATCTTCAACGCAACCTGTCTGAAAATTGGTCAGACCAAGTAGTTCAATGCTTGCTTCAGTCCAAGTTTGAAACTCCTAGGGACAGAGACTGCCCAGCTTCTCTGGGTGACCTGTTCCTGCACTTGGATGAGCTCCTGGGGAAAAATCTTGTCCTTCTGTCCTGGCTGAACCTCTCCTCTTTCACCTTCCTCCCACTGAATTTTGTCTTCTCACCATGAATCTCGTTGAAGAGATGGGTCTGTATTCTCCATGATCTCCTTGTAAGTACTGGCAGGCTGGGATGATGTCAGCCTCAGCCATCCCTTCTCTGGGCTTGACAAGCCCAGCTCCCTCAGCCTCTCCTAACAGGCAATGCTCTCCAGTCCATGGCTGTCCTGGGGAACCTTTGCTAAACCCACTCCAGCTCGTCAGTACTATTCCTGGAGATGTGAAATCTGAATCTCTTCCCTTTGCTCTTGACTCCTTGCAGCCACAAATTCCAGGTGGTCACCCCGTGGCAAGTGGTGCTTAGTGGCCCCTGTCAGTTCCCTGGCCTGTCCCAGCCCAGCCCTGCTGTCCCACACATGGTCCAACGGCTGCAGTGTTCAGGTGCAGCATGGGGAAGGGTGTATTCGGTGTGAGGAGCAGCTTGCCTCTCATGATCTGCAGTACATCTCTTTGTACCCTGTTCCCCTTCTGTTCCTCCTACTTGAAACAGCCTCCCACAGGTTGTGGAACCTACCCAGCCCTATCCGCATCCCACGTGGGGTTTCGCAGACATCCCTGCTCTGAAGTCTGCCAGGGTCTGTACAAGGAGAGAGGTCGAGAAGGGCTGGTTGTTCCCCCTGTGCAGGCACTGAACCCAGCGGGAGGAGCAAAGAGGCCGTGCAGAAAAGCTCACACATAAACCTTTGGTGAGTGGCTGGTGCTGGATAGGGCTGAACAGGGAGGACACATAAAGGAGCATTTGTTGTCCTGTGAATGTCATGGGAGTCAGCTGACTCTTGGCTGCCAGCTGCCCACCAAGCCTCTCTCTCACTCCCCCTCCTTCTTTGCTCACCTTGGTGTCTGCAGGGTTGTTTCTCTCATTCTTCTCTTTTACAGTTGTTGCCCACTCTCTTTTGTCCTTTCTCCAGTAGGCTATCAGAGAAGGGCCACTACATTTGCTTACTGGCTCAGGTTTCGGCAGTGGCTGGTGCATTTTGGAGGCAACTGAAACCTGCTATGTGCAACAAGCAGCTGTTGCTCTGTTCTTACCTAAACCACCTCTGCAGCCCCCCTCACCACTACCAAAGACTTGCCATGGAAACCCAATACCCAGGGTCATTAAAGTCCCCAGTAAGATGTGAGGCCTTTGATCGCAAGACTTCCTCAGGCTGGCTAAATAAGAATTAGGACCCTTCCTCACCCTATTATAGGTTCTTTATGTCAGAGCAGAGGTGTGCTGGACTTCAGCCATGGCACCACGAGCAGGCTCAGACATGAAACAATGAAAGGTGTTCCCAAGTGCCCAAGGTCCCATGCAAGCAAAGCTTTGCTTTAGTGCATGCTGGTGTGGAGGTCAGATGGCAACGTAAAGAGGAAATGAGGACTCCGTAACGAGAGAAAAACCTGATGATCCCTCAGGAGCAGAGAGATGCAGGGCTGGACTCTGCATCCCTGCCAGGAGAGGCTTTTGCTGTCTCTGGTGTCCCTGCAGCCTTGGGGGGCCTATGGTGCAGGTGAAGCTAATCACCAGGAAGGACAAGGTGTTTCTGAAAATGTGCTTGGCTATGGAAAAGCCTGTGATCCAAAAACACTGTGATAATTATTGATCTGTTCTTTGAATGCATCGTCAAAGACATAACTAAAGGATGTGGGAGAAGCACTGCCTACATCTACTGGCTAAAGATGGGACAGGCCTCTCCCTGTGCCACAGGACTCAGGCTGATTACATCCATCAGCAGCACTGGACATAGAAATAATTGCAGGTTCAGTTGTCTTAAATCTGATAAGGAGAAGTGACATTGCTAGAAAGAAGTTGTTCTCCCCAGCAGAGGGAGGGAACATCAGTGATGACTTCAGCCTGTTTCACAGCAGTATCTCTGGAGACCCAGAGACACAACAAGGGAGCCCAGAGTGGGCAGAGAAAGAGCTGCCTTGAGCTGGTCCTGTGCTGATGATCTGGGCTGGGCTCCTGGGATGGAGGGAACTCCTGGCAAGTGGGCAGCACTTGCAGAGAAACAGCTGTGCCCAGGAGCAGCTCCTCTGCAAAGCACAGCAGGGCTGAGGGCACCGCCTGCAGGCAGCGAGGGGAGAGGTGCGAGGTGGACATAGGTTAAAGGCAGTGCCGGGTGGGAAGATGCTGAGAGCTCACTGAGGGAAAAATTTTCACAACCCATGAAATGGTAAGTCCCTGGAAGCAGGGCAGTGAATCTGCAGCTGCTGGAGGGATCTCCAAAAGCTGGCACATCCTACAGCCTACAGGATCTTTGTGGAGGATTGTCACAGCTTCTCAAGCCTAGAGGAGGAAGACACCTTCCAGAGAAGTTTTTCCCTGCCCTGCCATCAGAGGAGCAGGGCATGCTGACTGCCTTCTCTGGGGGTTACTGGTAGGATATTAAGCCAGGTGTGCAGCCAGGGGTGCCCAGGACGGTCCTCCAGAGCAGGTCCCTTTACCTCAGGAGTCTGTATGCTGGGGTCAGTGCTCAGCCTGCTTGGGGAGTTCCCGATGGTGCTGTGGGGAGAATCTGTGGGTGGAAGAAGAGAAGCCCGGAAGGGCAGGGTTTTTCTCCTACCAGGAGACTGCTGCATGGGTCAGGGATGCTCACAGCTCCAGTTCATCCCCACAATATTTCCAAAGGACTGATTCAAGAAGAAGGTCATGCACAGGATAACCATAAAGATAACAAAAACTTCCAGAATTTATGTTATCAGTTTCCTATTTGGAAGAGGGAGGGCGGTGTAAAAGGTATAAATGGAACAGGAGCTTTCAGCCTTGAAGAAGTCACTGAGATTCCTGAGCCAGTGATCAGTAACTCTGATAGGAGCCTCCTAAAGCACCCTCAGCCACTCCTCTGCCTGTCGACAGGACCAGCATCACCTTTCCTGGACCTACCAGGCTTAGCCTGACCTTTCATTTTCCACCTGCAAACAAGAAAGGGCCCCCAGTCAGTGCCCTGCAAACAGGCAGGTTTCTGTATGGCCAGGGTGAGTGCACAGGGGTTGGGATGGGGTCTGTGACTGCTGACAGGGAAAGACATGGGACAGGCAAACATCTCCCAGTAGGAAAATTTCCAGGCAGCAGAGATGTAATCAGGGAAGGAGTAGAAATGAAAACCAGAACTGTTGTGGGAGGAAGAATTCAGAAACCTCCATGTGATCCCCTCCAATGCAGACCCCTTCCTCTGAGCAAGAGCCCTTGCCTCGTCTCCCACCCACCAAAGCCTCTGCCCTCAGGGCTGAGGTCTCCAAACCATGAACCACCTCCTCTGCAGCAGAGCTCCAGCAGAGCCAGGGGGCAGCTCTCCAGCCACATCTCCATTTCTCTGCTGCAGATCACAGGGGCTCAGAACTCAACTGCCCGGCAATGTTGGTGTCTGGGAGGCGGCGTGCACAGCTGGGGAAGGGTGATGCTGTGCTGAGGGCCCAGCTGCCTCTGCCCTGGCATCTCTCATCCAGACCCTCTCTGGATATTTACTTGCTTCTCCACTTGTCTGTGTTCTTGTTGTTATTTCATTCTTGCTGTCAGCTTCGTTAGCGAGCTGGACATTCACCTGCAGCATCAGAGTGTGATTTTCTGGCTCCATTTCTGCAGCTGTGTCCATGGGAACAAGTGCCCCAACTTTCATCTCCCCTGTGGGGCTGTGGGCAATGCAGTCTGTGGGGCTGGAGGATCAGCTGCTTTTCCCTTCACCAGATGCTATCCTTTGAACACTTGGCTATTTTCTTTGAGGTGTCCTTCCAAGCTGTGAGCTGCCCTCCACAATGCAAACCTGTCCTCTCACACCCTTTTGTTATGTGCAAGCCCCATGGAGAAGCACAGAGATGCTACAAGGGAGAAAACCCTGTTGGGTTGATGAAATGAGCCATGCATGTCCTTGGTTAGAAGTGAGGAGCTGTGACCTTGAGAAAGGGTGAGACATTTAGCGGTCTGCACTGGATCCCTCTGTTCTCAGTAGCATCTGATTGTTTTTCAGGATAACATAGGACTGTGCTCATCATCCACCTTACGAAGAACAAGCCCAGGGCAGCTCAGAACAAGGCAGAGGGACAGACCAGCTGCCCTCCTTCTGCACTAAGCCACAAGCAATTGTTTCACCTCACAAGACTCCCTCTTTTCTCCCTGAGTGCAGCAGAATTTCTGAGGGTTTCTGACATCCAAACACACCCCCAAAGTGACAAGACGGAAGCTGCAAGAACCCAAAACCTCTGAGACTGCCTTCTGCCATCCCCATTCCTTAGCACTGGCAGTGCAGATGCTGAAAATCCCTTCTGCAATAAGAGCAGATTCCTCTGGCAAAGTCTCACACCAGGTCTGGACCTTGGCCCACAATGCCCATGAACCCTTGTGCCACCATGCCCATGAACCCACCGCTGCAGAGCAGAGCTGGCTCCTTGGCAGCCCATGGGAAGAGATCCTGCTCCTCCTGGTATACTCTGCCAGCATCAACTAGAGCTGCAGCCACAGAGCTGAAGGAAGGGCTCCTGGAAAAGGAATGGGATGTGTAGGAAGCAGGGTGAGCTTCTGGGAGCAAAGCTTTGATTTTCCTCTGAGAAGTCTCCCCTAACTCTTCACTGATTCTTCCTCTAGGAACAGGACCCCGTGCGTAGAGAAAGTAAATGACCAATAGCAGCTCCATCACCCAGTTCCTCCTCCTGGCATTTGCAGACACACGGGAGCTGCAGCTCTTGCACTTCTGGCTCTTCCTGGCCATCTACTTGGCTGCCCTCCTCAGCAACGGCCTCATCATCACCGCCATAGCCTGTGACCACCACCTCCACATCCCTATGTACTTCTTCCTCCTCAACCTCTCCATCCTCAACCTGGGCTCCATCTCCACCACTGTCCCTAAATCCATGGCCAATTCCCTTTGGGACATCAGGGCCATCTGCTATGCAGGGCGTGTTGTGCAGCTCTTTTTCTTGATCTTCTTGATTGTGGGGGAGTATTGTCTTCTCACCATCATGGCCTATGACCGCTACCTTGCCATCTGCACTACAGGACCCTCCTGGGCAGCAGAGCTTGTGTCCACATGGCAGCAGCTGCCTGGGGCAGTGCTTTTCTCTATGTTCTTTTGCACACTGCTAACACATTTTCAGTTCTCCTCTGCAAAGGCAATGCTGTGGACCAGTTCTTCTGTGAAATCCTCCAGATCCTCAAGCTCTCCTGCTCACAGTCCTACCTCAGGGAAGTTGGGCTTCTTGGGGTTAGTCTTTCTTTAGCTTTTGGGTGTTTTGTTTTTATTGTGCTGTCCTATGTGCACATCTTCAGGGCCATGCTGAGGAAAGTTGAAAGCTTGTGGGTTAGAATTAAGGGACAGGCTCATAAGGGTGACATTACGGTGGGTGTGTACTACAGGCCACCTGACCAGGAGGAGGAGGTGGATGAGGCCTTCTACAGGTAGCTGCAAGCAGCCTCACAGTCAGCACAAACAGCAGGAGTTTTCCTATTTGCAAGAAAAATAATTAAAAAATAATCAAGTTCCATAAACAAAACACTCTCTGCAATTACATGGCCATTACAATCTACGTCTAATGAGGTTGCCTTCCTATAGGACATAATCCTATGAGAAATATCGTAGCTAGATAGAGGAAAAAAAATAGTCATAAACATAATTAAAGAGCTGGCTAAGGAGACAATGAGACTACTGAAAGCCAGGTAAACTTTCAACTCCCTGATGTCAAAACAGCAGCTCGGTAGGTGACAGGAATCTGAATGCACAAAGAGTAAAGGGAGGACAAAACTGGAGAATAATGGAAAGGGCCTTTGTCTAGGCAGTCTGCCTCTGAAAAATTTGCTTTAGAAATAGTCAGGACAGGTGAAAATATATGAACATTTATAAATATTCCATATACCATTTAACAGTCAGAATAGCGGTGATGAAGTGATGGGGGGGAGATCGACATTTCTTTGGAATATCCCTTTCAAAACTTCCTGGCATTTGTAGAGGGCTGTTGTGAGTGAGGACAAGGCAATGTTGTGCCTGTTGTTGAAAGAGCTCAGAAAGTCAACCCAGAGAACCCCAGGCTGTACAAGGTCACTTTGGCATTTCTGTGCACCTGAAAAAGGTGAACGTGTCTGAAAGCAGTCAGCACGGATTGATGATGGGTCAATCGTGCCTCTGAAATCTGATTGCCGTCATGATGATATATCGACCTTTGTGCATGAGTAGAGAACAGTGGATGTCATTTTTGACCCTTCTGACATGGTCTCCCTCAATGTCCTTTTTCCCAGGTTAGGCCATTACAGTCTGGATGGGTTGACAAAGAAAGATGAGGAGCTACTGGAGAGAGTCCAGCGGAGGGCTACGAGGATGATGAGGGGACTCAAGCATCTCTCCTGTGAGGAAAGGCTGAGGGAGCTGGGCTTGTTCAGCCTGAAGAAGAGAAGGCTGTGCGGGGACCTAATAAATATCTGAAGGGTGGGTGTCAGGAGGATGAGGCCAAGCTCTTTTCAGTGGTGCCCAGTGACAGGACAAGGGGCAATGGGCACAAACTGAAGCAGAGGAAGCTCCAGCTGACCATGAGGAAGAACGTCTTCCCTCTGAGGGTGACGGAGCCCTGGCACAGGCTGCCCAGGGAGGTTGTGGAGTCTCCTACTCTGGAGATATTCAAGACCCGCCTGGACAATGTCCTGTGCAGCTTCCTGTAGATAACCCTGCGTCAGCAGGGGGGTTGGATTAGATGACCCACAGAGGTCCCTTCCAACCCCTACCATTCTGTGATTCTCGAAGCACAGCAGTGGTCTATACCAAAACTCCATGGAAACTTGAAAAGTAATGAACATGTACTGAGATGAGTGGTTGTTATTTCAGAAGCAGTTGAAGAAGTATCAAAAGTGATGAGGGACCCATGCTGATTGAGGAACAATAGGTGCAGATAGATCTCAGATATTCCATAACCTCTTTGCCTCAGTTGCCACTTGCAAGGACTCCCAGGATTTTTTCATTGAGGTAAGACTCTGAAGGGCAATACCGAGCCATGTATAGGAATAAAGACAGGTGTTTGTTTTGTAAACTACATGCTTAGCAGTCCGTGGGACTACAGGGGCTACATTCAGGTGTGCTGGGAGAGCGTTTTTCAGCAGGAAGTGCGGGTCTGATATGATCCTGGGTAGGCCGGTTGTGGGGAGGGACACGCTGAAGTGATTTTGGAGCAACAGCAGCGGTATGAGTATGTCTGTTTCAGTGCTGGCTTTTGAAGGGAGGATGGAAGCAAGTCTGGGGCTGGGCCACCTTATGTGATAGAAAAGCAGTAGCTGGGCTTGGAAAGATGCCAGACAGGTTGTGGGAACTCACAAGCAGTGGCAAATCCTCAGAAGACCACAGCTTATTGTTGGAAGAGACAACAGAGAAACATCAGCAAAGCTTGGGCCATCATGCGTTCAGAGTGTGGTGAGGAAGCAGGAGAGTGGTTGACAGCTGCAAGAAAACAGGCGTAGGTATAGGACAGTGTAGGGACAGCCTGCGGTGGGATGGCTGAGCATCTTGATAGGTCTGGGACCTCTGACCAACACAACTAATGTCCTTCTATCCTTGCTCTCTGCTGTCTCTTCCACTGATGCCAAAAAGAAGATGCTGGTTCTTAAAAGCACCAGAGCTTCGTTGCTTCCTCATTCCCGATAAAGCTCGGGAGGTGCTGTACCACTGTTCTGCACTTGGCATCACACACCTCCAAATTCCACTTCCCCCGGGAAGACCCCTGACTATCCTGCAAGGGAAATGATCACCCTTTCCTGTGGATGGGTTCAGGACTTGCCCATCCTCCTTAGTGAAACACATCAAAGGCTTAACTGGCTTCAGAGCCAAGCACACATTTGATTTTCCACCTCTGTCCGTCACCTCTGACACCTCCTCCTTCCGGGAGATCACCAGATCACCTCGTTAGCACTTTGTCTCCATGGACTCTTTCGTGATGGCTCAGTGGGACTCACTAACACCATCAGAAACTTGGAGGTTTGCTTCTGACTTTTACTTAAGAGGCTTCTGCCATCTTTCAGGAGCTGCAATTCAGGAGCTTGGCACCAGAGGGCTCAAGAACATGGAAAACTCTCCAGCAAGCCAAGTCTTTGCACCACATTCCTAAATTTCTCAGATATTTTTGGTTACATGGAGAGATTTCAGGAGTGTACTCCAAGTGAAAAGATTTCACTAACAAACACAAGAAGAAAGGATTTCTTCTTTTTCCAGTTCTCTTTATCTGCTTACACATTAAGTGATATCAGCAATTCTGCTTTCAACAGAGCATCTCCAAATGGAGTTGAATGTGAAGGAAAATCAAGACCCTCTACGTCAGACACTTTGTGAGAAATCTTTATCACTATCCCCAAACCCTGTCATTTCTCCCACCAGCCACCTGGGGCTTACAGCAGCCATGCAATAATCTGAACTTTCTCCATTAAAGACTGTAGCCACGTGTTTCAGCCCATGGACACCAACTCCCCCCTCCCTTGCCTGGGGAAGGAGCTGCACACGGACACAGGAGGATGTGTCTTCATTGCCAACAGACATAAACAAAGGCAGGCAGAGTTCAAGGAAAGAGAAAAGACAGTCCTCAGCTGTGTATTCAGTCTACACTACCTCCACTGAGATCTGCTTTCCAGAGTGGATAACCTTAGACGCCTTTTTGTGTCAAGCACAGATCCCAAGACCACCCAAAACACTCCCTTGCCTACCTGCAGGTTACTGACCTTTGGAAGGGTTGGAGTGGACAGACAGCCTTAGTGCTGTGCAAGCACTGCTGAGCAAGAGCCAAATCATTGATGTGTTATCAACACCATTCTAGCGACAAATGCGAAGCACAACACTATGTGCTCTGCTCTGGGGAGAGACAACTCCATCTCAGCCAAAGCCAGTACAGTCTCCACCCTTTAGGCCATACTGTTCTCATCATGTTCAGATCCCACTTAATTTGAGACAATGGCATACCTTCTGGCCATCTCGTTCTACCTCTTCTCATTCCTGAAATCCCCGCTTACCAAAAGCTGACACTTACACCACATAATTAAATTATTTCTATACCCAACATCCAGATTTCTACATTCTCCTTATCTCCTATCCCCATTTCCTTAATAGGTAGATAGATATTGTTTTCGCACTCCGTGGGCCTATGCCACTTCCCAAGACGTCTAGAAGTACAAGCAATGACTTGGGTCTCATCTGTCAAGATGGTTGCTCAGGAAAGGAGCAGCAGCATGTTCAGTTGTTGGGTGCCAACACCAGCTTGATTTGGGTCCTTGCTGCCCTCTCCCAGTTCCTTGTGAAGCTCGCTCTTCATCGCTTCAGGTAATCCCTGCTACATTACATCCTACAGCACACAACTCACATCATGGATTATGTTCTGCCAAGGTTATATCTCCATGAGGTGAACACTGAATCTTCCCATCCTTCCCATGAATGGCATTGCCTTTTCCCAAGGGAGGAACAGCCCGCACTGCCTTCCCAGTCACTTTTCTATGTGCACTACAGTGACCTCATCTGCTCCCACAGTACATGGGGGCTTTGCCTGGGGATGCTTACCACGATGCTTAGCAGGTTCTATGCTGTTAACCAGCCAAGTGGTGTACGTAAAATTTATATCCCTGTTCTTCCATGTCCCAGTCCCAAACTCTCTCAACACGGCTTTAACAGTCCACTCTATCTCTCCTTCCTTCCAGAGGCTTGTGGGTGACAGGAGCTGTGATACGCCCAATCACTGCCATGTTTTTTAGACAAGGAGACCACGGTCAGGTGAGGGAGGCACGTGGAAAAGGCTTTGTGCCGTCCCTGCTCAGAGGGGATCCTCAGCACAGCCCTGAAGATCTGGACGTAGGACACCACAATGAACACAAAACAACCAACTGCTATACAGGCACTAACCAGGACAAGCCTAACTTCCCTAAGGTAGTCTGAGTCTGAGCAGGAGAGCTTGAGGATCTGAGGGATTTCACAGAAGAACTGGTCCACAGCATTGCCCTCGTAGAGTGGGAGTGAAAATGTATTGGCACTGTGCAGAAGAGAATTGAAGAACCCGGTGCCACAGGCAGCTGCTGCCATGTGGACACAAGATCTGCTGCCCAGGAGGGTCCCATACTGCAGGGGTTTGCAGATGGCAATGTAGCGGTCATAGGCCATGACAGTGAGGAGACAATACTCCCCTACAATCAAGAAGAGAAAGAAAAAGACCTGGGCAGCACATCCTGCATAGGAGATGACCCTGGTGTCCCAAATGGAGTTGGTCATGGCTTTGGGGACAGTGGTGGAGATGGAGCCCAGGTTGAGGATGGAGAGGTTGAGGAGGAAGAAGTACATAGGGGTGTGGAGGCGGTGGTCACAGCCTATGGCGGCGATGATGAGGCCGTTGCTGAGGAGGGCAGCCAGGTAGATGCCCAGGAAGAGGCAGAAGTGCAAGAGCTGCAGCTCCCGTGTGTCTGCAAATGCCAGGAGGAGGAACTGTGTGATGGAGCTGCTGTTGGACATCTGCTGCCTCTGGGCATGGAGCATTGTCCAGAAAGAAAGAGACAGTGACAAGTTAGGGTACAATTCTCTGAGAAAAGTCAAAGCCCTTTCTCCTAGACTCGCCCCCACTGCTACACACCACCCCCTTTCCCTTTTCTAGCAGACCTGCCTTCAGCTGCGTGGCTGGAGGCCTGGTCTGTGCTGGCAGAGTGTGCCGTGACGAGCAGTGGTGCTCCCTGCTGAGTGCTGAGGAGTCAGCCCTGCTCTGCAACTCTGGGTGCTAAGGAACGGGGATGGCAAAAGGCAGTTTGAAAAGGTTTTCTGCTGCATTCAGGGAGAACAAAGTGAATCCTACCAGCAAAAGGATTGTTGGTATGGTATGGAAAGGGGAGCTGGTCTATGCATCCGTCTTCTTCTAAGCTGCCCTGGACTTGCACCTTTCTAAGATCGAGAGCAATTACACCCCTGTGTTAACCTGAAAAGCAACCAGACACTGCTAAAAGCAGAGGGATGCACTGCAGATCATGAAATGACTCACCCTTTTTCAAAATTTCCTTTCCCCACTTCAAACCAAGGACTCACATGGCTCATAGTGTCCCCTGGAAGTTGCATTCCACTTGGATGGACACCCCAAGAAGACAGCCAAGGGTCCCAACCATGGCAGCTTATTAAAGGAGAGTCAGCTTATTCCCCAGCCTCCTGGACTGCATTGCCCAGAGCTTCACATGCTAGAGGAAAGCTGGCACACCTCACGGCTGTGGGCACTTCTGCATAGGACTCACAGGGTCTGTGCCTGACTCTGCAGCTGAAACTCCCATTCCCAGAGAGCCTGACAGCAATTCCAAGAACATCTGAGCAAGGGTGGGAGAGGCACAGGTGGGCACTCAGGAAACCTTTCCCTTACCCAGCTCTGCACACCATCTCCCAGACATCAGCAATGCAGGACAGACACCCTTGGGCCCTGGTAAGTGGGAACTGGGCACATGGCAGAGGAGATGCACTTCATCTCTTCTGCTGGTCTGCTGGATGAGGAAATGACTAATAGCCTAGACCCCACAAGCTAAGGGTTCTGCTACGTGGGAGAGAAGAAAAGAGATGTGTTGCTCAGGGAAGGAGTCTATCCTGAAAGGCATGGCCGAGAGGTGCCCGGGTCTCCCCCGCAACGGGACTTCCATAGGCTTTTCCCAACCTCGCTACCCAGGTTTCCACTGCCTGGAGTTGTTCCTGCTGGAACTTATTTCTTTGGCCCCGTGCTTCTTCCCTGCCTATGCTCACAGACCCCATCCCAGTCCCCGTGGGCACAGTTCTACTCTGCAACCACTCTGTGTGTGCAGGGCTGAAAGAACAGGTCACACAAACCCTGGTGAAAGTGGAAAGGTGATGTTGTTTTTTTCTGCAGGTTAGTGAGGGGTAGAGGCACTTGCTGAGGTTCCTCGTAAACCTCAGTGTGATGGCTGAAGAGTCTCAGCCCCTGCTCTGACCTGCACAGATGGGTGCCCATTGCCACCAAGCTGAGCCAGAGAAAAGTGGAAGTGCAGATTCAAGAAAGCACAGACTCAAGCAGGAATCCCCTGCACTGAACGTACTCCTGAAAAGTCCCTTTGGAAATGACCTGGGCATGAGCTGGCTCTGTGAGCAGCCCTGACCCACATAGCACCCTCTCCACAGCTGAAGGACCCTGCCCTGCTGGGAGTCAATCCTTCCACCTGCATCTTCTCCTGTGCACCCCCATCTGCACACCCACCTTCACACCCCTACAGCCATCCTCAGGAGAAGGCAGCTGTCACACCCTGTCCCTCTGATGGTACAGCAGGGAAGCCCTGCTCAGGAGCACATTCTCCTCCTCTACACTGGAGTCACTGTGAGAGTCCTCGTGATCTCACAGGCTGTAGGGTGTGCCGGCTTTTCAGATGCCATCAGGAACATGAGCTGCATTGCTCTGCATCCAGTGACTTACCGTGCAGAGGGCTGTGAAGAGCTCTCGCCCAGTCAGGTCTCAGCTCAAGGTCTTCCTGCTCCTGATTGCCTATAACCTCCCTCTGCCTCACTGCTCTCCCCTCGGTGCCTTCAGGCAGTGCCCTCAGCCGTGCTGTGCTTTGCAGAGGAGCTGCTCCTGGGCAGAGCTGTCTCTCTGCAGTGCTGTCCTGTTGCTATGAGCTCCCTCCACCCCACGAGCCCAGCCCAGCTCAGCAGCAGAGGAACAGCCCAACGCATCTCTCTTTCTATTCCCTTTGGACTCCCTTGAGATGTTCCTGGGGCTCCAGGGGAACCTGCTGTGAAACAGGCGGAAGGAATCACTGATGTTCCCTTCCTCAGCTGGGGAGAGAAGCTTACGACCAGCAGCCATTATGCCATGAGAAAAGGAGCTGGGCATGAGAATGACATTTTTTCTCTCCTATTTAGGCAGGACACCAGAAAGGTGACATTGAAACATCTGTTCTTCCAAGCTGGAGGGGGATGACTTGAGTTAATTTTGGCATTTCATTTTGGATTTGTATTTCTAGGGCTAGAAACAAATTCAGCTCTCCTTTGTCCATGCCATGTCTCTGCTCTGAAACAAAACCTTTGCACACATGGGGTCTTGGACCCTTGGTACCAGGTTTCCTTACATCAAATATGAGTGTGCCTGGTTGGACAGCATCTGTGTTTCAGCCAAAATGTGCAGCAATGCCCTCAGCCAGGGGCACAGACAGGATAAGCTGGAGGGTTAATGTCAGAGACAGAGCTGTGGCACTGACCGAACCCATTGCCGAGGTGTGGTGGCAGAGGTTGGTACAGCTGGTCTTCAAGGGCAGCACCCTCCAAGCACAGCGACAGCCCAAATGACAAACCAGTCTAAACCTGTAAGGCACTTACAGGGAATCACAATGAGTGTTGAGTGCTTCAGAAAAGGTTAAAAGAGAAACCAATGGCTGTGCCCCAGAGCGTTTGTGCTTGGGTCGCATTTCTGGGTGTCAGAAAGAGAAGGTGACTGGGTTTCCCCGGAGCAGATTGTGTCTGGACATCCTCTTTGCTTTCTGGTCTGGACGTGGGGGAGCAGCTTTTAACTGCAAGTCAGCAAGGGTTTCAGCATCATCTCCCAGATGACACATTCTTGCGTCCAGGACAGGATTTTATGGTCTGTGTGGGTGGATAAGTAGATGATGGGTAAGAAAAACCAGCTGGATGGTAAGGCATGGGGAGACATGGTCAGCGTTTGATACTCGCCCTGGGGACCTGTAACTAGCAGGGAATTGCAAGGGTCTGTCTTGCAACCTGCCCTGTTCAATGTGTTTTTATGACCCAGAGATGAGACAGTCCTTTTTCACAGCATTTATAGAAGACATCACATTCAGGAGAGCAGCCACTACACTAGAGGCCAGCTTGCCATCCCAAGGGACATTGACAGACTGGAGGGATGACGCAATAGGAACCTCATGAGTCAATGAGTCCTGACCTTGAGGTGGACTAAGACCCTGCAATGATTAAGCCCAGGGACTGCTCAGGCTTCTAGCAGCTCTGTGGGAAAGGATCTTATGTTTTTTGGGTTTCATTAAGCAAAACATGAGCCACTAGCAAACAAGGCCCTCAGCATCTTGGGCTGTATGAGCAGGAGCACTCTTTACATGGTATCCAAAATATTTCCCCTAGGTTTTGACATCCCACCATGCCAGAGAGACCATGATGAACTGAAGCCAATTCAAGGTAGCAGTGCTGAAACCATCAGCCTGGGAGAACTTCAGTAGTGTGAGAAGAAGCTGAGATGGCTGGCCTTGTTCAGCCTGGAGAAGTGAAGATCTTGTGGGGAACATACAAGAGCATTGTACAATTCCCAGCAAGATGGAGTCGGGCTCTTGTCCAAGGACAAGCGGCAATGGGCTGCAAGAACAGACATGAAGGCTAACTATAGGGAGAAACCTTTCTAGCATGAGGATGGTTAAGCACTGGAAGCTTTTTCCAAGGGAATGTGCACTGTGTCTGTCCTGGAATGCAATCAAGGTGTGTTTGGATAAAGCCCTGAGTGCTCTGGTCTCACTCTGCTTTGAGCAGAAGGTTGGTTGAGACACCTCCTGGGGTCCCTTCTGGCCTGAATGATGCTACCCTTCCTTGCTCTTGATATTTCCAAATTACGGAAAACTCCCAGGTTCTCCCTGACCCCAGAAGTAATTCACAGGAAGTGCAGGGCTGCTCCACAGGTGCCCCCAAACAGCCCTGACCACATCATTTTCTTCCCTTTTCATTTGTCCAACGCCAAGTTCTGCACTTTTACTACCCTGATACCCCTCCGAAACTAACAGCCTACCATGTTAATCCTTTCAGAGCAGGTCACTCAAGAAATGTCAGCATCCATGTAGAGAGTCTATAGATGAGCCAGGCACTGAAGCCATCATTGCAGAAGCACAGATGAGGCATTTGAACAGCTTAGTAAGCCTGGGAACCACCAAGCCTTGCCTCCTGAGATTCCTGGAGACAGCTGTGTTTTTTGTCCAGCAAAGTGTGATTCTTCTTTGGGTGTATGGGCCAATCTGCTGACACATGCAATGTTTCATGTTGTGAACAGAAATAAAACCAACTTTTTGACTCGGTTAGTTTCATTTCACATGCTGAAAGGCAGGGCAGATGAAGGGACCTGAGAGCTTCTACGCTCCCTGCTGTGGAGTTATGACTTCAGAGACTGAAAAGGCAGGTAATGGTGTTGTATCTGCATAGCACAGGAAGATTTTACCATTCTCCATTGCTTTGCACAAACCTGGTTGTCTTCGGCTATAAAAGAAAAAACTCCCTTGCTTCATTTCCTCCTCCGGACAAAAATAAGGAGAAACTGCATGGAGCTGGCAGGTTTACGGGCAAATGTGTCTAAGGGCTGTAAGATTTAAATGATAACAGAGAGGTAGCAATTAGAGGAAAAACACTCTTCTAAGAACTTCATTCCAGAGGCTAGCTACTGAGAACTTTGAGCAATTACTTAAATACAGAACAACTATTGGGAAGGAAATTAAAGAGTTTTAGTTTATTGTCATCATCAAGGATAAGAAGCAGTTCCCTTACAGCACTGTCCTGTTACTGCTGTAACCAAGGTGATGAAATCAGTTCACCATAAACATGAACAATGCTGCTACTATGTCCCTTGTACAGCCCAACCCGTCTGGACACTAGGTCTGGGAACAGTAGGAACAGAGACTCTAGTCTCTAGTTAGCCATTAATGTTAAACAATAATAAATAGAAATAGCGTTACCTAATAGCTGCAGGTGCATTTATAGTAAATTAACCGAAGGGGAGAACCATGCATCTCCAAACGGAGAGGTGAGTTTGTAATAAAAACTGGAAGTCGCCTAGAACCAATCAAGACGACCCTACTGTGTGGATGGGAGCCAGAAGAGCACTGAGTTTGCGCAGAAACAAAGGTCAATCAGCAAACACTGTGATGAAGAGGATAAGCCTTCATCTTGGGACCCCTGATGACCACCACTAGGAGGCACTGCGCAAGCACAGTGGGGCGGAGTCTATGGAAATGACTTCTTGGAATTGATTTTAATATGAAAGGGATAGGTTATGCATATGTATAGGTGGATTGGGAAACCTAATGAATATGTATATTTTTGATCTATATAAACTGCACGGAAAAGGTATGGGGTATGCACGTTCGGTGGAATGATCCCCCGTGCATCCAGCGCTGCAATAAAGAATGCTGCCTGTTAACACTGCAGTGGTGTGACGAGGTTTTATTCCTGGATTTTCGGTGACAGTTTCTGGTGACCCAGATGGGACCCCGCTTGTGAATACCGATGGATCCGCAGGATCACAGGACCTCCAGCCGGCATCAAGGGATTCTCGAGGAGAACTTCTGATTCCCGGACCGAAGGATTCCAAGTAAGTCCCCTGGAATTTAATTAAGGCATTCTTTTAATAAGTAACGTGGGTTGAAGGCTGCTCGTAAGTCGCAGTGAAAGCCACGCAGGGTTGGAAAGTCTCTGCTCGGTGAAAGCCGGTGGAGTGAGCCCCAAGGGGGGAGTCTTCAGCTGGGGGGGGTGAAGTCTTCAAGATTCCGGCAGGGAGCTGGGATCCAAGAGGGAGCTCCCACAAGAGCTGGGGTCCCTCTGACTAGTGCCTGTGATACAGTGCACAATCACAACCACTGGTCATTCGGGAGATGGGCACATTTCTGAGTAAAAAGCCCATCCCACGGGGTACACCTTTGGGATGTATTCTGAAACACTGGAAGGATCTGGGGGGTGATCCTTTGACTCAGAAGCAATTAATTGAATACTGCAATCGTTGGTGGCCGATGTATACTCTGGATGGTGGGGAGAGTTGGCCAAAGAATGGGATACTGAGTTATAATACTATCTTGCAATTAATGTTGTTTTGTAAAAGGGAAGGTAAATGGGAAGAGATGACATATGTAGATTTGTTTTTCTCATTGAGAAATCATCCAGAATGGCAAAGGAAGTGTGGGATACGTCCCCACGGTCCAATGGTGATGGCTTTAAAGAAGGGAAAATGTGAAAAGGGCTCGAAGAAATGTTGTGCTGCTTGTAGTGTTGGCAAGGAATGTTTGAAATATGAGTCTGAGGAGGATGATTTTGAATTGATGGTTGCAACTCGCTGGAGATGGAGGGGCGATCAGGAGGATCGGGAGTTGTAGGCTAGTAGTCCTTCTGCTCCTCCTATGGAAGGGGGTAGGGGGATCCAGCCCGGTTTCAGGAATGACACGGGGAAGGATGGGGGGGTGGCTGAACCGGCTGCCCTCCAAGCTCCTCTCCGAGAAGCGGTAGGGAATAATGGTCCAATAGTAGTGAAAGTTCCGTTTTCAATAACTGATTGAAGGTCATGGAAAGAAGTTGCAGGCACATATCGGGAGGACCCTGAAAGGGTAGCGAAGGTTATTGAAACAATAATTAGGACCCAAGACGCTGATTGGAATGATTTGCAAGTGATATTGTATACTTTGCTCCATGTCACTGAAAAGAAAATGGTATTGAATGCTGCTAGAAAACAGGTGGAAGGAGCGCATGCTCATGGGGATTTACAGGGAACAGTGGATCAAAATTTCCCATCCTCAGATCCTGAATGGGACCCAAATCAGCCGGGACCCAGGGGAATGTTAACTAGATATCAAAAGTGGATTTTATTTGGTGTTAAGCACGTAATGCCAAAAGCAATAAATTGGTCAAAAATCTATGAGGTGAGACAAGAACTAAATGAGTCCCCTTCAGCCTTTATGGAGAGGCTGAAGGAGAGTGCCCGAAAATATACTAATTTGGATCCAGAAAAGCCAGAAGAAGCAACACAATTGGCCTCCATATTTATGGGTCAATCAGCCCCAGATACTAGAAAGAAGCTCCAGAAATTAGAAGGACCTGAATCTAGAGATTTGGGTAAGATGCTTGAAGTAGCCTGGACTGTGTATAATAATAGGGAGAAAGAAAAGAAAGTGAGATAGGTGCGGAGGGATGGAAAATTATTAGCAGCCTTAACTGGAAACAACAGGAGAGGCAGAGGAAGAGGACGACGAATAACTGTTGGAGAAAGAGGGAAGGTGAATCTCCAATTGGCACAAGATCAGTGTGCTATTTGCAAGGAACGCGGGCACTGGAAAAAGGAATGCCCTAAAGCTGGAGAGTTAGGTCCGACTCTCCGTGCAATCAAGCTGATGACTCTGGATGAGGAATCGTGAAGAGGACCGGGGAAGTCAACCCTAGCTGAACCCCTGGTTACATTGAAGCTAGGGAATGAGGAAGTCGAATTTTTAGTAGATACAGGGGCCACTTATTCGGTATTAAACACATGTAAAGGGAAATGTAGTCATAAATCTGTAGATGTTGTTGGTGCGACAGGGCAAAGAGAAAACAGGCCTTTTAGAGCCGTTGAAATTTAGGTTGGGAAAACAGTGGGTAACTCACTGGTTTCTATATATGCCTGAATGTCCGTTGCCTTTGTTAGGACGAGATTTATTAAGCAAATTAGAGTCACGAATAAATTTTAAAGATGGAGAAATTGAATTATTGATACCAGAATCAAAAGCCATAGAGGCGAGAGTGTTTATGTTACAGGATTCTTTTAAGGAGGAGCAAATTCCAGAAGAGGTGGAAAGCACAGTAATGCCCTTAGTTTGGGCAAATGAAGTTCCGGGACGGTCCAAATTGGCAGAACCGGTAAAAGTGACCTTGAAACCTGGATCCAAACCGGTAAAACAAAAACAATACCCTATTAAGTGGGAGGCTTGAAAAGGATTGGAGGGGTTAATCACGAAATTTTTAGAATATGGACTTTTGGTAGAATGCGAGTGGAATTATCCCCCGTGCATCCGACGTCGCAATAAAGAATGCTGCCTTTTAACACTACATTGGTGTTACGAGGTTTATTCCCGAATTTTCGGTGACAGGCCTGCTGCTGAACTTCATTAGAGTAGGAGCAGGTAGGGCTGAGGTACTCAATGGCTTCTTTGACTCTGTGTTCTCCCAGGCCTTTGTGGCTGAAGGCAGGACCCTGGAGGAGAAAGCCCTGCAGTGGATGGTTAGACTTCATGCCACTGATTGCCGCTCTCTAGGCCTGCAAGTTTTCAGTCCACCTCTCTTTCTTCTCAACTAGTCCAGACGTTAACATTTTCTATGTGATGATATCATAGGGGTACAGTGCTGAAAGATTTCCTGAAATAAAGGTAATTCACCACTCCTCTCTCCTCATCTACCAAGACAGTCATGTCATTGGAGAAGTTTATAAGGTCAGCTAAAAGTGACTTCCCCTTTGTGAGGCCATGCTGACTGCTCCTGATGACTCTCTTCTCCTTCATGTACCTGTAAATGGTTGACAGGATTAGCTGCTCCAAACTGTCATTACTTGAGTCCTCCTTTTATCCCTTCTTTAAAAAAGAAGTCACTTTGTTTACCTTGGATGTGACTTCGGCCTCTTGGCCCCCCTGTGCTCCAGGCCTCACTTGGGGTCTGGCACTTGGAGGCCCATAGTGATATGCCATTGTACACCTAATGTCTTCATTCAAGGGTTGATTCAGTCGGCCACACAGAGGTGGGCACTGCCTCCAAGACACCCTGAGGTAGCTGAAGACCCCACGTGGGACTGGGAAATGTGACCCCAGGTCCTATAGAACCATACGTGCAGGAGGAGCTGGTGCACAGGCAGGGAAGCCCAAGGCATCTCCGTTAAGAGAGCTGTTTTCTTTCTCTTGACTAGAAAGGGAAGCCTGGGCGATTAACTACAAAGTGTCCAACACCAGATGAGATAACTCTATTCTCTGCCTTCCCCTACACTGGAGACACATGTAGTTTACCCTGCAGAAAGTAAAAAATGAGTGGGAGTAGAGGCTGCACGTGGGAATCAGCTGGGCTGCAGGAGGCCTTGACGATCTTTGTGGATTAGAGCCATATCTTTGAGCTAAACAGGAGGAAAGGAACGAAGAAACAGGATGGGAAAAATCCAACTCTTTGATAAGCGTGAAGGTCATGTGAACAGACGCATGATGACCAATCAGAAGAACAAAGGAGCTACATGCCAAAAGACCCTCACCAGTGAGACTCTGGGGATGGGGGACAAGGGGATATAATAATATTATGATTAACCATTCAAGTGCTTGTACTTCTGCTTGGTTTTCCTTGCTTTGCTTGCTTTGTGACTGCCGTAACTTATTGTGGCGTGCTGCCACAGCTGCAGAGTATGCTTGGTAATGTTCCTGTAACACCAAAATATTGGGATTAGTGCAAATTTGGCTGTGCAAAAGAGAGCACTTCTCCTTTCTTCACCCTGTGAACTGAGGGAGCTTGTGACTTTAGTGGATAGATCATTGTGTGCACAGAGGAAACACAGAGTCTGGGACAGGGAGTGTTTGGGGGGATCTTGGGATCTGTGCTTGACACAGAAGGTGTTTTCCATTGGTCTAAGGTTATCTACTGTGGAAAAATTCTCTTCAATGGAGGTAAAGTGGACTTAATATACAGCAGAAGAATGATTATTTTTTAAATTGAACTATGCCTTTCTGTGTTTTTATTTGTTGGCCATTAAGAAAGATCCTTCTGTGTCTACACACAGCTCTTTCTCCAAGTAAAACTGGTGGGAGTTTGTGCCAAGGGTCTGAAACCCGTATCTACAGTCTTAAGGGGAGGAAGCTGAGATTGGAACAAGGCTTCTGTGAGTCCCAGGTAGGGGCAAAGACTGATTGATTTTCGTAAATAAAGGGTCTTGATTTTCATATATATTCAGATTGCCTTAGGAGATGCTCAGGATTAATATGAGATGGAGATTGCTGACATCAAGTAATGTGTAAAGAATCCAAAAAAAACGGGGAAAAATCGTTTCTTATTGTTGTTTAGTGATGGAGTATTTTCTCTTTGACTTTCGCTCCTGAAAGCTCTTTAGTTAACCACAGAAGAATTGAGAACTTGAAGTGAAATTCTTCCTAGAGGCTTGGCTTAAGGCATTTTGAATGTTAATGAGCCCTCTGGTGCTGAATTCCTGAACTGCAGATCATGAAAGACTGAACAAGTCTCTAGAGAAGTAAAATTTGGCAGCAACTCTCCAAGATTCTAAGGATGTCAGCAAGCCTTACTGAGGACCATCACTACAAAGAGATCGTGGAGGGAATTACAGGAAGTGGTGACCGTCTCTGATGTGTCCCCCAGGGTGAAGCAGGAAGTCAGAGGCACGGGTTACAGGTGGAAAATCAGATGTGGAGTGTGGCTGTGGAAGGCCTCGATGTCTTTTGCAAAGCAGGACAGTCAAGCCCTGACCCCCATCCCCTGGGAATCGGGATCTGTTTCCTCACCACAAGTTCGTGGCTTTTCTTTGGAGCAGTGTGATGTGGGGTGTGGACTGTTCAGTGCAAGAGAGCAGTGGGAAACCTCCCAGGCTCTGTGGGGGTGAGTGAGGAGTCAACAATGCCCTCGGGTTGTAAGGCACTGATGTCTTCTCATGGTCTTCAGTGGAAGGGAGAGTAGCCATAGCCAAGAGGATGAAGACCTCATTTTTGTTGTCAGGGTGTGGTCCTGGCTGGCCCAAGACCCTTGATCATCCCCACCACAGGCTGTCCTACACTGTCCTATGCCTGTGCTTGTTTCCTTGCAGACTTTAGCTACTGCCCCATTTCCCCACCTCACTCCGACCCTCGGATCTCCCAAGCTTTCCTGATGTCCCTCTGTCCTCATTCACTGTTGCTTCAAACAAAAAGCTGTGTTTACCTGAGGGCTTGCCAACGTCTCTCAGTTTCCCAACACCTGCTTTTTTCCAATGTCCTGTTAATGCTTCTCTAGCACGCAAGATGTCACAGCCACAGACTTGCTTGGATCTGCTATTGCTCCCCGCATCCCGGCACTGAAATGCTCGTCCTCCTTCTGCTGCCTCAAATTCCAGACTCAGCCTATTCCACACTAATTCAACTCTTCTTCCTGCCTTTAACAGAATGAATTCTGCGCACACCCCAGTGTCTCCCTGCATTTCCGTGTGTATCACAAGCCCTTCCTCCTTCCCCAGCAGTTATGGAACCTCAGTCCAGGTTCCTGCAAATTTCCAGGCTAAGGGATCGATGACAAAAAACTAAGAGGAGGATAGCAAAAGCATACAAGAAACTGATAAGGACTAGCATGACAGCCTTAAAGAGTCACAGCTGTAATTAAAACAAGGTACTAAGTGCAACAAAACTGCCGATAAAGAGAAGACTACTTCAAGTATGATTGAACAATCCTAATTAGCATGTTAGAAAACTCACCCTCAAGTAGCAAAACCTCTCTACCAAAAAAAAGCCCCTTCCTCATGGAACATGAACAGCAAAAAAGAATGGATACTGTGACTTTAAACAAACACAAGACATTAAAGCACCAATGGGAAAGAGGGTGATTAAGCACAATTACAAAAGTTCTGATAACTGATGCTCGAAATCTATAAAAGTTAACCATGTGTTAGGCAAAATGTGGTAGCTTTGTGGAGTTGCCACCTAGCACCCATCTCTGCGCAGACGTGAAGTAAATAAATGTCTTGACTCTGTATGTTGATTGGCTTTTCTCACACCAGGTAAAAGAACCCTAATTAGGGGCACAACAAGGCTGGCAGTGAAGTCTCTGCCTGCAGAAACAAGCACTGTTCACCACACATGGGTGATGAGGGTCTTTGCAGATGCCTCCATGCTTCACCATTTCCTCCATTTGCCCTCTGCCCTCAGTCCACAGCTGACTTCTTCCCAAGGCCCTCAATCCATGTGCCCAGCATACAGGTAAGCCTGAGGAACCACAGGGACCTGCAACTCATGGGAGACAGCTGCATGGGTATGTGCAATGCTGCTGACCTGGACACGATCATAGAAAAGCCAAGGAGCTGGAGTATTGTGACGAGCTGCACGAATCTGCCATGGGAACACGCAAACCTGAAGGAAAGGACCCCCATCCTGACAATTCCACAGAGGGAAGACATGGTCAGGATGGCTCCTGGAAACGGCTCCCATTTCGCCTGAAAGTCCTGTTCACATCCAAAGAAGGGCATGTCATTTTGACAGCCCCCAAAGATGGGACCACTCACCATTTCATTTACTTAAAAAAACAAACAAGGAAGCAACATTTTCTCCTTTCTCTTCTACCTTAGGACCTGGCTTCTGCTCTGCCTCTTCTCAGTAAATGGATTCAAAATCCTACATGCCTAAAGGGATGCTTGGTGCACAGTATGTCCTTTCCAGGTCTTTCACATCTGTAGAAGCAGAACCAGAAGAACTTTCTTCTTCCAGGTCAACAAGGCCTGTGCCAGGATGCAGAGAGGGTGGCTGCACCCTCAGGGATGGGGAGCCAGGAACCAAGGGGCTTAACACAGCGAACAAGGGAGCAGGGCAGCGGCCTTGCCAGCCTGGGCCTCATCCCACAACAACTGAGTGAGGTGAGCAGAGTAGGCTGGGGATGGCAACCAGGGTCAAACAAGTTTCCAGGTCACAGCCAGGTTTGTGAGGATCAGTCAGGGCTAAGGCCCCACATGGAAGTCAATACACAAGTCAGGGTCAGGCTGATGAGCGTAAGCAGGGTCAGATGCAGTCAAGTGATAGCCAGGCAGGTCCATAGTGGCAACACAGATCCAGGACACAGCAAGCATGTCGGTCTCTGCATCTGAGTCCGGATGAACAGGCTCCACAGCAAGGCATGGCTAAAGCCAGATCACTGCTACTGCATCATGTGTCAGACAGGGACTGAAGGCCCAGGCCTGAGCTTAAAGAAAGCCCCTGGGCCCCTGGGCAGCGGGATTGGGTGGAGGTCCTCTATGAGTTTGGTCAGGGCTCTTAAAGTCTCTAAGTACTGTCGAGACCTTTGGAGCCATAGCAGGTCATCAGGGAGGACGGCTTGGCCAGGAAGAAATCTATGGAGGTGTGCAGATGTTACTCTGCCATCACCAGATTCTAGAAACTCTCAATTCACTCCAAGAAAACACTCATCTACAATCAGCACTAACACATACTAGTGTCCCAGACGGGTTGACTGGAGACCATTCACCACCTGCATGGCTGCTGGACGCTAACAAGTAATGCCTGAACCAGTCCTCGCTCCCTAATAACTATACAGGGACCCTGATCTCATCACACTGAGCCCATGGAGAAACAAGCAACACAATGAGCCTCTTCAGAGTCTGTTCCTTGGACATGTTCTTGAGAGCAACTTTGAAAGATCTAAGCCTTCAGTCACTGCACTCAGCAGATCCCCTTTCATGATAGAACTGCTGTTATGGAGGCCACCTCTGTCAGAAAAATGCCCATTGCCTGTCTCGGCTTGTGGTCAGAGGACTTTTAAATGCAGGATTATGACCAAACTATAGGAGCACTCAGGCCTGAAACTAACAGAAGGGCTCAGAAGCAGCATGTGGAGATGGAAAGGACAGCTTTGGAAAGAGTAAGCACTGGTTATCCCCGGTCGTGCTGCTGTGCTGGGATGCTCTTCCTCTCCACCTCTGCACATATGCACTGTCCCTGCGGTTCCAGAGAAGGTCTGAGGAAGGATCTTGGACAAACCAGTCAGTGCAGGGTACTTTACTTTATTTAAATAGAGAGAGACTGTGAGTCCTGAAAGTCTCTGGGTCACACAAGAATGATAGATACTGGTGTAGAAATGGTACAACTAATGACATCTCTTTGTGGAAAATATCACAATTAGAAAAAAAAAAAATCAAACCAAACAAAAAAACCCCAAACAAATGGTGGAAAACAGGCTGCGGCTATGAGAAGTTACGTTATGAGTAATTTCCAGAAGAATATAGAGGGTTTAATTCTTCTGAAAAAATACAGTCATCACTTTCTTCAGGGAATTCATGAGCTCCTTGTTCCTCATGCTGTAGAGGAGGGGGTTCACTGCTGGAGGAAGCACCACGTACAGGACAGCCACCACCAGGTCCAAGGATGGGGAGGAGATGGAGGGGGGATTCAGGTAGGAAAATACGCCAGTGCTGATAAACAGGGAGACCACAGCCAGGTGTGGGAGGCACGTGGAAAAGGCTTTGTGCCGTCCCTGCTCAGAGGGGATCCTCAGCACAGCCCTGAAGATCTGCACATAGGACAGCACAGTGAAAACAAAACACCACCAAAATACAAAAGCACCAAACATGACAAAGCCAACTTCTCTGAGGTAGGCATGTGAGCAGGAGAGCTTGAGGATATGAGGGATTTCACAGAAGAACTAGTCCACAGTATTACCCTTGCAGAGGGGTATGGAAAATGTATTGACAGTGTGCAGCACAGCATTGAGAAACCCACTGCCCCAGGCAGCTGCAGCCATTTTGAGACAAGTGCTGCTGCCCAGGAGGAACCCATAGTGCAGGGGTTTGTAGATGGCAGCATAGCGGTCATAGGTCATGATGGTGAGCAGAGAAAACTCTGTTGAGATCAAAAAGACTAACAGAAAGACTTGTGCTGCACATCCTGCATAGGAGATGGTCCTGGAGTCCCAGAGGGAATCGGCCATGGATTTGGGGAGGGTGGTAGAGACGGAGCCCAGGTCAAGAACAGAGAGGTTGAGGAGGAAGAAGTACATGGGTGTGTGGAGGCAATGGTCATAGATTATGGCAGTGATGATGAGGTCATTGCTGAGGAGGGCAGACAAGTAGATGGCCAGGAGGAGCCAGAAGTGCAAGAGCTGCAGCTCCCGTGTGTCTGTGAATGCCAGGAGGACGAACTGGTTGATGGAGCTGCCGTTGGACATTTGCTGCCTCTGGACATGGGGCACTGCTGAAAAAGGAAAAGACAGTGCCAAGTGAGGACATGCTTCTTTTAGCAAAACCAATGCCATTGCTCTGTCACTCTGACACTTCCACATGGTTTCCTTTTCAGGGGGAAGCCTGCATTCAGGTCCCTGACTTGAGCTTTATTTTGTGCTGGCTCCTTGGGCTGTGAGTAGCCAGGTGTCTGCGAGCAGGCTCTCAAGAGGTCATCCCTTTGCTGCTGGAGTGGGTACATGGGAATGGGACAGGGGGACTGGGTTGGATATTCAGAATTCATCAGAGTAAACCACGCCTTACACAGAGAGACTTGTTAGCATCTGCACTCCCAGTTGTAAAGAATGTGAGGGTTAGAAAGGAGTTTTGGAGAACCTTTTCCTACCCAGACATCATGCTTGGTTTTCTGCAGTCAGCAATCCCCAGCTTTTCTGCTGCACTTTGAGCTAGAGACTGTAAGACCTAAGAGACAAAGGGATTCTCTGTGGCTAAGGGTGAGGTGAGGGAAGGATGGATAAGATTATTCCAAAGTGCCCTGCTCCTGCACTTGTGGGTGTCAAAGGACAATCACATTCTTGTCTTACCCTGAAAAGAAACCAGACACTGCTGAGAGTGGACAGATCACTAAAAGTTTCACCGTTATACGGTACCTCAGCAAGGTGTCAGCACCCCGCTTCTCACCAAGGACACACAGCATTTCCTCAGTTGTGGCATCTCTGCAGTTCTCCATGGGGCATTCGGATAAGACCAAGATGCTACAGGAAACATTTGCATCATGGAGGGAAGCTCACAGCTAGGAAGGACACCCCAAGGAGATACCCAAGTGTCTTGCTGAAGATAGCTCAATAAGAGAGACTCAGCTCCTTCCCCAGTCCCCAGACTACTCCACCCACAGCCCTACAGGTTAGAGGAAAGCTTGGACACTTCATTCCCATGGACACACGTGCACGGGAGGAATCACAACACTGGTGTCTGACTTGGCTGCAGCAATTCCCATCCCCAGAGAGCCTGACAGCACGAACAAGGTAACGATAACAGTATCACAGACCAGTGGAAATTAGTCACTTTAGTGGGTTCCTGTAAGACTTACTCATCACTCAACGTTACAGCCCACAAGTCTCAGAGACTTGGTGAAGCGTGACAGCTCCTTTTCCAAATCCTTTAAAAGTAGGAAACTGAAAACAGACTCAGAAAAGCTCATCTCTTTGTAGTAATCCCTGCCTTGACCTTCTCCTTGAAAAGTGCCCTCGGAAATGTCCTGGCAGTCATCTGGAGCTGTAAGCAGCCCTGACCCACGCAGCACCCTCTTGACAGCAGAAGAACGCCCTCCTGCCTGGAGTTGCTTCTCCCACCTGCAGCTTCTCCCTGCCCCACCGTGGGGAGCTCCCTGGGCAGGCTGAGTGCTGACCCTGGCAGGTAGCAGAGTCCCTCTCACAGCAACACATCTCCCTGGGGTGCAGGGACCCTGCTTAGAAGGACAGCCCTGAGCAGCCCTTGTTGTCCCCCAAAATCGGGGTTTGTTTAGCCGGTGTGCAATATGCTAATCTACACCCAGAGCAGAGGTATTGTGTTGCATATTTGCGCAGATACGGGTGTCTGTCGCAAGACAGCACATCTCGTTCACAAATTGACATTTATGCACAAAGTATTAACATATTCAACTCCCTAATACATATGCATTGTTATTCTATGGAATGATTGGTTAATGACTCTTTTTCCAGCATGTAAGTTAGTACGCATGCTCCATTTCTTCATCTATTTAATGTGGGTTACAATCGGGGTAGGTGGTCCATGAGCTGGTGGTTGTAATCTCCCCATGCCAGAATTACCTTTCCCCTGGTTACCCGTTTCTTTTGGCAATCTCACCAGTTCTTCACAGCTCGTTAGATATTCTTACAATTTACCACTCTCTGGTTCTACTTAGGACATCTACATCCTTCTTATGAAACAATAACACATTATTCAAAATCCTGTTTCTTATTTTCTCTAAATGTCCTATAGATAATTACAAGTTTACAAGATTATGAAACTTTTAACTGTAATGAGGGCAGGGCTTTACAAAAATACCCACAGCTGCAATAGTCTGATCAATTTCAATTTTCATTTCACATTTTGATTCCCCTTTTTTATTCCTTAGAACAACACCCTGGGTGCACACCCGGCTTCACGCCCTGCAGCCATCCCCTAGTGCAGGCAGCTGACATGCCCCGTCCCTCTGATGGGGCACAGAGAAGCTGTGCTGCAGACCACGGCCTTTTCCTCTACTCTGGAGAAACTGCAAGACCTCCAGAAGATCCCACAGGCTGTGATTTGTGCCAGCTTTAGGACATTGTTCCAATGACCGCAGCTGCATTGCCCTGCAGCCAAAGACCTACCTTAGTAAGGGTTCTTCAGATTTTTCTCCAAGTAAGCTCTTCTCTGTCCTTCCACCCCAGACTGCCGTTAACCTCTCTCTGCCTCGCTCCTCTCCCCTCGCTGTCTGCAGGCAGTGCCCTCAGCCCTGCTGTGCTTCGCAGAGGAGTTGCTCCTGGACAGAGCTGTCTCTCTGCAGCGCTGCTTGGTTGCCATGAGCTCCCTCCATCCCAGCAGCCCAGCCCAGCTCAACAGCAGAGGACCAGCCCACTTTCTGTTCCCCTTCTGGGCTCATTGGAGATGTCGCTGAGGCTCTGGGGCTGACAGCTCCTTAAATGCACCCTGGTGAGCATGGCTTCAAGTCACCTGAAATAATGACCAGCAGTGCAGAGAGACTGAGTCCCACAGCATAGATTTCCCTAGCAGAATATGGTCCTCTAAAATAGGCAACACTGTTCCTCTCTGGACACTGATATTCTTGACCCATAACAAAAAGGACACACTGACAGGGGCAGGGAGGGGGTTGGCTTCCGCTCTGTAGGGCAAGGAATCAGCTGAAGATGTGCAGGCATCTCATCCTGACCAATAAGCCCTTGGGTTGAAGAGGGATTCAGCTCCCCCCATTGACCCTGCAGCCCCAGAGAAGCTGAGAATCCTCTTGGTTCAGTTTGGGCATGCATGAAAGAGTTTTCAGCATGTGAGCCCCAATTCTGAGCTCCTTATCTTTCTTCAATGGGAACTCAAGTGCTCACATACAGACTCTTTGTGATGACTGAGGTGCCAGAGGGGGTCGAAGATGTGGGCAAGAGTTTGCAAGCTCTGATGGAAAAACTCTGAGAACACCCACATCCTTTGTGAGCATCATCTGAGGGCCAGAGGGAGAATGGGCATATCCTTGGCCACCCACAGTAACACCACAGAAGCACAGAATCACAGAATGGTAGGGGTTGGAAGGGACCTCTGTGGGTCATCTAGTCCAACCCCCTTGCCTAAGCAGGGTCACCTACAGCAGGGTGTATAGGACCTTGTCCAGGCGGGTCTTGAATATGTCCAGAGAAGGAGGCTCCACCACCCCTCTGGGCAGCCTGTTCCAGGGCTCTGTCACTCTCAGAGTGACACGTGCCCAGTGTAAGCTGGCATCCACCCAAAACTGGAGCCCACCTGGCCATGGAGTCATAGAGCGGGCAGGTCCCCTCTGGCTGGGTCTGGGCACAGCTTTTCCCAGGGAGAAGCTCTGCTTTTCCCCTGCAGAGCGCTCGTGTGTTACAGCCTGTGGGCTGCCATGGGTGGCACAGGGAGAAGGGCTGTTTCAGCAGAGCAAGGCTTAAGCAGCTCAGCTGGATGAGCATTAGACTAAAGGTCTAAAGGTTCCTGGTTCAATGCCAGTTTTCTGTAATGTTTTTCTCCCTTGTATTTTTTGCATAGGCCTTCTGCCTCTTTCAGCCTGCCCCAGCCACACTTGCTCTTTCATCTCTTGCTAGCGCGCTGTCACCGATCTCTAGCTGCAGATCTGCAGCTTAGAAGGGGCCTTCATCCTGCATCACAAGTCCTCAGCCTTCCCCTAGGCAGGATTCTCCTTTCAGTGCTCTGTTTGGGTGCTCTGCAGCTGTCCCTCCTTCCCATCTCCACAGGGATCAGGATGTCTCCACTGCATGGTCTCTGCAAAGACTCTGTTTCTCTCTTGGACATTCTCAATGGTGCACAGCCTGCTTCCCTCCTCACACACATCCTTCACCTTGTCCTCAATTCCCAGACTAGATGCCACCTCCTCCACAGTCTCAGGGTCAGGTATTCCCTGGAGCAGAGGCCTGAATGGCAGCATCCTTCCTCCAGAGGTCTGTCACAGCGAGACCTCTGATGTGTCCAGGACAGCTGACAAAACCATGCTGAGGATCATCCACTGCAGTGTCTGGGCACCAGTGGTGTTTAGTGACATGCTGTCCTGAGCAGAGTTTCTTGGCCTGCTTTGCCCCTTTGCTGCAACAACTGACGAAACACCTACGTGCTCCTCTCTGGGCATCAGCAGGGAGATACACAGCTCAGGGGGATCCCTCTGGAGCCCCTCATGAACATCCCTCAGCATCAGTTCCTCCCTGTGGCAAGGGCACAAGATGGGACAGAAATGCCAGCAGTGGCTTGCCTGGGATCTAGCAAGGAAGGTCATCAGCTCTCACACTCTGTCTTCAGCACAGCCCCAGCCCAAACACTCGACGTCATTTTACTCTCCAAATGTACCTTCCTCTGCACATGACATTGCACACGTTTCTGTGTTCTCCATCCCCTCAGCACCACATTCAGGGCCCACAGCACAAGTGTCTCGACTCTCCCCAGTTTCCTTGCCCAAACCTGCTCCCCACCAGACTGCACTGCCCAGCCCAGCTACAGCCCCTCCAAGCCATCAGTCCTTGACCAGAGGAAGAAACACCTGCTCATGAGCTCCAACAAGATGCTGGGTTCTCGTCTTGCATCTTCTTGCTGCTCATGAGCTCAACCAGCTGCTGGGTTCTCTTCTTTCAACCTCTTGCTGCTCGTGAGCTCCAACAATCTACTGGGTTCTCCTCTTGCAACCTTCTGCTGGTCACTGATTCCCCCAGATCGTCTCTGCCAGGCAGGGGCCCAGCAGGGAAAACTTTATGGCACTGGGCAATGCAGCTACCCCAGTTGTATGACCACAAGGACTCCATCCCTGCATGTGGTCAACCCAAACTCACCCACCCTGCCACAGAGGTTCCAGTCAGGGCTGTCGTAGGGAACTGCTCTGCTGTCTCAAAAGTCCTCAGGGCTACAGGAGTGGGAAGGTCCCTGAGCCCAATCCCCAGCCCCAGCCCCACAGAGATGGAAGCCTGCTATTCAACTCACTGCCACGGATGGGGGGCACAGGGGGGTGCAGAGGGAGGCCCAGTACCTGGAGGAGAGAGTGTAAGATATCTGTCTTGGGGACACCTCACCCCAAAAAGGGCGTTTCCCTCACCCTGTTGCGTTGTTCCTGCTTTGGGGCTGGGGACAGATGTGACACAGAGGGCTGTAGCCCTGGGTGGCAGAGCAGGCTCGGGGGAAGGAGTGTGCTCCTCTCCATTGAAACACCCTGGAGTGGGCCAGAGAGTGGGAGCAGCACCTGCAGCAAAAGTCTCCTTCTGCCCCATGGCCCTGCAGAGAAGTTGAAGGGGGAGAGCTCTGCAGTGCAGCCCTGTGCCAGGATCAGGCTGCAGCAGAGAGGCAGTCCCAACCTCCTCTGTCTCTGAAGGCTTCAAGTGCTGCTTTCTGCAGAGGGTCCCTGGGCACTCAAGGACAACAGGACTGTGCTTGTCATAGACTGGTCATGGGAGGAGAGTGTCTTCTGCCAGCAGATGTCAAGGGGATGTAGCTCACTGGAAGAGCACCCGCTTTGCATGTGGGAGGTCCTGGGTTCGATCCCCAGCATCTCCAAGGGGTGCTTTTTCCCTGACTCCCCAGCCTCAGACAGCTGGAGCCGGAGCACTTGGTCCTCTCCTGCTCTGCCCAGTCAGGGTTAGGAAACCTTTCTGGCCGCACTGGGAGACGTGACGTGAGGGTGCTGGTCAAGCCCAGGTGTCCTTTTGGTGGCTTTCCAGGGATAAGCGTCTCCAATTGTCTTGATTCCAGGTGGAGATCCCATATCACAAGGGAAGCACCCCTTGGGGTGTCTGAGTTGGATGAGGCTGGGCAGGGCTGTTGGAGTCTCAGCTGGATGAATGATGTTTCTTACTCTGATCCTGTTTCCAGGTCCTTTCTGTTCCACCATCACCACTGGCTTGAGCAGAGCCAGGGCCCACCTCTTGTTCCTTGGGTGTTTCTTGTCTTCATCCACTGTGTGCTTGTGCGACTGGGGAGGAACAAGCCTGTCCACAGCCATGCACAGGCGCTGAGGCCCACGAGATGTTGTCTCAGCTGCTCCCCTGGCAAGAAGACCCGCAACGAAAATGGGATGTGAGACATGGACTTCCAGTGCAGTGTGCCCAGCCTCTGGGAAGGGTGAGCCCATACTCAGAGAAATAAGGCTACTCTCCCACAGGCTTTCCACAGCTGTGCTCTGACCAGCATGGAGAACCAATGCTGAGAGTTGGGGTCTCACTGTGACCCTCCTCACATAGCTCCTCAGGAGCAACCACAAATCTGGGGCGCAGTGGGGACTCCGCTTTGCTGCAGAGAATGGACCCAGCCCACAGGGACAGAGTGCTCAGGTCCCAAAATGCCGTGAAACGGGCTCTTTCTGTGCAGGGGTGCAGAGGCACACACAGGCCTGTGGTTGATCTTCTCAAGGAGATGGTGGCAAACGTCCGCCAGAGTAAGGAAGAACTGTTACACCTGTAGGAGGGCACATCTGGCAAGGAGTTGGCACAGGACAGGCACTGGGCTCTTCTGCCTCATCCCCCCTTGGGGCATCATGAGTTTGCAGGTCAGTGTTCATACTGACCATAGGCCCCCACCATGCTGAGCTGAGAAGATAACACTCTTCCCTGCTTAGAATCATAGAATCATAGGTTGGAAAAGATCGCCCCATCATCAATCCATGCTGTCTGCTTTTGCACATGTTCTTTTTTAGGTGCACAGAAATGCCAAAGTGACCTTGTACAGCCTGGGGTTCCCTGGGTTGACTTTCTGAGCTCTTTCAACAACAGGCGCTACATTGCCTTGTCCTCACTCACAAGAGCCCTCGACCAATGCCAGGAAGCTTTGAAAGGGATATTCCAAAGAAATGTCAGTCTCTCCCTAAAACTTCATTACCGTTATTCTCCCTGTTAAATGGTGTCTTGAATTTCTCAAAACTTTCATATATTTTCACCTGTCTTCACTATTTCTAAAGTATTTTTTTCAGATGCAGGCTGCCTAGACAAAGGCCCTTTCCATTATTCTCCAGTTTTCTCCTCCCTTTACTCTTTGTGCATTCAGATTCCTGTCACCTACCGAGCTGCTGTTTTGACATCAGCGAGTCAAAAGTTTACCTGCCTTTCAGTAGTCTAATTGTCTCCTTTGCCAACTCTCTAATTATGTTTATGACTATTTTTTTTCCTCTACCTAGCTACAATATTTTTCATAGGATTATGTCTTATAGGAAGGCAACCTCATTAGATGTAGACTGTAATTGCCATGTAATTGCAGAGAGTGTTTTGTTTATGGAACTTGATTATGTTTTAATTATTTTTCTTGCAAATAGGAAAACTCCTGCTGTTCGTGTGTGCAGCCAGCTCTCTGTGGAGAGAAGGTGGGAGATGGT